>NW_024543078.1:37427500-38677500 GCF_018167655.1 Microtus oregoni
GATGTTTTCTTTACAAATCTAGTTACTAGTTCAGGGAAGATATTCTGAGAAAATCCACATTCCAGTTCTGATTCTCATGCTTTCATTTTATTAAAATTATTTAATTATTTTTTTCATGTGTTTTCCTGCTTGTGTGCCTGTGTACCACTTGCATGTCTGTTGCCTGAAGAGTCATAAGAGGTTGTTGGAGTCCCTGGAAGTGGAGTTACAGATGGTTTTGAGTCACCATGGGGGTGCTGGAAAATGAACCCATGTCCTCTGCAAGAGCGAGTTCTCTAACTGCCTAACCTTCTCTGTATTGTTACAATGTTTGTATATCCTGTGCAATCAAGCACATTCCTTAAACTTTTGTCTACTCATTGTGGCGTCTGTTTTTGCAACAATTGTTGCTGTTATATCACTTTGCCTAATGGTGACATTCAGTTCTTTCCATTACATTTGTTAATTGGATTTCTGTATGAAAGAGCTGCCCTTCTTTTACTTATTCAATAATTTATAACAATGGGATTATGGATATTTTATTTTATGTGTTATAATTCAGTACTATTAGCTGGTAAATGGTGGTGCATGCCTTAAATCCTAACACTTTGGGAGGCAGAGGAGGCAGATCTCTTAGTTTGAGGCCAACCTGGTCTACAGAGAGATTTCCAGGATAGTCAGGGCTACACAGAGAAACCCTGTCTTAACCCACCCCCAAAATTCAGTACTATTATTACCTAGGTTTTACCAGCTTTGACCATTAGAAAATTCCTTTTGTTGTCTCCTTATGTTTTTTATATAAGCCCTCACCTTGTTTCCTTTTTCTTTGGGGATGTGGTTTTCTAGGTAGGCTAAGCTGGCCATAAGCTCAGTGGCCTGCTTTGCCTTTGCCTCTTGTGTGCTGGGATTGTAGTGTGATTTGTTGAACAAATTGAAAATCACAAGAAAAAGTGCAAAAGGATGTCATGGTCAAGATGATGTAATGTGTGCTTGCTTACTCTTATTTTACCTAGTCATGTGTATGCATGGTGTGATGTGTGTGTGTATACGCTTGTTTGTGGGCATGTGTGTATGGAGGACAGGTATCTTTGCCATTCATTCTCCCCCTTATATATCAAGGCAGGGTCTTTTACTCGAACTCAGCTTCCCATTCAGCTAGTCTAGATAATCAGCTTGCAGTGGGAAGTAGCCTGTAGCTGACCTTTAGTTTATGCTAAGGGAAATAGCATTCCAGCATCACTTACTAGTCAGGAAGATTGGATTTGATAAAATGGGTGTTTTAGTACTTGCCATTCTAGAACTTAGAAAGTGGGTGGAGGTATGGAAGGTCCAGAAGTACAAGGTCATCTCAGGTACTTATTGATTTCAGGAACAACTGGGATTCCATAATACTCTGTGATCTCAAATATGGGGGGGGGCGGTGTCTCTGTGACCACCGAGCCTGGGAAAGTAAGGATTCAAATGAAGCAAAAAGGAAATCTAGCCTGTGGTGGTGCACACCTTTAACCCCAGCACTTGGGACACAGAGACGGAGTTAGAGGCCAGCCTGGTCTACAACGTGTATAGCCAGTACTACACAGAGAAACCCTGTTTTGGTAAAAGAAGAAGAAATTGTAGTTCAACACTTAAGAGCTGGTGTTCAAGCTTTTTTTTTATTTAAAGATTTATTATATATTTTATGTATGTGGATGTTTTGTCCGCATGTACTTTTGCACATCAGAAGGGGGCATTGGTTCCTCTGAGACTACAGATATAGACGGTTGTGAGCTGCCACCATGTGGATGATAGGAATTGAATTCACAACCTCTGAAAAAGCAGCCAGTGCTTATAACCACTGAGCTTCTGGTTCAAACATCTAGAGTTTCACACTGAGTGATTTATATTAAGCGTAATTAAACAGTACCATTTGGAAAAACGTTTTCTGATGTAACGTAGTTCCCTGTGCACACGGAGGCATATACATCAAAAGTCCTCTCAAAGATGGATTCTGGAGGTAGGATGCCTGTATTATCTTAAGGGCCTAGGGGAAGATCTGGTGTGATCTGGTCGTCTGGGCTATCAGCCACCTCTGGTCCTACTTGTGGGAGTTTGGCATGGCCTGGCCCTTACAGATAGTGCAAAGATCCCCAGGCTCTTAGCCACCTCTTTCCCCAGCCTTCTGGGCAGAAAACATCTTTTCCTTTAAACAGACAGCCCTGCTTGTTTAACATTCCTGGTCTCCCTAGTGATACCTGTGAGCACAAGGATCTCTGCTCCCAGCACAATGAAAGGTTGGATTTGGGTCTCATAAATTTTGGAGACCAGAGAAATAGTGGTTTTCAAAAGAGGATACTTGTCAGTATGATTGATCCATTCACATTTATAACCAGTTCCTTTTCCCTGTTCTTAATCTTGCAGCTATTGGATCTCCCAGGTATTATTGAAGGTGCCAAGGATGGGAAAGGCAGAGGTCGTCAAGTCATTGCAGGTGAGTGGTCTGGGGCTGCCGTCTGCAGATATTACAGGTAGCTTCTGTTGGATAGCAATGGTCTAGTTCTTCACCTCTGTAAGTTCTGGATGTTTCAGATGTCATCTTTATTGATTTTTTTCCAATGTGGGTTTTTTTTTTGTTCAGTAGAAATCTTCTTTAATTTTGATAGATTCTAATTTGCCTTTAAAACCTTTTTAGGTTTATTTTTTATGTTTTGTTCATAAGTAGTACTTAGCCTGCATTGTATGTATGTGCCCCACATGTCTGCCTGGTCCCTGGGGAGGCTGGGGAGGTGGTTGTATCCTCTTGAACTGGAGTATATAAGTGCCTGCCACCATGCCTAGCCTGGTTTTGTTTCTTGCTGTTTTGTTTTGTTTTTGTTTTTTTTTGTGCATGAATTCTGGGATCAAACTCAGGTCCTGATACAAGCACTTTACCTACTGAACTATCCCCCCAGCCTTGAAGATGTTTTATAAATCCATACCTCCTTAGTTTTGTTCATTTTTATTTTTGTGTGTGCTTTGTCTGTGTGTGTAGCTCATTGACCATGGAGGTCTGAAGAGAGCACATTGGATCCCTTGGAACTGGGATTATGGATGGTTCTGAATGCCAGGAACCAAATCTAGGTCCTTGGCAAGAGCAGCATGTGTTCTCAACCATTGAGTCATCTTTCTCACCCAGAGATATAATATTAAAAATATTTTTTTAAATATTTATTTATTTATTATGTATACAATATTCTGTCTGTGTGTATGTCTGCAGGCTAGAAGAGGGCACCGGACCTCATTACAGATGGTTGTGAGCCACCATGCGGTTGCTGGGAATTGAACTCAGGACCTTTGGAAGAGCAGGCAATGCTCTTAACCGCTGAGCCATCTCACCAGCCCCAGACTTAGATACATGATGCGTTTGGTGCTGTAACAGATTATGTCACATTAGAAGAAGGGAATATTGATTTTGATTTGCTGTTTCAGAGCTGTCAGTCCAGTATGTCAAGGAGGACCAAACAGAGCTTACATAGGTCAGATGGTCAAAAGAGAGGTGGAGGGAAGTAAAGAGGATGAGAGAGGGGATGGTGTGAATGACCAGTGAGTACACAGAAAGATTCAGCCTTGTTGGTCTTTTTTTTGGGGGGAGGGGGGTTTGGTTTTTCGAGACAGGGTTTCTCTGTGGCTTTGGAGCCTGTCCTGGAACTAGCTCTTTTAGACCAGGCTGGTCTCGAACTTGCAGAGATCCACCTGCCTCTGCCTCCCAAGTGCTGGGATTAAAGGCGTGCGCCACCATCGCCCGGCTGTTGGTCATTGCCGCCATGGAGAGCAGTCATTAAATACTGGTAACACCACTGCCTGCGGGAAGGGTGTGATGTACTCCGCTAGTGGGAATATAAACTTAGAAACACTCTCAGTTGTTTAGCAGGTTCTGGTCACTTTTATTTGTGATGTGCAACAGTTTCACTGGTGTCTATCTAGGAAAAATGAAAACATGACAACAGAAAGACTTGGGGATGAGCATTCTCCCCCTCCCCACCCCAGGGTTTCTCAGCATAACAGCTCTAAGTGCTCCAGAATTTGCTTTGTAAACCAGGTTGGCCTTGAACTCACAGAAATCTGATTGACTCTGCCTTCCAAATATATGACTGTTTATAGCAGACCCAAATTATGCTTTCAAATTGAAAATAATATATATATATATATATTATATATTCCTCCATAGGTGACTAGCAGGTAATAGTTTACTACTCAGTTATAAGACACAAGTTGCTGGGCAGTGGTGGCGCACGCCTTTAATTCCAGCACTCGGGAGGCAGAGGCAGGTGGATCTCTGTGAGTTCGAGACCAGCCTGGTCTACAAGAGCTAGTCCAGGACAGGCTCCAAAACCACAGAGAAACCCTGTCTCGAAAAACCAAAAAAAAAAAAAAAAAAAAGACACAAGTTTACTGATAACAAACACAATGTGCTTGAATATTAAGAAGTGCTAGAAGAAAAGATTTAAGCAGAAAAGGGGACATTTTTATTTTACTCTATGTGGAATTTTAAAAAGTAAAACTTCCTATGATGCTAGTAAGTGCTTGGCAAGGAAGTGGTCTAAAACTGGTGTAACTTTCCAGGGTGATTTGAATGTTCTTTATGTTTTGACTGACTTTTTTTTTTTTTAAGATTGATTTATTATGTATATAACATTCCATGTATGCTTGTACGCCAGAAGAGGGCACCAGATCTCTTTATAGATGGTTGTGAGCCACTATGTGGTTGCTGGAATTGAACTCAGGACCTCTGGAAGAGCAGTCAGTGCTCTTAACCTCTGAGCCATCTCTCCAGCCCCTGACTGACTTATTTTTGACAGGGTCTCTCATAGTCTAGTTGTCCTGATCTTCATGCTGGGATTGCAAGTGTCCACCACCACACCTGTCTTTACTATCTTGACACTGTATTTTGACGAGTGTGCTGATATTATTAAATCATCTGCTAAACAGATACAGTTTGTTTTTGTAAAGTGTAGTTTGATAAGGCAGATTAAATGTATGTTACTTGAGAACTGGAGAGATGATTCAGTGGTTACGAGCACTGACTGGCCTAACAGAGGATCCAAGTTTGGATTCTGAACACCCACATGGTAACTTACAACCCTCTGTCTCCAATTTCAGGGGATCTTCTGGCCTTTGTGGGATATTCAGGCAAACACTTAACACCAAATCAAAACCAAACCAAATACATGACTGTGCTCATGTAATACAGATAATGTAATCTGGATTTTATTTTAGAGTGTGGATTTTAAGGTTTATTATTTTAAATGAGTTTGTATTTTAAAAACATTTCTAAGTTTCTTGGTAGTTTATCCCTCAGCTGATATCTTTAGTGTGACTGTCTTACTTATGCTTAAGACGGGCCACTTTTCGGGGGATGGTTTGACAACTTTAACTCATGCACTACAGATTGATAGCTAATATAAATCTTTGGTAACTTTCACATTTTATCTGTATATAAGAGCAAGAAAAAAATCTCAGTCTGGGGTTAGATAGAAAACACCTCAATTTGAGTTTTTGGGTTGGTAAAGGCTGTATGCATTCAACTTAGGGTGTCATTTTTACCCCCAGTGGCCCGAACATGTAATTTGATCTTGATTGTTCTGGATGTCCTAAAACCCTTGGGACATAAGAAGATAATTGAAAATGAGTTGGAAGGCTTTGGGATTCGCTTGAACAGCAAGCCCCCCAACATTGGCTTTAAGAAGAAAGACAAGGGAGGCATTAATCTCACAGCCACTGTAAGTGGGGAAGATGACATGGGTAGAGTACCGACTGGAGGGTTGGCGTGAAAGGGGATTCACATGTGCAGAAATTGATAACTTGAAACTGTTCTCCTCTTTTCCTGTTCTCATTGAGATAATTCAGTGACCTTGTATTAAAAGATAAGAAAAACAAGGTCTAGACAGGAGTCATCCTCAGACTGACTTTTTCAAGCATTTGGAACAATATTCCCATGAAGTAGCTCCCAGGGCCCTGTGCTCTCGTTTATCATTGACTTATACAGCCCTGACCAGAGACCAAGCATTGGCCTAGGCTCTGGAAGTGGCGCCAGGAAGGCATGGAGTAGTCGAGAACCCTCATTTTTGGGTAAATGAACAATTAATGAGAAAGATGCAGTGTGCTAGATTAATAAAGCAGGGAAAGGTGAGGAAGCTGTGTGTTCCCCATCTCCCCCGACTGTGTTTCATGTATCTCAGGGTGGCCTCAAATTTACAATGTAGCTGGGAATAATCTTGAACTTCTTATACTCCTGCTTCTGCCTCCTGAGAGCTGGGAGGACAGATGTTTTCCAGCATGCTTGGTTTCTGGGGTTTCTTGGGATTGAATCCAGGGCTTTGTGCATCCTGGATAAGCATTCTACCCGCTTAATTTCAGCCCCCGACTCTAGGGCTACTTTTCTCTTTTTTTTTCCCCCCCCAAAACAGGGTTTCTCTGTGTAACAACCCTGGCTGTCCTGGAACTCACTCTGTAGACCAGGCTGGTCTAGAACTTAAGATCTGCCTGCCTCTGCCTCTTGAGTGCTGGATTAAAGACTTAGGCTACTATGACCCACAGGGTTACCTTTCTAAGTTCACAAAAACACTGGCTGAGGTGACATGAGAATGGCAGTCAGTGAATATCTTGGGGAAGGATGTGTGTTGGAGAGGAGAGCCAAGTGTAAGTTCCTGAGATTGAAACATGAAAGCAGCAGAATGAACAAGCTAGAAATGAGCTCCTTGCATAATATTATTCTGACCTGTGGAATGACCTTGACTGCCTTTTGTTTTTGGTTTCTCTGAAGATTTTTTTTTCATTTTTGTTTCAAGTGTTTTGCCTGCATATGTGCATATCATGTATGTGTGGTGCCTAAGATGCTTTTGTTGTTTTTATTCTTTACTCTTTTGGGGGGCCTACCACCCAGCCCCAAATAATCACATACGGAGACTTAAGAATAACTTGTGAATGTCCGCCCTTAGCTTAGCTTGTTTCTAGCCAGCTTTTCTTAAATTATCTCGTCTACTTTTTGCCTCTGGGCTTTTACTGTTCTCTGTTTTACTGTTCTGTATATCTTTTCTTTCTTTCTTATTCCTTGTCTATTTGTGTAGCTGGGTGGCTGCCCCTCGAGTCCTCTCCCTTCTCTTGCTTCTCTGATCTGTTCTTTCAGACCAGATTTCTCCTTCTATTTATTCTCTCTGCTTGCCAGCCCTCCTGTCCTTTCTCTTGCCTTACTATTGGCTGTTCAGCTCTTTATTAGGGCAATCAGGTGTTTTAGATAAGCAGCGTAATACAGCTTCACAGTGTTAAACAAATGCAACATTAAAAAAAAGGCAACTCATTTTTGCATCATTAAATAAATGTTCCAGAGCATAGATGGATGTAATACATCTTACACTAATATTCCACAGCACTGAAAAGACTGAAAGAGGGTATCAAATACCTGAAATTACAGACAGTTGTGAGCTGCTATGTGGGAGCTGGGGGCTGAAACTGGGGCTTCTATAAGAGCAGCAAATGCTCTTAACTACTGGGCCATCTCTCTAGCCCCATGTTTAACTTTTATAATTTTTAGTGTTTTGAGATAAGTTCTTTTATATACCAGGCTAGCCTTATATAAAACTTCTGATCCTCTTTCTTCCACTTCTTAAATGTTAGAATAACAGGCACATGCTTTACAGCAGACTTTAGCTTTTGTGTTGAATTGGTTTAAGAGGTTATTCTGGTACTCCTGTGAAGAGCTGATGGCTTGGAGTGTGTTGTCATCTTCCTGTCATCTTAGCAGTTTGGAAGTTGAGACATAGCAGTTGTGAGTTTCAGATCAGAGTGGGCCACATACCAAAACCCTGTCTCAAAAACAAAAGGCTTTTCCCAGCTTCGTGGCTCACCTTTAATGCCAGCACCCAGGAGGCAGAGGAAGGCAGATCTCTTAAGTTCTAGGACAGTCAAGGCTTCACAGAGAAAACCTGTCTTGAAAAACAAAAACAAAGAGGTGTTTTTTTTTCCCCATTATTTTATGCATATGGCTGCCTTGCCTGCATGATACATTAGTGCCCTGCTGTGTGCCTGGGGCTTAGAGGCCAGAGGAGGGTTCTTTGGGCAGCATCACACTATGAAGCTGTAGCTGCCCTGGAAGTCTCTGTGGAGACCACATTGACCTCGAACTCAGAGAGTCCTGCCTTTCACTGCCTGCTGATTCTGTCCTTAAAGGACAAGCTAAGCAATGACTTCTTTACAAAAATAAAAAGGAGGGGAGGGTCAGGTAGGAGTGGTGGGGTGGGGTGGGGTGGGCAACACACACCATGTGTTTTGTGGCGGTTGGAGGTCGGAGGAGAGGCTGCAGAAATCCGTTCTCTCAGCCGTGTGGGTCCTCAGAATGGCAGCAGGCCCCTTTACCTACTGAGCATCTTACTGACCCTGAAAACTGCATTTTCTTTTTTAAAATTATGTGTATGGTGGACAGTGGTGGCGCACAGCGCACGCCTTTAATCTCAGCACGTGGAAGGCTGAGGCAGGCACTTTGTGAGTTTGAGACTACCTTGGTAAGAAAGAAAAGAAAACTGTTTAAGATAAAGTGGGAGAAGGAAAACTGTAGAAAATTAGACTGTCGGAGATCCAATAAAGACAGTCTTTCTGACAGAATGGGAGCAAGCAGCTTTATCAGTTGCTGTTTTGGTCAGTGAATTAAGGTCTTAGAATTTCCTCAGAGTTCAGATTAAAATAGGTTTAAGCTCTCTTTTCTGAAAGATCTTCCTGTTTATTTTGCCTTGATACCTGACCTTGAGAGTTCTTTGAATTAGTGTGCTATAACTTGTTCATAGCTATTTGGTTTCTTGATGGACAAAGGTGATTGCTAGATTGATATTGAATTAGGACTTTACCTTAATATCCTGTTCTTATTATCTTCTTAAAGATGGTGTCATCGATGATTGTAACATAAGACTTGAGTGTATGAATTTTGGGGACTGGGCTGTGTGCAGGACACAGCACATTTTACACCTGCCTGAGTTTAGAAAGCTTTGTAGGTCTACTGTAAGTTAGTTACTCTTGTCAGGGCAATGTAGTGAGTTTACATTTTGGCTAGAAGTTTTCAGGCACAGGGCTGAGATGTAGCTCAGTAGGTAGGATGCCTGCCTAGCATGCACAAAGCCTTGTTTAGTTCACAGTACCACATTGACAGAGCCTGGTATTGCATGTCTGTGATCCAAGCACTTGGGAGTTAGTTATACTTAGGAGGATCTAGATCATCCTTTGTTTGAAAGCAGTCAAAAAGAGAAAAGTACAGAGAGACTGGATATGATGGTACCTGACTTTAATTCCAGCACCCACGCAGAGACAGGTTGATCTCTTTGAGTTCCAGGACAGGCAGAGCTACATAGTAAGACCCCGTCTCCCAATAAAGAAGAGTACATGGTCCCCATCCTCCCTGATTGGTCTTTTTTTCTCTCCATTCAGTGCCCTCAGAGTGAACTAGATGCTGAAACAGTGAAGAGCATTCTGGCTGAATACAAAATTCACAATGCTGATGTGACGTTGCGGAGTGATGCCACAGCGGATGACCTCATTGATGTGGTAGAAGGAAACAGGTACTTGGTGTGTTGTGACTGGGTTGAAGTTAGAGGGAGACTAACAGTGGTTAGGTAGGAATGGAGTGCCACATGCGGGTTGAAGTTCATTTCTGACTTCTTCCTTGCTCTGCAGTTTGATTAAAGATGGTGTTATTCCCTGCTCGGGTTATTTGCTGCTTACTTAAGCTCTTCTGTCAGCAGTAGTTGGTCAGGTCAGTCCGCTCTCTCCAGTTACTACTACTTGAGCCATCATATAGGCCACCTTGCACAAATCAGAGCACCAAGATGTGTCTCTTCCATGCATCCTAACTATGTGGCTGAACACTTGTTGTATGAAACACTGTTACTGTTAGCACTTGAGTAATTTAAACCACTTTGTTGAAGTTATTCCTAACATTAACACAGAATCTTCTTATTTTTTTATTTGAGGAATTTAAGTCAAACGGAAACAAATGAGTGCAGTTGGACAGTTTAGGAGTGAATCACTGAGTCTGAGAAGCTGCAGCTTGTGTGACTACTAGTGATCTTAACTGTCGTACTGATTGGACACTAGGACTGTAATAGTACTAAATGCTCTACTTAAAGCCAGACAGCGGTGGCGCACACCTTTAATCCCAGCACTTGGGAGGCAGAGGCAGGCGGATCTCAGTTTGAGGCCAGCCTGGTCTACAGAGTTCCAAGATAGGTTCCAAAAAGCTACCCAAAGATAAACCCATAATTCCTTCCTTCCCTCCTTCCTCCTTCCCTTTCTTTCTTTTTTTTTGTTTTTTTTGTTTTTTTCTTTGACACAGGGTTTCTCTATGTACCTTAGAGATCCACCTGTCTCTGCTGAAACTAAAGGTGTGTTACCACCACCAGTGCTCAGCATATATACCTGTAATTTCTATGTTCCTTTCAGCCGGTGCTGGACTTTGTGCATGGTAGGGGAGACTGAATCATGAGTTATAGCTTACGACAGTTTTTAAACACTAAACTTTTTTTGGGCGGGGGGGTGGAGGGGTTAACAGTAGCTCACTATCTGTCCTGGAACTCTGAGTCGATCATCAAGCTTCCCCTTAACTTTTGGTGATGCCCCTTCCTCTGCCTTCCAGTGCTAGGATGGCAGGCATGTGCCACTATGTTTTGTCTTCTTTAGAAACAAAGAAAAAAATTAATTCCAAGGACTGGCATTATGTTTGAAACTGGGGCCTGAGTTTTATTTTACAATCTATAATTCAGATTTTGGACTTTTACTTTTATGTGTATGTGTCTGCACCAGTGTGCAAGTGCCCAAGCAGGCCAGAAGAAGGTGTCCCCACTGGACTACAGGAAGTAATGAGCTATGCAGTGTGGGTGCTGGGAACCACTAAGTCCTCTGGGAGAGAGAGCCAGGGCTCCTGTCTGCTCAGCATCATGCATATTGTGGGTTTGTGTTTGTAGTGGTGTGTGTGTGTCGGGGGTGGGGGTGGGGGCGGTATTCTTGAGTGCGTGTCATGGTCCCTACTTGGAGGTCGGAGGACACTTTGTGAAGTTTGTTCTCTCCTTGCACCTTAGTGAGTTCTAGGATCATCCTGGGTTCAGGTTTGCTGGAAGGTGCTTTGCCTGCTACTTCCTGTAAATGGACGGTGCTGATGGCTTTTGAGGCCTCTGGGGGAGTGCTAAGTATTCAGGCTGTTTTATCAGCAGCTCCAAGTTAATAACTTTTCTTCTTCTCCTCTGTAGAGTTTATATCCCCTGTATCTATGTATTGAATAAGATTGATCAGATCTCCATTGAGGAATTGGATATTATCTATAAGGTTCCTCACTGTGTGCCCATTTCTGCCCATCACCGCTGGAATTTTGATGACCTGTTGGAGAAGATCTGGGACTATCTGAAACTAGTGAGAATGTGAGTCCTAATGGTGGCATCGGGGCTCCTTAACAGAATGTGTCTGTTTCAGAGGTAGAAGTAGCCTGTTTCCTGTTGAGGAGATTGGAGGTCACTTGGCCTGCTGGCAGAGGTGGTAGAGGGTCGTGTATATTCAACACATGGCAGCCTGTCTTTCCTCTGTTGTAGTTATACCAAGCCCAAAGGCCAGCTACCAGATTACACCTCCCCGGTGGTGCTGCCATACTCCAGGACCACGGTGGAAGATTTCTGCATGAAGATTCACAAAAATCTTATCAAAGAATTTAAATAGTAAGTATCATGACATGTGGTACTTCCCTGTGAGTTACTGGTTTCACTAATAGTAGTAGTAATTCTTAGAGGAGGATTATAGAAACCAGGTAACAAAGATGCCGCTGAAGGGATTTCTTGAAGGGATCCCTCCCCGCCCCCCTTTTTTAAAAATAATTTGTACTATGTATCCCTGGCTGGCCTTTGCTTCCTGACAACTGGGATTATAGGCTTGTGCCAACATGACCGCCTTCCCTCTTGATGTTTATTTTTATTTCATGTGTATGTGTATATGCCTTAGTATGTATGTGTACCACATGTGTACAGAGCCTAGAAGGCATTATCAGATCACTTGGAATTACAAGGAATCAAGCTTGGGTTCTCTGAAAGAGCAGCATATACTTCTAACCTCTGAGCCAGCCCCCTCTCAGTGTCTCCTTAAAGGCAAGCCTACCTAACTGGAGCAAGAGAGTTCCAGAAGCCTCTTTAGTTTAGCTCAGGAGTGTTTGCTGGGACTCAGTTTCCTGCCTGGCCCTCCCTCACTCACCTTTTATTTGGCAGATATTGATTTTAGGGCATGGCCAGTGGCTTAGTGGATAAGAATGCGTGCATTGAAAGCAAGAAGACCTGGGTTCAAATCCCCTGCTCTCACATAAAAACTGCTTGGCCCCAATTGCCTGTAAGCCCAGCATTATTGGTTAGAAACAAGGGGTGCTGGAAGCTTCCCTGGGTCTTCTGGAGTGCACTTAACTGCTCAGCCATCTCTTTTGTTTTGATTTTTGTTTTGTTTTGTTTTTCAAGACAGGGTTTCTCTGTGTAGTCCTAGCTGTCCTAGAACTCACTCTGTAAACCAGGCTGGGCTTGAACGCACTCAGATCTGCCTGCAAAGTACTAGGATTAAAGGTGTGCGCCACCACTCTTGGTTCAGCCCCCTCACTGTTTTGCCTTTCTTCAGTTGACTATGGAATGAGAGCAGTTCTGAAAGCATTGTCTTGGTGTATGAAGTCCTAGTGCACGACACTACTGTGGAAGTAGCTTTGAGTGTCCCAGTTTGGAAGAAGGCTTTTGTCTGTTGTAGGTCTGTGTCTTAAGAGTTAGGATGCTCAGTCTGCTAAGACTGGAACCTAGGCAACTAGAGCTAAAGCTGGTTGTTACTGCCACTGACTGCCTTTATTCCTTTTGCTACAGTGCTTTGGTCTGGGGTCTCTCTGTGAAGCATAATCCTCAGAAAGTGGGTAAAGACCATACATTGGAAGATGAGGACGTCATTCAGATTGTGAAGAAGTGAACCTGCCTCCCCTTCTGCTGGCCAGCCACAGCAATGTTCCTTTAGCACCAAGTACCCTTCTCAACCTTCTGTATTTAGCAGCCATTGGATTGGGGTACAGGAATGGAGATGAAGACTCCAAAGTAGAACATCATTTGTCTTTGTTGGGGGCGGGGGTAGGGTCCCATTTATTTCAGGCTGGCCTTGAACTCTGTAGCTGAGGCTCACCTAGAATTCTTTATCCATCAGTTTCCATCTCCCAAGTGCTGGGCTTGCCAGTGTGTACCAGCATCTCAGCAACATTGCCTTTCTTACCTTGGTGTCAGTGTCTTGAACTGTATAAAAACTCTGGTGGGCCCATTGACTGTGTGTCATTGTCAGATTTGCTGTGGGTCCAGCTGAATGAGGAAACAGCTGTATGTACAGGCAGGCGGCTGCAGAGCGGGAACCAGATAACTGTGCTGTCCTGTGTGAGGGACAGTAATGAGAGGCTCTTTCACCTGGTGTGGCCTCTGCCTTCAGGTGATCTTAGGACATTAGTGAGGGGAAGGATATCCTGAAGTTATCTGCTTATTTCCTCCAGTGCTGATCTGTTACGGAAGATAGCAGTTGAGTGGTCGGGGAGCAGAGTGGGGTTTGAGTTGTATAGAAACCTAAAAAGATTACTCAGCCTTTGTAAGCCTCCGTTTCATCATGTAATACAGGGATAATGGCATTAACTGTTAAGGTTGTGGTGCTGGTATTAGGGGTGGGTTTTGGAAGTTGCTTAGCACAGTGTCAATCTTATAAAAATACTCAGTATATTTTGGTTCCTGTTGTTGCTCAGTTTTTGTTTTTTTTAAACTGGGCTCATTGCCTGCCATAGACTTAGCACAGGTGTGTATTATCACAGTCATGTCACCAGGACCTCCAAGCTAAGAGACTTTGACTTTAATCCTTTGGCAACCTCTTGTTGACTATGTAACTTGGAGGAAAGCAGGGGACATGAGAAGTGAGGTGGCTGCTCTTACCAGAATAGGCATGTGGATACACATCCCTGGAATGGGAGGGGGGAGGTTCATTAAGACTACTGGAGAGCTGATTGGTGGCAGTGCGAGCCTTTAATCCCAGCACTTGGGAGGCAGAGGCAGGCAGAGCTCTGTGAGTTTGAGACCAGCCTGGTCTACAGTGACTGCCTGGACAGCCAGGACTGTTTCACAGAGAAATCCTGTCTCGAAAAACAACAAAAAGCAACAATAACAAAACTACTGGCGAGAGCACATGCAGCCCTGGGAAGACAAGAATGTCAGCTGACTGTCCTGATTATCTTTTGATGGTTGGCAATAATCACGTCATGGCTTAGTGAGAAGGTGGGCAATAGGTACAAGAGAATTCTTGCTGAATCACTTGTCTGGAAGATTATTTTAATGTGATCTGCAAGGACAGTAGAGGAGGCCTTGAGAAAAACAAGAACAGGCTTGTCTTCAAGGGAGATGAGCTAGAACCTTTATCAATCTGAGTGAAGGTGTGGCCTCCCACGAACTCCCCTTTGCTCAGGCTTGCCCTCCTGCTGCCCTAGAGTGGACTATTCCCTTTCTTTGGGTTCAGCACTGTCCTCTGGTACAGGTTGGCTCACCTGTCCCAGGCCAGTCACTCTTCAGAACACAGACTGGTGTCTGTCACTGGACAGTCACTGATGGGTATAACCGGGAAAGCCTACCAAACACAACAACAAAGAATTGACTTTCGGGGCTAGGGGATTTCTAGCTAGGTTTGTTCTCCAGTGAGAGATTCCTTAAGCAAAGCAAGATTCACTTTGCTTAAACATGTTCAGGATGCTGACGAGAGGACAGTCCCAATCCTTTGCGAGGCCTCAGTTACCCCTCCCCCAGTTGCCAGCCCCACACACCTTGAGAAGTTGTCCTTTAGGCTGGTGTGGCAAATGCCTATAATGTTCTGTTTGGATAGAAGCAGAAGGGTTAGCAAGATAGAAGCAGAAAGGTTAGCAATTTGAGGTCATGCTTAATGACATGCATAGTTAAAGCTGGCTTTATGGAGAAATGCTATCTCTATCCCCCAAAACAAACATGAGCTTACCTTTTCCCCTCTTTGGGACTTAGACTTGATGGTCTGAAGAGAAGAGGTAGCTAGTGTCAGGACACTGGCTGGGAAAGTGCTGCCCATGGTTGGCATCCGGGTCAGGTGTTGCCAGGTTCTTGGCCTCTTATCCAAAGAATTGAAACCAAGGCCTTCCAGGGATTTGCACTTCAAGGTAACTCCGTTTGGAGCAAAGCAGTAGTGTAGGTTAACGAGGGACACACTATCAGGAGTACTCAAGGACCCAAGGCTACAGCCTAAGCTCTCATGATGTCTTTAAAAAAAAAAAAAAAAAAGGAGGGCTGTGGGAGGGAAATGGGAGGAGGTAGAAATTTTTAATAAATAAAAATTTAAAAAAAGGAGGGTTTGGGGTTCTCTATCTACTTTGTTTTGAGACAAGGTCTCTGCAGTCCTTGACTGTTCTTAAACTAGCATTGAAGACCAGGCTGGTCTTGAACTCACAGACTATCCTACTGCTTCTACCTGACAAAGTGCAAAATTCAAGGCAAGTGCCACCATATCTTGCTTTGGGGTTCTCCATTTCATTTATAGGTTGTATATTCAATTTTTCCTATTGTGTATGTCACTTCCCAAATTATATCTGATTCTAGCCATCTGTATGACCAATCATGAATAAGTATATTAGATTTTCTCTAATAGTTATTTAGAAGACAGTTGCATTACTGCATATGCACCCAGAATCAGGTTAGACCAGACCAGCCCTTCTATTCATAAACAGTAGGAGTCAGTTACTAACTATTGGCAAATCCATATCATTGTTCAAAGATGGGAACATGTGTATCCTGATTCAGGTGAGGGTTTGAAAGGGGTTCTAGGGTAGCTAGGGTTTGTTTTTTTTGGATTTTTTTCGAGACAGGGTTTCTCTGTAGTTTTTGGTGCCTGTCCTGGAACTAGCTCTTGTAGACCAGGCTGGCCTTGAACTCACGGAGATCCGCCTGCCTCTGCCTCCCGAGTGCTGGGATTAAAGGCATGCTCCACCACCGCCCGGCTTAGCTAGGGTTTTTTTGTGTAGTATGTGTGGTTCAGAAACTAGGCTACCAAGTACATTATCACAAGATAGGCATGACCTAAACCAAATAGGGTCTCAGGTTAAACTCAGGCTTTACGGCCTCAGTCTGCTGGAGAGGTGTACTCTTTTTTTTTTTTTCCCCCTTCAGATTTTAGAGGGTCTCAGCCAGCAGTGGTGTAGTGTTATTTGCCTTTAATCCCAGCACTTTGGGAGGCAGAGGCAGGTTTCTGTGAGTTTGAAGCCAACCTGATCTACAGAGTTGAGTTCAAGGATACACAGGGCTACACAGAGAAACCTTGTCTATAGATGTCTATAGAGGAGAGAGAGAGGTTTATATAACTGGCTGACCTCAAATTTAGAGAAAGCCTCCTTCCTGCCTCTGCATCCCAAATGCAGAGATTAAATGTTTATAATCTACCACACCCAGTGAGGTGCGTTCTTAGAGCCAAAGACCTTTCTCCTGAGGTCTCAAAGAGACTGGAGGTGTGAGTTAAACTCATGACGGGTTAAATTTCCCATTTTGTTTTCCTGGCTTTAGTATAGCTAAGCAGACCCACTATTCTGCACCATTTTTTAGTTAGGCTGCTAAAGCACCATTTAAGACTGAAGTGCTAGGGTAATCATTGAAAGGGCATTTTCATAGAAGTCATGCCTTCATTAGGTCTCTCACCTACTCTACTCACTACAGCTTGGTGGCTTTTTTGGGCAGCTGGCTACCCAAAATCAAAAAATGCTAGAGCCTTGAGTTGAACATCATACAGGGAATACAGTGATTTTGAGACATGCTCTTACTATGTAGCTCTAAGACTATCAATCAGTTTGTTTCATTAAATTGTTAAAGGGACTAGAACTGAAGAACTTTTTTTTAAAGATTTATTATGTATACAACATTCTGCCTCCATGCCAGAAGAGGGCGCCAGATCTCATTACAGATGGTTGTGAGCCACCATGTGGGTGCTGGGAATTGAACTCACAACCTCTGGAAGAACAGCTAGTGCTCTTAACCACTGAGCCATCTCTCCAGCCCAAGAACTGTATTTATTCCTGTAAGTGATCTTTGTCTCATTTGTATGTATAACTCAGAAAGAGGCTAGTGTCTTTGAGTAGCCTGACTAGCCTAACTCTTTGTAAATGGACACGTTAATAGAGGGGCAAGGCCTGGCCACTTCTGATCCCTGCTGCCTTCCCAAGGACCCCTTGTTCCTCAGCTTATTTTGGGAAACAACTGTTACTCTCCTCACCTCACTTGCCCTCTCAATCTTGGTTTTCATCTTTTAATATGTATATGGGTATTTTGCCTTTGTGTATGTCTGCACCACATGTGTGCCTGGTGACTGCAGAAGCCAGAAGAGGGTGTCCTATGCCCCGAACTGGAGTTAATTGCGGATGAGAGCCATCATGTGGGTGTTTGAAATGGAACCTGAATCCCCTGGAGGAGCAGATAATGGTCCTCAGCTGTGTGAGCCATCCCTCCAGGCCTGAAGGTAGGTTAGTGTGCTTCTCTCACACTTCAGCTTCTCTTAACCCTTTCCCCATCTTCCTAGTTTCAAATACTTCTAAAGTCAGTTATACATGCCAGATGACCACACTGCTGCTCCAAAGACTCTTCCCCAACTGGAATCTCTGGATGTCTACCCCGAGCTGCAGATAATCCCTCAATTCAACTCTATGGAGTAATTGGGTTGCATGTATGAGGCATACTTCTGGCTAAGATATCTGATCTCTTTTGCCCCATGCATTTCTGCCTACTTTTCTCTAAGGTTCTTACCTGCTAGAAGACTTTTTTCTCTATTTTTTGAGACTACATTTCAGGTGGGCAAAACTGGCCTTGAACCTCACTACCTAAGAGCTGATTTTGAATTCTTACGATTCTCCCACTTTTCTCCAGTTAATATAGTGGTTTTTTTTTTTTTTAGACAGGGTTTCTCTGGTTTTGGAGCCTGTCCTGGAACTAGCTCTTGCAGACCAGGCTGGCCTCGAACTCACAGAGATCCGCCTGCCTCTGCCTCCCGAGTTCTGGGATTAAAGGCATGCACCACCAACCACCGCCTGGCGTTAATATAGTGTTAACGGCTATCTATCTCACTTCTTTACACTTTGAATCTTGCCTGTTCCCTGTGGGCTTCTACCGTGCCAGTTAAGTCCGTGCCTTCATCTGTCTCATCTGTTCCAGCAGCTTTAGCCTGCAAAGTAATTCCCTGTGGACAGTTCTTCCTTACCTCACCCCACCACTCCTGGCTCACATGTCTGTCTACACACCGAGTTTCTCAGTCGGTGAGGGTACCTAATTTAGAAGTAGCAGATTGCCCTCATGCTTAATTCACAGCCAGGTTTTGTTGAAAGGCAACCACTTTCTTCTCCGAGAGTAGGGCTGAGTAGGCAATTGAAGGATTATAATCAGTATCACTGAGACTCAAGACTTGGGAGCCACAGGTTGTATTAGACAAAATCTAACAGAGTTGAGAGCCACAGTCTATATCCTAAGTTTAGGAGCTGGCGACATGGCTCAGAGGTTAAGAGCACTGACTACTCTTCCAGAGGTCCTGAGTTCAATTCCCAGCAACCACATGGTGCTCGCAACCATCTGTAATGAGATCTGGTACCCTCTTCTGACCTGTAGGCATAATTGTATACATAATAAATACATAAATCTTTAAAAAAATAAAGTTTAGGACTGAAAAACCATCAGGATAACACTATCCTTCAGAATGCTTTTCCTACAATTTATATAATACTTTAGATTCTAAGTAAAATTTTGTGTGGAAAGACTAGATACAGTATAGGAGGAGCTAACACAGCAGAGGCAAGGGAAAGACAAGACATTAACAGGTCAAAATTGAGTTAAACTGAATTAACAAGGTGGAATAGTAAGTTTCAGAGAAACTATCATATACATGATTTCCCTAACAGATTTTCATGTGGTCAATTTGATTTTGAAAAGGGTAAATATTGATATCCTTGAGGTTTAGCCCAACTTAAACTAATGCGATGGGAACTTTACATGCAGGAAAATATAGAACTTGTAAGACAAAATGTGAAAGAGAACCCTACTAAGGATGTGGCACTGGAGTGTTAGAAACAAGAGACTCATGGAGGAAATAAACACAGAACCAGTCATTTTGTTCACACACGTGGCATATGCAACTTTTAATAAATCAAAAGAAAAAGGTCCCAAATATACAAGTGAAAAAAATTCCAAACAGTTGACACAGGCCTAACTAATAGCTACTTTATGTACAGCTGTATAAGTTCAAAAAAGCTATCCTATACGTATGTACAAAAGTTTATACACAGGTCTGTACATAAGGGTTCTGAAAAAAAAAATGTATAGACCCTTAGGTGTCACCTCTAGAAGACACCAACACTTCATTCACATATTTTATAAAAGAAAGATTTCAAGGATTGATAATATTGTGTCCCTTGTATTTGGACCATGTAAGCTCCATTTGATTGGTTGACAACCTCATAATGTAGATCACGGTAGGTATGTGGGTCCCTTCACAATGTGCTCCAATGTAAAAGCCCATAAATAAAGATAGGGAATGAGCATCATGGCCAGGATGCTACCATAGGTCCAGATGGGTAAGCTTGTCTGCCCTGCTCACTGTCTGTACTCCAGTTCGTCTACACTGATGACTTTGGTGGGCATAGAGGGCAGAGGCTGCTGTAGCACATCTGAGCCAAACCATTTTGCAAGGCCCACAGGGGAGCTGCTCCTTTGGCTGGTACGATGCTCCATCTGGGAGTGCATGTGGGGCAGGCCTGATCTGCTGGGCACATTAGGAGGAGTCTGAACGTTGATAGCTGCTGCCTGGGAACCAGAGCCTGGAGGATGCAGAACTATGGAGAGAAGAGTGTCACCTGGTGCTGTAGCAAGGAAACTGCTCACACTCCACCCATTTCTATATTTACAGATCTAATAAGAGGGCCCTTGGATACTCACTCCCAAATACTACTGATAGTACTTTATGGCCTACTTTGCTGCAATAGTTTCCTGTTACTTTCAGGGGTGGGGTGTCTACCAAAGGATTTACTGCAGGGTTTCCTAAAAAAAAAATGCAGAATGCTAGATGACTTTATATAGGAAAGCTAATGCACTCGGAAGCCAGTGCTATAAACCCACCAAGGCTGACATGACTACGTCAGAATTATCAGCCTTCAAAGGGGTGAAACGAAGCATTCCTAGCTTCCATGGTCCTCGCAGCCATAGATGGCATGATCAGTCCCCTTCACCCATTTCTCTAGGGACACCCGTACCTACTAGAACCAGCTAAGGGAACGAGGAGTTGGTGATAAGTGACAGCTACTAGAAGTATCAGATACATCAGTGTGGTTAGCTAGCCCGGCTCATTGCTGAACCTTACCTGAGCGCTGCAGCTGCTGCTGCATCATTGCCAGGTGCAGAGGGGTTCCAGGACGAGGGTTTAGGAGAGGGTGACTAGCAGCAGAGAAAGGGTACAAGGGTTGTCCCAGAAGTGGGCCAGATATTCCCTGTAAAGGAGCCACGTCTATCCCAGGGGGGAGCACACCTGATAGAAAAAGAAACTTCTGAGAAGTTGTGTCGAATGTACCTAAAAATTTCAAGTTTTACCACAAATTTTTGCTGATTTGGAAACTTAAGAGTGTTGGGTATTGTGGCACACTAGTTTTTTTTAGGGTACTGAAAAATTACAAAAGGCCACTTCATTTTATTTTTCAAGACAGGGTTTCTGTGTAGCCTTGGCTGTCCTAAAATTAGCTCTATATACCAGGCTGGCCTTAAACTCAGAGATCCGCCTGCCTCTGCCTCCATACATGCGTCAGGACACACAAGTGTACACACAAGAGACAATTTTAAATGAACGCCAAAGCCAGGCTCCCTAATCTTAATGATCTAAAGGGAGCAGACCCCTATGTATACCCACCTACCATGATGCAACATTACTGACCACCCGCACCCAGTCAGAAACTCACCAGCTTGGAGCAAACTTGGAAGATGCTGTGGATGTATTCCTTGGGCTATCAACCTTTGGACTAACCCTGGGTGAAGCTGGTGAGCAGGCCGAACAATAGGAACATGAGGGACCAGGGGAACTTGGTGGGGAGGGCGAAGAAAAGGTGTTCCTGGACCTGGGGGTGCTAAGGTGGGTGTTTTTCTCCCGGCTGCTTTAGGTCGGTAATCTTGCTCTTTGGTATAACGGTTGTTCTGGGACAGTGGAGTGGAGCACGAAGACCACTGTGATGTCGAGAGTTTAGGATTTGTCGTAGGAGAAGAGTCTTGATCATTATTGGGCATGGGATTAGATGACAGCAGGTTCTCTGTAAGGATTCAGTCATAGAACATTTTGGTACTGACACCAGTTCCCAATTTATTTCAATCCCCAACAGACTAGCAAACTTTTTTTAAAAAGCTGGCAATTCTTATTTGATTCCTCTTCAGCAGTTTAGTGAGCAGCCACATGGGTATTGGGAATTAAACCCAGGTAATATAAAACCAACCAGTGCTCTCAGCCGTATCTCCGGCCTGTAGATGCCAAGTTTTAAGGCCTTCCAATTCCATGCTGGAATTTTTGTTTTGCTTTTTCATTTTCCTTTCTTGAAGGGTGTTAGACATGAACCCATGGTCTTGCACATACATACTAAGCAAGTGTTCTAACACTGAGCTACATTCCCAGTGCATAACGAATTTCTGATACAACACAAAAGAACTTAAAGAGACTCGTGACATATAAAAACAAATGGCACAAGTTGCCAGGCTTAGGAGGTAGTTCCTTAGATCCCAGGACTTTGTGAGGTTAGGACTACACAGTGAGATTCTGTCTCAAATGAAACAACCAATCAACCAAAAACCTGTAACAAAAAAAGGAAGCCTGTGTCTATTCTATACTCCCTTCAGCCAAAGGACAGCTATTAGTAAAACCAGACCACAAAAACAGCCCAATTTAGTTAAGTGTCTTGCTCTACACCAATGGTGGAGCAAATAGTATCTTTGGTTCATATGGAAGAGCTGGGGTTAGAGATACAGATCAGCAGTTAAAAGCTCTGGATGCTCTTGAAGACCTAAATTCATTTCCAGCACCTACATGGATGCTCATAACCACCTATAACTCCGGGCCCAGAAGATCTGATGCCCTCTTGTGGAGACATACCTCGAGGCAAAGCATATAAAAACAAAAATGTTAATAAGAACTGAACTGTATTAATATGCTATGAATCTATCATTCAACCTGGTAGACTAATAGGAATCCTAAGCTAGAGTACACCTGATATCCCAGCTGGACAGAATATCAAGTGAGCAAGTTTGACTGTGAGCTCACCCAACCCATCTCCCTGACATTGCAGTCATGCATGCCTACGTTCTGACACAGGTGAGCAGTACCTTCACTGGCCTTCTGAGTATCCTCTTTAGCATCTCCAGGAACCACTGTACCAGGTGTTATTTCCTCCTTGCTTTTCTCTCTGCTTTCATACATCTTCCGAATCACTGAGGTAGGGGTGAAGGAAGGAGAAAGCTGCAGAGAAGAGAGGCAGAATTAGCATACTCAAGTGCCTTTCTGTAATGTTAAGCCAGGATTTTTTGGTTTTGAATACTGGGATTTAAACCTAGGGTCTTGTAAATGCTTGGAAGTACTTGACCACTATGTTTGCAGCACCCACCTTGGGCCTGGCTTCACCGGTGAAGCCATTCCATAGAGGGAAGAGTCCCCATTTTGTCTATGTAGGCAGAGGGAACTCTAGCAACTCTAATGCTCTGGTCTATAGACATTGGAAGAAAACACAAAGAGGCAAATAGTCACTATCCCAAGAGCTTCAACCCTTGTTCACCTGTAAAAATGTCTCTCTTCTCATGCTTATCAAGCCTGGGATAGGATGGGGAAGAAGAGAAGGGCATAGCTGGAACTGTACCTTAGTAAACACAGAAGGGATGCTTCATAGACAACCTCAAAACATATGATACTCCTTGTTCCTCGTATTTTTCTTTTCAAAATATTGTGTGTAAGAAAATCCAATTATCTTAAAGCTTTCCTCACTTACCATTGAGGGTCCTTTGTTCTTGTTTCTGTTGTTTATTTTTTTTTTTTTTTTTTTTTTTTTATTTTTCGAGACAGGGTTTCTCCGTAGCTTTTGGTTCCTGTCCTGGAACTAGCTCTTGTAGACCAGGCTGGCCTCGATTGTTTATTTTTTTTAATGATTTTTATTATACATGCGCCCAAAATTTGAAAGGCAGGAGACAAGATCTAACTGACAAACAAAGCTTCCAGAATCTCTCTAAAACAAGAGCAGAGACCCATATGGAGTCCTGAACCACAAAACAATTGTTTTCCCCCCTTGTCTATCAGCTTTGATAGGATGATAAAGGTCTGTAGAGATGAAATTAAAAACTATTAAAAAAAAAAAAAGGCAGTGGTAAAGCTAGACTAGCACCTCAAACAACAAACCCACGATAGAACAGAACACAATCTGTGGACCTGCCAGCATGCTCACTGAACAAGTTACTCTTCTGATATCCTGCCTCACCTCTGTCCTTTACTTTCCCACAGCAGCTATACTAGTTTGTCTTTTAGAAAGGCTCTCACTAGGCACAGGTTGGCTTTCCACTCAGAGATCCATTTGCCTCTCTGCCTCCCAAGTGATGCCATTAAGTGTATGTTACCAGGCCTGGCCCAGCTTTATTTTAAGCAGTGATGTCTTACTGTATCCTGGCACAAGTTTGTCTATCTCCTAGAGCATACTTTTCAATGTAGGGACTTTAGTAGAATAATAAATTAAGGGAGGGAAGACATAATAAATAGATAGGCATAGAAAGTCAGTAATCCTGTGGAAGGCATTCAGAGACACAGGGAGCACACTGGCCTAACATATAACCAGATGCAGAAATCTTAGAGCCATTCAGTTACCAAAAGTCACTGACCATGCTTGTGATGGAGGCAGCAGGAGCTGGGGAAGAGGAATTTCCTCGGTGCATGGGTGCTGGTGACTTTGAGACTCGCTGTTGCCTGGGAACAGATCCATTAACAGTGTCAGTTCTCAACTACTTAATGCCAAGTCTAAAACCATGTAATTCAGTAACAGTCCAGGAACTCAGCACACCTTTCACTTATCCAACTTAATTCCTTTTTTTGGTTTCTAGACGAGGTTTCTATATAGCTTTGGAGCCTGTCCTGAAACTCACTCAGTAGACCAGGCAGGCCTTGAACTCACAGAGATCCATTTTTCACCACCTCCTGAGTACTGGGATTAAAGGCATGCACCATCACCGGCCAGTGGAAAAAGTTCTTTTTTTTTTTTTCCTCTCTACATAGTCCTGTCTACTCTGAAATTCACTATGTATACCATGCTGGCCTTGAATACAGACGTTCTCCTGCCTCTGCTGGGAGGCACTATCCCCAGCTATTTTACTTATTCTCCCTTAGCCTGGAGGAAAATGGGAAACAGGGTTGGCATAGAAATAGGTTGAGGAATAGACTATGTGTACTCCCTGCACTTATACCAATTGTTAGTGACTGAAACCCTCTGAATCCCAGGCAATGATGGGATCCTGAATCTATAAGCTTTCCAATCAGTGTTCATAAACTAGGCAATGTATCTTAAGTGTACATGGGGGTTTCACACAATTTATCATTTACACCTTTTATGTTTTGTTTTCTTTTTTTCCTTTTTCCAGAGGGCGTTTTGAGACAGGATTTCTCGGTGTAATCATCCTGGCTGTCCTGGAGCCTTTATTAACCCAGCACTCAGGAGGCAGAGGCATGAGGATTTCTCTAAATTCAAGATCAGATTGGTCTATGAAGTGAATTCAAGGACAGCCAGAGTTGTTATACAGAGAAACCCTGTCTCGAAAAACAAAAACGACAAAACCCAAAAAACAAAACTAAGCAATGATGTGGGATTCCACTCTGTATGCTATGAATATGTTTTACTACCAGGGGTTATTAAAGAAGCTGTTTGGGCCAACGGCTTAGTAAAGCCAGGTGGGAAATCCGAACACGGATATAGAGAGAAAGTAGGCAGAATCAAGGAGACGCCATGTAGCTGCCGGAGGAGACAGACATCAGCTGGCAGCCAGAATCTTTACCGGTAGGCCACAGCCTTGTGGTGATACACAAATTAATAAAAATGGGTTAATTTAAGATGTAAGAGTTATTTAATAAGAACCTGAGTTAATAATTCAAGGAGTGTTTATTAATATTAAACTATTAATATATTAAAATATCAATATAGTTTCTGTGTGATTATTTGGGTCTGAACAGGGGGGGAAATGCAAAGGCAGTCTCCACCTAAAAAGCAACAAAATAAAACAGAAACAAGGGCTAGTGGTTGGGGTATGAAAGAGTCTAGTATATCCAAGGCCCTGAGTTCAATCCCTGGCACAGTAAAAATAAAAGAAATTAACCAGTAGAAGCATTGTATATTTTAAAATATATTTACTTGTAGCAAATTAAATTATAATATCAAATTATGAGACTATCATGAATTAGCTAACCGAAACTCAAAAAATATAAGATATAAAATATATAGAATAAGGGGGCTGGAGAAATGGCCCAGAGGTTAAGAACACTGCCTGCTCTTCCCGAGGTCCTGAGTTCAATTCCCAGCAACCACATGGTGGCTCACAACCATCTATAATGAGATCTGGTGCCCTCTTCTGGTCTGGTGGCATCCATGCAGATAGAACACTGTATCCATAATAAATAAAAATAAATCTTTAAAATATATATATATAGAATAAGAAAATTGAGGTAGTGCTTATTTTTAGAGGCTAGACAGTGGGCACTTCAGAGGGGGGCAAACTGATAATATCAACACAGGGCACATAGCAGGATTCTATTCAACTGAATTTTCTCTATAAACAGAATCTGCAGTGGGATGGAATGCCCATCTTACATTGGATCAGCATATACAACCATATATATGATTTACCAATCTCAGAAAGCTACTTATAAATCAGTACCCAAATCTGCATAAGTAGCATTAGAAGTTTACCTGTTTCTCAGTCCATCTCTGGTTCTATCCACTTGTGGTTTGTTATAACCAGGCTGATAGAAGGATGCTGCCTGTACTGCAAGGTCATGTGGGAGGGCCAGCCCCTCCAAGGCAGCCTGCTGCAATTCTAGCTGGCTCATCTGCTCAACAGAATGGCAGGGGACAATGAATGAAAAAATGAGGAAGTTCAAATTTCCACAAAGGTCTGTCTCATGGTTTAAAGGGTAGCTAAGAAAACAATATGACAAATATTTAAGTTATGCTGCTGTCCACTAAATATTTTTAAAATTTAAATAGTGGGGTGAGAGATGGCTCAGTGGTTAAGAACATTTATTGCTATTGCTGAGTATCCAGAGGTTCAATTCCCAGCACCCACATGGCAGTACACAAATGTCATAACAGGGGATTTGATGACTTCTTGAAAACTCTCTGGGCAATGAGCACCCATGTGGTACACAAACATAAACTATTCATATACATAAATCTAAAAAAATTTTTTTTAATTTATATTCTACTCAGCAATTTTCTCCTATGAATGAACTTGAAGTAAAGTATCATTGCAGAACAAACTATGTATTTCATTGTTGCATATCAATCTCCACCCTATAAGCAACAGCAAGTGTGAAAAGGCAAGGAGACTAGGTCTGAGAAAGAGCTCAGCCTGACCTGGGCTGTGACAGGGCTCATGGGCTTGCGCATGCCTTGGAATGGATCTCCAAGTAGCTGCTGGGGTCCTGATGGGAAACCTGCCAGAAAATTTACAGAATCAATAACTGTCAAGCATTAGGGCCAAGGACAACGTAAGCACCCCCACCCTGTTGTGCTTGCTTAACGGGGAAGTCTTGCTTCTTTGGCCCAATAAAACATTCCCTTTCATCTCTCCTCCCACAGTGTATATGTGGACCTTAAACAGAGTTATTCTGGCCTCAACTGCTGGTGTAACCTTCTTCCCATTAAGCTGTCACCTTTGTCCTTTTCAGAGCTGGGAGCTCTCCGGCTGAAATTTTCTCTTCAGCAATCTGGCCATGCTTGACAAGCTAGCTGGCACTAAAGTAGAGTCCAGAGCTCTGAGGGTCAGTTCCCACACGACTCTATATTATTGCAAGCAAATATTAAGGTATCTGATTGGCAAAGGCAAGGTGCCGGCAGTCTCCAGTGGTTTGATGGAAGAGACACTAACACAGCTTTCTGGAAGTGCTTCTTTTAGGCACATACTGAAGCAACACAGGATTTCACAGTTCACTGTGAACCAACTTCAACTGCTCGTCCAGAAAGTCATTACTCTGTGACTGGCTCCTTCATGTAGCTTCAAACTCACTATGTAGGCCAGCGTGGCCTTAAAACTTGAAATCCTCCTGCTTCATCATCCCAAGTGCTGAGATTAAAGGAGTGTATCATCACTTCCTGGCTTTCTTCAAGTTCTTTATCAAAGACAGACCTAAGAATCCAAATTAACTTTTCAGCTGAATTCTCTTAACAAGAAAACTAAAGCCGGGCAGTGGTGGCACACGCCTTTAATCCCAGCACTCGGGAGGCAGAGGCAGGCGGATCTCTGTGAGTTCGAGGCCAGCCTGGTCTACAAGAGCTAGTTCCAGAACAGGAACCAAAGCTACAGAGAAACCCTGTCTCGAAAAAAAAAAAAAAAAAAAACTAAAGAACTATACTTGTTTACTAGGAACATATTGATTTAAAAGGGGGAGCTCAAAAAAAAAAAAAAAAAAACCCAAAAAACTATCTTCCACTTTGACTGCACACTTTCTACATAAACTGAAAGGAAGGACTTATTTCCTTTCAGATTCTTTAAGCATACCCTTCAAAGACTGCCAAGTCCAGGGAAGAAATCTAACCTTCTTGGACACGAGGGGAAGACACACATGCATTAAGAGCAGGTACTAAGATGGGAACCTAGTCAATGGTGGAGTGCTTAACTGGTAGATACGAGGCGCAGGGTTCAATCCCCAGCAGTAATGAACTAGTTACCAATTGGTGATGGTATCCTTGGATGAAGATAGTCTGCTGACGCTGCTCGAGTTTGAAACACCTGTGACATAGGAGGAGAGGGCGCTCTTTGGCTCAATAAAGATGCAGTAGGTTCCAGGCTCCCCATAAGGCCACTGAGAAGATTGGAAGAAGCAGGTCTCTGAACCGGTTGACCAAGGAGTTCCTATAAGCAGAAATGCCAGATCCCTGTGAACAAACCTACTTCTTTCTAGTCCAAAGTTTTGAAACAGGAATCCATTTTTAGAAGCTAGTCAATGTCTCTCATGCACCATTGAGGAGCTGGCATCTGTACATGTAAGACATTTCCCCAAATGTTTCAGCTACCAACATTTGCCTTAAGTTAGTGCTAGAAAAACAGATTCTCAAATTCCACAAAAACTGTAAACTGGCAAACCAGAACCATTTAAAGCATCACAGCCCATCCACTTGGATTAGCAACATAGCAAATGACGTTAGGTGGCAATAGTACATCCCTGACTGCCACACAAAGGTCACTCTGAGGGATTAGTCTAAGACTGTAACATACCTGTAGGATGTTTTTAGGGACAGGCTGGCCTGGAATTTCAGCCGGAGCCAACAAGTGACTTTCAAGGTTTCGCTAAAAAAGAAAGGAAGAAAACTGGTTATAACTTTAAGACAAATTTTACTGGGGACCACATAAAAAACAGCAAATATTCCCAAGGGAGTTGACAGTTAACAGCAAAATGATGCTCAAATCACAGAGAACTGATTTCACCAACTCCTACTCTCATCGCGTGTGTCAACAAATCCCTCCCATGTACATGAAGAGGTATTAGGAAAGATTTTCTAAGCCAGCACTAGTCCATCTTTGAATAAACCTTTACTGATCATTATCAATAAGAAGATTTACTGATGAAAGAGAGTATTAAAAACAAGGAGCTGGAGAGATGGCTCAGTGATTAAGAGCATTGCCTGCTCTTCCAAAGGTCCTGAGTTCAATTCCCAGCAACCACATGGTGGCTCACAACCATCTGTAATGAGGTCTGGTGTCCTCTTCTGGCCTGCAGGCATATTAAAAAAACAAACAAACAAACAAGGAGCTGGAGAGATGGTTCAGTGGTTAAGCTGCTCTTCCAAAGGTACAACCTGGGCTTTATGGCCAGCACCCATATGATGGCTCACAACCATCTATTACTCTAGTTCCAGGGGACCACACATATTCTAAAATCCATAGACATAAGACATGCACATATATACACACAGATAAATAATCATACACTTAAAACAAAAATAAATAAAACTTTAAAAACAGACCAGAAAGCAGCCAGTATTCAGGAGGCAGAGGCAGGCAGATCTTTGAGTCCAAGTCTGAGAGAGTTCCTCAACAAGCTCCAAAGTTATACAGAGAAACCTTGTCTCAAAAAAACAAAACAGAAAAAAAAAAACCCACCAAAACCAAAACCAACCAGACAACAACTAAAAACAGCAGCACAACAGGCTGGGCATGCCAGTGATGCACACTATTCTTTCTAGCACTCTGGTAGTTGAGGCAGAACAAACAAGAGTTTGAGAAGCTTGAGCTGCATGAAACATAGCCAGGAGATAGGCAAGAGGCACAGCCTTTGTCTAGAAAGCATGAGAGGCCTGAACATGATGCTGAGTCACAAAACTAAAACAAAAATAATAACATTCCAAATTTGGCCAGAATTGTTAATGTTTCAGAGTTTCGGCCAGGTGTGGTAGCACATGCCTTTAGATCCAATCACTTGAGACAGAGGCAGGTAGATCTGAGTTCCAGGCTATCCTGGTATACATGGTGAGTTCCAGGACAGCCAGGGTGACATAAAGAGACCCTGTCTCAAAACAACACAAAACCCTGGAACTATTATTATTATTACTACTACATTACTATTTCAAATTAAGTTCCTAAAAATGTTTCTCATATGCAGAACAAAGTTCAATCTCCATTCTGCTTTTAATCTGTCAATGTTCTTTTGCTTTGTACAATTAACCTGCACCCTACTGCATATCTGAGTACTGTGTGGCCCTTGAGCTTAGTCAGCAGGACTTTCTGTTGCAATTCCCCTTCCTTTAGAGGGAGCTGTCAAATCTACAGCAGGTTCAAAGACTTCTATTGTTGGCTTTGGAACTGAGGCTAAATACAAATGATTTTAAGAGTAGGCAACTTACTACATAGCTTAGCATATTTGCAGCATAATCTGCAATTCCAAGAAATACAGTTTAAGAGTGAACTTCATTACTTAGAAAGACAGTGGCAGATGAGAACTGTTATTCAGCAGTAATGACTGAAGACACTGACTTTAGTAGTAGACCAGGACCTCACATGCAAACCGAGCAACATGATATATTCTAAGTTGGTGTAAATATCAATCTATCCACTTTATATCTCAATCTTGCTAGCAGGTGTCTGAGGTTCATTTCCTCACCATAACTGAAACTAGATGTACGTAAGAGCACTTGAAACTCCAATATCAAACCAAGTGCACTCACGACTCAGGGTCAATACTGTGCAATAAAGTAAAAGGTTGAAGCCGGGCGGTGGTGGCGCACGCCTTTAATCCCAGCACTCAGGAGGCAGAGGTAGGTGGATCTCTGTGAGTTCAAGGCCAGTCTGGTCTGTCAGTGCGAGTTCCAGGACAGGCTCCAAAGCCAAAGAGAAACCCTGTCTCAAAAAAGCAAAATAAAATAAAATGAAATGAAATAAAAAAAAAAAGGTTGAGACATGAAATACTGAGTTCCCTTCTTTCCCTCTCAAGACACAGTCTGTTTATGTAGCCCAGGCTGGTCTCAAACCTGCCATTCTCCCCCTGCTTCCTCCTCCCAACTGCTCCCAGCTGCTTTGTCTCCACTTGTTTGGATATTCACACTAAAAGGAAAAAGAAATCCTATGATAAGATTCAAATGACAAAACAAGTTAGTTCTGAAATACCAAGGTGGGGGCATGAAATTCCATGCACAGCCCTTAGTTTTATGAGCCAGGTCTTGTTCTGTATGTAGCTCATGATAGCAAAAACTCATGTTGGCCTTCAATTTATAATCATTCTACCTTAAATCCCCCAATACAGGATGTATGCCATGGCTAGAAACATGTGTGTCCTTCATTTTATAGCATTTATACCTATTGTGTGGAAGTTAACTCTGAAGCAGTTTATAGGATCATTCCCTTTGAGTTGTATGTTATAGCCGGAAATGTCCTTCAAGTGGGCAAGAGGACGGCACCTCTGTTTGACCTTAACTGTTGATCAGGTAAGAAAAACTGAAAAATCATCCCCTTCACTGGGTATAAAAACAATCAGGGCTGGAGAGATGAATCAGCAGGAAAAGTACCTGTTGCATGACAACCCGAATTCAATTCCAGGACTCACAAAGTGCAAAGAGAAAACCGACTCTCTCAGGTTGTTTTCTAACCTCCATATGCTGGGGGACAAATATGCCCACAAAAACATATAAATGCACACAAAATATCTTTAATACATATTTTTTTGGGGGGGGGGGGTCTTTGAGACAAGGTTTTTCTGTGTAACAGTTCTGGCTTTCCTGGAACTTGAACTCACAGTGATTCACCTGCCTCTGCCTAAGCGCTGGGATTAAAGGTGTGCGCCACCAGCTACCATCATCACAGTTAATCAATCATTTAGCTACTTGTAGTAGCTAGGCAAAAAGGATTGAAGAAAAAGAGGTAAATTCAATTTGGCAGATCTGATATAACATAGTAACTAAGACTAGACTTCGTTCTTCAGATCTACCCTGTCTCCCTGTTACTTAGTATCATAAAGGAAGAGTGTAAGATGAAGACTATGGCTGAAACTCACGCTTTAAACACTGCTATGATATTTGATATGTACTTTTAAAAAAGGAGATAGGGTCTTTCTAGACCCTTTGAGCTTGTGATTATCCTATAATCACTTTCCAAGTAGTGATGGGACCACCAGCCTGCCCTATCATGCTCACCTCCATTTTTGGTATGTCAATAAATCTGTGTGACTGTTTAATCAAGAACACAGGTAATCCAGATAGATACAGGGAATACAAAGTGTGAAAAATAAAGATTTTATATTAGGGGGCTGGAGAGATTGCTCAGTGGTTAAGCACACTTGGCAGCCCTTCCAGAACCCACATAGTGACTCACAATCATCTGAAACTCCAGTGCCAGGAGGGTCTGACACCCTTTTCTGGACTCTGTGTGTACCAGGCATGCAAGCAGTACATAGACAAAATGTTAATATATAAAAAAATTAAATAAATCTTTAAAAATTTTTACTATAAGGCCGGGCGGTGGTGGCGCACGCCTTTAATCCCAGCACTCGGGAGGCAGAGGCAGGCAGATCTCTGTGAGTTCGAGACCAGCCTGGTCTACAAGAGCTAGTTCCAGGACAGGCTCCAAAACCACAGAGAAACCCTGTCTCGAAAAACCAAAAAAAAAAAAATTTTACTATAAAATCTTTTTTTTTTTTATTTTTTTTTTATTTTTTTTATTTATTATGTATACAATATTCTGTCTGTATGCCTGAAGGCCAGAAGAGGGCACCAGACCTCTTTACAGATGGTTGTGAGCCACCTTGTGGTTGCTGGGAATTGAACTCAGGACCTTTGGAAGAGCAGGCAATGCTCTTAACCACTGAGCCATCTCTCCAGCCCTACTATAAAATCTTGTAGGGCGTTTGTGGCTTATGTCTTTAATTCCAGAACTTGGGAGACAGAAACAGGTAGAACTCTAAGTTTGAGGCCAGCCTGGTCTACAGAGCAAGTTCCAGGAGAGTCAGAGCTACACAGAGAAACCTTATCTCGAAAAGCAGAACAAACAGAAAAATCTCGTATTAACAGCCAAAATAACTAGAAAATTTTCCATCGAGCACCTCTAAAAACATAGCATCTTTACATACATATATATGTATATATATATGTGTGTGTGTATATATATCTATATATCAATATATATAAAAGTAAAGATGTATATATATGTATATATACATATATATCTTTACTTTTTTTCCCTTTGGTTTTTTTGACACAGTTTTTTTTTGATATTGCCCGTGTGGTGAGATTAAAAGCATGTGCCACCACCGCCCAACATATTTATTTACTTTTGAGACAGGGTGTCACTATGTAGCTGAGACTGGCTTTGAATTCAAGAGATATACCTCCCTTTTTCTGAGTGCTGGGGTTAAAGCACGTGTCAGCATACCTGACTTGATCATCACTGGCCCTGGCTGTCCCTGAGCTTCTGATCCTCTCAGATACTAGGATTACAGTATCTGAACATCACTATGTTCAGTTCAGCTCGAGGGACAAGTTTCTCTTTTGCAATGGTGATCCTACATATTAGGCTGTATTTCTCCCACTTGGCTACATCCACAACGCAGTTACTTTTCTTTCTTAGGAAAGGACTTCATAAAGTTATGCAGAAATGAGTTAAACTGAATTATTCAATCATCCTATTGTACCAGACATATACATTATCCACAGATATGCTTTTTTTCTACTAACAAATAGCATATCCATAATCAAGGAACAAATAAACACCAAAGACCAAACAACTTCTAAAGAAATTTCCAATCTACTCAAAATATCATTTATTATTGCAGTGGGAGGTCATACCGAAACAGGAAAAGAAGAGACTGACTGGGTGAGGTTTTCTGAATACTTACACTGACTTTGGGCTGAGTAGGCAAAGTCCCACTTGCCTTCATGGTGCTCACTAGTTTGTTGAATGCAGTCATATCTCCATCTTTCTTGAGCTGTCGATTGCTAGTTACAGCACTCAGTGTCTCTTCTAAATGTTCCGCCATGAAGGGAGTTGAATTCTTCATTTGCTGGTCCACCTTCAAGCCTTTGAGCCCTGCTTCTACCTCTTCCACTGAAAGTACAACCCCTGAATGTGCTGAGAAGTTGAGAAAGCTCTGGTTACACCAAGCAAAGGGGTATTTGGTAGGAATTCTCATTGGCTGTCATGACAATTATTTCATAACTGAAGTGAGGCTGTCAAAAAGGCTGCCAATGAAAACAGACAAACTGAACACTTAAAATCATAGTATTTTAGTAGGAATAAGGCTATAATCATGTACACAGAAAGACACGGATGGGCAAGGTGGCACACACCTTTAATCCAAGCACTAAGGAGGCACAGGCAGACAGATCAAAGGGAGTTTGAGGTACACTGTACATACGGAGTTCCAGGACAGCAAGGACTAAAAAGACCTTGACTCAAAAAACGAACGGATAGGGGTACACACCTGGAAAAAAATGGCTCAGTGGTTAAGAACACATATTTGTTCTTACAGGACCTGAGTTCAATTACCAGCATTCACACCAGACAGCTCACAACTGAACTTACTGGAACTCCAGTTCCAAAGAACCTGTACCTCTCTCATCCCCTTGGGCAAATACACAGACACACATTCACATAATAATAATAAAAATAAAAGAAACAGAATAAACTACACCAAAAATATTCAAATGCTAGAAACTGGGAGGGCAGAACTATGGAGTATGAGTTTTCAAAACTTGGTAAGATCTTACATAGTGAGTTCCAGGACAGCCAAAATGACACAGAGAACCCCCATCCCCCGCAAACAAACAAACAAACAAACAAAAAAGAACAAACAAAACCAAAAAAATTTGACAAGACCCTGTGTCAGGCAGAAAGATACCTTATAATAACTCTCTCCAGACTTTGCTACCAGGGTAAGAACCCAGAAAGCTCAACAGCAACTAACCTGTGCTGTGGTCTCACAGCGCTAACTGATGCTAAGGACTTGTTGCCTAAGTGAGAACATGGTAAATGGAGGCACAGTAGTGAGGAATAGGCAAACTATGCTTGGGAGGATAGAAACAGTCCTGGGTTGTTACCACTGGACCCTAAGTAAAAATCGGAGGGAGGCTGGGTATAGTGTATACCTTTAATACCAGCACTGTAAAGACAGAGGCCAGAGCTTCTCTGTGAGCTATAGGCCAACCTGGCTTACACAGCAAGTTCGAAGGCCAACCAGGGCTTAAAAGATACAAGGTTGTATGGCAACACGCCTGAGTCTTTTCGAAAAACCTCAACTAATCCCCACTATGCTTCTGAATTGATGAGAAGCAGTATATTAGAACCACTGCTTAAGAATGGGAACTTTAGGGCTGGAGAGATGGCTCAGTGGTTAAGAGCACTGGCTGCTCTTCCAGAGGTTCTGAGTTCAATTCCCAACAACCACATGGTGGCTCACAACCATCTGTAATGAGATCTGGTGCCCTCTTCTGGCGTGTGGGCATACATGGAGGCAGAATGTTGTATACATAAGAAATAAATAAATCTTTAAAAAAAAAAAAAAGAATGGGAACTTTACATAGCTAAACAACAAACACTTACAGCTCTCCTTAAGCTTTTCTTTGTTTGCAGAAAGGCTAGAGAGAAGAGGTTTTAAATCCACTTTGGCTTTCTGTAGCATTTCTAAGATGTCCACTTTATTTTCAGCATGGTCTTCCGATGGAATAGGAGCAAAATAATTCCCAGAGTTCTGCCCAGGAGAGAGGACGGCTTGTTCCAGACCTGATTTTGTAAATAAACATACCCACAGTTGGTATTGAACATACATACTTCCCTTCAACAACATAAAAAGAGCAGTAACTGAAGAGTTTTCAGTATCCAAAACTCCTTTAACCCTAGTGGACCCTGAGTAAAGGACAAAATGATCCAGGCCAGGGGAGGCTCAATTCACATACAAGGCTAGAATGTGAAGCTCTCTTACCTGCGAGTCTCTCAAGCTCTTCATGTGGTGTAGATCCAAGGCTACTAGATCTGCTCCCTGACCGGCTTGGGTTAGAGAACCACCTACTGAAGCGGCTGGCAGAGACTGACCCTTCTCCCAGAACATCTTCTATCATCTGACAAGAGAGACAGAGGGGTTAAGGTGACAGTCTCCAGGTGAAAAGGACATGGAGGTTCAATGTTAAGACAAAGACTCTGAAACTTCCTTTGACACTGCTGACCCAAAATCACTTTCAGAGCTTGGGAGTTGAGCCTTTTTCTTCCCCTTTCGGATCTTTCCTGAGCAACTCAAATTTGGGCATTAAAACAAATAAACAATAATCAGAAACAAAACAAAAAACACAGACCTCCTAAGCATATACAGCATAGTCTCTATGTTACTTAAGAGTTCTTTACCGTTTGCCCCATTAAAAAAGGTATCTTAGGAGATTCAGTTTCAAAACCACAATAAGTACCAGAGTGAAGTACTCTGACACCATGTTGATGGCTTCCGTGAGATTGTTTATGAAGACATGATTAAAGAAAATCCCTGGCTCCAAACTGGTGGTCTCAGGATTGAAAGGAATATTATGATATTCAACGCTGACAAATTCAAGAAGCCAAGATATAAAAATGTAGAGCTAAGAAATGATCACTATAGCCAGTAGGTGGGCACACATCTCTAGTCCAAGAATTTGGGAGGCAGAGGTAGTCAGATCTCTGAGTTCAAGGCTAGCCTGGTCTACAGAGTGAGTTTTAGTATGGCCAGGCTACACATTGAAACCCTGTCTCAAAAAACAAACAAACAAAAAAAGAAAAGATCGGGAAAAAAAGAAAAAGATCATTATTCCAGCCAAGGGAGGTGCAACACAGGTAATCCAAGCACTTGGAGGGGTTGAGGTCAGCTTGGGTCACACACTGATGGTCTGTCTCAAAAAGCAAGCATCAAGAAGAAAAACACACAGGAGAATAACAACTCCAGTTGAAGTGTAGAAAATGGATATAAAAGTATCATAAATGATATATCTCAGTGGAACAAGTGAGTGCAGGCAAAATACAATTTAGTGTAAGCAGGAATTTTATTAAAACAAAAACTCAAAATCCACTAAAACCCCAAACAAACAAACAGCCTGAAAGGTAGTTACTATTTCAGTGTTTAAAAATGAGAAACTTTAGGGCTGGTGACATGGCTCAGCAGGTAAACGCACCTATGGTACAAGCCTGATGACCTGAATCCACATAAGCTGGCCTCTGACCTCCACATACGCACTGTATCACATGTGTGCACTCACCCTTACTAAAAATGATACATTTTAAAGGTAAATTACTTAATCTATTCAAAAAGTTTTAATTTACAAAAAATGATGACTTTGTATTTTAATGTTTCTAACATACTCTTACTAAATAGGAAAAGTCAAAGACAAAAATAAAGGACATAAAGTATCTGGGCATTTTCTAAAAAAATTAAGTAAATACTGAGAAAACACTTTCTCCCCCCTGCCCCACACAGGGTTTTTCCGTGTAGCCCAGCTGTCCTGGAATTCACTTTGTAGACCAGGTTGGCCTAGATATCAGAGATTTGTCTGCCTCTGCCTCCCCAATGCTGGAATTAAAGATGTGTACCACCATCACCAGGCGAGAAAAGTAATTTCTGTTTTGCTCAGTTATAGACTTTGCTTCCTTTTTCTTGTTTTCTTTTTTCTTTTCTTGAGACAGGGTTTCTCTATGTAGACCTAGCTATACCGGAACTCACTCTGTAGACCAGACTGGCTTTAAACTCGGAGGCCTCTGCTGCCACCCCCTACACACACACACACACAAGGGCTAGGATTAAAGGCACTGTCCACCACTGCCCACTTTTGTTATGGTTTTTTGAGAGAGGGTTTCTCTATAGTATCCCTGGCGGTCCTCGAACTCACATAGATCTACCTGCCTCTGCCTCCTGAGTGCTGGTATTAAAGACATGTGACACCATTGTGCAGCCCTTTTTTAAATTTTATTTTATTATTTAATACATTATGGATGTTTTGCCTGTGTGTATGTCTTTGCACCATGTATGAGTGCATTAGATATCCTGGAACTGGGGTTAAGAGACAGTTATGGTTGCCATGTGAATACTGGGAATCAAATCCAGGTCCTCTACAAGAGCAGACAGTGCTCTCAATCACTGAGTCTTCTCTACAGCCGCTAAATTTGTGTTTTGTTAAATTTTATAATCAAGAGTAGAAACAAACTTGCTCTTAGACACATTTGTAGAGATACTCATCTCAAAAAAACAAGGTGCTCGAGTCCAAATCCTTTTGGACTAAAAGTTTGATCAATTTTAAGACATGACAAAGCAGGGACTCGGACAGCAGAACCTCATCCTGTACAGGAAATGGACACAGCTGACTTCTGAATTGGGACATCCTTCACTGTATCCTTTCAACTACCAGCTGAGGAAGGAGCTGGGAGCTATGATATTTCAGCTGTACCTAGTAGAGGTTTTTTTTTTTAACTGCGTCTTCTCTGTCTGTCTGCTTGCTGGCCAGAAGAGGGCACCAGATCTCATTATAGATGGTTATGAGCCACCATGCGGGTGCTGGGAATTGAACTCAGGACCTCTGGAAGAGCAGTCAGTGCTCTTAACCGCTGAGCCATCTCTCCAGCCCCCTAACTGCATCTTCTCAATATATATATATATATATATATATACACATTTGGGGAGTGGTGGTACATGCCTTTAATGTTGGCACTCGTGAAGCAAAGATACGTGAATCTCTTGTGTTTCAGGCCAGCTAAGGCTACATAGTGAGTCACTGTCTCAAAACAAAACAAAAGATACCCTTCCCTGGAAAAAAAGAGAGAGAAAAAACACTAAGTCAAATTTAACCATAATTAGCTGTTTCATATTATGTTGTTTTTCTTTCTTTCATTCTTTTTGTTGTTGTCGTTGTTTTTCAAGACAGGGTTTCTCTGTGTAACATTGGAGCTTTCTCTGTAGACCAGGCTGACCTCGAACTGACAGGGATCTGCCTGCCTCTGCCATCTGAGTGCTAGAATTAAAGGCATGCACCTAGGCCCAGCATTTTTTTCTTTTTCTGAACTAAGAAAATAAAAAAAAAGTTGAGGCAGGTTTCACCATGCAGTCAGGCTGGCCTTGAAATGACTATGTAGCTCCAGTTAACCTCAGACTTAAACTCCTCTTGTCTCAGTCTCCCAAGTACTAAAATTACATGTGTGCACCCAAATTCCATACATGTTAATTAAATTTTTTTTTTTTTTATTTTTCAAGACAGGGTTTCTCTGTGTAGTCCTGGCTGTCATAGAACTCACTTTGTAGACCAGGCTGTCCTTAAGCTCAGAGATCTGCCTGTCTCTGCCTCCTGAGTGCTGGATTAAAGGCGGATGCTACCACTGCCTGGCTCATACATGTTTATTTTTATTTTATGTGTATGTAGTATGTATATAAGGATGTTCCTGTGTATAGGTGCACACATGTTTGGGTGCATATGCACATGTGCAAGTGGAGGTTGATGTCCAGCATCTTCCTTAATTACTCCTACTTTATAAACTGAGCCAGGGTATCTCATTTGAACTCACAGCTGAGAAACACAGCTAGCTCTGTTAGTCAGCTTGTTTCAACTTCCTGTGTGCTAGGTTTACAGGAGGGCCACCACATTGCACCAACATTTACTTGGGTTCTAGAAATTTCAATCTCATTTAGTCCTCACACTTGCACAGCAAGGGTTTTATCTACTAAGATTTCTCTGTACCCCTCCATGTCTATTTGCGAATGTGCTGTTACACTCACCGAAGCCAAGCATGGCACCTTGTCAAGGTTAAAGAACTCATTAAAGTCAAATTCTCCTGGGGACTGCTCAGGTAGGACAACATCCCTTGGGACTTCCTGATCAGCAGAGGGCTCCTGGGCCAGGATGACTTCAACCTCGTCCTCTTCAGCCACCCCTCCATTACATTCCACTATGCCTGAAAATAAAACCAGGACAGAAAGCACCTATTGAAGTACACACTCCAGTCTCATTCTGTGCCTTTAGATATAAATACACATGCAAAAGTCACACATACTGTCAAAACACTTCTTGTCTTTACAGACCCTGTCACAAAAACAAAATAAAATGGAACTGAAACACTAAAAACTTGCTATTAACTAGCACCCATAGATAGATGTGCAATTAAAGCAGTAATCACCACATATTATTTTAAAACAGTTCACAGTTCCTACTGACCTTCCTTCACAGAGGCAGTCCGTCGTCTTGTTCTTTTTCTCCCTTTGTGATCTTCCTCTAGTATCTTATCATCGAAGCCAGTCAGTTCAATGGTTTCAGACTGACTTGTGGGTCCAGCTGAAAACCATTCTGGTTCTTCCTCAGTGTACGAATCATTTCTTCTACGCTCACCAAAGACACGTTTACTATCTCCAAACTCCCTCTGAAAAATTAAAAAATAAAACAAAACAAAACAAAAAACCAAAAAACAAGAATGAAAAACTGTAAAATGCTAGTAGAAGCATTGTAGTCAGTCTTAAAAGAATTAATATTAGAAACTGCAGTGCAGATGCTGTGATGGGAAATTGAAGGACGTTACCACTCTTGTACTGCCCCTGATTTCTCCTTGACTAGCACAGGAGTGGGCTGTGAACCCTAGTTTCTCCAAGTAACTGGCTGGGCTAGGAGGATGCAACTCAGAGCTAGGGCACCAGTCACAAATGTGTGGCCCTGGTTTTGATTCTGTACCATCATGAAAAGAAGAGTAATACAGTATAAAGAGGTGAGCATCAAATTTCAAGCACTTGAGAACTAACAGGGCCAGAGGACACACCCTGAAACGCTTGTCCTTGTAGTCCCTCTCTCTGTCTCTGTCTCTCAAGTCCCGTAGGTCCTTCTCACTGAGACGGTGGTCCTTCTCAAAAGCCCGGGCAGAGATTATCCTCCCACTGCCAATTCTTCGTCCACCAAGCAAGCGAAGTCCATCACTGTCTTTCTCCAAGGGACTTCCAGAGCGACGGGAGCTAACAGCAGCTGTCACATGGCAGCCACCTCCAAAGCTTCGTCTCTGTGGGCTGAGAACAACATCTAAGTCATCTTCTTTCACACGCTCTCGTGGATCTGAAAAGATGCCATAAAAAAAGGTAAGCAAACCAACATCTCTAGAAACGGTGTCCACAGCTGGCAGGACAGAAAATGTCAGAAAGGAGACAATTCTAAAACTGGGCTTATCAACAGATTCAGAGTAACAAGTACATAGTCATTGGATTTTTAAAACTTGGTCATTAAGGACTGAACTCAGATTGTTAGGCTTAGCAGAAGTGTCTGTTGAGTCATCTCACTAGCCCTTTATAATTATTTTTTTACATTAAACTTAAAATTTTTAAAAAATATTTAGTCCTTTTTTCTCCTCAGAAAAAGATCTACTTCATAATGACTTTCTGTGACTTAATATGACTAAGATTTTTTAAATAATTTATTTTTTAATTCATGTGCATTCATGTTTTTTTGTGTGCACGTATGTCTGTGTGAAGAGCTGAGATCCCCTGAAACTGGAATTACAGACTGTTATAAGATGCCATGTAGGTGCTGGGAATTGAACCCAGGTCCTCTGGAAAAGCAGCTAGTACTCTTAACTGCTGAGCAATCCCTCCAGCCAAGACTAAGATGTTTGTTTGTTTGTTTGTTTATTTTGGGGCAGGGTCTCACAGTAGCTGCAGACCCAGCCCTGGAACTCACTTTGTAGACCAGGCTGGCCTTGAACTCTCTCAGAGATCAGTCTGTCTTTGCTGGGATTAAAGGCAGGTGCCACCACCACTGGCTTTTTTTTCCTGTTGATTATGACTAAGACGAAGATTTTTATGTATACAATTTTTAGCTAATCTATTGTCCATCAATAAAATGACATGTCAGTATTTGAAAAAAATAAAATGCCTAAAAAATAGTAAACAGCCAGATGGTGGTGGTGGGTGGCACATACTATGAGTTCAAGGTCAGTCTCATCTACTGAGTGTGAGTTTCAAGACAGCCAAGGCCACACAAAAAATTCTGTCTTATAAAACCAAACCAAACAAACAAACAAAAAACCCCCACACTTTACATTCAATTTGTTAGCCTGTAACCCCAGCACTTGTGAGGCTGAAGCAGGAGAATTCCTGAGTTCAAACCCAGCCTGAGTTAGAATAAGACACTATTTCAAAACAGGTAACTTTAAACTGGATTTCACAGTCAATATTTAATTTAAATGCATCAAGAGTGAAACCTAAAGTGAAAGAGAACATCTTTGCTGTGCTTAGGTGTAGGAGCAATTGCTCCTACAATTAGGCAAAATGTTTTTTGAGGCCCAGCAACAAAGTGTCATCCATTAAGGCAGCCTGTTAAGCAAGGTTTGCTCTGAGATTAGTACTGTTCTTTGAAGACACTGTTTAGATATCCAAGACTGGGAGTAAACATTCAAACAAAGCACATTTCTCAAGGAAGACCTGAATCCACAGCATATAAAAATGCAGTAATAAATAAAAAACTAAAAAATGAATCAAGGGGCTGGAAGGGCTGTTCAATTAAGGCTGATCTCCAGAAGTCCTGAGTTCAATTCCTAGCACCCCTATAGCAACTCACAACCATCTCTAACTGCAGTCCATGGGATCTGAGATACCTTTCTCTGGTATCCAAATGAATATACAGATAAAACACAAACAAGTTTTTTTTCCCCCCTTTTAAGACAGGGTTTCTCTGTGTAACAGTCCTGGCTGTCTTGGAATTTGCTCTATAAACAAGGTTGGCCACAAACTCACTGAGATCCATATGCCTGGGCCTCCCAAGTGCTGGAATTAAAGGCAGGTACCACCACCAACTGGCTTTTTTTTTTTTTTTTTTTGAGACAGGGTCTCTCTGTAGCTTTGGAGCCTATCCTGGAACTTGATCTGTAGACCAAGCTGGCCTCAACCTCACAGAAATCCATCTGTCTCTGCTTCAAAAGTGCTGGGATTAATGGGGTGCACCACCACCACCCAGGTCCTTAAATAAATCTTAAAAATAAATACTAGACCAGTGAGCCGGGTATAGTGTAGAATACCTATAATATTAACACTTGGTAGGTTAAAGTGGGGACTGCTGAGTTTAACTGAGGTTAGTCTTGGCTACACAGTGAGACCTGTCTCAAAAAACTAAATCAACAAAAAAGGATAAAGACCTGAACAGACACTTCAGCACATGGACAGCACAATCTTTAATAAGCATACAGTGTTTATTAATTACCAGTAATACAAATGTTATGGAATAGTACTATACAGTACTATATAGTATATACAATAGTACTATATAGTACTATTGTAGCCACTAGACGGCTACAATTAAGAAGGCTAACCATTCCAAGTGCTGCCAAGATGTGGAGCAAGAAGAACCTGAAACCACTGCAAATAGGAATATCAAATGTCTAACCACTTGGAAAAAAAGGAGTCTGAGGGGGGCTAGGAGATGTGTCAGTGGTTAGGAGCACTTGTTGCTCTTGAAGAGGAAGGATCCAGGGTCAGTTCCCAGTACCCACATACTGGTTCATGACCATCTGTAACTCCAGTTCCAAGGAATCTGATGATGCCTTCTTCTGGCTTTCTTGGGCACTATACACATGCAAGCAAAACACTCATATATATAAAGCAAAACAAATCTAGAAAGAAATTTAAAAACAAAGTTTTCTTCTGACCTGCTTAGACACTAAGCATTGTACATGGTACACATTACATATGGTAGAAAAAACACACAAAAATAATAAATCTATTAAACTTTTTATTAAAGTTTGAAGTTTCTGGAAATATTAAATATACATAACAGCCATTATACTTCTAAGTATCCACCCAAGAGATAAAAATTCCCATGATACTTACACATAAATGATCACATCACCTTTGGTTAGAAACAACTCAAATTACTATTAACAGATAAATGGACACAATGACAGATTCATATAATTAAATACTAAAAGCATTAAAAAGAAAGCAACTATACATGCAACAATATGGATAAAGCCAGGTATGGTTCATGAGAGACTGAGGCAGAGGGATAACTCAAGCTTGAGCCCAGCCTGGGCTACAGAGTAGCCTTTGTTCTAGAATGCAACTTCATGTGAGAACATACTGTGATAATTCTAGTACAATTTTAGTAGTGTAAACTGGCCTAGTGAAGGAAGGGCAGTTCTCTTGCGGGGAGTGAGAAGGACATGAGAGCACTTATAGGTGACAAGGACACTTATTATTGATTGTGGTAATGGTTTCATACAGATATACATGTGAGAGCATCAAAGGTATATTGTATGTAAGGGTTCTTATATGTAAATGCTATTTCAAAAAGAAAAACATGTCACAAACAGAAAAACTAGAAACTGAAGTTGAGTTCAAATATGAAAAACCTGTCTCAGTCTTTATTTTTAACCAGGAACAGCTTTTCATCTTATCTGAATTATTTTTCAGACAGTGCCTCTATGTTGAAGTCACAAAGATTTGCCTGCTTCTACCTCTGGAGTGCTGGGATTAAAGACATGAATCATAGAAGCATAGGGTAAAGATTTGTTACTCGTATTGGTTTAATAAAATTCTGATTGGTCAGTAGCCAAGGAGGAAGGATAGTGCGACCAGACTAAAAGAATTCTGGAAAGAGCAAGGCAGAGAAGCAGTCGCAAGTCAGATGCAGAGGAAGGAAGATGAAAATGCCTTACTGAGAAAAAGTGCCAAGCCACATGGCTAAACAGACTAGAATTATAGGTTAATTTAAGTTTAAGAGCCAGTTAACAATAAGCCTGAGCTAACAAGCCAAACAGTTTATAATTAATAGAAGCCTCTGTGTGCTTCTTTGGGACCAGGCAGAACAGAAACTTTCATCTACAAATGGCACCCAAAATGGCAGTGGTGGCACTTGCCTTTAATCCAGCACCAGGAAGCAGAGGCAGGTGGATCTTTGTGACTTTCTGCCTGATCTTTAGAGCAAATTCCAGGACAGCTAGACCTACAGAGATAAACTCCATCTCAAAAAGCCCAAATTCGTGAACCACCAGCCTTCAACAACAGTGAGAGAGGATTTCATGGAGATCAGTCTCTAATTTATTACTTAGTTGAAGATGCTTTCAAACTTCTGATCTCTTGCTTCTACTTCCTGAGTGCTGGGATTAGGGCTTGCACTACGATGTCTAATTCATTCAGTGCTAGGAATTAAACAAAGGCCGTCACGAATACAAGGTGACCATGTAAGTTATAGCCTCAACTGTCTTAGTTTCCTTTCCTGGTGCTGTGCTAAAAAGCACTGAAAAACTTAAGGGAGAAAGGTTTATTCTGGTTCGTAGTTCAAGGATATAGCTCATAATGGCAAGGAAGTCAAGGAAGCAATAATAGCTTCAAACAGCTGGTCACATTTAATACATAACCAAGAAGTAGACATGGATGAATGAATGCTAAATTCTGCTCACTTTCTCCATTTTATATAGTCCAGGATCTCAATAGAGAATGGTCACACCCACAGTTAAAATGGGTTCTCCCTATCAGTTAACCTAATGAAGACAATTCAACACAGGCATGAACAGAGGCTAACTAATTCCTGGAAGTGTCTTGGGGCTAGCCTCCTAGGCAACTCCACATATATCAAGTTGTTAATCACACCAGCAAAGACGGTGGTACTTAATAATTCAGAAGCACATAGCCTAACACGCCACTGTTATAAGAAGACTATTATAATGATTTTACTCTGCTTATTATGAAAAATACAACTCTTAAATCAATTTTCTCATGACATTTCAATAAGTAAAATTCTGGGGACTAAGAATGAAACCAGCATGCAGGGAGGTGGTGGTACACACCTTTAATCCCAGCACTCAGGAGGTAGAGGCTGGAGGATATCTCTGAGTTTGAGGCCAGCCTGGTCTACAGAGTGAGCTTCAGAACAGCCAGAGCTGTAACACAGAGAAACCCTGTCTCAGGTGAGGGGTGAAAAATGAAACCAACAGCCAGGACCATGTTCCCCAAATCACACTACTATTTATAAACATCTGCACACTTGCCTGCTATTCTGCGCACCAGGGAAGGACGGTCTGATTCTGGCTCTTTCTTCAGACTTTCCACTGGTGAGCTCCTCCCGGAAGCAGGGTAGAGAGAGGCATGCCACTTCTCTGGGTCCCAGACACCATCACTACAGGTTAAAGGATAGCATTAGTTAGTGTTTGCAGGTTAATTCTAATAGGTCCCAATTTCTAAACTCCAGGTTACAAGGAAATTTCCTTCAGAATGATTACCCTATTCAAGATGAAAACAAACAGTTATTACTTCAATAATTCCTAGCACCAACTGGTACTTGAACAGGAGTCTACACAAATGAAACTAAGTCCATAAACCATGGGCCCTATCTGCAAATACATAACTGTTTCACACCAAGATTTTCTCCAATGCTGCAGAGACAGCTCCAACTCTTTACCAAAAGTACCTGCTAGAAAGTATTCTAGAATTTTCTTAGTTTAGGTTTGTTGTTATTTTGAGAAAGAGTCTCACTATATAGCCCTAGTGGGACTGGAACTTGCTATGTAGAGCAGGCTGGCTTCAGATTTACAAAGATCCTCCTGCCCCCAACCCTGAGTGCTAGGATTAAAGCACACACCACCACACTGGGCTATAATCTCTATATGTAGTCTCTGTTTTTTTTCAAGTAGGACAGCTCTTAGTTTTTTTTTCTTAGCCCCACTATGCTCTACCTGCTTTACACCCTTAGTCATGAAAGCTGCTTGAAAGAGTGAGTCAACATCACCCACCCCTCACAACAGGGAGATATTACCTACCTTCTAGGGTCTCTGTGAAGAGTCCAACAAATGCTCACTCTCAAATGAGAAGAGAGGTGACAGAAGAAGCTCTTCCCTCTCTTACCTTTAGTATTGTCACTAGGCACAATACTCAATTTAGCATAAAAGCTAATATACTTGTTCAGGATAATTTTGTTTTATACAAAGAAAAAAGTTTTAATAATAAAATTTCAAGTATGCAAAGACTTTACATTTTAAATACAACAAGCCCATGAAAATTCCTACCCAATCAAAATGGCCACTATTCTGGTATCATTACCATCAGGAGAATGTGGTGATTCCTCTAGATTCAACAGTCCATATATAGGTTTTAAAAGTCTGTCTAGACTAAGGATGAAGTGTAGTGATAAAAACATTCAACTAACATCAGTAAGGCTTTGGGTTCCATCCCTAGCACTGGGGATGAGGGTATGTGGCACAATGAACCAAGAAAATTAAACGTGATACTTTATAAGTAAAAACACAGGCCCTTAATGACTGCAGACTCACAGTTGAGACTCACAGAGGTATAAAAGGAGTCTCTAACAACTGGCACCTCCCTACTCCCCCAAAAAGTAACAACCTAGAAAGAAGTCATTGAAGAGAACTCTTAAAAATTATGATAAGAGGGTCTGGAGAGATGGCTCAGTGGTTAAGAGCACCGACTGCTCTTCCAGAGGACCCGGGTTCAATTCCCAGCACCCACATGGCAGCTCACAACTGTCTGAAGATTCAGTAGCAGGGGATCTGACACCTTCATACCAATGCACATAAAATAAAGTTAAATAAACCGTAAAAAATATTTAAAAAAAAAATTATGATAAGAATGCTTAAGTGTAGCATTCTGGCTAGGGCAGAGATGGGGAGAGACTTGGTTTTCTTTAAGGGACTGTCCACTGGGAGCTGAACCATGCCAGTTGAGTATATGGGCATCACAAATTGAACTTTTCTTCTTTTTTTCGGGGGGGGGGGGCGCAAGTCACTCACAAGGGTTGGTGGGGGCTGACCTGGGAGGATTGGGAAATGGGTGTAATTGGGGTGTATGATGTGAAATTCCCAATTAATCAATAAAAATTTTATGTTGGAAAAAGAAATACAGAACCACACCATAGTTAAGAAATTAGTAAGACTGCCAGGCATGGTGGTGCATGCCTTTGATCCCCGCACTTGGAAGGTAGAGGTGGATCTCTGTGAGCTCAAGGCCTGGTCGACACTGAGTTCCAGGACATCCAGGACTATGTAAAAAGATCTTGTCTCAGACAAAAACCCCACAACAACAACAACAACAACAAATAACTAAGATAACCTTAAGAAATATATTCCAGGACAAGGCTAAACAAAGAAATCCTGTCTTGAAAAACCATACACACATACACACACACGCACACACATATGCATGCAAATATACATTTATATAAGTATATATTCATATGAATATAGATAAGCAAATATATTTATATAATTCATACAAGCAAATATAGTTATATAAATACATATAAATAAAATACAGGGTTACTGTACATTTTCAAACCATTTTTCTCTAGCTTCTTCAAACAAAAAAAAAAAGCCCTTTACCTTTTCTTAAGGGCACAATAGGCTAATCTGAATGACTCTTTGATAAAGATCTTAGAGCCCACTTTGGCATCCCCAAAGAACTGCCCTGGCCGAAGCATGAAAGGACTCTAGAACTAAGACTCCTCCTAGGCTTAAATATGCCCTGTGACTGTAACTGAGTCACTCTGTAGTTTAGTTTTAGTACAAGTCAGTTGTGGCCATGCTATTAACTCTTGAAATACTTCCCTCAGTCATAACCCTACCGTAACAGCAGCATTCTAACCACATAATTCTTTTTGTTTAAATAAATTTTATTTAATTTTAAAATTTATTTATATTATATTAACTTATTTATATTATTTCCGTGTGTGCATTTGTGTATGTATGTACACATGAATACAAGTGTCTACATCAGCCGGGGTGTTGGATGCCCCTGGAGCTGGAGTTTACAAGTGGTTAGGATCCTGATGTGGCTGTAAAGAATTCAACCCAGGTCCATGGAAACAACAGGAAAGACGCTTTTAATTGCTGCTGAGCCACCACTCTAGCCCCAACAAGTGTGTGTGTGTGTGTGTGTGTCTGCCTCTCTCTCTCTCTCTCTCGCTTTTTTTACCCTGAGAAAGGGGAAAGGGTTTCTCTGTATAGCTTTGGAGCTTTGGAGCCTGTTCTGGCACTCACTCTGAAGAATAGGCTGGTCTCGAACTCAGAGATCCGCCTGCCTGACTCCCAAGTGCTAGGATAAAATGTTTGTGCCATTACCGCCCAGCACCCCAAAAATTCTTTTTTTTAAGATTTTATTTATTATGTATACAATAAAGTGTTCTTCCTCCATGTATGACTGCATGCCAGAAGAGGGCACCAGATCTCATTGTAGATGGTTGTGAGTCACCATGTGGTTGCTGGGAATTGAACTCAGGACCTCTGGAAGAGCAGTCAGTGTCCTTAACCTCTGAGCCATCTCTCCAGCCCCACCCCAACAATTCTTAATTAATTTTTGGTTTTTCGAGACAGGGTTTCTTTGTGGTTTTGGAGCCTGTCCTGGAACTAGCTCTTGTAGACCAGGCTGGTCTCGAACTCACAGAGATCCGCCTGCCTCTGCCTCCCGAGTGCTGGGATTAAAGGCGTGCGCCACCACCGCCCGGCTTTAATTAATAATTCTTAACTCTAGCCCCAATGCAATTCTTAACATACCTGTCATATTTTTCAGAGAGGCATGACGGCCTCTGTTTGGAGTAGGGACGTTCTTTTATATCCAAGAGCTCCTCCTAAAGAGAGAAATCACACGAGGACTTTGAATCACATTTCTCAGGCAACATACTTCCAATTTATTTCCCTTCTGTGTGTCTTCTTTAAGAATTTCACATAATTTTTTGGGAGGGAGATGAGACAAGCTCAAGACTAGCCTTGAACTAATTCTCCAACCTCTACTCCAAGAGTGCTGGGATCACGGGTGTTGTTTCCACATGATTCTTACAATTTTGGACTTGAAATTCCAAAAAGACTAGAACCAAATCAGAAAGCTCAAACAAGATTATCAAACAGTAAAGACTGCTACAAGTGGTTTCTGAAATACGTTTCCCCATACTTCCTGTCCAACAACAAAGTAAAAACACTGAATGCTGAGAAAGGCATGGAAATGCAGCCTTAAAGGAAACACAGATAAGTCACTTTTAAAAATTATTTTATGTGAGTGTTTGCCTGCATGTTTGTGCACCACATGAGCTTGGTGCCTGCAGAGGCGAGAAGAGGGTGTCAGAATCATTAAAACTAGAGAGAGGTACAGACAGTTGTGAATTGCCTTATAGATGCTGAGAATTAAACCTGGGTCCTCTGGAAGAACAGTCAGTGCCCTTAACCACTGATCCATTTTTTCCAGTCTAAGGATAGGTTTCTCCTCTCCACATTATAATAATTTGCAAAAGTGAAAAAAAAAGCAGAAAAACCACCCACGTACTTAAGAAAAAAAACTTTCATTTATTCATGTGTACGCATGCACATACATGTTTATGTATGAGAATGTACATGTATGTATTGTACAGGAACATGCAGCATGCATCTTCAGAAACCAGAAAAGAACTTCAGATCCCTTAGAGCTAAAGTTATGGATGTTTATATAAGGTACCCAAGATTGTTGCGGGTGCTGGGAAACTCTGGTCATCATGACTGCACAACAAATGCTCTTAACTGCTAAACTAGTCATTTATTACGTGTGTGTGTGTTTGTGTGTGTGTGTGGTGTACATTCATGTGTGGCCACTTGTATGTGAGTGTACATGTGTTTGCAGGTAGATATGGAGGCCAAGTACTAGAGTGCCTTCTCAATCTTCACAATATGCTTCACTTAAAAGAAAAACACACAACAAAAGGTGGACTAGTCTGATCTACAGAGCAAATTCCAGAACAGTCAGGACTGCTAGCCACACAGAGAAAAAAACCCTGTCTAGGGGTGGTGGGAACTGAGCAGTGGTGGTGCACAGCTTTAATCCCAGCACTTGGGAGGCAGAGGCAGTTCTTCTCAGGACTTCTGGAAGAGCAGCCAGTGCTCTTAACCACTGAGCCATCTCTCCAGCCCCTCTCTTTAGTTTTTTTTAACCACTCTCAAGAGTGAGCAGCTTAAATTATGTTCCCTTACTCTGACATTGGAGTGTTCGTTTCTAAAGAATGAGGATATTCTCTTAAGATTTATTTTACTTTTATTTATGTGTACATACATGCGTGTATGGGGGCCTGAAGAGACTAGAAGAAGGCATCACATCTCCTGGAGCAGGAGTTATAGGCAGCTCTCAGTTGAGTGAAGTGGATGCTGAGAACTGAACTCTTCTGTAAGACCAACATAAACTCTTAATTCCTGAACCCTCTCTCTTTCTAGCACTAAGAATGAGCATTTTTTTAAAAAAATGTTTATTTATTTATTATATATACAATATTCTGTCTGTGTATATGCCTGCAGGCCAGAAGAGAAAACCAGACCTCATTACAGGTGATTGTGAGCCATCAAGTCGTTGCTGGGATTGAACTCAGGACCTTTGGAATAGCAGGCAATGCTCTTAACCGCTGAGCCATCTCTCCACCCCATGAATGAGCATTTTTTAAAAACAACTTTTACCTAATTTCCTAAGAATTTGATTTTATAAAACATATTTTTTCTTTCTATCTTTTTGTTCCCCCCTGAAAGAAGGTTTCTTTGTGTAGCCCTGGCGGTCCTGGAACTTATTCTGTAGACAAGGCTGGCCTTAAATTCACAGAGGAACGGCTTGTCCCTGCTTTCTCTGAGTTCTGGGGTTAAAGGTACGTACAACACAGATTCAACATAATGCCCATCAAAATCCCAGCAAAATTCTTGAAAGACCTCAAAAGAACGGTATTCAACTTCATTTGGAAAAGCAAAAAACCCAGGATAGCCAAAACAATCCTAAGCAATAAAAGAACTTCTGGAGGCATCACAATCCCTGACTAAACTCTACTACAGAGCTACAGTACTGAAAACAGCCTGGTATTGGCATAAGAACAGATAGGAGGACCAACAGAACTGAATAGAATACCCGGATATCAATCCACACATTTTCGAACACCAGATCTTTGATAAAGAGGCAAAAAATATCAAATGGAAAAAAGAAAGCATATTTAACAAGTGGTGCTGGCATAACTGGATATCAACATGTAAAAGAATGAAAATAGACCCATATCTATCACCATACACAAAACTCAAGTCCAAATGGATCAAAGACCTCAACATAAAGCCAGCCACAATGAACCTTATAGAAGAGAAAGTGGGATGTACACTTGAACACATTGGCACAGGGAACCACTTCCTAAATATAACCCCAGCAGCACAGATACTAAGAGAAACAATAAATGGGACCTCCTGAAACTGAAAAGCTTCTGTAAAGCAAAGGACACGGTCAACAAGACAAAACGACAGCCTACAGAATGGGAAAAGATGTTCACTAACCACACATCAGACAGAGGTCTGATCTCCAAAATATACAAAGAACTCAAGAAATTGGACACCAAAAGATTACATAATCCAATAAAAAAAATGGAGTACCGACCTAAACAGAGAACTCTCCACAGAGGAATCTAAAATGGCTGCAATACACTTAAGGAAATGTTCAACATCATTTCAGAGAAATGAAAATCAAAACAACTCTGAGATTCCACCTTACACCTGTAAGAATGGCCAAGATCAAAAACACTGATGACAACTTATGCTGGAGAGGTTGTGGGGGAAGACTTCTGCATTGCTGGTGGGAATGCAAGCTGGTATAACTCCTTTGGATGTCAGTGTGGCGATTTCTCAGAAAATTAGGAAACAACCTTCCTCAAGACTCAGTAATACCACTTTTCGGTATATATCCAAAGGATGCTCAGTTGTGCCACAAGGACATGTGCTCAACTATGTTCATAGCAGCTTTGTTTGTCATAGCCAGAACCTGGAAACCACCTAAACGCCCCTCGACCAAAGAATGGATAATGAAAATGTGGTACATTTACACAATGGAGTACTACACAGCAGAAAAAAAATAACAACAGCTTGAATTTGGCAGGCAAATGGATGGAGCTAGAAAACATTATTTTGAGTGAGGTAACCCAGACCCAGAAAGATAATTATTACATGTACTCACTCACAGGTGGTTTTTAAACATAAAGCAAAGAAAGCCAGCCCACAAACCACAATCCCAGAGAACTTAGACTACAATGTGGACCCTAAGAGAGACTTACATAGATCTAATCGACATGGGAAGTAGAAAGTATAAAAAGACAAGATCTCCTGAGTAAATTGGGAACATGGGGACCTTTTGAGAGGATTGAAGGGTAGAGGAGAGAGACAGGGAGGGGAGCAGAGAAAAATGTAGAGCTCAATAAACACCAATTAAAAAAAAGAGTAACCATCAAAAAAAAAAAACTGATGTAATATGGTAACCAAGAAGTAACCTTCAGCCGGGCGTTGGTGGCGCACGCCTTTAATCCCAGCACTCGGGAGGCAGAGGCAGGCGGATCTCTGTGAGTTCGAGACCAGCCTGGTCTACAGAGCTAGTTCCAGGACAGGCTCCAAAGCCGCAGAGAAACCCTGTCTCGAAAAACCAAAAAAAAAAAAAAAAAAAAAAAAGAAGTAACCTTCAAGTAGGGTATTAGTTTTAAAAAACACATGTAATACAGACTTCAGTTAACAACAGCAAATATCGGCTCATTAAGTACAACAAAGGTTTTATATACTAAGAAGATACTACAGAAAATGAAGCGAGGGGCATATAGGAAGCCTCTATGTATACAAATATTAACTAAAAATACATCAAAGGGTAGGGGTTGTAACTCAAAGTTTTTGCTTAGCCAGCATGTGGAAAAACTAGACAGGAATGTAAGGTGTTGTGGCTGCTGTGGATTACATTCACAGTTCCTCAGAAAAGTTAAAACAATTAACAGCAAGCAATTCCATTCCTCAATCGATACAGAAGACAAATAAAACGGTCCATCCCAAAACGTACTGTGTGTACAGATGCTCATAGTGGCAGCTCATAATAACAAAGAATAAAAGCAACTTGTGTCTATTGAGTACACTGCTGTGGAATAATCTTTTTGTACACTGTGAGGATTTAACACTTAGACTGGTTTAATAAAAAGCTGAATGGCCAATAGCTAGGCAGTATTTTTAAGGCAAAGAAGATGCTGGGAAGAAAAGGGCAGGGATGCAGGAGAAACCAGACAGATGCAGAATGAGTTGGACACACAAAATAAAATAGAGGTAAAAGTCATGTGGTAGAACGTAGATTAATAAAAATACGGGTTAATCTAAGTTATAAGAGCTAGTTAAGAAAAAGTCTAAGCTGTCAGCCGAGCTTTCATAAATAATAAGTCTCCGGGTGCTTATTTAGGAGCTGGCAGGCAGGACAGAGAAAGACTACTTACATGCAGAACACAAAACGTTATATAGTCACACAGTGAAATACTTAGCAATAAAAAGGGCAAAGTTACAATACACAGAATACAATGAAATATTAAGTAACATGGGAGAAAAGATGAATTAAGAATGAGCCTGGAAAGTATTACACTAACAGCTTGCTCTTTAACTATATACAGAGCACTTTCCTTGTCTTTGTATTTCTGTCAGTTACTCAAGAGAGACAGATGTTCTTTTTTTTTTTTTTTTTTTTTTTGGTTTTTCGAGACAGGGTTTCTCTGTGGTTTTAGAGCCTGTCCTGGAACTAGCTCTTGTAGACCAGGCTGGTCTCGAACTCAGAGATCCGCCTGCATCTACCTCCCGAGTGCTGGGATTAAAGGCGTGCACCACCACCACCCGGCTGAGATAGATGTTCTTAAAGTTACCATAACATCAAGAGTCCTTAATGTCAATTATTCCTTGAAAGGGACCCCTTTTAAAGATATTTTCAAAGGAAACTTTATTTTAGCCAAATATAAAATCCTTGGAAAGTCCTCTCAAGCATTTCAATAGAATGTAAGCACTCTTGTAGACTTTACACACTATGGGCCTAACCTCTGGACTCAACCATCCCACAGATACTAAAGGCTTTTAATACTTTCTTTTCACTTTTTGCACAGGTCACTAAAACCTGACCAGGCAAAAACAAACTACTAATTGCCCAAGAACCACACACCCAAGGAAGCTGAGTCAGTCTCCCTTAAAAAAAAAAAAAAAACTTGACAGCTGAGCCATGGTGGCATACTCCTTTAATACCTGTACTTTGGAGGCTGAGGTAGAGGCAGGTGGCCTCTGAGTTCAAGGCCAGGCTGCTCTATAGAGTAAGTTCTAGAACAACCAGGGCTAAACACAGAGAAACCATCTCAAAAAACCAAAAATCAGCTGGGCAGTGTGGCACACACCTTTAATCCCAGCACTTGGGAGACAGAGGCAAGCAGATCTCTGTGAGTTCAAAGCCAGCCTGGTCTAAAAGAGGACAGGCACCAAAAACTACAAAGAAACCCTGTCTTGAAAATTAAAAAAAAAACAAACAAATAAAAACAAAAAACAAAACAAAACAAAAAGTAATGGGAGCTGGAGGAATGCCTTGATAAAGGGAGTCGCCCAACAAACTGAAGAACCTGAGTTTAAATCCTCAGCGCCCATCTAAAAAGCAGAGTATGGCTATACCCCAGTATGGAGAATGGAGAAAGGTGAACTCCAAAAGTTGCTGGTCATCCAGGCTTGCCAAAAAGTGAGCTTCTGATTCAGTGAGGGACTGTATCTCAGGATAATGCAGATAGCAATAGAGAAGACACTCACATCCTGACTTGACCTCTGCATATGCACACATGGGTGTCACTACCTACATACACACACAAATAGCACTGGGATAAAAGCACCTGTAGCTGGCAATCAGGCCAATGTCATTCATGAAGTGAGGTACTAAAAGGGACCCGAGAATAGTTCTTGCAGATGATTAGGTTAGCACCACACTGAGTGAAATCACTCTAACCTAACAGGTTGACCTGACATAGACACTTTTCTAGTGAAGAATGCATACTAAACTATGAAAACACTACCAGAAAAAAAAAATCAGAAAACCTGGTTTTCTTGTTCAAGATCTTCCCCTGATTACGCCTGATCAATGTAATAAAAGCAATCCTTGCCTTTTAAGTAATCAATATTACTGATTAAAATAATATAAAACTGCAAAAAGGTAAACAAGTTGATAAATATTAGAAGGAAACCTAAAACATTAAAGTTATTTTTAGAGCAATCTGCTTCAGTGTTAGAATGGAGATGAAGGTGGGCAGCACAGCTTAGGTACAGAGGGTATCCAAAGAAGCAATTAGGCTATGCAGGCTCCCTGCTCAGCCAAATAACAGCAAAAGAAGGTTACTCACTGCCATTTAGAAAGTCATTGCCTTGATTCTAAAGCTGGTATTTATAGGATGGTCATCTTTGAGTAAGCCTGTTTATCATCTAGTTTTTAGCATTTGCTGTGTAGCAGGCACTGGACCTGCACTTTCCCATTTATTCACCATAAAAGCTCCTGCAAGATCAACTGTATTTTATCTTCACTTTCTAGAGGAAAAGAATGATATTAAGAGAACCTAAATGGCCGGGTGTGTTGGTGCATGCCTTTAATCCCCGCTCTCAGGAAGCAGTGGATATGTGTTTGAGGCCATCCTGGTCTCTGGAGGGAGTTCTAGGACAGTCAGGGCTACACAGAGAAACCCTGTCTGCCTCAAAAAACAAAAACAAATAAATAATAACAAAAAGGAGAGGAGCTAAAGCTAAGTGTAAGACTGAAGGTCACACAGGTTAAAGGTAAAGCAGTAATCTAGTCATCCACTCCATGAGCGGTGCTCAACAATCTTTACTGCCTCTTTTCTTCTCCAAAGCTTGCATGGACAGGAAGATGCATCACCCCTTTCTCAAGCTGTGTCACTAATTAGACTTGCTCCTGTCTGGTTGGACTACTGGGAACTCTCAGCCAAACTTCTTGGGTAGGTTGTCCTCAAGCCCAGCATCCTATTATAGCACACTTTCTTGAATTAAAGGTTCCTTCTACAAATTTTATATGCAATGACTGGCTTCTTTTCTAGCTAAAGTTCCTACATTGCTGGGCAAGAAGCACACTCATGGGGTCAAAGAACCTGAGTCCCAACTTTTTAAGTTAAAATGGAAAAGGCAGGAAATAATAGTCAGAACCCAACCAACCAAGAATTTCCAGTTAGCTATATATTCTGGACAGGTGACATATTAAGATTGTTAATGATTTTTCACACCCTAACTCTGCCTTTGGCAAAACAGGCATCCTTATTTGTATGCTAGCTTAAACACAACACTGAAATGCCACCTGTTAGAGGTTAGTACTTAAGTTAGTTTGCGGAAAATATGTATAAAATTAGCAAAGATGATTTTTTTTCTTTTTTTTTTAAATATTTATTTATTTATTATGTATACAATATTCTGTCTGTGTGTATGCCTGCTGGCCAGAAGAGGGCACCAGACCCAATTACAAATGGTTGTGAGCCACCATGTGGTTGCTGGGAATTGAACTCAGGACCTTTGGTAGAGCAGGCAATGCTCTTAACCTCTGAGCCATCTCTCCAGCCCCGCAAAGATGATTTTTGTACAGGAAACAGATCATCTGATGCTTGACTTCTACCTGGAATTTAAATCTTATTTTTCTCTAATAAAACAAAACAAAAAAATCTTACTTTTCTCTGAGGCTCACTTTCCTTCTTTTTTTCTTTCTTTTCTTTTTCATTTTTTTTTCCCAAGGCAGGGTCTCACCATGCTCTGGCTGTCCTGGAACTCACTATGAAGATCAGGCTGGCCTCAAACTCATAGACACCCACCAGCCTCCGCCTCTGACAGCTGTGGTTAAATATGTGTGCCACTGTATTTACAGCAAAACTTCTAGTTCTTGGGAATAAGGTTTAGCAAAACAGATCAGAAATTAAATATTAATGACTTAAAACCCTCAGAATGACAGGAACACACGATCAACCCATTCATAATATCCTACTTAACTGTCACAAAGGCTCAAACGTTGGTGGGAAGATACCATGTGACTCTAACCAGAATTCCTATACTTGGAAGGAAGCAGAGGCCACTCTGAACCTTAGGGAGCAGCTATCTATCTCAGTCACCTGAAAAACACCATTTATCAGTCTTCCACAGAAGAGACTACTTCAAAAAAGCCAAACAAGAACTAGGAAATTGGGGCTGGAGAGATGGCTCAGTGGTTAAGAGCATTGCCTGCCCTTCCAAAGGTCCTGAGTTCAATTCCCAGCAACCACATGGTGGCTCACAACCATCTGTAAAGAGGTCTGGTGCCCTCTTCCGGCCTGCAGACATTCACACAGACAGAATATTGTATACATAATAAATAAATATTAAAAAAAAAAAGAACTAGGAAATTTAGAATCACATAAGCTTGTTCAAAGCCATTTCCCTTCATCTGATACACTCAGAATTCACCTGTCAACATTTTAGGCAATGAGTTTAAGTTGTGGCGTACTTCTCAAGCATGAGAGCCTTTATATTTGGAAGATAAAATCTGAAGCACAGTCCAAAAAGATTTCTGACAAATGCTAATCCCAGCACAGGGAGGCAGAGGTGCCTGGTCTACAACTGACTGATAGGAAAGCACTCAATCAAGAACTCACATTAAACACTCCCTTCCAGGCATACTTACTTAATCATTCATTTCTTCATCCATTCATTCTCTCGTCCTTTAATGCTGAAAATTACTGTCTGACACCTTACCAATCAGGGAAAAGTAAAGGCAGTACACAACCAAGGCCCAGCTTTCGTGAGTGTCCTAGAAGGCCAGGGACAATACGGCATGCTGGAGTTCAGGACACTGTTCACACTAAGGAAATATGGACATGGGCTCAAGTAGAGCATAATTCCTGTCACTGGCCGTTTCAAAACTTTCCACTAGCCAGGTGGTGGTGACACGCCTTTAATCCCAGCACTCAGGAGGCAGGGGCAGGCAGACCTCCGAGGCCTGCCTCATCTAGAGCTAGTTGAGGACATCTAGCGCTCTTACACAGAGAAACAACCCTGGGTCAAAAAAACAAAAGACTTTCCACTTTAGGAACATTTTATGTACTCTAGCCCAAGGCAGTTTAGAAAGCCAGAAATGAACTTATAGTAAGTTCACCGCAACGTGTTAATCTGTTCAGAAACACTCAGCAGCCAAAATGACACAGATGCAATTATCTTTACTAAGTACAAAACCTTGACGTGGTTGCTGAGCTAGGGAAGATAGCATACAACCAATCTGAAACCACCTGCAGTAGTGCATACCTCTAACTTCACATTCTGAAGGCTGAAGCCAGAGAATACTACAAGCAAACCATGTCTCCAAAAACAAAAAGAGGAAGCTTAAAATCATTATGTATTCTTTTTTTTTTTGTTTTGTTTTTCGAGACAGGGTTTCTCTGTAGCTTTGGTGCCCGTCCCGGAACTAGCTCTTGTAGACCAGGCTGGCCTCGAACTCCCAGAGATCCGCCTGCCTCTGCCTCCCGAGTGCTGGGATTAAAGGCGTGCGCCACCACCGCCCGGCTCTCATTATGTATTCTTAAGTAACAAATTATGACTAATTTTTTATGGCTTGTTTTTGTGAGTCCATACCCAATTTGTAACAAAAAGAAAAAAAAAAAGATTAAAAAAAAAATCCACAATTATTCCTGACCAAGTCACTCCTACAGGGACTGGACTCTCAAGGAAACGATACAAGAGACACTGATTCTGTGAAGCACGCCAGAGCCGGAATCCTTACCTGGTCCTATGCCACCCAATCGCACAACTGCTACAGAACATCTGGGTGCAAACAAGAACTTATCTACAAATGTCACATAGGGTCTGAGGGAACAGCTTTCACCTGAAACCTACAGTTTAAACCCAGCAGTCACATGTCCAGACAAATGACCAAACTGACACTTTACTAAATGTATTTAGTCCCCAGTGAGTCAGAACAAGACTACCAGTTTAAACACCACCAATAAAGTTACACATTACTTCGTCATTAGCAACAGGACTTACCTTTGTATAGCGATGGGGGGATTTCTTTAGGTCAAGGAACACATCTCCATTTTCTGTTTCATCCACACTTCTCTTCTCCATGGCTTCTTGGTGTACAATTTTTTTTTGCACCTGGGAAGATAAATTTCAGCACAAAACTGTCAAAAGGAAGAGTAAATATTCAGAAGACTTAGTTGCTTATGAAACTTTTAACTTTGAGGGGGAAAAAAATCTAAATAGTTGTGTAAAGAAATCCAACCCAAAAATCATGGTATGAACCAGAACTGAATTGGAAAATGGACCACCTTAAGTATTAAGTATCCACAGCGTAAGGAAAGCAGAAGTGGAAGGGGCCCAACTCAGAGTACAACCTTTAATTATCGTTAATACAAAGAGAAACCAAAATAGTCGCTGCCACCCACGAGAACCGACCAGGCGGTGCTGGTGAAGTTTCCCGGAGTAGAGAGTAGAGGCAGGACTGGTTGGGCTGCCAATCCGGGAAGTCAGGCTGCTGGAAAGTGCCTGTCACTTTTCAATGGATGGCACCAGCTGCCCCTCATTACTCCAGTGTAAGAGGTTGGGGAACCGGCCCGAGCGCACCTCTCTCAGCCGGCCACACCTGTGGCCATGTGAGGGGCGTCCGCGGCGAGGGAAGGGCCGCCGCGGGCCTCCTCGGGGAAAATTCCGCTCCTTGAATCAACCCCCGGCCCCACACGCAAGCCCCGGGCCAGAGGCCTCCTCTGGAAGAAGGGCGGGGACGATACTCACGGAGGGAGCCGGGCCGGAGGGAGCAGGGACTAAGTCCACGGGCCGGCCGCCTACAGCCGGCGCAGGCCCGCCTGCTGCCCGCCCGCCGGCCGCCCGCGCGCCTCGCGCCTCCGCCGCCCCCTGCGCGCGCCCTGCCGCCCGCGCTCCCGGGGCAGCGCGCTGTCCACGCCCGCAGGCCGGGGCCCCGCTCTCGTCGTACCCTTGTTCGGAGCGCCCGCCGCCGGGCGGCCCCGCGCGTTGGCCCCCGCGTCCCCCCGCGCCCGCTCCAGGCCCGGCACCTCTGCCTGCGGCCTGCGCTTGCGCTCCCACCCCCCCCCCACCCGCTAGGGCTGGCTCTCCTCAGCCGCCGTAACCGCGGCCCGGCCCTCCGGCGCAGCTCTCCGCCCCCTCCCCCTAATAACCCCCGTCGCGCACCGCGGGCCCAGGCACCGCCCTCGCAGCGCTCAGGACCTGGGGTGTCTGTGGCGGTGCCTGTCGGAAAAGCCGCATTGGGCCGCGCGCTCCGCCGCGCTGAGCTCTGCGTGGGCCGGACGGCGGGGGCACAATAGCCGGACAGGCACGGTGGCTGCGGGGAAGTGGTCACGACCGGAGCTGCGGGAGTCGGCGCCCGAGCGCTCAGGCGGCCGCTGTGGACAACTCAAGGAAGCGCGCCGCGTTCCCACGCATCGGGAAGGGCGGAGCCAGTAGCGTGCTGTCCCGGACTCGCGCCACGCCGGCGCGAGCGTGGTTCCCTGGGTGGGTCTGCTTTTTCGTCCGTTCGCCGGCGGTCACCAGGCTGGGCCACACCTGGGGCTTAGGCAGCAGGAGCCCGTTAGAAGGACTTAGCGGTGTTCTGTGTTCACTATTGGCGTGGCTAGGGTAAAGGTCTGAGGTCCCTGATTCCCCCCCCCCATGACCCTTACTAAGAGGATTAGCCACAAGGGCTGGTGCATTAATAAGCAAGTTTGTCGCAATTATTCTTGACCCTACATGAAGGAAATTGACAAATTAATTGAAGTATCTTCGAGTGAATAATCTGGATCTTGCCTTACCCTGCACGGGAAGGGAAGAGTTAAGTATCTGGGAGAAATTAAATGGCCGGTATCTGGCGCTTAGCCTTTGCCAAAACTCAAGTTGACGGAGGATGCAGATATGCATATAAGTAAATAACCCAAGAACTGCTGCTCTGGGAAGGCGGCTTGTGAGCCTGGTCTGCAATTGACTGCTGAGCTGTTTCTGCACGGTGGGACGCCCTTAGTTGATATTTCTTTGGCGTAGAGGGAGACTTAGTTTTTTCGTTTTTGTTTTGTTTTTCTGTAAAGAACACTGAGGTTGATGATGTTGGCCTATGCATATAATCTTAGTTTTGCGGAGTTTGGGACCAGCAGTTCAAAGCCAACGTGGGCAACATGGCATTTGAACATTTATTTTACTTGGGAAATTACCTGGCTTCCTTCTGTGAGCCATGGCAATAAAAGTAATCTTTCCTCTTTGGTGTTATTTATACAGTCTCTCTCCCAAGCTATCTTTTGTGGCAGGGTTTCACTATGTAATCCTCGCTGGCCTCCGAAGGCCTGGATTACCAGTGTGTGCCTCAAGAACTGCAGACGAGAGACAGGAACGTCTGCATTTAGGCCTGCATCTCCACTGCAGTATAGGCTGGATAGTTAGGAGTGTATTGTCTTTAGCTTGTTTTGCCAGATGGGAATAGCAGTAGTAAAGATCGCGGGGCGGGTGTGTGTTTGTGTATGTGTGTGTCAGGAAGCCTTAGCTAATTTACATAAAGATTCTTTGAAAAAGATTTTTTTTTTCAGGATAGGGTTTCTTTTTGTAACAGCCCTGACTGTCCTGTAACTCTGTAGATCAGGCAAGCCTCAAATTTAGCTGCTACCTCTTTCAAGTGCTGGGATTAAAGACGTACTCCAAACCTGACTGAAAGAAAAAAAAAATAAAGTCTATGCAAAGACACATTGTGGAGAATCAATAGTGGTCCCTTTTCTTTCTTGTTTCCCCTTGTTTCTCTGTGTAATGCTGGCTGTCCTGGAATTCGCTCTGTAGACCAGGAACTGAGATCCACCTGCTTCTGCCTCCTGTGCTGGGTTAAAGGCATGTGCCACCACTGCCAGGCTGAGATCTAGATTCTTAAAGCTGAGAGAAATAGGAGTAATCCTTTCGCTATGGAGTACAGAAGGCACCCACTCCCAGATGCTGAGTTAGAGACCCAGAGCTCAGGCATGCTAGGTGCCAGGACTCTACCTGAGTTGTTCAGTATTTGGAGTCAACCTTACATTCTAATAAGTGCTAGGAAAGTACTCTTTAAAACTGAGCAACATTCCTAGCCCAATAAATTATTTTCTAAAAGCTATCAAATGTCACCTAATGAAATCTTAGTGTATTTCACTACTCTAAACATCAGTCTCATCTGTCGGATACAAATCAAAGTGTGTACTTCTCTGTCTTGTAGAAGTAATTAGAAGTAACATTAAAATGAGCTGGGGCAGAACATGGTGACACAAGCCTGTAATTGCAATGTTCAGGTGACAGGAAATCTATAAGCTCAAGGATAGCATGTTCTTCATAGTGAGTTCTAGGCAGCTAGGGCTACATAATGAGACCCTGTCTCTAAAAGGCGGGAGCTGGGTAGTGGTGACACATGCCTTTAATCCCAGCACTCAGGAGGCAGAGGAAGGCATATCTCTGTGAGTCTGAGGTCAGCCTGGTCTACAAGAGCTAGTTCCAGGACAGGCACCAAAGCTACACAGAGAAATCCTGTCCCCAAAAAACTAAAAATAAATGCAGGACTTGGAGAAATGGTCCAGTAGTTAAGAGCCAGAGCCAAGGCTGGGGCTGGAGAGATGGCTCAGTGGTTAAGAGCATTGACTGCTCTTCCAGAGGTCCTGAGTTCAATTTCCAGCAACTGTATGTGGCTCACGACCACCGGTAATAAGATCTGGGGCCAACTTCTGTCTGCAGGCATACATAATAAATAAATAAATCTTTTTTAAAAAAATAAATAAGCGGGCAGTGGCGGCGCACGCCTTTAATCCCAGCACTCAGGAGGCAGAGGCAGGCGGATCTCTGTGAGTTCAAGGCCAGCCTGGTCTACAAGCACTAGTTCCAGGACAGGAACCAAAAGCTACGGAGAAACCCTGTCTCGAAAAATCCAAAAATAAAAAATAAAGCCAGTTTAATTTAAAAATAAATAAATAAATAAGGGCTGGAGAGGTTAAGAGCACTGGCTGCTCTTCTAAATGTCCTGAGTTCAATTCCCAGCTACCTACATGGTGGCTCACAACCATCCATGAGATCCAGTGCCATCTTCTGGCATGCAGGCAAAACATGGCATACATAAATCTTTTTTAAAGGCTGCTGTTGCCGGGCGGTGGTGGCGCACGCCTTTAATCCCAGCACTCGGGAGGCCGAGGCAGGCGGATCTCTGTGAGTTCGAGACCAGCCTGGTCTACAAGAGCTAGTTCCAGGACAGGAACCAAAAGCTACGGAGAAACCCTGTCTCGAAAATTCAAAATAAATAAATAAATAAAGGCTGCTGTTGCTGAGGATTCCTAGCACTACAGGTAACTCCAGTAACTCCAGTTCCAGGAGCGACACCTGGCCTCTGAAGACACTAGGCATGCTTGTTAGTGCACTACATACAGGTAAACCACTAGTACACATAAATTTTAAAAAACAACAACAACAAAACATAAGAATAGGACTGAGGAAATAGCTCAGAGGTAGAGTATAAACTTAACATGTGCAAGAAGATCCTCAGTTTAATCCCTAGCAACCACGAAAAAACAAAGACAACAAAAGCTCTACCCCAAAACAGGATTGAGCCCGCATTTGGCTCCCAACTTTATAAATTGGGTGGGTACCAACAGCTGTTCTGATTCATTCAGCATCACCTGATGGTGGCTTAAAGGCAGGCACTAAGACCCCTTAAAGGATCCTTTATTCACGTGCATGGGAATTGAAGGTGCTGTCAGCTGGGGCTTCTGGGGCTTTGAATGAATGCCCTTTCTAATTTTTTTGTTTGGTTGGTTTTTTTGCTTTTCGAGAGAGGGTTTCTCTGTGTTTCTTTGGAGCCAGTCCTGGAACTAGCTCTTTTAGACCATGCTAGCCTCAAACTCGCAGAGGTCCGCCTGCTTCTGCCTCCCAAGTGCTAGGCTTAAAGGTTAGCGCCACCACCGCCCGGCTCCTTTTTAATTTTTAAAAGTTTTTATTTTCTGTATATTTTGATTGTCTTTCGTGTATGTATGGCACATGCCTGGAACTGGAATTGCAGATGGAGTCAACGTGGGTGCTGGGAGCAAACCCCAGTCCTCTGCAAGAACTGCTGAGCAGTCTCTCCCATCCCTACATGGCCTCTTATTTTACAAGAACGACTGAGCAGTCTCTCCCATCCCTACATGGCCTCTTATTTTACAAGAACGACTGAGCAGTCTCTCCCATCCCTACATGGCCTCTTATTTTACAAGAACGGCTGAGCAGTCTCTCCCATCCCTACATGGCCTCTTATTTTGCATGTGCACCACATGTACATGTGGTGCCCTCAGATGTCAGAGCAGGGTATCAGATCCCCTGTAACTGGAGCTACAGTGGTTTTGAGCAACCATGTGTGTGTTAGGAACTGAACTTGGGTCCTCTGGAGCTTTGGTGCCTGTTCTGGAACTAGTTCTTGTAGACCTGGCTAGCCTCGAACTCACAGAGATCCACCTGCCTCTGCCTTCCAAGTGCTGGGATTAATGACATGGGCCACAACCACCCAGCTAAAATTTATTTAACTTTATTTTATGTGCATTGGCATCAGATCCCCTGGAACAGAGTTACAGTTGTGAGCTGCCAGTGGGTGCCGGGGATTGAACCCTGGTCCTCTGGAAAACCAGCCAGTGCTCTTAACCATTGGGCCATCTCTCGAGCCACACGGCTCTTAATGGCCTGAGCTTCAGTTTTCAAGGCTGAAGATCTAGATATTTGCAGTGTGGTTTTTGTTTTGTTTCTTACCACACTGAAATTGACCTTGAATATGCTAGGGAGGGGCATTTTTACTTTTGTTATATCGCAATTCTGTTCCTTATACAGGACCCAAAAAACAAAACAAAACAAAACAAAACAAAAAAAAAACTACCAGTTCAAAAGGACAGGACACTTGATTCCTTTTTTTTTTTTTTTTTTTTTTTTTTTTTTAGCTTTTTGAGACAGGGTTTCTCTGTGGCTTTTAAGCCTGTCCTGGAACTAGGCTGGCCTCAAACTCACAGAGATCCAACTACCTCTGCCTCCCACGTACTGGGATTAAAAGCATGTGCTACCACTGCCTGGCTGACTTGATTTCTTTATATGAGAGAAATGTCTACTTGTTTGTGTTAAAAATTGCCAAAAGCCGGGGCTGGAGAGATGGCTCAAAGGTTAAGAGCACTGATTGTTCCTCCAGAGGTCCTGAGTTCAATTCCCAGCAACCACATGGTGGCTCACAGCCATCTATAATGAAATCTGATGCCTTCTTCTGGCCTGCTGGCATACATGGAAGAAATGTTGTATACATAATAAATAAATAAAATCTAAAAAAAATTTTAAAAAATTGCCAAAAGCCATATATGTCAGTGCTTAAGAAATTGTTATCATAGTTGTGCCTGGAACTAATTTCCTAAGGTCTCTATACTCTAGTGTGGGCCTATTCTTCACTGGGGTGCTTTTTAATAGACTGTAGAAATGTAGCCTCACCTCTCTTTGTGGTTTTCGTTTTAAGTTTTTCGGGACAGGGTTTCTTTGTGTAGTCCTGGCTGACCTGGAACTAGCTCTGAAGACCAGGCTGGCCTTACTCACAAAGCTCCACTTGCCTCTGCTTCCCAAGTGCTGGGACTAAAGGCCTACACTGCCACCACTGCCAGCCTCTCGTCATTCTTAAAGGTTCTGTTTTAGTGTGCAGGAAAGAAGACAATTGCAATTTAGAATTAAAGATAAAACTTTCCTAAGGAAGGGCACTTGTAAATTGCCTTCACCTCTATGAAGAAGCTAGACACTGGCTAAGCCTTGTTTCTTTGTTGCTATTTGGGACAGGGTTATTCTATTATGTAGTTCTAGTTGGCCTGGAACCAAGCTGGCCATGAACTCACAAAGGTCTACCTTCTCTGCCTCCTGAGTCCTGGAATTAAAGATATTCACCCCTAGGCCTAGTTACAACTTTATTTGTATACACGAGAAATACTTCACAAAGTGCTGGATAGCATGAAGGCTGTACTAGTTATTACTCTATGTGCTGCTTTGAATGAGAATGCCCCACAGGCTCATGCCCCCTTGGTGGAACTACATGGGAAGGATTAGGAGGTACGGCCTTCTCGGAGGGGGTGTGTCACTGGGGCCACGTGTAAGGTTTCAAAAGACCGGCACCTGGTGTGCCCTCTCTACCTCCTGCTAGCAGATGAAGATGTGAGCTCTCGGCTGCTATCCAGTCCAGTGCCATCCAGTCCAGTGCTACCCAGTCCAGTGCCGGCCTGCCTTCCTGCTTGCTGCCTTGCTCACCACATGATGACCTCCTAGCCCTCGAAATTGTAAACCAAATAAACCCTTCTGTCTATAAGTTGCCTTGGTTGTGGTGTTTTAACCTAAACTGGTGGGAATAAAGGTCCAGGCAGCAAGGTGTTCAGTGGAGGACCAGTGATGTGAAATAAAGAAGACAAAAGCAATAGCTGGAGCCAGGAGCTCTTGCATAAGATGATGACTTATGTGAAGCAAGTTTATTAAGAAACATAGCATAGGGCTGGAGAGATGGCTCAGTGGTTAAGAGCACAGGCTGCTCTTCTGGAGGTCCTGAGTTCAGTTCCCAGCCACCACATGGTGGCTCACAACCGTCTGTAATGAGATCTGGCGCCCTCTTCTGGAACACAGGCATATATGGAGGCAGAAGGTTGTATACATAATAAAAATAAATAAATAAATCTTTAGAAAAAAAAAAGAAACATAGCATCATAAATAGTATTTGTGGGGGTTGGGGAGAAATGACCATGGTCATCAGAGAGCTAAGTTACACATGTTGGCAAGAAAAACACTGGGTACCTCTGATACAGCTGTCTAGGGATCAATAACTATAGTCCAGGGAGAAGAGTTGAGTTTCCAGAAACAGTCAGAACCTTGCCTCTTAAGAGGCATCAGACAGGCCTTGCAAGTCTGCTCCTGGACAAGGATACAGAACTAAATCCTCTGTATCCTTTCATCAGGGCCTCTAAGAAAGCCTTGGGTAGTGGTCTCCCCATAGTGTTCACGCAGCAATAGAAAAGTAACATGCACTCGAGCTTCTCCCTGTAACTCACATCCAAATACTGTTTTTCCTTTCCTCACTCTGTCAAAGCCGAGGGTGATGAATGCACACAACGGGAACGAAGCATCAGCAAATCAGATCAAATCCAGACAGCATGCTTAGGGGCTGGAGAGATTGCTCAGCACTCACTGTGCTTGCAGATGACTCACGCTTGATTCCCAGCACCCATGCTGAGCAGCACATAACCACCTATGACTCCAGCTCCAGGGTATCCAGTGCCTTGAATTTCCAGGCTTCCTGCACACACTCGACCATTTCCCTACCGGACACATGCACACATATACATAATTAAAACCAGGCATTAAAAAAATGTACTTAGCCGGGCGGTGGTGGTGCACCCAATTCCAGCACTTGGGAGGCAGAGGCAGGTGGATCTCTGAGTTCGAGGCCAGCCTGGTCTACAAGAGTTAGTTCCAGGACAGGCCCCAAAGTTACAGAGAAACCATCTCCAAAAATCAACCAACCAACCAACCAACCAACAAACAAAACAACAACAACAACAAAAAAGAAAACATGTACTCATTTCTTATCCTGGATATATTTACAAAATTTATGTAAAGATACTTGTAAGGCTAGTTTATAGTAAATTAAAATATGGTTCCACTATTTTGACTGAATTAGTCTAATTACCTTAACAATACTTGAAGATGTAAATTCAGATGAGTTATCACCAAAAGGCTGGGATTCTATAAAATATAACTTTATTTTGTTGGCTTTTTTTTGTTTGTTTGTTTTTGTTTTCCAAGACAGGGTTTCTCTGTGCAACAGCTCTGGCTGTCCTGGAACTTGCTTTGTAGACCAAGCTGGCCTCAAACTCACAGAAATCCTCCTGCCTCAACCTCCAGAGTGCTGGGATTAAAGGTGTGCACTACCACTGCTCACCAGGCTTTTGTTTTCTTTTTAATGTGCATTAGTGTTTTGCCATGGTTGTAGGATCCCCTGGAACTGGAGTTAACAGACAGTTGTAAACTGCCATGTGGTTGCTGGGAATTGAACTTGGGTCTTCTGGAAGAGCAGTCAGTGCTCTTAATCACTGAGCCATTTCTACAGCCCTTTTGTTGACTCTATAGAACAAAGTCTTCCTTTGTAGCCTTGGCTCGCCTGGAATTCTCTAGGTAGACCAGACTAGCCTGGAATTTATGTTCACCTGTTGCCTCTCCAGTTTGGGATTAAAGGTATGTGCTGTCACACCTGGCCAGCTATTTCATTTTTGAGACAAGCTCTTTCCAAATTTCTGAAAGTAGTCTTAAAATTGGTAATTTTTCCTGCCTCAGCTTCCTGAGTAGCTAGGGAGTACATGCACTAGCAGGCCAGATTTACGCTCTTCCTATTGCCTTTTATTTATGTACTTGTTTGTGTGCATGGGCATGGCTTGTGGCCAGAGGTCAAAGGAGTGAATTCTCTCCCACCACAGAAGTCCAGGGGATTGAGCTCCGCTCCCGTGGCTTAGTGACAGGTGCCTTTACCTGCTGAGCCATTTTGAAAATTCAACCAATTGTATCTAAACATTATTTATTTGCTTGCTATTCATATAGAGTCTCACTCTAGCCCAAGCTATACTGGAACTCACTAAGTAGGTACGATTGTTTTGAAACTGCAGTGATTCTCCTGCCTCAGCCTCTCACAATGGTTGCCACCAATAAATTGTTTTATTTATTTTATTTATTTATTATGTATACAATATTCTGTCTGTGTGCATGCCTGCAGGCCAGCAGAGGGCACCAGACCCCATTATAGATGGTTGTGAGCCACCATGTGGTTGCTGGGAATTGAACTCAGGCCCTTTGGAAGAGCAGGCAATGCTCTTAACCTCTGAGCCATCTCTCCAGCCCCCAATAAATTGTTTTAAAAACTTTGAATTACAAAGTCACCATTTGTAAGAAGGGGGCGGGAAGTATTACCTGAGTTTAAACTTTTTAAAAAATACTTATTGGGGGGCTGGAGAGATGGCTCAGTGGTTAAGAGCATTGCCTGCTCTTCCAAAGGTCCTGAATTCAATTCCCAGCAACCACATGGCGGCTCACAACCATCTGTAGAGAGGTCTGGCGCCCTCTTTTGGCCTTCAGGCATACAGACAGAATATTGTATACATAATAAATAAATATTAAAAAAACAAATAAAAAATATTTATTTTGTGTATGAGTGTTTCCCCTGCATATGGGTCAAAAGAGAGACCGACTTGGAATAACCCATCATGTGGACGCTGGATGAGCAAAAAGTGCTCTTAACTTCTGAGTCGTGTCTCCCGCCCCTTGGCTCTAATCGTCACACACCCAACCAATTGTTATGTTTTCCTTGTTTTTAATATGAAATCTCCTAGTCTTTTCTCAAAGTTATGTCTTTAAAGATACAGCACTAATTGGCCGATCTGATGCGGAGATTACCGACGTGCGCGCCACCATGCCCATGTCTGACACCGGTCCGTCCCATGCCAATTCATGCAGGAAGCGTTACTGGAGACCCGCAGCCAAGAAGCGTCCGTACTTCCGGCCAAGAGACCAATCGGAAGTCGAGCTCACAGAGAAGCCAGAAGCTTCAGTTCCCGGGGAAGCTGCGCGCACTAAAGACGACAGAGCAGCTTCCGGCGCGGGCCGCGTTGCCGTGGAGACGGGGGCGGGGCGCCAGCGCAAGGCGCGAAACCCTGGGCCTCTGGCCTTCGCCTCTACATCTTCCCGGCGCCCGCTGAGGAGTCGGCTCCCTCAGGTACGAGGCTAGGCCTTACGCCCCGAGTCCTCGAATGGCTCGTCCCCCTGCTTTAAAGGCGGTAGAGCGCGGGTACCTAGGAGCTGGGCCCTGTGACCGCTCTTTCTCCTGTACAAATGCTGCCTACCTGAAAGACCCCCGTGGTAGGCAGTCTTTCAGACCGGGGAGACCCTCCCAAGGAACAGCGAGACCACTCTCCGGATGCAAACAGCAAGAGGCTTTTATTGAGTACACAGGTACCTGGGGCGGCTTAGTCTTTCGGGAGACAAGCGCGCCTGCAGACTGGGGGAAGGTCTTTTTATAGGAAAGAGGGCAGCAGAAGCAGATTACAGAAGCAAATGCATCGTTAGGGGTCAGTTGGAATGGGGCAAGGGGCACAGGGGGTTTTTCCTTTCCCAGCACAGATGTATGGGAACAGACATCCTGTTAATTGATGTCCTGTCCTAATCTATGGATATATAGATCCTGTTTTGCAGCCAAGCAAATGCATCGTTAGGGGTCAGTTGGAATGGGGCAAGGGGCACAGGGGGTTTTTCCTTTCCCAGCACAGATGTATGGGAACAGACATCCTGTTTTGCAGCCAGGGACACTGACCTTACTCTGCACTTACAGTCGTACGTCAAAAAGCTCTTTGAAGTGACGTTACAGCAGATAAGCTGGGATCTTTCATAGGGGGAGTTGTCTCCTCTGTGAATTACTGATATTCTAGATTGGGCACGTATACTGACTATAGGCATCCTGTTTCCCTAAGCAACCGGGATGTTCTCATTAGAGCAGGCCAGCTGCGGGTTCCTTATCGCTTGAGGCCGGATGGCTGACCGGCTGACCGTGGATATCTTGCCTGGCTTTTCCGCCCTCATTTTCAAGTCGAACTTCCCTGCTCTAATTACTTGCGTTGCTGCAAAGTTTAAGCCTTGCAAAATGGCGTTACTGCTGCTTAGTGAGTGGGGGTCTTTCATTCCCCCCTTTTTTTTTTTTTTTTTTTTCCGAATAAAATCCTTTATCTACTCAGCTGCGGTATCCCTATTCTCGGGATCAAATTGTCTAAGTTGGTGGTACTGTTGTGTCAGGACCAAAGCCTGGATGACAGACAGCCTGTCCTTCATAAATTGTACTAGCCGGTTGAGAATGCATGGTCCGAAAAGCAGAATCAATAGTAGTATGATTAGGGGTCCCATAATGGAGGAAATCAGGGTGGTGAACCAGGGCGATCTGTTGAACAGTCCCTCAAACCAGCCTTGATCAGATTCAAAGAGCTGCTGTCTCTGCTTAAGTCTTTCCCTCAGCTTTGCCATGTTGTCTCTGACTAATCCTGTGTGGTCTGCATAAAAGCAGCATTCTTCCTTTAGGGCTGCACAAAGTCCTCCTTCCTGCAGGAACAGTACGTCTAGTCCCCGCCTGTTTTGTAGGACTACCTCAGACAGTGAGGTTAAGGACTTTTCCAATGCACTGACCGATTCCTCCAAGGCTTTTATGTCAGTGTGCATGGCTGCCTGTAGTTGCCTAAACTGCTGGGTGGCGGCAAGGGCTGTTGCTCCGGTCCCTATCCCTGCCGTAATGCCTCCAACAGTCAATCCCCCAAGCAGGAGGGCTAGGGTGAGGGACACTGGCTCTCTCCTGAATCTAGGTCTTCCTTCAAACTGAGCATACACATATTCTGGTTCATGGTAAGTTATTTTCGGCCATAACTCAATTAACACACAATAATCAGAGGATATGTTTAAGACTGAGGAAGACACACAGGGGGTCAGTCCCGTGCTACAGGCCCAGTAAGTGCCATTGGGAGGTGTTAGGTAATAAGTGCCCTGGGGCAGGGCTAGTGTGGTGTTGCAGAGAAGTGAATGTGAGGGTGGGACTTTTCCTATACAAAGGCCCTCTCCTGACACCTCCGATAGCGTCAGCTTGTGCCGTGGTATATTGGAGCATTGGGCTGGTGGGGAGGTCTGATTGGTAAAATTCCCCATGAGTGCCAACCCTTCATAATAGGGGGGCCTAGGTAGTAGGCAGAGCCAGCATTCTTGAGTCCGGTTAGGGTTGGTTAAGTTTAAGGCTTGATATGCCCCCTGTATAAGGCCGACCAACCTGTCCCCAGTTCCGGATACCGCCGGAGCGGGCACTGACGGGAACGAGCCCTCCGCTAAAGAAGTTGAGGAGAGTGCCGGGGTGGCGTTTCCTGAAGGGGGTTGGGCTGGCGCTGGGGGAGGTTTGGGAGGGGATGGAGCCTGTTGGTCGCCCAGGACTGTGTTGGGGCCCAGGGACGAGGATGGAGAATCCGGGGTGAAGCCATAAGTGAGAGTAATTATAGCTCCATGGTCTGGACCGGTGGGGTCGTATCTCCGGATCCCCCATGATCCTGTTAGGGCAGGGGCCTGGTCCTTACATTTTGAAAAGGTCAGGCGAATGTTTGGGCCGGAGGGGTAAGGGGTCTTATCCCAGTATTCTATATGTAGGGGATCATTTCCCTGGGGGGTTCCCCAAGAGCTAGCCAGGGATCCCCAGGAGGAGGTTTCGCAGCCCCAAGCGTTACAATAATATTGGTTGGCCGTGCTATGTGAGCATCGTTTATGGCTCCGGGTCCCCGGACAGGCATACCAATCAGCATTGTTACCGGGAACCAGCCCTCCCACTGCCTGGAACAAGGTGACTAGATTGGCTTTCATTTCGGGTGGGCATCCTAGATTCTTGGGCCCCTTCATGGTTGTAACATTGAGAATCACATCTGTACCGGCTACTAGGAGGGTCCAGGTGCTCTTTCCCACAATGTGGGGCGAGACTGAGCGTTCTCCCAGGGCGCGGGGGGAGGTTATGAGCATCATCAAGACTAGGTACGGGAGAGTCTTATCTTTAGAGGGTTTTGTGTGCGGTGGATCCTCCATGATGCCCCGGTTGTGGTTCCGTCAGGAGGGCTGGCTGCTTTGACGTGCGACGCGTGGACCCAGGCTGCGATGCCGTCAACTTTCAGCGCGGTCGGGGTGGTCAGTAGCACGGTATAGGGTCCCTTCCAGCGGGGTTCCAGATTCTTAACCTGATGCCTGCGGACCCACACGGTGTCGCCAACCTGGTAGTTATGAGGCACCACTGGTCTGTCCAATTGCTCCTGGTAGGCTGCAGCAAGTGGTTTCCAGACCTCACGTTGCACGATTTGGAGTGCCTGCAAATGAGCTTGCAGAGAAGGACTATTAGCAAAGCCTGAAATATTGGAATCAAAGAAATTAATGAAGGGCGGGGGCGCCCCGTATAGTATTTCAAAGGGAGTAAGTCCATGGGGTCCTGGAGTGTTTCTGGCCCTGTATAGGGCCAAGGGTAGTAGGAGTACCCAGTCTCTAGAGCCAGCTGCAAGCGTTAATTTGGTCAAAGTCTCCTTAATAGTTCTGTTCATTCTTTCTACCTGTCCTGAGCTCTGGGGTCTGTATGCACAATGTAATTTCCAATCAATCCCCAATAGCTTGGCCACCAACTGACTTACCTGGGAGACGAAGGCGGGCCCATTATCAGTGCCCAACATTTGGGGCATGCCATACCTGGGGAAGATTTCTTCCAGTAGCTTTTTGGTCACAATCTTTGCGGTCTCATGCTTGGTCGGGAAGGCTTCCACCCATCCCGAAAAGGTGTCCACAAATACCAATAAGTACCGGTATCCATACATGCCTGGTTTTACTTCGGTAAAGTCAATTTCCCATTGTACTCCTGGTCGATGACCGCGAATTCGCACCCCCTGTCCCACCTTGGCTTTTCCTGCATTCACCTGTGTACATGCTCTACATTTGTCCACAACCTTTTGGAGGATGCTGTCTCGCCCCAGTAAATAGCAAAAAGTCTCCTGCCGATCTGACAATGTTTTCATCTTTCGGGGGCTTAGATGGGTCAGTTTATGTAAGTAATCAAGCATCTTATAAGTGTATGCCATCGGCATCACTGTTTTTCCCTTCCATGTCCATTCGCCCGTTCTCTGGTCCTGCTCCGCTCCCATGTCTGCCAGGAGCTTCAGATCCTCCTCATCATATTCGAGGGGGTCTCTCCTATCCTGGTGCATGGGCAGTATGGCTAGCGGAGCCTGCAGGGCCACCTGTTTAGCGGCTTCATCAGCCAGCCGGTTTCCTCGAGCCTCAGGGCTGTCTCCTTTCTGGTGTCCTGGGCAATGTATAATGCTCAGTTTTCGAGGCAGAAATAAAGCTTTTAACAAGGCTAAGATCTCTGTTTTATTTTTAATTTCCTTTCCTTCTGAAGTCAGTAGCCCTCTTCTTCGGTATATTTCCCCATGAACATGAGCAGTGGCAAAAGCATATCGGCTGTCAGTGTAGACATTGAGCTTCTTACCTTCTGCCATCCTCAAAGCTTGTGTCAAGGCGACAAGCTCTGCTCGCTGCGCAGAAGTCCCTGCAGGCAGAGACTGTGCCCAGATCACTTCGGTCTCCGTGGTTACCGCTGCACCCGCCTTTCGCTCACCTTCCCGCAGAAAGCTGCTGCCATCAGTGTACCAGGTGACATCCGCATCCCGGAGGGGTTGATCCGTCAGGTCCGGTCTGGTCCCGTGCATTTCCGCCAGGATCTCGAGACAGTCGTGTTGTTCCGTCTCCCCCTCCTCTGGGAGTGGTAGCAGGGTTGCAGGATTGAGCGCCACCACTGGTCCGAAATGGATTCGGTCCGAGTCCAGGAGCATGGCCTGATAATGGGTCATGCGGGCATTGGAGAGCCAGCGATCTGGGGGTTGTCTGATTAGAGTCTCAATTGCGTGTGGGGCCAGGATGGTCAAAGGTTGGCCCATAGTCAGTTTGCCAGCGTCCTTGGTGAGGACTGCCACTGCTGCTACCATTCTGAGGCATGGGGGCCATCCTGCGGCCACGGGGTCCAACTTCTTGGATAGGTAGGCTATTGGCCGCCGCCAGGGCCCCAACCTCTGGGTCAAGACCCCTTTTGCATATCCTTGCTTCTCGTCAACAAACAAATCAAAAGGCTTAGTCAGGTCAGGGAGGCCTAAAGCTGGGGCTGTGAGCAGAGCCCGTTTGATTTTCTGGAAAGCCTCATCCTGATCCGATCCCCATGAGTACATCACCCCCTGCTTAGTCAGTGGGTACAGAGGGGCTGCCAGTTCCGCGAATCCGGGGATCCAGAGCCGGCAGAATCCCGCTGTCCCTAGAAACTCTCTCAGCTGGCGGGGTGTCCGGGGTGTAGGGATTTTCATAACTGTGTCTTTCCTGGCCTCCGTTAGCCACCTCTGTCCTTCTTTGATTTGGTACCCTAAGTAGGTGACCTGCCGTTGGCATATTTGGGCCTTCTTGGCGGAAGCTCGGTACCCTAGGTTCCCCAAAGCTTGTAGTAATGCCTCAGTTCCTTTTTTACAGTCCTGAGCCGAGGTAGCAGCTAGCAAGAGGTCATCAACGTATTGCAACAGCATCAGGCCAGGATGCCTCACTCTGAAATCCGCTAAGTCTCGGTGTAGGGCCTCATCGAACAGGGTGGGGCTATTTTTGAAACCCTGAGGCAACCTGGTCCAGGTCAGCTGTCCCGAAATCCCCAATTTAGGATCCTTCCATTCAAAAGCAAATATAGGCTGACTTTTGGGGTGCAGTCTCAGACAGAAGAATGCATCCTTGAGGTCCAGGACGGTATACCAAGTATATGAGGGTGACAGTCCACTTAACAGATTGTAGGGGTTAGGAACTGTCGGGTGTATGTCTTCCACCCGTTTATTGACCTCTCTTAGATCCTGTACAGGTCTATAGTCCCCAGTTCCTGGCTTTTTCACGGGCAGCAAGGGGGTATTCCAAGGGGACCGGCAGGGGACTAATATTCCCTGATCAAGAAGCCTTTTGATGTGAGGCCTTATTCCTTCCCTTGCCTCGTGAGACATGGGGTACTGTTTAATCGAGACAGGAGTAGCAGTTGTCTTGAGGCTTACCATTAGAGGGGGCTGCTGTCTGGCCAGCCCCATTCCCCCGGTTTCTGCCCATGCCTGGGGAAAGCGGTCCAGCCAATAAGCCTCAGTGGGGGCCACAGTGGTACTATCTTTTTCATGCAGCCTATATTCATCTTCTAGGCTGAGAGTCAGCACATGTAAGGGTTGTCCCTGAGGGCCAACTACCTGTGCTCCGGTTTCCTTGAAGAAAATTTGAGCTTTTAATTTTGTGAGCAAGTCCCTTCCTAGGAGCGGATATGGACAGTCGGGCACGTGGAGGAAAGAATGAGTCACCTTACCGGTTGCTAGGTGAACCTTGCGATCCGTGGTCCATCGGTATCGTTTTCCACCAGTGGCCCCTTGGACCCAGGCAGACTTGTCACTCAGGGGTCCGGGGTCCCTGGTTAGCACCGAGTGTTGAGCTCCTGTGTCGACCAGGAAGGTGACGGGTTGCCCCCCAACATCTAAGGTTATCCTGGGCTCAGGGGGGGGCTCCTGGCCCTGACCCCCCTAGTCGTCCAGGGTCAGGAGGGAGGTCCGGGGTGGCCCGAATCTCCTGGGCCCTCTCTGTTTCTTGGGGCAATCTCTTGCCCAATGTCCCTTTTCCTTGCAGTAGGCACATTGGTCCTTGTCAAGGGGTTGCCTTTCCCTATCTCCTCCCTGTCTATCCTGCCTTTGCCCTGACACTACGGTGGCCAAAAGCTTAGTCATTTCTTTATGTCTCTTGCGATCCCTCTCCTTTTCCTTTTCCTCAGCTTCTTTTCTGAAGCGGTCCTCTCTCTCCTCTGCTTCTCTCCTGAGGCGGTCCTCTCTCTCCTCCTGCGTCTCCCTTTTATTGAAAATCTTTTCTGCCTCCTTTAACAGATCCCTGAGTGAACTTTCCCTGAGGTTTTCTAGGCGCTCCAGTTTGCGCCTGATATCTGGGGCTGACTGCCAAATGAAAGACATGGAGATATTGGTCTCCTGTCCGGGGTCGTCGGGGTCATAAGGAGTATACCTGCGGTAAGCCTCTTTAAGCCTCTCAAGGAACGCAGAGGGAGTTTCCTCTGACCCCTGTACAACCTGCTTTACCTGAGCCAAATTCGTTGGGCGTCGAGCCGCCCTGTGGAGACCCGCTATGAGCAACTGGCGATAGAGAACTAGGTGATTCCTACCTTCCACCGTGGTGAAATCCCAAGAGGGACGTTCAAGGGGAAAGGCAGAATCTATTTCATTAGGCAATTGGGTGGAGCGGCCATCAGGTCCCCGGACTTCCTTCCGGGCTTCCAGGAGGACCCTCTGCCGTTCCTCCGAAGTCAGCAGGGTCTGCAACAGCTGCTGGCAGTCGTCCCATGTAGGCTGATGGGTGATCAAGATAGATTCAATCAATGCGGTCAGCCTAGAGGGGTCCTCAGAGAAAGGAGGGTTATTATTTTTCCAGTTATAAAGGTCCGAGGAGGAAAATGGCCAGTACTGCAATTGGCCATTCATTCCCGTGCGGAGAGGGAATGCCTGTGAGGAGGTTGTATCTGCTGCATGCGGCTGGTCCCTCCGTCCCCTCAGGCGCGCGGCCATCGGCGAAGGATCAGGAGAGGCAGGCGTCTCTCTCTCAGTGGGGTCCGCCTCATTCGGAGACTGCGGGGCTGGCTCCTGGTACGGCGGAGGATCCTCCGTGAGGAGGTCCATTAGCAAGTCGCCCTCTGGAGGCAAAACTTTGGGGATAGGGGATCCTGAGGACTTGGTGAGGGCTGGGTAGAGGGAGGAGCGGGGCGGGGGTCCCGTAGGGGTGGGAAGGAGTGGAGGGGGTAGAGTGGGTGCAGAGAAAGTGAGGGTAGGGGGATTTGGGGCGATGAAGGGCTTGACCCAAAGCGGTGGGTCATAAACCATCGCTTCCCAAACCACAATATATGCGACCTGGTCTGGATGCCCGTGAGGGCCAGGATCCATCACCTTGGCCTTCACCTGTAAGATAACATTGATGTCAAAAGTTCCATCCCGAGGCCAGCCCACATTGAATGTGGGCCACTCTGAGGAGCAGAAAGTTACCCAACGTTTCTTCCGAATGTCCAGTGACTGGTTATTTGCAATGTCTTGGACATCTCGCCAGTGCTGCAAAGTGAGGCTTAAAGGGGTGGTTACAGATTGGCCCATTCTCTCAACCGCGGTGACAGTAACAATCAGACAAACGCACAAAATACAACTTAGACCAACACAAAATCGCGCAGCGCGGCTTCGGCGTAGGACCGAAAGCAAAACTTCAGACGGAGACTCTGAGGATCCGGATTCCTCGTCTCCCAGAAGAATCACATACCCTTCGGACTGTGGGGGCGCCCCAAACAATCCTATTCGGTAAGGATTCACAGAGTTACCGATGGGCCAGGCACCACATCCAGCCCCAGATGTCCCTGAGACGTCTCCCAGGGCTGCGGTCGGGGGTATGAGCCCGTCGGCTCCCCACGTCCGCCCGATACAGACCTAGTCGGCCAACTAGTACAGAGTCAGTCGCAAGCGCAAACACAGAACACCGAAACACGGATACACTGAAACACTGATATTCAGGGGAAACAATCGCTGGCCAGCTTACCTCCCGGTGGTGGGTCGGTGATCCCTGGACAGGAGTCTCCAGATCTCGGTGGGACCTCCAAATGAAAGACCCCCGTGGTAGGCAGTCTTTCAGACCGGGGAGACCCTCCCAAGGAACAGCGAGACCACTCTCCGGATGCAAACAGCAAGAGGCTTTTATTGAGTACACAGGTACCTGGGGCGGCTTAGTCTTTCGGGAGACAAGCGCGCCTGCAGACTGGGGGAAGGTCTTTTTATAGGAAAGAGGGCAGCAGAAGCAGATTACAGAAGCAAATGCATCGTTAGGGGTCAGTTGGAATGGGGCAAGGGGCACAGGGGGTTTTTCCTTTCCCAGCACAGATGTATGGGAACAGACATCCTGTTAATTGATGTCCTGTCCTAATCTATGGATATATAGATCCTGTTTTGCAGCCAAGCAAATGCATCGTTAGGGGTCAGTTGGAATGGGGCAAGGGGCACAGGGGGTTTTTCCTTTCCCAGCACAGATGTATGGGAACAGACATCCTGTTTTGCAGCCAGGGACACTGACCTTACTCTGCACTTACAGTCGTACGTCAAAAAGCTCTTTGAAGTGACGTTACAGCAGATAAGCTGGGATCTTTCATAGGGGGAGTTGTCTCCTCTGTGAATTACTGATATTCTAGATTGGGCACGTATACTGACTATAGGCATCCTGTTTCCCTAAGCAACCGGGATGTTCTCATTAGAGCAGGCCAGCTGCGGGTTCCTTATCGCTTGAGGCCGGATGGCTGACCGGCTGACCGTGGATATCTTGCCTGGCTTTTCCGCCCTCATTTTCAAGTCGAACTTCCCTGCTCTAATTACTTGCGTTGCTGCAAAGTTTAAGCCTTGCAAAATGGCGTTACTGCTGCTTAGTGAGTGGGGGTCTTTCATACCCACAAGGCTTCGGTCCGTGCGTGGAAGTGCGAACGGAGCGTGCGTGAGGTTGTTCGGAGTCCGCTCAGCTCGCGCTGCCTTTGCAGGGCCTCTGCATCCTCCTCCTCCCCCTGCTGGAGAGCGCCTCAGGGTGACTCTCCCGCCCTCACGAAGCTTATTAGCAAGGACAGATCCAGATTCGATTCAGGGGTGTGCCTGGGCGAGGGGCTCGTTGTGTACACTGATCTCAAGTGACCGAGCCGTTTGTACCGCAGGTCCTCATTTGGTGTAGTTTCTGAAAGTGTAGAGGCCGGAACACCAGTGGCGGCTCTACCACCTGTTAGCCAATGACCTTGAGCACCCACCTGATTAAGGACAATAAGCACCTGCTGAGATGACGGTGTTAAAGTGGGTCGTGCGTGGAAAGTGCTTAGGAGAAAGCGTGTCACCTTAATTGTGGTCCGTGTCCCTTAGATGGTGTGGTAATTACCAAGTGTTGAGCAAGTAGGATTTTAGGGAAGGCTTCCTGGAAGCAGTATTTGAAACTCACTCAGGTGCTTGATATATAAATGTCCTCTTTTTTTTTTTATAGGATCTTTTATTTTTTTTTTTAAATTGTACAATACTGTAGCTAAGTATATGTGTATCTCACACTATCATGGTTTTTAAAACATTAAAATATTAGCCGGGCGATGGTGGCGCACGCCTTTAATCCCAGCACTCGGGAAGCAGAGGCAGGTGGATCTCTGTGAGTTCGAGGCCACTCTGGTCTACAGAGCAAGTTCCAGGACAGCCAGAGATACACAGAAAAGCCCTGTCTCAAAACAAACAAACAAACGAACACCCCACAAAAACTATATGTGAAATTGGTCAACAGTGGGAAATAGTTAAGAAACCTTGCCCTGAGGCAGCTACCAGTTTGCTTTCTTACTATAAAGTTTTGCCTTTCTGGACATTTCATTGAAGTGAAACCATTTAAATGGGATATGGTGGCACATGCCTTTAGTTGAGGTACTCTGGACGTAAAAGCAGGCACTTCTCTGTCAGTTTGAGGACAGCCTGGACTACATAGTGAGTTCCAGGACATTCAGAGAGACATAGAGAGACCCTATTTCAAAACACACACACAAACACACACCCCCAAAGTGAAATCATAATATATGGACTCCTGCGACTGACTTATTTTATTTTGTATAATGTAGCCCTGGCTGTCCTAGAATCACAGAGTGGTCTTAAGTTCAGAGACCTACCTACCTCTGCCTCCCACGTGTTAATTATGAGGATGTGTGCCACCATGCTCGACCCTAAGCATTCTTGTATAAGCTTGTATATAGACATAGTTTCAGTTTTCTTTGGTATATGGGTAGTAATGGAATTTCTGGATTAGTTTGTCCTTTATTATCATCTCAGGAGATCAGTCTTCATGTGCATCTGAGAGCTAATGTCTAGCAATCATGTTTTATCTTGGGCTGTCTTTGTAATTAACATGTATATTACAACTTAGAAACAAATTTATGTATTTAGGCTTTTTTTTTTTAAAGATTTGTTTTACATACAATGTTCTGCCTGTAGGTATGCCTGTGAAGAGGGCACCAGATCTCATGATAGATAGTTGTGAGCCACCATATGGTTGTTGAGAATTGAACTCAGGACCTCTAGAAGAGCATCCAGTGCTCTTAACCTCTGAGCCATCCCTTCAGTGCCTTATTTTGGTTTTTTTGAGATGGGGGTGTGTAGTATTAAGGGGCGGCAGGGCTGCGTTCCCAGCACCCCGGCCGCCTGCCCGGCTAGCTTATGCCCGAAATAACAACACACAAACTGTATTCACTTAAACACTGCTTGGCCCATTCTCTTCTAGGCTAATTCTCACATATTAATTTAGTCCATTTCTAATCATCTGTGTATGGCACCCCAAGGTGCGCTTACCAGGAAGATTCTAGCCTATGTCCATCCTGGGTTGGAGCTTCATCCTGGGAGCGGGGCATGGCATCTCTCTCAGGCGTCTGCTCCCGAGAGGAGAGCTGTCGAGTCTGAGCTCACTTTCTCTTCCTCCCAGGGTCCTGTTCTGTTTACTCCTCCCACCTATCCTCTAACCAATAAAATGGGCCAAGGCAGTTCCTTTATTAGCCAATGACCTTCCTCCATCAGGGTTTTCTCAGTGTAGCCTTGACTGTCCTGGAACTTGTTTTATAGACCAGCCTAGCCTGGAGCTCACAGAACTATACCTGTCCCTGACTCCTGAGTCCTGGGAATAAAGGTGTGTGCCACCACCGCCCAGCCCAGCCCCAGAGATTTATTTTATTTATTTATTTGTTTGTTTTGAGACAGGGTCTTGCTACATGTTGGCTTCAAACTTGCAATGATTTGGGGCTCAGCACTTAAGAACACTTGTTCTTATTTTTTATTCATTTACTTGTTTATTTATTTATTATGTGTACAGTATTCTGCCTGCATGACAGAAGAGGGCACCAGATCTCATTACAGATCTCCAGTTCCAGGGAATCTGACACCCTCTTGTGACCCCCAAGGAAACTAGGGATTCATTTGGTACATGGACATACATGCACACACAGCATTCATATTCACAGAATAAATAAATGTGATTATTTCTGGGTTGGGGGTATAGACTGGTTTATCTCTGTGCAGCCCTAACTGTCCTGGAACTCACTCTGTAGACCAGGTTGGCCTCAAACTCACAGAGATCCACCTGCCTCTGCCTCTGCCTCCCAAGTGCTGGTAAGGCGTGCGCCACCACTGCCTGGTTATAAATAAAAGTTTAAAAAAGAGGAAAGCTTGCAGAGCTCCTCCTTTCTCTGGATTACAGCTGTGTGGCACCCTGCTCAGTTTATTCCCTGCTGCTGATTGAACCTAGAGCTCTTTTTTTAAAATATTTATTTATTTATTTATTATGTATACAATATTCTGTCTGTGTGTATGCCTGCAGGCCAAAAGAGGGCACCAGACCCCATTACAGATGGTTGTGAGCACCATGTGGTTGCTGGGAATTGAACTCAGGACCTTTGGAAGCACAGGCAGTGCTCTTAACCTCTGAGCCATCTCTCCAGCCCCCCTAGAGCTCTTTTCATGGCAGGAAAGCCCTAAAAAACCATCTCCAGACCTAACATCACTAAAAAGTTTACCTGACACAGATATGATCTTTTACAGTTCATTTATTACTCATTTTCCTTGAACTGTGTGGTCTTTTTCTTTTTTAAAATTTATTTATTTATTGTGTATACAACATTCTGCCTCCATGTATGCCCACACGCCAGAAGAGGGCGCCAGATCTCATTACAGATGGTTGTGAGCCACCATGTGGTTGTTGAGAATTGAACTCACTACCTCTGGAAGAGCAGCTAGTGCTCTTAACCACTGAGCCGTCTCTCCAGCCCCCAGAACTGTGGTCTTAATTATGATGATGATTTTACCTTTTTAGAGTATCATTATAAGTACATCACAGTTGTTCAGTAGATGTCACATTCACTCTGCTTGCCTCCACTGTGTATTGTCTTACCTCTTATTGCTTATATTTGTTTCCTACAGTTTTGTAACTAGCTGCCACCAAGTTGGTCATTTCAAACAATGCCACTCTTGTTCCCTCACAGCTCTGGAGACCAGAAATATGAAGTTAAGGAGGCATCCTCTGTCAGAAGGTTTAGGGAAGATCTCTTCTATACTTTCTCTTAGAGTTTGAAATTGCCAGAAATCCTTTGTGTTCCCTAGCCTCCAGTCACAAATAAACAAACAAGCAAATAAATAAATGTAATTTTTAAAAATAAAAAAATTTAAACTGCATAAAGATTCTTATAGTAACATTGACAACCAAAAAATTAATCTGGGAAGACTAAGACTCTTGACTGCTAATGATCTAGTTGTGAAGGAAAATTGAAGACACTGGAAGAATGAGCCTGTTATAGCTTGCTTTTTTTAAAAAAAATATTTATTTATTTATTTATTTATTTATTTATTTATTATGTATACAATAGTCTGTCTGTGTGTATGCCTGTGGGCCAGAAGAGGGCACTAGAGCCCATTACAGATGGTTGTGAGCCACCATGTGGTTGCTGGGAATTGAACTCAGGACCTTAGGAAAAGCCGGCAATGCTCTTAACCTCTGAGCCATCTCTCCAGCCCCCCCCCCCCCCCACTTTTTAAGTTTAAAGTATATTATAACCAGGTGTGATGACACATGCCATTAATCCCAGCATTCAGGAGACAGAGGGAGGTTTGAGGGTAGCTAGGCTTACATAGTGAGACCCTGTTTCAGAAAATAAAACAACAATAAAAACTTTTCTGTCAAAAAAGCAATTTAGAAAACATTACACCAAAATCAACCAGATCCAAGACAGTCCATTGCTAACCATCTAGAGTAGCTGCTTGGGAAGGAAGCTGTGGAGCTTCAGTTGGCTTTGTGCTTTCATTGTCAGACATACATTTATGTACCTCACCACCACAAAAACTAGTTACAAACGCTTGAGGTGGTGGACCTTTTTCATTGTTAGTGTCTGTGTCTCTCTCTGTGTGTGTATTTGTGTGGGCATCCTATAAGCTTGAAGATTAGAGGACATCTTTCTTTATCCTTTAAAAGATTTATTTTTTATTTTCTATGAGTAGGAACATTTTGCCTGCATGTGTGATTGTGCACTCTGTTCCCGGTGCTCTCCGGAGACTGACTAGGAGGACATCAACTCCCCTGAAAACTGCAATTACAGATGTTACCTACCGTGTGGGAACCAGATCCAGGTTCTCTGCAAAAATACCAAGTATAGAGGACAACTTCCTTTTTTTATTTTTATTTTTCTTTTCATGATAGGGTTTCTCTGTGTAGCCTTGTCTATTCTGGAACTCCCTCTGTAGACCTGGCTGGCCTCGAACTCAGAGATCCACCTGCTTCTGCCTCGTGAGTGCTGGTATTTAAGGTGTGCACCACCACCCAGTGAGGACAACTTTCAAGAGCCATTTTTCTTCTTCCACCCTCTGTGAATCAACTCAGGGTTCAGGTTAGCAGCAAGTTCCCTTGCTGAGCTATCTTATCTCACTGGCCCAGAGTAACTGTTTTTTTTTTTTTTTTTTTTTTTGAGACAGGGTTTTCCTGTGTAGCCTTGACTGTCTTGGACTGACCTTAAACTCACAGAGATCTGGTTGCTGGAATTTCTTTTTTGTTTTTGTTTTTGTTTTTCAAGACAGGGTTTCTCTGTAGCTTTGGTGCCTGTCCCAGAACTAGCTCTTGTAGACCAGGCTGGCCTCGAACTCCCAGAGATTCACCTGCCTCTACCTCCCGAGTGCTGGGATTAAAGGCGTGCGCCACCACCGCCCGGCTGGTTGCTGGAATTTAAAGGTGTTCACCACTGTTCTTGGCAGAGACATAACTTTTTCTTTCTTTTTTTTAAGGCAATGCTTCTATGTATAGCCTTGGCTATCCTGGGACTTGCACTGTAGACCAGGCTGGCCTCGAACTCACAGAGATCCTCCTGGGTCTGTCTCCTGAGTGCTGGGATTAAGATGTGCACCACCACTGCACAACTATGGGGTATTTCATGATTAGGTAGTGATTAGGGAGTCCTAGCCCATTGTGAGTGGGGTCATCCCTAGACTGGTAGTCCTAGATTCTATAAGAAAGCCCATGATGTTGTCGGGCAATGATGGCAGCACATGCCTTTAATTCCACCACTGGGGAGGGGGCAGAGGCAAGCGGATCTCTGTGAGTTCAAGGCCAGCCTGGTCTACAGAGTGAGTTCCAGGACAGCCAGAGCTGTCTTAAAAAACCAAAAAGAAAAAGAGTCATGATGAATAAGCCAGTAACCCATACCCTTCCATGACCTCTAGATCAGCTCCTGTTTCCAGGTTCCTGCCCTGTTTGAGTTTCTGTTCTGACTTTCTTCCTCAAGCTGCTTTGGTCATGGTGCTTCACCACAGCACTAGCAACCCTAACTAGGCCCGTAAGAGACTTTCCATGCCTGGTATTGAATTAAGAAGTAGAGGGCATAGCCGGGCGGTGGTGGCACACACCTTTAATCCCAGCACTCGGGAGGCAGAGGCAGGTGGATCTCTGTGAGTTCGAGGCCAGCCTGGTCTACAAGAGCTAGTTCCAGCACAGGCTCCAAAACCACAGAGAAACCCTGTCTCGAAACCCCCCCCCCCCCCAAAAAAAAAGAAGTAGAGGGCAGAGACCTCAGAGTTGGCAGACAGCTATTTACAAGTGTGACCCCCGGGAGTGTGCAAACAATTCACTCCCTTCTTTCCCTTTCCTGCAGTTATAAGAGGAAGACAAAGGCTTTGGTTCATCAGTAATCCATTCACAAAAAAACATATCAACCGCTGGTTGAATTTCCATCAAAAGGGTTCAGCAGAGAATGGAGAAGAAGATTGACTCCAGGTACATGATAGGGCAAAAATGACAGTCGAAGTTATGATTCAATTGCTGGGTCATGGGCATGTGCCAACACACCTGGGTAATGTTGGAAATACAATGTTTGGTTATAAAGTATGATGTTTCAGTAGGGGGGTGGTGCTTTGTGTGTGGGCATAGTCAGCATCCGTCTCCATGAGCTTAACAACAAAGCTTTGGTGAGTGTTAATGTATTGTATGAAGAGATTTTTTTTTCTCTCTGTTCAAATTTAAGGTCTTTTAGGGGTGGTGTGGTTAAGAATCCTTGTTCTCCGAAGGCACTGCCCCTCAAAAAGTCTGCTGCCCTCTCTGCGATCCAGAGGGAGTTACCTAGAAGCTGTCATCCTCTATATTCTCATGCCTCACAAAATTGGGTTCAACACCGATTAAGAGAACTGCGCAGCAGGTGAGACTTTTTTTTTCCCTTCTTCCCCAAATTGAAGGTATAATTCTTATTTTTCCTTTCCCAGTTGGTTGGAGAACTCTTCAGAGTGGAATAGTCTGATAAAAAGAATATTTAGGGCCACCTTTGATGGTGCTTGACTTTAATCCAAGTGGTTAGGAAGCAGAGGCAGACAGACGTCTGTGAGTCTGAGAGAAGCCTGTTCTGTTCTACACAGAGAGCTCTAGGCCAACCAGGGTCACTTTGTCTTAAAAAAAAAAAAAAGAATATTTAGGAAACTGCAGATACAGTCTACATCATCAAGTTTTATCTATGGTCTCCAGTTGTGACTTATACAATTGGCTGAGTCCTGAAGAATCGTGTAAGACTTAGCCAGACAAAAGGTAGGAAGAAGAGGGTTTCAGGCTGAGCCCAGAGATTGACAAGAATGAGTGCATGCGAGTGTGCAAGTGAGCGTGCGAGCAGCAGGCCGTGCCTTCAGCACAGTCACAAGGGGATGGCAGACATCCTCCGCTGATGACTGTCAGTGGCACAGCGTTGCACAGGGGTTTGCGTAGAGAGCTCTGAGTGATCACTGCTCCTCTCACAGTGTTCGGGAAAGGCTAGGTACATGGATCTTTGCCAGGGGTTTTAAACAGGAAGAAAAATGAGAAAAGAGTTATTCCCCACAAATCTGATGTCTCCGCCTCTTCATTGACAAAATACTTTGTATTGAAAGGTGTTTTGTGTCGTCTTGTTTAAAGTGAATCAGGAGTGGTGACACAGGCCTGTGGTCCTAGCCATGTGGCAGATAAAGCAAGAATATGGCAGGTCAAAGCTATTCTGGGTGACAAGTGACATCTGTCAAAAAAAAAAAAAAAAACAACCCAAAAACTGTCCTTCTAACTTTTCTAAAATAATGACAAAGGAAAATAGGGCATGTGCTCCAGTGTGAGTCTTCTTTTTGTCCGCAGGATAAAATGAAACAATTCTGTGGGATTCTAAAAAGATAATGTTTATATGCCCTTGTGTTGAGTTCTGCTATTGCTGGGTCTAAGCTCCCATAGTCGGGCACAGAAAAATTCCTGCAGCTAATCTTGGTGCCTGTTAAACTGTGTAGGACTCAACTCTCTGCAATCTTTGAGACTTACACTCTCTGAGTGTTGTTACAGCAATGCCTGTTTTTAAAGTGTTTGGGTTTGCAAGTTAGTGGTAGAGTGCCTGCTTAAAACTGCGAGAGGCCTTGGGTACCATTCACACACACAAAGGGTGGGGAGGAGATGACTCCGGTGGAGAAACTGATGCACAAACACACACACAGCGTTGTCTGGGAAGATGACTGCACTGTAGAAATTGATAAAGGCCAAACTTTCTTTATTCATACATTTTCTTTACTGGACTTGTAAAATAAAAAAAAACCATGAACTTGAGTGGTAAAGTGCAGCATGCTTTTAATCTTAGCACGTAGGAGGCAGAGAAATGTGGGTTTCTGTGAATTCCAGGTGAGCCGGAGCAAAACCCTGAAGTCAAAAGGAAAGTGTTTAAAAACAATCTTCTTGATAGTAGGTTTTTGTTTTGTTTTTCAAGACAAGGTTTCTCTGTGTAACCTTGGCTGTTCTACAACCTTGTAGACCAGGCTGGCCTCAAACTCAGATCCGCCTCTACCTCCCCAGTGCTGGGATCAAAGGAACGCACCACCAACACCCAGGTTAATTTTAGTTTACAAACATTTCTGTTTGATGTAAGATTAGCTATGATATCATCTTTTGATGCAGACTGTGGTCCTTCTCCTTGACACCTTAAAGATTCCATCTCCTTTCCAGAAAACTCCTGTTAGTTAGGTTGAGTGTTCAGATGGGTGTGTCTTTCTTTTCTTTCAGGTGTGTGGCCAGAAAGTTCTTGTATTTGTGGATTCGAATGACTTTTGGAAGAGTAACTCCCTCCAGAGCCAGGTATTGTTAGCTCAGGAAAGTGAACTGCTGTTGGGCTTCTTCTGTTTCTGTTATTTTATTTAAAAAATTTTTGGCCGGGTGGTGGTGGTACATGGCTTTAATCCCAGTACTCAGGAGGCAGAGGCAGGTGGCTCTCTGTGAGTTCGAGACCAGCCTGGTCTACAGAGTGAGTTTCAGGACAGGCTCCAAAGCTACAGACAAGCCCTGTCTTGAACCTCTCCCCCCCCCCCCCCACACACAAAAAACAAAAACAAAAACAAAACCCAAAAAACAAAAATTTTCAATGAAAATATAATTATATCTCTTCTCCCCTTACCTCATCAACATTATCATCATCCTCCCCCCCTCTTTCTTTTTCTCTCTGTATATTTTTTTTTTTTTTTGTTTTTTTGTTTTTTTGTTTTTCGAGACAGGGTTTCTCTGTGGCTTTGGAGCCTGTCCTGGAACTAGCTCTGTAGACCAGGCTGGTCTCGAACTCACAGAGATCCGCCTACCTCTGCCTCCCGAGTGCTGGGATTAAAGGCGTGCGCCACCATCGCCCGGCCTCTCTGTATAATTTTATTTATTTATTTATTTTTGTTTTTTTGAGACAGGGTTTTTGTGTGTCCTGGAATTCGCTTTGTAGACTAGCCTGGCCCCAAAGAGATTCCCTTGCCTCTGCCTCCCAAATACTAGGATTAAAGGCGTGCGCCGCCACCACCACCTGGCTAATCTATATATTTTTTTAACGATAGAGTCAGCTGGGTAGCGGTGGCAGATGCCTTTTAATCCTTGGGAGGCAGAGGCAGGCAGAGCTCTGTGAGTTCGAGGCCAGCCTGGTCTACAAGAGCTAGTTCCAGGACAGGCTCCAAAGCTACAGAGAAACCCTGTCTCGAAAAACCAAAAATAAAATATAGGGTTTCACTTTGTATTTCCAGCTGGCATAGAACTCACTGTGTAGGCTAGGCCGGCCCCCAGCTCAGCAAATACAGGTGTGTACCACTATACCCACCACTTCATTATTATTTTTGTTTGTTTTTGTTTTTAAAACAGGATTAAGGGCTGGAGAGATGGCTCAGAGGTTAAGAGCATTGTCTGCTCTTCCAAAGGTCCTGAGTTCAATTCCCAGCAACCACATGGTGGCTCACAACCATCTGTAATGGGGTCTGGTGCCCTCTTCTGGCCTGCAGGCATATACACTGACATAATTAATATAAATAAATATTTAAAAAAAAAATAAAACAGGATTAAAGGATTAAAGGCCTGGATCACTAATGCTAGCAAGCAGGCTTCTAAGGGAATAATAAAATAAAATATAAGATAAAACAAATATGTCAGAATTGGATAAAACAGATAAACAGAAGGAAATAGCCCAAGAGAAGGCACAAGAAAGAGACTCAGTCATTCACACACTCAGGAATCCCATAAAAACACTAAATTGGAAGCCATAATATATATATCCAAAGGACCTGTAGGGTAAAAAGAAGGGAAAAATATGTAAATAAGATAGGATTAATAAAAAATAAGGTTGCCGGGCGGTGGTGGTGCACGCCTTTAATCCCAGCACTCGGGAGGCAGAGGCAGGTGGATCTCTGTGAGTTCGAGACCAGCCTGGTCTACAAGAGCTAGTTCCAGGACAGGAACCAAAAAGCTACAGAGAAACCCTGTCTTGAAAAACAAAAACAAAAACAAAACAAAAAAATAAGGTGGATATGGTTGTAGAGGACCAACAGCCCTTGTGCATACAGATAAGCCCTGGAGAAGCCAGGAAAGGTTAAACATAATGGAAGAAAATTTTACCTGTTCTACTAAAATTCTGGGGGAAAATGTAGTTTAAAACCTGGTGATCCTTTGCTATCTGTAGGGCCAGGCTTTACCTGTATCCCCATTTTAGATAGGGATTCTAGTGCTGTGAAGAGACACCATGACCACGGCAATTCTTTTTTTTTTTTTTTTGATTTTTCGAGACAGGGTTTCTCCGTAGGTTTTGGTTCCTGTCCTGGAACTAGCTCTTGTAGACCAGGCTGGTCTCGAACTCACAGAGATCCGCCTGCCTCGGCCTCCCGAGTGCTGGGATTAAAGGCGTGCGCCACCACTGCCCGGCGGCAATTCTTATAAAAGAAAACATTTAACTGTGGCTAGCTTTCAGAGGGTCGTCCATTATCATCATGGCGGGATATGCTGGAGTGCAGACAGACATAGTGCTGCAGAAGGAGCTGAGAGTTCTATATCTTGATCCACAGACAACAGAAGGAGCCTGTCTTCCCCTGGCCAGGCTTGAACTTAAAAGACCTCAAAGCTCGCCTCCACAGTGACACACATCTTCAACAAGGCCACACCTCCGAATAGTGCCACTCCCAATGGGCCCACACACATGAGTCTTTGGGGGCCATACCTCCAGAATTTGTTTCAGTTATCCTTGACCCTTTCCGCTAAATCTTGAGCATTGTTTCTAGGCCATAAACCCATCCTTATGAGTGATTTCACTTGTGCTTAACAACAGCCTAAGTGACTTCTGTATTGTTTTAGGACCAGGGGAATCCCAACATCCACATTCTGTTTACCTCCATCATTGTCCGTAGATCCTAAATCTTGGGCACTATCTTAGAGTCAGCAGTACCCATCTTTGTGAAAGAAGCCAGGTGTTCTTTATAAAGAATTTCAATATAAACATGTCTTAAGCTTTGCTATACTCCCAGGACTGAATTAATTGTTATCGAAAACCTTCCAGAATTGTACTGTGCTCAAATATGGCTAAAACAAAAGACCTGACATCAGACTCCCAAAGTCTGAACCGAGTTTCATACTTGTCTCTGTGGCTCTTAAAATCTGTATGGACCTCCTCCCCATCCCTGCCCCACATATGATGGCATATACCTTTAGTCCCAACACTCCTGAGGCAGAGATAGAGGCAGGCCAATCTCTGTGTGTTCAAGGCCAGCCTGGCCTTCAAAGCAAATTCCAAGTCAGCCAGAACCGTTATACAGAGAAACCCTGTTTAGAAAAAACAAAGACAATCAAAAGTTAATAATAAATTTAGAAAAAAAGAAAAAGCTCTGAAATAACATTGAGAGACAAGGAACCCCAAAGGTGCTGTTGTGCTCCTTAAACCAGTTTTTAAAAGGAACAGTGAGTGTTAGGAGGGGGAAAAATATCAATAACCTGCAGAATTATGAAAAAAAAAACCCAACAACTTAAAATGTAATTGACAAGCCCAGCTTTTATGACTTACTTTGACAGCATTTTTAGCATAACATTGACTCACTTTTGTTATCTTTTTTCTGACAGGGTCTCCCTGTGTAGCCCTGGCTGGCTTGTGTAGACCAGGCTAGCCTCAACTTTACCGAGATCCTGCCTTTGCCTCCCAGTGCTGGGATTAAAAGTACTTAAAACTGCTGGGCCATGGTGGCGCAAGTCTTTAATCCCAGCACTTGGGAGCAGAGGCAGGTGAATTCCTGTGATTTCGAGGCCAGCCTGGTCTATAAGAGCTAGTTCCAGGACAGCTAGGATTGTTAACCCTGTCTCAATACCGCCCCCCCCCCCCCCCCCCCAAGAAAAGTACCACCATAGCTGGCCTTTTTGTTGTTGTTGTTGTTGCTGTTGTTTTTGGAGACAGGATTTCTCTGTATAGCCCTGTTTTTCCTGGAAATCACTCTGTAGACCAGGCTGGCCTCAAACTCACAGAGATCCACCTGCCTCTACCTTCCAAGTGCTGAGATTAAAGGCATACGGCACCACTGCCCTGTAGGCATTTTCTTTAGTTTCTATTTTCTCTTATGACTTGTAGTTATAATTGTCCTCTCCAGATTCCAATTAAATTAGCATCTGTGTTCCCATTAAGTACTCACTGGTTTGCTTTGTTACTGTAACCTTCTAGAAATTAAATGTAATTACCACTTTTTGAACTAGAAACATGTTTTAGGACTGGGCATGGTGCACATATCTATAACCCCAGCATTTTGCAGGCTAAGCCAGGAGAATTAGGAGTTTGTTTATGGAAAACAAAACATGACCTGGGAGATGGCTCGGAGGGTAAAGGTGCTTGCTGTGCCTGGAGTGGTGGCACACACCTTTAATCCCAGGACTCAGGAGGTAGAGGCAGGAGGATCTCTGAGTTTGAGGCCAGCCTGGTCTACAGAGTGAGACTCATGACAGCCAGGGCTTTGTAGGGAGCCTGTCTTGAAAACAGAAAACAAGAACAGTGCTTGCTGCCAAGCCCCCGGGCTTGAGCTCAGTCTCTGCAACCGACCCTGCAGTGCTTCTCCTTACATAGTTAAGAGGGAATAGAGTTTCTTATTTAAAGTGCTGAAAATTGTAATAGATTTTAATGTTTATTATTGTGTTTGTATATGGTGTGTGGGGTGTGCATATGCCACAATCCATGTATAGAGGTCACTTTGTGGGGTCACTTCTCTCTACCTTTCTTGGCGCTGAGATCAAGCTTAAGTCCTCAGGTTTCTGTGGCTTTATCTACTGGGTCATCACACCTACTCCCCAGAATTGTAGTTTTGATTCCCTCACAGTGTGTGAAGATTTCCTTAGTGTCTGTAACTGTTGGAGTCCTTGGAGCAGTTGATTGTTCTGTTCCTAGTGTGTGTAGCACTGAACTTGTGATGCGACTCAATGTGCCGCTTTCCACACTGTGGTGTCTTAACCGAGAAGGTAAGGGCGCTGTGAAGCTGCCTGGGCAGAGACCTCAGCCCTGCCGCTTCCCCTCAGCTTTCTGATGTTCTGCCTTCTCCCTAGGTTTTTCCATGAGCGGAGAATTCTACAGAAGGTCTTTGGAGAGTGGAGGGAAGAATGGTGGGTCTCCCAGAGGGAGTGGAAACTCTGTCTTCGAGCTGACTGCCATTACAGGTGTCTCATCACTTATGCTTGCTGAAACAGATTTTACACTGCACCGGCTACCCAATGTCGTGCTTCTCTTCCAAGGGAGCTAAGTTTTGGGTTTTTCCTGGCCTTTAGAAATCCTTTTGGGAAGAGTGAATCCATACTTATTTGCAGTTACATCCTTGTTCATGCACACATGTGTGTGTTCTCTGAGTCAGAAAGCTATGCTGAAAGTGATCTACTCACTTCCAGGTATTTTTAAATCTGAGAGGTTTGTTTTTTAAAATAATTAGTTCTAAACTGGGTGGTGGTGGTCACACCTTTAATCCCATCACTCTGGAGACAGAGGCAGGTGGATCTCTGTGAGTTTAGGGCCAGCTTGGTCTACAGAGCTAGTTTTAGGACAGGCTACACAAAGAAACCCTGTCTTGAAAAACGAAAAACAAATAACGACATCTTAAATTTTGCAAGAAAATGGATAGAGCTAGAAAACATCATTTTGAGTGAGGTAACACAGACACAGAAAGACAATTATCACATGTACTTGGTCATAAGTGGTTTGTAAACATAAAGCAAAGAAAACCAGCCTACAAATTAAAATCCTAGAGAACTTAGACAATAATGAGGACACTAAGAGAGACTTACATAGATCTAATCTACATGGGAAGTAGAAAAAGACAAGATCTGAGTAAATTGGGAGCATGGTGACATTGGGAGAGGGTTGAAGGGGAGGGGAGCAGAGAAAAACGTAGAGCTCAATAAAAATCAATAAAATAAATAAAAAATGTGTATAAAAAAAAAGAAAAACAAAAAACAGACAAAAAAGAAATTAGTCCTGGTGCTGGGCAGTGGTGGCGCACGCCTTTAATTCCAGCACTCGGGAAGCAGAGGCAGGCAATCTCTGTGAGTTCGAGGCCAGCCTGATCTACAAGAGCTAGTTCCAGGACAGGCTCCAAAACCACAGAGAAACCCTGTCTTGAAAAAACAAAAATAAAGCCGGGCGGTGGTGGCTCACGCCTGTAATCCCAGCACTTGGGAGGCAGAGGCAGGCAATCTCTGTGAGTTCGAGGCCAGTCTGATCTACAAAGGGAGTTCCAGGACAGGCTCCAAAGCTACAGAGAAACCCTGTCTCGAAAAACCAAAAAAAAAAGAAAAAAAAAAAAAAGAAAAAAAAGAAAAAAAAAAACAAAAATAAAACAAAAAAATTAGTCCTGGCATACTGATTATGGTCAAGAAAGGGTGTGTCCCACATGGAACATTGGGAAAATAGAGAGGCTGAGTCAGGGAGCTGAGTGGGAGAGCAAGTGGTTAGCCTGCAGTAGGTTTAATCCCTAGCACCAAAACACAATTAAAAACCAGAATATGGAAAAAGAACCTTTTAATCCTTGCCATTCACACTGCAAGGAGTAAATGGAGAGAAAGCTAAAAAGTACATCAAATGCCCATTTTTAGGGTAGGTACTCTAACTCAGCAGGTAAAGGCACTGCTGCTACTTGGTAAGCCAAGTTGGCTTCCCAAAACCCACTTAGGAGAGAGCCAGCTCCTTCCTGAACATTGTCCTCTGACCCCCACACTTTTGCTGTGACCCACACTCTCCTACACACACAATAAATACAATAGCTAAATTCTTTGTTTTTTATTTTTTTGTTTTTTTGGTTTTTTTTTTTTGTTTTTTTGAGACAGGGTTTCTCTGTGGTTTTGGAGCCTGTCCTGGAACTAGCTCTTGTAGACCAGGCTGGTCTCGAACTCACAGAGATCCGCCCGCCTCTGCCTCCCAAGTGCCGGGATTAACGGCGTGCACCACCACCGCCGGGCTTTTTGTTTTGTTTTTTTGAGATAGGATCTCAAAACTTACACTCTGGAACACAAAGGGGGAAAATTCATTGTGCTGTAGAGAGGAGGGATGGTGGCGTTTTGTTATTTTGTGTGTCTGGGGACTTTGCCTGCATGTATGTCTGTGCACTCTGGACATGAAGTGCCTGCAGAAGCCAGAAGAGGGTGTTGGCCCTGGAATTGGACTTACAGGTGGTGTGAGCTGCCTGTTGTCTTGGTGCTGGGAGCCTAACCCAGGTCCTCTGGAAAAGCAGCCAGTGTTGTTAAACATGGAGCTATCTCTCTAGCTCCAGTTATTATTTTAAGATGATTCTGCTGTCAAGGGTCAGAACAGCCCATTACTTAGGATTTCCATGTGCTTATCCTAGGTAGCATCCTCACTCCAAATGACCCCAATGTCTGCTGCTCAATTCTTTTTTTTAATATTTATTTCTTTATTTATTATGTATGCCGTATTCTGTCTGCATGCCAGAAGAGAGATCCTGATCAAATTACAGATGGTTGTGAGCCACCATGTGGTTACTGAGAATTGATCTCAGGAACTCTGGAAGAGCAGCCCGTGCTCTTAACCTCTGAGCCATCTCTCCAGCCCCTGCTGCTCAATTCTTTATCAACTACAGGTTTTCCCTTTCTACCACGCCCCTAAGTATAAAAGTGACTGGGTTTGCTGGGTAGAATTCCTTTGTCTTACCATAAGCACCCTTTGCATCTTGGCTCCTCAGATACTACTTATACAACCTGATGTTCCAGAACTGGAAGACCTTCGTGCAGCAGAGACGGCAGATGAGGAAGGGGCTCCACAGAGCTGAGCGTCATGGTGAGAGAGAAGACGTGCTTGACTTCCTTTCTTGTTCACGGAGTGTGATCTAGTTGAATCCCCTGCCATCATGGTCAGATTGTGTGTCTCTGTATGGCATAGCTTGTTCACTTGAAGCTCCTTAGGCAGATGTGAGCAGACTGTACCTGGCCTGCTGGTGCGCTTAAAGTGAACACAGCATAGCTGCACCCCTACAGTGTGGACCTGCACTTCCTCCTTTCCCTGTAGATGACAAGCCTTGCTTAGGTTAGTTCCGTTCCTCATGCTTCAGAAGCATTTATCTGGTGTTAGGAGAGCCTTCTGAAGGGACCACTTCCTGACAGTGATCCTCACCTTCTGATGATGTTGGTACTTCTTCATCACCTCTTTGCACTTATTCCCTCTCTTTTCCTTGTACACATAGCTGTAAGACTGCTTGGACGAAGATTAAACCATGCCACCCTGCAACGTCACTTGGCCTCTCTTAGTGAACTCAACACTTCGGTGTGACATTCATGGTTTCCCCTGTTCTCTCCCCCTAGCCTTGACCACACTGAATGTGCACTTCTTACCTTTCCTCGAGATCCAAAAGTTTCAGGCTCATTTTCATTTATTGATTAATTGTTATTATTATTATTATTATTATTGGTTTTTTGAGACAGGGTTTCCCTGTGTAACAGTCCTAGCTGTCCTAGAACTAGCCCTTGTAGACCATTCTGGCTTCAAACTCACAGAGATTCTCCTGCTTCTGCCTCCCGAGTGCTGGGATTAAAGGCGTGCTAAAGTGTGCGCCACCACCACCCGGCTAATTAATTTTTTTAAAATGTGTCTTTGTGCCATGTGCATGCAGAGGCCAGAAGAGAGCATTTGATCCCCTGGAACTGGACTTTCAGTTTGTTGTAAGCTGGGAATTGACCTGGGTCCTCTGGAAGAGCAGCGAGTGCTCTTAACTGGAGAGTCATTTCTCCAGCCTTGATTCAGTTGCATTTGAAGTGTTACCTTCCTAAGCTAGGTGTGTTGATACATGCCTGTAATCTCAACACTCAAGAGGTGGAGGAAGGAAAATGGAAAATTTCAGACTAGTTGGGGCTACGTAGAAAGTTCAAGGCTAGCCTCAGCTAGGTCACAAAATAACTAAATAAGTGATGAATGTTACCGTCCTTGTCTAGCTTTCTCCCCTCTCCCCAGGATGTTGGGTTCTTAGTTTAATATGAGACAGTTTCTATATTTAATCTGTAAGTAGCTAATGGTTTATTTTGTTGTTGTTGTTTCTAATTCTCATAAAGTAAGAGGTTTTTTTTGGTGTACAGTTCTATGATTATGGCAAATCCAGAGTCATTTTTGTATACAGAAACACAAATGTCTATTTTAGAAATGGGACAGCTATGCTGGTGCATGCCTGCAGTCACAGCACTGGAGAGGCGAGGGAGCAAGCAGATAGCTGGCTGTGGTTGCACACTCAGCTCCTGTTTCAAAAAATAAAATCAGTTGAGCATACATGCTTTTACTACCAGCACTCGAGAGGCAGGTGAATCTCTCTGAGTTCATAGAGTAACCTAAGCTACATAGTTCAGGCCAGCCAGGACTACAAAGTGAAACCATGCCTCAAAGAAACAAAAGAAACTAAAACCTCCTACGAAATAATAATAATTGATCCCTACAAATAGTTATCTGAGTTATCTATATAGATAGTTCAGATATTTTATTTTGGTTTTACTTTGGTTTGCCTTTCTCTAATAATTAATGGTATCTTTTCTCGTTCTCACTATTAATGTATATGCACTTCCACATATGCACACATATCTATCATCTGCCTGCCTATATCAGTGTATTAGTTAGGTTCTCTAAAGGAACAGAACTGATAGAATTAACTAATATGTGTCTATATACATATGTATATTATGCATATGCACACATATCTATCATCTGTCTGCCTATATCAGTGTATTAGTTAGGTTCTCTAAAGGAACAGAACTGATAGAATTAACTAATATGTGTCTATATACATATGTATATTATGTATCATGTTAATACATAATTGATTCTGTTAATTACTGATACATATTATATACATTAAAAGGAATTTGTGAGAGTGGCTTACAGGCTGTGGTACAAGTAGGACCATAATGGTCTCTTGATGGAAAGGCCAAGGATCTGGTAGTCGTTCAGTTCACAAGACTGGATGTCTCAACTGTTGAATCTGGTGCCAGAGTCCCAGGGAAGTCCTAGAGAGCTGCTGGTCTTCAGTCTTTGTTTGGAATTCAGAAAATGTAGGTTCTAACCCCAGCAAAGGAGTATCTCAGGGACAGGGTAGATGAAGTTGCCAAGGAGAGTGAGGGCAAGCAGGCGAACAGCCAAGGCTTCCTATTTCCATGTCCTTTTATGCAGGCCACCACCAGAAGACATGCCCAAATTTAATGTGATTCTTCCACTATGACTTAGTCAAGAAAAGTTCTTTACAGGTGTGCCCAGCTATTTGGGTTTAGTTAATTCCAGTTGTAGTTAAGCTGACAACCTAGATTGGCCAGAATTTTTTTATATTTTTTGTGTTTGTTGGAAGTTCTTTTTTTTTTTTTTTTTTGGTTTTTCGAGACAGGGTTTCTCTGTGGCTTTGGAGCCTGTCCTGGAATTAGCTCTTGTAGACCAGGTTGGTCTCGAACTCACAGAGATCTGCCTGCCTCTGCCTCCCAAGTGCTGGGATTAAAGGCGTGTGCCACCACCGTCCGGCCATGGAAGCTCTTTTTTTTTTCTTTTTTATTTATTTATTTATTTTTTTTTTTGGTTTTTCAAGTCAGGGTTTCTCTGTGGTTTTGGAGCCTGTCCTGGAACTAGCTCTTGTAGACCAGGCTGGTCTCGAACTCACAGAGATCCGCCTGCCTCTGCCTCCCGAGTGCTGGGATTAAAGGTGTGCGCCACCACCGCCCGGCTGGAAGTTCTTTTTAAAAAAAAAAAAATTTTTTTTTTTTATATCTTTGAATGTTTTGCCCTGCATGTGAGTCATAGAGATCTACCTGCCTCTGCCTCCTGAGTGCTGGAATTAAAGGTGTATACCTCCACTACCAGGCTGCTTCTGGGTTCTTTTGTTTGAGACAGGGTTTCTCTGTAGCTTGGGAGCCTGTCCTGGAACTTGCTTTGTTGACCAGGCTGGCCTCGAACTCACAGAGCTCTACTCTGCCTGCCTCTGCCTCCCGAGTGCTGAGATAAAGGTATGTGCCACCACTGTGTTTCCAGGCTAGGGAAAAGGGTCTCAGTAAATTGCTTTGCACAGCAAGCTTGAGGACCTGAGGGTGATTCTTTAGTGCTCACATAAAAAGCCAGGCTTGCCCTCAAACCAGCACTGGGAAGTGGAGGCAGGAGGATTCCTGTGGCCAGCTAGTCTAGTTTAATAGATGAGCTCCAAGTTTACTGAAAAACTCCGTCTTAAAAAATAAGGCCAAGCCAAAATACAAAACAAAACAGAAAAACAAAAGCTGGAGGGGCTCCAGTCCAGCACAGTTGGCAGAGGGCTTGCCTTGCACATTTAAGTTTCATTTAAATGCTTGTGACCAGCACCACTTGTCACCTGTGCTGTCTCCATTCTTTTTCAATTTGTAACACTACACAGTGTTTCCAGCAGAGGGCGCTTGGAGGCTAGAGACGAGATATGCGAAGTACAGGAAGTCCTTGAGCTGGTATGGCAACCTGAAATACTTGTTTTTTTACGTTTGTTGGTTTAAATGTGTGAGGGCTCCTGTATACCATAGTGCTCATGAGAGGTCAGAAGTCAGCTCACAGGAGTCAGTTCTCTCCTCCTTCTGTGTGACTGAGCTCCAGGGATTAAATTCAGGCCACCACGGAGTCATCTCACTGACCCTCTCTACCCTTCTTATTGTTGTTGGCTTTGTTCTGCTGAGACAGGGTCCTTTTTATTTATTTATATTGTTTTTTTTTTTCCAGACAGAATTTCACTGTGTTTAACAGTCTTCGTTGTCCTGTAACTTGCTTTGTAGATCAGGCTAGCCTCGAACCCAGGCTAGCCTCAAACCCACAGAGATCCACGTGCCTCTGCCTCCGAGTGCTGGGATTAAAGGCATGTACCGTCACTGCCCGGCATCTGGTTTTATTTTATTTTTTATTTTTATTGATTTTTTATTGAGCTCTACAATTTTCACTGCTCATCTCCCTGCCTCTACCCTTCCCCCTCTAACCCTCCCCCAAGGTTCCCATGCTCCCAATTTACTCAGGAGATCTTGTCTTTTTCTACTTCCCATGTAGATTAGATCTATGTAAGTCTTTCTTAGTGTCTGATTTTATTTTTAGTGATGTTTATGTGCATATGTCAGTGTGTAGACATGTGCAGGTGACTGCAGAGGCCAGAGGAAAGGCATCAGATCCCTGCAATTGTCCTGGAACTGGAGTCCCAGGGGGTTGTGAGCTGCCCAGTGTGGATGTGAGGAACTGAACTGGACCTGTGTAAGAGCAGTGGATGCTCTTAACTGCTGAGCCATCTCTCCAGTTCAGTTTCTGCCCTTTAAAAAAGGTCTCTCTTTGATGTCTTTAGCTAGAAAGCAGAAGATGCGCCAAGCCTGGAAGTCCTGGCTGATATACATGGTTGCTCGTAGGACCAAACTTCACATGCAGACCACTGCTCTAGAGTTCAGGCGGTGGAGCGTCTTACGGTGAGTGTGTGCAGCACCACAGGTTGGCTGCCGTCGTTTCACCTCAGCACTGGGATGAGGCTTTAATTCACCCATCTCAGCACAGTGCTTAGAACACAGTGGGTGCCTATAAATACCCCTTGATGACATCCATCTGTAATATTGATTGTTCATATAAACATGATTAATTCTAATTAAGTACTTACAGTGTCCTGAGCCTGTGTTAACTTTGTGTACAGAATGTTTGGTGGTAGGGCTATGAGCAGGCTATTTTTGTCAGCTTAACCTAGTGTAGAGTTATCTGAAAGGAGGGACCCTCAGAGAGAAAATGCCTGTATAAGACTGGGCTGCAGGCAAGCATTTCCTTAATTAGTAATTGATGTGGGCCTCGTCCATTGTGGGTGGTGCCATTCCTGGTGAGATGGTTCTAGCTTCTATAAGAAAGCCAGCTAAGGCCGGGCGGTGGTGGCGCACGCCTTTAATCCCAGCACTCAGGAGGCAGACGCAGGCGGATCTCTGTGAGTTCTAGGCCAGCCTGGTCTACAAGAGCTAGTGCCAGGATAGGCTCCAAAGCTACAGAGAAACCCTGTCTCAAAAAACTAAAAAATAAACAAACAAACAAAACTAACAAACAAACAAAAAAAACAAACCACAAAGCCAGCTAAGCAATGGGGAGCATGCTAGTAAGCAGGCACCCTCTATGACTTCTACATCAGCTCCTGCCTCCAGAGTCCAGCCCTGCTTGAGTTTCTGTCCTGACTTCTTTCAGTGATGAACAATGTGATATGGAAGTATAAGCCAAATAAGCTCTTTCTTTTCCAAGTTGATTTTGGTCATGGTGTTTCATCACAGATAGAAACCCTGACTAGGACAGGGTGGTCCAGGGAAGTGAGCTTAGGGTCTATTTCATGGTTGACAAATACTCTACCACTAAGCCATGTCCATTCCCGTTTTATTTTGAGTAGTCTGACCTTGGACTCTCTCTGTAGCCCAAGCTAGTTCTAGACCTTCCACCCTCCTGACTCAGCCGGAGAGTTGGGGTTATAGGTCTGTACCACTTTATGGGGCTATGTATGTGTTATAATGTAAAGTATTTCATTTACTCCTTGGCATAAAACGTAAGTACATTAGTCTGTACATCATCATGTCCAGTAAGGCTCCGGAAAGTCAAGGACTTGTCTGAAGTTTTGTAAATTGTAAAAAACAAAACAAAAGAAAAAAAAAACCAAGAAGAGGCCTCATGCTCTGCCGCTGCCACTGCTCTGCACTGCACACACAGGACAATCCATCTTGAGTCTCTTGACACGTGTAACAAAGCTGCTCCGTGACTGGTCCTGAATGGAGTGCTGTGAACACTCAGGAGAGGCAGGCATAGAGACAGCCTTCTAGCCTTCCCGCTGCACTCACATGGATCTGAGTCCTGGCCCAACATGTCACTGGTCATTTCACCTCTCCGTGATTCCTTGTTCTCTTCTGTGAAATGGGTTTATCACCAATTATCTTTCTAGATTATTGGGAATTGATACCTCTGAAGTAGTTAGCTGTATCCAGGACATCTTTGGACAGAAAGAACTTTTATTTATGTGTGTATGCATGTATATGATGTATGTACATGATTCCACATGTATACAAAGATTGGTTTCTTCCTCACTTTCTACCTTTGTATTTTTTTTTAAAGATTTATTTATTTATTTATTTATTATGTATACAACATACTGCCTCCGTGTATACCCACATGCCGGAAGAGGGTGCCAGATCTCATTACAGATGGTTGTGAGCCACCATATGGTTGCTGGGAATTGAACTCAGGACCTCTGGAAGAGCAGCTGGTGCTCTTAACCACTGAGCCATCTCTCCAGCCCCCTACCTTTGTATTTTTGAGACAGGTTTTCTTTGTGTAGCTCTGGCTGTCCTGGAACTCAGTATGTAGACTAGGCTGGTGTCAAACTCAGAGATCCACCTTCCTTTGCCTCCTTAACTGGAATTAAAGGCATGTGCCACCATTACCCTTTTTTGTGTTGTTGTTTTTTTTTTTTTTTTGAGACAGGGTCTTAATATGTAGGCCCGATTAGCCTCAAACTCATAAAAATCCTCCTGCCTCTGCCTTCCAAGTTCACCACCACCACCACCATGCCAGGCTCTACTTTACTTTTTAAGAAAGGATCTCTCAGTGAACTCACTAAGTCAGCTAAACTGGCTGGCCAACCACCAATCTTCAAGGGAGCCATCTTGACACTCTCCCTGTAGCGTGGAGATTACAGATGCTTGTCACTGTACCTGGGTTTTTATGTAGGTGCTAGAGATCCAAACTCAGGTTCTCATGATTGCACAGCAAGCACCTTGCTATCAGAGCCATCTCAGCCTTAAAATATGATTTAGGGCTGGGCAGTGGTGGTACATGCCTTTAATCCCAGCACTTCAGAGTCAGAGGCAGGCAGATCTCAAGGCCAGCCTGGTCTACAGAGTAAGTTACAGGACAGCCAGGGCTACACAGAAAAACCTTGTCTCCAAAATCCAAAAAGGGGGGAAAAAAAAAGAAGACGAAGAAGGAGGAAAGAAGAAAGAAAGAAAGAAAGAGAGAGACGACTAGGGCTAAGATAAAGATGTGGCTACAAGAGGTGGGAAGGGAGGAAGGAGACATCACGCAGGATTGGAAACCTGAAAACCACTTTTGTTTTTCCTTCAAGTTTTCTAATGAAATCTGAGTTTTAATAGTAGGCACTACCATTTTTGAAGACTAAATTGTATAGGTAAGGTCTAGAGCGCGCCAAAGGGTTAGGGCTGTTGTCTAGTTGTATAGGTAAGATCTAGAGAGCGCCAAATGGTTGCAGCTATTGCTCAGTTGTGTAGATGAGATTTAGAGAGTGCCAAATGGTTAGGGCTGTTGTCTAGTTGTGTAGGTAAGATCTAGAGAGCGCTGATGGAGGTGGGTCTTCTGTCTATGTGTTAATTTCATTGGTTAATAAAGAAACTGCCTTGGCCTTTAATAGGACAGAAAATTAGGTAGGCAGAGTAGACTGAACAGAATGCTGGGAGAAAGAAGCCGAGTCAGGCAGACGATATAGCTCTCCTCTCCAAGATGGATGCAGGTTAAGATCCTTTCCGGTAAGCCACCACCTCGTGATGCTACACAGATTATTAGAAATGGGTTAATCAAGATGTGAGAGTTAGCCAGTAAGAGGCTAGAGCTAATGGGCCGAGCAGTGTTTAAAAGAATACAGTTTCCGTGTAATTATTTCGGGGGGTAAAGCTAGCCAGTGGCGGGATGCAGCCTGCCACTCCTCACTACAGAGCACCAGATGGTTGCAGCTGTTGCTTAGTTGGTTGGTAGCTTGCCTGGCACACACAGCCCTGAGTTCATCTTCAGTACTGTAAACAAACAAGTGAGTGGGTGATAATTTATAGTACTTAAGACTGGCTCTGATGTTAGTTTCTGTTCCTTCAACTTTTTAACATTATGTTATTTAATATGTGAGAAAAGGATGATGCCTGTGAAGGTCAGAGAAAACTTATTTACACAAGTCAGTTCCCTCCTACCATGGTGGGTCCCTGTAGCATAATTAATAAAAACTCAGAGACAGAAATTAGGGTTCAGCTTGAAGGTCAGAAAAGCAAAACAGCCAGCCACTGGCTCTTAGCTCTACCTCAGTCTGAAATGGCGATCCTGCCTCCAGGAATCTCAGGATGAGACTGAGCCAAGAGCTGTCTCCTCCTGCCTTAAATTCTTCTCTAGTGCTGGGATTAAAGAGTGCAACACTACAGCCTGGTTTCTATGGCAACTAGTGTGGCTACTGGGATTAAAGGTGTGTGTCACCACTGTAAGGCTGACCAGTGTGGCTGTGTTACTCTCTGAACTTCAGGCAAGCTTTATTTATTAAAATACAAATGAAATATCACTACAGGTCCCTGGGATTGAACTCAGGTTATCAGACTTGGTGGCAAGCACCTTTTCTCCATAAACCACCTCTTCATTCCCTGGACTACTCTTGATTTTTGTTTTTCTTTGCAGCAGTGGGTCTAGCAGGCATCAGTTAAAGATGGTACTGTGAGGGAGAGACTTGGGCTGAACAGAAGCACAGCCCTAATGGTCCTTGTCTTTTCTGTGTCTCCCCCCTCCCCCCCACTAACTCCTTTGGTTTGCTCTTTCAGTTTCTGGTGGAGCAAGTGGAGGTGGCAACTAGCACAAGCCCAAGCTGACCGTGCTCTCCACACAGCAGCTGTGAAGCATAGAGCCCAGAGTCTCCAGCTGCAGGTCTGTCTGGCACACTCAAGCGTTGGTAATTAACTATGTAATTAACAGGAAGGCTTCTCACTGCTGCTGCTTGTTGGGAGTGTATCTGGGGAGATGGGGTGGGAGAGCAGTGCAGAAGGCAGGGCTGTGCCAGACAGGCGCTGCTCTAGGAATGTGTACCTGCTCTCTAAAATTTCCATGCAGAGCCGGGCGATGGTGGCACACGCCTTTAATCCCAGCACTCGGGAGGCAGAGGCAGGCGGATCTCTGTGAGTTCGAGACCACCCTGGTCTACAGAGCTAGTTCCAGGACAGGCTCCAAAGCCACAGAGAAACCCTGTCTCGAAAAACAACAAAAAAAATTTCCATGCAGAGCCGAGGTCACAAAGTTGATTAGAAACTGTTTAAAATATGTTCTTATCTGCTCATTGTTGTTTTTCTACAGCAAATGAGAAAATAATGCAGGTAGAAACAAAGACTGAGAAGAAAACAACCTTTCTGCTTTGCCCTTACAAGGTGTTTGGTTTCTAGTTTTTGAATCAGAGTCTCACGTGGTCTAGGCTGGCCTTGAACTTGCTATGTAGTAGTGGATGATCTTTGAATCCTCTTGCCTCCAAGTGGCAGGACTGTGCTCACTGACTGAAACCCACCACTCCGTGCATGAATATATGTTAATAAAACCCACCTGGCCTCTGAGGTTACCCGCACAGACATATGCCCATAAGCATAAAATGAAATCAACTGTCTTACAAACTGAAAAAATGATTTAGTGGCTAAGAGCACATACTCTCTTGTAGAGGACCTGAATTTGGCTTCCAGAAACCACATTAGGCAGCTCACAACCACCTATAACTCCAACTCCAGGGGATATGATGCCTTCTGGCCTTTTCAGGTACCTGAACTCAGGTATATATACCTACCTGCACACAGACACACACATACACATAAATCCCAGCCCTCAGGAGTCAGAGGCAGGTGAACTTCTGTGAGTTTGAGGCCAGCCTGAACTACAGAGTGAGTTCTAGGACAGCCAGCACTGCACAGAGAAATCCTGTCTCAAAAACACAAAACAAAACAACAACAATAACAAAACAACAATGCTGGGCAGTGGTGGCACACACATGCCTTTAATTCTAGCACTTGGGAAGCAGAGGCAGGCGGATCTCTGTAAGTTCAAGGCCAGCCTGGTCTAAGAGTTAGTTCCAGGACAGGCTTCAAAGTTCAAAGCCACAGAGAAACCCTTTCTCGAAAAAACAAAACATAAAAACCCAACAACAACAACAACAAAAAGATGAAGAAGAAAGAAAGAAAATTTCAAGTGAGATTTTTGGCAAGATGGTAGTTGGAGTGTGTGTTTGTATGTGTTTATGATTTATTTATTTTATTTTACATGTGTAAATTTCTCCCTGCATGTATTTATGTCAGTGCACCATGTGTGTGTCTGGTGCCAACAGAGGGCAGAAGAGAGTATCACCTGGAACTAGAGTTACAGATGGATGTTATGTGGGTCCTGGGAATCAAACCTGAGTCCTCTGAAAGAGCAGCTATCTCTCCAGACTCAGGTTCTGGCTGTTTTGAAAGTGACTAATAGGATTTGCTCATGGGGAGATTAAGTCAGGGAAGGAATCCTGTGGTGACTACTGGTTTTGGTTGAGCACCTGCAACAGTGGAGTTGCCCTTTACTGACATGGAACTTCTGAAGGAGAAGCAGCCTGTGGGGAAGGATTGGGGGAAGCTGTGCTCTTCACTCGGAATGCTGAGCCTGGTACTCCCTGAGTCTCCACAGAGAGGTACAGATGCTTCTGTAACAACTGAAATACCGGGGAAGGGTCCAGGTAGGATCCTACCCTTGGGAGTCCTTGAATGAAGATGGCATTTGCAGCTGAGGGAGGAGTAAGCAGTGAAGGGGAGTGACAGGAGAGGCTGTGGGACAGGCACTGTGAAGTCGGCAGCAGGAACACTGAGGACCTGAAGGGATCCAGCAGAGAAGGTGTCTGCCATGCCAGATGCCATTCTGCCAGGTTAGGCAGGGTGAGGACAGACTTGACCTTTGGGCTGAGCCACGTGGAAATGGTTGATAGACTTGATAAGCAGTTTCTGTGAGCACAAGGGAGTGCTTTCAGGAAAGCCTGCTAGGGAGAAGTTACAAAATGGCGAGCTCGTGTCAGCCGCAGGGCTCAGGGTGCTAAAGGGTTGTGTCTGCAAATACCGAATTGCAGAAAAAAGGGGGGCAATATGTACACTTCACCCAGTTAATCCTATTTTCCATGGGGTTTTGTGTTTTGTTTTCTTTGTTATGGTTTTTCGAGACAGAGTTTCTCTGTGTATCTCTGGCTGTCCTGGAACTTGCTTTGTAGGCCATGCTGGCCTCGAACTCACAGAGATCCACCTGCCTCTGTCTGCCTCCCTGAGTGCTGGGATTAAAGTTGTGTGTCACCATCGCCCGGCTATTTGTTTTTGTTTTTTTGAGACAGGGTCTTACTATGTAGCCTTGACTGTCTTGGACCTCATTACATAGACCAGACTGGCCTCTAATTCACAGAAATCTACTTGACTCTGCCTCTTGAGTGCTGAGATTAAAGGTGTGAACCACCATGTTCAGCCATTCTTCATGTTTTAACAACCATGCAAATGTATTTTTTACTCCTTTTTAAATATTCAGGAAATGCAGGGAGGGAGCCTGGACCAAAGTTCAATTTTCTCCACCATACAGATGGCTCACAACCATCTGTAACTCCATCTCCAGGGGATCCAATTTCTCTGGTTTTCAGACAGCTGCACACACATGCACATACCCACACAACATACACACATACTACATATATAATTAAAAACAATAAAATTAAAAATAATAAAAATTCAGGGTTGTTTAATTTTTCTTTTTTCAAGACAGTGTTTCTCTCTGTAGACCTGGCTGTCTTGGAACTCTCTCTGCAGACCAGGCTGGCCTCACACTCAGAGATCCTCCTGCCCCTGACTCCTGAGTGCTGGAGTTAGAGATGTGAGGCATCTCCCACTTCAGTTCAGGGTGTTAAGACCATGCTGTGGGGCTCAGAGGTGCGACTGCCCTTTGAGAGGTCCTGAGTTCAATTCCCACATATGGTGGCTCACAACCGTCTATCGTGGGATCTGGTGCTCTCTTCTGCCTGCAGGGATACACGCAGGCAGAACACTTTATACATAGTAAATAAATCTTTAAAAAAAAAAAAGACCTGCTGAACTCTAATTCCTGATCCTCCTGCCTCAGCCTCTTTTTTTTTTTAAATATTTATTTATTTATTATGTATACAATATTCTGTCTGTGTGTATGCCTGCTGGCCAGAAGAGGGCACCAGACCCCATTACAGATGGTTGTGAGCCACCATGTGGTTGCTGGGAATTGAACTCAGGACCTTTGGTAGAGCAGGCAATGCTCTTAACCTCTGAGCCATCTCTCCAGCCCCTGCCTCAGCCTCTTAAATAATCCTGAGATTACAAGCAGCTCCCATACCCAGTTTAAGAATAAATATAGTTCTCTCATTTATTAATTTATCTATTTATTTGTCTATCTATCTATCTATCTATTTATTTTGGGTTTTTGAGACAGGGTTTCGCTGTTGTTTTAGAGCCTGTCCTGGAACTAACTCTTGTAGACCAGGTTGGCCTTAAACTCACAGAGATCCACCTGCCTCTGCCTCCCGAGTGCTGGGATTAAAGGCTTGCACCACCACCGCTTGGCCTGAATATAGTTCTCTCTTGATGATTTTTTAAAAATATTTATTTATTATGTATACAATATTCTTTCTGTGTGTATTCTGTGTGTATGCCTGAAGACCAGAAGAGGGCACCAGACTCCATTACAGATAGTTGTGAGCCACCATGTGGTTGCTGGGAATTGAACTTAGGACCTTTGGAAGAGCAGGCAATGCTCTTAACCTCTGAGCCTTCTCTCCAGCCCCTTGTTGATTTTTTTGTTTGTTTGTTTGTTTTTGGACAGTGTCTCATGTCCCCTCTTGACCTTGAGCTTGTGGGCCCCTTGCTTCCACCACATGCCGATGGCATGTGCCCAGGGCCTGGCTTGTGCTTAGTTTTTCTGAGCCACTTGAAAGTTGTAGATGTAATGTTCACCCTCAGTACATTTTGATATGGTGCCCTCTTCTGTCCTGCTGACATATATGCAGTGAGAACACTATACATAATAAATTAATAAATCTAAAAAAAAGTGTGCTCTTGCAAAGAACCAAGTTCCATTCCCAGTGTCGATGTTAAGGTGATTCATAGCCACCTGTAACTTCAACTCCAGGGGATCCAGTGCTTCTGGCCTCTGAGTATACCTGTGCCCGTACACATAAAGCTTTTAAAAGGAAATGGAAAAAAATAAAACCATACAATACAATTTTATGTCTGATACAGAGCCCAATGCAAAGTCACTGGTTTGATTTTTTTGGTTGTTGTTTTTTTTTATTTTTTTATTTTTACTGCATTGGTGTTTTGCCCATATGTATGTTTGTGTGAGGGTGTTGGTTCCCTGGAACTGGAGTTACAGACAGTTCTGAACCACCATGTTGGTGGTGGGAATTGAACCTGGATCCTCTGGAAGAACAGTCAGTGCTCTCAACCACTGAGCCATCTCTCCAGCCCTGTTTTTCAGAGGCTTACTTATTTACTATGTACATAGTGTTCTACCTGCATTACCTGCATGCTAGAAAGGGCACTAGATCTCATTACCGATGGTTGTGAGTCACCATGTGGTTGCTGAGAATTGAACTCAGGACCTCTGTAAGAGCAGGTAAAGCAGCCATTGCTCTTAACCTCTTAGCCATCTCTCTAGCCCCTCTCCCCTTTTTGTTGTTTTTTTAAGACAAGGTTTTTCTGTGTAACAGCCCTGGCTATCCAGAAACTCAATCTGTAAACCAGGCTGGCCTTGAACTCACAGAGGTACACCTGTCTTTGCTGGGATTAAAGGCGTGCACCATCACCACCTGGCTAGTCACCTGTTTCTTTTTTTGTTTGTTTGGTTTTTTTATTTTTTTATTTTTTTAAATTTATTTATTTATTAAAGATTTCTGTCTCTTCCCCGCCACCGCCTCCCATTTCCCTCCCCCTCCCCCAATCAAGTCCCCCTCCCTCCTCAGCCCGAAGAGCAACCAGGGTTCCCTGCCCTGTGGGAAATCCAAGGAACCCCCACCTCCATCCAGGTCTAGTAAGTTGAGCATCCAAACTGCCTAGGCTCCTACAAAGCCAGTACGTGCAGTAGGATCAGAAACCCATTGCCATTGTTAGTCACCTGTTTCTGATTGTCGTATCCTGAAGGGCATTTTTAAAAAGATGTATTTATTTTATATATATGTGCACTCTGTTCATGCACACAGAAGAGAAAATCAGATCCCATTACAGATGGTTGTGAGCCACCATGTAGGTGCTGGAAATTGAGCTCAGGTCCTCTGGAAGAGCAGCCAGTGCTCTTAACCCCTGAACCATCTCTCCAGGTTATGAAGGGCATTTTTTTTAAATTTATTTTAGAAAAAAAAAAGTTGTCTTGTGATGGCAGATTTAATCCCAGGACTGGGGAGGCAGAGGAAGGAGGACCTCTGTGAGTTCAAGGCCAGCCTGATCTACTAAGCAAGTTCCCGGAGATCCAGAGCTATACAGAGAAACCCTGCCTTTAAAACAAACAAACAAACAAACAAAATAGAGTGGGAGAATAGTACATATGTCCACTGGTTTCTCAAATCTAGTAGAAAATGAAGGCCAAAGGTATAGGAGAGGTTCACATTTCCAGTGATACACTTGAGAAGGCAAGAGAAGATGGCATGTAGCCATAGTGAGGGTGACCTTTGACTGGAGCTTGGCCAGTTTGACTAGAGCTGGGGCAGGCAGATTTAGTTACCTGGTGCAGCCTGCAGAAAATTCTCAATTGCCTTTTTAAAAGATTTATTTCTTTATGCATGTATGTGCGTGTGTGTGTTTACATGTACACATACATATGTGCGTGGGTGCTCACAGAAGCCAGAGGGGCACCAGTTCTCCTAGAGCGGTAGTTACAAGTGGTTGTAAGACACCCAATATGGGTGCTGGCAGCTGAAATCCGGTCCTCTGCAAGAACAGTTTTCCCTCTTAATCACTGACTCATATCTCTAGCCCCCTGCCTCATTTTTGGGGGGACTTGGAAGAATGATATTCACCTAAGAGGAGGGAAGTAAGAGATATAACAGATTTAGAAAAAGATAAGAAATCTCTATATTCAAACTAGGGCATGAGTTATCTTTGCCTATATGTAACCTTCTCATAGGTCCACATTTTGAATAATTTTAAGGGAATCCTGTTGTCCACTCTCACCTTTACAGGCTCCCTTTCCTGAAATGTAAGAGAACGGCATCCCCAGTACCACTTCCAAGGAAAAGACAGGCCTGCATTCATCGTAAACTTGGATTTACTATGTATTACACCCAGGGTGTCATTTAGTTTCATTATTCTGTGTGTGTGTGTGTGTTGTGTGTGTGTGTGTGTGTGTATGTGTGTGTGTAAATTTGTATGTCTGTACATCATGTATGTGCCTGGCACCTCAGAGGACAGAAGAGGGTGACAGATTCTCTGGAGCTGAAGTTACAGATGGTTTTGAGCCGCCTATGGGTGCTGGGAACTGGACCTGAGTCCTTTGTAAGAGCAAAAACCATTGAACTATCTTTCTATCCCTACCCCTACCCCATTATGCCTTTTTTAGCACAAAACTTTTATTATCTGTGGTTGCATGGAACTATCATAGAAATTTCACACTAGCTGCTGACATCAGCATTTGTTCTATCGGATCCATTTCCTTCACAGCTCCCTAGCATCTATGTCTTCATCCCTTGTGTAGGTAGGCCATCTCCATGTCTTCCTTCAGCCAAGTCACCAGGGCAGCTGGGCTCGGAAGCTTCACCCTAAACCCATCATGTACTTGCTACTTTCTTCTCCTCCTCCCCAACCCCACCTCTTTGTAGCTCTGGCTGTCATGGAACTTGCTCTGCAGACTAGGCTTGCCCTAACTCAGAGATCCTCCTGAGTGGGTGCTGGGAGGTGTGTGCTCCCTTACCTGGCTGTAAGTTACTTTTTACAGCTTCTCTTTTTTGTTTGTAACTTCTTTGTTCCCTCAAGTTTGTTTTGTTTTGTTTGAGGCAGGATCTCACATAGCCCAGGCTGACCTCAAACCCACTGTGTGGCTGAGAATGACATTGATCTGGTCTTTTCAGGCATGGTCACGATGGCAAGAGCAGCTCCTAAATAGCCAGCAGGAAAGAGGGAAGGTGGTCACTGCTGTGCGACACCATCAGTGCTGTCAGAAGCAGAGATCTTTGAAGGCTTGGCTTCAGTACCTCCACATCTGCAGGGTAAAGAGATGGCAGAACGGTGAGTAAGAAGCCTGGGCCTCCAAGCTTGGCCTGGTCAGAGCAATCTCTCCACTGCCTGTGGCCCTCCATGAAGAGGAAACCGAATGCCTTACACCACAATTTGGACAGCAGGAAATTTAGAAAAGTACATCACCCTTGGTTCTTCTCATTTATTTCCATTTGGCTTTCCCTAGCATGCCTAACTTATATTCAAATAGTCTTAATGTATTGATTCTTTTATATTTAATTTCAAATGCTAACTTTTCGTATTGTGATGGGTATGATCATATCTACAGTTTTTTATTGTGCTTGTTTTTTTTTGTTTTTGTTTTTCGAGACAGGGTTTCTCTGTGGTTTTGGAGCCTGTCCTGGAACTAGCTCTTGTAGACCAGGCTGGTCTCGAACTCACAGAGATCCGCCTGGCTCTGCCTCCCGAGTGCTGGGATTAAAGGTGTGTGCCACCACCGCCTGGCTATTGTGCTTGTTTTTACATTGTATTTCTTCTTTATCAAGAATGCCAGTTTTAATGATTACTTGTATTTTTAGAATGACTTGCTTTCTTTGTCTTATTAATACAGTGTTTATCACCTTTCTCTCTGTCAAACCTTGTGCTAATTACTTTCCCAGACTTCCTGGGACGGTACAGGAAAGGGAACATATACAATAGAGGAGACATGGGAGAAGGGGCTATGTCAGGTGGGGTCGGGACAGCAGCTTCATATGTTGACAATGATGAGGAGGACACCTTTAGGCAAAAGAGCCCCCAGATCTCTGAGAGGACAAAGCAAAGAATCAAGGAGAAGAGCTGTTGCTTCAGAAAAGGGTTTCTGGTGTACCCAGTGATGAGACTCCCCAAATAGACCCAGTTCAGCTCAGAGACAACCACCCCAACTGTCAGGCCAGCCCTAATGAACCTGGCTGCTGTGCTGATGTCCCTTGAAATGACACTGGTTTGGAAGCTGTAGCTAGCATGAGTAAGAGTGAGATCTGAGACTGCCAAACCAAGGCTCTCGTTCTTCAGTGTCTCTGTTTGAGCAGCACTTCAGCTAGTGATTAACTTCATTGCTGAGTTCAGGAGTGGGTACATTTTCAGGAGTGACAGACTATGTACCTTGTTTTACTTCTTTCTCTGTGGCTTGCTATGTAGCTAGGTAGCTGGCCCCTGGAGTCTTCCTCTCTTCTTTTTTCTTGCTCCTCGATCTTTTCTTCCCAGATCTCTCCTCCTTTTTATTCTCTCTGCCTGCTAGCTTCACTATCCTTTCTCCTGCCTTGCTATTGGCCATTCATTCTTTATTAGACCATCAGGTGTTTTAGCCAGGCAGAGTAACACAACTTCACAGAGTTAAGCAAATGCAACATAAAAGAATGCAACACATCTTTGCATCATGAAACAAATGTTGCACAGCACAAACAAATGTAATGCATCTTTAACTACTGTTTTACAACACACAGTGGCCTGGTATTGCTGACCACAGCTCCATATGGTGGATCTGAAGCCACAGCTCCCACAAGGCCCTAACTCCAGGCTAACTGGCTCTGTCACCTCGTTTCTGATTTTAGACAAGGGGCTATGTTCCTTCTCCACATCTTATGGCCTCAGGGAAAGCCTTGGATCAGCCCAGCCCTCAACACATACTTGGATTATTTGAATGTGTCCTCCCTTATGCAAATACATATAATTTGTGTATTGAAATTTTTTATCTTGGTTTTTTGAGACAGGATCTCTCTATGTAGCTCTGACTGTCCTGCAACTTGCTCTGTAGACCAGGCTGGCCTCGAACAGAGATCCACCTACTTCTGCCACCTGAGAACTAAGACCATCACCATCCAGCATGATATTGAAATGTTTTTTTTTTTTTAAATATATTTATTTATTTATTATGTATACAATATTCTGTCTGTGTGTATGTCTGCAGGCCAGAAGAGGGCACCAGACCTCATTCCAGATGGTTGTGAGCCACCATGTGGTTGCCGGGAATTGAACTCAGGACCTTTGGAAGAGTAGGCAATGCTCTTAAACACTGAGCCATCTCTCCAGCCCCCTATTGAAATGTTTTTTAAAACATTTTAAGTTTAAATGAAAAGGAAAGAAAAAAATTAACATATTACAAGTTTGGCATGTGGGATTCTCATTGGTGCCATCATTGTGGTTTGGTTTCCCAAACAGTTTTAGGGTTAATAATCCCTAGTGTTAAGGATTAGATCGACCCAAGGCTTTCCTTCTCGAAAACCAGGAATCTGCTTGGCATAAGACAACTTATGTAAGTCTTCCTGACCACAGCTTTCCTGTCGTCTTTATCTTCTCATCTCCTGGCCTCCTCCCCTTAGGACCCTGTCACTGAGAACAGCTTGCTAGTCCAGGTCACCCTAGGAGCATGATCTGTGATGCTTTTTATAAGCAAGCTTGTTGAGTTTACACAGAAGCGAATCAAACACTGTACCCCTAGGTTAGGTGCTCAGGCTCTTGTCCAAGTGAATCCCATTTACCTCCTAGACTACCAACATTGGCTCATAGAGCATAGTGGAGCTAGCTCAACTCCACAGCTGCCCAAGACTGGAGCACAAAGGCTGTTAGGCTCTTTAGCATGATGGTCTTCAATCACATGCCTCAAACAACAGCCTACTTTGGAGGGCTCAATTTACCAGCTGTCAGCTGATTAGTGTTGGAAGGACGTGTATCTGGCAGCTAGGGTCAGTATGGCTGAAAGCTCAGGAGTCTTTTGCCAACATAATCACTGGAGTGGTATGTTGTTTCCTTGGAGACTGAGCCTATCCAGAACCCTCCAAGTAGAGACAAAAATCAGACAGTGTTTGAAAGTGTTGGTTATCATTCTTACATATCAGCAGCTAACTAGCAGCCTCTGCCCTTGGGGAGAAAATATATTTCTCCTGCTCAGGGATGGTACCGTCCACAATGGATTGGGCCCCCCTATACTAGTGAAAAAAACAACAAAAAATAACCACTGGCGTCACAGACATGCCACAGTCCAGTTTGATGGAGATAGTCAACCGTTCCCTCTTCCCAGATGTGTGAAGTTGGCAACCAGGATTAGCCATCACACTTCCCTAAAACTGCAGCCCTTTTGTCTTGGAAAGAGAATTCTAGAGGTCAAATAACCTTCTAGTGTCTAGACAACTCTTCTGTGTGTGGTGTTTGGGGTTGACCCAAGGAGCCTTACATTTAAAGCACACACTTTCTCTCTGCTACATCGTCAACCTGTAATAAGGATTCTTCATGGGAGTGCTCTTGAATCCCTGCTCTTTGTCAATAGTAGGGTCCAGCCTTCGTGTCGTTTCCCTGCTGTGGGGAGCAGTACTTAAGAATTATTTCTCTATTGCAGAAATGGCTGCACAATTCCATCGTGTCACTGTGCTCCAGTTACATTTCTGTGACTGGCAGTGGGCCTGGGAGTGGAGGCAGAGCTTGTTTGCCCACCAGGCCTTGGTGGAGAAACTGGCCCAGAAGATGGCCCTGCGGAGGGCCTTTGCACACTGGAAGCACTGTATCCTTTGCACTGGCCTGTTCATCATGCTGCTCCCCTCCTCCCCCAGAATGTCCACAGTGTGTGGATCTGGATACCTCAGCTACACATCCTTACATTTGTCCATCCAAGTCTTGATTCATGTTGAACTCCAACTTAAGTTCTTGTATTTGGTGTCTTGGGTAGGTTTCTCTTGCTGTGATAGACTTTATGACCAACAGCTAAGTGGAGAGGAAAGGGTTTGTTTCATCCGACAGCTCACAGTCCATCATGAAGAGAAGTTGGGGTAGGAACTGAAGGAGAGGAACGATGCTCACTGGTTTGCTCTGTAAGACTTGCTCAACATACTTCTTCTTTTCCTGAGACAGGGTTTCGCTGTGTAGCTTTGGAGCCTGTCCTGGAGCTCATATTGTAGACCAGGCTGGCCTCAAACTCACAGAGATCTACCTGCCTCTGCCTTCCAAGTGCTGGGATTAAAGGTGTGTGCCACCCCTACTTGGCCCTCAGCCTGCTTCTTAAACAACCCAGGACCACCTGCCCAGCATTGGCACCACTCACGGGCTGGGCCCTACCACATCAGTCATCAATCAAGAAAATGTCCCATAGACTTGGTACAGGCCAATCTGATAGAGGTATCTTCCCAGATAGAGTCCCTTTCCCCAGTGATTTTGGCTGGCCAAATTTACAGACAAACTAAGCACCTGAGGGAAACGAAAGACTCATAGCACTCCTTGTCCAGTGGGAAAAGAGATATGAAAATGGTCTTGACAGTGATAGAGCTCCTAAGGGCTTGACCCATAACCAAGCCTGTGTACCCAGCACTCAGGAACAGTGAGGCAGAAGGATCTTAAATCTAGACCAGCCTGACTACACATCCAGACTCTATCTCAGACTTTTTTGTTTTGTATTTTAAAGTAAAAAGTACCCAGTGGTAGTGTCTCACATCTTTAATCCCAGCACTCGGGAGGCAGAGGCAGGTGGATCTCTGAGTTCGAGGCTAGCCTGTTCTACAGAGTGAGTTCCAGGTCAGGCTCCAAAGCTGCACGGAGAAACCCTGTCTCTAAAGAAACCAACAAAAATAATAATAAAGTAAAAGATTTCTGGCCTCCCAGGAGGTTCAAGTAAGGAATCACATCTGAACTGAATGTAAGTCCTAGGTGACCATAAATTTTAGCAGAGGCTGGGTGTTTACCCAGGTTTACTGGTGAGGCATGATGGCACACACTTTGAATCTCAGCACTTGGGGCAGAGGCAGGCAGATCTCTGAGTTTGAGGCCAACCTGGTCAACATAATGAGTTCCAGGCCAGCCAAGGCTACATAGTGAGAACCTGTCTCAGAAAAAAAAAAAAAATGTGTGGTGAGTATGGCTCATGGGACAGTCATTGTGGTCTGGGACCTCCCATAGAGCCCTGTGTGCCACACTCAGGGATTTACTCCTTATCCTGGGAAGTTTTCCATAAGAATCATTGCCCTTGAATTTGTGCTTTAGCCAAGATGTTCCTAGAACCAGTGAGATAGCTTGCTACCGAGCCTCATAACCTGAGCTTGCACCTTGGAGCCCACTTGGCAGGAGGAAAGAACAGATGGCTGCAAGTTGTCCTCTGGCCTTCACTGTGGCACATGCATGCACGCAAACACAGATAAATGTAATCTGAAGTTTTGGGATTTTTATTTATTTATTTTTGTCTTGTTTTGTTTGGTTTGGTTTTTTAGACAGGGTTTTTTTTTTTGTTTGTTTGTTTTTTTCTCTCTGTGTAGTTTTGTCTGTCCTGGAACTCACTCTGTAGACCAGGCTGGCCTCGAACTCATAGAGATCCACCTGCCTCTGTCTCCCAAGTGCTAGGATTAAAGGCATGCGCGCCCCCTGCCATACATGATGTTTTTAAAAAGAATATGGGCCTAGATTAGAGGAGAGAGGCTGCCCAGAGAGCCCAGCTTTGTGAGGACTCATGTGAGGGACAAATCAGTTGCTGGGCAGAAGAGAAGCAGGCCGTGAGAGACGTTCAGGAGCAGAGCATATGGGTTGTTTAGCTGAGTATGTGAGGATTACGAGATTAGAAAAGATATGAAAATATCTAACGCTCCCAGCTCAATCATTTTACCGGATCATGATGCCAAACCATCAAGGCTGCTGGCTCGGTGATGATTCCAAATGCTTGTTGAACTTGGTGGCAGGTTACCTCAGACTCTGCCTTTCATTGGATGGGTGTCAAGAGGGTGGAGGCATGACCTGGCTCTTTGTTAGCATTCCTCTGTGCTTCCCTGAATTGCCAGAAGGAGACAGGTGGTTATCAGCCTACCTAGCAGGCCTGTTATGCTAGAGCCATGCCCTTTATGTGTATGAATATTTTGTTCGCATGCATGTATGAGCACCATGTGTGCCTGTTGGATCCCCTGGAACTGGGGTTATGGATGGTTGTGAGCCATTTTGTAGGTGCTGGGAATCGAACCCCGACGCTTTGAGAGTAAAAGCCATCTCTCTTAACCACTGAGCCATCTCTCCCACCCCAAGCCATGCCCTTTAGGTGGCTCACAGGAAGCATTCTTATTGTGTCGGGCCAGGAGCCTTGTGAGACTGGAGGCCTTAACGGAATTTCTGCAGACATGCTGCTGCAGGCAGAAGGGGCTGCCCAGCATGCAGCGGCAGAAGAACACCACCGGCACTACCTCCTGGTAATAAGAGTACCGGGGTCTGGGGCAGCGTGGTGGCATCCACTTAGCACTCCTCCCTTATACTAGCCCCTGTGTGCAGTCAGTTCTGAGTGGCTGTAGTCTGTGTTCACATTTTGAAACTGGGAGTCAGGGATGTGGAGTTGTTAAGGGACCTCCGAGGGGATATGATCCTGGGGCTTTACAGTCAGCCTCTTTTGAGTGGCAGAGACCCAGTGTATAACACAGACAGAAGTCCTGATCCTAAGTCTGAATCAAGGTCTGGAGAGTTGGGTCCTGTCCTGTGGGCTGTCCCCACCTCAGGAACTGGCCTTCAGAGACTTTAGGAGCCTCTGCTGCTCCACAGAACACAATTGGGAAATCCCTGACCCAATCCAGCCTCTTCCCTCTGGTGCTTTGCTTAGGTAGTGACAGAATAGGGAATGTGGACCCAAGGGTTCTAGTGTCTTTTGTTTCTGTGATAAAATATCCCAGTAAAAGCAAGTCAGAGATGACAAGAATTCATTTAAGCACACAGTTGAAGGTACAGTCTGTCAAGGCAGCAGGAACTTGAAACAGCTGGTTAAGTTGCTCAGCTGCCTTTCTCTATGCATGCAGCCCTGGATCCCAGCCAGGAGTGAGGTGGGTCTGCACACTTCTGTGAACCAGTCCCCCAGTAGGTGGGGCCAGAGGCCTGATCCCACCCGGTCCTAGCTGCCATCAAGTTGACAATGGGTATCCTTCATCACAGACTCAGTTTATTCTGACAAGCCACATTTATAGTTATGCAAATGAATATACACATTAACTCTAGGGGGTTCCCAAGTCTGGGACTAACAGCATGGGTGTTATACCCACCCAGTGTTCAACCTTTTTAGAATTCTTTTTCCTGTGGGTCATGGGGAGTCAGTCTCCTGTTCAGAGGTGACTGAACAGAGGGCGTGTTTTTGTGTGAAGCCAGTATTACTGAGAGCTAGGTAGGTTCGCTTCTATTAGGTACAAAGTAGAGAAACTCCAGAGAAACCGCAGAGGCTTCCGATGCTGCTTTCCTTGTTCACACGTCTGCAGACACTGATGCTTCTTTTCAATCCGTGTCATTTCTGTGTGCAGCATTCTTGCTTCAGAGCCTTAAAAGATAATGTGACCCAGGCACGTCTCTGGCGAATAAGAAGGAACCTTGCTCACCAGCTGCGTGATACTACGGTGAGACTTGCCCCCCCAGACAGGGCCTTGCTGTGTGGTTAGCTCAGGCCAGCCTCGAACTCACTGTATAGCTGGTCTTGAGTTCACAGTACTCCGGAGTCCTGTAATTATATGTGTGCACATTGTGCATGGCACTTCATTTACACTTTAGACTCCAAAATAGCAATGCCTATTTTCTTTGTTAATCTGCATCTGCTAATAGAGAAATTTGTTTTAGCCTTTTAGGGCTCTCCACTCACCCCACCTCACTCCAGTCTACTAAGAAAATCAGTACTTGCCAGGTGGTGGTGGCGCATGCCTTTGATCCCCATACTCAGGAGGCAGAGGCAGGTGGACCTCTGAGAGTTCAAGGCCAGCTTGGTCTACAAAGTGAGTTCCAGGACAGACAGCACTGCACAGAGAAACTGTCTCAAAAAAGAAAACAAACAAAAATAATGAAAGGAAGGAAGGAGAGAGAGAGAGAAAGAAAAAAGAAAGAAAAGAAAGAAAGAAAATCAGTACTCGGCCCAGATGATTACGCTTTTCACCCTGTTCAGGGCACCCCAGGTAATATAAACTGCTGAACCCTGTGTGTGTTCACCAAGGGCAATGACTCTCTTTGTTGGTTTTGTCTCTGAGTGTCGATTTCTTCCTTTTTTTTTTTTTAAATAAGCACATAGTAAAACAGAAAGAACTAGTATAATGGTCTATGTACTGCTTAGATTCAATATTCATTAAATATTTGCTTCAAATTTTCTTCCAAACAATTTCAAAGAAAGTTATAAAAACACTTAAATACTTCAGCATGCATCAACCCCAAACAAGCAATTTTTTTTTTACATACCACAGATCTTTATAATTTCTAACAAAATTAACAGCAGTCTTCTACTGCCATCCAGGTCCTTTTCAGATTTCCACAATTGTCCCTCAGATTGTCTTTTCACTTTAGGATTCAGTCAGGGCTCACATGGTACATTTGTTGTTACTCATTTGTCTGTCCGAAGACAGCCTTTCCATATAACCTGGAACTGTCTCCCCTTCCATCTTCCTGCCCCTCCTCCCCCCGCCTCTGCCACGGGAACACATGACTGTGCTTCCATGGTCATGTCTCCTCATTCTCCAAAGCTAGAGCTTCAGGCTGTTGTGAGCCAACTGATGTCGGTGCTAGGAACCAAACTCTGGTCTTTTAAAATATCAGCAAGTACCTTAACTGCTGAGTTGTCTCTCCAGTCCCCGGTTCTTATGTTTTTGAGTTGTAGCAACACACATAAAAGTTGTAATTTTTAAAAAACTGTACATTTATGTCTGTATGTGTATGTATGTATATGTGTGTGTGTGGAGGGGGGCAGGAGGAAGTAAGGGAAGGAGGTGCTCAGAAACTGGCTCTCTGCTTCCATGGTATGGGTTCCTATGTTCATATGTTCCTCAGCTGGGTCAGATTTGCATCACAAGTGTCTTTACCCACTTCAACATCTTGCTGGACCAAAAATATACTATTTTGATAGCAAGTTCTAGACCAGCCAGGACTTCTGACTCTTAAAAACACAACCAAATTTGCATTGTACACATGGACCACCAGTTCCATTGTTCTGTTGGCAGCTACTTTTTTACTTTCTCTCCCTATCAGTTTGATGTTTTGAAGACTTCAAAGAGAATCATTAACTATTTGTTCTTTTGTGACTGGCGTATTTCACTTAGCATAATGTATACCTTTTCCTTGACAATGACCTTGGCTCTTTGAAGACATCAGGCTAGTTGTTTTTATTATATCCTCATTCTCAATATGTCTGTTCTTTTTTGTTTTTGTTGTTGTTGTTTTGATTTTTTTATTTTCAAGACAGGGTTTCTCTGTGTAACAGCCCTGGCTGTCCTGGAACTTGCTCCGTAGGCTAGACTCACAGAGACCTGCCTGCCTCTGTCTGCCAAGTGCTGGGATTAAAAGTGTGTGCTACCATGCCTGGCTTGTTTGTTCCTTTTTTATATCACTTAATTTTCCTGTATCTGTGTAGTTCTTATAAATGAGACAGTAGACCCAGAGGGTTAGACATGGAAGTTAAACACTTTGACAGCAACTTCGTAAGTGCCAATATGTAAGGAGTTTTATTTTTTATTATTTTTTTAAGGATTTATTTATTTATTATGTATACAACATTCTGCCTCCATGTATGCCTGCATCCCAGAAGAGGGCGACAGATCTCATTACAGATGGTTGTGAGCCACCATGTGGTTGCTGGGAATTGAACTCAGGACCTCTGGAAAAGCAGCCAGTGCTCTTATCCTCTGAGCCATCTCTCTGATGGAGGAAGGTCATTGGCTAATAAAGGAACTGCCTTGGCCCATTTTATTGGTTAGATGAAGGCGTAAGTCATAAACAATGCCACACCAGTTTGGAATTATGATTAATAGGGTGGTATTTATTTAAAGGGGAAAAAACTTACAGATCACCGTCAGCCCTCTGCACAACCAGGAAGGGAGTCTAGTCGCCGGCGGAGCAGGAAGTGAAGAGAGAGAGGAGAGGGAAGTGGCTGCTTTTTTAAAGGGAGAGAGACCACGCCCCAATGGGCTGGTATCTCAGCGGCGATAGGCTGGAGGAGTGGGAGGACCTCCCATAACAGTTAGAACATAGGTAGGTGGAGTAAACAGAACAGAATGCTGGGAGGAAGAGGAAGTGAGCTCAGACTCCACAGCTCTCCTCTTGGGAGCAGATGCCTCAGAGAGACGCCATGCTTCCCGCTCCTGGGAAGATGCACGCAATGAAGCTCTGACCCAGGATGGACGTAGGCTAGAATCTTCCCGGTAAGAGCGGTGCTACACAGATGATAAGAAATGGGCTAGTCCAGGTGCAAGAGTTAGCCTACAAGAGGCTAGATAGAAATGGGCCAAGCAGTGTTTAAATGAATACAGTTTGTGTGTTGTTATTTCGGGCATAAGCTAGCCAAGCAGGTGGCCGGGGTGCTGGGAACGCAGCCCCGCCGCTCTTATTACTACATCTCTCCAGCCCAAGAGTTTTAATTTTTAAAATGACTTTGAAAAATGGTATTACAGGGCTTGATAGATGCCTCAGAGTTTAAAAGCACTGGCTGTTTCTCCAGAGGTCCTGAGTTCAATTCCCAGCAACCACATGGTGGCTCATAACCATCTATAATGGAATCTGGTGTCTTCTTCTGGTGTTTGAGCATACTTGCAGGCAGAACACTGCATACATAATAAATAGAGATCCATTTAAAATAAAAAAAAGGTACTGTCTGCTGAGCAGCATAGTACAGTATCTATAATCATAGCGCTTGAGAGATGGAGACAAGGGAATCGTGTTTAAGCCTGGGCTACATAGTGAGATCCTGTTTCCAAAAAAAAAAAAAAAAAAAAATTCTTCTATAACAACCAGACTTGTTTTTATGTGGCTGTCTACTTGAAGAGCCATTTATACTGGCCCAGAGCATGGCTCCCTAGGCCAGCAGTGTGACTGGGCTGCTCCCTGTGGGAGGTCACAGTGTGCTGGGGGGTGGCACTTACACTCAGAGGCCTCCTCTCACTTCTCACTATGATACACTTGTTTTCTTCCTGCCATTCTGCAGCTGCTTCGTAGGTTCTGGAACCTCTGGCAGTGTCAACTTGAGCTGAGGGAAGAGAGAATGCAGCCTTCCTCACTGCATGCAGCCTGGACCCACTACAGGTAGGAGCTCAGCTCAGCCGTGGGCTCACTAGGGACCCCGGGTAATTCTGACAGGGTTTTTCAGGAGGAAGTGACTACTCTGGCATGAGTTAGCTTCTCAACTCAGAAAGGCCTTTTAGCCAGGTGTGGACTAGGCCCCTCGTCTTAGTACTCAGGAGACAGCAGCAGGTGGATCTCTGTGTGTTCAAGACCAGTTTGGTCTACATAGCAGGATTTAGGGCAGTCAGGGATGCACAGCGAGACCTGTGTGTATCTTTGCTTGCATCTTCTCTTGTGCACGTATCATACTTGCATAGGACTGTCACCTAGAACAAAACAGAAAACAAACAAGCAAGCAAACAAAAAATATAAGGGGTTTATCTTGGTGAAGTTCACACTATTAGTAATGGCTCCTGGGTGTGGTTGCTTTTGGCAGGTCACGTGGGAGGTGAGATGATGCAATTTGCATTGGATCTTGTTCACCTCTGAATGTGCCTATTTGATCACTACCACTGCCTCCATTCTTCTGCAGGCCTTTGGTACTTGTCCACTGTGACTAGTGATGTAGCTCAGTGCAAAGTGCTTGCTTAACATAGGGAAGGTGAGTTTGAGCTCCTGCACTGCAGCGAAAGATTTTAATGTCAGGTTAGGATGATATTTGGGGCTAGGTCTTCCTGGAAATAAGGAATATCCTTGATTGTTAAGAGCCAGTCATTCTATTAAATACATCTTTTTATTTTATTATTTTTGTTTTTCTTGTTTTTTTTTTTTTTTTTTTTTTTTTTTTTGAGACAGGGTTTCTCTGTAGCTTTTGGTTCCTGTCCTGGAACTAGCTCTTGTAGACCAGGCTGGCCTCGAACTCACAAAGGTCCGCCTGCCTCTGCCTCCCTAGTGCTGGGATTAAAGGCGTGCGCCGCCACCGCCCAGCTTTATTTTTGTTTTTCAAGACAGGGTTTCCCTATGTAGCCATGGCTATCCTGGAACTCGCTCTGTAGATCAGGCTAGTCTTGAACTCACAGAGATCCACCTGCCTGTGCCTCCTGAGTGCTAGGATTAAAGAAGTGTGCTGCCTCTGCCTAACAAATACATTTATTTTTAAGTAAATATCTATGAAGAAAAATTAAAAATATATAGAAATGGAAATAAAAGTTGCGAGGCTGTCTTCCTCCAGCCCCTTAGCCCAGACTCTTGCTGCAGAGACGTTCATCATGTTAAATAATGTCTCGACCTTCACCTCCAGTGTCATTAGTGTAACTTGCAGCTACTGGTCCAATTTTGTTTTGTTTTTTTTTACTATTTATCTACTTATTGTTTTAGGGATCCAGCCCAGCACTTTTCACATGCTAAGCATGCGTTTTACCACAAAACTGTATCCCCAGCTTCAGAGCATATCTTTAATGAGTCAATAAGAATCCTAATATTTGGGACTGGAGAGATTGCTCAGTACTGGAGAGCACTGGCTGCCTTTCCAGAGGACCCAGATCAGTTCCCAGAATGCACATGGTGGCCACAGCCATCTGTAACTCTAGTTCCAGGGGACCCAGTGCTCTGTATGGGCACCAGACACATGTGGTGCACATACATACATGCAGGGAAACACTTACACACATAAGATTTATCTCTCTCTCTTTTTTTTCTGCGCTGGGATTGAACCTAGTTCCTCACACGTGCTAAGCAAGGTCTCCACCACTGAGATACATCTGTGTCCTGTGGTTTTAAAAGCACCCATAAAATTTAAAAAAACAAAAAAAAAAGCCTGACTCAGAGTTGTCAAGGTGCCATTATTCTAAGTCCTGGCATACAAGGCCAAGCATGTATCATCGCACTCAGTATCTCTGTGTGCTGAGAGTCCTAATAAACCCTCAAGGGTGCTGTAACAGGAGGTGTCCTCTCTTAAGTCCCAGACGCACTGTGCTTGGTGGTTTAATTAGGTTCCCAGTGAGCTGCCAGGGGTTAGAGTGTGGTTCAGCAGTGGGTACTTGCTTGGCATAGGTGAAGCCCTGCAAAAAATCAACGAAACAGACCTCAAGAAAATGCTGGAAGTTTAAAACCAGCCAAAGCCCAAGGTCAGGAGATGATGACTTCATGTTAGTAAGTTCTTCATTTTCCTCTCTCCGAGGATGTAACCAGTAAGCAGTAAGCCCTGGGGTGCCCTGAACCCTCAGGAAGTAACTGTACCTAGAAGCAGCTGCCTTATAAACAGTACACTCTTACAGCTCAACACCTGACAGTGCCAATACACAGTTCTCTGGTTTTCTTGTGTTTTCTTCCAGGATGACAGTCCTACGCAAGTGTGTCAGGGTGTGGTTACGATATGTGCACCAGAGAAGATGCCAGCAGGTACAAAGCACACCAAAGCAGGCAGTTCAGCACCTACTAGTGGGATTTTCTGAGTTTGGGAAGATGGTTGGGAAAGGCTATGCCAGGAGACCTGGTTCTGTTTTTGGGGTTACTGTATTTGGAGGGAACTGTAAAACCATGGAGTTGTTTCCTCCAGCCCAAGTCCCATTCCTTCATTGCTGGAAGACATAGACGCTGTTGGGGGTAAGGAGTGGCTCCTCCCAGGCTTTTAGATCTTCACTCACTTCCCTTTGTTTTCTGTACCCACCTGTCCCATTCCCCTAATGCTGGTATTATGGAGTGTGCCACCCTGCCTGCTCCCCACGGAAGAGATGCCTACTGCATACCAGCTTTGCCTTAGACTGTGCCTTTATTAAGGGTATAATAGAATTCTTGCTCCCTCAGCCATAAGCTAGGGTAGCAGGGAAGTGTGACTTGCAGGTCATTTCGGACAGTTGGGCACAGGTTTCTGGAATGCTAAATGAAGACTTTGTAAAACATGTGTGTGTAGTTGGGCAGTGATGGCGCACACCTTTAATCCCAGCTCTTCAGAGGCAGAGGCAGGCGGATCTCTGTGAGTTCGAGGCTAGCTTGGTCTACAAAGTGAGTTCCAGGACAGCCAGGGCTGTTACACAGAAACCCTGTCGTGAAAAACCAAAAATAAATAAATAGTAACTAAAAAGTGTGTGTGTGATATATGCAGGTGAAGGTGTCAGATCCCTTAGAGCTGGACTAGTGCTGTTTTGTTTTTTGAGACAGGGTTTCTCTGAAGCTTTGGAGCCTGTCCTGGAACTAGCTCTTGTAGACCAGGCTGGCCTCGAACTCACAGAGATCCGCCTGCCTCTGTCTCCCAAGTGTTGGGATTAAAGGTGTGCACCACCACCGCCCAGCAACAAGCTGGTTTTGAGTTGCTTGATGAGAGTGCCAAAGAGCAGAAATTGCTCTTGACAACTGAGTCATCTCTTTAGCCCCCAAATGGAAGATATTGACATCAGAGTGACACTTAGTAGGGATGTTGGTGCATTTGATGATGATCTGTCCTTGGCAGTGGGTAAGAGGATGACACAAGCTACACTCCCTTGGTTGTTTTTTTTTTTTTTTTTTTTTTTTTTTTTTTTTTTTTTTTGGTTTTTCGAGACAGGGTTTCTCTGTGGCTTTGGAGCCTGTCCTGGAACTAGCTCTGTAGACCAGGCTGGTCTCGAACTCACAGAGATCCGCCTGCCTCTGCCTCCCGAGTGCTGGGATTAAAGGCGTGCGCCACCACCGCCCGGCTCCCTTGGTTGTTTTGACACTGTCCTCCTTCCCCTGTCAACATCATCTGCTGCTACCATCAGACTGGCACATTTGTGGATAGAATGGGAATGGGAGCTAAGGGCACAGATGCTTCTTAGCTCCTGTCTTGTCTCCATTGCTGCCTTCTGTCATTTCTGACTGTGTGCTTCTGCTCCTTGCTGTACCTGTAGTTCTCTGTAGCTCACGACTCTGTCAGCTTAGGTGCGCTCTCGAACCCTTGCTTGTCACTCTGCATTAACATAGCTCTATGCTAACTTTTCTTTTCAGTTAACCTGTAGCCACTGCTTCTTTTGTTGTTGTTTTTTTCTGAGACAGGGTCTCTTTGTGTAGCCCTGGCTGTCCTGGAACTCACTCTGTAGACCAGGATGGCCTTGAAATCACAGAGATCCACCTGCCTCTGCTTCCTGAGTGCTGGGCTTGAAGGTGTGCACAATCACACCTGACTAGCCTTAGCTTCTTTTTTTTTTAATTGATATTTATTGAGCTCTACATTTTTCTGCTCCCCTCCCTGCCTCTCCCTTTCTTTCTTCAATCTTCCCCCAAAGTCCCCATGCTCCCAATTTACTCAGGAGATCTTGTCTTTCTCTACTTTCTACTTTCCATGTCGATTAGATCTATGTAAGTCTCTCTTAGTGTCCGCATTGTTGTCTAAATTCTCTGGGATTGTGGTTTGTAGGCTGACTTTCTTTGCTTTATGTTTAAAAACCACCTATGAGTGAGTACATGTAATAATTGTCTTTCTGGGTCTGGGTTACCTCACTCAAAAGGATATTTTCTAGCTCCATCCATTTTCCTGCAAAATTCAAGATGTTGTTATTTTTTTCTGCTGTGTAGTACTCCATTGTTTAAATGTACCACATTTTCCTTATTCATTCTTCAGTCGAGGGGTATTTAGGTTGTTTCCAGGTTCTGGCTATGACAAAGAAAGCTGCTATGAACATAGTTGAGCATGTGTCCTTGTGGCAAAACTGAGCATCCTTTGGATATATACCCAAAAGTGGTATTTATTACTGGGTCTTGAGGAAGATTGTTTCCTAATTTTCTGAGAAATCACCACACTGACATCCAAAGGGGTTGTACGAGCTTGCATTCCCACCAGCAGTGCAGAAGTGTTCCCTTTTCCCCACAACCTCTCCAGCATACGTTGTCATCAGTGTTTTTGATTTTGGCCATTCTTACATGGAATCTCAGAATTGTTTTGATTTTCATTTCTCTGATGACTAAGGATGTTGAACATTTCCTTAAGTGTCTTTCAGCCATTTTAGATTCCTCTGTTGAGAGTTCCCTGTTTAGGTCTGTACTCCATTCTTTTTTATTGGATTATGTAATCTTTTGGTGTCCAATTTCTTGAGTCTTTTGTATATTTTGGAGATCAGACCTCTGATGTGTGGTTAGTGAAGATCTTTTCCCATTCTGTAGGCTGTCGTTTTGTCTTGTTGACCGTGTCCTTTGCTTTACAGAAGCTTTTCAGTTTCAGGAGGTCCCATTTATTAATTGTTTCTCTCAGTGTCTATGCTGCTAGTGTTATATTTAGGAAGTGGTTCCCTGTGCCAATGCGTTCAAGTGTATTTCCCACTTTCTCCTGTTTAAGGTTCAGTGTGGCTGACTTTATGTTGAGGTCTTTGATCCATTTGGACTTGAGTTTTGTGTATGGTGATAGATATGGATCTATTTTCATTCTTCTACATGTGGATATCCAGTTATGCCAGCACCACTTGTTAAATATGCTTTGATAAATAAATTTGATATTTTTTGCTTCTTTACCAAAGATCAGGTGTTAGAAGATGTGTGGATTGATATTCAAGTCTTCTATTCGGTTCCATTGGTCCTCCTGTCTGTTCTTATGCCAGTACCAGGCTGTTTTCAGTACTATAGCTCTTATTTATTTATTTATTTATTTATTTATTGTTTTTTGAGACAGGGTTTCTCTGTGGTTTGGAGCCTGTCCTGGAGTACTATAGCTCTTTTGTAGAGTTTGAAGTCAGGGATTGTAATGCCTCCAGAAGTTCTTTTATTGTACAGGATTGTTTTGGCTATCCTGAATTTTTTGCTTTTCCGTATGAAGTTGAGTACCGTTCTTTCAAGGTCTTTGAAGAATTTTTCTGGGATTTTGCTGGGCATTGCGTTGAATCTGTAGATTGTTTTTGGTAAGATTGCCATTTTTACTTGTTAATTCTGCCTACGCAAGCATGGGATATCTTTCCACTTTCTGGTGTCTTTTTCAATTTCTTTCTTCAAAGATTTAAAGTTCTTATCATACAAGTCTTCCACTTGTTTGGTTAGAGTTACTCTGAGATATTTTATGCTATTTGTGGCTATTGTGAAGGGTGTTGATTCTCTGATTTCTTCCCCAGCCCTTTTATCGTCTATGTACAGGAGGGCTACTGATTTTTTTTTTTTTGAGTTAATCGTGTATCCTGCTACATTGCTGAAAGTGTTTATGAGTTGTAGAAGTTCCTTGGTAGAATTTTTAGCCTTAACTTCTTAAGGGTATAGCCTGCCTGTCTTAGCCCAGCACAGTGCTCACCAGATGAGTGTTGATTCCTTTGCATGGATGAGCTGTCTTTGACCACATCAGAATGCTTCTGGGGCTTATCTGGAAGCTGGGTGTGGTGACACACACCTGTAATGCTATCACCCAAGGGGTAGAGAATTGCTGCCAAGTTTAAGGGCCTTTGGATTAGTGAGGTTCAGATCAACTCAAGCCTATCTCTCTATGTAGTCTTGGCTGTCCTGGAACTCACTATGTAGATCAGGATGGCCTCAAACTCAAAGAGATCTACCTGTCTCTTTGTCCTGAGTGCTGGAATTAAAGGGGTGCGCCACCACACCCAGCTCATGGTACATTTTTCACCTAGCTAATTGGCAAAGATCAAACATGACATTTCTTACTTGTATGAGAAGCAAATCTTATCTCAGAAGAGTGTGACTCTGAACATTCATTTGAGAAAAGTAAATCACAAAGACCATTTGTCATTTTGTTTTAGCTACTGCGGGCCAGAGCAGATGGCCATTTCCAGCAAAGAGCACTGCCTGCCGCCTTCCATATGTGGTACAGACTTTGGCGATGGCGCCAGCGCAGTCGAGTCCTGCACACAAGAGCAGTGCGTTTTCACAGGTATGCTACGTAGTTAGTTTCTGTCTGGGACAGAGAATTCCAATTCAACTCTGCAAACTATAATGCCTTGGCTTCGCTTCACCGGTTTCCCAACCCCCAGTCCCTGGTTCCTCTGGCTTTCAGTAATGAGACCCTTTTGAACTTAAGTAGCAGGAAAATCAGTCAGGCTTACCCTCTTTATTACGAAGCAGCTTGTGTCTGCCTCTGCGCTTGTCTCATGCGCACTGAGTTTGCTGTTAGTGCTGTGATGAGAACTTTGATGGAGCCTCACAATGTGTAATTTCCCTAAAGTATTGCGCTCCTATTCTGTAAGATATGGTCTTTTGGAGAGTCTAAGAACAGTGGTTCTCAAACCTGTGGGTTGTGACCCACTGGAGGGGTCAAATATGACCCTTTCACAGAGGTCACCCAAGACCATCAGAAAACACAGAGATATACATTACAATTCATAACAGTAGCAAAATTACAGTTATGAAGTAGCAACAAAAATAACTATAGTTGGGGTCATACAACATGAGGAACTGTGTTAAAGGGTGGCAGCATTGGGAAAGGCTGAGAGCCACTGTCTTAGACCCATAGTCATGCACAGAATTATAAAGGTCAAGGAGCCAAACCAGCCTCGATTAGATCTGTTTGTCTTTCTTTTGTAAGTGCTTTACTTTTAGTCCGTTTTTCTCATTTTCGTGTGTTTAGGGAAACATTAGAGAAGCAAGTATTTGCTATCTGGCAGCAGAAGATGTCTCAACATCGAGAAAACCGCTTGGCCGAGAGAATGGTGTGTAGCTCTCTCTTTGGGTTCTTGAGGGCAGGATCCATTTAAGCACTTGTCCTGGGCTGCTCTTCAGGAAGCTGCACAAACTCCAGCCTACCCTGCCAGGCTCCTGCCTGGTGCTCCTGAGCCTGGGATTATCTGGACATTCACAGGCAGCCTAGGGAAGCCGTTCTTTACTGGTCACAGATTCTCCCTTAGCCTCTGATCTGCTCTCCTCCTGGACTGGACTGTTTCCTCCTATCCTGTCTCAGGCTATACTGCAGGCAGAGCAGCAGGTTTTGCGGAGGTCCTGGTTCATGTGGCACCAGCAGGCAGCAGCATGTCACCAAGAGCGGGAGCGGCAAACCATGGCCTGTGCTCACCACCACAGCAGGCTGCTCAGGAAGGCTTTCTGCGTCTGGAGAGAGAGTGCCCAAGGATTGAGAACAGAGTGAGCAGCATTCTACTACAGAGCCCTCCCACCTTGGGCCAGCTTTGGCAGCGACTTCAAGTGTCCACCCATAGTCATGTGTCCCAGAAATTCAGCCTGAAACAGGGACAGCACCTTGGGCTCCATCCGTGTGCTCTCATGCTCAGAGTCCATGGAGAGTGACTGCGGTCAGTCACGGCACATAGAGCAATGAGCCCATCAGGTGGCTGACATCTGACTGGCGGGCAGGTTGTGGCAATTTTTACAAGACCACAAGACTACAGTGGGGAATGTTTACAGCCTATGTGTCTAAGGCAGAGCTGTCTGGCCTTGAAGCCATGAGGTTGCTTGCAAAATTTTGAATTGCTGTGCCCTTTCCTAGAAAGGCCCAGGTCATTAGACAGCTCTCACTCCCAGGTCTGCAGAGGGAGTCCTGAGGCCCCTGTGCTCTAGACCCTGCTGAGCTTCTTCTGTTTCCCCATAGGAGGATGGGCAGGACACTGGCTGCACGCTTCCACTCAGCAAGGCTCCTGCGTTGGTCCTGGAGCATGTGGAGCAAGGTACGGTTTCAGCAGGGGCACAGCCTGAGTGTGGCTTTTGGACAGGTGGAGCTGTTTGTCTGCATGACTCAGAGCAAGCAGATAGGCTCCTCCACAGTTCCTCTGGTCAAAGGCACATTGGGCAGTGCAAGCTCACTTTGTGAGGGATTGACTCAAGGTTTCTTGTCCTTAATGTGTCCGGCTGCTCTTATCTGAACTTACTGTAAAGATCTTGGCCTGGCATTCACATAAACTCTGCTAAGGGTGTAACATTGAAGCCAGCCCCTGTCCAGCATTTCCTGTTGGACACTTGCTCGTTTGATACCCACCAACCCCTAGGGAGATGGATGGATGGATGAGACTGAGGCTCAGTTAGTATATCCCCCTTACGTGAGCTCTCAGAATGTAACATAGAAACAGTGCTGCAGTGAACCTCCCCCAGCCCCAGGGCCCACAGTACCCACTCTTTCCTGTGCACAGTGCCTGGCTCTGAGGACAGAAGAGCAGCGAAAGCTGAGGCGGGCGGCTCTTCACAGTCAGCACACCCTGCTTCACAGGACTCTGCAGAAGTGGCTGGTAGGAGCCAGCACTTTTTTCCAGGTCTCCCTGCTTGGGGGTGGGAGTTTTCGGTAGTGTTCTTTGTTCATGTCCCTCCTGTCATCTGGCAAGGCTCAAACAGAACAGTACCCAAAAAGTGCTGCCTGGGTTATCAGCCTTCCTGGAAAGCTGGTTTCTATATGAGTCTAGCTCAGAGTTGGACCTTGTGGAACATTACAGTGGGAGGGGGTACTGGCCTTGGGATGGGGGCTTTCAACCTCTCCCTACTGTTTGAGAGCTCTGGGCAACGTACTTCTTGTACGAGGAGAAGTATGGCTGAAGGGTGGCCTCCAGTGACCTCCTCATCTCCCACAGACTTACCAGGACAGGGTGAGGAATGTGCTACAGGAGGTGGCAGCCAGGGAGAGGTGGCACAACAGGCAGCTGCTGAGGTGAGTCCCCAGTGCTGAGTCAGGTAGGGATGGGGGCAGTTCTGCCTCAGGCCATGCAGACAACTGCCTAGTCTGCTCAAGTGGGAGCTCTGGCTTTCTTGCTGCAAGTTCTGCATTTTCTGGCTCACCTCAGCATATCCTGGTCTCCCATGTGCAGGGTAACCTTGGAAGACAGCTGAGACACTAAGACACCTCACCCGAGACCCACATGGACCCCACTTGTCCTGTTGCTCTGAGCATTCTTTTGTCCCTGCCTCACACCTAATATCTTGTGCCCACTCCTGTGTGGAGTAAGCAGTCCTCTGTCAGCTCCCAGACAGTCCCTTCCAGCTGCCCCTCTAGAGTTACTCCGTGAGGACCATCTCTACCTCTCACCACTGGAGGGTCCTATAACCCAAGCTCTGAACTCACTCTTTTCCAGGTGGACAACCCGTTCCCTTTCCCTCTACATTTGCTCCGCACATGCTGTTCTAGCTGAGTGTAGGCTTGGACCTTGTGGACTTTAACACTGCCACTCCTGTGCAGTCCCACAAAGCTCCATGTAGTCCCTCAGAGAGACCAGAATGAGAAAGCAGGCCTCTGGCAAGTAGGCACTAGGGTTCATATGCCTCTTATCTCGATGTGAATCACCTGAATTGTTGCCATTTGGTTACAGCTGTGTTGTCTTTATCTCGAGAACTCCTGAAGACTCAGTGATGGCTTGGTGTACTGCTGGTGCCTAGTCCCGCCTAGTACCTAGCACAGAGCAGACACTGAGCATCTGTTGTTGGGTGCAGACAAGAGCATGAGCCTGAGGGACAATGGAACAGGTGCTTTCAGGCAGAGTCCTTACCCAGGAGAGGAGTAAGGGTGATTCACAGAAGTCTCCCAGACCTCCAAACTGGGGTCACTCTTCTCACCTGGCCCATGTCTTTGTAGGTGGGCATTACATCGTTGGAGGGAAAACACCATGGCCCGTTTGGATATGGCCAAAAAAACCTCCCAAGCAAGAGCCCAGTACAACAGGACCCTGTGCTCCAAGGTGAGGTACTAACTGGTCACCAGGAAGCTTGGGAGTCTCATTCAAGCAGCATGTGGTGTTGTGGGAGCTGCGGGTTGCATTCCTGCTGCCCCAGCTCCTGGTCGCCTGGCTAGCTTATGCCCTGAAATAACAACAGACAAATTGTATTCTTTTAAACACTGCTTGGCCCATTAACTCTAGCCCTTACAGGCTAATTCTCATATCCCGATCAACCCATCTCTAATAATCTGTGTAGCATCAGTCTTACCAGGAAGATTCTAGCCTACGTCCATCCTGGGTTGGAGCTTCATCGATCGCGTCTGCTGGGGAGAGGGGAGCATGGCCTCTGAGCTCACTTCCTCTTCCTCCCAGCATTCTGTTCTGTTTACTCCTCCCACCTATGTTTTAACCTATGAGGCCAAGCAGTTTCTTTATTACTTAACCAATGACCTTCCTCCATCAATGTGGTGTTGGTACTTAATAAGGAACTCAGAGTGATATGCATGTCTGTAGGTACTGTATGTTTGTTTTTACTGAATTCGGAATCACTGTTCTTTAAAATAAAAATAACATCATATAGAAACCAAACTAGTTCTTGCCAGAGCCAGCACTTACCACGCCTGCACAACATTAAACGTTGATAAAGCCTCGAGGCCACTGAGATTCGGTGTCCTTGTTGGAAGAGTACCAGATCTTACTGACTGGCCCTGGAGGCTTGCTAGAAAGCATGGAGCATCCCAAGAAGTTCCTGGTCACCCATAGTTTGAAATGACTCAGACCACCTTGCTGCCTTGGCTGGGGTGATTGATGTATGGGAATACCCTGTTGGCTCCATGCTATGGATGAGCATGGTGTTGGGACATAATACAAAGAAGTGGTTCAGACAGAAACAGTAGCAGAGGCAGGCCATGGGTCATGACTGTTCAGAAGAAAGCAGATTGCTGGAAGCTCTTGAGTGGCTTAGGTCTACCTGCTGGTGGCCATGTAGTTCCCTGAGGAGGCAGCAGCTGCATTTGGTGAAGGCTGGCCTCAGAAATGCTCAAGACAGCCTGCTTGGCCCCTACCTTGGGAAGAGATGATCAGATCTAGTTGGGTTTAATGGTCCAAAGAGAGAGGCCACTCAGCTGGGAGTGGGGTATTATGACTATGAAGCTTCATCTGGCTTCCTGACTTTTTAAAATGTGTTTAGTGGTGCTGGAGAGATGGCTCAGTGGTTAAAAATACATGCTGTTCAAATCTCAGAGTACAACCTGAGTTCAAATCCCAAGCTCCCAAATAAAGTTGAGTATGGCTGTGTGTGTCTGTAGCCCCTGTCCTAGAGCTGGAGTAAACATAAGAGGTCCTGAGAGCTCCTTGTACAGACAGCCCCAGAGAGCGTCTGATGGGAACAAGATGGAGAATGTGAGGAACACACTGGATTCGTGGGTCTTCTACACCCACACAGATGCTCATATGCATACAACACCCTTCCACACACAGAGTTCTGTGTTTTCTTTTGAGATAGGGTCTCACTATGTAGCCTTGGCTGGCCTAGTATTCACTGTGTAGACCAGGCAGGTCTCAAAAACACAGAGATCCACTTGTCTTTGCTTTCCAAATGCTGGGGTTAAAGGTATGCACCAGCACACACCACCCCACAAAGGGTTTTGTTACTGGATTTCCTGTGTAAGAAAGAATTAATATAATGCATAGCAAATAACAATAGGATTATAATCTATGTAACAACTTCACTTGTGGCACAGTACAAAGTTTAAATCCTGACAGGAAAATGTCAGGCTTCCTGGGAGAGACCTGAAGTCCCAACCCAGACCTGTGTGGGTGGCTGGCAGTGAGAGCCCAATGTTAACTCCTCAGTCGTACCTCATGAAGACCCCCCCCCCACACACACACACACACTAGTCAGTCACAGTGTGTCCTTGACCTTAGAACGTGAACTGATCACCTCTCTTTCCCTGCCTGTCCGTAGGTTCTGGTGCAGTGGCAGGAGGTTACATCAATGCAGATATATTACCGAGAAAAGGAGGCAACTGCCCTCAGGGAGGCCCGGAAAGCACTGGCCAGGGGTAAGAGAGAGCTGTGGGAACAAACACTGCCAGAAAGAGTATGAACACAGGACTTCCCAAGGTTCCATGTGCTCTGCCTGTGTATGTTGGTTCCCTGACACTCCCATGGCTAGGAGACTTCAAAAGAAAACCTGATATTCCAGTGTTGGAGGCCAGAGGCTCTAGGGGAGAATCCCTCCTGGGTTCTTCTACCTTCTGGTTGTTGCCCTTCTTGGTCCTCCATATATGATATATATATTATATATCATATACATTTACTAAGTGAGCTTTAAGATGATAAATAGTATCCAACTGGGTGGTGGTGAAACACAACTTTAATCCCAGGACTTGGGAGGCAGAGACAGGCGGATCTCCATGAGTTCGAGGCTAGCTTGGTCTACAAAGTGAGTTCCAGGACAGGCTCCAAAGCTGCAGAGAAACCCTGTCTTAGAAGAAAAAAAGAAAAAGATAATACTATTATCTAAGTCATTCCTGAAATGATGAGAATCCAGTACTCATCCTTGAGGCTAGGCCTGAATAGCCAGAGTCAGCCCAGAATAGCTGTGTCTTACTGGGGTGGGGCAGAAAACAAGGTGGTTATGCATCCTACAAGGTGGTGTGCCTCAGTAGGTACATCTGGTGTTGGGAGCCCAGCAAGTTCCTTGAGAACTGCTTATCCCTAGTCCATGAAAAGGTGAAAATGCTGATTTTGCTCTGAGTGAAGAACCTAGAAGCAGCAGCAGCAGGGCCATCTCTGCAAGACTTGCCCTAAAAGGGGGTCCTGGGAACAGGGACTTAGGAGGCTGAGCACAAAGTACCATCTGTGGGAGGGGATGCAGTAACATTTGGGATTCAGTGTCTTGTTTTGGAGAAGGGTTTCTCTGTAGTCCTGGCTGTCCTGGAACTCACTATGTAGACTAGGATGGTCTTGAACTCAAAGAGGTCCACTTGCCTCTGCCACTGGAGCGCTGGGGCTAAAGACATGTGCTCATTGTCTTGTCTTGTCTTAAGACCTCAGAATCTCTGCCACACTTTGTTAGAGCTCAAGGGAAGACATCCTAAGACCCAGGTATAGGATTTTACGGCATACAGGCTCATAGTCCCAGCACGTGGAAGGCAGGAAGGAGGAATGCTGGACAAGGAGTTTGAGGCCAGCCTGAATCACATCACATAATTAGAACCCTTACTCCCCCCATTTCTTTCTTTCTTTTTTTTTTTTTTTGATTTTTGAGACAGGGTTTCTCCGTAGCTTTTGGAGCCTGTCCTGGAACTAGCTCTTGTAGACCAGGCTGGTCTCGAACTCAGAGAGATCCGCCTGCCTCTGCCTCCTGAGTGCTGGGATTAAAGGCGTGCGCCACCACCGCCCGGCTCATTTCTTTTCTTTTTAAGATTGTAATTATATAATTTCTCCCTTCCCTTTCTTTCCTCCCTCCAAAACACTGCTCTCTTTCAAATCCTGCCCTCTTTTTCCATTGTTAGCGCATGCATGCACACATGCACGTGTGTACAAACATAAGCACTCGCTAAATATAACCTGCTCAGTCTGTAGAATGCTTGTTTCCAGGGCTGACCACTTGGTATTGGATAACAAATTGGTGTGCTCTTCCCTGGGGAGGACTTTCTCCCACTGTCAGTGTTTCTTAGTTTTCTGTTGTTCTTTGTATAGGGTTGAAGCTTCATAGCTTTTCCCATTCACGTTGGCGTATCTATTGGTGTCCTTTGTTCAGCTCACATTTGGGCAGTCATGTTGGTAGCTTCTGATAGGACTAGGAGACAGGCACACAGCAAACTCCCTCATCAGTTTGTTCTTAGAGTCTTTTCTCCCCCTCTTCCAAAATGTTCTGGGGCCTTAGTTACGGGAATGTGTTCCATCTGTTGCGAGAAGTTTCCTTGATGGGGGTGAAATCCTTTACTTTTTAAGGTAAAAAAAAAATTACAGACCAAAAGTCACCACACTGCCTAGTCTGACTTCAGAGGACAGAGGGGTCCCCGCTGCTTCAGTATGTTTCTTCATCTATAAAATAGGGCTGTAGTACCCCCTTGTTGAAGTTGTTACTTAGGGATGGTATAGTTGTAGCTAGGGAGATGGTACATTTAAAGCTGTATCCAGGACATGGTAAAATGACTGGTCTCCAGCTCATGGCTGCTGTCTTCTCTGACTGTGAATGGGTCCAGAAGCACCTCCTGAATCAACAAGGTCTACACAGTGGGCCCAGAGAGTCAACACAGCCAGATCATTTTATCACTGTCCTGGCTCACTTGACTTCCTGCTTCATAAGAGGAAGCTGTACCGTCTCCAGGCTTCGGCTCTGTGAGGAAGTTTTCTTTAGGGACAGTGGGTCTGCTCCTTCCACATGCCTGTCAGCCCTTGGCGTGGCTCTGTGTGGCCTGGCACCCCTTTGGTGACTGTGCACAGGTATGCAACTCTGCGACAGTGCTTGGGGATGCGGCAGCAAAACGTCCCATAGTGCAAAGATGACCTGACCTGGCCTTACACAGTGGCCATGGAGCCTGTGGTGTTTTTTTTCTCACAGAAGGCTGGATGTCACCTCACATAACCTCTCCAACTGTCTAGTCCTTCCCTGCTACAAAGTCACTTAGCAATGAAAATTCTCTACAGTTGTCAGCTACTTTAAGTCTGCTTCAGGTCGGCTCCGTGACTGGTTTCAGCGCTGGCAGTTGTGCAGCCAGAGGGAGGCCCAGCAGAGATTCCAGCTGGAAAGGGCAGCTCAGCATCACCGCCAGCAGCTGCTGAAGGGAGGGATGGCTCGATGGAAGGCGTACCATCTGCAGTGTGTCATGAAAAAGGTGGGGCAGGTGGTAGTACTTTCCAAGCTCTGTCTGAGTCAGAGTGTCTTTCGGAGGGGTCTCCAGACAAAACTCTAGGCAGCTAGTATGCATGCTGGTGCCCTGGGATTCTGTGGGAACAAGTCTGCGAGAGCCATTCTGAGCAATTACTGAAGGCAGGAGTGGCCATCCTTAGATCAAGTGTGCGTCAGGAGAAGCTGGCTTAGAAGAGAAATCTGCTTTCTTCTGACCTGTAGCTTTTCAGATCTGGGGAAACATTAGGACCTCCTCACCTACGTTAGGAACCTTTGGATCTGGAACAGCTCTTGGCAGGAGGATGTCCACTTGGGTGGAGCCTCATCATGCAGCTGCCCCAGTGGCTGGGCTAGACCAGAGTAAAATGGAGTCTGACTCCCTGTGTGTTTACTCTCCCCAGCTCCTTCAGAGGCGAGCTGCCCAACTCCTGGTCCAGAGACTCTGTCAGGCCTGCTTCTGCCAGTGGAGGAAGCAGGTAGGAGGAACCTGATGCAGGCTTCTTTCCTGCAGCCATCTCAGCCCCACTCAGATGAGTCTTTAATACTGTCTTTGTCCCAGGGCTCCATCCTTGTGCCCCCCCACCCCCCACTATCAGCTTCATTCACACACCATTTATAGACAGTCAGTCTCTTCAATCCAGGTTTCTCTTAGTGGTGTCATCTTAAACACATTAGAATAATATCCAAAAATTAATGTGAAATGAATTTCAGTCTTTGTTGTGGTCTTGATTTTAAAAAAAATGTGCGGGGCAGTGGTGGCACATGCCTTTAATCCCATAACTGGGGAGGCAGAGGCAGGTGGATCTCTGAGTTCAAGGCCAGCCTGGTCTACAGAGGTGAGTTCCAGGACAGCCAGAGCTGTTACACAGAGAAACCCTATCTCAAAAAACCAAAAAAATCCCAAACCAAACCAAAACAACAAAAAAATCTCAGGTCACACACATACACATTCTGCTCAGTAAAACCAAGTTCATAGGCCACTCTTGCTCTAGGTTGAGCCTCCCAGCTCTGCCCCTAGCTCTATAGCATCCCTCTGTGAACCCTGCTGGCTCCTTCCATTCACCCCTTCTGACTGCTCTTTGCATTCCTTTTCTACTGTCATTTTTTCAGTCCATAGACGCTGAACATATTGAATATCTCAGGATGAGGCCAGGACCTGATCCCTTCCCAGGAGGGTCGATTCTTTAGCTAGAGACTGGTGAGCTAGGACTGGCCATGGCTGTATTGCTTATGCATTCCTCTGAATAACCCTGTCTTTCTGGCCGACAGCTGGCAGCCAGGAAGCAAGAGCAGTGGAGTACAGCCCGGGCCCTATGGTTCTGGGCCTTCTCACTGCAGGCAAAGGTAATGGTTCTACAGCTTCCTGGTTGCTCCTGCCTTCAGGGGCAGCTCTATGGCTTGGGTCGAGGGAGCCCAAATGGAAGCCTGAGCCTCATCTCTTGCCGTCTCTTCTACAAGGTATGGACTGCATGGTTGGGATTCATACTTGAGAGGAGGAGGAAGAAGGCACGGCAGGAACGAGCTGTGCAAGCCTACCACCAGCAGCTCCTGCAGGAGGGTGCCACACGGCTTCTGCGCTTTGCAACTGGTGTGAAGGCCTTCCGGCAGCAGCTACAGGCCCGGCAGGAAGTCCAGGTGAGCTGGGGCTGCTGCTGAGGAGCTGGCAGGGCAGGGCAGGGCAGGAGCTGATGAGAAACTGTGTTGCAGGCAGCCCACAGCCTCCACTGTGCAGTCCGCCGCTGTGCTGAGCTCTGGAAAAAGAAAGTACTTGGTCCAGGCAGGATGTCTCAGACACCAGCACCCATCACATTCAGCAGAAGAGTGACATTTAAGGATTCCTTTCTCTCTGGAGTTACTGGTGAGGCTAGGGACACCACCCTGGAGACTAAGAAGTTGCAAGCTCCTCCGTCTCAGGGAACCCTGGGCAGCTTGGCAGTAGCTGCTGGAGAGCCCTGCCTCCTAACGCTGTAAGTGGCCTGTGCCTCACCTCTGCCTCTAGCCCTAGAGCAAAGACTGGGAGCATACATGAGGGACAAGCACCCTGGGAGGGGCCAGGTGAGACTGCCACAGCCTTGTCACAGCAGAGCTGCTCAGAGGCCTCTTTGTCAGGCCATCCTTTCCAGGGCAGTGGGATTTCCCAGCTTCTTTGCAGAAAAGAGACTGTTGTCCATCCCCTGTGACGTCTGCTTCTCTCTGTCTTATGGTACTCACCAGACTGTCAAGCCTTCATGCCTTGCCTTAGGCCTGCAGTGATCTGCTCTTTTCCCACCTCCTTGGATGGCTTCTCTCAGCCCTATGCATACCACCCTTGCTGAGGCAGCTGCCATTCCCAGAGTAACTAGCACTGAGTTGGGTTGAGTGTACTGGGCAGCCCCCATCCAGAAGGGCTCTGTGCCCTTCTGATGGGCAGACACCATATTGTAGCTTGCTGCACAGGTCAAAAGAAAGAGGTGCAACTCCAGCACCCAGGTGGGGATCAGTCTGACTGCCAGGGTTACGCCGTGTTGTCTAGGCTCAGGTCTACCTCCATGCACATTCTGGCCCTTGGCCGGAGCCTTGTTTTGCCTGGCCTCCGGTCTCCCTGTAAAATGACAATGTCTGAAGCTTAGCGAGATCTCAGGTCCTCCTGCAGACCTATAAGTCCATGAACAGATTATTTCTCCCCAGCAATGAGGCCCGCTTATCAAGGAAACAGCCACGACGTCCATCCTTCCTGCTCGACCGTTTGCGGAGCCAGAGGTCCCCAGGCAGGTGCACCCTTGGGGAACAGCAGTAAGTTAAATGGTTGTGAGTCCCCAAAGGCACTATATTTTGTTGATTATGTGGCCTCTTTAATACGGAGAAAGGTTTCATGGTGTAACCAGCTCCTGCCTTCCTTCCACTCAGGTTAGAGAGGCCTCTGGAAAATGGTCAAAGCATGGCTCCACCAGGAGGCCTTTCGCTGACGAGGCCCTTCTTACCCATGGTCCTGCCAAATGCCCCTGGTTCAAAGCTGCTCCCTACTTCAAGTCCAGGCCCGGAGCTGTTGCCTCCGTCTTCCTTCATGCCCCATGGGGTGGGAGACACTGCCAGGGTGAGTTCTCCACTGGGCCTTCATTTGCTCTTCTTGTTATCTTCTTTCTAGAGTATCTTGGTCACTTGACAAGCTTGGGGACCCTACACTCTAGGCCTAAAACAGTGGCCAGTCTGCTAACACCCCAGCCCTTAAGAAATGTCTTGCGGTCAGATAACCAGAAGAAGCTTACAGGCAGACTCCTAGCAGGGCCTCTGGTCTTGGGGGACAGGTGGACTGTGGAAGCTTGAGTGAGAAGAGGAAGAAATTGAGGGTCTGTTCCAGGGTACTGTGTCTGGCCTGGAGCATGGACTCAGAGCACCAAGTAGGGGCAACCACAAAGACATGCTAGTGGACTCCTCACTGTGGGATGACAGTCTGCTGGGGACAGGGAGTGGAGAGAGGAAAAGGAGTCCAGGAGCACTTAGGGAAGAACTCTTTCAGTAAAAGGAAATGGGTGGGGTCCAGCATCTGGTGAGACAGTTGGTCCCTTTTACTTATCAGATGTGATAGAGACCAGCACTTGGTTGTCTTCAAGGCTATGAGTGTCCACAGTGCAGGGCAAAGGTGCCACCTAGGAGGGCACAGGCAGTACACAAAGGTGTGCTCCTGAGACAGGTGGCAGTACTCAGTCAGCTCCTAAGAAGGTGATGCTGACTGGGGAGGGGTGCAGACAGGAAGGAGGCAGTTTCTGGTGATAAATGGCTGGTAATAGAAGTGACATACACCTAATCCCAGCACTTAGGAGGTAGAGGCAGGAGGACAGAGAGCTCAAATCAGCCTATGCTATACAGCAAGACTCATCTGTGTTAGTAAATAAGTAAACAAACAAAAACTTAAATATTGGCATGCCCACTCTCCACAGAAGAGAAGACTTGGGGCGCTGGAGTGTTGGATTGGGAAAGCTGCTGCACTGAGGCCAAGCTTAGCTTGGTAGCTTATCTTAGTGGGGTGAAAGGCTGGGCAAGGGCAGAAACTGTCTCTGTTCCTGGGGTAGCACTAAAGGTCCCCTTACACAAGAATGGCACTCAACAGTAGAGATTGCCTGTGGGACTTCCCAGTGTATCACCTTCCAAAACAGGTAGAGCCGGGCTTTGTGTGTGCTGGCCAATCACCCTATTGCTACAAGGCACTATGGGCAATGAACTGGAGATGGGACTCACCTTGGGAAGGGTGCCCACTAGCTTTGTTGCTCAACATTCACCCTTTCTTCCTCTACAGGTGTCAGCAAAGCCCACCATTCCTAGACCTCAACCCGCCCTAACCAGAGGGCCCAAGCCCCATCTCTTCCTCCCTGGGGATTTCACAAGCACTGGGACTGGACCTGGTTATGGTTCTGAGGTTGCAGGTGAGTAGGTCAAGGCACTGGGGCCACCCTCCCACCAAAGTCTTACCAGTCTCCCTGGTGGTTCTAAAGAGGATGGTGAGCAAGGTCAAACTCATCTTCCTGTTGGTGCAGGCCACACAGAGCTTGAGGCTGAGCTGGAGGGGATCCAGCAGCAGTTACAGCACTACCAGACCACCAAGCAGAACCTTCGGTGAGGCCCACCAGCTGCCCTGGGACCTGTCTATGTGAATAGACATGGGAAGGCTTGGAAAGGCAGGGGGGTTCCACTTCTCCCAGCAGGTCCTGGGACCCCTTGTGTTCTAACTCACTCCAGGGGGTTGAAGTGAGTGTCTTGTGGCCCCATTATCTTCACCTAGGGTTGGAAGCCCTGCTTTCCATTTGGAAGATATGTAAAGAAAGCAAGACTTGCTTATTCTGTTACCTGCCCAACAACCATGATTGTAATACTGACAAAGTACAGACAGCACAAGCCTGGGCTCTAGCTACACCCAGTGCTCTGGGGCCTGATAGCACACAGTAATTTTCAGAGAAATGAGTGAAAAAGCCTGGTCCCCTAGAAAGGGACGGGAAGGGTCATTTTTACATGGGCCTACCCGAGTTGCTGTTTGCTGGGAAAACAGAAGTATTCCTCTCCTCAGCCACTGTGGGCAGCCTAAGTAGGGCCTTCCACACTGTGTCCACCCTAGCTCTTAGTATTAGCCAGTATGCCTCTTCAATCCAGAAGGGGCTCTCTTGAGGCTATGCCAAGAACCTGGCCTGACAGGTGTCCTCATCCCCAGGTCGTGCCAGCGACAAGCCAACAGCCTGCGTAGGTGGCTGGAGCTAAGCCAGGAAGAGCCCAGGCCGGAGGACTGGGATCTAGAACAGCAAGTGAAAAAAGAACTAGAAGAGGTAAGACCCAGGTCAGCCCCAGGGCCAGCTCCCGGCTGTGCTTCCTTCCAGCTGCCTTGTCCTCCCTGGCCCCCAGGTGGAACTACAGATCCAGCAGTTGGCTGAGGAGCTCCAGGCCCAGCGCCAGCCCATTGGTACATGCATTGCTCGTGTTCGGGCCCTGAGACAGGCTCTGTGCTAGTGGGCTTGCCCCTGGGGAACAAGTGCTGACCTTCACAAGGCCATAGGACACCCTCACCCCCATTCAGTAACAGAACACAAAGTTACAATGGTTTGGGGATTTTTTTTTTATTTCAAAATGTCTTGCAATTAAATGAATTACTGTTCAGAAGTCTCCTACTTTTCATACAAAATATTATACTACTGATACAGTTGAAAAGTTCAATGATTTCTCCTGCAGGAGAAATTCATGGTGTCCCTAAGATCAACATGAAACTGGCCTTGTCCCTACCACTGGCTGCCCCATGGGTTGCATACCTGGCAGCTACTTGGAACAGGTTTTCTAGGCACTGATCATCATACCCTTTGCCTCCAACACAGCCCCTAGACCAATAGCAGCATGTCCCTACTTCCTGCAGGGCTGGGCCTCTACCTGCCCCCTCACTTTGTACACGGCCAGGCAAGTCAGTAATCGGTCTTGCCTACCAGCAGAAGGACTCAGCCAGCTCTGGAAGGTCAGAATCATTAGTCACTGTCCTCAGAAGGACTGGCAGAGGCTAGGTCAACACATTCAACAACATAGAAATGGTTTTACTTCAGCAGCAGAGGGTGGGTTTGGGAACAGAAAGCAGTTGTGAAGGCCATGTGGCCTACTCTAGGAAGAGGGTGAATCCCCAGCCTGTGCCAAGGAATCTAAATCAGAAAGAACAAAGGGGCTGACAGAAGAAGGCCCTGAGACAGGTGGGGCAGCAGTTAGGATGTTGTAGCACATAACTGTTCTCACAATACTCAGCCAGAGATGTAAAATCTCCAACTTATACAAAATTAAACAAACAAACAAAAAATCTCAAAGTGATTGTGAGGTCAAATCATACCCGCTCTCTGAAAAGGGGTCCTGACAGATCCCAAACCTGTCCTCTGTACCTCTGGACAAACAGGAACAAATCATTCAGGTCCTACCAGGTCAGCCCCACAGTGCCTCACCCGGACATGCCTCTGAAGACCCTCATGCTTCTGTGTCGAAAGATCCCTTGGCAGTCACAACCAAGACTAGAGGGAACCCAGAGCTTCCCCAAAGCGGATCTTCTGCCCTGCCTTCAGTTTGAAGTTGAAGTCCTTGGGTGCCTCAAAGATGAGCACAATAGTAGAGCCCAAGTTGAACTCGCCTAGGTGCTCGCCCTTGCGCATGGGAACGCCCTCCTTGTTGGCATGTGTTACAAAGCTCAAGTCATTGTAGGAACCCTTGCTGTATCTGGGGCTGTTAGTGTGCAGGTCCTGGGGGCAAGAAGGAAAAGGTTAATTAGCCTTGTTGCCTGTTCTCAACCCCGCCCAGCTCAGAGAAGGGAGCAAAGATGGCATCCCAGGGCAAAGGCCTATCACCAATCAATAGTCCCAACATCTGCTGAGACCTAGACTAGGAGGGGCTGGGGAGGAGGGTCAGACCCAACTCTGTCCAAGCACAAATGGTGCAAGGCTGGCAGCAGCAGCAGTCATGTCTAAACCAATTCTACCTTCTGCATGTTCCATCTTTGCCTCTGACCATGGCTCCTGGCAAAAGTAGCATATCAAGAGTGAGGTTGGGTCTCTCACCTCTCCAGCCATCTCCAGGGAAGTGAATGGCAACAGGAAGAGGGAGGCTAAGAGACTGAGCTAGAAAGGGTGCCTACAAAGCAGCTGCTCAGCAAAGCCAGGCCTGGCCAGAGCTGGAATATCCCTCCCCAAAGGTCTGGCTGCACAACAAATAGAATGGTTGCACCCAAGAGGTTTGGCCCGTAGGTTCTGCTCACTCTGTCAAAGTAGATGCGGATAGAGCCCACATTGGTGGCTCCCACTGCCGTCAATGAGAAGAACCCATGTTTCCAGTCGCCAGTCAGGACCACACGCTCATTGTGACAGAAGAGCTCTTTGATCCATCGGGCCATGCCAGGGTTCACTGACATCAAGGAACCTATGGAGATAGGAAAAACAGCTACTTCCTGGTGTCTTCATGTCAGAGTGACTAAAAGCCACAGAGACCCACAGGCTAATTGTCATTCCAAATTCTAAGCATGACCCCAGGTATCCTTGCCCATAGCCAGCTAGCCTCAAGTAGCCATCTCCTGGCCGTGACAACAGCCTAGACCTTCAAGTCGCGAGGCCAAGGACCTCTAATACCCACAGAGGCAGCTCTCACTTTCAGCCAGCCCTGAGCCTACCTGGGAAGTGACGCCGATGTGAGACAGTCCAGTCGGTAGGGGAGTGGAAGCAGTGGTAGTCTCCAGGAGCCAGGTAGATGACACAGTGGTAGAGTTCATTCCCTTCCCGGGTAACCAACTGGTTCCTGAAGGAGTCACGGGAGGAGGCTGTGGGGTGGGGCAGAAAGAAAGCCTGGCTCTTTGACGAGTTCCAGGTGCCATTCATCCCACAGTGAGCACCTGGTACCCGAAGGCTCCAGTGAGGACTCCCGGCTGCATACCAATCTACTGCCCCAAAGCTTTCCCGGCCTTTGTATTCCCTGGGTCCTGGATGCCCTTTGTTAGCCTCTGATGTCTACCCCGGCTCCAACCCCAACTGAGCAGTGACCCACCTGGAGGGAAGGGCAGGTCCTCTGCGTAGGCCCGAGGGCCCAGGAATGACTCCAGAGAGTAGGTTACGCCCTTTACCTGCTCCACTTCACAGTTCTTCACCTGCCCAAAGGTGAGGATCTTGCCATCTGATGGGCTGATCTGGAGGGAACAGAGAGGCTTGATACTAAGTGGGAAGCCTAGTCCTCGCCTTCAGTGGCTCCCTTGACACCGGACCTGCCAAGCACCCAGGGAGCCCCAGGCCAGGATGTGCTGACACTGGTGAACTACAAGACAGGAGGGAGCACCCCAGAGGGCCAGAGCTAATAAAGGGCTGCTAAGCCTGGCTTAAACAAAGATCTCATTTCCTAATGAAGAATGGAGACAGGGCCAGCCAGGCCTTACCACACTGTGCAAGCCACAGACAGGTCGAGCCTGAGGCTTCAGCTTACGCCGGAAGAACTCGCTGAGGTTTCGGTAGTGGTGCAGGTCCTCCACAGCAGCCTCTGTCATGTTCACCCCAAAGGTCCAGATATACAGGCTGTACACCGGCCTCCGCAGCCAGTATGGAAGTTCCACCTGGTTCAGGCGACCCCAGGCACGTGACAGCAAACGTGTTGGCACCGACTTGTACAGAGCTACCTGCAGGCCACAATGCAGGAGGCTGAGTTGGTCACAAACTGAGTGCTATCCCACACCCCCACACCCCCACATGAGAGAGAAAGAAAAAAACAGAACACCTAGAGAAGCCACCACAAGGCCCGAGTGTTCAAGCTTGTTTGTGAAGTGATTGTTTCTCAGAAGGAACCAGACTCTGTTCACCAAATACTCAAACAAGGGCTAGATATGCATTACAGCCTAGCTCATTTTTTGCTATTTCATGAAAAGGTCAAGAGTAGATGCCTTAGTCCCTGAGGTGGAGACTGGACCAAACAGTATTGGTTCTTAAAGATGGGGGGAAGAAATGAACCCAGTACAAGCCTGAAAATCTATCATAAGGCATGCTACCTTTGTCCTAGCTGACTGCCCATGTTCCATACTACTCAAGAAGGCAGCAAGAGGCTCTCAAGAGCAAGGGGTAGGCCTATAATCCGGGGCATCCTTTTCATAGGGAGCAAGGATGGTGTTCTCACTCCCAGATCTGCAACATCACCTTGACATGTCTGCACCTGAGCAAGCCTGTGGGCTCTCAAAAAGGCAGGAGACTTGTTTTTGAAAACTTTCTGTTATCCTTCTAGTATGGAGCCCCAGGAGATAAGTACCAGTCCCACTGCTGGGCCAGAGGGTACTGTAGAACTCTTGAGCTTCTGCTGCTACCTCTGTGTATCGGAACACAGCAGAGTACCAACTTCTGGCAGTCCTCCTCCACACTAGTGTCTCCTGGCTGATGCTCAACCACTTGGACAGAGCAACACTGCCATGTGCCCAGGCTATGCTCTAGTGTCTAGTATATTCTCCTGGACTCCTGTGACACCTACCTAGACTACCAGTGACCAAGAAGCAGGGCTGCCTCCTTGGGGTCAGCCTGTCGGGAAGCTGAGAGCAAGAGCCCTCCAGGCATTGGTTGGCCAGGTCCTGCATGGGGAAGCCACCTGTGCAGTCCTGAGCAAGCGTCTCAAGCGTGTATTCACATGAGCAGGCCCAGCCTAGCCACAGTCTTCCTAAACTGCCTGTTGGTGTCCAGATTTTACATGGATTTTCTTACAATCACGTCTCTGTTTGTTTCTGCTTATAAGAGTGACATCATTTTCTGACTGACCAATGTGTAAGTTCCTTCCAAAACCAGGGCTCCCAATGACACCAGTGATGCTGTAGACTGTCACATGGTCACCATCAAACAGCCTTCTTACACATCTACCCAAGAGTGCGGCCACTGCTTCTACTTCTGAGAACTTTCTCTGTCTTCCCTGTGCCTGTAAGGGAGGGCCATGGCCAAGAAGCCAACTCACACTTACCCTGCTCATGGGCCTCCATCCCACCCGGCTGAGGGGCCCGAAGGCACCGAAGGGCAGGAGGTAGTAGAGGATGGTCAGGGGCCAGGAGCGCAGTTTCAGAGCAGGTCTGGACATGCAGCTAAGCTGGCCTAGCCTCCGCCGAAGGGCCAGCCGGGGGAAGTACAACCTGCAGGACACATGTTCACACATGGCCTGGGTCAATGCCTAAGTCTGAGAGAATCTGAGGAGTAAGCCCCTCAGCCAGTGTCATTTCTGCCTCCCCATCCCCAGTAAGCTGCCTTTCCAACAGAGCCAAAGAGTTCCAGCAGGCATTCAGTGACCATTTCATTCCATCCAACCCCAGTTCTGAGTTGGGGACCTGGCTACCTGACTTGTGGGCTCATTTTCCAGTGTCTCCCACCTACCAGCTGATTGAGTGGGTGCCAACAGGACAAAGGCAGGTCAGGCCCAACTCCTGGATACCTCTAAGGTAGAGCACCCTCCAAGTACAGCAGCAGCCCCAGCAAAGGCCTTGGGGACCCAGAATGGGAAGGCAAGAGAATCCGCCTTATACCTGCAGCCTCCTATGCTAAGGACAGTTGGGACCCAAGGATAGTTCTGTCCTCACAGGTGCCAGAAAGACTGAGTCTATTCGAAGCAGGGCACAAGACTGAAGTGCCATGAGCCTAGCCAGCTGGACCACATCATTGGTCATTCAGCTCTTTTGCTTCCTCTTCTGCTAAATGATAGGACCTAAGTGTGGCTCCATCTACCTATGTCTCTGGGTCAGGCTCTCCAAGCCTTATCCACAGAGTTAGGACAGCCCCCTCCTAGTTCCAAAGCCGCCTTTCTACTCTGCTAGAGCGAGACATATGACCCATAGGATTCACCACTTTTAAAAGTTCATTGTCTTCTATACAGCCAGTTTGCAAAGGTGCTGTAACCTCAGCTTCCTGAATGCAACTAAGTTCCCTGCCACATGTCAGGTCCTAGAAAATTAATAGCCCTGAGGCCTCAATGTAGCCATCACGAGACCATACTGCCACCCACTCTGAGAACGTCCCCAGGGATTTGATTAAACAAGCAAGGCTGCCATCTGCAACTGTGCTTACTCTCAAGAGAAGCTGAGTCCTCTGTCTCCCAGAAACTGAGCAAACTAAGGAACAAAAGATTTCTGCAGATAACGGGCGAGCGGCTGGCAGTCCACCATGATGGGAGAGGAGGGTTGAACCACAGCACACCAACTGTCCTGCATTCCTTTTCTCTCTTCCACCCCACTCCATTATGTTTTTAAAACACAAGGGGAGGTGGCAGGGACCAAGCAAAGACAAACCACTGTTCTCCCGCCCAAGTCACTGCAGAAGAGCTGAGACCAATGCTGAAATGCTGGGGGAAGGGGGACTGATCCTCTTCCAAGTGTAGGAAGCCGGGGTCTGGAATGGGAGGGGGGCCTGGATGCCCTTGCTAAGGACTAAGACAGGACAGAAGCCCATTCCTGTCTCCCCCGACTGGGCCCTCCTCCCAGCCAGAACTACAGGTACCTGAAGTAGGCTCTCCTACTCAGGACACTCAGGATCCCTTCTCCAGGCCCCTCCAGCACTCCCGGAGCTCCTATTGCCACCTCCACATCAGGGCCACTGGACTTGACCTCTGACCTTCCTGAGATTGTGCCAGAGCACACTGGGTTAGGTTTCAGCGGGCAGCATCTCACCATTTCGCTGCTGCTTGGAGCTCTGGTCCTTGCGGCTTCTCTGACTGACACATTGTGGGTAGGCACAGGGAGGGTGTTGTGAGCCTCCACAAGAGTGCGCTTGCGTGCTCGCTCACTGGCGTTTGTTTTTCTCCTTCATCCCCTTCCCCCTCGCCAGAGGAACTCCAGTGTGGTCACTGCTCCAGGCGTTGATGGCAATGCTTCTAGTCTCTGCTTACTCGTGGTGGCTCACAAGTACAGGTGAGAGGACCCCACTATTGCAGACAGACAGATACCAGTCACACAGCTGTTCTGACTCCCGCTCATGTCATCTGCTCAGGCTTTACTGCCAGGACAGAAGCTCCTGTACTGGGCCAGCTCTATCACCCAGGTTTGGTCACTTGTCTTGTCCCTGCCAGCTGCCCAGCGTAATTCTCCCTGCTCTGCTGGAAGGCTGAAGGTGGGTAAAGCCTTGGGGCTAGCTGCTCCAGCCAGCCCTGGTAGAGAGGTGGCCAGACACTGCCACGACTTCTAGGCGCCACTGGGTTCCAAAAGCACAAGGTGGGAATCTGAGCCCTGTGCTCCAGGCTGATGGTCCCTCCCTCAGAGGACCTGACCCATTTTCCATTCAGGTTACAAAGTAGCATCTGAGGAATGACAGAGGGGCAGCCAGCCAGGACATCCAGGCAAGGCATCGCGATGTGCACCTGAGCACTGTAACATGCTGTAACTCCTCTTGGCCTTGAAGCCTCCAGTACCTGGCTCTGTGTAGTCCAAGCATCTTCATAAACTGTAACACCTGGGCCATCTCAGAGAAAACCAACCTGGGGTAGGGCAGCAGCCAACACTGAAGTCCAAACCTTCCTATCCTGTCTTCCAATCTTCTGTCAAAAAGGCACTCTGACTAGGCCATTCCCTGGCAATCTTCAGGGCCCACCCCCTGCTCATAGCCTCCCCACAGTACAGATAACAGGGAGAAAGAACAAGCATTCCACAACCATGGCTATCCCAGCCCAAAGCAATCAGGGCCCTTAAGGTCCGGGGGAGGATGAAAGCTCATAGGGGCAAACGGGAAGCCCATACACCTGCTGCTCTCCAGCCTCAATCACAGCCCCGGAAGGAGTCAGCACCTGTCACTGCTTTCCGATGAAGAAATGCTGGCCTCAAGAGTTATTACCTCTATGAGTTCGAGACCAGCCTGGTCTACAGAGCTAGTTCCAGGACAGGCTCCAAAGCCACAGAGAAACCCTGTCTCGAAAAACCAAAAAAAAAAAAAAAAAAAAAAAGAGTTAATACCTGTAGCCTCTGGTGGCAATATACACCTTTAATCCCAACACTACAGAGGCAGGGGCAGATGGATCTCTGAGTTCAAGGCCAGCCTGGTCAACACAGCGAGTTCCAGGACAGCCAGGGTTGTTACACAGAGAAACCCTGGCTTGAGAAACAAAAAACAAAAGAACTAATGCCTGAGCAGAACAAACTCAGGCAAGAACAAATTAGGCACCACACGGTGACAACTTCTATCACTCTCTCTACACAAGTGTTTGTGCACTGGTAAGTTCATTTCAGCCAAAGAGGTAAAAATTCCAGCCCTGGCACCTGCCTGCAAAAGCCACAGAATCCCAAGTATGCTAGTGGCCTCTAGGAGAAGGGATAAATAACAAAGCCATCAAGATACAGATGTCTCCCTGTGGCTGAGGAAAAGGAAGACTGGCCTACCCTAGCACACAAATACCCTCAAACCTCCTCTCTTAAAAGAGGCTAGCACCAGATCAGTACACGTAGGAGCCCTACCCCATCCAAGGACTAGGGCCTGGGATCCCGCAGAGTCCCCAGGAAACAGAACAAATTTAGCTCCTCCCCAAGAAATTGACTGAGCCCTATCTGTCCAGTTAAAAGCAATAAGGACATCCAGTCTGCCTTTTCACCTCCAAAGCTGAGCTACTTCAATAGCAGTGCCCCCATCCTTCCCACTTCACAGACCTCCACCACCTTTGCCTGCTAAACCCCTTCAACCTGAAGCCCTTCTGACTCTCCCTAGCCTCTGAGTGCTCAAGGCTTTGGGTAAGTCCTGGCCAAGAAGGAGCCCTGAGACAGGCCAGTGCGGACACCTTCTGTCCCTCCTGAGAGTCAAGCACAATCTGAGGAGGCTAGTTCAGGCTGATCAGCCAGACTTTAAAGCCTGAGGGTCAGTCACCTGCTACCTGAAAACTCCGAGAGATCTTTGGTGAGCACTGATCTGATCACTACAATCCTGAGAGCTGGTCAAGGCCTTGGTAACCACTGCTGCTCTCCTTGCCCATTTCTCCATCTGCACACTTCCCTTGAGATCCACAACAGGCTTACAAGCAAGGTCAGAATAATCTTATAAACCTAACTCCTATCTCAACCCAGTGGCTCCCCAACTTTTACCTCCCTTTCCAGCAAGGGAAACACACTATGAGAAGGCACAAGCGGGGGGCAACTCTGAAAGGGGAGCCCAAAATATGAGTCAGTTCTGTCTCGTAAGTGGGAAGTTTAAGCTGATGTAAACACGCGGACAGGGTTAGTTCTGCAAGGACATGCTGTTCTGGGGTTCATACCATGTCCTTCTCCATCCACTCCTGCTTAGGACCTGGTCCCCAATGGAATGGAACATCCCAACTGAAGTAGACAAATGGGCCAGGCCAGTTAGCAGCTATAGGTGTGAGTGGGTGTGAGCAGTGGCTGTGGTAAGTGAGCATCTGTGCTTGCGGGGTGGGTGGTATAGGTATGCTTTGGGGTTTGTGCGCACTTCCTAGTCCCTCACTTGGGCAGGGCGATAAAAGCAGGCAGACTCTTCTTCCTAAACCAGAGATCTCCAACGCCCCATTGCAGCCACCACTCACTTTCCCACCCGGAGGGCTTAGGCCATTTCTTCCCCAGCTCCCTGAGGCAAGACCACCCGGCAGGTGTGTCCAGGGAGGCAGCCAACTCCTGCTCCACATTTCTAGGCTGTGAAAAACTTCTCAAGTAGAGGGCAGGAAAATGGAGCCTCCCTAGGCAAACCCAACAATTCTTCTGGGAAGTCACTAGCAAAGGAAGAGGGGACAAAGAGAAGGGCTGAAGGGCCTGTAATCAAGTCAGTCACTGAAGTGGGAGAAAAAGAATTCTTTCTCAACTTCTCAAATAAATAAATAAAGGAATCTTCTCTCGGACAATCTATGTATGGTTCCTGGGTCCCACGGCAGAGACTGTAGTATACATGACTCCAGCTCTCTTCAATCTACAACGATGCTTCCCTTTTCCCCAAGCAGCACAGAGAAAAGCACACTGGGAGCCCAGAGCCGCCCCCAAGCTTGTACTTCCCACACCTCCCAGCATCTTGCTCACTTCCTGCTCAGCCTTTTGGGGACAAGAGCAGCGACAGGACGTGGAGGAAGTGAGCTCAAACAGCCCAACTGCCTGGGGGCAGGAGAGCTAGCCGGTCCAAAGAGATCCCTCGGCTCCCGGAGCTGTAAAAGAGCTACCAGAAGGCAGCAGCAAAGTGCTGGGAGGCGCTCCCACCCGGACCTCCCAGCCTCAGGGCGAGCGGAGGGGGCTCCTTGAAAAGCTCGCCCGCAGCGGCAGGTCCCACTTACGGCCTCTATCAACTCACTCACGAGGACAGCCCCAATCCAGTTTCTGGACCCTGGTCTTCAACTCCTCCAGCTTTGGCTAGGTTCTGAAGCCTCAGAGTCTCAAGAGCAGGCAGGATTCTGGTTCCTGCTGAGAGCGGGGGCAGGAGGAGCAACACCAGACACTGTTAAAGTCACCACACCCTCTGAGCACCAGTAAAGCACGAGAAGACCTGAGGCCCCTTTAAGAGGAGGGGCTACAACCTGGAGAAAAGAGGAAGAGGCCGGCAGGGGCCCTAGCCCCACCCAGTCATAGTCTCTAAAGGCGGACCAAAGATTATGACCCCTCCAACGACACCAAAAAAAGATTGACTGCTTCAGACACTAGAGCCACATGGGCCCAGCGTTCCCCAGAGGAAGCCTCCGGGGACTTCAGGGACCCTGAATCCTTAGCCTCTGGCTGGCTTCTGAGCTTTTGCCCTCCACCAATTCTGCAAGACATGCCTCATGAAGACAGTAAGACAGTCTTCTTCACTGGGCTGATCAGAAAGTCACTTCCGGCATCCCTTTTAACTCCAGAAATTCTAAAGATATGGAAAACCTTACATTTTTTCTCCCACACCGGACCATGAAGACACAAAGTTACCCCTCCCAACTTCAATTATAACACCCCCCCACACAAGCAAACCTCTGACAGACAAAGCCCAGACCGAAGAACAGTGTGGATGCGTGAACACGGACCACTCACTCACAGACGGGAACAGGCAGTGCTTTCCAGCTGGAGATGCCCTGTGGGGTAGGTCTTTCTACCCCACCGGATGAGAAGGTCCCAGGCTGCAGTCAGCAGATCACCCTATACCTACAGAATGCCAGGCTTATCCAGTTGGCACCCAACTAACATAAAAGAAAATGAAAGGGCCTAACATTTTCCAGGGAAAGTGGGAGATTACAGGGGATCAACACTCATGAGTCTCATTCACGTCTGGGGTCAAACCAGCAACAGCTGCGTGGCCTTGCAAAGCTTGCCTTTTCATGTGAGGCTACTGTAAAGGGTACACCTTCAGTTCCTTACACTGAAAAAACACTGATATTGTTCAGACACAGCCGCAAACACCTGCCCTCCTCACCCGGATCAGGCTGTGCTGTAGCAGGGGCAAGCAGACACCTAGAGGGCTACCCTCTGGGGCTCCCATGCTATTCCACACCCATACGACACCACAAGAAAAGCGGGGAGACAGAGACACACAGGCCGCCTCTGTTCACGGGGCCTGTGCACCCAGCAGACACTACTAATTAGTCTCCCATCTTGCTGAGTTCCCGAAGACTCCAGACTTTTCTCATGGAAGACTGTCGGGAGCCTGGTGAAGCGGCTCAGTGAGTAAACACTTGCTTTGCAAGCAAGAGACCTGAGCTTGATCTCTGGGAGGCTGGACACCACTCGCCTTTTCTATAAGGAAACACCTTTAGATTTCAAACAATAGTTAATAGCTGAATTTCTTTCTGGAGTACCCCACCCCCACCTATAAGCTTAGTTCACTACACAGAATTTCCTGTGGGCCGCTCATGTCCCTAATTTCCATTCTCTCTACTCTTCTGGGCTTCTGGTTCAGACTGCCACCTAGTGCCCCTAGGAGATTCTGAAGGCTCGAAGACTACTTAGTTGCCAGCACCCAAAGGCAAGGGATCTGGAGCCCCTTAGAGCACAGGTTAGACCCCGGGTGGGTATGTGAATTTCATGCATTCCTTGCCTGTACACTAGATAATGCCTTGTGTCAGGGATGAAAGGTAATTGAGGAACAAGGAGGGCAGGTGGTCACAGTCACTTCTTACTCTCCAGGGGTCCAGAGAAACCGTGAATACGGCTGGTATCCCTGGGTGGCACAGAAGTCACAGGCAGGTTCATTTTCCATATGGACAGCTAGGAAGCCTGGGGCAAGCATGAAGATTCTCCCAGCCATGCCCAATTCCTCTTTTTTGTCCAAAAATGTTTCTAAGGAACCTCACCCCTTACACAATTTCTAGAAAGCCCCTGGCTCATGCAGAGCCATTCAGCCATAACTTGAGGGCCCTACACCACCAACACTGAGAGATGGCCTGTTTAGGGTAGAATAAGCCCAATAAAAAGCATCCCAGGCCTCCATCATCCACCAGCCTAGGAGACTGGCCTTGTTTTTCTTTTTCAGTTTTATTCTATGCTATCCCATCTTATTCTACTTCCTTCAAGATAGCTAGAGTCTCATTCACAGCCAGGTTGGCCTGCAACTCACCAATTAGGCCCCAAGTGCATTGATATGGTGGCAACACTCCTGCCTCAACTTCCTGGTCTTGTTTTTTATTTTGTTTTGTGAAACAAAGTTTCTTTTTTTTAATATTTATTTATTTATTATGTATACAATATTCTGTCTGTGTGTATGCCTGCAGGCCAGAAGAGGGCACCAGACCCCATTACAGGTGGTTGTGAGCCACCATGTGGTTGCTGGGAATTGAACTCAGGACCTTTGGAAGAGCAGGCAATGCTCTGAGCCATCTCTCCAGCCTGAAACAAGGTTTCTTTGTGTAGTCCTGGCTGTCCTGGAACTTGCTCTGTAAACCAGGCTGGCCTTGAACTCAGAGATCCACCTGCCTCTGCCTCCTGAGTTCTGGGACTAAAGACGTGCGTCACCATCAGCTGGCAGCTGGCTTTGTTTTTAAATTGCACATCTTTAATCTCAGCTTTTCCATAGATTAGCAACTCAATGCCAGGGTGGCAATCTCCCAGTGGCTGTGCCTAGGCTGAGGGAGGCAGGGACAGAAGTAAAACTGGAGTAGGGTTTTACTCCAGTTGGGGGGCTGGCCACATGGCAGCATAGCCTGAACCACCTGGAGCAGAGGCTGCACGTCTCAGAGCCATCGTCCCTCACAGGAGCAGCAAAGGTAGTGCCTGGAGACTTGGAGTCCTTCTTCCTCTAGAGCCCACAGTTCTCTGAGGACACGGAAGCTGAGCAAGTTGGCAGACTTTGCCCAGGTTCCCACTGACGATCTGCCCACGTAAACACACGCAGATGTTTTCTCAACGCGTCTTAGGCACTCCTTGCCTGCACACACAGCCTCATTTAACAACTGCAGGAGTCAACAGCAGCCAGGCTTCAAGTACGGCAGAGCTACAGAACTGACGTCGCAGCAGTGCACACGGAGGCACAGGGGTGTGACGTGCTTGGCTGGCAGCATTCGCTGGTGTGGGGCACTTCACAGGGGCTTGCTGCCCGCTTGAGCTGGACAGTGGGAGAATGGTCAGATTATAGTCCTCCTTTATTCCTTCCCTCAATGGTAAGCTTAGAGCATACATTTTAAACGAATTCTAAGATGGGGCTAAAAGTTAGGTAGCAGTGCTAAGTGGGTGTCGTTGACCAGCCCAGCTTCCCCTGGCTGAGGCCTGACCTCTGCACAGCTGCCCCGCTTCCCCTGGCTGAAGCTTGACCTTTGCACAGCTGCCCAGCATCTCCTCAGACCATGCTTGTATAAAAGCCCAAAGTAACATCCTTGTTTATTTTTCTCAGGTGTGCACAGAAGTATTTTAAGACAAGAATTCATAATGCAATGTACTTGAAAAGGACTTAGAGAAAAATAAAATACAACTCATGGAGATAAAGCAAAGACAAATATTAATAACCACTGGACAGAAGCATTCCCAATGGAAACTGATTTTCTTAACTTTTGTACTCCATATAAAACTGTTCACAGGGTTGGGCTGATGCCTCACAAGCATGAGGTCCTGAGTTTAGATCTCTAGAATCCTCATGAACAAAACCTGGTGTGGGGAAAACAAAAGAACCAAGCATGCTGGAAGATACCTGCACCCCATGACAGCGCGATGAGAGGGGGGCTGTCTCAAGCACACAGTGGAAGGAGCCCAGGGACTGACACTTGAGGCTGTCTTTGGATCTCCACGTCATTACCTACACCCACACACGTGCCTGTCCCTACCCCAAAACATGCACACGAATACACATATACACATTAGAAGAGTTTATTAGCCGGGCGGTGGTGGCTCTGCCTTTCATCCTAGCACTCGGGAAGCAGAGGCAGGCGGATCTCTGATTTGAGGCCAGCCTGGAGTACAGAAAGCAAGAGAACAAGTTCCAGGAAAGACAGGGCTACATAGGAAGACCCTGTCTCAGGGAAAGAGGGGGAGGGGAGAGCTCACAGGAGGTCCACATGTGTTATGATGGAAGTTGAGGCAGGTGGATCATGAATTTGAAGCCAGCCTGGCTACACAGTGATAATGTCTCAAAAATAAAAACAACTGTAGCACTTTGAAAACGTTCCTGTCTACTCTCCTGTGGTGCTCTGAATGAGAATGCCCTTCATAGGCATGCTTTGTCCCAAACTGAAAACTGCTTAGAAGGATTGGTAGGTGTGGCTATCTTGGAGAAGGTGCCCAGTGCTGTGTTCCCCAACCCACAACTCATGGATCTGGATATAAAGCTGGGAGCTCCTGCTGCTCCAGAGCCAGGCCTGTCTGCTTCTCACCATGATGCTCATGGACTACCTAGGAAACTGTAAACAAAGCCCCCTAGAAGAGTTGCCTTGGTCATGATGTCTCTTTAGAGCAATAGTGAAGGGCTCTTCAAGCAAGCCCAAGCATGGCATATACAGACCCGAGCACGGCAAACACGGCACCAACAGGTTTTGCACACACACACACACCCCTTGCTAAACAGATGATATTCCTACAGCTAGTTCCTAAGGTCCATTCCCTTATTTGGCCACTGACTCATTCCTGAGACTAATCACCAAAGTTCAACAATCAAAATTCATCGGCTACCCTGGCTAACCTGTCTTAGCAACTCATTCCACTCTACCTAGCACAGACTTCCCCCTTTTCTCCTTAAAAACCCACTCCTGCAGAAAACACCTGAAGCCTGCTGACTGCTCTTGGTGGATACAGGGGCGGATCCCCACCACCACCACACACACCCCTAGGGCAATAAATCTCCTTTGTAATGAGAATTTGGTGTCTGGGTATGTCCTGTACAGATTCAGAGGACTTCCTCCAACCTCTTACAAACAGCGCAGTAATTAAGACCCCCACCTTTTTTATTTTGTATGAATGCTGTGTCCCAGAAGCCATCCATTTTAATTAAAAAAAAAATTGAACCGACTGGTGGTACACATATTTTTATTATTTTTCAAGACCGGGTTTCTCTATGTAGATCATGCTAGCCTTGAATTCAGATATTCGCCTACTTCTGCCTAGGACTAAAGGCATGCACTCCTGGCCCCTTAATCCCAGCACTCAGGAAGTAGAGGCAAACAGATCTCTGAATTTGAAGCCAGTCTGGTCTATAGAGCAAGAGCCAGGGCAGCTCCCTTTGCATAGAAATCCTGCCTTGAAAAAACAAAAAGTTATTTTTTATGTGTTAGGCATGCATGTATGAATACCATATGCATGCTTATGACACACACACACACACTAAACTTTCTTTTCCACCATACCAAGGATCAGCCATGTCCTTTCATTTTTTTATTCATTCTTTCATTTATTTTCATTCAGTATCCATATTCTCCTACAAATTTGTTTGCTTGTTTGTTTTTGTTCAATATCCATATTCTCCTACAAAAAGGCTCTCAGTCCTGGTCAAACCGAGGACAATTTCCTAGCTGGGTGGCGATGGTAGTGCATGCCACCCAGCACTCAGGTGAAGGCAGAGGCAGGCGAATCTTAGTAAGTTCAAGGCCAGCTGGGGCTACAGAGTGAGTTCTAGGACAAGAGCTACACAGAGAAACTCTGTCTCGAAACCTCCCCCTGCCAAAAAACAGAAACAAAACAAATTTCTTATAAATGAGAATTTCTTATAAGGTTAAACATATACTTAGTAAATGACCAAGTGACTTTATTTTTAAGTACCATAAGAGAATAGAGGAGCTGTAGTAATGACTGCAATTCCTAGAACCATACAGTGACTCATGGTCATTTGTAATTCCAGTTCCAAAGAACCTGACATGCTCTTCTGACTTTCAAGGGACAAGGAACACATGTACACATGCCTACAGGCAAAACGCTCACATATATAAAATAAGCAAATTAGAAAAAATAAAAATACAAACCACAACATATACTCTCCAATTCTGGTTTAACTTTACCATGGTGCAGAAGTTCATGCAGTCATTATAGCCTGCTGTGGGATAATCCTCTTGTACACTGTAAAGATTTGTCATTTGAATTGGTTTAATAAAATGCTGATTGGCCCATAGCCAGGCAGGAGGTATAGGAGGGGTGACCAAACTAAGGATGATGGGAAGGAGAAGGGCAGAAATCAGCAGACGCCAGCCAGATGCAGAGGGAACAGGAGATAGATGAACATGCCATGCTGATAGAGGTAACACTACATGGTAGACCATAAATAAGGGAGATGAGTTAATTTAAAACTCACAGCCACATTCTACAGTGTGCTATGCTGCTGAGCTATGACGCTCAGCAGGCTCGCGACATTAAATACATTTTTTACTTAAAAAATTTATGCATACATAAATATATATATTTGATTTTTTTTTTTAGAGACAGAGTTTCTCTATGTAGTTTTAGAGTCTGTCCTGGAACTCACTCTGTAGACCAGGCTGGCCTCGAACTCACTGAGATCCACCTGCCTCTGCCTCCCAAGTGCAGGGTTTAAAGGCGTGTGCCACCACCGCCCAACTCTTAAAATATTTTTAGTCTGTGATGGGTTTGTCAGGAAAGTCGTGCATCCTAAGTGGAGGAACATCTGCCCTACCTGGTAGGAAACAGAAATAAACTATTGACATTTGTGATGTTAAGACAAATTCTTTCTCTCTCCCCTCCCCTTCCCTTCCCTCCCTCCTCCCTTTTCCTTTCTTCTCCTAGCCTCTCTGCCAACTGGTGGTCTATAACTGGAAAACCCAAAACTCCCTTTGCAGAGAACCTTCAGGCCTATCAGTCTGTTGGAAACTGATTTCTTTTTTTTTTTAAATATTTAAATATACAATATTCTGTCTGTGTGTATGCCTGCAGGCCAGAAGAGGGCACCAGACCCCATTACAGATGGTTGTGAGCTACCATGTAGTTGCTGGGAATTGAACTCAGGACCTTTGGAAGAGCAGGCAATGCTCTTAACCTCTGAGCCATCTCTCCAGCCCCTGGAAACTGATTTCTTTACCCATAAACCAACCTAGGCTAATTGTAAGTATTGTAAAATATTAACGATGTAAAGATGTGTTACATTTATTTATGCTGCAGAATATTGTTTTAACTGTGCAATAGTGTGTTATTTTTGTTTATGTTGCAATTGTTTAACTATGTAAAGATGTGTTTCATTTGTCTCACCTTGCCCGCCCAAGGCACCTGATTGGTTTAATAAAAAGCTGAGCCACTAGCTAGGCAGGAGCAGGATAGGCGGGACTGGCAGGGAGAGAAAATAAACAGGGAGGGGAAAGCTAGGCTTGAGAGAAGAAAGACCAAGAGAAGGAGGAGGAGAGAACAAGGAGACACTCAGGGCTAGAAGCCAGGCAGACACCAGCCAGCGAGATATAGAGAAGCAGTAAAAGCAAGATACACAGAAAGAAGGCAAAGTAAAAACCCTGAGGCAAAGGTAGAGAAAGAGAAACAGATTAATGATGGAGGAAGGTCATTGGTTAATTAATAAAGAAACTGCTTGGCCTGATAGGTTAGAACATAGGTGGGTGGAGTAAACAGAACAGAATGCTCAGATGCCATGCCGCTCCTCTCCAGGGCAGATGCGATGAAGCAAGCCACCAGGTCAGACATGCTGAATCTTTCCCGGTAAGACTGGTGCTACACAGATTACTAAATATGGCTTAGGCAAGATGTGAGAATTAGCCATTAAGAGGCTAGAACTAATGGGCCAAGCAGTGTTTAAAAGAATACAATTTCCATGTAATTATTTCAGGTTAAAAGAGCTAGCCAGAAACATGACTAAGCTAAGGCTGAGCATTCAAAACTAAAAATAACTCTGTGGCATGATTTGGGAGCTGGCTGGCGGGCCCAAAAGAAAAAGCCTAGTACGGTAAGCAGCTTTTAGGTACCCATTTCACTGCTGAGGAGAGGAACTGAATCATGACTGAAGCCAAGAAGAGCAACCAAGATGGATGCAGACAGAAAAGCTGACCAAATATTGCCCTCTATCCTACCAAAATGGTATTCCAACACTGACCAAGGTAAGTGGGCACTAGATACCAATGCCAGGCCCTCTGGGAGGTTTACAGGTAATTTACCCCAGAAACCCAGCAGGCTATTAATATGGCTTTTGTCACACGGCCCCAAATATCTGCAGGAAGTTACAGAAATTAGAAGGGTATAAGAGATCGAATAGGTCCCAGTTACAATAGGGATCCTGACAGAAACCAAGAGTACCCAGGGGACCAAGTCAGCCTCAGGCAGGTTAGAGAAGGACCAATGTGCATACCATAAAGGAAAAGGACACTGGAAGAATGAGTGCCCACAGCACAGGCACAGATTGACAGGGCTAGGGATCCATACCAGTGAGCCCCCAGGAGTCCACGGTCACAGGAAAAGTAGGGGGAAATTCTCTGGTTCCTAGTGGATATGGATGCAGTCCATTCAGTGCTGACCCAACCCCTTAGTCCCCTCACTAAGAAAAGAATTACCATTCAAGGGGTCACAGAACCAAATCCTATGCTTGGAACATCACTCGAGAAGTAAACTCAGATGAGGTACTAAATATATCAGTGTAGTTTAGGGCTCCTTTAGGGACATAATGGGCCTGTGCATTTGGCCTTGCTAGATATGTAGCAGGTGAATATCTGGAATTAGGAGGGGGGGAAATCTGTGTATTCTATATCCTTCCCCAAACAGACGTGTATACTGGAGAGAGTAGATGACATTTGCCTATATATAGTAGACACTACAACTATGAGGCCCAGAGCCTTGTTGAAGAAGAAAACTAGCAATCTCAGCTGCAGATATACCCCTCCTTCAGTGTTGAAGGCCGTGGAAATATGGCAGTTGATAACTTAGATATCCACACACCACAGAGTGACTGGTCCCATCAAGGCAAGGCCTGCAGGACCATCAACTTTGGAAACTGTTGCTCACTTTTGCTAAAGCAGCTTAGTGTCTCCCCAATACCTGCATTGTAGTGTGTAATCTCATGATTGCATCTCAATCTTATAGGCAAATATATCTATGGGTGGTCAGGAAGAAGAGTTTTCATTTAGCTATATAATTTTGATATATAGAACATATGCTTCATAACTAGATCTATCTGGTCCCATGAGGACTAACTGCACACAATTAGCTCACTTTCACCTCAGAGCAAGTTCAAATTAGATTAAATTTTTTTTTTATAAATAGGTAAGTTTAAAACTTTACAGTTATTCACAAGGCCAAAGTTGCAGATGTCCAACCAAAGTTGCAACACAAAGCACCCTAAGAAAAGCATGCCAATTCTTTGCTTGCCAGTCTGCTCACAGCAGACCTACATCTCAAAGTCTGTCACTAGGTACTGTGTTCCCACCATTTGCTCATGGACTTACCCCTGTAACCTTAGAACCTTGCGTTGCCATGGCAATGGCTCAGCTCCCTTTCGCTTACCCTAGGAATATGTTTTTGACCAATGATAGGTAACTTCTAATTTCTTTATCACTTCAAGGCTCCTGTGAGAGAGAGTTTAGAGAATAGGAGAGAAGCTAAGAGGGATTAGAATTAGGACAGGAGAATTAGAACAGAGGAGAAGAATAAAGAGTGATTCAAGCAGCACGTGTGTGAGCTCATTCCGCACCTTTTAGACTAGAAATTTCCTGAGTCCCCATGTGGTGGCAATCTAACCACTAAGAGGAAGTCAGCAGAGCTGCACTCAAGACACAGGAACTGCAGGAACAGCTGCCTTGGGAACCTCAGCTTTCATTATTCAAAATCAGAACATCAAACCTCTAAGGAGTAGACCAGGACATACAATGCCTCAAAGATTCCATTAGACAGCTTTCTTTCTTTCTTTCTTTCTTTCTTTCTTTCTTTCTTTCTTTCTTATATTTATTATATTTATTTATTTATTTATTGGTTTTTCGAGACAGGGTTTCTCTGTGGCTTTGGAGCCTGTCCTGGAACTAGCTCTGTAGACCAGGGTGGTCTCGAACTCACAGAGATCTGCCTGCCTCTGCCTCCCAAGTGCTGGGATTAAAGGCGTGCGCCACCACCACCCGGCAGGACGGCTTTAAAAAGAAGTGGATCCCTAGCAGAAATGGTTTTGCAAAACTGTCGAGAATGAAATTTGTTATTCCTAAAAGAAGGCCTTTGTGTTGCCCTAGGTAAAAAATGCTGTTTTTATACCAACTCAGGAATTATCCTGAAGAAACATTAAACCATGCCCAGAAAAACTTAGATGCAAAAGCAAAGGAGTGTTCTGCGGCCTCTAATGGGCACCAGTCCCTTTTCTCTTGGTCCCCATGACTCAACATCCTTTTAACTGCCTTGGCTGGACTTACTGCCCCTTACTATAATCAAGCCTCGCATTTTATTTATTTATATATTTACTTACTTACTCATTTATTATTTTATGTGCACTGGTGGGTGTTTTGCCATGAGTGTTGGGTCCCCTGGACTGGAGTCACAGAGAGTTGTGAGCTGCCAGGTGGGCGCTGGGAACTGAACCCTGGTCTTCTGGAAAAGCAGTAGGGTGTTCTTAATTGCTAAGTCATCTCTTCAGCCCCAACGCTTGCATTTTAAATTGATTGCTAACATACATTAAAAGAATCAACTCTGTGAAAATATTAGCCCTACAGGTTCGTATCAACCTGCACCTCTGCAGGAATCAATGCTTCGATTCTTATGATCTAAGCCTGGGTGGACTATGATGGCTAAGGAAACACCATTTTCAAACACCATCCACTTTAGTCACTGGCCTCTGACCTAAATTCCTGAAAACTCAGACTTGTGTAACTACTGTGAAATTAACCACTTGCCCTGGTGTCTGCAGACTCTCTTACTGCTGTGGCCAGGGGAATGAAGCAGTTCCTCACATAGTTGTAAATTCTGTTTAAGTGGAGTAATTGCAGTGTTCACCTTTCCTCCACACGCTTCGGTGTGGCATGTCTGATCTGGCTTTGGAGACTGTGGCCATGCTGTTATAATACACTTGACTAATTATAATCTGTATTGAGTCTGTGGTCTTCCCTTGGGGGTCTCAAACTCTGTAACATTAGAAAGAAGAAAAGGATCTATCAGGACCATTTAATATTTTGATTTAAGACTGGTTCTGGTCAGCTAGTGCTGACAAATCAGCAGACAAGAGACCAGGGACAACGGGTGCTGGTCAGCTGGGGCTGAAGACAGCTGTGACAAGAGGCTAGCACCACTGGAGTCTTCTGGGAAGTGTTTCCTCAAGGTCAGCACACAGAAGCTGTGTTCCAGAAGTGGCCAAGGCTGCACCTTGTGCAAACAGCTGAACTTGGTAGTGTAAGTCAGGTGGTAGGTTTGTTTTTTGTTTTTTTTTTTTTTTTGGTTTTTTGAGTCAGGGTTTCTCTGTGGTTTTGGAGCCTGTCCTGGAACTAGCTCTTGTATACCAGGCTGGTCTCGAACTCACAGAGATCCGCCTGCCTCTGCCTCCCGAGTGCTGGGATTAAAGGCGTGCGCCACCACCGCCCGGCAGGTGGTAGGGGTTTTTAAGGCATGAAGGGTCATGAAGAGCAGTCACATCATGGGACTGTGTGGTAGGGCTGGAGTCCCTGAAGAGAGCCCAAGAGAGTCTACTGATGAAAGAGCAGCCCATTTGCAGTGAAGACCTCAGCATTCTGGAGAGGTCACTACCAAGGGAGAGTCATCAAGAATAGAGTAGCCGCCAGGTGCACACACCTTTAATCCCAGTACTCAGGAGGCAAAGACAGGTCTATGTGAGTTCAAGGCCAGCCTGGTCTACAAATCTAGTTCCAGGACAGCTAGGACTGTCACATGGAGAAATCCTGTCTTGAGCAACCCCCCCTCCCCCAAAAAGGAAAAGAAAAGCCAAGAGGAGGTTGGGACAGCCAGAGCCTAAATGACAAGCTGTATGTGTTTGCGCTCGCTCTCTTTCTCAGTTTTTCAAGACAGAGTTTCTCCATGTAGCCCTGGCTGTCCTGAAAATCACTCTGTAGACCAGGCTGTCCTCAAACTCACAAAAGTCTGCCTGCCTCTTCCTCTCCAGTGCTGGGATTAAGGTGTATGTCACCACCTCCTGGCTAAGATAGTTTCCTCTTCTCTCTCTCTCTCTCTCTCTCTCTCTCTCTCTTTCGTTTTTGCTTGTTTGTTTGTTTGAGATAGGGTTTCCCTGTGTAACAGTCCTAGCTGTCCTGGAACTAGCTCTTGTAGACCAGGCTGGCCTTAAACTCACAGGAATCTGCCTGCCTCTGCCTCCTGAGTGCCGGGATTAAAGGAGTGCACCACCACCACTCGGCCCTAAAATAGTTTCTTAATAAACTTGCTTGGCATAAGACATGACTTGTGCAAGATCTCTTGACCGCAGCTTTTCTATTTCTTCATCTTTTCACCTCCCGGTCTTCCACCTCAGGGAAGAACAGCCTACTGCTCTAGATCAGTTCTGGAAATAAGTTCTCTCTGCTCAAAATGCATTGGGTTTTTGTTTTTTTAAACAAACAGGGTCTGGCTATGTAACCCGGATTGGCTGGAAAATAGTTATGCCAGACGAGACTAGCCTTGAATCTGCAATCTTCCTGCCTCTGTCTCCTGAATGCTGGAAACACAGGCATTGCATGCTACCATATTTGACCTGCGTAATTCTTCATAAAATTGTTAACATGTTTGCCCTTCCTCCTTCAGTGAGCTATTGTGAAGCCTTAACAGAATTACACAAGGTACTGATGGAACCTAAGGTACTGTTTGTTGTAGAATATTATTCTAAGGTGCGTTATTTTTGTTTATGCTCTGGAACATTTGTTTAATGATGCAAAGATGTGTTTGGTTAAATAAAAGTCACCTGCAGTTCGGAGGCTGAGTCAGCTACTCAGGAAGTAGGGAGGAGGCAGGTGGAGAAGGGGTCATAAGGAGGGGTGAGAAAAAGCTCAAGGATTTCTTGGGAGACACGAGGCGGTGAGCCAGACGAGATGCTTGCTATTGAGCCTCTCTGGGAAGCAGGATTCTACCTCAACCTTTGAATCTTGAGTTCTTTAGCTGGACAGAGATTTAGTTAAATTCTCCTAGTAGCATTGAAAGAGTTAGTCAGTGCCGAGGGAACAGAATTTCCTCAGGCGGCAGCTCTAGTGTCCTAGCCACTGTCGGTAGCGGCAGAGTTGCAATTGCTGACTAGAACAGAACAATCACTAAAAAAGAGGACAGCAAATGTCTTAGTGTTCTACTGCTGTGAAGAAACATAAAAGCCATGGCAACTCCTATAAATCATTTAATTGGGGCTTGTGTACAGTTTCAGAGGTTTAGTCCATTATCATCATGACAGCAAGCAGGCAGACATGGAGCTGAAGAAGTAGCTCAGAGTTCTACACCCAGATTCACAGGGAGCAGGAAGACAAAGGCATGGCCTGGCTTAGACTTTTGAAACCTCAAAGCGCCACCCCTCACCCCAGTGACACACTTCCTCCAACAAGGCCACACCTCCTAATCTTCTCAAGTACTTCCACTCCCTGATGACCAAGCATTCAAATATATGGGGACCATTCTTATCCAAACCACCACTGGTATTATAACCACAGTCTTCAGATGTCTGACTCCAGAGCCAGGCATACTGGCTCAGGCCTGTAAGCCAGCACTTGAGAGGCTCTAGATCAGTCCGCGGCAGCGAGATGCTGTCTGATATGAAAGATGAAAAAATGTTTTTCTGGAGAGAATCTTAGAATGTAAGAAGAACAAAGCCTGGCGGCTGGCACATTAATAGGTATTAGTTAACAGGAACGATTTACATGGGGAAAGCTACTGACTACTCCCCCATGCTCATCTTCTGAAATGCCAAAAAAGTGCCATTTTTAGTAAAACAATATCATCCTATCCCTCAGGCTGTGCTGGTGACTTAGGAGCTCAATATAACAGCAGCCACCAGTTTTTATGTGGGTGCAATCTGTACTCAGGTCTTCGTCCTTGCACAGCAACCACTATTACCTATGAAGCCACGTGCCAGCTCCCTGAATTCATTATCTTTAAAGCTCTGCAATAACTAATAGTCACAACTGGGAAAATCTCTTTCATTTGCAATGATAGTTTAGGTGGGAAATGTATGATATTTTATGTTAACAAATAAAGCCTGCTTGTAGTCAGTGGACAGAGGCTGCTACTAGTTAGTTAACCATAGTGGTCGGAGGTCTGTAAAGAAATGAGACAGGAAGTGACAAGGCAGGACAGAAAGAGGATCTAGGCCTTTTTGGATGGAAGAACAGAAGAGGTAGGAAGTCACTGGTGTGTGCTCTCACTGCTTCACTGGTATTTCAGGTTCTTATCCTGGTATCTGACTCCTGTTTTTTATTGATAGTTTAATTAGATTTACGCTTCACTGGTCCCTTGACGAATCACATCTTTCTTTTGTTAAATTAGGATGAAGACAGTTTTATGGGGTTTTGCAAGTACGTATTGATGGAGGAAGGTCATTGGTTAAGAAAATAAAGAAACTGCCTTGGCCCATTTTATTGGTTAGAACATAGGTTGGTGGAGTAAACAGAACAGAATGCTGGGAGGAAGAGGAAGTGAGCTCAGAGACGCCATGCTCCCCTCTCCCGGGCAGACGTGATAGCTCTGCTCTCTGAGGCAGACGGCGATGCGGCCAGCCACCAGGTCAGACATGCTGAATCTTTCCTGGTAAGCGCACCTCGTGGTGCTACATAGATTATTAGAAATGGGTTAAGAGGCTGAAACTAATGGACCAGGCAGCGTTTAAAAGAATACAGTTTGTGTGTTGTTATTTCGGGGTATAAGCTAGCCAGGCGGCCAGGGTGCCGGGGACGCAGCCCCGCCGCTCCTATTACAACAACGTATGAGTGTGTAACACATGACATGTATGTGCGGCTACTGGAGCAGAGCCCAGAGGTGGATGTCAGGTGTCCTGCTCTATCAGCCTCTACCCTGCTCCCCTTACAGCAGGGCATCTCACTGAACCTCGACCTAGGTTAAAGGCAGCAAGCCCCAGCAATGTTACTGTTTCTGCCCCTCCCACAACAGTGAAGTTAAGTTGCAAGTCACATGACCACATCCAGCTTGTAGTTGTGGCTGGGGACCTGAACTCAGATCCTCAAGCTTGTACAGCAGCTGCTCTTACTTGATGAGCCATTTCCCAGGCTGTAAAATTACATCTTTACATCACATTTCAACAGTTACTGAATGGCTTGGGCCAGAGGAAGCATAGGTAGATAAGGTACTCCAATACGCAAGATGCATGGTTCAGGAATCGTGTAGCTGCCCTGTCCCTACCATGTGAAAACTGGTGTGGAGCATTCTGAGCAATGATAATAATAATAATAATAATAATAATAATAATAATAATAATAAAGAGAGATTTGATTACAACAGTCTGGTTCCTGGTGAGAATGAATCCATATCACAGAAGCTAACAAGCCACCTCCTCAGCCCAAAACAAGAGCCAAGATGGCTGGTGGCAATACCAGTGCAAGAAATAATCTCAACAGCAAGCACTTTCTACTCAGGTGCATGGGGAAACCAGTAGCAGGTCTTTGAAGAGAAGACAAGCTTGATAGGACATCAAAGGTGTGACTCCCATGATAGTTCAAAAGCCACCAGAGACATGAGCCCCAGGAAAGCAGATGTGATTTGTTCAAACAATTTCAGTGGGGCAATTTAGAAAATGACAGCTGTCTGAGATGAGAGCAGGTCACGCCCACTCATTCCTACCTCCCAGTGACTAGCAAGTTTGGGCGGAATCTCCAATCCCAGCTTCTCAAGTTTCTGATCCCTGTACTTCTCATACTGCCGGTACCCCACATACCCACCACCTGTTGCCAACAGGATGGGCACAGGGCGCAACAGGAACAAGGATCGGAGAGGAGCAGTATGTATTTTTCTGGCACCTGTAACAACAAAAACCAAGGAGATTCTGAGCCTGGGAGACAGAATTAAAAACAAAGAATGCAATCCCGCTTCCACAAGAGTCAGAAAGAAATCCTCAGTGAAGGGGAGTGGGCTGGACAGGTGCCAAGGCACAGATCCTGAGGCCCTTCTCCAATCCGCCACTCAGTGGAGGATAGGCATCTTGGCTATGGAACTGGTCATGGACAGAAAACAAAAACTCCAAGCCAAGTTGGGCTTCACTATGATCCCAGCTACTCCTGAGGCCAGGCTGGGTAACTCCCCTATCTCAAAACAAAAGGTTAAAACAGGCCTAGTGATCTAGCCAAGTGAGAGAGAACCTGCCTAGCATGTACAAAACCCTATGGTCCACCCTTGGCACCATTTTAAAAAATGAAGGAAGGTCAGGTGTGGTGGCCCACATCTTTAATCTCAGCACTGCCTAGGCAGAAGCAGGTAAATCTCGGTGAATTCAAGGTCAGCCTGGAAGACATATTCAATTCTAGGCCAATCAGAGCTACACAGTGAGACCATGTCACACAAAATCAAAACCAAAACAAAACGAACTCACAAATAAATGAAGATAGGAGGAACAGAGAGAAAGACAATCTCAAAGCGATTCAGAAACTAATCAAAGTAGACACAGCTGTCTACCAATTTCCAGGTACCAGTTCTCACCCTGGGCTCTTCTCTTGGAAGTTAGATGAGATGATGTACAATTCTAAAATGTATAAATTGTACGCTCCAGACAATTCAATAACAAAGACAGACAGCCCAAGGTGAGTGACAGCTGTCAGTAGTACAGTGCTCTCCTAGGTTGTGCGAGGCCTTGGAGTCAATTCCCAGTACCACACTCACAGACACACTGACTAACAATCCACCTGAAAATACTTTAAAAGGACCTGGAGAAGGCCTGGAGAGATGGCTCAGTGGTTAAGAGCACTGACTGCTCTTCGAGAGCACCCGGGTCCAATTCCCAACACCCACACAGCAGTTCACAACTGTCTGTAACTCCAGGATGCAACATCCTCACACAGACATACATAAAGTAAAACACCAATAAAATAAAATTAAACTAAATTTAAAGAGGGGGAGGTTGGAGAGGTGGCTCAGTGGCTAATGCACTAACTCTTCTTGAAGAAGGCCGAGGTTCAGTTCCCAGCACGCACATGTGGCTCACAACCATCTCTAACTCCGGTTCCGATCCGATGCCCTCTTGTGGCCTCCATGGAGACCAGGATCACATACAGTGCACATGCATATATGCAGGCAAACATGTAGACACATAAAATTAAAAAAAAAAAACTAAAAACATAAAAGATTTAAGCCGGGCGGTGGTGGCGCACGCCTTTAATCCCAGCACTCGGGAGGCAGAGGCAGGCGGATCTCTGTGAGTTCGAGACCAGCCTGGTCTACAAGAGCTAGTTCCAGGACAGGCTCCAAAACCACAGAGAAACCCTGTCTCGAAAAAACCAAAAAAAAAAAAAAAAAAAAAAAAAAACATAAAAGATTTAAACTCAGCAGGGTCATGGTGGTGTACAACTTTAATTCTAGCACTCAGTAGACAGAAGCAAGCAGATCTCTATGAGTGCAAGGCCAGCCTCGTCGAGAGAGAAAACCTAACAACAATTAAACCAGCTAGGCATATTGACTACAGGTCCTCGTACTTAGAAAGGTGAGGCAGGATGGCACGCTACATAGTAAGACCCTGTCACAATAAAAATAAACAAAGAATTAAAATTTGGTCACAAACAAATGGACCAATAAACACATGAAAAGATGTGTTCATTTGTTATGGATTGAACTGAGACTCCCCAAAAATCCTGTGCTAAAGCTCTAACCTCAGTCCTTACGGGGAGACAGGGTCTTTACAGAGTTTGCAAGCAAAGTGGGTTGTCAGGGTGGTTCTAAATTCAACAGGACTGGAAGCCTGATGAACTGCGGCAACGGTACACACATGCACACAGGGAGAATAGTGTGGAGATCAGGGACCCATCTCTAAGCAAGAAAAGCCAGAAGCCGCCCCTGAAAGCTAGGCAAGAGGCCTGCAGTGGATGCTCCCTCACGGCACGCAGGTGTCTACCTTCTACAGTCACAGTTTTTGGCATTTGTTACAGCCTTAACAGATCAAGGTGCTATCACTATTGGTCAAGGAAATATAAATCAAAACCACAGTGAGATACACCTCACACCTATCAATATGGTAAATTATAAAGGTTAAGTGTCAGAAAGGGCAAAGAAATTGGAAGTCTGAAAGTAAAAATGGGGTACCTACATTGAAGCTTGGCAATTCCTCAAAATGTTACACAAACTCTGAGACTTGATCTTCACAATAATCAAAAACCAAAACCAGCCAGTCACCACAGGCCCCAACAGGTAATATGTCTGAAGGCACTAAAACTTAGGTGACTTAAACTTATCCTTAGGGCTGGAGAGATGGCTCAGCTGTTGAGAGCACTGGCTGCTCTTCCAGAGGACCTGGGTTCAAGACCCAGCACCTATATGGCAGCTCACAACTGCTTGTAACTCTAGTTACAAGGGATCAGACACCCTCATTCAGACACACAGACACATATGCAGGGAGACATCAATGCATATAAAATGGAAATAAATCTTTTTTTTTTTTCCGAGACAGGGTTTCTCTGTAGCTTTGGAGCCTGTCCTGGAACTCACTTTGTAGAACCAGCCTGGCCTCGAACTCACAGAGATCCACCTGTCTCTGCCCCCCGAATGCTGGGATTAAAGGTGTGAGCCACCACTCCCTAGTGGAAATAAATTTTTTTTAAAAAGTAAGTAAAGTAAAATAAAATAAAAGGAAGAAGAAAAGAAAAAACCTTACCCCTTGGTGTGGGACAATTCTGTATTCTGTGAATTATGTTTTAAATAAATGCTGATTGGCCAATAGACAGGCAGAAAGTATAGGTGGGACAACCAGACAGGAAGTAGAGTAGAGGCGGGTCAACGAGAACAGGAGAATTCTGGGAAGGAGGAAGCCCATTCCTCCCCAGTCCTGTCCAGACACCAAAGAAGGAAGACGTGACCTGCCCCGCTGAATAAGGTACCGAGCCATGTGGCTAGCATAGACAAGAATAAGGGGCTAATATAAGTTATAATGGCTAGGGGGCTGGAGAGATGGCTCAGTGGTTAAGAGCACTGCCTGCTCTTCCAAAGGTCCTGAGTTCAATTCCCGGCAACCACATGGTGGCTCACAACCATCTGTATTGAGGTTTGGTGCCCTCTTCTGGCCTGCAGACATACACACAGACAGAATATTGTATATATAATAAATAAATAATTAAAAAAAAACAATCACACTAACACAAAATGCAAAGCTCAGGCCAAGTGTGATGGCACACGGAGGATCTCTCTCTCACACACACACCCACACACCAAAAAAAAAAAAAGTTATAATGGCTAATAAGAAGCCTGAGCTAATGGGCCAATCAGTTTATAACTTATGCAGACCTCTGCGTGATTTCTTTGGGATTTACAAGCTGTGGGAACTGGGCAGGACAGAAACCCCAACAAGCAGGCCCTCAGGCTACAACCCCTGAATGGTCGGTCAACAGCAGCACAGTTTACAACCAGGAAACAGAACAATCCAAATGATCATCAACTGATAAATTAATAAACAAGTGTCAGGTTGGTAATGAACCCTACAATGCTAGCATTCCAGAAACTGATGCAGAAAGATCATAAATTCAAGGCCAGCCTGAGCTTTTAAGACCCTATCTCAAAAGGTTAAATAATTGGGGGTAGGGGCACAATAGGACACACACACAACGTGATACCTTTCCCAGGTAACATGGGTTATTAAATAAAAGCCCACTGATAAGTATGGGGTACTTTTGTGACCCCCCAAACATTACATTGTTCTGGGTTATCCTCTGGAACTTGATGTTAATGTCTGCTGGCTGGGCACAGTGGCACACACCTGGGGCAGGCAGAGCTCTGTGAATTTGAAAAAAGCCTAGTCTATATGGTGAGTTCCAGACCGGCCAGGGGTACACAATGAGAGCCTATCAAAAAAAAAAAAAAGACAAAAAAAAAAAAAAACCAAAAAAGACATCACACAAGAGTCACAGAACATGAAGAAATAAAGCTAGTATTGACCTGGAAGTTTCAACCCTACTGAGTAGCTTTTACAGTGTTGGAAGATCCTATGCATGCAACCAGGGGAGAAAAGTAATCAATATTCTGAAGCACCTCTGAGCTCTGTAAACTATGATAGTGGCACACGTTGTGACATGAATGTTAAACGAGTAACTAACTATTTTCTGGTTGGCTGTGAGGCTGCTCACAAGACAAACTGGCACTGTTAACTGCGCTGTAAACTCAAGCTGGATGGCTCACAGACTGTAGGGGAACATCTATGATTCTGCTGGACGGACAGGTATTAAACTGCCCTTAAGTACTTATTTTTATACTCATAGATTATTAGTGCACCTCTCAACCCTCATCAAAGAAGCTGATTTTTGCAGATAGCAATAAATACAAAGACCTACAACTAGTGAACATGAAGAAAATGAAGAGATTGTGGGATGCTTATGCTAAATGAGACCTCTGTATCACACCCTTTCCTTGCGAGGCTCAGGGATCCCTGGGGAAGAGAAGGCAGAAAGAATGCAGGAGCCAGCAGGAGTGGGCGACTGCAGCAGAACTGTGTTCTAGACGCGGCAGGGCTAACACACACAGTCTCACAACAGATGGGCTGCGTGCACGAACCTGTGAGAGCAAGCCGGCCAAAACCCCAACAGAATTTTGTCTTCAGAAGGGACAAAATCCCACCCCTACCTGAGGTAGGTAACTGATGGCTCCTGGGAGAGGGAGAGTCAGTTTTTGTTCTTTGGTGATGCAGTTCCTGAGTGACTAGTGAAGCTCTCATAGACAGCCCTTCGCCCATGCACATACTGGAAACACAAAGTGGTTTTAAAATAAGAACACAAGGGCTGAGAGATAGTTAAGAGCACTGACTGTTCTTCCAGAGGTCCTGAGTTCAATTCCCAGCAACCACATGGTGGCTCACAGCCATCTATAATGAGATCTGGTGCCCTCTTTTGGCCTGCAGGGATGCAGACAGATGCTGTATACACAATTAATAAATAAATTTTTTTAAAAAAATTAAAAAATTTAAAAAAAGATGTAGACTTATTAAAAAAAAAAGTAAGAACACAAGACCAGGCAATGGTGCTGCATGTGGGAGGCAGAGACAGGTGAATCTTAGAGCATTTGAGGCCAGCCTGGTCTAAAAGTTAGCTCAAGGACAGTCAGGACTGTAACACAGAGAAACCTGTCTCAACCGCCCCCCCCCGCCCCCCCCACACACAAAGGTGGAAATGGTATGGTGGTGGGGGAAGGGGATGTTGAGGTAGAGGTAGTTTTGATAGTTTATGTATGTGCACAGTGTTCTGCCTGCATGAGAGGCAGAGGCTAGTCTGGTCTACAGAGCTAGTTCCAGGGTAGCTAGGACTGTTACACAGAGAAACCCTGTCTTGAAAAACTAAAAAAAGTTTACTGGGCTTGGTGGCACATAAGATGCCTTTGGTCCCAACACTTGGGAGGCAGAAGCAGATGGATCTCTGTGAATTCCAAGCCAGCCTGGTCTACATAGTGAGGTCCAGGACAGCCAGGGATATGGAGAGAGACCCTGGCTCAAAAAACAAAAACAGCGTAACAGGTGTTTTTTGTTGAGGAGATAAATGATGTTTATATAACAGTGAAAATACTATAAACTGCTCAAACAGCTACTACTCTGGAGGCAGAGGCACATGAATCTCTATGAGTTCAAGGCCAGCCAAAAATACAAAGTGAGATCTTTTCTCTCCAAAACAATACTCTGCTGAATTGTATACTTACAGAAGTGAAGTTTATGTATGGTAGTGAGTTATCTCAGTAGATGGACATGTTTAAAATCTTATGTATCTAGAATGGCATATCATTTAGTTGCAAAGAGGAAAGTCTAGAACCTAGAGAGTTGGCTCAGCAATTAAGGTCTTCCAGAGGACCCAATCTGGTTCCCTGTTACAGCAGAATATTTATTTAACTATGGGAAGATGGGCTGCATTTGTTTAGTTATGCAAAGATATGTTGCTGTTTTACCCTGCCTGCCTAAGGCACCTGATTGGTCTAATAAAAAGCTGAAAACAACCAATAGTAAGAGAGGAGGTATAGGTGAAACTTGCAGGCAGGAAGAATAAGAGGAAGAATCTCAGGCATGGGGGATGCCAGGGGCAAGACAGATATGGAAGCAAGATAGCAGGATATACAGAATAAAAGAAAGGTAAAAAAAAAAAACCCAAGGCAAAATGTAGATGATTAGAAACAGGTTAAATTAAGTTATAAGAGCTAGTCAGACAAACATAAGCTAAAGGCCGAGCTTTTATAATTAATAAGAAGTCTCTGTGTCACTATTTGGGAGCTGGCTGGTAGGACAGAGAAAACACTCAGCCACAGTTCCCAGAACCCAGGTCAGGTGGCACACAACCACCTGCAATGCCTGCTTCAAGGAGATCCAATACCTTTGGCTTCTGAAGGCATCTACACTCATATGCACATACCCCCACACAAAAACACATAAGTAGGGCTGGAGAGATGGCTCAGTGGTTAAGAGCATTGCCTGCTCTTCTAAAGGTCCTGAGTTCAATTCCCAGCAACCACATGGTGGCTCACAACCATCTGTAATGAGGTCTGGTGCCCTCTTCTGGCCTGCAGACATACACACAGACAGAATATTGTATACATAATTAATTAACTAATAAAAAAATCCATGGCCTTAAAAAAAAACACACAAGTACACAAGGCTAAAAATAATAAAAACAAATTATTTTTACCCTTTTATTTTTTCAAGACAGGGTTTCTCTCTTTTTTTTTTTTTTTTTTTTTGTTTGTTTGTTTTTTTCCGAGACAGGGTTTCTCTGTGGCTTTGGAGCCTGTCCTGGAACTAGCTCTGTAGACCAGGCTGGTCTCGAACTCACAGATATCCGCTTGCCTCTGCCTCCCGAGTGCTGGGATTAAAGGCGTGTGCCACCACCGCCTGGCCAGGGTTTCTCTTTCTAGCCTTAGTTGTCTTGGAACTCACTCTGTAGACCAGGCTGGCCTCAAGCTCACAGAGATCTGCCTGCCTCTGCCTTCCAGTGCTGGGATTAAAGACATGCACCACCATGCCCAGTTAAAACAAATATTTTTTTTAAAAAAAAGGAAAAAGAAAGGGCTAGAAAGTGGTTCAGTGGCTAAGAGTACTTGTTGCTGTTGCACAGGACTAAGGTTTGGTTCCCAGCACCCAAATCATGGCTCATGACCTGCTACTCCAGTGACCAGGAGTCAAGGCACCCTCTTCTTCTGTGCACGCCAGACACTCACATGGTACACATATGCACATGCAGACAAAATATTTACATACACAAAATAAATACATCTGATTTTCTTAAAAAGGGAAATCCACTTGTGTTAAGTATATTAAATCTGGGTTGGAGAGATGGCTCAGAGGTTAAGAGAACTGACAGTTCTTCTAGAGGTCCTGAGTTTACTTCCTAGCAACCACATGGTGGCTAACAACCATCTGTAATAAGATCTGGTGCCCTCTTCAGGGCCTGCAGGGATACATACAGACAGAACACTGTATACATAATTAATAAATAAATAAATCTTTTTTTTTAAAAAAAAGAATATTAAAACTAGCTGGGTAGTGGTAGTTCATGCCTTTAATTCCAGCACTCAGGAGGCAAAGGCAGGAAGATCTCTGTGAGTTCAAGGCCAGCCTGGCCTACAAAATGAGTTCCAGGACAGTCAAGGACAGCCAGAGCTTTTACACAGAGAAACCCTATTTGGAAAAAACCAAGATAGATAGATAGATAGACAGACAGACAGATAAGAAGAAAAAAATAGATATTATATCTGCGGCTGGAGAGATGGCTCAGAGGTTAAGAGCACTGACTGCTCTTCCAGAGGACCTGAGTTCAATTCCCAGCAGCCACATGGTGGCTCACAACCATCTATAGTGAGATCTGATGCCCTCTTCTGGCACAAAGTCAACAGAGCACTCATATACATAAATAAATCTTTAACAACAACAACAAAAAGAATATTAAATCTGAGCCAGACATGATGGCACATGCCTTCAATCCTGGCACTCAGGAGGCAGAAGCAGGTGGATCTCTGTGAGTTTGAGCCCAGCCTAAGTTCCAGGACAGGCTCCAAAGCTACACAGAGAAACCCTGTCTTGGAAAAAAATAAAATTAGATCTGAAGGACGCTAAGCAACACCAGCCAGACACAGAGAAATGCTCCATGATCTTACTCACACAGGGAATCTAGGAAGGTAACGGGGCTAGAATAGCTCAACGGTAAAGCATGAGCCTAGATGGATAAGGGTTTTGATCTCCAGCACTGCAAAATAACCGTTTTTACAGGTGGTTAAAGTAAGAGTGGGAAGGTGGAGGCCAAATGACACAAAGTTGTGGTTCTGAAGGACAGTAAGTCAGAAGACCTAATGTATAACATGAAGGTTATTGTAAATATCACATATTAGTAACTTGCCCAAAGAGAGTGGAGTTTGAGTGCCTTTACCAATAACAGCAATAAGGAAGTTACATGAGATAATAATTTCAGTAATTTTCTGATATAAGGTAGTTTATGTCACTTTACTATGCATCTCAAGATAAGTGCATCAACACTCCACACTGCTGGCCAACTTGACGGGACACTCCTATAAGCGCAGCACCCAGGAGGGTGGAGAAAGAGGGGTAGTGTTGACGGTCAGCATGGACTCCACAGCAAGACTCTATCTCAAAAAACAAACCAAAAATATCACGCTGTCTGCCTTAAATACATACACGATAAAGAAAAAGAAAAAAAGGGGGAAAGCCACAACTGAAAATCCTAACAGCAAAGCACAGATCTGTGCGGCTGACTGGACGGAGGCAGGTACCCCACAGACCTTGTTTTAGTGGTTGGTTTTAGTTATTTGGTTTTGGTTGTTGTAAGACAGGTCTCATGGAGCCTAGCCTAGCCTCAAACCCACTGTGTGCCAAAGACTGGCCTGATGCTCCTGCCTCTACTTTCAAGAGTGGGGGATGTCTGTGATGGTCACCACAACAAGCTGATTCTTTTCCTTTTTCTGCGGTACTGGGGACTGAACCTAGGGTCCTGTACATGCTTGGCTAGAGCTGCAGCACTGAGCTACATTCTTAACACTGGCTCTTTTTAAAACATTTATTTAATCTGTATTTGTATGTACACGCTCGAATGTGTTATACAGGTACATGTGGATCCTGAAAATCAAACAGGCCATCAGATTTGGTAGTAAGTGCCTTTACCCACTGAGCCATTTCACTGCCTTACTGGTTCTTTTTTAAATAAGGAAACAGATGTCATAAATCTTGTCCACTATCTAATCATCCCTAATGAACCTGGTAGTTGATAGGTTTCTGTTGTGACAGCCTGTCTTGCCTTGGGCAAACAACTTTGGGAGGTAGGGACTGCAGGAAGGAACCATGAGCTATGTGCTGCAAACTTTTCCACCTCTATAAAGGGTCACAACCACCTTTTCTCTGGCAGTCTCCTCAAGCAGCTACTAAGGAGCGAGGCTGCCCCTTGATGTGTGCACCAATAAACATAGTCCTATCTGCTGAAAGATCAGTCTCCTGTCTCTTCCTGCTTCCTGTTTCTTTAAGTGCCTCAGAAATCTAACATCACTAACTTAGAAGCTGAAAAGATAAAGCTCTGATCAAGAAAGACTTGTCAGAATGTGACAGGGAAAGACAGTGCAAAAGTTCCTCCATCTTGTATTTTTTTTAAAGATTTATTTATTTATTATGTATACAGTGTTCTGCCTGCATACATGCTTGCAGGCCAGAAAAGGGCACAAGATCCCATTATAGCTGGTTATGAGCCACAATGTGGTTGCTGGGAATTGAACTCAGGACCTCTGGAAGAGCAGCCAGTGCTCTGAGCCATCTCTCCAGCTTGTTGGGTTTTTTTTTTTTTATTTTTTTATTTTTTTTACTTTTTGACACAGGGTTTCTCTATGTAACAGTCCTAGCTGTCCTGTAACTCATTTTGTAGACTAAGTTGGCCTTAAACTCACAGAGATCCGCCTGCCTCTGTCTCCTGAGTGCTAGGATTAAAGGCATGTGCCACCACTACCCGGCACCATCTGGTATTCTTGTTGAGTCCATTTCAGGCTTAACAAGAATTTGATCTCCCTTTAAATTTTATCACGATGGAAGGTGTTAGGTGAGTGAATTTAGATATCTTCCATTCCTGACCAGCACAACCACTTCCTTCTTATTCTTTACCCCTTCTTTTGCTTTTCCTTGCACAGATTCTTGATGACAAAGTACTGCTGGAAGTTGATGGCTCCAGAGTCCTTCTATGTTTTCCTTCATATATAAACTATTCTGGCCTGGAGATGTCGCTCACCGGTAAATCACAGTCTCTCAGTTTGGAGGACCCTGGGATCAATTCTGATGACTACCAATAAATAAAAAAATGTTCCTTAAAAAAAAAAAAAGAATTTGATCTCCTTGATAGAGACTCCCATGGAAAATTACTCAACTCTATTCTAAGAACCCAAGGTCAAGATGCCCTAACTAACTTAGCTTCTGTTAAACTGTTTGTTTGTCGTCCCCAACCCCCACCCCCTTGCAGCTGCTGAGCAAGATACCAGGGTGTGGTTTTTGCTCTTTAAAACCCCTTACTCTAAATACTTGGGGCTACACTTGGGTCCCAGATACCTCAGCCGGAATGAAGACTTTCAATTGGCTATGAACTGTGTCTAAGTGCTCATCTCTGAGGGACTCCCCATAACAAGAGAAAGATCCACCCTTTGCTTTGCTCCTTCTGAACTGCATAGTACGATACCCAGTCTGCAGTGGGGTCTTGCTGCATATCCCAGGCTGGCCTCAAGCTTCCTGCTTCATTGGGATTAGAATACCCAGCGTCATTTATAGGTTTTTCTCTTGACTTTTCTTTCTTTTCTTTTTTCTTTATTTTTAAAGATTTATTTATTAAGTACACAGTGTTCTGGTTACATGTACACCTGCATGACAGAAGAGGGCACTAGATGTACAGATGGCTGTGAGCCACCATGTGGTTGCTGGAAATTCAACTCAGTACCTCTGGAAGAGCAGCTAGTGCTCTTAACCTCTGAGCCATCTCTCCAGCCCCTTTTTTATTCAGTATTATACGTGTATCTGTGTTCATGTGAGTACAGGTGATAGCCAGAAGAAGATATCAGATCCCCTGATGCTGGAGTTACAAGTGGTTTTGAATGACTAGGAGTTAGACAGATAGACTCCTAGGTAGGCAGACAGACAGGGAGAGGGGCCATGACTTGGTAATAAAGGTGGCAAATTTTCAAGATGGCCAGGTTCTTCCTCACTCTCTTGACTTGAGACATAAAGCTGGCAGCTTAAAACAAAGGCCTTGTAGGCATTTTGTCTCCCTCCAGCAGCCCCCCTACTGATGGACTAGCTCAACAAGTTCAAGGCCGGCTCAAGACATAGAACAGTTCTGGGCCAATCTGTTGGAGAATATAATTTTCACATGTGTGACTTTTGTTTATGCTACATTTGATTAACTGTGAAGACGTGATTCTTTGCTTATCTAAAACACCTGGTCCTAATAAAGAGATGACCGGCTAATGGCGAGACAGGAACAGGGACAGGCAGGGCTGGCAGGCAGAGAGTATAAATAGAAGGAAAACTGAAAAGGAGGGAATGAGGAGAGCGAACAAGGAACGGACATCAGGGGTCAGTCACCCAGCCAGCCATGGAGTAAGGAGGAATGTAGTTGTAAAGAAATAGAGAAAGCAATGGCTTCATCAAGATAGAAGCAACCATGTGGCAAGATAATTTAAGATAAGACAAGCTGGCCAGAAATAAGCCAAGCTAAGGCCAGGCATTCACAACTAAGAATAAGCCTCCATATGTGATTTTTTTTGGCAACTGGGTGGTGGGCTCCCTCAAAGAGTCCAAAGAGTAAAACATCACACAACACCAACCAGCCTTCTTCAAAGGGATCAACCCTAAATTAGGGGCAAAAAAACTTTTCAGAGACTTAAAAAAGCCATCCCTCGAAAGAGACTGAATGTTTTGGCTTCCTGAGCCTCCCCACTTCACAGAGCGTCACCTTCTGTGTGTCCACTGCATGCATCTCCTCACCCCCAGGAAACTCCTTTCTGCAACTGCTAACTCTGTCTGCAGTGTCTGAGATTTCTCAGATGCTACTGGTTATGACTGAGATTTTTCCTGCCTTGTAACTCTTTAACCAGCAGAGGAAAAGAACTTGAGCAAGACTGTATCATTTTGGGGCTTGTCCAGGATGTCTTCTGAGGAACAGACTCATCAAGGTTAGAAATCAGGCTGACCCCAGAAAAGATGGAAGTTGAGCCTGGTACCTTCCCCTGTCCTGAAATGGGACTGGGAATTTATTTTCTTCTCTTTTACAAGGGAGCGAGTGTGTACCCTAGGAAACAAACAGTTTGGTGACTAGCACCTGAGAAAAGGCACTACAACTATACTACTAACTTAGGGTCTCGCTCCATAGCAATGCTGCCTTCGCCTGGTCATTGATCCCAATGCCTGAATGGAGGACATTTTTAGGGAAATAGTTACTATGTGAAAACAGACAAACCTTTGGATTTTTTTTTTCAAAGCACCTGTGTTTTCTGCCCCCTAGAGACTGAGACAGACCCGCTACTCTTTTGAACTTAAACTGGATGGTGGGAAAATTCTCTCTCTCTCTAGAAAAAAAGAAGTTATCTGAGAGACCTCCAACTGATCCGAGCTATGCTGCTCCCCTGAGTTTAGACTATGGGATTCCTTCCTCTTTATTTTGCCAATGGGGACTTCCCAGCTGAGGAGGCCATGGTACTACTTCCTCTTATACCCATGCTAACTAACTAAATTGTCTCTTTAAAGATGCACATTTAATCTGTGAGATGTGTGGATCTCACAGGGACCTGTCTCTGATGGGAAAGGGGTTCATCTTATCAGGGAGCCAGGCTAAACTTGAATAAAAAGCAATGGCTTCATCAAGATAGAAGCAACTGTGTGGTTGGCTGCTATCTCTGGTAATATTATAAAGACCAATGCCATGTGATTTCACTGTCATCTTGTTAACGCAATCACGTGGCATAAACCAAATCCTTTCCTAGTAAAATCTCAGGTTATTTCTGTATCTCTTTTTTTTATTAGACGTAAGAGGCAACACCAGGCCTCTAAGATGTATTTTTTTTCTAAATGTTCTGCTCTGTTTTAATATCAAGCCTTTCAGTTACAATAGCAGAGATTTAGAAAAGAAACCATCTAATATGGCCACTTTCTGAGTTCTTTTACATTTTTTGTCCTATGTTTACCATCCTTTAAATTACAGGGACTTCAACCCAATTTTCATAAGATGAATTGTAAGAATCCTCCTAATTTAGGGTGAGGACACAAATTGGGCCCCCTAAGATATTGGCATAGTTGCTGGTGCCCTGCAATGGCTACCCAAGCTTACCTGGGGCAGATAGTCATGAGAAAACAGAAACCTAACCCTCAGCATTTCTCAGAAAACCCAGTGACTCGGGGACCTTTGCTCATCAGACAAGTGCAGCTTTCTCATTCCTCCCTAACAGGCCATTCACCTCATAAAACGACCTGACTACATCAGGCACAGGCCCCTTCTGGTGGGCTCAGCTGGGGTATCCTGTTTTACCCAAGACAAGAAAAAAAAAATCCCAAGCCTTCAGTAACCCTGTGAAGGCCCTTGCACTCCCAGGCTGGGCTGCTGTTCTCTATCCAGTGAGACAGCTGGGCAATCTGTTCCCCAATAAACTTCTTTTCTACCCATGGAGTGGTCTTGTTTGGTGGTGTTTTTTTTTTAAATATTTATTTATTTATTTATACAATATTCTGTCTGTGTGTATGTCTGCAGGCCAGAAGAGGGCACCAGACCTCATTACAGATGGTAATGAGCCACCATGTGGTTGCCGGGCATTGAACTCAGAACCTTTGTTTTTTTTTTTTTTTTTGGTTTTTTTTTTTTTGGTTTTTTGAGACAGGCTTTCTCTGTAGCTTTGGTGCCTGTCCCGGAACTAGCTCTTGTAGACCAGGCTGGCCTCGAACTCACAGAGATCCGCCTGTCTCTGCCTCCCGAGTGCTGGGATTAAAGGCGTGCGCCACCACCACCCGGCTGAACTCAGAACCTTTGGAAGAGCAGGCAATGCTCTTAACCACTGAGCCATCTCTCCAGCCCTGTTTGGTGGTTCTGTTGTGAACACTTATATTTGGATAGATGGATGGATGGATGGATAGATAGACAGACAGACAGACTGATGATAGGTAGACAGACAGATCACAGGTGTTTATCATGCTTTCTATCTAGATTTAAAAATAACAAGAAAAATTTAAAGCTCAAAAGAAAAATGGACATGAGATTAGGCAGACCCTAAGACAGAACAAGTGATCCCCTTCAGATTCACTAGGGTCCTACTCCCCTTTGCAGGAGCTAGAGGTCAGCTTACATCACAAAACAGGTCATTATTTAGATCCCAGGAAAACAAATAAAAACCCAAAAGCTCTGTCTCTCAGAAAGCCGTGTTGTCTTAACCTTGACTGTCCAACAGATAAGGTTAGGGGGGGAACTAGCCTGCTCTCCACCTCCCTTTGTCCTTAGGGTGAGGCCAGTGTTTGTCTCAGAATCAGGACTTTCTTTGAGCTGTCCTATGGAGGAGGTTTGAAGGAAACTAAAACCAATAATGGTGCTTAGGGTATATGTGGAACTGCAGGCATGGATAAGTGCAACTTAGTCCCACACTGGGAACCAGCCTTGGGTGTGCAGGTCACATTGACCACCCTGCAATTGGCAAGATAATTGCCTTCTCTGGATGCTGGTCTGAGAGACTTGAGGAGGATTAGGGGAACCTAACCTCCACCCACCTCTCACAATTTCGTTTTCACTTTACATATGGGAACGAAATCCTCCAAGATTCCTTCAAGTTTCTTTCCCACCTGTCTCCTGGACAACTGGAGCAGGTTAGACCCTCAGTTGCTTAAAAGAAAGCTTTAGACTTTCTCTCAACCCTCTAAGAAAAACTAAAAGTGGCTTCTAGGGGCAACTCTTAATTATAATGCCATCCTTCAATTAGAACTACTCCATAAACAAGAGGAAAATTCCCCTAAAACTTTCTATGTCCAAATTTTCTTTTACGTGCAGATCACCCAGATATTGCTAAATATTACAGGATGGACCCACAGATTCTAGATGTAGTAAACTTAGGTATGTATAATCAAGGTTTATTTTTAAAGGGCTTAATTTCCATTCAGGCTTCACCTAAATATTACACATTGTTAAAAATACCAAACTAAGCCAGCACTTGGGAGGCAGAGGCAGGCGGATCTCTGAGTTCAAGGCCAGCCTGGACTACAAAATGAGTTCCAGGACAGTCAGGACTACACAGAGAAACCCCGTCCTGAGAAACAAAACAAAACAAAACAAAACAAATCTCTGGATGTTCAATAACCATATTTGGAAGTATATACTGATGTGGTCAGAGGAACTAAAAGGGAGACTATATTCCTCCTTGACCTCCAAGGTCAGCTAAATCCCAGGAAACCGTGGGGCATCTCTCAAAATATCCTGTACTATAACTGTGAAAAAATCATTTGTTCTCTTGTTGAGGGAGGAGTGGACTCTGACCAGTGCCAACCCTGCAAAGAAGAGGGTCAACAAAGATGACAAAAAATGCTTCCACACTCCCAAATGAAGCAATGGTCAAGTCAGGCCTTTGACTTATCCTCACAGGGAGATTAACTCACAAAAGAAAGACTCAAGGAGACTGAGGCCTCTCCTAAGCCCAAGTAACCCTGGAGGAGCAGATCTTCAACTGGCCTTGACCAAAAAATGAAAATAAACAAATAAAAACTAAATTTGGCCACCTACATAGTCTTCAACACCCAGCAGAAAAGTATAGCCAGGTTTAAAAGGAACAGGCACTATGCTAACCTTATGAGATATTATTTGGGTATCTATTTCTCATTAGATATTATTTGAATATTCTATTTCTCTTCCTGATAACACTATCTGTTCCTAGAAGAGCACTTTTCAGCTGTGATATGAGATGCTATGTCTTCTCATATTCACTCTCAGCCAGGCGGTCTCAGCGAAAGTCTTTAATCCCAGCACTCAGAAGGCAGAGGCAGGCAGATCTCAGTGAGTTCGAGGCCAGCCTGGTCCACAAATCGAGTTCCAGGGCAATCAGAGCTGTTGCACAAAGAAACATTATCTTGAAAATAAAAAAAAAAAACAAAAGACAGGGTTTCACTGTAATCTAGACTGGCCTAGAAGGCAACATGTAGGTACACCTGGCTGTGAATTTCCTGTTCTTCCTGCCTCCAAGTTCCAAGTACTGAGACTAAAGGTGTAAATACCTTTAGTCCCAGCCAGATACCCTGTAGTCAAACCCACAGGTTTGGGGAATTAGTCAAGACAGCAAAATGAGCTGAGCAGTGGTGGTACAAGCTTTTCATACCAGCACTCAGGAGACAGAGACCAGTGTACCCCTCAGTTCAAGGCTAGCCTGATCTACAGGGTGAGTTCCAGGTCAGCCAGGGCTACAAAGAGAATTCCTATAGGGGGGGGTGGGGACCAAAACCATGACCCCACGGACATTGCTGTATAACGCTATTTAAAAAAAGATATTTCTCTTTTAAAATGTAAATTAGTTGTGACTTCAGCAGAGGAACCTAGATTTTCCTCAGGTTGGACCCATATTGTCCCCTCCACAGGACACTACAGAAGGCACACAGGCAGAGGCATCTCTTGCTGGTAAGGTACTGCTAAGAGGGTTTCTACACGATTCTGGTAAAAAGGTTCTGGTGCATAGACCCCAGCTACACAATTATGCCTCATTTTGTCAAATGAAACTTATGTTAATTACGATGTTGAGGAACTCCCCTCATTAGCTTGTCTTTTAATGTTTTCCACGAGGTTATAGTAGCAGAAATTCGGTGGCTGACTTCCATACTTAAATAGGCTGGACGGTTCCCTGAACTCTTTAAGGAGTCCATGGCCGGCCCCCTCCACAGTTTATCTTACCGTAGATAATCAATGGTGGCAGAGAAATCATCGAGCCTGCTGGGGACTCTTTGGGCGGCTTTCTTGCCTGTTCTCGTCCTAAGGGCAAAACTGCCCCGGCTATTTCCTAACTATGCTCTCAGCAGGAACTATAATACCACCAAAAGTGTCGCTTTTATGTTACAGATCTACCCCACTCATATGACAAGCTTCACAGATAGACACATCACAACTGCTGTCCTGTGTTCCACATCTTGGCCATTGGTTATATAACAGCCCCTTGGATCAATCCTGCTCTGAGGCACTCTGCTTCTTCACCATCAATTCTTTTTAGGCGTGAAGCAGTTCAGAGACTTAAAAGGCCCTGCCCTTGAGAAGAGACTGGGCTTTTCGGCTCTCCAGTTTCCCTTTTCTTTGAGGAGCATCTTTTTCTCTGCTACATGCCTGTGTCTCCTCACCCAGAGTGAACCCATTCCCTTAACCGCTGTTGATTCTGTCAACAGTGCTTAAGATTTCTCTGCTGCTACCTGTTTTGCTCAAAATCCTTCCTTCCTTTTAATTCTTTAACTGGCAGAGAGAATCAACCTGATCAGGACCTATAGACTGTATCAGCTGTAAACTGCCCAAACATGGGCACTGGGAACTGACCCCAGGTCCTCGGCAAGCTCATGCTCCTAAGCACTGAGGATGTCTTCAGTGTCTCTCCTGCTCTTTCAAAGGAGGCTGGGAAACAGAAATGGTCATCTCTCCTTTGAATCATGGCTCCATGAGCAGAGAGGTTGCTCCTCTGCAGAATGAAATGAAGACTACAGGTTCATTGCTGAGGCTGTCCCTGCGTGGTCCAGCATGCAACTACTAACCAGTAAGAGCCACACGTGTTCTCATTAACTACCATGTTTGAGCAGGCTTTCTGTCGTTCTCGTCAGCCACCTCATCTTATTCCCGGGAAAGGTATCGGGTCATTAAAAACAGCATTCAACACAGTAAACAAAAGGATATGTAGGTAATAAAGACAACACAATCTTCTCTTACCAGACCACCAAGTCTTCACCACAGCACTTTCTACTCGTGGGTCTCAACTGGAACAGACTCTCTGAGGAGTAATTTGGCCTCAATACTAAAGTGCAAATACATAAACTTTCTACAGAGTCTCACCATAGCTCCAGCTGTTTCCAAACCTATTATCTTTCTGTCTCCATCTACTGACAGCTGGCATTATAGGCATGCACCACCATGCCAAGCTTACAGAGACCCTCTACCTCTTCACAGTTATCCTGGAAGTGACAAAGGTATTACTACAGGGCTTTCTGTGGCAGAAAAAGCTAGACACAAATCTCGAACAAGGATGCAGTCACACAAGAGTGCCACTCAGACAATGAAATAGTTGCGGAGGCTCCAGTGCTGGCATGCCCGGTGACAGGATTTATAGGCGTGCGTCAAAGGTATTTAATTCTAACAACCCTATGCTTTCTCAGCTTCCAGTTGCATGAACAGATGGTGAGGCAGCAACAGTTTCACTTGCTCCTTACCTGTGTTAAAGGTGTGAAGAGGCAGCTTCCGTAAGGACCCCAGGAAATGGTACATGGGGGTGTATTCAGAGTGGCAGGGGCTACAACCAAGAAAAACCAATTATTAAACATCAAATTTTTGATTCTATTTAGAAACAGAATTGACTTATTTGACCTACTGACTTTCCTTGAAGAGAATGTGGGCTATTCTGGTGCCTGATACTTAAGAGTGACTCCACAAAAGGCACACTGTCCAGCTGATGGAGAATGCACTGTAGATGAGCCAATAAAAGTGCGCACTGCCTGCTAAAAGCTCACAGATGGGAAGCCTCTAAGAAACATTGCAAAAATAAAATAAAACTGATGAATCAGTTGGCAACTTTAAAAATGTAAATTATTTTTTAGCTCTGTGCATGTGTCTCTACGTGAGTATATGCACATGAGGACAGGTGCCTGTGGAGGCCAGGGGAAGAAGTCAGATCCAACTGGAGAGGCTGGAGTGGCCCAACAGGTGCTGGGAACTGAATGTGGGTCGTCTCTCAGAGCAGCATTATACACTCTTCACTACTGAGCCATCTCTCCCTGCCCCACTAACCGGCAATTCCCCCTGCAGCCAAGGTTGTGACCTTAAGCTTACTATGTAGCTGAGGATAACCCTGAACTCCTTGTCCTCCTGCCTCCATTTCCTGAGTGCTGGGATTATAGGTGTGGTTACCAAGCCTAGCTTGGCAACATTAATACAATCTGGAGATTCTACAATATTGTATTAATGTGAGCTTCATGGCTTTAACCACCACACCACACTTAAAGAAATGCCCTAAGGATCCATACAGGAAAAGAGAATACAAACAACATGAAGTTTACAGAGTCTGAGTAAGCATATCTGGGATTTCTAGCCACTATTTTTAACAACTTGTCTAAGTTTGAAACTACTATACAATAAAATTTTTTCATCATTAATGTGAGATCTTAACAAGCAGGGAAACAAGGTCTCAAAGCCTAGCTTTTCTGCAGGTGTTTCTGCACACGAACCAAGAGCTGCACACAGATCCGTATACAAGGACCCGTGTCCCTTGAACCTACCTATATGCCAGAAGCTGAAAAACTCAATGCTTCAAATATTTATACTGAAGGACGAATTGGGAGGAGTGGCCACCAACATACTACACTGAGCTAGTCTCACTGGCTCTACCAGTTTGAATGTTTTCTTTCTTTTTCTCCCTCCTTCCCTTCTCCTCCAGTGAATTGTTGTTTTGAGACGCAGTCTCACCATGTAGCTCAGACTGGCCTTGAATGTTCCCCTTTCCTGTGCTGCTCACTAGCACTGGGATTATGTTTGTGCACTACCATGGTGACTCTGGTGTGCAATGTTTTAACTGTCTTTTGTGGCTACTCTACCCAGTGAGAGAGTGAGCAGACGTAAAGGACCACTTACCTACTCTAAGAGGCGTGATCTGAGAAGCCCACTTCCCCTGGGGAAATCAGATACATGCCAGTGGTGGTAAATGACTGCACTGGGACGCAGAGCACTGTGTCTGGTTAGCCGCTAGAATTTGCTCATCAAAGAGCAAACCTCCAATGCTTTGAGTTTCAATTTAGGTAACACCCTAGTTTCTGAAATGCCTGTTTGGGCACCAGGTACTTATATGATGCACATACATCATGTGTAAGCACTCACATATACAGGTGGTTTTTTTTTTGTTTGGAGGCAAGGTCTCAGTATGTAGCCCTGACTAGCCTAGAACTCACTATTTAGGCTAGCATAGTTTTGAACTTGCAGAGATACTCTGGCCTCTGCCTCCTGGGTTGTAGGATTAAAGGTATGCACCATCATACCATGCTTCAGTTTCCAAAATACTGATCTGAAATCTAAATAGAGAAACTATATCCTTGCCAGTAAATGTTTCTTTCTTCTTTGAAGCACTTTATAATATAAAAGTAGTAACTTTCATTATTATAAACATCCAAATTGATTTTTTTTGTGAAAAACAGAAATGCATTTATAACTTTTGTACATATTGTTTACCTTATGGTATTTAGTAATTAATTCCTATAAACATTATCAGGTTTCAGTACTTTGATTTGTTTTTCTCAAACAACTTAACTTGTAAACACCCTCCCCACGTGGTGCCGCTGTGGCTTCTGTGCCAGACCTGGCTCCTCCTCTATGTGAAGAATGGGGCGTCTCAGCCTGTGGACAGCTGTTAACAGGACTGGGCACTGCCCCATCTGAGAACAGGAGCCTACAGCCCTGCTTTTCAAGTGGAATTAGTGGACTGTGCTGGGAGACTGATGCAGGAGGATTGAGAGTTCAGGACTAGTCTGGGCAACATAGCAAGAGAATATCTCAAAACACAAAACCAAAACAAAACAAAAAGGGAGGGGGAGGGCTCTAGACACTGCTCTACTGTTCCTAACTCAAAGGTCTGGGAGGGTGAGGATGACACAACCCATAACCACTTGTCCACCACCTCTGGATACACACACTGAGTATGCACCCAGCTTCCCCCGCAGCTTGTCTCTCATGACATAAATACTGTAATTCCTGAGATGTGCACCACGTCTCTCTCCAGTTTCCACCCCATCTTTCTTCTCTTCCATCACAGCCTTTGAAGGGCTGCCTGCCTTCACTGTCAATCACGTCGTCACATTTTGTTCCTATCACATCACCTTCAGTCAAGGTCACCAGCACCTTCCACGCTCCCAATGTCACTGAACCAGGTCTCTTTCTTGGCAGCAGCAAAAAAGTTTGTCTTTTTCTTTTTTGTCTCCCTGAATCTCCTGACTTCTGGGACCATGAATCCTCCTCCTAGCTTTCTGGGACTTTGTCAGTCTTTTTTGCAGATTCTCTTTTGCTTTCTAACTTTGATATGCAGCCATGCCCAGGTACAGACTTTTCCCCCCCAACCCAGACTCTCTCCCTGGAACGGCTCCCAGGCACATAGCTTTAAAGGGCTACTCACTACTTCAACTGTGCCTCCAGAGCCCCTGATGTCTAGATTCGCAATCAGCTTCCCCACCATCTACTCTGAATCATCTAAAACTGAATTTATTCTCAACAGATTTCCTGGCCTGGGGTAGCACGCTTTCAACTGGCTTCTCCCCCAGAGCTTTCTATTGTGTCACAGCAGGCCAGATGTTTACAAATCTGCTTCCTTTTTTAGATACCTATTGCCTTCATTTTCTAGTCTTCTTTGTAGCAACGAGTGAAGGGTACCAGGTACAAGTGATCCACTTGCCTCCACTTTTCAAGTAGCTTAAACTATTACCACATACAACTGTGTTGGTTGCACCGCCAGGCTTTCTGAACATTCCTTCCCCAGCAACGAGAAGTACTTAAAAGGTTTTTTAAAGAATCAGAAAATGCTCCTGGATTTACTCATCATGAAGGAAAGGACGTTCTCCTTCACCTCACTTGCATAGGTAAAAACCAAAGACACGGTGGGTGAGGGCGGGACTTGGATGTGCATAGACAGGGATGTGGGTGCCCTACTCTGTCACCTGTCTTATCCCTTTGACACAGGATCTCTCAAAGTGAGGCTGGCGGCCAGCAAGCCCCAGTACTCCTTTCTGTCTCTGCTCTCCCTTCAACACTACAGCTCCAAGCCTGGGCACAGCCATGCTCATCTTTTAAGTGTGAGGAATCTAAGTCCAGACCTCATGCTTGAGCAGTGTGGTGGTTCTGAGGGAGAATGGCCCCCATAGACTCATGTATTCACTGGGGATGGGCTTGGAGATTTCAAAAGCCCATGATAGGTCCAGTCTCTCTCTCCCTCTCTGTCTTTCTCTCCTCTCCCTCCCCCCCTGCAAAGCCTGCTGCCTGAGGATTAGGATATAAAGCCCTCAGCTACTGCTCCAGCACCATTACTGTCTCTTCGTAGCCATAATGACTAACTGAAACTGTAAACAAACCTCTAGGAAAATGATTCCTTTTCTAAATGTTGAATTGGTCATGGTGTCTCTTCACAACAATGAAACAGTGACTAAGACAGGCAGTAAGCACTTGTCTAACTCACTGAGCCATCACCTCTTCCCCCACAATTCCTTAATAACAACAATAACACCACCAACAACTACCAGGATCTCTTATGTAGTGCTGGCTGTCCTAGAACTTGCTTTGCAGATAAGGCTGTCTTCAAACTCACTGAGATCCGCCTGCCTCCACCTCCCAAGTGCTGGGATTAAAGGTCTGCATCACCATGCCCAGCTTTTCTTTTTTTCTTCTTCTTTTTTTTTTTACTTTTAAAGATTTCTATGTTACATGTATGGATATTTTGCCCGCATGTTTGTCTGTATCTGATACTCTCAGAGTCTAGAAGAGGATACTGGATTCCCTGGAACTAGTTTCAAATGGTTGTGAGCTGTTGTGTGGGTGCTGGGAATTGAAGAGCAGCAGCCAGTGCTCTTCACTGCAAAGCCATCTCGCCAGCACCTAGGGCAACTTCTTAATTAATGATTGATGGGGGAGGATGCAGTCCTTTGTGGGTGGGGCCACCTCTGGGCTGGTGGTCCTGGACTCTATATTAAAGCAGGCTGAGCCAGGCAATAGTGGTGCACACCTTTAACCCCAGCACTCAGGAGGCAGAGGCAGGTGGATCTCTGTGAGTTTGAGGCCAGCCTGGTTTACAAGAGCTAGTTCCAGGACAGGGGCCAAAGAGAAACAACCCTATCTTGAGAAAAAAAAAAAAAGTAGGCTGAGCAAGCCATGAGGAGCAAGCAGCACTCCTCCATGGCCTCTGTATCAGTTCCTGCCTCCAGGTTCCTGTTCCGTGTGAGTTCCTGCCTTTGATGATGAATTGTTATATGGAAACATAAGCTGAAGAAACCCTTTTCCGGGGCTGGAGAGATGGCTCAGTGGTTAAGAGCACTGACTGCTCTTCCAGAGGACCCGGGTTCGATTCCCAGCACCCACATGGCAGCTCACAACTGTCTGAAAATGTAATTCCACGAGATCTGACACCTTCACACCAACGAACATAATAAAGTTAAATAAATAAATAAAAAAAAGAAACCCTTTTCCTCTCAAATGGTGGCGCACGCCTTTAATCCCAGCACTTGGGAGGCAGAGGCAGGCGGATCTCTGTGAGTTCGAGACCAGCCTGGTCTACAGAGCTAGTTCCAGGACAGGCTCCAAAGCCACAGATAAACCCTGTCTCGAAAAACCAAAAAAAAAAAAAAAAAAAAAAGATACTTTGGTTGTGGTGTTAGAAACCCTAACTAAGACAAGCTGGTACAGTGGGGTATTGCTATGACAGACCCGACCATCTTTTGGGAACTTTGGGCTTTAAAAAAGAATAAAACAACAAACAAATAAACAACAAAAAAAAATTGAGTATTGAGAGCTCAATGAGCTGTTCTGTAGGAGCTTGGGAGATAAGACTGTTAAAGCAGTACAGACAATATGAGGCCTGGCTTGTGGGTTTTAAAAGGGAGTTTAAAGATTCTATTAGGGCTGTTTGCTATTCTGAATTAAGATCCTGTCATTCCAGTCAGCTGGGGCTGAAGAGGTGCCATTCTAGTCAGCCATGATTCACAAGAGGCAACACTGAGGTGGAACCTTTGTGTGATTGGGACAGTTGATGCTGGTTATCTAGAGCTAAGAAATTAGGGGTGATTAAGAAGAAACCAGCATCGTTGAGGTGAAGTCTTCTGTAAAGGGTTCCTTCAGGTTCAGCACACAGAAGCTGTGTTCTAGAAACATCCAAGGTTGTATCTCATGCTGGCAGTCGAAGTTGGGAGTCTAGAAGTCAAGCAGGTAGTACTGATTTTGAAGACCTGAAGGGGTCACGGATAGCAGCTGAGGCTTAGTACTGTGTGGCGGGGCTGGGGTCCCGGAAGGGAGCCCAGGAAAGGCTACTGGTGAGATGCCAATGCCATGAGATGACACCAAGAATGGCAGCAGCAGTGGGGTAGAGCCAGCCTGAGATTAGAAGACACTGTGTGCTGCAGAAGGCAGTCAAGATTGTAGGGCATATTTCTTAATTAGTGACTGATTGGGGTGGGTCCAGTTCATTGTGGGTGGGGCCATCCCTGGGCTGGTAGTCCTGGGTTCTATAAGAAAGCAGGCTTTGGTCAAGGTGTTCCATCACAGCAACAGAAACCCTAACTAAGACAGGGTGCAACCCACATAGCGGGTAGAAAAGACAGCAAATGCCGAAGACCAGCGATGGTACACAGAGTAGCAAGAAACTTGAGTGAGGAGGAAAGGGGAAACAGAGGCCTGAGATGGGAGCAAGACAGAGAGGCTAGTCTTGGTTCTGTTTTGAAAAGACCATTGTGTCTGTCTGTGGCAAACAGGAAACAGAGGGCCAAGAGTCAAACAATGACACTGGTATTGAAGGCATTCTTATGGGAGAAGGGGTGACTTGGATAATGACAGTGAAAAGTGGGCAGACTAAGAAGTGAAGGTAAAGTTCTTGTGCCTTGCCAAAGGTCTGAATATACAGTTTGTAAGAAAGGACCTGGGTTTGATTCCCGGTGTCCACACGGTAGTTACAAACCACCTGTCTCACTACAGTTCCAAGGGACCCAATGCCTTCTTCTGGCCTCTATGGGTACCAGGCATGTGGTGCAGACATACAAGCTCACAAAACATGATAAACATTAAATGTTTTGAAAAGGAAAAAGAAAAAAAAAATAAGGCCCAGAGAGAAGAACAGATAAGTTCAGTCAGGTGTCTCTTACAAAGAAAACCAAGGGTACAAATCTTCAAGTAGGCTATTTTAAAGCCAGGTGTGGTGACACACACATGTAATCCCAACACTTGGAAGGCTGAGGCTGGAGGACCAGAATGAGAGCCTTTCACGAAACCAAAATAAAATGAGTGTAAGCACTTGGCTTTGGCTCAAATTTTGGTTCAAATCCTGTGCAATCAATTCCCTCACCTTTAAAATCAGAGCCCACCTCATTAGCGCTAAGTCCACCACGTAAAACCTTTAGTCTAGGGCCTACCACTTACTTACATATACAAATACTAATACTAAAAGTAATGACATTAAAAATATCATTTAAGATTTTTATATATGAGTGTTTTGCCTGCAGGTACGTGCATGTACCATTATTACTGACTATACCAAGTTCCAATTACCAATCCACCCAGGCTGGTCTGTTCCCAGTTGCAAATGTTTTTATATTGTTTTTTGCCTGTATGTATTCATATATGCGTACAGTGCCCACAAGGAGAGAAAAGGGCATCAGATCTCTTGAAACTAGTTACCAAGTTGCTGTTGGGAACCCAATCCAGGTCCTCTGTGAGAGTAATAAGTGCTTTTAAGGGCTGAGTCACCTCTCCAGTCCCATGTGTGGGGGGGACTTTAAAAAATTTTTTTTGTTTTTTGTTTGTTTGTTTTGTTTTTTCAAGACAGGGTTTTTCTGTAGCTTTGGAGCTTTACTGGAACTAGCTCTTGTAGACCAGGCTGGCCTCGAACTCACAGAGATCTGCCTGCCTCAAAGTTTTTTTTTCTTTAGTTTTATTTCCACCAAAGTTTAAAGACAGCCAGGTGAGCAAGCAACACACTCTGCTTAGAGACAGTGTTTGTACATCTTTAATTTTTACAGAAAACTGCCAAGATCTCGTGTGTGTGTGTGTTTTGCCTATGTGTATATCTGTGCACCATGTGTATGCAGTGCCCATGGAGGCCAGAGAGGGTTTCTAATGCCCTGGAATTGGAGTTTCAGAAGGCTGTGAATCACCACAGTCCTCTGGAAGAACAGCAAGTGCTCTTAACCACTGAGTACCCTCTCCAGCCTCACAAGATGTTTTTAGTATCACCATGGGTGCTAGCATTCTAACTATAGTCCTTACTTCTCTCTATTTTCAAAAGCCAGAGAGCTCTAAGTTGCAGGTCTCTTGAAAGCTTTACCCCACATTCTACAAGGTAGTAGTAAAGTATTCCCCTTTTCCATTAGACTGTCTAGACTTGCCTGAACTTACAACCTAGAGTGCTTGTAAAAACTACAGCTGTCAGAGCCCCAATCTATACCTCCACCTCCTTCTGGAACTGGCAGAAGATTGGTGCATAACTGCTAATCTCTACCTTTGTTAAACATTTCAGCCAAACCAAGTTTTTAGCAGGCTGGGGTAGTAATGTTTGAGACATGGTCTCATAAAACCCAGGATAGCCTGTAACTACCAACGTAGCCAAGGACAGCCTTGAATTTCTGAACCTCCTGTCTCCACTTCCCAAGTATTTGGATTATGAGCATTAGTCACCAAGCCAGCACCAGTCTTGTGTGTACGAGAGCGAGAGAGCGCAAGTTCACACCGTGAACGCATGTGGCGCTCAGAGGACAGCTTTCAGGAGTTGGTTCTTGATTGCACCTTGCTGCAGCATAGTCTTGTTACACTAGTCCCTGAGCTCCTCGAGCTACCCTGTCCTCACCTGCCCCCTCAATATAGGCGAGCTGCAATTACAGATGAGCATCACTAAATTCAGCTGTCCACGAGACTTCTAAGGACCAAATGTGGGTCAGCTACCACTTTTTCCGGATGAATCATCTCCCTACCCACTCTCATCAAATACGTTTAGAAAACATGTATGACTCTAAATTATAACCCAAGATGCTTCTCTCCTGTTATCACACATCACTCAATTACTGAAAAACTTTGGGGCTGAAGCCGGGCGGTGGTGGCGCACGCCTTTAATCCTAGCACTTGGGACACAGAGGCAGGTGGATCTCTGTGAGTTCGAGACCAGCCTGGTCTACAAGAGCTAGTTCCAGGACAGGCTCCAAAGCTACAGAGCACTGGCTGCTCTTCCAGAGTACCTGAGTTTATTTCCCAGCACCCACCTGGGCTCACCATCCTGGGTAATGCCAATAGCTTCTGTGCTCACCATGGATGCACATGGTGCACAGAAATACTTGCAGGCAAAACACCTAAACAACAAAAATAAATTAATTTTTTTTTAAAAAAGAAAAACTTCCCTGCAACATGGAGCCTTCATTTACCTCTTACAATTAGATAATATATTACTTAAAACTTAGAAAAATGTTATCTCTTATGTATATCTATTTATACCTTAATATATAACACATTTGATAACTGCATTCTAGACATATCCTCATCCCTTTCCACCCTTGAACCAAATTCCAGTCTTGCCTATCTATCACTGGCACTAAAGGATGACTTGTTTTGCCTTCCATTTTTTTTTTAAGATTTATTTATTTATTATGTATACAACATTCTGCCTCGATGTATGCCGGCATGCCAGAGGAGGGCGCCAGATGTCAGTACAGATGGTTGTGAGCCACCATGTGGTTGCTGGGAATTGAACTCAGGACCTCTGGAAGAGCAGCCAGTGCTCTTTTTTTTTTTTTTTTTTGTTTTTTCGAGACAAGGTTTCTCTGTGGTTTTGGAGCCTGTCCTGGAACTAGCTCTTGTAGACCAGGCTGGTCTCGAACTCACAGAGATCCGCCTGCCTCTGCCTCCCGAGTGCTGGGATTACAGGCGTGTGCCACCACCGCCCGGCTGAGCAGCCAGTGCTCTTAACCTCTGAGCCATCTCTCCAGCCCTTGCCTTCCATTTTTTATTTTATTTTATATTTATTTATTATGTATACAATATTCTGTCTGTGTGTATGTCTGCAGGCCAGAAGAGGGCACCAAACCTCTTTACAGATGGTTGTGAGCCACCATGTGGTTGCTGGGAATTGAACTCAGGACCTTTGGAAGAGCAGGCAATGCTCTTAACCACTGAGCCATCATCTCTCCAGCCCCGCCTTCCATTTTTTAATGGTGAATGAGGCACATCCTTTTTTACCATCACTTAAAATTCATCAGGGGCTGCAAAGAGGGCTCAGCGATTAAGAGCATGAGCAGCTCTTCCAGAGGACCTGGGTTCAATTCTCAGCACCCAATGGCAGCTCACAACGACCTGTATCTACAGTTCCAGTGGATTAAATGTCTTCTTCTGGCTTCCATGAACACCAGGAACACACGGGTACACAGGCATACATGTGTACATCCATACACATACATAGTTTTTTAAAAATGAGCAATATTGGGGTTGGAGAGAGGGCTCAGCAATTAAGAGGGCCAAAGTTTGGTTTCCAGCATCCATGTCAGGGGGCTCACAAACTATACACCCAGGTAGTTCTAGGCCATTTTGAGAGCCCTATGGACACAGGCAATCAATCACTTGTATGCAAATCTGGGCTGGCTATGAAGTGAGTTACTTAGCAAAATAGAGAACTATCTTTCTTCACTCCTCCCTGGGTTAAGAACTTACTCCTCATCTCTCCCAATCCCCCCAGAAAGAATAAACAGGGGCTCATGCCTGTAATGCCAGCATTTGGGAAGCACTTGGAGGGCGGATGAGACAGGAGGATTGCAGTGATTTCAAGGCCAGCCTGGGTTACAGAACGAAACTCTGTCTCAAACAGACAAAATAAATGGCATTTACAAGATCCCTCAGGTCTTGGAGCAGCCTAGGAACTTAAGGAACATAGACATTTGAGGTCAGCAGGATAAAGCCCACAATTCCACCACAGATTTTTCAGATAACCAGTCTAAACCTTTCACCTCAAAGCTTTAAAACTTTAAGACTTTGAGTGGAAATCGCTTGGTAGTGCTGTGCTCTTCCAAACCACACCATTCTGCTGCGAACGCGAATACCTGAAAAAAGGGGGTTCAGCTCCGCTTCCATTCTAGCGACCAGCAGACAGCATAATCAGTTTGTTCCACCTAGCTGGAAAGGACCAGGAGAGCCTTTAGGCCATACCCGAACTCATTTCACAGTCCACGCGGTGGCTGTGGCGCCTGCTCTTGAGCAAAGGTAAAGGTGGCTCCGTGTCATTCCTGTCCCTGTCAGACCTACTCGCCGCGAGCCCGCGACGACACATGGCTCCTCCTCTCCCCACAGCCTGGCTTGGTCCGGGCTGCCCCCGCCCCAGCAGCCTCCCGCCAGGCCGTACCTGCTCCGCCACAGCATGACTCCAGGTAGCGAGCGAACACACCGGCGACCCCCTGACGCCGCCATCTCGCCTACTCCTAGGCGGACACGCCCCCTTCCGCCCTCGGACGCACGCCTGCGTCGTCACCGGCCCAATCAGGAACGCGAAGGCCTGGGCCCGGAAGTCTGAGTGCTGCGCCCCTGGCGTGTGTGCTGACCTGCGCTTGACGCTGGTGGTTGAGCCTCTCCTGCACCCAAAAAGTCTGAGCCATCCTGTGCTCTGTGTGTGCGTGCCACCTGTCTCCGGGCGCCCACGGAGTCCAGAAGAAGGCGTTGAGTCCCCTGGAGCCGGGAGTCTTCCATTCTCACGTCACTGCTGTGCTGGCTGCCCGGGGCTCTGGAGGGCGAGGGGCTTGTATGAATGCAGAAAGCTGTCAAGCTAGGCTCCTGGTGTCATGGTGTTTGCTCCCGTCCTTTTCAGTTGTGAGGGGGAAATGATCTTTTAGTGGTACCTGACACTTTTCTAAGCACTTACTTGGAGAACTGCAACCAGCCCTTGGATATTACTCTCATTTTAAAGAGGTCGGCGAAGTTAAGATGTTGTTCAAGGGCGCATTATTAGGCAAAGGGCTCACAAATTGTATAATAGAAAACCCAGTATTTCTACGTCAATGACATCGAAAACCATTTTTTTCTGAACTTTTTCCCCTCTTTTTAAAGCCCTAGAAAAATGGTTGAACTTGGGTGCAAAAACTGTAGGATGGAAGCCCCGATTTTTTCTTTTGCTAACCTTGTCTTCGCTAGATATTTGACACAGGAAGATATGCTAATTAGTGTTGAGATTATTTCTGTGTAGTTACTTAAATTCAGTTGTAGTAAAACCAACCACTAAAAAGAACCTGCAAGACACAGGTTTGGTATTAGAAGAGAGACATCTTCCTACGTTGTGGTTTTGCTGTTAGTATGGAATTGAGTGTTGTAATTCAAAGGGATGAGGTAAATTATTTCAAAATGATGCTGGAATCCCAGCTCTCTGGAGTGTCCTGAATCCCAGGTCAACCAAGGCTACATAGACTTTTTTTTAAAAGCCTTATGTAACACAGTGGCTATACCACACAATGATTATACATCATTTGAATTTTTTCAATTCTTTTGAAAACATGGAGTAAATATACTGTATACACCTTTTTTTTAAAAAAAAAAGGAGCAAAACTAAAAACACTATTATAATAAAAACAAATGAAGACCGGAGAGCTGACTCAGTGCTTAAGAGCACTAGTTGCTCTTTCAGCGAACCCAGTTCGATTCCCAACACTCACATGGTGGCTCACAACTGTCTATAACTTCAATTCCAGAATATCCCATCCTCCTCTGGCCTCCAAGGGCACCAGGCATGCAAGTTGAGAGCAGACATACATGTAGGTAAAACATCCATACATATAAAAAAATTAAATTTAAACATTAAAAACGTATATATGTAAAAAAATGAATTCGACTTAAACTTTATACTAAAATGGGATCCAAGACCTGCACTTCAAACTGTATAGAGTGCTGGTGAGATGGCTTAGTGGGTAAAGGCCTTGTTAGCAGGCCTGACCACCTGGACCCACGTAGTGAAACACTAACATTGACTGGAAAGTTGTTCCGTGTGAATTTATGTGCACATACACACACACACACACACACACACACACACACACACACACACATGCTTTTTGAAAGCAAAACTTAAAAACGCACAATGGAAAACTAAACTTTTTTATTTTATGTGACCGTATGTGCTGGTTGGTTGGTTGGTTGGTTTTCTGTGCCACGGCAACATTTATTGGGAGCAGGGGTGGGGGTGAGGATCAGTCCTTCTTGGCCTCTGTCTTCCTCATGGCAGCCAGCACAATGCTCAGCTCCTCCGGTTGTTCTTGGCGCCTATGTAAGTGCCCACCGTCCTCTTCTTGATGACCTTGCATCTCCATGGCACGCTGTTCGTAGGGCGCGAAGCCACACACCTCCTGGATCATGTACCACAAGAACTTGGTGTGCTTTGTGAGGTGCCCGCCTGTCAGCTGTGCCTTGACTTGCTGATGTTCTTAGTCACCTTGTGACTCTTGTTGAGACCCACAGCCATGAGGTAGCGCAGGGCCATGGCTGCTGTTCTCTGAGGCCGCAACAGGAAGGGTACTGGTTAGTTTTTATTGTCAGCTGAAGGCAGACTAGAGGAACTCCAGAAGAGGGAACCTCAGTTGAAGAATCGGCCTCCATCAGATGGCCTGTGGGCATGTTCCTGGGACAGTTTCTAGATCGTTGATTGGTGAAGGAGGGTCCAGCCCACTGTGGTGTTGGATCATTGGGCAGGTGGTAGCTGAGCAAGCCAGAGGAAGCAATCCAGTAAATCATTCCTCTGGTTTCTGCTACAGGTGTCTCCTCTTGACGTCTCATGATCATAGGCTCTAACCTGTAAAATGTAATAAACCTTTCTCCCCAAGTTGTTTAAGGTCATGTGTTGTTTGTTTGGTTGGTTTGTTTTGTTTTGATTTTGATTTTTTTGAGACAAGCTTTCTCTGTGTAGCAGCTCTGGCTGTCTTGACACTTGCTTTGTAGACCAGGATATAGTCATGTTTTAATCACAGCAACAGAAAGCAAACTAGAACAATGTGTGTGCATGAGTACACACACACACACAAAATCATCTGTACCTGTGTGGCGGAGCCCAGAAGAGGGCATTGGATTCCTTGTCATTGGAGTTCTGGGGAGTTTGAGCTGCTCAGTGTAGGTGCTGGGAATCAAACTCAAGCTCTCTTGAAGAGCACCATGCTCTTAACCATTCAGCTATCTCTCTAACCCCTAAGATTTTATTTTATTTTATCTATTTATTTATTTAGTTTTAGTTTTTTGAGACAGGGTTTCCCTGTGAAGTCCTGGCTGTTCTGGAACTCACTTTGTAGACTAGCCTGGCCTTGAACTCACAGGGATCCCCATACTGCTGCCTCCTGAATGCTGGGATTTAAATGTATGCACTACCACTCACTGCCTAATTAACCTTTAAGAAAATTTATATACTGGATTTGACAGTGACTTTCTGGCTATAACACCAAAAGCACAGGGAACAACAATAACAAAAAAGGTAACAGAACTTCAAAATTAAAAAGCTATTTTTTGCATCTATTAAGCATGTTATTTTTCTCAGTTGTATTAGTATGGCAAATTTACATTTTATTTTATGTGCCTATATATTATTAGTACATGTTTGTATATGCACCACATGCATGTATGGTGTCCACAGAGAAGATGCCAGATCCCTTGGAGACAGAGTTACGGATGGATAGTTGTGAACCATCCTGTGGGTGCCGGAAACTACCTGGGCTCTTTGTAGGAGCACCAAGTATTCTCAGCCACTGAACCATCTCTCCAGCCTCTATTTTTTTTAAAGATTTATTTTTATTATTTTAAATTATATGTCTGTGTATAGGTCTGTCACATGCATGCAGGTGCCCACAGAGGCCAGAGAAGTTGCATACCCCCAGGACTGGAGTTTCTATGTGAGGCGCCTCACATGGGTGCTAGGAATCAAACCCAGGTCTTCTGGAAGAACAGTACATGCTCTTAGCTGCTGAGCCAGCCATGTCTCCAACTCTCAGATTTTATTTTCTGAGTCAGGGTGATGATATGTAGCCCAGGCTGGCCTGTGAGTGTGTAACCTAGACTGGTCTTGAAGTCATGATCCTCATACTCAGTTACCTAAGTACCAGAGCTACAGGTGTGACCCACCGTGCATAGTTTGCCTATTGAGATAAAACTCACATAGCTCCCTTTGGGGGCCATTTGCTTTCAAACCAACACACCAGCTATTATTTGTGTTCATTCTCTAATGGTTACTCTAGAGCAGTGGTTCCCAACCTTCCTAATGCTGAGACCCTTTAATACAGTTCCTCATGTTATGGTGAGCCCCAACCATAAAATTATTTCATTGCTACTTCATAACTATAATTTTGCTACTGTTATTAATCATAATATAAATATATGAGATGCAGGATGTCTGCCATGTGACCTCTAAAGGAGTCGTGTCCCATAGGCTGAGGACTGCTGCTCTGGAGATAAGCACATGTGTATGTGACTTAAAGATGACCTGAGGGTATCTCAGTTTGTCTTACATTGTTGTGGTAAAGAACATGACCAAAAGCAACCTGGGGTATAAAGTGTTTATTTGGCTTACAGGTCACAATCCGTCATCAGAGAAAGCTACAGCAGAAACGTAGAGGCAAGGACTGAAGCAGAAGCCACAAGGGAACACTGCTTACTGACTTTCTTCCCATGGCTCGCTCAGCTGGCTTTCTTACATACCCAGGGAACCAGCTGGTAACAGGGTGACACCATCCACAGGGGTTTGGGCCCACCCACATCAATCATTAAACAATGTGCTTAATCCTTGATAAATCATTTTCCACAGGAACCCAATTTGAATTTTAACTTCAGAAAACTCTGGATTTTTCTGTATACAAGAATCAACTCAATTACTATCAGAGAAGAAATTCTCCAGTCAAATTTCAAGTGTGTGTGTGTGGGGGTGTATGTGTGCATGTGAGTGGGCAATCTCCTGTGTGTGTGTATGGAGGTCACAGGTCAATGTTCGGTATCTTTCATCTATCACTCTCCACTACATATTTTTTTAATCGGGGTCTCTCGTTGAACCCAGGGATCACAATTTTGGCTAGCTAACCTCCAAGATCTGCCTTTCTCAACTTTTCCAGTGGTAAAGACAGATTCATCCTGCTGCCCTCAGCTGTTTCGTGGGTTCTGGGAACTGACCTCAGGAACTCATGCTTGCCTGTAAGCAGTTTACCCACGGAGCCATCTCAATCCTCCAATCACATTTCTATGATGGCTTACTCTAGAGCTGTCTACCAACCCAAGAACACCTCAAAAGCCAAATATGTGTAAACTTACTATCATTATGGCCAAATGTCTAAGACAGAAAGAGGAACGTTGACTTTGGCTTGAGGTTGTTTCAGCTTGGCCATTGCTTTGAACCTGTGGTGGTATGCACAATACACCACAGTGACAGCATATGACAGAAAAGACCTGCTGAACTCATGGTGACAGAAGTCAGAGACATCCCTTTCAAGGGCACAGCACCTTGAGGGACTGACTTCTTCCTCTATGCTCTACCGCTTGTTCGGCCATCTTCCCCTGGGCCATAGGCTAAGACCAAGCTTTTCTGGCCTTGGGGGACAATGAAGATACAGCAGTAATCATAATCTAGAGGCTAAATATTAAGCATAGTGTTTGGATTGTAGATTATTTGTGGAGTGATAAAAAGGGAGAGAGAGGAAAAGGGAGAGGGCAGATAAGGTACTGAAGGGCAGCTAATGTATGCAGTAAGACGAGACAGGGCCTGACAGCCTAGTAGGGGTTTGGTCATGGGTGTAATTCTTGAGTTCTTCTGAACCTGACTGGAATCAAATGAACAATGCCAATCCTTATTAATGACTTTGCTTTTGTTTGTTTAGTTTTTGGCTTTTTGTATTACTGGGAACTGAACCAAGGGCCTGGTACATTCCAGGCACACACTCTACAACTTCACTATTAATTATGGATGGGTGAAAATGTGGGTGTTTGTTATTCTGTATTTCAGAAAGAAAGGAAGGAAGGAAGGAAGGAAGGAAGGAAGGAAGGAAGGGAAAGAAAGGTGGGGGGAATCCTATACAAGTATCCAATTTTACCATCATGACATGTATACCTAAGTAGGTGACTCCAATTTGATGCCACGTCCAGCAAGCCAATCAGATGGTGAAGCCTGCAAGTGCAGGTCTGCTTCCAGAACTGCACAGAGCCAGACACTGTGTTATGCAAACAGGAACAACCACTATACAGGCTCTTCAGGGAATGACAAGGAATGAGAGAGTTAACGGTCTTCAAATGAACTCGGGCCAGTCTGTGCAGCCGTTATATATGGGAAACCTTTTCTGAGGGCCAGCCCCTGGTTCTGCACAGGGACATATTCTAAGAAATGTTTAGGTGATTTCTTTGTGTAAATGTGTAAATGCTACATTATGAACACAAACAGTGCATTTACACAAAGCTAGATGGTAGAGGCCTGTCATTCAGTGTGGCTGCTTTCAGGAGGGAGGCCTAGGTGGAACTGGAGATGGAACCTGAGACACTACACATGCAAGGCAACTGCTTTCTCACTGAACTACGTTCCTGACCTCGTGTGGCCTCTTGAGGCACCACACATGGGATGCTGGGGTTGTTGCTGTTGTCCAGTAAGCTTTCTACTCACACATCTCCGTGAGCTCGAGGCCAGCCTGGTCTACATAGTGAGTTCCAGGCCAGCCAAGGCTACACAGTGAGACTGTCTCTCAATCAATCAATCAATCAATCAATCAATCAAAACAAGAATATACTCTACGACAATAAAAACTTACATAGATCAGTAAGCCATTTATTAGCACTATTAAGTATGCACTATACACAGTTGTACTACATTTTTACATGACTGCCACACACTGGCTTGTTTGCACCAAGACCTGAGTCGTACTCCGCATTACATCATGACAGCTGTGACCTTGATGGGCCACAGGAATTCTTCAACTCCATTACTATCTTATGGTAATATGCAGTTTATTATTGACCAAAATGATGTTTAGGCAGCAAACAGCTGTAAATATCAAACATTGTTCTAGATACCAAAGAGGCCAGGAGGGACTAGAGCCAACAAAATAAGAGGTCCTGACACGGAAGAGCTTGTATTACAGCTGTTAATACAGACGGGGGGTGCTGAGAGCTTGTATTACAGCTGTTAATACAGACCGGGGGGTGCTGAGAGCTTGTATTACAGCTGTTAATACAGATGGGGGGGGTGCTGAGAGCTTGTATTACAGCTGTTAATACAGATGGGGATGCTGAGAGCTTGTATTACAGTTGTTAATACATACGGGGGGTGATAGGGTAGGGGCCATGAAATGGGAGGGAACCACGTTCAAGACCAAGGATCTGAGAGTTTCAAGATCTGAATGACGGATGGAGGCAAGCGTGCAGGATGTGAGGGAGGTGCGGCCCTTGCACAGGAGCAGCAAGCACACTGCTGAGTTGGGAGCATGTCCAAGCCGCTACCAAACACCAGGCCCAGGCGGAAGCCCGTTCACACGGTTTCCACCACTTTGCGAGGGGTGAGGAAAGCAGCAGCGGCTGCTGAGGACAAAGGGGCACAGAGACTTAAGAAAGACGCTATGAAAAATTCACCTCCAGTCCTGGAGCTCGGAAAACTAGGACTTTTCCAGAACATTTCTTGAGAGAAGTTCCAGAAGGACTGTACAAGTGTGTTTTCTCCCCTTCATCTAAACTCATCTGGAGAAGTCTTACATCAGGATTGGCGCGCTAACTCAGGAACCACGATGCGGTATGGTTAGTAACAATGAACAATGCCTTACTTGAAGATTAGCTGTGTGTAGGTAAGAGCTCTTGGACATGCAGCAGCACAGCCATCAGATAGGACACTTCCCTAGCTGAAAGCACAGTATGGATGGAGTTCCTTGCTGCTCAAGCTCAGAGTTCAAGAGGCAAATGAGGCACTGCTTTTGCTTGGTGAGAGAAAAGCACCCCAGGAAGCTAATGCTTTCACTGCACGGTTATGAACTGGTCAGGTCATTCAACTAGGAGGCCAGGGTAGAAGATGAGGCTGTCTCAAAACTAAACGAATGGAGCCTACTGCATTTCCACTCTTGCTTCAGACAGTCCCGACAAAGGAAATATTTTCACCAGAGAATTTACAAGCACACTGGCTCCTCTGTCCTGGGAGAAAGTGAGATGCATTAATAACTAGTTTTATTTTGAGATGGGACCTCACTCTACTGCCCAGGCTAGCCTTGAACTTGTCATTGTCTTACTGGAATTACAGGCACAAATCACCACACCTAGCCCACTGCAGTTTTCTATAATCCCAACAGGCTAACGCAGGAAGATCGTGAGTTCGGGGCCAGCCAAGGCTATGAGATGAGCAGAACCCTAAATGGAACTCAGATTTATTTTGGCCTTATGGTATGTGAGGCTACATAGTAAGATCCTGTTTCAAATAACACACTCCTACTGCCAAAAATAAACAAAATTCACAACCCAAACACTTCATCAGTGATTCACTTTAACTGGGTATGACTGCTCCAAAGGACTGTTTCTAGTACCAGTCTCTCTGGGGAAGGGATGACTGGCCACTTCCCTAAGCTCTGTGAGCCTCTGGAAGCTACCCAAAGTTCCAAACATGTGCTGAATAGAGGGCAGGTTCGGGGAAAGGATGGCCACTCTGGAATGGATGTTTGATACAAGGCTCTGGAATGTCAAATTAAAACAACAACAACCTAACCTTTAGATCATTTACTGACAAGAATCTGAATCTATTACCAAGTCCTAAGAACAAAATAACCTTGACAATTATCTGAGAAGTTTTCAAGAAAAATTTATTTCATAAATTAATTCATGTAACAGTGGGCATTTAGAGTCACAAACTATCGAACAGAAAAGGAACTGTAGGGGCATCATGTATACCAGCATTACCAAAGATGGACACATTTCACTGAACTATTAGCCATGATAACAGAGGAACACATGAGACAGCAACCAACAGCTCAAGGGGGCCTCTTGTTGAGAATTCAAATCCAATTCAACACCAGAGTCTTGTAGGGACAGAACAAGCCTCGAACTCAGCTCGCTGTGCTGGATGGTGGCTATGAGGACCCCAGCTTCACAATCAAGATAGCTTTTGCTGCTCAACTTGTGCTAAAAGGGAATATTAATTATGATTTGAACAAAAGTCTCCCTTCCTAGCCAGTTCTATGCAGAAGTTCAGTTCAGGAAAGCAGCCCTCTCCTGACAGGAACCCAGGGGAGGTCATTCCACACCTCTGGCCAATTCTTTACACTTTGGATACAGCCACCCATAATGTGGTCATTAAAAAGGCCCTTTTCATGATACCAGGGGAAAGCTGTAGAAACAAAACAAGGGGACTAAAGAAAGCACCAGCTGCATACTCCCTTCCCCCATGGGCAGGAGGAAAGCACCATGACCTAAGTTGTCTTGTGCAGATCTTAATGCTCATGGGACAGAGGAGGTGGAGCCCTGGCCATCCTGGGAGACCAAGGACTGTGTCCACTTGGCTGCACTGCAGCCCTGGACCTGCTGCCACAGTCCTGCAGACTTGCTGCTGTTCTTAGCCTGGTGGGCAGAGGATATGCCCCAGGGGAAGGATGCCCACAGAGTGGGATCTAGAATTGACCTCAGGTTGGCTCTGGAGCCCTCACAAAAGACCCTTTCAGGCAAAATGTGAAAAAAAAAAAAGTCATGATTTTCACAGCTCTTGGAGGAGCACAAAGTTTAGGATTCACAGCATGAGTTTCCGAGCTCATCAAAGCTCGAGTAAGGCAAAGCTACACATCTTTCTACTGCGCCTCCCTCGCAGTCAGCTCTTCCAGCAGGGGCAGCAGGGAAGACAGACACAATCTGCGTTCACAGGTGATGAGGGACATCTAGACAAATGGAGGGAAAGACTGAACAGAGAGTAGGGAGAGAAGATGAGAGGCACTAACGGGAGGGAAGGAGGCTGCTACAGCTAGAAACCGAAACACAGCAAAGGAAATGGGCTGAAACCTGGTTGGAGCTGAGGTCTCTCTCCTTTCTCCATAACCTTAACTTCTGGAGCTGAGCGCTACTAAGTTGTGCTTAATGGCAGTTTCTATCACTTGGGGTGAGAGCTCCCCACCCTCAGAAATTCCAACTCCCAGCCCAAAACAGATCTGTAGTTCCGGCTGGTGACATCCCAACCACCCGTTATCTCCCATCATGCTCAGGTTCCAAGTTTGGCTTACTGTGAATCTGGACGGTAAGACAGGTGTGGCCGAGTGGGACCTACTCAACGAGTAAACTTCTCTTAGCTCTGAAGTAGAAGAGCCTTTGCCAAGGGAAGGCCGAGAACTGCAGTTTCCCTCCTAGGACTGCCCAGGACTATGGTGGAGCTGTGTCTCTCCAGTCCTGCTAACAGTCCAGGCCAGTGCAACCCTTGTCATAGGCAAATTTGGAAGCTCTGTCATGCTGCTGGTGCCACAGTTGTGCACACCTCACCTTTTGTCTTCTGGGTGATCTGGATGCCCTAGTGACCCTGGTGGTGAAACTGGTCAACGGTCGTTTACTGCCTGCTAGCTTGCAAGCTGTCTAATGTACAGATGTATTTGTGGCACAATGTGTAGCCCACTCCACTTCCTGCAGTCACATGACAGAGCTCAGAAGCACAGAGTACCTTAGAATCCTGCCCCAAGAAGGGAGGCGTTAGGGTCAACACAGACCACATCTGTACGGTCTGGGCAACATGGCTAAGACAGGGATCTGCACACAACACTGAGGGCCAGCGTGTACACTAGCCCACACTCTTCTCAACCAAGGGGTCATGACCTTCAAAGACTCCACAGAGAAGCAGCTGTGTGCTAACTTATTTAACGACTGAGGTGGTGAAGGTCATGGTACATTTTCCCTCTGCTCATGTCTATTTTTCTGTTCCAGTGTGGCCTAGCCCATCAACCTACAAAGGATAGGCACGTGAAGACCACAAGCCTGCACCCCTTCTCCCCAGCCAGGGAATGAAGGAATTCTAGGAGCGGTGACTAACATTCAGCACAGCACCACGCACTCTTCTCTACAGACAGAAAAACGTCCCTGGACAGAGCTAGGAGCATGGCAAGAGGTGACCGGCACCCAATGGCTGGGAGGAGCAGCCTACTCATCAGGCAAGAATGCTAACTATCTGTACGTGAACTGTGGGGTAGACAGAAAGAGTAGGAGATCCTGGAATGAGAAAACACAAGGTGAGCCTTGGAGAGCATGGTGAGGGCACAGTGGGAAGATGACTCTGGGGCTGCTGCCCAGACAAGGCAGCCTACTGCCTGCAGACTCCTTGGATACAAACTGAGAAACTGCGCTACTTCCAGCATGTGAACCATTTCCAGTAGGTTTGGCAAAGGACCAGACTATGTGAGGCTCTCGCAGAGGCAACTGGCTCTGGGATGTCGGGGTCTTGCTGGAGGGATGGCTCGCTGGGTCTCATCTATCCATCAGCTCTCTCCTACTCCTGAAGCAGGCACTCAAGCAGCTGCAAATGCGCCGGGCCAGCCTCTGTCACCACTGTCCCAACTTTGCCATATACCAACATTTCACAGAAAACCACACTCAACCTTAATCTTTTTGAGAGCTCTGCTTTTACATATGCCACTAAACAGCTACGTGTACTAAGTGGGCAGGACGGAGGAGGAGGATGAAAAGAGCTTCCTTCAATGAGCTACATGAGAAGCTGGAGACGAGGAGGGGCTGCCTGAAACATAAATGGGGACACTCCCCATCCATGTGCTGATCAAATGCCTGTCATATACTCTCTTAAGACTTGTATCGCCTTTCTCCTTAATGTCTTACAAAGTGTTTTAAAATCACATTTAGAGACCCCAAACATGCAGCATACAAAAACAAAAAAGAAAAAAATGAAAATTATCAACACTAACATTAAAAAAGTGCAACTTACGTTGGGGCCTGGATGGGCTCCTCTGGCACTAGTGACCCACACTCACAGATGGGAGAAAAGATGGGGCAAAGCCACAAACACACAAACACACATTCTCTCAGTCTAAAGGTCCTGGGCAGAGATCAGGAAACACACCAGTTCATTCTTCTCAATCACTGAAAAGAGCTGGTGGGAACACACAGGCCAATTGGCCAGGTGCCCCCCCAGGCCGGGTTTCTATGTCTTGGTCGAGCAGCACCATAAACAGAGGAACTTCATGTGGATGCACAAACACCGAGTCCTTAGATCCCTAGTGTTGCTTAGGATGTGTGGTTTCTTCCACCTGTGATGGGAGAGACAGGAAGGAGGTGGCCTGATATCATTCAGGACCATTCCCAGGAGAAAGGGAGCATTCCTGAGGCTCTATACTCAGCAGTAGAATTAGAGGACCCTTCTTCACCAGCTTCTAAAAAGGCTGCACCTTGAAATAAGTAAAACTTCATGGACTGGGCATCGTTGAGTGGTTTAGGCATAGGGCAAAATCAGGGAACCTATTCCAGGGAGATCTAAAAAGATCCAGCATGGAGACCCGGCTGCAGCATTCTCAGCAGCTCGCTGACTGCTCCAGCTCCTCCTCCTTGGCAAAGAAAGTCTCCAGTTCCAGCAGCTTCTGGATCAAAAGCGCATCCAGCTCTCGAGTCTGTAGAGCCGCCTTCTGGGCCCTCGTGAAGCTGCCCATCAGCTTCACTTTCCCTCGAGCGCGTCTCTTTCGGGGCAGGGTAAAATCCTGGAATTCCAGAACACGCTTCCTTTTCTGCTGGCTGACGGAGACCAGTGTGCCATTTCGTTCTTTGGGTTCCTCGAAGATGGTCTCTAAACACCTGAGGATAGAGCACAACTCACAATCACCAGCGGGAACTCACAGAGCCCAGCTGGTCACCATGCAGACCAAAAGCTGCCTGTGCTGACTCCCAACTCGACTGTTTCCTATGGCCAGCAGCTATTTCCATGCATAGGAGAAATATGTGCACAAAGTGAAAAAAGTTCAAAGAGAAGGATATACAGCACAATTAAGGCTAGCTCCTCACTCCAGTATGTATAACACCACTAACTGCTGGTTTTGTGTATGTTCTCCAAAGTTAATATGTAGACACACTGAAGTAACATAGTAGACACTGGGCAAACAGCAAACCTTTTGTCACAGCCCAGGCTGGCCTCAAACTTCCTGTATAGCTAAGGATGACCTAATTTCCTGCCTCCCTGACCTCTGCCTCACAAGTATCTGGATTATAGGTGTGCTAATCTACCATACCAGGCTCTAGACAGTAAACCTTTTAATCTCTGAGAGCCATGTGGTTCTCTATCACAAAATTGTTTTGAGTTTTCCTTTTGTGAACAAAGCTATTAGCCCACAAACCATAAAAATAATAAAATGCTGGGCGGTGGTGGTACACACCTTTAATCCCAGCACCCATGAGGCAGAGACAGACGGATCTCTGTGAGTTCGAGGCCAGTCTGGTCTACAAGAGCTAGTCCAGGACAGGTGCCAAAACTACAGAAAAACTCTGTCTCGAAAAAACCCAAAGCCGGGCGGTGGTGGCGCACGCCTTTAATCCCAGCACTCGGGAGGCAGAGGCAGGCGGATCTCTGTGAGTTCGAGACCAGCCTGGTCTACAAGAGCTAGTTCCAGGACAGGCTCCAAAACCACAGAGAAACCCTGTCTCGAAAAACCAAAAAAAAAAAAAAAAGAAAAGAAAAAACCCAAAAATAAATAAATAAAATAAAACAAATAAAAACTGGTGGTTGAGGACATAGAGTCTTTGTCTAGGACACACGAGGGTCTGGGATACAACCCCAACATGGTTTTTGTTTTTTGTTTTAGTTTTTTAAAGACAAGGTTTCTCTGTGTAGCCCTGGATGTCCTAGAACTGGCTCTATAGACCAAGTTAGCCTTAAACTCAGAGATCCACCTGCCTCTGCCTCCTTAGTGCTGGGATTGAAGGTGTGCAGATAGCACCACCCAGCTTTCAGCATGGTCATTAAAAAATAAATAAATAAATAAACCAGCCGGGCGGTGGTGGCGCGCGCCTTTAATCCCAGCACTTGGGAGGCAGAGGCAGGTGGATCTCTGTGAGTTCGAGACCAGCCTGGTCTACAAGAGCTAGTTCCAGGACAGGCTCCAAAACCACAGAGAAACCCTGTCTCGAAAAACAAAAACAAAAAAATAAAAAAATAAAAAAAATAAACTAAAAGTTAGGTTGGGCCATGGAGTTGCACTCCTTTGATCCCAGCACTCAGGAGGAGCAGAGGCAGGTAAATCTGAGTTTGAAGCCACCCTGGTCTACAGAGCCAGCTCTAGGGCATTCAGGGCTACACAGAGAAACCCTGTTTCAAAACCAACCAACAACAACAACATCAACAAAAAGGAAAGTCAGGTGTGGGGATGCAAGTCTCTAATCCCAACTATCAGGGAGGCTGAAGGAGGGTCACGTGGTTTGGGGACAGGCTTTGAGTGGGCCTAGAATTGCTAACTGGTGGTATGTATCTCCACAGCAGCAAACAGCACACTGTCGCACGTGGGGCTCCTCCTACCCATCAAAGACCCCGAAGCTTGTTTTCATTGAATACAATACTGTCTGATTCATTTTCAACAGCATGCATTATATTTCATAATAAAAATGGACCAAAGTTGAGTGGAAACCCTAGTAACGGACACTTTGGTTGTTTCCAGTTCTTTCCCATCACTCAGCAATCCTGCAATGAATAGTCTCCTGAAAATGAATGTCTTGTAGGCAGAGCCCATGTGCAAATACTGGGATAAAATGCCAGGAATCTCTTCCTTTATCCCAGATAAAACAGTCAATAACTGTCACTGCTTCAAACTGAATTTTGATCCCAAGGTGGCCAAGTGACATTTGTCTGTATTTGGGCTTGAAATCGTGGTTGAAAGAGAAATTAGTAGCGCAGACAAAGCTAGCCAGTGTATTCAGCAAACACAGCTGCAAGGTGAACATATCTATGAGCCCATAGCCCACAAAGACTTCTTGTCTGTCTATCATGTCAACCCAAACCCCCATTCTAGCTATTTCTTTTTTTTTCTTTTTCTTTTTCTTTTTTTTTTTTTTTTTTTGGTTTTTCGAGACAGGGTTTCTCTGTGGTTTTGGAGCCTGTCCTGGAACTAGCTCTTGTAGACCAGGCTGGTCTCCATTCTAGCTATTTCTAAAGTCCAATACTGGGCCAGAATTGGGGGCACCTTTGGTCCCAGAATTCTCCCAAGGCAGAGGCAGGTAGATCTGTGAATTTTTCACTAGCCAAGCCTGCACAACAAGAGAACCTCACAAAGAAACCCCAACAACAAAACCCCAACCAATACCGGGCATAGCTAAATAGGACTGCCTGAGTGCGAAAGATGAGGTGTCAATCATTCTAGCACCTCCCCCTTAGCCCAGCCACAGGAGTTACCTGTTCGCAGGAGGAGACTTGTAATTCTTGTTTGTATATATTTCTTCTAAACTGAACTCTTTCTTCTTTAACCTGCAAAGAGAAAAAAGAATTTTTCACGCCTGCTTTCACTTACACACTGCTTTAAGCTGAAAAGTCAAACCCTGTTCACTCCATTCCTGTGGCCAGAGCTGCAGCCGGAAGGCAGGCCACAGCACGTAGGGCAAGTGGGCGGCTACAGTTTCAGCCGGCTGTGCACACTGACTGACAGCTTTTTCTGGCTCATTTTGGGTTGAGGCACTTCCTCCTCTGAAGTGCTGGGGTTACAGACAAGAGCCTGCATCCAGCTGCTTTCTCTTCCAGCAGCAGTGCTGACCTCTGACACTGACTTGGCCACCCAGTTTTTTAATATTCTTATTTATGGCTTAGAAATTATAAGCTTTACTGGCTGGCAAGAATTTAATGAACACAATAAACTTTTGCTGGGTTTATTTTTATTCTATTATTTAAAAAATTATTTTATGGCCAGGTGGTGGCGCACGCCTTTAATCCCAGCACTCGGGAGGCAGAGGCAGGCGGATCTCTGTGAGTTCGAGGCCAGCCTGGTCTACAAGAGCTAGTTCCAGGACAGGCTCCAAAGCTACAGAGGAACCCTGTCTCAAAAAACAAAAAAATAAAATAAAATAATTTTATGTATGTGGGGGTTTGCCTGCATGTACATCTACACACTATGTGCCTGTCTGGGACCTGAGCAGTCAAGACGAATCCCCTGGAAGTGGAGCTATCGTTGTGAGCCACCACGCGGGTGCTGAGAATGGAAGCCAAGTCATTTGCCAGTGCTTTTAACAACTGGTCAATTCTCCAGCCCTTAAGAGATCTTTTTTTTTTCTTTCTTTCTTTCTTCCTTCCTTTTTTTTTTTTTTTTTTGAGGTTTCTCTGTTTAGCTGACTGTCCTGGAACTCACTCTGTAAACCATCCTGGCCTCAAACTCACAAACTATCTGCCTGCCTCTTGAGTGCTGGGATTAAAGGTCTGAGCCACCAAATCTGGCCCTAAGCCTTTAAATACATTTTATTTTTAACAGGTGAAATGGCTCAGAGATGGTCTTCTAATTTCAGATGCATGCCATAGCACATGTGTGCCCATACACAAAATAAATACGTGTAGAATAGTTTTTCAGTTATATTTTCCTTGGAAACAAGGGTGTGTTCTGTTGCCCAGGATGACCTTAAGCTCCTTTGAACCTTCACCTCTGAAGGGGATGAACTACAGGAGCATGCCACTCCACCAGCGGATTTCCTTTCTATCTGTACGGTGATGAGGGTCCCTCCCAGGGCTGTACACACAAGTGTGAGTGTGCTCTTATTTACTTATTTATTTGTGGAGATAGTGTTGGTATTAAAGGCACTACCATCACCTGCCTAGCTTCAAGCTTTTGATTACATCAACCTATTGCTGGAATTACAAGTATAAGCACTACAGAGTCATATCTTTTTGTTTTATTTTTGAGACAGGGTTTCTCTGTGTAACAGTCCTGGCTGTCCTGGAACTCAGAGATCCACCTGTCTCTGCCACTATTGGGATTAAAGGTGTGTGCCGCCACCACCACCACCACCACCACCCTGATCAGTGATGTCTTTTTAGCAATGATTGTCTGGATGTACTAGCTTATCCAGTCCCTACTAAATAAAGTACATGCTTCTTACATCTAGGTTTAGACGGTTACAAATAGAACCAATGTAAATGTCTGTGAAGTTTTGTGGTATATACCTTCCCAACTTGTGAACAAAAATCTCTGGATTATGACTGCTGTAATGTGTGGTTAGTCTGTTTAATTCTGAAGACACTGCACGCTACCCAGCAACGCGGTCAAGTTCCTGCTGCTCTGGTGCCCGGCTAGCATTGGTTCTGCATTTGTCCTTACTGTAAGGTACAACTCCCCAGTGACACACCACACCAGGGGCCTTTCAAGAGTGTATTCCTATTGGTTTCTTCTTTGACACCATGTCAGTTCAGGAATTTTGCCCATTTTTTTATTTCTTTTTCTTTTCTTTTTTTTTTTTTTAATTTTCGAGACAGGGTTTCTCCGTAGCTTTTTTGGTTTCGGTCCTGGAACTAGCTCTTGTATACCAGGCTGGCCTCGAACTCACAGAGGCCTGCCTCTGCCTCCCGAGTGCTGGGATTAAAGGCGTATGCCACCACCGCCTGGCTTTTGCCCATTTTGTAATTGGGATGTTCATTTTCTTACTGAGTTTTGAGTTCTTTATGGTCTGAGGATAAAAACAAAGAGGAATGGACATTGCCTGCTCATGCAGTAAGGGCTTGGGTTTGGTTCCAGCACCACTGGGCAGGGAGAGGGAGGAGCTGCGTATTTTGGATAATAGTCCTTACTTAGATTCCTTAAACTAAATGTATGTACATTTTGCATCTTTTTTTTCTCCAAAATTTTAGTCTTCTAATTTTCTATCAACCATCCACCAATCTACCTACCTACCCACCCACAAATCATCCATCCATACATCCATTCAGCCACCTAATTCTTAGCATCTGCTTTCCTTCTAGCCACCCAATTCTTATCATCCACTTTCCTACCAACCAAGCAATCAACGAGTTCTGGCTATAAAGCTAAGGCTAGCCTCACACAAAGCCCTCCTGAAAGCCTTGCAAACACTGGATTACTGGCATGTGTCACCAATGCCAGCCACTTGATATTCACTTTCTTGTTTGTAGCATTTGATGGGAGAGAAAGAAAGGCTAACTTTCCTGAAATTCAATGTATGCAAAGGCCGTAGCCTACTCCAGATTCATGCAGATTGGTAACTGTATTTGCTTGCTTTTTATTGTTGTTGTACCTACAATTAGATCTTTGGTTTATTCTCATTTAACTTTTACATGTGGAAATCAAAATTTACACATAGCAACCAGCACCACTTGTTAGAAAGATTCGCTTCCCCACTGAATGGCCATGATACTTTTGTTGAAATCCATCCATTTTAGAAGTAAACTTCTGGCTTCTGTCTCATCACCTCAGAAAGTTACCCTTAGGATACTACCATACTCTCTTGATTATTGTAGCTTCATCTAACTTTGTGTTTTGTTTTAGTTTTTTGAGACAGAGTTTCTGTGATGCTTTGAAGCCTGTCCTGGAACTAGCTCTTGTAGACCAGGCTGGCCTCCATCCCACAGAGATCCGCCTGCCTCTGCCTCCCGAGTGCTGAGATTAAAGGTGTGCGCCACCACCGCCTGGCAATTTTGTGCATTTTTATAGTAAAATCTGAAGAGCATGGCATCTACCATCAAATTGTATTTGTTTTTTCAAAGAAAATCTCACCTTATAGTCCAAGCTGCCTTTAAACTCTGCTGGGACTATAGGCATGTGCCAGTACCATGCTTGGCCATTTCAACTATTTTAAATTTAACTGTTTATTTTTGGTGTGTGTGTTATTTGTACATAGACTGCATGGCTATATATTCATAGTTGTGCATGCAGAAACTAGAGGAGGACAATTGAGTCTCTTCCTCTATTTCTGTTCACCTTATTCCTTTCAGACAAGGTCTCTCAGGGAGAAAGAAATGACCAGTCATTAAGAGCACTTGTTGCGGGGCTGGAGAGATGGCTCAGTGGTTAAGAGCACTGACTGCTCTTCCAGAGGACCCGGGTTCGATTCCCAGCACCCACATGGCAGCTCACAACTGTCTGAAAATGTAGTTCCACGAGATCTGACACCTTCACACCAACGAACATAATAAAGTTAAATAAATAAATAAAAAATAAAATGTTAAAAAAAAAAAAGAGCACTTGTTGCTCTTCCAGGACCCGAGTTCCAATTCCAGCACCCACATGGTGGCTCACAATTGTCTCTAACTTCACTTCCTAGGGATCTAATGCTCTCTTCTGTTCTGTGCAGACTCTGCATGCATATGGTGCACATACAAACATGAAGGCTAAACACTTACACATGTACACACATAATTAAGAGAAAAAAAATTAAAGGCAAGCTCTTTCCCTGAACAGGAAGCTTACCATTTGGGGTAGGCTGTACAGTTATCCAGGGACTCCACCCCCAACTGTGTAGTCACGTTCAAGTTTTACTTAGGTGAGTGTTTGTTATTAAACTCAAGGCCTCATGCTTGAACAGCGTGCAATCTTCTCCACCAAGGCATTTTCCTAACCCAAGTAAACTGCATACGTAATAAGTTTAAAATAAATCAGTTCTTCTACAAGACTGTTCTAACTATTTTTTTTATTTTATTTTATTAGGTATTTCAAGACAGGGTTTCTCTGTGTAACAACTCTGGCTGTTCTGGAACTCAAGAGACCTGCCTACCTCTGCCTCCCAAGTACTGTGATTAAAGGCATTTGTTACCACTGACCAGATGTTTTAATCATTCTTGGTGATTTTTTTCCCATAAGGAATTTTACAACCTAGCTGTTAATTTCTAGGGAAAAGCTGTTAGTTCTTTGACAGATTGCAGTGCATCTGAAAACCGACCCCAGATAGTTGATGCTGGTTAGGATTTTACTTTTCCAAATATTACGTGAGCTAGGTCTCTTTTCCTCTTCCATTTATTCTTACATTCTGTGCTAGCGGTAAATCTCAAGGACTGCAATTAGCCAGGCCCCAACCCCAGACTACTCTAAGGACCGTAAGGGTCGGCATCCAAGCTCTGTTCTGCAGAGAAAAGAAGCCCAAAATCAGGCCACAGAATACTGCCAATCCCAAGCCACCCTGGAAAGCTCTGTCCCAACCCCCCAAACACTACACAAAGCCTGCCCCTCCCCCCCCACTCAGTTCTCTCCTGAGAAGAGGCAGCTTCCATCCTGTGTCTTTCCCAGTGGATCTCGTGTGTGAGGTCTGATTGTGGCACTTCTGGACTCCTAACTGCCAGGATACTTTCCCCTCAGAGCTGTAACTAATACTTACTCGGATAGGTGCTCCTGGTGCCTGGGCTGCACTGGGAACCCACCTGTCATCTCAGGTCCACCCTTAGCAGACTCACTTCCCGGCTTACTCAGCACTCAGCGCCCCGTCCACTAGTGACAACTGGTGTACAATCTGACAGGTGTAAAAGCTTCCCTGAGACCATGGAAGTGACTGCGGAGCATCTGGTGCCCCTCTGGTCCTTTTGGAGGCAGAGGTACCCCTAGCCATGTTTTTAAAGTTATCGTTAGCCCACTTCATCTAACCTTGTTTCCCTATCCTTAGAGCTGCAATGCTGCGGCTTCTTTAGGCCCCATCAGGCTATTGATGCCCTTCCTGATGTCTTCTCCTCAGCACCCCTGGTTTCCTTTTCTCCCTTCTCAGTGACAGGCTGCCCAAATCAACCCTTCCTGGTGCTTACTTTCAGCCTACTGGCAGCTCCTACTTAACTGTTAATCGCTCTTACTCCGCTATGGGACCCCTTTTACCTCCCTATACCCAGTCTAAATCAGCCAGGAGGTTGTGGGGGTGAATGGCTTGGTCAGGGTACATGTCTCCTACTCATTAAGCAAACACTCTCAAAATAGAAAAGGATTAAGGCCCTATACCACAAATTCTCCCACCTTTTTTAAAATGGTTTTATTTAACTTTTTTATTTTATGTACATTGGTGTGAAGTGTCAGATCCTTACAATTTCACTGTGTCTATTCTCAAGAAATCTTTTAAGACTATCTTTTTTAAAAAAAGATTTATTAGGGATATAGAGTTCTGTCTGCATGTATGCCTCTAAGTCAGAAGAGGGCACCAGATCTCATTAAAGATGGTTGTGAGCCACTATGCGCTTGCTGGGAATCAAACTCACAACCTCTGGGAAAACAGCCACTTAGCCACCTCTTCAGCCCCCTTTAAGACTATTGTACCGAGGATCATTTAACTCAGTTCACTGAGTGTCATTTGACACAGTTCTCACCTCCCTATTGTACCCATCTCTTGTTTCAGATCCTGACCTCTACATAATACTCACTGAATAACACTGCCTGGCTACTTTGAAGGATGTAGGTTGTTAGTCCCTCCCAGGTCAAATTCATGACCACCAATTGTGCCCTTGCCCATTGGCCTATTAAATATCAGTATCACTCCTTACCTCTCCTGCATCCTTCTCTTTGGTACTGCTCCTCAAGGAACACACTTTATGGCACACTGGATTCCAGACTGCAATACTACCCTAACACCCAACCACTACGTCCAAACGTTCACACCTTGATTCTCTGCAACACTCAAGTTTACCACCGCCTACACATTGAGTAGGCTGGGATTTGGTACCCTGAAGTTCCTTTTTCCAAAACTAGGGGTGGTACCTGGTGAGGAAGGCTCATCGGTTGCCATCACTATGTTTGTGGGAGTATGGCATGACAAATGAAGGATTCAGGACCCACCCTTTCTTGCAGTCCTGGGTATAACTGCTGGAGCAACAGGACTGACTACTGCCTTAGCTACTGACTCTCAGTTCATCATCTCCAACAGGTGGCTCAGACCATCCTTACCCTCCAGGGCCAAACAGATTCACTGGCCTCCACAGTGCTACAAAACTGTCAAGGCTGAGATTTACTAAGAGCAGAAAGAGGTGGTCTTCATCTCTTCCTCAGGGGGATGCTGCTACTGTGTCAGCTGGTCAGGTATAGGAAACATCAAGATTGGACAACTCTAGATGGCCTCAAAAAACAAAACAAAATGAAACAAAACTGCAAGAAACAGCTTGATGCCTCTGGCCAGTGGATCTAAAAAAAAAAACCAACAACCAAAAAAAAAAAAAAAACCAAAACCCAAGAAAACTTCTTCTCTAGATTTCTTCAACAGGTCCAAAAATTTTCTAAGCAGACTTTTAATCAGTTGCTATTACAGGATTACTGGCCCCCAGCTATGGAGTCAGAGGCCTATAACTCCCAATTATACCCTGTGTGTGAAAATCAAGCTTACCTCAAGGACTCTGACGCTTCCACACAAAAGGAAGTAATCTAATGATAGTGTCTCCCCCTTTCCCCAACCCATGATTATTTTTATCAATAGTAAAAAAAAAAAAAAAAAAAAGAGGGGGGTGAGGGGAGGGAACATAAGTCCCTCTATGTGTGAGTGGACAGGCCCACTCCAATACTGCTGTAAGAGCCATAAAGGCTATTTCTGGCCCTTTGAGACACGGGCAGTCCAGTTCTGCCCTACAGGAAAGAAAAATAATAAAAGCACAAGATCAGGCCAGAAAATACCACTATTCCCTGAGCTTGCCCCAAGATCAGATCACAAAAGTCCACCAATCCCAGGCCACCCCGCTCCAAACCCTACATAAAGCTTGCCTCCCGCTCAGTTCTTTGGTGCTTCTTTCCTGAGAAGACCACCCTCGCATCTTTCCTAATAAATCTCTTATGTGAGGTTTGTTGTGCAGTGTGACTCTGTAGTATTCCTTGGCTCCTGACCGCAAGGATACCTTTCTGCTATGAGCTATAACACACTAGAAATCAACCCCAGGGTCTAGTACATGCCAGACTGTCCCTGAGTTTGGATTTTCTAAAACTATAGATAGTAATAAGAAACAAAACCCCAGACAGTCCAAGTGTTGCACGCCTTTAATCCCAGCTCTGTGAAGGCAAAGGCGGATAGATCTCTGTGAGTTCAAGGCCAGCCTGATTTACAAAGAAAGTTCTAGGATAGCCAGGGTTATACAGAGAAATCCTGTCTCAGACAAAACAAAAAAAAACCCCAAATATGAATAATAGATTAAACAGAATAAAACACAATGAGTGAACAGCATAAAACATTGAACAAAGCCTTTCAGAATAAAACAGAGCCCAAAACCGAGAGGAGCAGGGTGGAGTCGCACACGGCCCTAACTTTGTCAAAACTGCAACAAACAAACCCTCCTGCAGCATGAAGAGAACACTGAACATAGAAGTCAGAAAAGCATGTTGCTGAGATAGAACATGCCTAGCATGCATGACAGTCTGGGCTCAACTCCATCCAGCATATGAAGAAACCATTTTACGTAGCTAGTGCCATCTGAAATCTGCCTAGTTCCTCCCACTGCACTGTTCATGCTTTGGTCCACTTTTGTTGCCTCAAGTGATTACTGAATTCCGGTTGGTTCCTATCTGAGGTCTTTTCAGATGTGACTGCTGCCTGCGATTCTGTGATTTTGGAGGTGGAACTGAGTTTCCCTTTCTTTTGTTTGCTTTACTGTAAGTTGTTAACAAAAGTTAACACCCTTTAAACTCTCCTTCTCCCCTCACCTCCAGACAGGGTTTCTCTGTAGCTTTGAAGCCTGTCCTGGCACTTGCGCTGTAGACCAGGCTGGCCTTGAACTAACAGAGATCCACCTCCCTCTGCCTCCGGATTTCTGGGATTAAAGGCACACACCATCACCGTAGAGATCATAATTTCTATATTGTGATAATGTAATACCAGGCTATCCTTAAATTCACAAACCCCTACCTCAGTCCTCTCAAGAGCATAAATTACAGGTACATGTCAGCCTGCCCAGCTGCTTTGAACTTAAAAATGTTTTTTTTGTTTGTTTGTTTATAATTGTTGCTAAAACAGACTTGTCTAAGTGACATTGACAAGATTTCTTCTTGTTGGCATAAAGTGGTTGGTTTGGCATCACGATGCCCCTGCAAGGGTCATAGACTTGCAAATCTGCAAACAATCTGGGGAGATGTGATTACATCAGTGCCTCTCAACCCCTTTGGGGGCGTGTATCGAACCATTCCTTCACAGGTTATGACATTTGCAAAATGACAGCTATGAAGTAGCAATGAGATGATTCTATGGTTGTGGGTGGCAGCATTAGGAATGTTGCGAACCACCTCAGCTGTCTGCCCAACCTTTAAGGTCATGATTTATTTTTGTTTTGGTTTGGTTTTTCAAGACAGGGTTTCTCCGCTTAGTACATCCGGACTGTCCTGAAACCCACTTTGTAGAACAGGTTGACCTTGAACTCACTGAGATCCACCTGCCTCTGCCTCCTGATTGCTAGGATTAAAGGTGCGTGCCACTACCGTTCAGGTCATGATTTCTATACTGTGACAACGTAATACCATAGATATGTAGTACATGGCTAAACTGTACTCATCTTGAGAGACACAGCTATTGTCTGTTGCCCCTTGCTGAAGAATAGGCTTATATCCTTCCTAAAAAAGTATGGCCCATGGCCATTGACAATTCTCCCTTTAGAGGATCATGCCTGGGATTTGAACTCAGGACCTCTTAACCACTGAGCCATCTCTTCAGCGCAAGGTTTGTGTCTTTTAATTAAGCTGTAATTGTTGTGTGTGTGTGTGTGTGTGTGTGTGTGTGTGTGTGTGTAACGTGTATGTAAGAGCATGGGTGGCTCATTTCATGCACCTGGATGTCAGAGAACAACTTTGTGTGTCAGTTTTCCCCTTCCGTCTTACCAAGGGTTCCAGGAGTCAACACCAAGTTGTCAGGCATGCACGAAAGCACTTCACCCACTGGGGCACTGCACTCAGGAAGTCTTTCTTTTCTCATTTGGTTTTTAATATTTACTTCTGCATTTTTAATTTTATGTGTATGTCCAAATGTATGTGGATGTACCTGATATGTATGCCCATGGAGCCCAGAAGAAGGTACCAGGTACTCTGGAACTGGAACCACAGAGGGCTGTAAGCAACCATGTGGGTGCGGAGAATGCAACCTGGGCTCTCTGGGAGAGCAGCCACTGCTCTAACCACTAAGACATTTTTTCGGCCCCCAATTAATTTTTTGAGACAGTGATTCATACAGCCCAGCCTGGCCTTGAATTTGGTACATTGCCTAGACTGGTTTCAAATCCCTGATCCCTTCTGATCTCTACGACTGAAATGGTAGGATTATAAGCATGCACCAAAACATCCAGCCTACATATATTTTGTATCCCTAAGAGAAGGAAGAGACATCCCTTTATTCTAAATAAATGGACATTATGGGGAGAAAATTTATTCAACTTTGAAATATCTTAAATGCAAGAATTAGCTACAATTTGGGGAAGCAAGACTTATAGACAATTTACAATATAACTATAAAAACAAAACAAAACTGAATGTGCTTATGAACTAAGATGTGGCACACATACAGACCTTCTCCCATACATAGATCACAATTATAAATACTACATTCAGCGGGGCATGGTGGCTTACGCCTTTAATCCTAGTAATCAAGAGGCAGAGGCAGGTGGATTTTTGAAAGTTCGAGGCCAACCTGGTCTACAAAGAGTTCCAAGACAGTTTGAGCTACCACACAGAGAAACCGTTTCAAAAATGAATGAATGAATGAACACTACATTCACCCCCAAAACACAACACCATCCCCTGTTGCAGAAGAACCTGTGGTATTACTATGTACTGTATTCTATGGTTTTACCCAGGTCCTGTGTCAAGGGCAGAAAACAGAAAATGGCTGTGTGGTTCCACACCTTTTCTTAAGTCTCAACAGAAATGAATTATGTTAAATGAAAGTCAAGGGTGCTTTTTCAGGTCCTCTCAGGAGTTGGCAAAGTCTTGAGGCATTTTTTGTCAAACTAAAACTTACCGATTTTTTTGGAAGTCCCGGGCAGAATTCTGGCCACTGGTATTTCCTGAGGCTACATCCCCATCATCAACACAGAACGCTAGCTCTCGTGGGTTCTAGGCTACACAGCTGACATCTTGGGAAATGGGTTGATACAGGTAGACTATCAGAGATGGTGCAGATCTGAACTGGAATCCACCTCCGACACTCAGATGATGGATCCCCACAAGCTATTGCTAGGGCCCTGGTTAGATGACACCAAATGGTGCTGGGCAGACCCCCCACAACATGCTACCCTGATATTTTTCCAGCTGAAGCCAGAAGCAATGCATGCTACCCTTGTTTGTTTCCTAGGAGATACTGGCACTAAACACACCGCACAGTTATTAATGTAGGATACCAGGTGCTAGCCAGTGAAGTCCTCCTGATAGAGCTTTACTGTGTTCTCAAAGCTGGCAGAGGCAAAACCTCCTCACGTGGATATCCTGTGGATGGGGCTGAGGACACTGTCACACTTAATACACATCTCTTCATTAATTTCCAGATCCAAATGCTCTTAGCTGTGGGTGGGCAAGCATCGCCAGTACCGCCCAAGCCACTTGACCTCATTTTCATGACCACCAGCATTTCCGAGCAATCCCTGCTCTTGCAGAGACTCAGGTCTGATTCCCAGAACCTACATGATAATGTACAACCATACATAAATCCAGTTCTAGGGCACCCAACACTCCCTTAAGACCTCTTTGGATACCAGGCATGCATATATACACAGATATATGCAGGAAAAGCATTCAAACACATAAATAAATGTTAAAGAATGGTTATACAATGCCATCCTGCTCTGCCAAATGTAAGCGTAGAACAAGAGCGCAGACGCAGTTATCGCCACATAGGCCTTCAGGAAAGGACAGATTTACAGACCTTGTCATCACCCTTAGTGACTGAGATGCAGGTTCCATGGTTGCCAGTGTGTGGTCCCAGCTGCCCAGGTCCAGGCTGCAGCTCGGGGCTCCGAGGAGCTCCTCATCACTTGGCAGGTGCTGAGTGAGGAGGGGTTGTGCACTCTTCTGTCAGTGCTCTAGGTAAAGGCGCTAAACAACCAACCTGGGACCCCTGTAAACCAGAACCTCAGCTTAGGGTTGCCAGCCCTTCCTGGTAGCATGGATCCAGGCTGCCGATCCACAAAAATGGCTGACCTCCTCAGAGTTCCTCCCCTTTCGCTCACTGTCAGGGTTGAGAGGGTAATGTTCTTTAATGTTGTTGTGGTCACTGGGGAGGGAGAAATATGTTTATTTTTGGTTCACATCTACTGGTTTTTTTTCCTCTTTTATGAGAGATCTCACTTCTTAGTCCTGGAACTCACTATGTAAACCCAGCAAGCTGGCCTTGAACTCAGTGATCCCACAAAGGCTGCTGGGATTAAAGGTATGTGCTACCATGCCCAACTATGTGCAATTTATTTTATGTTGAATTTGATTATGCAACTCGCTTTTCATTTCTTTCATGTTTTTCCTGTGATGGCTTAGCAATAATTAGTTCTCCCCGTGTAAGCCTTGTAGCACAGGACTTCCTTAAGTCCAGTGGTGCATCTATCTCTAGTGCTCTGCTCCATAGATATGCTCATTGGTACTGTTCTCTCCGTTTTTAAGTATATGTAGGAAAAATGTGGGATTCCTTTTGTACCCTGTGTCCAGTATCAACTATTTGGTCTGAGTAATCTACATCTACCACTGAGAACTATTTCCTTATTTGAGCTGGGCTCTCGCTATGTTACCCAAGCTGGCCTTCAACTCCTGAACTGATACAACCCACCTGTCTTAGCTTAGTAGTACAAACTATAACCATGTCACTGTACTTGGCTGACATTTGGTTTCTCTAAAGTAGTAACTTTAAAATATGCAAATGTTTACATTTTCTGTGTGCATTTCGGTTTAGATGTATATGTACAATATGCATGCAGGAGCCTGAGGAGGTCAGAAAAAATATCAAACCCCTGAAACTGGAGTAACAGATGGCTGTGAGCCACCGTATGGGTGCTGGGGACTGAACTTGGGTCCTCTGCAAGAACATTGCTGAGCCATGTCACCAGCCCCAATAAACAAAGAGGGACACAGCTACACACAAACACACATACACGCAAACACACACACACACACGCACGTATAAAATGTATTATTTAGAATGTATGTACACACATATATGCCATGGTGCTAGTGGGAAGGATAGAGACCATTTGGGGAGTTGGTTCTCTCTTTCTTTTAAAGACCTTTTATTTATTTATTTGTTTTTTCAAAACGGGGTTTCTCTCTGTAGCCCTTGCTGTCCTGTCTGTAGACCAGGCTGGCCTTGAACTCAAGAGATTCACCTGCCTCTGCTTCCTGAGAGCTAGGATTAAAGGTGTGCATCACCACTGCCAGGTTCTTATACTGTGATTTTTATTTTTGCTTTGTTTGTGAAACAGGGAACTCACAATGTAGAGCAGACAAGCCTAAAACTCACAAGAGATCCAAATGGCCCTGCCTCCTGAGTTCTGGGATTAAAGGCATGCAACTCTAAACCCAGCTCTTAAACCTCCTTTGTGATACAGGGTCTCCTTCACTATTTCTATGCTAAATCAAGGTGACAGGCTCTAGGGATTGAATACAGATCAAAAAAGCAGGAGAAGCCAACAAGGGGAGCCCCTTTACTCAACGAATCCCCCTGCTCACTTCTGCTTTTTTGGGATGTCTCAACTCTGCAGTACAAGTTTGCTACAATTCACTACCATGCCACATCTTCCTAAGTGCTGGGATTACAAACCTGTGCCACCACAACCTACTTTAATACTTTCTTTCATTTTGTTGAGATAGGGGCTCATGTAGCCTAGGCTGATTCAAATTTCCTATGTAGCAAAGACTAGCCTTTCCTGATCCTGCCGTCTCCACCTCCTAAGTGCTAAGGTTACAGGTATGTGCCACTAGGTTTGGTTCTAGAGCTTCTTTATTATTTTTTAAAATATTTATTTATTTATTATGTAATACAATATTCTGTCTGTGTGTATGCCTGCAGGCCAAATGAGGGCCCCAGACCCCATTATAGATGGTTGTGAGCCACCATGTGGTTGCTGGGAATTGAACTTAGGACCTTTGGAAGAGCAGGCAATGCTCTTAACCTCTGAGCCATCTATCCAGCCCCCGAGCTTCTTTATTTTTTTTTTAAAATATTTATTTATTTATTATGTATACAATATTCTGTCTGTATGCCTGAAGGCCAGAAGAGGGCGCCAGACCTCTTTACAGATGGTTGTGAGCCACCATGTGGTTGCTGGGAATTGAACTCAAGACCTTTGGAAGAGCAGGCAATGCTCTTAACCACTGAGCCATCTCTCCAGCCCCCGAGCTTCTTTATTTTTATGCAGTATATTTTTCAGTCTTTTATGACTCACAAATTTCTATTATAGTTAGCCCGTTCCAACCTGAAATTTCCTAGTTTCTTCAAATGTTTTTAGATTGCTTTGTTTACACTAAGATCTGATTAGTAGAGAATATGTTTGAGATAAAGACATACAGAAATAGCTTTATTATCCTTAAAATGGCTACCATCTCAACAGAATTACTTTAAGAGCTTAGCTTTCCACCATCGAACCGAGAACACTAAATCTCACTATGTATTGGTATTCATTTTCAGACTTTCTATTGTTTTAGCAATTTATGATTTATGTTCTAGTTAATTTTTGAGACTTAATTTTCTTTTGAAGATTTATTTATTTATTATATACATTGTGTTTTGCCTGCATATATGCCTGCATGACAGAAGAGGGCACCAGACCCCATAATAGATGGTTGTAAACTACCATGAGGCTGCTGAAAATTGAACTCAGGATCTCTGAAAGAGAAGTCAGTGCTCTTAACCTCTGAGCCATCTTTCCAGCCAGAGACTTAATATTTTAAATTTCTGAGACTAGCACTCTTATTTCATTCCTTTAAAAATTTTTCCTCTTAGCTGGATGTGATGGCAAATGCTTTTAATCCCAGCACTCAGGAGGCAGAGGCAGGTAGGTCTCTGTGAGTTCAAGGCCAGCATGGTCTACAAAGGAATTCCAGGACAGCCAGGGCTACATAGAGAGATTCTGTCTCAAAAAAACAAAACAAACTTTTTTCATGGTTATTACTTCTTTATCTTTTATACAACCAATGCATCAGAACACATAAATTTTCATTTATTCAAATCTTTTTTAATAATTTTGTTTTAAAGACAACTTACTTTATGTGTATGATATTTGGCCTGGCACCATGTGGTGCCCAGTGCCCAGGGAGGATCAAAGTGTCGGGTCCCCTGGAGGGGAGCTAAAGTTTGAGAGCTGCTGTATGGATGTCAAGACCTGAATCTGGGTCCTTTGAAAGAACATACTGAGCTTTTAACTGCTGTCTCATCTCTCCACCTTTCTTCAAATCTTTTATTTATTTATTTCATTATACTTTTTTTTTAATGCATAGCCCAGGCTGGCCTCGAACTCATGATCCTCTTGCCTCTGCCTCCTTCAGCAAACCCTACCGACATGCACTACCACAACCGGTTCATTATACTTTTAAGAAGATTTATTTAAGTGTGTGTGTGTCTGTTTATGAGTGCAGGTGTACATAGAAGCCAGAAGAGGGCGTCAGGTCCCCTAGAGCTGGAGCAACACAGGTGGTTGTAACTCATCTCACATGGAATCTGAGAAGAAAACTTGGGATCTCTGTGAGATCAGTAACACAATTAACCTCCAAGGCTTACCCCATCCCCAGTAAAAAAAAAAAAAAAATCCTCTTGGAAAGAAAATGTGTCAGTGTTTTACTGTTGCCTGAAATGTGCTCCTTATCAAAATATTTTGCCTAAGTTCAAAATCTGAGCATCAGGATCTGCTTTATGGTACTGGACTCCCTGGGCTGCTGAAGCATTTCCTCTGCATACCGATACAAAGCTCGCTCAGCTAGGTGTTTTTTTTTAATATTTATTTATTTATTATGCATACAATATTCTGTCTGTGTGCATGTCTGCAGGCCAGAAGAGGGCACCAGACCTCTTTACAGATGGTTGTGAGCCACCATGTGGTTGCTGGGAAATGAACTCAGGACCTTTGGAAGAACAGGCAATGCTCTTAACCACTGAGCCATCTCTCCAGCCCCCGCTCAGCTAGGTGTTAGCAGAACAACACAGGATGAGGGTGCGTCTCATCCGGTTCTGAGAGCTTTCCTTTAGTTCTGCCATGAGCCCATAGTGACACACATATATGGGGGCGATTGGAAGTCACCTGAACACCCCCTGAACGTCTGTCTATACCTTAGCTATGTGGCCAGAGCAAAGAGTCCTTTGGTAACATAATAGCCCTACCCTGCAGAGAAGGTCCTCCAGTCTCAAAGACACCTGTCCAGGGTTTTCTGTAGCCCTTCTGTAATAAACATCACAGACTCCAGCTCTTGTATCACAGCTACAGACTGTCAGCCAATTATATGTGTTCCAAACTGTGGTTCTTTCCTATTTGCCTGCTGTGGCCTCTGTGATCCAGTCACCCAATGGGTTGCGGCCATAGCTTCCTCATCACAGTCTCAATGTCAACCATGGGGAGTTAGTGATCCTCCCAAGTATGTCCTTTCTTTGTTCCTCAGTTTGAGCACACCCTTTGGAAGCCTCATTACATTTACTGTCCTATTATAGTTTGAAATTTTATATTATGTTAAAATGTCATATAGTTTCTATATCCTGACTGTACGCAAACCAATACATGATACTAAGGTAAAAATCCGAAGAGCTAAATCAAACTGCCACTTAACACCTACAGAGTAACCATACACCCTCATTCAGGGACTTTCCACATTTATAGAAGAAGACAGTTTTGGGGCAATCAATGTATTAATCTTTAATTTATTTATACAACTGACACAAGAGAAATGTCCATAAAGTCTTTCAAAACAGCCCTTCTTGACAAATCTTATTTCAAAATATTAATGAAAAAATGCTGTTCATTTGTCTTTCTTCATTCTCCACACAGATCCATGAGAGAAGAATGATGATTTACAAAACGATCTTGAGGAAAAAAGGAGCTGGTGGGACGGCTCTTCGGTTTATAGAGCACCTGCCCTCAGTCATGAGGAGCAGACTGTGGATCCTAGCAGTCATGGAAGGGACTAAGCGCTGGCCCTGAAGACAAGGGGGCTAGGACTGGTTCCACGAGTCCCAGGTTCAAGAAAATATCCTGTCCCAAATGAAAAAAGCAGAGAATGACAGGACACCCCATGCCCACAACCTCACCTCTTACAAAGAGACACACAGAGACAAACACAGATAGACAAGACAAACACAGATAGATGACAGACAGACAGACACAGATAAGACAAACATACAAATAGATAAAATAAACATAAAATACAAACAACAAAAACAAAGCGGGAGGTATTGCTTTGTGGTATGATACTTGCCTAGCATATGTAAGTCCCTGGCTTCCATCCCCAGCATGGCAAAAGAAAGAAACAAACAAAAACAAAGCTGAAGGCATTACAATATCTAATTTTTAAATTTTATTTATTTATATAATTCTTTTTCTTTCTTTCTTTCTTTTTTTGGTTTCTCAAGACAAGCTGTCACTCTGTAGTTCTGGCTGACTTGGAAACTCACTATGTAGGCCAGGTGGGCCTCAAATATACAGAGAACCACCTGCCTCTGCTGGGATTAAATGCACACGCCCCAACATGCCCGGTTTCAATACTCAACTTTAAAACACAATGCATAAGTCCAGGCACGATATCGCATGCTTATAATCACAGCTGAAGCAGGACTGCACCAAGTTTGAGGCTAGGCTGGGATATGAGTTTCAAGCCAACTAGAACTACATGACAAGACCCTGTCTCAAAAACAAGCAAACAAAAAACCCTAAGAAATGCTATGAATCTGGAGTAACCAAAACAACAAGGTATTGGTATAAAGACAATAAAGCAGAGGAGGATACAGAAATAAATAATTCACACACCTATTACAGTCAAATGATTTCAACACAGTTGACAAGGGCAAACAGTGTAGAAAGCAAACTCTCTTTAAGTGGTACCGGGAAAACTCCAGGTGTAAAAAGGTAAAACTGGTCTCTCCTCACCTGAAAGACTCATGGGCTGAGCCTCTAGACAGGAGTATAGGTCAGCACTAGACTGGAACTAGGAAACGATCAGAAGCCCCAGGGGAACGTCTCATGCCATTCAAGTGGCTAAGCGTGTTTCTGAATGTATGACTGCAGACAAACAGGTCACAAGAGCACATGTGAACAATGTGATCAACAGCTCTGTGCGACAAAGAGCCGGCGGAGCAAAGACAAGCGGAACAGGAGTACCTGTAAATAACACACCTGAGAGAGGGTTAACTTCCATAAGACGCACAAACTCCAAGAGCAAAAAGGAAAAAAGAAAGAAAGAAAAAAAACCCTAACATTTGAAAATTAAATCAAAAACTCCAAAAACTTGACACAGGAGTGTGTGTAATATCAATTTCCTAGAAAGCTGAAGTCAAAGAAATAACCATGTTTGGGAAAAACAAAAACCAAAAACCACAGTACCCTCTTTTCCATCTTCCTCTCGGAGAGGCAGCTTTGCTTCTGCCTCTCTCCCCACTTCTCTCTTCCCCCCTTCTCTGTCTCTTTCTCCTCTTCTCTCTCTCTCTCTCTCCCCCTCTCTCTCTCTGTCCCCCCCTTCACCCTTCCTCCTCCATAACCCCCTAAATAAACATTCAACCTCACCCTGCAAAAAAAAAAAAAAAAAACAAAAAACAAACCACAGTACCACCCAATCCAGAAAGTGAAAATTAGGCAACTCTTTCCCACCTCCCTTGAGTCTGACGACAGGTGGGCATGGGCACTGCTCTAAGTATCATGCGTGTTTATCTGCTAAGATCTTAAACATTTTTATTCATGTGTACATGTGTGTGTCTGTGTGAGTGTATGATATAAGGCATCAGATATTTTGGGGAGGGAGATGGAGGTCACTTGACATGGGTGCTGGAACAAATATAGGGTCCCTAGAAGAGTATCATATCAAGGGCTCTTATTTGTTCTTTCCAGTCTCCTCAAAAATAGTATGGAGATTCCTCTAAAAATTAAAAACGGAGTCGGGAAGTGTTGGCGCACGCCATTTTTATCCCAGCACTCGGGAAGCAGAGACAGGCGGAATTCTTTGAGTTTGGGGTCAGCCTGGTCTACAGAGTGAGTTTCAGGACAGCCAGGCCTGTTACACAGAGTAATCCTGTCTCTAAAAACAAAACAAACAAAAAATTAAAAATGGGGGCTGAAGAGTTGGCTCAATGGTTAAAATAAAAGCACTGGCTTCTCTAGCAGAGAACCTGGTTCCCACTCCCAGCGCCACTGGCAACTCACAACTGTCTGGAACTCCAGGGGATCTGACCCGCACCTCTTCTGGCCTCCCCAGGCAACAGGCACAAATGGCTGTGAATGCCACAGGGGTGCTAGGAATTGGGCCCTACAAAGGTTCTCTATAAGAAAAACCAGTGCTCTTTACTGAGCCAGTTATCTTTCCAGCAACCTCATGGTCTTTCACAACCATCAATTATCCCAATTCTAGGGACACGATGCTCTCTTATGACCTCTATGGACTCTAGGTAAGCATGTGATGCAGAGATGAAGATTTAAAAAAAATCTAGAAAAATTGTTTTGAAAAATTTAAGATCAGCTAGGTGGCAGTAGCACATACCTTTAATTCCATCAGAGGGAGATAGTTTGAGGCCAGCCAGGTCTACATAACAAACTGTAGGTCAGCCAGGGCTACACAGTGAGACGGTCTCAAAAAACTAAATAAATAAATGTAAGACACTACATGATTTGGTATACATGTGAGCCCATGTATACTAATTTGGTCATAATCAAACTGCTCCAATAAAAAATGTGTCTAGTTTCTAGTTTAGGAAGGGTACTCTGGAAATATGGGCCACAATTTTAAATGTATATAGCTACTTTGAGGACAAGGTGCTCTATAAGAGATCCCATCTCAGGGAGCAGAGATGGCTCAGCAGTTAAGATTACTGGGGAGCTCAGAGGTCCTGAGTTCAATTCTCAGCAACCACATTGTGGCTCACAGCCATCTATAGTGGGATCTGATGCATTCTTCTGGCATAGTCATACATGCAGATACACCACTCACATAAATAAATAAATAAATCTTAAAAAAAAAGATTGCATCTGAAAACCCAAAAGAATCTCCCCCCAAACATATTTATTTGATTTATTCATTTTACATTTTGTGTGAGTGTTTTACCCAAATGTTTGTATGTGCACTATGTGTCTGCTTGGTACTTACAGAGGTTAGAAGAGGGCATCAGAACCTCTGCAACTGGAGCTATGGATGGTTGTGAATCACCATGTGGGGACTGGGAAAGAAACCTGGGCCGTCTGCAAGAGTAGCCAGTGCTCTCGGTCAACGCCATTTCTCCAGCCACACCCAAAAGAATCTTAAGGTAAAAATTTATTAAAAACTGTATTGTTCAGCTGGGAAATGGTGGTGTTTGACTTTAATTCCAGCATTAGGGAAGCAGAGGCAGGAGGATCTCTGTGAGTTTGAGGCCAGCCTGGTCTACAGATTGAGTTCTAAGACAGACAGGGCTATACAGAGAAACACTATCTTAAGACAAAACCAAAACCAAACCAAAGCAAAAACCTGTACCTTTCAGTTGGTCCCAATGCCACAGGTCTGTAATCCCAGTTCTTATAGAAGACTGAGGTAGGAGAGTCATAAGTTAAAGGCCTGTTTGTGTTATAGAATGAGTTAAAAGCATGAAGATCCTGCCTAAAAAAATGAAAACTCAAAACCAAGACTAGAAACAGGTTTAAGAAACCTTCTCTTGGGCTGGAGAGATGGCTCAGAGGTTAAGAGCATTGCCTGCTCTTCCAAAGGTCCTGAGTTCAATTCCCAGCAACCACATGGTGGCTCACAACCATCTGTAATGAGGTCTGGTGCCCTCTTCTGGCCAGCAGGCATACACACAGACAAAATATTGTATATATAATAAATAAATATAAATATTAAAAAAAAAAAGAAAGAAAAAGAAACCTTCTCTTACGAGCTGTTGAGCAGGAGAGATCAAGAAAGTCCCAAAACAATATGGGTATTGCCACTGTTCTTGTCTGCTTCCCAGAGTTTGAACTTAAGGTTCTATTACTGAAGACACCATGCACTGCAGACATAGAACTCAGAGGATCCATGCTGGATCTGACCTGAAAGGCCCGAGGACTAGCTTTTATAGTACCACAAGGTGCTTTGTAAGCTTCCAAGGGAAGGAAGTAACCATCAGTCACAGCCAACTGCGTGTCACCCATAATAACTTGCAGCATGGCAAGATAGCCCTAAGGGTGAGATAGTGGCACTCACATCTTGGTGGTAACCAACAGCTGTCTAATTGGACTTAAAGCCTGCTTTTTTTTTTTATTTTTTTTTTAAATATTTATTTATTATGTATACAATATTCAATCTGTGTGTGTTTGCAGACCAGAAGAGGACAGCAGACCTCATTACAGATGGTTGTGAGCCACCATGTGGTTGCCGGGAATTGAACTCATGACCTTTGGAAGAGCAGGCAATGCTCTTAACCACTGAGCCATCTCTCCAGCCTAAAGCCTGCTTAAGAAGACGGAGATCATGCTTGGTACTAGAAACCTAACTTCCCAGGCTAGTCAGGTCAGAGATCACAGAGGAGCAATTTCTGCCACTTTAACTAAAGCAGCACAGTTCTTTTTCTCCTTTTTTCCTTTTTTTAAAATTGAAGCCGGGCGATGGTGGCGCACGCCTTTAATCCCAGCACTCGGGAGGCAGAGGCAGGCGGACCTCTGCGAGTTCGAGACCAGCCTGGTCTACAGAGCTAGTTCCAGGACAGACTCCAAAGCCACAGAGAAACCGTGTCTCGAAAAACCAAAAAATAAAAAATAAAAAAAAAAATTGATTTTTATTGAGCTCTACATTTTTCTCTGCTCCTCTCCCTGCCTCCCTCCCCTTTCAATCCTCTCCCAAGGTCCCCATGCACCTAATTTACTCAGGAGAATTTGTCTTTTTCTACTTCCCATGTAGATTAGATTCATGTATGTCTCTCATTGTTGTCTAGGTTCTCTGGGATTGTGTACGCTGGTTTTCTTTGCTTTATGTTTAAAAAGTGAGTACATGTGATAATTGTCTTTCTGGGTCTGGGTTACCTCACTCAAAATGATGTTTTCTAGCTCCATCCATTTGCCTACAAAATTCAAGATGCTGTTATTTTTTCTGTTGTGTAGTACTAGTACCCCATTGAGCAGCACAGTTTGTTTTTTTTTTGTTTGTTTGTTCTTTTGAGACAGGGTTTTTCTGTAGCTTTGGAGCCTATCCTGGAACTCACTCTGTTGATCAGGCTGGCCTTGAACTCACAGAGATCCGCCTGCCTCTGCCTCCTGAGTGCTGGGATTAAAGGCGTGCGGCATTGCCGCCGCTCAGTAAGCAGCATAGTTCTTTTTTTTTTTAATTTTTTTTTATGGTTTATTTAACTTTATTTTATGTGCATTGGTGTGAAGGTGTCAGATCCCCTGGAACTGGATCTTCAGACAGTTGTGAGCTGCCATGTGGGTGCTGGGAATTGAACCCGGGTCCTCGGGAAGAGCAGTCAGTGCTCTTAACCGCTGAGCCACCTCTCCAGCCCCAAGCAGCATAGTTCTTAACTGCACCATAAATACTCTTATACCCATAGGTAAGTGTAGCTCTTAGTCACCAAAGAAACTTCTTTTTGCAACAGACAGACCATTACAGAAAAACGTATCTGATTTAAATGCATAAAACAACTAACCATGGAGTACCAAAGCCCAATAGATACATCTAAAACAGAACTCTTACATCTAAGGCTTGGGAACATTGTGAAAGAGGAGCAAAAGGATTTTGAAAGTTTGTGAGTCTACTGTTAACAACATAAGTACACAGAGGCTCATTAAAATATAGCATCATTTTTCCTAATTTAAAGAGAGATTCGCAAGAGGCATTTAGAACCCCAAATAAGCACAACCAGAGAACCTCTCTGCAACATATTATCATATTAATACATCACAGTCAAGGTGTCAAAAATACAAAGCCGCCGGGCGATGGTGGCGCACGCGCCGGGCGATGGTGGCGCACGCCTTTAATCCCAGCACTTGGGAGGCAGAGGCAGGCGGATCTCTGTGAGTTCGAGACCAGCCTGGTCTACAGAGCTAGTTCCAGGACAGGCTCCAAAGCCACAGGGAAACCCTGTCTCGAAAAACCAAAAAAAAAAAAAAAAAAAAAAAAAAAAAGCAAAAAAATACAAAGCCAAGGGGCTGGAGAAATTGCTCAGTGGATAAGAGCAATGGCTGCTGGCTCAGAGGACCTAGGTTTGATTCCTAGCATCAACATGGTGTTTCACAACTGTCCATAACTCTAGTCCTAGGAGATCCTACATCCTCTTCTGGCCTCCATGGCCATGGGCAACAAGCATACGTACAGTGCACAAACACACTTAAGACAAAACATCCATACAAATAAAACAAAATAAAATAAATTTTTTTAAAAAATATTTTTATGGTTTATTTAACTTTATTTTATGTGCATTGGTGTGAAGTGTCAGATCCCCTGGAACTGATCTTCAGACAGTTGTGAGCTGCCATGTGGGTGCTAGGAATTGAACCCGGGTCCTCTGGAAGAGCAGTCAGTGCTCTTAAACACTGAGTCATCTCTCCAGCCCCAATAAAATAAAATTTTAAGGGCAGAAATAGGCTCAGCTGTGGTAAGGCACACCTTTAATCCCAGAATTTGAGAGGCAGAGGCAGGCGAATCTCTGTGTGTTCAAGGTCAACCTGGTCTACAGAGTGAGTTCAAGGATAGCTAGGCCTCACAGAGAAATACTGTCTTGAAAAACAAAACAAAATAAAACACAACAAAAAAGCGGAAATACAATGTATCAAACAAGTAAAAACAAACAAGTTGATATAGTTAATTTGATGTCTGATAACGTGGGTCGAAAACCAAAATGAATCAGAAGAGATCAAGAATACTACAAATTTATAAAAGGAGCAATTCCTCAAGAAGACATAACAAAGGGTGTCACAGTCTACCTGTCTAGGCAGTTATCCACTTCTCATAGGCTCCAAAAGGCAACAGCCACTCCACACTGGACAGAAGGAGATGAGGACATTTGGATTGTCTGCTGATAAGCAAAGAACTCAAAGCCATTCCTGACACCACCATGATACTCCTGCCTAACACTCAAGAGCCACTGGATTCTACCTGGCTCCTATCAGCTAAATAGCTGCTCCTTCTAGACTGGCAAGGACAGGAGATTTGTAGAAAAGGGATCCCCACCATATAGAGATCAATAACTTTCTTGAATGTTCACAGGACCAACCTGGCCCACTTACTCCCAGAACGTCCAAAGATGCTAGGCTGGACATGCCTAATAGGTTTGGGTACCCTGGTAATTGCCTATATGTCTCCTGAGTAGTGTTAGTGGTTGCCGGTGTCCTTGCTCAATTTGGCAGGGGACACTGAGTCAGACAGCTGGAACTACAAAATTCAAACTATAAAAGGACTCAGATATCAGAAGAATCGCCTGGAGTCCACAATCTTCCAAAGAAATGGCATGGGAGAAAAAAAGGCTTTCTCAAAGACCCAAATAAGAAGTGTGATGATGGTAGACAGGGGGTGAGTGAGTGGCATTATTTATTTGGGTAAAAAGTGTGAGTGGCGGCCAAGCAGGGAGAGAACACTAAGATCACATCTCCTGGGGCATCCACATAAGAAAACACTTTATGCCAATACAAAATATGCTGTCATACACGCAGTTGACAGAACCTGGTTTCATTGCTTGCTACAGAAAAAAACAACTGAAAAAAAAATTACCCACAGGTGACAGAGACATGGGGAAGCAAAAAGTGAGAATGTGAGGAATTAAGATAAACACAACAGGGGCTAGAGAGATGGCTCATCAGTTAGGATATATACCTGCATGTGTCTAAGCGACACCAGAAACATCTGTGCATTCATGTTCACTGGTGCATTATTTAGAACAGCTAAGCAATAACCAGCTTATACGTCCATTAACATAATGAAGAAAATGTGCTGTATACACAAACAAAAAGGAATTTTGTTTGCAAAGAAAAATAAAATTATGCATTTATTTAAGAAAATGTTGCAGAATATTCCTTTACACTGTGAAGATGTGTTACTGTGACTGGTTTAATAAAAAGCTGAACGGCCATTAACTAGGCAGGAAGAGGTTAGATGGGACTTCTGGGGACGGAGAAGACTTGGAGAGGAAGAAAGGCAGGGTCACAAGCCAGAAGCAGAGGATGCAGGATGAGCAGTACAGAGTAAAGGTAACCAAACCATGTAAAAGAACGTAGATTAAAAAATATGGTTAATTTAAGTTTTAAAAACTAGTTAGGGCCAGGCGGTGGTGGCACACGCCTTTAATCCCAGTACTCCAGAGAGGCAGAGGCAGGCTAATCTCTGTGAGTTCGAGGCCAGCAGCAAGCTTCAAAATTACAGAGAAACCATGTCTCTAAAAAACTAACCAAACAACAACAACAACAAACTAGTTAGAAACAAACCTAAGCTACAGGCCAAGCTTTTATAATTAATATTAAGTTTTATGTTGTTTTTTTATGAGCTGGCAATCTAAAGGAAAAAAGCTGACTAAAGAAAAAACATACGTAACTGGAATTCATTACGCAAAATAAGCCGGAACGACAAAGACAAATACCAGACTTTCCCTTGAATGCAGAACACACACTTCACATTACAAATGAGGGCCATAAAACTAAAAAAGGAGATGCTGAGAGAGGATGAGACTGTGAGGAATGTGAGGAACTGTGGGTAATGAAATATGAAGACAGAAGAAGGGCTTCCTGGGGGAGCAGGGAGCCAGCTGGGTACAAGAGGGGGTACAGGAGGGGAATGAAAGCTAATGAAGTATAAAGAAACAAATAACCATGCCATGATAAGACACATTACTCTATATACAAATACAAAATAACAACAACAACAACAACAACGAAGACAGGCTATTGTATCATTAAAGCCTTTTTGTTCCCAATTACTTATCTCTATCAACAAGGCTTTCAGATCAGGCAAACAGTAAAAGAAGTTAAACCATTCTGATAGTGAACACCACTTAATGTGGGGCACCTGAGACACCGAGCGCTTCTCAAGGCGGCACAAGAGGGTAGTCAATAAAGAAGGTGATAGTGCCGGGCGGTGGTGGCGCATGACTTTAATCCCAGCAATCAGAAAGCTGTGAGTTTGAGGTCAGCCTGCTCTACGGAGCAAGTTCCAGGACAGCCAGGGCTATTACACAGAGAAACCAAGCCTCAAGCCCCAACACCCCCCCCCCAAAAAAAGAAGTATAAGATATTACATATATCTGTAATATCAGCATTTGGAGGCTAAGACAGAAGAATTATGGGTTCAAGGCCAACCTGGGCTGCATAGGGAGACCAGTCAGGCAGGTCCTGAGACTTTAGCAAGCACTATTCCCACTGGGGTATGTCCTTGGTCAACAGATAAGACTAGCAGAAGCTCCTAAGACTAATTAATTTAAGTTACTTAAGGGAACCAATGAAAACTTCCCTGGAACTTGGGGCATAAGAACTGAGGTTTGGAGAACTTTGAAGATGATCTTGAACTCTTTTTCCTCCTTTACCATCTCCCAACTGTTGGGATCACAGGAGGGCACCACAATGCCCAACTTAAAATACCCAATATAAAGTATATTCAGGGACTGGGTGTGGTAGGGCACACCTTTAATTCTAGTACTCAGGAGGCAGAGGCAGGCTGATCCCTGTGAGTTTGAGACCAGCCTGGTCTACAAAGCAAGTTCCAGGACAGCCAAGCTGTTACACAGAGAACAAAATAAAACAAAAAAGTATATTGGGGAACTAGAGATATAGCTCAGGTTAAAAACACTTGTCTTACACAGGACCTGGGTTGGTTCCCAACAGCCATACGAGTACGATAGCCCATAAACTATACATAATTCCAGTTCTGACCTTTAAGGGCTCCAGGCACACACGTGGTTCACATACATACATGCAAGGTAACACACATACCAATAAAATCAATAAGCGTAAAAAAATTTTTAAAAATAGATTGCTTTTTCTGGTTTGTATGTGGGTTTGTTGTTGTCTTCTTTTTAGACAGAGTTTCATCATGGAACTCCAGCACCTTTCTTTTGTTTATTTTGAGAGAGGGCCTTACACTGTAGCTCAGGTTGGCTGTAGCTCAAAGTTATTCCTCCTGCCTTGGTCTCTCAATGGTTAAGCTATGATTATGTACATACAATACCTAGCATAAGAACAATAAAAATGATCACTGTATTAAAATATCTTGCATTTAAACATTTAACCATATTAATCATGGAATTCTTTGGCATAAATTCCTAGAAGTAAAAACATAGCTCGGATTACATAATCACTTTAAGGACAAATATACTTTGCTTGGCAATTTTCCAAGATAATGAACCCACTTTGCATTAGAGAAGCTCACCTTTTGGGCCGAGGCAGGCCCATTGGGGTAAGGTTGGGATCTGGTTTAGGAATGGTTTTCCGGATGCGAATCTGTGAGACTTTCTTTGGTCTCTTCTCTGGCTCAGCCTGTTTTAAGGGTTAAAATAAAAATAGGCAAAATGTTAAGTTATTTTAAAATAAAGCCTGTATACTCAAAACATCGCTTCCTCACTTTACAGATAAGCCTGAAAAGTAGCTAATGACAAATTTCCCCTTCCTCCTCTGGCGGCGTTTTCAGTTACTAAACAGAGAGTTGAACGGTTCCGAATGAGATAATCAAAGTCCTCAATCAGTGGAGACAGGCGATGCTGTGAACTACAGGACAGTATCATTTACTCATCTTCAATGCACAAGGTGACTCTTAGGGCCAGGGCTCTCTATAAACACTCTTTAATGCTGTTGCTGAGAAAAATGGGTCTGGAAAAAAATACAGACTAAGCTAACCTGCTCCCGCCTGGTGGAACAGGAGGACAACTTGAATTCAGAAGTTGAAAGGCAGTGAGGAGAAAACAGTAAGACCCCCCCCCCCCATCTCGGAAAAGAAACTGAAATAAAGGTAACAACCCCATAAACCCACCGTCTCCTTTCCTGGCCAAGCAGGAAAATTCCTACCTTAGAACTCCCAGCTACTGAGCCAAGGCCAGAGTCAAGCCTACACGAACCCTGTGATGGGAGTCAACAATGGAAATCCCAAAGCCACCAAGACCCTGGCACTTGCACTTACCTCTTTCTCTTCTGCAGGGCTGCTCTGTGGTCTGGGGCATGCCGCTGACACATCACCCAGCTCATCAAACCCAGGGACCTGGAACTCAGAGGCTGAGAGCAGGAGCTTGCTGACAGCTGGTTCTGTCACCAGGCAAGCCTTTGGCACCAAGGCAGGGAACACAGGCTCCAGCCTAGCACCATGGAGACAGAATGACGATAAAATCTGTGTAAGGTGTGCTTTCTACCTCCAGCATTTCTACTTAGTTTTTCTGTACATGTTCATGTCCTTGTGTGTGTGGAGGCCAGGAAAAAACTTTAAGACAATGTCTTTCCTTGGCCGTCCCATCCATCTTGTGTTTGAGATGGAGTCTCTCAATGGCCTAAAGCTGGCTGGCCAGTGAGCCTCAGGATCTGCCTGTCTCTTCCTGCCTACACTAGAATTACAAGTGTGTGCCACCATGCAGGCTACTGATGTGGGTTCTGGGGGATGAAACTCAGGTTCTCACGCTAGCAAGGCAGGCAACTAACCGACTAAGAAGTCTATCACCCAGCCTACATTATTTCTGAGCCACCTGCTTTCTAGTTACCTCTAGACACAACCTAGCTCTACACATGTGCAAAATTCTAAGAACGTGGTCAGTCCTTTCCAGGGATTAGAGCAGTTTTAAAGAAATGTGTACCTTAGTGAGTGGAGACTGGAGAGGAGAGAGTCAGTGAACAGACAAATGAACACTGCTCAGATGAGACCAGCCCCGTTCAGGGACCAGGACTGAGGCTGGTGAAGCAACAGGACTTGGAACAGCTTGAGATCCTAGTAAACTGGCTACTGAATCCTGTGCTAAATAAGTGGTGCTAATGATACAACCCTATTCCTTGTTATGTGATATAAAACCAAATGAATCTCAGAAATGTTTAATCTGAGACCTATAAATACTAAGATTAAGGAGACAAGAGGTTAAGAGTTATGACATGCCTGACTCATGCAATCTAAGAACACTAGAATAAATGTATTCTCCCTGCCCTTTCTCACATACCCATCCACACTTGAAGCTGGTGTGCCAAGGCTTACCTCAGGTGACTGCTGTTGGTGCTGTGGACAGCTCCCATGCCCGGGAGAGGCACATTTGGTATGGTGTTGTGGCTGAAGTAAAAGCACAAGCACAAAGCAGCAGGTTATGCGAGTGGGGCAACAACAAAGGCTCTGATGCTCCCTGAGGCTCTGGAACACGGTGCAGCCAAGAAACACAAGAGCCATGCTTATGTGCTCAGCCTTGGGTAGGACAAGGCTAACAGGAAAGTGCTTCCTAATTGAACTGGAGAGAGTATCAAGAAAAGTAGAGGACCGGAAAAGAAAGGACAGGAGCAAGAATGACTTTGGGACTTAAACCTTTTAATTAAGTTGGTAAGTACACATGTTAATATTCTTTACAATTTCAAGCATAAGGAATCATAAGTTGGTTCCATATGTAGAAGGGCTTGCTGCCAAGCCTGACCACCTGAGTTCAAAGTCTGGAACTCACAGAGTGGAAGAAAAGAATGGACTCCCTAAAACTTTGCTAACCTCCACATTACATTATGGCACATGTACATACATACACGCACACATACAACAAATGTTTCTAAAAATTAGACATGAAACCAAATACAACAACAAAGTATCTATACAAGGAAAAATACTATAAGTTATGCCTTATAAGATGCTGAGTTTGAAGCCAGTCTAAACAGGTGACTCTGTCACAACAAAATAGAAAAATGGGGCAGACAAGATGGCTTAGCAGGTAAAAGTGCCTACTGCCTGACAATGCAAGGAGACTGCCTAAGCTGATTTCTGGAACACACACAAAGGCAGAAAGCGAAACCAACACCAAAACTGTCCTCTGAGTGACTCTCTCTCTCTCTCCTCTCTTTCTTCCTCTTTCTCTCTCTTTCACACACACACACATACATATACACATACAGTGGTAGGGAAAATACTTTATGGAAATTAAACTGATTTAAGTATTGTTTTCAGGGCTATTAATTTATTTTGCCGGCAATACATGAAATGTTTTGTTGCTTTGCTTTTTCAGGAAGGAAAAGTGGTCCATCTATCACCTCTGTTTGTTTTGTTCTGTTTTGTTTTTTTGAGACAGGTGTCTTTGTGTAGCCTTGGCTGTCCTGGAACTCACTCTGTAGACCAGGCTGCTGGCCTTGAACTCACTGATCTGACTGCTTTTGCCTCCCCAGTGCTGGGATTAAAAGCATGTGCCACCACGTGCAGCTCATAAATAAGTTTTTTTTGTTTTGTTTTTGTTTTTTTTAGTTTTTCCGAGACAGGGTTTCTCTGTAGCTTTGGAGCCTGTCCTGGCACAGCTCTTGTAGACCAGGCTGGCCTCGAACTCACAGAGATCCACCTGCCTCTGCCTCATAAATAAGTTTAATAAAATAATAAAAACAAAACAAGACAAAACTGGGTAGTCGTGGCTGCCTTTAATCCCAGCACTTGAGAGACAGAGACAGGAGAATATCTGTGAGTTCGAGGACAGCCTGGTCTACAGGGTGAGTTCCAGAACAGGCTCCAAAGCTACACAGAGAAATCCTCTCTCAAAAAACAAAACAATATTAAGTGAGCTTAGGCATATGATTTTAAGTCACTTTTGGAGTCAATGAGTAGAGTCCATAGCAACACTACCCATATACCTTCCACTTGAAATAAAACAACATCCCAAGTTCTTGGTTACATATGTATAAAACTCCACAAAATAAAAAGGCCACATATAGAAAGCGAGAAGGTAGCTGGGTGGTGGTGGCGCACGCCTTTAATCCTAGCACTTGGGAGGCAGAGGCAGGCGGATCTCTGTGAGTTCGAGACCAGCCTGGTCTACAAGAGCTAGTTCCAGGACAGGCTCCAAAACCACAGAGAAACCCTGTCTCGAAAAACCAAAAAAAAAAAAAAAAAAAAAAAAAAAAAAAAAAGCGAGAAGGAAAACTATTTTAGGAAGTAGAAAGAGTTCTTGAAGGGAAAAGGAGCCAAGGCTCATATCCTGAAAACCAACACAGTATGTAAGGAACTAACAGTGAAGGGGTCAGGGCTGTGTCCTAGCACTTGGGAGATGGAGGATCCAGAGTTGGGGCTACTGTAGTGAGGTGGAGGTCATCATTAGCTACCAGAAAGAAAGAGAAAGAGTGGGGATGGAGGGGATACAACACAGATTAAAGCTGTGTTCCACAGCCGGGCGGTGGTGGTACACACCTTTAATCCCAGCACTCGGGAGGCAGAGGCAGGCGGATCTCTGAGAGTTTAAGGCCAGCCTGGTCTACAAGAGCTAGTTCCCAGACGGGCACCAAAGCTACAGAGAAACCCTGTCTCAAAAAAAAAAAAAAAAAAAAAGCTGTGTTCCACAGAGCAATTAATGACAACTTACATACTAGCGGCAGACCAAAATATTAAACAATACAAGCAGTATGCCACCAATTGAAACAATCTGATACTTTTTTAATTTATTTACTTTGGTTTTTGGTTCCCATTGTGTAGCCCTGGCTGTCCTGAAACTCATTTGTAGACCTGGCTGGCCTCAAATTCATAAAGATCTGCGTATCTCTGCCTCCCAAGTGCTGGGATTAAAGGTATGCACCACAGCCCAATATTATTTAAATTTTTTAGAATGTTTATTTTCTATGTATTTGTGAGCTCATTGTGTGTATATCATGGCATGTGTGTGAAGGCCAAAAGACAACATCTCATTTTTCTCCTTTACTATGGGGTTCCAGGAATGAAACTCAGGTTGTCAGACTTGGTGGTTTACTCACTGGACCATCTTGCCAGGAGGCATCCCATCCGTCTGTCCGTTCATCTGTCTGTCTATCTATCTATTTATGAATTTAATAATTTTACAAACTAGTTTTAGTGGTGCACACCTTTAGTCCCAAAACTTGAGAGGCAGAGGCAGGCGGATCTCTGTGAGTTTAAGGCCAGCCTGGTCTATAAAGAATGAGTTTCAAGACAGCCAGTGCTATAGAAAACCTGCCTTGAAAAACAAAAAGGAAGGAAGGAAGGAAGGAAGGAGAGACAGAGAGTGAGAGTGGAAGAGAGAGAGGGAGGGGGAGGGAGAAGAAAAGAAAAAGATTGATTTACATATATGGGTGTTTGCCTACATCTATGTATGTGAATCAAATGTATGCAGTGCCCACAGAAGCCAGACAAAGATGTTAGTTATATCCTTGATAACTGGAGTTACAGGACTGGAGTTGAGAGAAACCAAATTGGAATCCTTGTAACTGTCCCTTTAATGTGTTTTTGAGACAACAGCTCACTCCTTAGGCCAAACTGGTCTTGAACTGGTCTTATAATCTTCTTGCCTCAGCAGCTTGGCTTTGAAATACCAGGTTTTGGATGGGTTTGATTTGATCTGAAACATTACTGCTAAAAATTTCTAATGTAGCTGGGCAGTGGTAGCACATACCTTTAATCCCAGCATTTGGGAGGCAGACACAGGCGGATCTCTGTGAGTTCGAGGTCAGCCTGTCCTACAGAGTGAATTCCAGGACAGCCTGGGCTATACAGAGAAACCCTGTCTAGAAAAACCAAAAGTAAATGGATAAACAAATAAAAAAATTCAACTGTAGCAACAGCAAGAGATAATTAGTTTCTATTCATCTAAAGAATTTCAGTAGAAAAATTTATCTAAGGCAATTCTTTGAAGGCTGTTTTCATGTAGGGGATTGAACCAGCAACTTAACTCATGCTAAGCATGTTCTTCACATAAGCTATACTTTCACCTTCTAGAAACTCTAGTAAAACAGGAAATTTTAAACCTTAAGTTCCTACCCCCTTTTCCCTCTAAGCTGGGCTGAACCTAGGGTCTTATACTAACCAAAAAAAAAAAAAAAAATTCTACCACTAAGCTACACCCAAGTCTAGTCCTCTCCTATTTTCATTTAGAAGATACAATAATAATCATCAAATTATTCTCCTTATCTCCAACAGTGAAAGCATAAGAACTTCTGTCCACTTCACTATGAATTCTACTAAGTCCCCAAAGCATCCCAGGGCATGTTATGTGAACCCCTGAAGCATGACAGCTCATACTTGCAATCCAAGATGTTCTTGAGTTCCAGGCCAGCCTGAGATAGTGCCACAAATAAACAACAATGGAAGATGGTAGCATACACTGGGCACTGTGGTACATAAATTTAATCCCAGCACTTGAGAGGCAGGGGCAGACCAGACTGGTCTATATAGTGAGTTCCACAACAGCAGAGTTACACAGAGACACTGTCGCAAGGGGGATAAAAAGATTATGGCATAAGGAGTAAAACTGGAAGAATAGTGCAAGACACGAGACGATGCGATGGGCAAATCAGGGGCCTCTGTAGCCAAGAATTACTGTTCCACTCTCTCAGGGTAAACAAGTGTAAATATAGGAAGCCCCCGGCAGACAGCCCTGCATTTTCAGCACCTGCCGCCTCTCCTTTTCCCATCGGCAGGAGACAAACACGAAATACACTGAAAGAAGAGATGACGAGCTCTTACCTGCTCAAGATGCTCAGGCTCCCCTGCTGCTTGCTCTGAGTGGAATGAAGAGCAGGCAATTGGAAGGTAAAGGAAGGTCCATGCTGGCTCCAAATGGACAACACTCGGCCCAATGAGTAGGGTAGAGAGCAGAAGACCTTGTCTGCTAGAGAGGCTGGAGACCTTAACCCTTTTAAGCCCTGTGTAAACTGGGTCAAGAAGAGCCTCTGCATGGTAGGCATGTGATTGGTGAAGCTCCGTCTTTTTGTCCAGATTCGGTAACATCCTGGTGAACAAAGTGCTAGAAGTGTGTGAAGGCCAAGGACAGAGCAGTCTGCTCCAGTCCGGACTACGGCAGTGCCTCCATAGTCTTGGAGAGGAGCTGCAGTCTGTGGAGGAGCCTGAGTGTGTGTCTGACTACAGAGGCCAGTATCTTCCCTGAATGTAGCCATCCCAGGGCAACCGTGGGACATGAAGAAAGAAAAGGTCCACTTGGGAGGTGGAGATGAGCACTGGGAGGTCTCTGCTAAGGCAAGCCTCGATGGAGCACAGTGCTCAGGAAAAGTCCTGGAGGGCTCAACCATGCAATTGGATGCTGATTTCACATGGAAGGAAAATGGGAAGATTTTGGTACCAAACAGCAGTGATGGCATCTTGTTGCTCAGATCTATGAAGCTCATTTTGACAGCTTCAAGAGAATAAAGTGCCAAGGGCTTACTGTTAGACCTCCTATCCCATCCAGTAGCTGCCAAACATGGGTCCAGCTGCATTGCATTATAGGAAAATCCATCTAGGAGCTTTTTATATCTGAGACGCTTGCAGCTTTTAGCCAAAGGAACAAGGGAAGAGGAATACCGCTGATATCTGAGTTTCTGGGGCTTTGTAGCCAGAACCAGTTTGGAGGCAAGGACAGACAGCTTGTTTAGTAAGGCTGATTCTTTGGTAGGCTTCCTACAACTCGGACTCAAGGAATGGCACAGAGTAGCCTTTGGCTTTGGTATGCGGCTACACAAGCTCGTGCTAGGTACTGCTTCAGGTTCCAATGGCGCGGCAGGCACGGCACACGGGCTGAGAAGTCTGTGTGTTTTTGTGGGGATGGGATCAGAGGAACTCTTTCCACAATCAGAATTTCTTACTTTAGTTATTTTTCTCTGCACAGTGACTAGCTCTGGGCAGGAAGTTCGCTTACATGTTCGATGAGGTTGCTTCTTTACGGGAAGCAATCTCTGCTGCTGTGACAGAGTCACAAAGGCACCATGTATCTGACCACCTCCAGCAGCACTAGGATCCTGTTTTTTCCAAGAGGTACTAGGAAGCCGAGGACCTGTGCATAAGGTGTCTTTCTTTAACAGGTGATATAAGCTTTCTTCTTCTGGGTCTTCCAACCTCTGAAGCTGTCTAGCCGATTTTTTCTTGGTTGGCTTTCTTAGGGCGACTTCTTCCATTATGAGGGACTCACACTGGCCAATCACAGGTTTCTTACTTTGCATCTCATCTGACAGCATGTTCACTGACGCGTGCTGCTCCAGCAGTGCACGAGTACCCTTTCGATATGGATTTTCGTCCTTTGGCACGGCACGCTCACCTCTCTGGCTTTGTGGGCTTTTAACAACATCTTGCACACTCTGGCATTTCAAATGGGTCTGATAACTCTTAGGAAAATTAACATGACTGTCTCCGGTAATGGTCTCCTCGGACCCCTCCCCAACAGGTAAGTGACCCAGTGGCCCCTTCTGATGTTCTTCAGTTTCTTCTTTATTCTGTTTAATTGCTGTTATCATTATCAAAGGCAAACACTTATATATGGAATTCTCATGCGAATGACAAGCTTTGCAAACACTGGTGTCTACACTGACATATGTACCACCTCCTTCACCAGCGTTACCTATATTCGTTGGTATTCCTTCCTTCACGTCAGACTGGACTGCGCAATTCTTGATATTTTCATGAAGGAGTTCACCATCTTTGGGCTTAAAGAGATGCTTCAATTTAGGCTTTTCACCAAGAACACCAGCTGGTGACTGTTCCTGAGAAGAAAGATGGGACTGTGCCATCTCAACAGAACCTCGGCACCTAGAAGATCTGGAGTCTTTTGAGGATAATCCAAAGGTTTTCTTCTCACCAAACTCAGAATTTGCTTCTATTCTCAGTCCTTCCGTCACAGATTTTCCTTCCCCTTGATTCTCACAATGAATATAATTTAAAGACACACCTCCTTTATCCAGTGCTCTTACATTTGGCTCTTGATTGGTAACACATTCTACTTCATGATTAGTGGCAGAGTCTGGACACTCTTCCATTCCATAGTCTTTTAGAAACCTGCATATTGTTTCTTCACGTGATTTCAGTATTTCAGGACAGTCTACCGTAGAAGCAGCAGCACTGGAGAGTCCCGAGTCCTGGTCAGTTGTTCCTATAAACATAACATTCAGTTCTCCTCGAAGAGGTGCGGTACTCCTTAAGGACTCATGGTATGCCAGTCTATCTCGGCTTGTAGAATGACCAGCTGGACTAGATGCGCCCAGCACAGCCTCTGCAGGCTCACCTGTGCAGTCGGGACATACCACATCTAGCACACTGTATACCAGTGCTTCCGAGCCAGGAATATTTTCAAAGGCTCCTTTGGAATTGCTTTTCTCTAAACTACCACAAAGCACAGGGTTTTCACTGCCTGAACTGACTAGCAAATCCTTTTCCTTGTGGCTGACCTCAGGGACAGTTCCTCGGGGGTCACCACTTAGTCCTTCCTGAGCTGTCTTACCTTCACTTCTGCATTTGTCTGGACTATTTTGGTTTCTCTGACAGTCAGAGACTTCACCTACTTTCTGGTCATGACTTTGAGCTGCTTGGTACATGGCTTTCAAATGAGATGAAATAACATTCAGAGACTGGTCCGCTAGTGTGTCAGGACTTGGAATGTTTGTAGATTGGCTCAGCTCCTGTATATCACAAGGAGAGGCGCTGTGGCTGTAAACTGCAGTGCATCTGTGTCTACTCTGCTTCCTTCCACCCAGGCCTTCCTCACTGGGTTCCACATGGCCAGTAGCGGGAGTGGTTGTGTTCAACAAAACTCTACTACCTGCCACACCTGTTGCCATTTCACTTGTAACCTTGCCTCCTAGAAGGCTGCTCTGAGTCTTCCGCCCAGCAGGTTCACTCTCCAAGAAGGAGCTATTTTCCACCAAGTCTTCTGATCTTTGGAAGCAGTGCCTGCTAGGCTGCCGTGCACTTCCACAGTTTACTTTACAGTTGCTGGCTTTCAGGGTATCTTTTCTGGGTCCAAGAGCAGCACAAGCAGAGCACATGTTCTCTTCAGATGCATTTCTTGTTATGCACTGACAGCTGGAAATATCCTGAGACTGAACATTCTGACATTCTGTGACAAAGGAAAAGCCAGCTGTTTCTTTCACACTTGAGAGGAAAGTGGAATGTAGATCTTTGATACCTGAATCAGTCATTTCTTTTTGCCCGTCTGGGCTTGTTGTGAGATTTAAGGTGTGGATGCCTGAAGAGGCCCCACAGGTTCTGTCACCTTGTGCAGATGTGACTTCCAATTTTGTCTCAGCAGGAATGGTTTGAGTATTGGTGGTAAGATTTGCTCCGTTCTTGAGAGAATGACAGCTCTGTTGAGCATCTCTGCATGTTGCTGAAGGCATCTCTTTGTTTAGATTTATCAGAGAGTCAGTTGGTAATATTACATGCTCTTGAGAATTAAGGGGCACTTGTTGATTTAAAACACATTCATGTTCTAGTTTGTATTCAACCAGTTCACTGTTACAAGAAAGTTCACATATTTCACAGGCAATGATTGGTTCATCTAAATGGGCAACGTTGTCACCTAAGTCCTGTACATGCTTTTCTGAAGCAGGTCTGCAAACAAACTCTGGACATGGTGGTAATTTTGCAGGACTTTCCTTGGGTTTTGATATCTCCTTATGTTCAGAACTTACTGGATCTGCTGGTATCAAACTCTGAGGGGATTTTCTTCCAGACAGAAATTCATTGCATGCTGCTTTAGTTGGCAGAGAGTCACCCAGATTTCTCTGGGCGCTGACTACAGACTTAGAGTCTTTACTGTAAATCTTTTCACGTAGTGCACTGGCGTTTACTGGGTTTTGTTCTGGTTCTTCAACGTGCACCAACAAGGGAAACCCGCTTTCCTCAGAGTGTCTCTCAGGATGGTTCACATCAGTGACAGTTTTTCTATGGTCCTCAGAGTTTACCAAATTACCTTGAAAGTTTAAAGTCATTTTCAGATCACTCTTTTTACACATTATTTCTGTGGCTTCGGTAAAAGAGTTAGGCATGGAACTACAGATCTCTGCGCAGGAACTTGCCTGAGTGCAATAGTTGCTGTGGTTACTGGATTCCACGGTCTGTTTTTCACCAGAACCATTCTGTTCCTGTTCTGTGACACTGAAAAGGAGACCCCCTCTTTCACTGCTGAGCCTCTGATTCTGTTCTTTACTTTCTTCTCCACAAGAGAAGTTCTTGCTTTGATCAACCTCTTTTAGTTTTTCAGCAGATTCCTTTACTAAAGCACTGCTTTCAAAAACACATTTTTCTAAGGATTTTGGGCCAGATGAATATGATGCAAGATATAAAATTTTAGAATTTTCTTCAGCGGGTTTTATAGACTCTTCACTCCCTGCAGTGGTGGAACTGTCCTGTGCAGAACCAGGGTTTTCCCGACAGTGGTTAAGAATCCGTTGGTGACTGTCATCTGCTTCACAAATAAGGTTTAAGTTACACAACTCTTTCTTTCCTTTGTTCATTGTGGAAACAGCACAGATCCCTGGTAATGACAATCAAAAAAGACAATTAGGCCGGGCGATGGTGGCACACACCTTTAATCCCAGCACTCGAGAGGCAGAGGCAGGCGGATCTCTGTGAGTTCGAGACAAGCCTGATCTACAGAGCTAGTTCCAGGACAGGCTCCAAAGCCACAGAGAAACCCTGTCTTGAACCTCCCCCCCCCCCCAAAAAAAAGACAATTAGTAATGTTCCACATGGTTTTCTTTAAGAACGCTTTATTAATTCAGGGTCCACGAGACTGAAGGTTCTAGGGTAACTAAAGCTCTGGTTTCCGAAAGCATAATGGGGGGGTCATGATTTTATCCACTCCTGGTGCTCACTGCACCCAGCTGACGGATGCTGACTCACAGTGCCACAACTGTGTCCTTCATTATTATCCCTTAGTCCCACTGGTTTTCATACCTTGTATGTTTTCAATGGGTTCTGGCAGAGGTCCAGTTGTACTGTGTACATTTCCTTTTACAGAAGAGAAAGAAACTCAAATCAGATGTAATTTGAAAAATAAAAATAAAAAAGCTGTCCCAGCTAAGTGAATTTCATCATGCATCAACAGCAACAACAGAAAATTCAACTCAGAAAAGATAATCAAAAAGCTCAGAAAGCCATACCAGCGTTTTGCTTCTTTGCAAACTATGAAAATGAGTCCCCCAAAAGCAGCCAATTTTGGAAAAATAAAAAACACTGTTCTCAACATGTTACTTGGTATCACAGATGATACTATATAACTGAGTAACAGAAAATGTGAGCCTGATTCATTCAGTCTTACAGACACCATTTTCAGGCAGATATCTGCAAGTTCAAGGCCAGCCTGGTCTGCAGGGTGAGTTCTGATAAAGAGCTAAACAGACCCTGTGTTGAAAAACTATTAAAAAAAAAAGTTGCCATTTTAAAACACCACTAGCAGGCCCTTGTATTTCAAATTTGCAACACCAGCTAGTCAGGGGCTGAGGCAGGACAGCAAGACCACTGAATGTCAAGAGCCACAAAGTGTGTTCCACGTCAGCCCAGGCACCACAAAAACAAACGAAAAACTGAAAAGAGGGCTGGAGAGATGGCTCAGTGGTTAAGAACATTGTCTGCTCTTCCAGAGGACCCAGGTTCAATCCCCAGCACTCACATGACAACTCACAACTGTCTGTAACTCCAGTTCTAGGGGATCTAATGCCCTCACACAGACATTCATGCACACAAAATAAAATTTTATAGCGCACGCCTTTAATCCCAGCACTTGGGAGGCAGAGGCAGGTGGGTCTCTGTGAGTTCGAGGCCAGCCTGGTGTACAGAGCTAGTTCCCTAGGACAGCCAGGGTCCAGAGAGAAACCCTGTCTGAAACAAGGCTGAACAGAGGGCTACGACTAGAGCTCCACGGTAGAGCAGCCAAGGAGCTAGCTATTATAAAACCACTTATCTAGCCAGACAGCGCTAGTGAACTGTCAGTACAGCAGTCTTTTCATTCAATGATCATTTTATTACCTGAAATTAGATATATTATAGATAAAATTGCTCTTTGAAAAGGAACAGTGAGAGCTGGGGTTGCAGCTCAGTGGTAGAGCTCATGCCTAGCATTAGTGAAATCACAGGTTCAATCCCCTGAATGGCCAAAAACAAGTAAGAAAAAAGAAAAAGAACAGTTATGTGTAGAACTTTATTTATGGTTAATCTGCAAGCTGAATGGTCCTAAATCCAGTGATTTATAATAATTGCCTTGCTGAACCAGGCGGTAGTGGCACATGCCTTTAATCCTAGCACTCATGAGGCAGAGGCAGGTGGATCTCTTGAGTTCCAGGATAGTCAGCTACAGAGAAACCCTGTCTAGAAAAACAAATAACGAAAAAGAAAAGAAGAAAACAAAACAATAAACAACCAGTTGCCTTTCTGTAAGGTTGGGCTGATCATTACTGAAGCTGAGTAACAGGAACATGGAAGTTTAGTTCATTCCTTTCAGTTCTGAGTTAGTGTGAAGACTGCCATTATGAAAGTAAGAAAGCAAGAGAACACACAACAAAAACCCACCTTTTGTGCGGAATGTGAACACAATGACAGACACACCTGTGATGCCAGAAGGAGGGAGCCGGAGGCCAGCACAAATTCAAGGCCAGCCAGAACTAGGAAGCTCCTCAACTCCAGCATTTGTGTGTCCTTCTCTGAGCCTCAGTTTCTTTTGTAGAAAGCATGGTAAACACACTTACCTCAGTGCTGTATGGAAATTAATTATCACACATAAACACTGCCTGGTATAGTACTTGCAGTATTAGGAGAACTGCCTGTCTTTTCTCTTTGATTCTTTATCTAACAGGACATGAGACAGTTAAAATGGTATCTAAGTGTAGAACACCATTTAAAAACATTAGGAGTATGGGCTACAGGGAAAACTTGGTGTTACAAGGCTCGCCTAGCAGAGAGGTGGCAGGCGTGATGAGTTTGTTAACTGGGTACTAACAATCGAACCCAGAATTGCACGGACAATTAGCTCTGCCATTAAACGACACCCCAAGACCTCTAGAATGGATGGATGGATAAAAATGCACCAGATGTTTAGCATAAATATCAATTACTAACAATGGCTACCTCCAATTTCCCAAGCAGTACTAAGTATTGTGAAATAATCCAATTTCATATCATCCCAAACAATAATCTATTCATGAATGTCTCAGCCTGAGCACTCCTCATGATTTTATTTCATCTTTCTATGGAATGCTATGTAATTCATTAAATCATATGTTTAGCATCAAGGTAGCTGTACCCTCATTACATCTATCCAGGAACAATGAGAAATTCTTCATCCACCCCCAACCTGATGCGGTTTTCCTCTGTGTGAGGCAATGAAGTTCAGATTTGCTGAAACACATCCATTCTCCACTTTATCAAGAATCTTAGGAAGGGGCGGGGGAGCACCGACTTCCAAGTAGTAATGGCAAAAGGTGCATGGGGAAAGCAGTTTGTGCACAGCTAGAGAGAAAACAATACTCTGACCCATTAAGGTGATTTGTTTTTATGCACATACATTTTGACATTTCACAAGACTTTGAAGCAGAATTTAAGACAATTTTTTTAACATTTATTTGTTTATTTTATTTTTTAAAATATTTGTTTATTTATTATGTGTACAGCATTCCTTCCTTGTGCGCCCGCAAGCCAGAAGGGGGCGCCAGGTCTCATTATAGATGGCTGTGAGCCACCATGTGGTTGCTGGGAATTGAACTCAGGACCTCTGAAAGAGCAGTCAGTGCTCTTAACCACTGAGCCATCTCTCCAGCCCTATTTGTTTGTTTATTTTGTGTATGTGTTTTGCCTAAATGTATATATGTACATCTTTGTGCCCAAGAATGCCAGAAGAAAGCATGGAATCATGTAGAACTGGAGTTATAGATGGTTATCAGCCACTGTGTAGGTTCTGGGAACTACACCTGGGTCCTCTGCAGATTAGCCAGTTCTCCTAACCACTGAACCATCTTTATTTTTTTTTTAAAGATTTATTTATTTATACAGTATCCTGCCTATAGGCCAGAATAGGGCCTTAACTGCTGAGCCATCTCTCCAGCCCCCCATCTTTATTTTTTTAAAGAGTTTAAAGCATGAAAAAGAAGAATAACTGTGCAGTGATCCAAAACCAACAAACACTAATGCATGTTGACAGCATGTGTCCTCTTTGATACGATGTAATAAAAATCACACTTTGTATTCTCAAAAAACAAACAAAACAAAACAAAAAAATTCCACGTAGTAGTGGCTCATGCCTTTAATCCCAGCACTGGGAAGGGGGAAGCAGGTGGATCTCTGTGAGTTTGAGGCCAGCCTGGTTTACAGAGACAGTTCCAGGACAGGCTCCATAGCTACTGAGAAACCCGTCTTGAAAAGTGAAAAACAACAACAAAAAAATCAAAACAAACAAAACAATATATATACATATATACATATATATATACATATACATATACACACACACACACACACACACACACACACACACACACATATATATATATATATATATATATATATAAATATTTTCACTTAGGTTAAAATTGAGTTCATAATCCTCCTGCCTCAATCTCCGGACTGAGAGTATAACCGAGTAACACAGCACCTCCGGAAGGTGACTGTTGGTATTACTGATGGACTCTTTCACTTCTACACCCACAGTCTACAATATACCTGCACTCTTAAAATCACCCCCAAACACCAACATTGTCACAAACTGGAGAATCCAAAAATGACATGAGGATCAAATGGGATCCTCAAACAGAAAAGTTATTCAGTACAGTAATCTGAATAAAGTATGGACTAGGGTTAATAATCATTTATCAATACTGCCTTTTAACTACTAAAAACATAGTATATTATCTTAAGATCTGAATTAATAACCTTGTCTTGCTCCTGTGACAAATGCCTGGCACAGACAACTTAAAGAAGGAAGGAAGGAATGAGTGCTTATTTTGGTGCCCAGTTCCACCTTAGTGGGAAGGGAAAGTGTGGCAGGAAAAGTGGAGGTGGCTGCTCAAACTGAATCCAGTTCTACATAAGTGGTATACACTTCCTTAAGCTAACACACACATAAATAGTAAGTGAATCGTATAAAAAAAAATTTTCACAGGTGTGGTGGCACACGCCTTTAATCAAAGCATTCTGGAGGCAGAGGCAGGTGGATATCTATGAGTCCCAGGCCAACCAGGACTACATAAAAAAGACCTTGTCTCAAAACACAAACAAACAAAAAGAAATATCATACCTTTTTTCTTTAGCAGGTCTCCAGGGAACTCTGCACATACAGGTTCTTTGTTGGACTGCATCAGGAGGACATCCTGCAACAAGAAAACCCAACAGTCAATGGCTGATGCAGAGGTACCTGAGTTCACAGACGTTCAGTTATTACATCAGAGCTCAGTGTAACTCCAGGAAAACTGCCAACAGTCACAGGCATTGAGATAGAAAGGAAAGCTCAAATTCAGGTTAGTAAGTAAAATGTATTACTTCTCTAGAATTTGAACTTGAAACAGAGAAAAACAAAAGCTTATTAATGCTTGCTTTTTTTGTTTGTTTGTTTTAGATTTTGAAGGTAGGGGTCACCATTTAACCCAGATCAGACTCAAATAGCTATAATCCTCCTGCCTCAGCCTCTTGAGTGGTGGGACCGCAGCTATGTGTCAGCTCCTGAGTGCCTTCTGAAAATAAGAAATAAGATGAGGGTACAGGTGCACCTGGTGCAGTGCCAGCTTAAGCAGGTACAGGACAGAAGCATGGGTGGCAGAGGGAAGGCCAGCGCCCCTTTCCTCCTTCCAAGGGTTCTCTGTGCTCCTTTGCTCAGGCATGCAGCTCACATAGCAGCTCTGAAAAGTTAACTTTAATGAGGGGGTTGGAGAGAACAATGACAGGAAGAGGAGGAGCGAGCCAGATCTCAGGAACTGCAGCTATAAGACACTGGCAAATAAACTGGTTAAAATTGGGAGGTTAGGTCGGGCAGTGGTGGCGGAGGCCTTTAATCCCAGCACTCAGGAGGCAGAGGCAAGTGGATCTCTTTGAGTTCGAGGCCAGCCTGGTCTACAAGAGCTAGCTCCAGGACAGGCACCAAAGCTACAGAGAAACCCTGTCTTGAAAAACAAACAAACAAACAAACTGGGAGGTTAATGGCTGAATTGTGACTTTGAATGCCAGCTCTGCAGAGGCACAGAAACCTCTAAGTTCAAAGCCAGTATGGTCTACATAGCAAGTTCTAAGCCAGCAAGACGATATTGTCAAACCTCGTCAAAAAAAACAAAAAAACCCTCAATCGAATAAATTGAGGCTTCAAACTTTTGTTCTACCTTTTCATTTTATGTAAATCAAATTACTTTAAAATTTAAAAAGACTTTTTGATTTAAAAATGTATTTTCTTTTTATACATGAGTGCTTTGCCTATTTGCCTGCATGCAGTGCCCTTGGAGGCCAGAGAAGGCATCAGATCTCCCAGAACTGAAAACAAGTTACAAGCTGCCTTGGGGGTGCTGGAAATTGAACTAGGGACCTCTAAAAAACAGCCAGTACTAAGAGTGCTTAGAACCACTGAGAAAACTTCAGTCCTGTTTTTGTTCATGTTTATTTTAAGTGTATGAATGTTTTGCTTGAACAAATGTACATGTGTGCCTGGTACCTGCAGAGGTCAGAAGAGGGTGTCAGATTCTCTCGAACTGCAGTTACAGATGGTTGTAACCATATGGGTGCTGCAAATCAAACCCAGACTCAAAGATAACAAAGCATATGATATGCACTGTGACACACACCTTTAATCCCAGCACTCAGGATGCAGAGGCAGGCAAATCTCTGTGAGTTCGAGGCTGGCCTGGTCTACACAAAGAAACACTGTCTTGAAAAAATAAAGATCTGAGTAAATTGGGAGCGTGGGAATCATGGGAGAGGGCAGAAGGGGAGGAGAGAGGAAGGGAGAAGAGAATAATATATAGCTCAATAAAAAAAAGAAAAAGGGAAGCTAAAAGAAAAAAGGATAGAGGAAGGAAGGAAGGAAGGAAGGAAGGAAGGAAGGAAATAAATAAAGAAAGCAAGAATACCCCTGGAGGGGCTGGAGAGATGGCTCAGAGGTTAAGAGCATTGCCTGCTCTTCCAAAGGTCCTGAGTTCAATTCCCAGCAACCACATGGTGGCTCACAACCATCTGTAATGGGGTCTGGTGCCCTCTTCTGGCCTGCAGGCATACACACTGACAGAATATTGCATACATAGTAAATAAATAAATAAATATTAAAAAAAAAAAAAGAATACCCCTGGATGTGACTCTGGTGGCCCGTATTTGTAATCTCAGCTCTGTAGAGGCTGAGGTAGAAGAAGCACAGATGTTAAGAGTCCAGTCTCTGGGCTACAGAGTTGAGACTTTTTCTGGGAAAGACAAATAGTGCTGGAGACGCACTGGTTGGTACAGTGCCTAACTGGCCCTAATTTCAAGTGCCAACACTCTAATAAAAGAAAAGATTTATCACCAGATGGACCTTCTAGTTTCTTACACCTTTATAGGGAGAGAGGAACTTTTACAGAAGTTTTCCTCTGTATCTCAATTCAGAAAAACTGCAGCTTTAAGTGAGGCACCGATTGTGAAGTCACAGAAAGCGTTCACACCTCGGCAACATGCTTTACATACTGCTCTGCTGCATGAGATCAGAGCTACAGCAAACTAGGGCCAACAGAGCCCTGCAGACCCAAGAACAGCCTATCAACATCAATTCTGCTTCTACCTTATAAAAACATTTCTCCATTGTGTATGCACGCACCCATGGGTTTGCATGCGTACAGGTGGAGGCCAGATGTTGGTCTCTGATGGTGTTCCTCACAAGCCATCTACCTCAAATTTCTTCCTTTCCTTTATTATTACTGTGTGTGTGATGGGAGGGAGGGCATGTGCCTCTGTGCACACCTGAAGGTCTGAGGACAATTTTGTGGAGTTGGTTCTCTCCCATCTTTCTATGGGTTCTGGCTTGTACATTAAACACTTTACCTTCAGAGTAATCTCAACCAGCCCTCACCTTTTTTGAGGCAGTCTCTCAGTGATAAGGATCGGTTAGGCTGGTCAGTGAGAGCCCCAGAAACCCTCCAGATTACAAGTGTGCCATAAGCTTTGGCTTCTTATGAGTGTTAGGGATCAAACTCAGGTCCTCATGCTTACATAACAAGCAAGCATTTATGGATGGAGATATCTCTCCGCTGCCCAGAGTTTCCACTTTTAAGTCACTGAAATTTTATTTCCAACAAGAAATCCTTTTATATGCTGGGCAGTGGGGCACATGTCTCTAATACCAGCACTTGTGAGGTAGAGACAGGCAAACCTTTGCATTGAGGTCAGTCTGGTCTGTAGAGAGTTCCAGGACAGGCAAGGTTACACAGAGAAACCATACCTCAAAAAACTCCAAATAAATGAATAAATAAAGCAAAAATTACAAGAAAGAAAAGAAAAAGAAAGATCATGGTACTGGACAGATAGTTCAGTGGTCAAGAGCATTTGTTGCTCTTGCAGAGGACCTGGGTTCGGCTCCCAGCACCCAAATGGTGGCTCACAACTATCAGTAACTCCAGTTTCAGGATGTGAACCCCTCTTCTGCCCTCCACAGGTACCCGGCAGACACATCGTGTACATACATACACACAGGCAAAATATTCATACACATAAATTTAAAAAAAAAATCTGTGTAATGGCTTATTTAGGCCTCATGGACTTTCCCTCATCTACTGCACAAAGACAAGGCAACTGACAAAAGCTCGGAGCAGGAAAGATGGTCTTCCTCAAGGAAGAGCACACCAACCGGTTGTCCAGTGTCAGCCCTGAAAACACACATACAAGTAACATTATACAGACTTAGCAGGCTATATTTAGGAACATAAATGTATTTACATATATGCATGCAAACACTTAATGTAAAAAGTAAGCATCATAAATTTGAAGGAGAGTGATGGGGAACCTCCTTCAGCCAATGGCCTTTGAGAGGCTGGGCCAGATTATCTGAGTCACATCTCCCCATCTGATACGTTCTGATGCGTTCAGGAGAGAAGAGAGGGTATATAGAGAATGAAGAGGTAGGAAAGGGAAGGAAAACATGTAGTTAGATTATAATCTCAAAACAATATTTTTTTTTTTTTTTGGTTTTTCGAGACAGGGTTTCTCTGTGGCTTTGGAGCCTGTCCTGGAACTAGCTCTGTAGACCAGGCTGGTCTCGAACTCACAGAGATCCGCCTGCCTCTGCCTCCCGAGTGCTGGGATTAAAGGTGTGCGCCACCACCGCCCAGCCTCAAAACAATAATTTTTAAAAAAATTCTTTTCCAATAATGAAGTATTCCTCAACAAAGAAACAAAATTACTAGTCCAAAATTTTATACCTTCTGACACAACTCTAAAGCAACAAAGAATTATTTTTTATTAGTTTACACTCAAGTGTTTCTAATTTACGTTCTCATGTTTCTTCTGACACCAGGTGTCATCTAGCCCAGGCTGGCCTGGTTTTGCTGTGTACCTGAAGCTCCTCTTGAGCTCCTGGATCATTATTCCTCTCCCTCTATAATGTTGGGATTACAGACATGGATCATCATGCCTGGGAAACTGAACTCAGGGTGATGTATGTACCATCTAAAGGATTCAAAGATTTATCTGGCTACTGAAGTATTTAAATTGTTAACTTTTGCTGGGCGGTGGTGGCGCATGCCTTTAATCCCAGCACTCGGGAGGCAGAGGCAGGCGGATCTCTGTGAGTTCGAGGCCAGCCTGGTCTACAAGAGCTAGTTCTAGGAAAGGCTCCAAAGCCACAGAAAAACCCTGTCTCGAAAAACCAAGAAAATAAATAAATAAATAAATAAATAAATAAATAAATAAAAATAAATTGTTAACTTTTGAGAGGAATGCTAGAATTAAAGATATGCACTACAAGTCCCAGTTGGGTTGTTTCTTTTTTGAGACAGGGTTTTTCTGTGTAACCATCATAGCTGTCCTGAACTAGGTCTCGTAGACCAGGCTGGTCTCAAACACACAGAGATCCACATGCTTCTGCCTCCAGAGTGCTGGGATTAAAGATGTGAACCACCACTGACAGGCTGTGTTTTGTTTTTAATTTAGTCCAAAAATTCTCTATGTATGGTGGCTCTCACCTTTAATCCCAGCACTTGGGAGGCAGGGGCAGAATGATCTCTGTGAGTTCAAGGCCATGCCTGGTCTACAGAGCAAGCTCCAGAATACCCAGTACTACATAGAGACCCTGTCTCAAAAAACAAAACAAAGAATCCTCTTTGTACAAGGCAAGGTATTTATAAATTATATATTGAAAGTATGTTCTCTTAATTTATCTGGTTTGTTTGTTTTTGCTTTTTTCAAGTTAGGGTCTTACTATCTAGCTCTCTCTGACATGCTATTCACTATGTAGTCCAGGCTGTTCTTTAACAGATAGCAATTTTCCTCCCTCATCCTCTCAAATAATGAGACTACCACCAAGCCTGGCTACAGCTCTCAACTATGTGCTAGTCTGCCAGTTTATTAAGGGTTATTACAGGGGCTAGAGAGATGGCTTAGTGGTTAAGCGTTAAAGCTGCTCTTTGAGAAGACAGGGGTTCAATTCCCAGCACCCACATGGCAGCTCGTACCTGTCAGCAACTCCAGTTTCAGGGGATCTGATATGATACCTTCACACCAATGCACATAAAATAAGATTGACCAAATTATCTTTAAAAAGGGTTATTACTTTGAGGATGTCTGGTTCCATAAGCCTGAATGCTGTGTAAACAGCATGTTTCTTTGTCTCAAAGGGCTGCAGTGTTCAGACTGCCATGACCTGAGAATGCTTAGCAACTACTAGCTACCCCATGCTGCCCAATGAGTCTGACTGTGCCCAGCAGGTTCGCTTCTGTTGGATAGCCATCCAAATGCTTGAAGGCTCTTCTCAAATCTCCTAAGAGATTTAGGGGAAAAAAAAAACAAGAATAAAACCAAAATAATCCTGACTTTTCTTATATAAGTTTCTTGAGTCATACACACAACAACCTAGCTTCCAACAGTATGCTTTCAGGTTCTGCCACCCACGTGAATTCTTGTCCATGAGAGCATTAGTGCACATGACATGGAGGGAAGTGTGCAACCCTAGTGTAGCCTGACCAGCAAAACAGAGCATAATTCTTCTTGATCCAGATAAGACAGTTCTGTCAATCAGAGGATTCGATGAAGTGTCTTTTCTTGGCAGCAATACTTCTTTTTTTCAAGACAGGGTTTCTCTGTGTATCAGCCTTGGCTGCCATGGAACTCACTCTGTAGACCAGGCTGGCCTCAAACTCACTGAGATCTGCCTGCCTCTGCTTCCCACGTGCTGGGATCAAAGGTGTGAGCCATCACTGCCCAGCTCTTAGCAGCAGTTCTATACATCCCAATTCTATGTTTTGTTTATTGTTGTGCTGAAGACCAAACCCAGGAGGGCTACATGCTCTTTCACTGAGACCATTAAGCTAATAATACTAAGTGACCTGCTCAAACTGCAGGTGTTTTGTGTTTGATTTTGCAACACTAGGGGATGCAACGGCACCTCCTGCATGCTAGCCAGTCAAGGGCTCAGCCATTGAACTGAACCTCCAGCCTGAAACTGTTAAGTCTGTTTTCTTGAAGTATCTCTTTTGGAATGATGGACACAGTCAACCTTGGCTACATGAGGAGTTAAAGGACCAGCCTGGGCTACAAAAAGGAATTTGCCTAAACAAAGAGACAAACCAAGAAGCTGGGACATACAGAAGTACAGAAATTGATTAAATATATGAACAGTGTGGTGATTTGAATGAGACTGGCCCCCAGCAAAAGCTTGTTCCTTAATTGGCAGAAATTTGGGAAGGATTACGAGGTAGGTGTGGCCTTGTGGAGGAGGTGTGCCACTAAGGGATAGGTTTTGAGGTTTCAAAAGCCCACATAATTCCCAGTTATCCCTCTGCCCCTTGCTTGTGGATCAGATATAAGCTCTCAGCTACTGCTCCAGCACTAGGCCTGCCTGCCTGGCTGCTGCCATGCTACCTGCCAAAATGCCCACAGACTCAACCCTATGAAACTGTAACCAAGACCCCAACTAAACACTTTCTTTTAAAGTTGCCTGGATTGCTGAGTGGTAGTGGAGCACGCCTTTAATCTCAGCACTCAGGAGGCAGAGGCAGGCGGATCTCTGTGAGTTCAAGGCCAGCCTGGTCTACAAGAGCTAGTTCCAGGACAGGCTCCAAAGCTACAGAGAAACTCTGTCTCAAAAACAAAGAAACAAACAAAAAAACATTTTAAAAAAATAAAATTGCCTTAATCATGGTGTCTCTTCATTGCAGTAGTAAACTAAGACAAGGGATATTTAAATCAATAACACGGACCATTCCAATGTACTGAATGACATGAGAATTCTACTTCCCCCAAATGAATTAATCTGCAAGTATCTACAACTTCAGCTAAGTATTATTTCAAAGCCATTTAGGCAAGACTACATAGTAAGACTCTAGCTCAAAAGTTTAAGTGTATGTGTCAGTATATGTATGCCATGTCTGGTACCCAAAGAGTCCAGAAGATAGCACATGAGCCCCCTAGAACTACAATTACATAAGAAGAAAAGTACAGGCATGGTACTGTACTCTTCTAGTCCTGATACTCAGGAAGTTGAGGCAGGAGGATTATCTTGTATTTAAAGGGCAGGCTGAGCTACAGAATTAAGACCTTGTCACAAAAACAAAACCAAACAAGCTAAAATTAAAAAAAGAACTGGTTCGGCACTGAGGAGGCAGAGGCAGACAGATCTCTGAATTTGAGGACAGTCTGGACTCCAGAGTTGAGTTCCAGGACAGTCAGGGATACAGAGAAACCTTGTCTCAAAAACAAAAACAAAAACAAAAACAGCTAGGCAGTGATGGCGTGGTGAACACCTTTAATCTCGGCACTTGAGAGGCTGAGACAGAGGCAGGCGAATCTCAATGAGTTTGAATTTCTGATCCTCCATCCTCCACCTCGAGAGTGCTGGACTCAAAGGCACTGCTGTGGGATAATGCCCTCGTACACTGGAAAGATTTGTCACTCTTATTAGTTTAATATCACACTGATTGGCCAATAGCCAGACCGGAAGTGTAGGCAGGGCGACCAGACTAGTATTCTGGAAAGAGAAAAGGCAGAGGGGCGATCACCACTCAGACACAGAGGAAGCAAAATGAGAATGCCTCACTGAGAAAAGGTACCAAACCACATGGCTAAACATAGACAAGAATAATTTAAGTTATAAGAGCTAGTTAATAATAATCCTGAGCTAACAGGCTAAACAGTTTATAATTAACGTAAGGTTCAACAGCTCTGCGACTAGGCAGGACAGAAACTCCCACCTACAGCTTACTTACTATACAACTTACTCCTCTTTCTTTTCCCACCTACAACTTACTTACTATACAACTTACTCCTCTTTCTTTTTCCACCTACAGCTTACTTACTATACAACTTACTCCTCTTTCTTTTTCCACCTACAGCTTACTTACTATACAACTTACTCCTCTTTCTTTTTCCACCTACAGCTTACTTACTATACAACTTACTCCTCTTTCTTTTCCCACCTACAGCTTATTTACTATACAACTTACTCCTCTTTCTTTTCCCACCTACAACTTACTTACTATACAACTTACTCCTCTTTCTTTTCCCACCTACAACTTACTTACTATATAACTTACTCCTCTTTCTTTTTCCACCTACAACTTACTTACTATACAACTTACTCCTCTCTTTTTCCTGTGCCCAGCCTGACCTTAAACTCACTGTGTAATCCAGACTAGTTTCCAACTCGGGACAATCCTCGTATCACAATGTCCCAAATATTAAAATCTTTCTGTGTCTGTGCGTGTGTTGTGTTAGTGTAGTGTGTGTACATGTATGTGTGCTTACCCATGCCTGCATATATAGAAGCTAGAGGTTTATGTCAGGTATCTTCTATCTCCACCTTATTTTTTTTGCAATGGTCTTTCTGTTTGGTTTATTTTTGAGACAGGATCTCACTTTGTGACATTCGGTATCATGGAACTCACTATGTAAAATGGACTAGCTTTGAACTCACAGAGCCTCCTGGGATAATAGGCATGTGCCACCACAGCTGGGCAACGTTTATTTGGTCTTTTAGCACCCACAAGGCAGCTAACAACTGTCTGTAACTCCAAGATCTGACACCCTCACATAGACATACATGCACGAAAAACACCAATGCACATAAAACAAAATTAATAAATTTTAAAAAAAGAAATGCACTTTTTTAGAGATTCAATAATTCCTACAATAGTGAGAGTAGTGAGAGCACAGCAGTGACTTACATCAAAAAAAATACCAAAAATCGCTGGGCGGTAGTGACTGGGCAGAAAAACCCTGTCTCAAAAAACAAACAAACAACAACAACAAAAAACAACAACAAAAAAAATCCCTATTTTTTTAAACTGCTTCGAGGCTAGGTCGAAGGCTTCCTGTCAGCACCTGTAACTTATCATGAGCAGCACCGCTCTGCAGTGTTGTCACCCACACTCAACCTCTCTGCATCAAGACTCATTCTTACCTGACTGGGGCAGACCTTTCCTTTAGAAGCTGTGGAATGTTGGCATGGCTCTTCCTTTGTTCCCTCACAGGGGTCTCTGAAAACTTCGGCCTGGTCTCCTTGCTCTCTGAAGACCTTTGGCTCCATGCTCTTGGTTCTCTCTTCCCTATCCAAGATCTCAAAAGCCATAGGCCCTCTTGCTGTAGGGTCCACTAGTCCGCACCACCCAGTCTTGCCCCCATAATCCAAGGTCTCAAAGGTTTCTTCACAACAGCCTTCTGCATGAGTCCTCTGTAGCTCCAGGGGTGATGCCCTACTCTGACTTACATGAGCGCATGAGGCTCCAGGTTTTACATCGGGGATCATACTTGGCTGCTTCTCAGCATGAAGCTCTTTGGAGACACTTACTGAGAGTTCAGAGTATAATTCCTGTACCACAGCAGGCATGGAGGAATCAAGTAGAATTGGCTGAGTCTCTACTCCAGATGACAGCATTAGGGCAGTCGGAGATTACGAAGTCTTTTACATCAATGGCTTACCCTGACACAAACCAAAGGAAGGGATACAAGTTTAAAACCTTGACAGGTAAAAGAACTGTGTCAGTTCAGAAAGGTTAAAACATGGAAAATAGCCAGGCAAATCCCAGCACTCAGGAGGCAGAGGCAGGAGGATAGACTTGGTCTACAAAGTGAGTTCTGGGACAGCCAGAACTGTTACACAGAGAAATCCTGTCTTAAAAAAAAAAAAAAAAAAGAAGCCGGGCGGTGGTGGCGCACGCCTTTAATCCCAGCACTCAGGAGGCAGAGGCAGGCGGATCTCTGTGAGTTCAAGGCCAGCCTGGTCTACAAGAGCTAGTTCCAGGACAGGAACCAAAAGCTACGGAGAAACCCTGTCTCGAAAAATCAAAAAAAAAAAGAAAAATTCAACTTCAAATGCCAGCATTCTTGGATACCAAAATGTCTAATGAATTTGTAGAAAAACACACCTCTTAATCTTCAGCAGGCATGTCATTGACCTTAACTGAAATACTGCCTTGTGAATACTGTTTAAATGAGAAGCACATAATATAGCTTAGTGGTAGAGCACATACTCAGGTATATAAAGCCTGAGTTCAGCCCCAACGTCACCAAAACTAACCATTACCACTGGGTGTTGGGGCTCACACTTGTGATCCTATTATCCAGGAGGCTGAGATAGGATTGACAGAGTGCAAGCACAGCCTCAACTACAGAGTGAGTTCAAGGCTATCCTGGGCTAACATTGAGCAACCTCAATATCGGTGGGGGAAGGTGGGCTAGCAAAATGGCTAAGTGGTTAAAAGTGTATACTATTCCTGCAGATGACATGAGTTGGGTTCCCACGTCAGTCTGCACCCATGCTGAACAGTTCAAAACTATCAGTACCTCAAGCTCCAGGGCAGCTGGACCCCTCCAGCATCTTTAGGAAACTACACTCATCTGCACAGATATATAAATACACAAATACACATACTAAGGCACATGCCTTCAATCCCACTACTCAGGAGGCAGAGACAGGCTCGCTCTGTGAGTTTGAGGACAGACTGGTCTACAGAGTGAGTTGCATGCCAGGCTCCACAGAGAGACCCTTTCTCAAATAAATAAATAAAAAGATAATTCTTTCAAAGAAGGTCCCCCCCCCCCCTTTGGTTTTTCAAGACTGGGTTTCTCAGCTTTGGAGCCTGTCCTGAAACTCGCTCTCTTCTGGCCTCAATTTCACATAGATCTACTTCCCCCTGCCTTTTGATTGCTGGGATTAAAGGCATACACCACCACTGCCTGGCTCAAAGAATTTTTTTTAATTCAGGAAAAAAAATTGAGCAAACACAGTAAGATATGAATGTGCTTCTAAAACCAGTCCTGACACCAACTAGAAAATAAAGGTGCTTCTCTAGCTGATTTCAAGGCATGACCTTTACACACCTTGTTCACTGGTATATCCCAGAGTGGCACTTGACATCTAGCCACTCCTTAGGAAGGTTGTAGGGATTTGTTTGTTTACACGTATGTGCTGTGTGTGTATAGATGCACACGGAGGGTACAGGACAATTTTCAGTGTCGTTCTCAGGAATACTCTCCACCTCCTCTGAGACAGTCTCTCACTGGCCTAGAGTTCGCCAATTAGGCTAGACTGATAGCCAGCAAGCTATCAATCTTCATCTCTCCCTGTCCTGTTCAGGAATGATGCCTGGCTTTTTTTTTCCGCCTTACTTATTTTGAGATAGGGTTTCACTGTGTAGTCCTGGCTGTCCTAGAACTCATTCTATAAACCAGGCTTGCTTCAAACTCACAGAGATCCACCTACTTCTGTGTTGTGGGATATTTGTACACTGTGTAAAAGTATATTGCTGTGATTGATGTAATAAAAAGATGAACAGCCAATATATAGGCAGGAGGTATAAATGGGTCTTCTGGGCAGAGAGAAAGGAGGAATCTAGGCATGTGAGAGACATAAGGAGACACGGAGAAAGTAGGATGGGTAGGATGGGCAGTAAGTAACAAAATATTGAGAAAGAACATAGATAATTAGAAATGGGCTAACTTAAGTTATGAGAGCTAGTTAAAAACAAACCTAAACTAAGGACAAGCTTTCACAATTAATAAGTCTCCATGTTGTTATTTGGGAGCTGGCTGGTAGGACAGAGAAAGGCTCGATACATCTCTGCCTCTACGGTGTTGCAATTAAAGGTGACATTTGGCATTTTTATATAGGTTCCAGGGATCAAACTCAGATCGATCCTACTATCAATAAATTTTTGGTGAGTGAATATGCTGAAGGATATTGAAAATTTTAATATGTTTACCTTTCTTCTTTGAAGACAGATACTGAAAAATGCAATTCCACTCCTTTACATACTTGAAATCTACCCAGAAAAGTACAAGTTCCTAACTAACACAACTCCTTTAGCAGAATCCTTTTTGATTTTTATTCAGCTGCTTGAGATCTTCAAAGAGTTTTTATAGCAACCACCCATTTAATTCACAGAACAATCCCGTGAACTAAACTGAGCCAGTATCACCTTCTTGTTATAGATCTTAACACCACACCCGAGGAGGTGGAAAATGACAAGCCTAATATGATATACTACAGAAGAAGAGGAGGACTCTCACTGTGTTGATGGTTAAATTTCTTGTACTGAATGCTAGAAACAGGCTATTTGCTGAAATATTTCACCTAAGTATTTTGCAGTACAAGGATGAAAATATAGCTCAATGGTAGAGCACTTGCCTGGCATGCTTGAAGCCTTAAATTCAATGTGGGGGCTGGGATGGAGGAAGAAAGGGAGAGCACAGAGAGGGGGTGGGACTAGAAGATGGGGAGAGTACAGAGCGGGTGGGACAGAGGAAGATAGGGAGAACATGGGAAGGAAGATAACGGGAGGGAGATGGAGGAAAATAGGGAGAGCACAGAGAACACACACTGTGTCACATGCTAATTCTTTTTTTTCTTCTTCCTCTTCTTCTTCTTTGGTTTATTGAGACAGGGTTTGTCTGTGTTGCCTTGGGATGTCCTGGAACTCACTCTATAGAGCACGCTGGCCTCGAATTCACAGAAGTCTGCCTGCCTCTACCTCTCAAGTGCTGGGATTAGCTGATTCTTTTTTTATTTGTTTTTGGGTTTTTTGTTTTGTTTTGTTTTTTAGATAGGGTTTCTCTGTGTATGCTTGGCTGTCCTGGAACTCCCTTTGTAGACCAGGCTGACCTTACACTCATTGAGATCCACCTGCCTCTGCCTCCCAAGTGCTGGGATTAAAGGCGTCTGCTACCACTGCTCAGCCAATTTATTTCTTTTTATTTCATATGCATTGGTGTTTTGCCTGCATGTATATCTGCATGACAGCATCAGATCCCCTGGAGCCGATGTTACAGACAGTTGTTAGCTACCATGTAGGGGCTGAGAATTGAACCTGGGTCCTCTGGAAGAGCAGCTAGTGCTCTTAATGACTGAGCCATTTCTCCTACTTCCTCTATGTTAATTCTTAATGTTTCTCCTAACCTAAACGAAAAAGAAATAGTTTAAGAAACTGTCCCCAATTTAAAGAGTAGAAACTATAGAAAGCAAACAGTTACCCAGCTAAATAGGCTGACCCAAAGTTAGAGATCCCACGTAAGACTCTTGATCTTGAATGCTGGGTTTAAAGGCATGGACCTCGTTTAAACTAAAAAAATTTTTTTTTTTTTTTTTGGTTTTTCGAGACAGGGTTTCTCTGTAGCTTTAGAGCCTGTCCTGGAACTAGCTCTTGTAGACCAGGCTGGTCTCAAACTCACAGAGATCCGCCTGCCTCTGCCTCCCGAGTACTGGGATTAAAGGAGTGCGCCACCACCTAAAAATTTTTAAACAAAGAGTTAAAAAGGTTTTCTGAGTGGGAGATGGTGTCATACAACTTTAATCCCAGCACTCCATAGGCAGAGGCAGGAGGATTTTTGTGAGTTCAAAGCCACCCTGGTCTACAAAGGGAGTTCCAGGACAGTCAGAGCTACACAGAGAAACCCTCTGTAAAAAAAAATAAACAGAACAACAACAAAAAAGGTTTTCTAAAATTCTTGGGCCAGGGACTAGAGCTATGGCTCAATGGTTCAGAGCACGAACTGCCAATTCAAGAGGTCCTGGGTTCAGTTCCCATCACTCACAAGGTGGCTTACTATCATCTGGAACACCAGTCCCAGGAGACCCAACACCCTCTTATGGATTCCAAGGACACTGCACGGACGTAGTATAAGATAGAACAGGCAAAACATATAAAAATTAAACACTTAAGTAAACAAAATGTAGAGAATATCTACTTTTGGATGGGAGCGGTAGCACACACCTTTATTTTATTTTATTTTTTTTGGGTTTTCGAGACAGGGTTTCTCTGCGGTTTTGGAGCTTGTCCTGAACTAGCTCTTGTAGACCAGGTTGGTCTCGAACTCACAGAGATCCACCTGCCTCTGCCTCCCAAGTGCTGGGATTAAAGGCGTGTGCCACCACCGCCCGGCTGTACCTTTAATACTAACACTTGGGAGTCAGAGGAAGACAGAACTCTGTATGTGAGTTTGAGAACAGCCAGGTTTGTACAGCAAGTTCTAGGTCAGTCAGAGCCGTATAGTGAAACCCTGTCTCAAAAGTAAATAAAAAAATAAAACCAAAATTGCCGCCAGGTGGAGGTGGCGCAGGCCTTTAATCCCAGCACTCGGGAGGCAGAGGCAGGCAATCTCTCTGAGTTCGAGGCCAGCCTGGTCTACAAGAGCTAGTTCCAGGACAGGCTCCAAAACCGCAGAGAAACCCTGCCTCGAAAAACAACAAACAAACAACAACAACAACAACAATAAAAAAACCAAAAAAAACAGAATTGCCTAAACTGAGGGGGCTGGAGAGATGGATGATAAGCACTACCATCTGAACATCTGTAACTCCAGCTGCAGGGGATCTGACACCTCTGGCCACTGAGGGCACCTGAATGCCTATGGTGCTCATGAACTAATTCAGGGCCACACACACATAGACATTAACTTTTTAAAAAATGAATAAAAATTGCCTAAATCATTAAGCACTGTAGTAATCCTAGCAGTTAGGAGACTGAAGCTAGGGGAACCTAGGATTCAAGACCAGCCTGCAACACTCAGGGAAAACTGGTTTCAAAAAACATACAAGGAAAAAAAAAAGCCCTAAAATACTCAGGAAAGATCCACTGTCATTTACAAAAACCATAGATTCTCCATTTAGAAACAGTGCTATGGGGCTAGAACAACGGCTCAGCAGTTAGGAGCACTTGCTGCTCTTGCAGAGGACATGTGTTCAGTTCCCAGGACCCATGTGGTGCCTCACAACCACAAATAAACCTAGTTCCAAGGGATCTGACACTATCTTTCAGCCTCTATAGCCACTTGCATATAGATGGTACATGTAAATGCACTCAACACACACATATAAAATAAAAATATAAACAACTAAGCCAGGCACTGGTGGTGCACGCCTTTAATCCCAGCACTCGGGAGGCAGAGGCAGGCGGATCTCTGTGAGTTCGAGGCCAGCCTGGTCTACAAGAGCTAGTTCCAGGACAGGCTCTAAAGCTACAGAGAAACCCTGTCTCGAAAAACCAAATAAATAAAAAATAAACAACTAAAAATAAAAAGAATCTTTTTTTTAAAAAAAAAGCAGTGTTGACACTAATTTATCACTTTTAGAGTTAGAATCTTTCTTTCTTCTCTAGCCACTGGATATTTCTGAAGGTACTTCATATTTTAGGTCATTTGTACATGAGGGAGTTAGCGGAAATAAACTGGAATTGCTATCTGGTGCCAAAAAGAAGTAGGAAATACTTCAATTTGAACTTTGTTTGGATTCCTCTTCCTAGTTATCACACTGCAGACAAACTAGATAAGTACAGGAAAAAATACTGTAAAGATGGGTCACCAAGATGGCTCAGCAGTTAAACTGCTTGCCTTTCAATCTGCTGACCTGAATGCAATCCCTGAAACTCACAAACTGAAGGAGACCCAATCCCCCAAAAAGTTGTCCTCTGGCCTCTACACACCCATTGTGGTGAACACAGGCCCACATTCATACACACACATACACATATATAAAAAAAGCAAGTGTATCTCATCTCTCTGTGGGAAGGAACACACCTGCAAGTGCAGCACCTGACCAAGAAGGACAGTGAGTGTGGTCAACCTGGGATCCACAGGCACTCTCCACCTAAAGAAAACCAAGTTTACGGATGCACTCAGACTTCTTGGTCTCTGCCACCTCGTGTGCAAGACCTCGTTCTCCCCTGCCTACCAGGGAGATATGGGTGTTCTCAAACACTAATCCATAACTCTCTTCCTAGTGTTTCATTTCCTCGATGACTTCACTTTTCCTTGAAGCCTCTCTGCTGAGGAAAACCCAGTTCTGTCTCCGTAGCTCAGTGAAGTGCTTGCCTAACATGGAAGATCCTGGGTCATAGGATGAAAACATGGCTCCACAGCTCAGACTGAGCACTGCTCCTCCACAGGGCCACAGTTAGGTTCCTAGCTACCACACTGAGCACATCACAACCTGCTCTAACTCAGCTCTAGGGGATCCAACTTTTCTGGCCTCTAAGGGTACCACATGCATATACACAGATACACACAAACACAAATAAATAATTTTAAAAAATGGGGGGGGGTGTCCAATCCCTAGCACTGAGAAAAATAATACAACAATAACACAAAAACAAACAAAAAACCCCAACAAACTCTTCCTTTGATCATAGTTACTTACTACTTGATTCAAAAAGCCCACTCTCTCGGCCGGGCAGTGGTGGCGCACACCTTTAATCCCAGCACTTGGGAGGCAGAGGCAGGTGGATTTTTGTGAGTTCGAGGCCAGCCTGGTCTAAAAACCAAAAAAAAAAAAAAAGCCCACTCTTAGGTATATACATAGCAAACATGTCAACCAAAACCTGGATACAAACATTCACAGTGGACAAAAAAACAGAAAAAAATACAAATGACCATTAATAAGTAGATAAACAAAATGTTGCCTAGCTATACAAGAGACTATTAAGTCAGAAAAAGGAACAAAGTACCAGGAGATTACATAATGGACAGACTTGCCAGGCGGTGGTGGCGCATGCCTTTAATCCCAGCAATTGGGAAGCAGAGGCAGGGGGATCTTTGTTTGAGGCCAGCCTGGTCTACAAGTGCTAGTTCTAGGACCGGGGCAAAAGCTACAGAGAAACCCTGTCTCAAAAAAAAAAAAAAAAAAAAAAAGACAGACTTTGAAAAAGCTATGCTAAAAATGTTAAGAAACCTGTCAGAAAAACCAGGAATTGTAAGACTCTATTTATATGAAAATCAAGCATAGGAAAATCTGTAAAGTATTAGCAGTTGCTTAGGGATAAGAGTGCTGCCATCACAAAGTGACAGGGAATGTGCAGCTTCTTTCTGGAATAATACAATTGTTTTGGGACTGGAGAGATGATGGCCCAGTGGTTAAGGGCACTTGCTATTCTCACAAAGAACCTGAGTTTAGTTCACAGCACCCATATGGTAAATCACAACCACCTTCCAAGGGAACCAGCACAATATAGAGAGGCAGAGACAAATGGATGAGTTTGAGGCTAATGTGGTCTACACAGAGAGTTCCAAGCTACCCAGGGGTACACAGTGAGACACGGTCTCCATTATAAACAGACAGACAGACAGATAAATAAGCAAATAAAAGAAAAAGTTCTAAACTTAAGGCTGGAAAGATGGCTCAGTGATTCAGAGCACCGTCTGCTCTTGCAAAGGACCCAGGTTTGGTTCTCAGTACCTACATAGCAGCTACCTTCTGCTAACTCTAGTTCCGGGTATCTAACGCTCTCTTCTGGTGCCTGTGGACATTGCAGGTAAAACACTCAAGCACACAACATCTTTTTAACCAAGCTACCAGGGAAGGATACCAGGTCATTATCTAGTTTAAGGTTTAAGTGAAAATTAACCTATTAACTTAAGAATGACTGTTACTGGGCTGGACAGATGGCTTAATGGTTAAGGGTACTTGTTGCTCTTCCAGAGGACCTGGTTTGATTCCCATCACCCACATGTCAGCTCACAACTGTCTATAATTCTGGCTCTGGGAATGTGATGCCCCCTTCTGGTCTCTGCAGGTACCAAGAACACATGGTACACAGATATATACTTATTCAAGCAAAACATTCACATACATAAAATTTAAAGCTGGGAAATGTAACACACACCATTAATCCCAGTATTTGGGAGGCATAGGCAGGTGGGTCTCTGTGAGTTAGAGGCCAAACTGGTCAACAGAGTGAGTTCCAAGACAGTCAAAGCTATACAAAAAAAATGTTGTCTTGAATAATTAGATAGATAGATAGATAGATAGATAGATAGATAAAAATAAAATTTAAAAATAAATCTTGGGGCTGGAGAGATGGCTCAGTGGTTAAGAGCACAGACTGCTCTTCCAGAGGACCTGGGTTCAATTCCCAGCACCCACATGGCAGCTCACAACTGTCTGAAGATCAGTTCCAGGGGATCTGACACTTCACACCAATGGACATAAAATAAAGTTAAATAAACCATAAAAAAAAAAAAATAAAAAAAATAAATAAATAAATCTTAGCCGGGTGGTGGCGGCGCACGCCTTTAGTCCCAGCACTTGGGAGACAGAGGCAGGCGGATCTCTGGGAGTTCGAGGCCAGCCTGGTCTACAAGAGCTAGTTCCGGGATAGGCACCAAAGCTACAGAGAAACCCTGTCTCGAAAAAACCAAAAATAAATAAATAAATAAATAAATAAATAAAAATGACCCTCACCATCTGTACAAATAAGTATTAGATTTTTTAGGGAACAGATTTATCTCAGTATTTGTAAGGTGACTAATGTTTGTACAAAGTATAAAGTAAAATATTTCCAATAAAAGATGAAGTTCCTAACACAAGCCTACTACCCCAATACCAGGGAAACACAAATTCCAGGTCGGCCAGGGCTACACAGTAGACTATACAAGGAGACCCTGTCTCAAACAAAAAACATATGTTTGTTAAAGGAAAAAAAAGAAAGGAAGTAAGGGAGGAAGAGGTCAGGCACATGCCTTTAATTCCAGCACTCAGGAGGCAGAGAGGCAGGTGAATCTCTGAGTTTGAGGCCAGCCTGGTCTACAGAGTTCCAGGACAGCCAGGGTTACAAAGAAAAACACTGTCTCGAAAAACAAAACAAAAAGAAGATGAAAAAAAGATATAATAATTGAGCTCTTATCTGTTTCCAACGCAAAGCTCTGGAGGGAATAGTTCAATCTCTCCGGCAAGAGACTCCACTCATTAGCTGCACGGCCTGGAACATCTTCAGTGTGAATGAGCTTTCCTGGGCTTGTTTTTTCCATGCAAAATGAACAAGCCAAAATAATCACAAGAAAAGCCCACTATGAAAATGATAACTTCTCTTTTGTTTTAGCACACACACTACAACAGATATCAACAGGAGTACAGGGCTCAAACTAATGCCTTCAGTAGGTACTCATGAGCATTTAAGGCAATTTAAGAACATTTTCCATACCAAAAAAAGACAGAAAGCTTTTCTTCAATGTGCCTTCAGGTAATCTGGAAGTGTGTGCCCTACCCCCCCACCCCCCAAAAAAGATGGCAAAATCAGAACTGTCTCATTAGGATATTTTGCAATGCCAAAAATCCTACAGTGGCAACATTTCTAATCAATTAATTCAACTTTTCCCAAATAATAGTTTTGGATGTAAAACTTGACAGCAATAAAGCAAAAACACAGGAGGAAAAAAAAAAACAATTCAAACAAATTATTCAAAGAAAGCAGAACAGAAAACTATGTGCCCTAATAATCCCTTCTCTTTAGTTCAAATGTAAAAGAAGCTATTAAGAACAGTGGGCACATAGCTGGGCATGATGGAGCACACCTTTAATCCCAGCACTTGGGAAGCAGAAGCAGACAGATCTCTTTGAGTTTGGGGCAAGCCTGGTCTACAGAGGGAATTCCAGGGCTATACAGAGAAAACCGTCTCAGAAAATAAATAAATAAATAAATAATAAATAAATAAGTAAATAGAGGAAAGAAGGATGGAAGTAAGGAACACTGGGCACTGTCATGCTTGTGGCAAGGAACACTACAAGTATGAGCAGGCCCGAGTTCGAGACCAGCCTGGTCTACAGAGCTAGTTCCAGGACAGGCTCCAAAGCCAGAGTGAAACCCTGTCTCGAAAAACCAAAAAAAAAAAAAAGAATGAGCAGGCCCTCAGAAGTTCCCACCACCCCTTTCACCTTTTCCAAAGATTCAGATCCTGTAGCCAGTCCCTCTGTAAGGGACATTCAGACACCCATAGTCAGTTTGTCCATGAGAGAATTTGGAGAAGAGGCCTCTTCTTGAGGAACAGAAAAAGAAGAAACTTTAATGGCTCACACCTGAGGCCCCAAACCTAGAGAGAGGCAGAGGCAAGAGGAGGGCTGAGAGTTCAAGGACAGACTTGGATAAATGGTGAGTGAGGCCAGCTAGAGCTCCACGGCTAGACCCTGTCTCTAAACAAGATCTCAATACAAACTGAAACATGAACAGTGCAGGGAGCCTCTGAGGCCCCAGGCACTTCTGCCCTTTCCCTTTTAACTAACATGGGGGGGGGGGTTGTCCATCTTTCAACAGAGGGCATAAAACTGAAAATGCCCTTATGTCTACTGACGAGACCATGTAGGAAAAGTTTTCATAGACTTATCCAAGGGAATGGGGAAAGAAACCATCTGCACCACTTCCCATACTGGGAAAGGCCAGTCTTATTTCTCTTAGGATCACCAGAGGCTGCAAAGGATATGTAGAGAAAAGGAAGCTTTTTTTTTCCTATCACAAAAGCAGACCTAGAAAGATTTGGTGGACAAAAAAAGTCTGCCTTGTGACATCAAGCTTCCCTCCCTCTTAAGAATTTTACTGGGGAGACGGAGATAGGAGAATCAGAAGTTGGCTATATAGCAAATGGGACCAGTGTGAGCTACATGAGACCCTGTCTCAAAAGAAAACGAGGCACATGATGGAACATGCCTAAAACAGCAGCATTCGAGACTGAGACAGAAGAACTGTCAAGGGTCAGGGGTTGAAGGTCAGTCTAGGGTACACACTGGGCTGCATTGAGACCTGATCTCAAATAATAATAACAATCTGTTTCCAAATATTAGTCACACATTTAAATCCCAGAACTCAGGAGGCAGAGACAGGGGGATCTTCTGAGTTTGAGGCCAGCCTAGTCTAGAAAGAGAGTTCGAAGACAGTCAGGGCTGTTACTCAGAGAAACCCTGTTTTGAAAAACAACAAAATTTAATCTTTTTTCTTTCCTTCTGATTTTCATTAAGGCTCTCTTTCTTAACTTGGGGACTAGAGTACAGTAGGATCCAAAAGGAAAAGAGAGATCCTTTATCATAGGATTGTGGGAAAAGCCTTTCCGGTGGAAAGAGTGGGTGAAACATTAGTGATGGAGGGTAGAGTCATGCAAACACCTGCTTCTTTAAGCGTGACTTTACTTTCTTCACCAACCAATATTACAACTGACCAAAAGTTCACTGGGCACCTCATGCCAATTCAGAGAGAGAAAAAAAGTACCAGGTTAGAGGTGGGCTGCCAAGGTCAAGATGGTTAAGTGGGAGACACAAACTTGCAAATATCACACTCCAAAAGAGGAAGAGAAGCAGTAGAAGACCTAATAAAAACACAAAAAGCAAAGCTTCCTTGCTGAACGTGACTGAGGGACGGCGAGAGAGGAGGACTTGCAGTAACACAAATTCTGGGCCTTGGGCCTTCCTCTCTTTATCTTGAGAGGGGGAAAAATGGAGAGAATACAAATCTTTTGTTTTGCTTTGTTTTTTCCTTTTTTTGCAAAAAAGAAGGATACCTCTGTCACCTTTTAGGGAAGTTGAGAATCTACTTCACTTGGAAGACGCTGCCAAAAGTGGGGGTCGTTTGGGGGATAATCCCTTAAATTCTTAGAATAAAGAATTTCCCTTTACCATCACAAACGGTCTCCCTTCGCGGACAAACAGACCTGACGCGAGGAAAGGCGTGTGCAGAAGAGGGGCGCTAGCCTCTCCAAGGAGAGAAGTTGGGGGGGGGGGAGTCCCTGCAGATGGAAGTTGAAAAGGAGCCTCTTTCCCCTGGAGCCAAAACTCCGAGAAGCTGTTGTCTCCCAGTGACGTGGTGCCTGATCTACTCGATGTCTGTGGGTGTTTCTGTCACGAACAACGCAGCTTTGGTGCCCTCGGAGCCCCGAGAGGCTGGGGGCCAGGACCCCCTTAGTCAGCACCGGCCGGGGGAGGACCCCCATGGCATTGTGGGGCCGCCTGGGCCTCTTACCCTGTGGCCTGCTCCGCGGCCCGTGCTCATGCTGCCACCTTGGCCTCGGCTGCCTCTGTCCCCGCTGTCCCCGCCGACACCAACTCTGCCAGATCTTCTAGAGCCGAAGCCCGAGGGCGCTCCGGCCTCCACCGCTTCTACAGACCCCCCCCCTCCCTACCGCACTTCCTCATCCGGGGCCACAGCCAGCCATGCGGACGGGTCTTGATCCCGCCCCCGCACGGCGCGCGCGCACTCGGGAGGGCCGCTCTTCCCAGCCCGTACCTCCGCCCTCTGCTAGCCCCCGACACACTCAGCCCCGCCCGCACCGCACTGGCTCTTAAAGAGAAACACACACAGCCTAGCGGGTGTTGCACACGCATTTAATCCCAGCCCTTGAAAGGCAGAGGCAGGAGGATGTCTGTGAGTTCAAGGCCAGCCTGGTGTACGGAGCGCGTTTCCAGGACAGGCTTTGAAGCTAAAGAGAAACCAAAACCAAAAAAGAAAAAAAAAGAAAGAAAGAAAGAAAGAAAGAAAAAGATATCCTTTGGCCCTGTTCCTGTCTCCAACTGTTACCAATGCTATGGCCAGATCCATTTCTGTGACATGGACAACTGCCACCATCCTGGCAGATCACGAGACCTTTTAATAACTACTTCAGTCAGTGGTTTAGGTCACGCCATTCTCTTCTAATCACACTGACTACTAAATCTAAATGATATACCAGGAAAGTCGTTGGTTACACGTCCTTTTTATTTCTTTGCCACTTAAGCATTGAAAGTACCACATTTCTATAAGGGTTTTTTGTTTGTTTGTTTGTTGTTGTTTTTTTTCTGTTTTTTTCGAGACAGGGTTTCTCTGTGGTTTTGGAGCCTGTCCTGGAACTAGCTCTTGTAGACCAGGCTGGTCTCGAACTCACAGAGATCCGCCTGCCTCTGCCTCCCAAGTGCTGGGATTAAAGGCCTGCGCCACCACCGCCCTGCTGAAAGTACCACATTTCATCCCTTCCTTGTTGCCTATCCCTTCTCATCTTCACCTGTCTTCTTCACCCCTGTATCACAGCACCTAAAGAAGTTTCCAGCAGAGATTAGAATGGGGAAAAAAGTTTGTGAGGATTAAATATGTCCATAGAATAATCAAGTTTGCCCCAAACCAAAGACATGATTTAGAATTAGACACCTATAGTTCCTAAAGTTCATCATCCTGGCAGGTGATGAGGGCTTTGGGGGAAACTGTAATTAGCTTTTCTCTGAATAGGATATATGGAGGGAGCCTAGGCTTGGCAGGGCACTCCTTTAACTGCAGGAGAGGAAGGAGCATCTATCTCTGAGTTCCAAGCCTGCCTGGTACACAAAGTGAGTTCCAGAACAGAGCTACAGAGTGAGACGCTGACTCAAAGAACAAACAAAAGAGATCTGTGAGAGGCTGGATAAAAGTTCAGTGTTCAAAAAGCACAATTTCTGCTTTCCTAGTAGATTTCAGGTCAGTGTCTAGTAACCTCGCCGGGAGGCTCCCAACAGCCTGTAAGTCAAGTTCAGTTCGAGCAGGAGGCACTGCTTCTGGCCTCCATACACAACTCAAACATCCCATACACACAAGCACATAATTGAAAAAAAATAGCTTTGAGTCAGAGAGCCCGCATCTTGCCAGAGATAGTGGTTTTTCTCAGCATTAGGGTTGAAAATACACAAATTCGTATGTCAACCCTACTATCTTTGGGCTGAATGAAATCATATGGAGTTCATATATGTATAAAGTTTGCATGTAAGCTACTGATTTTCTAATATATACTGAGGTAAAGATTAATTAATTAGTCAGACAGTGCTTGCCTGTGCCTTTAATTAATCCCAACACTCCAGGAGGCAGGCAGATCTTTGTGAGTTCCAGGCCAGCCTGGTCTACAAATGGAATTCCAGAATAGACAGGAATGTTACACAGAGAAACTCTGCCTGGGGAGGGAAAAGCTCCAAAAACAAACAAACAAAAAAGGATTAATTAACTAAAAATCCACTTCGGAACATTTTTAAGGGGCTGGAGAGATGACTAAGCAGTTAAGATTGGTGCTCTTTGCAGAGGACAGTGCTATGGGATAATGTTCTTGTAGCCTGGAAAGATTTTTCACTCTTATTAGTTTAATGAAACACTGATTGACCAGTAGATAGGCAGGAAATAGAGGTGGGATGACCAGACTAGGAGAATTCTGGGAAAAGGAAAGGCAGTCAGTTACCATCCAGACACAAAAGAAACAAGATGAGAATGCCTCATTAAGAAAAGATACATTTTTGGGGGGCTGGAGAGATGGCTCAGTGGTTAAGAGCATTGCCTGCTCTTCCAAAGGTCCTGAGTTCAATTCCCGGCAACCACATGGTGGCTCACAACCATCTGTAATGAGGTCTGGCGCCCTCTTCTGGCCTGCAGACATACACACAGACAGAATATTGTGTACATAATAAATAAATAAATAAATAAATATTTTTTAAAAAAAAAGAGGGCTGGAGAGTTGGCTCAGAGGGTAAGAGCATTGCCTGCTCTTCCAAAGGTCCTGAGTTCAATTCCCAGCAACCACATGGTGGCTCACAACCATCTATAATGAGGTCTGGTGCCCTCTTCTGGCCTGCAGGCATACACACAGACAGAATATCGTATACATAATAAATAAATAAATATTAAAAAAAATAAAAAAAATAAAAAAAAAGAAAAGATACATTTTTTCATGTGGCTAAACAAAGATAAGAATTATGGGTTAATTGAAGTTGTAAGAGTTAGTTAATAATAAGCATAAGATAATAGGCCAAACAGTTTCTAATTAATATAAGCCTCAGTGTGTTTCTTTGGGACTGAATGGCTGCGGGACTTGGCAGGACAGTAACTTCCAACTAGAAATGGCACCCAATGTTCAGCAATTACATACACATAAAACCTGAGAGATCTTGAGAAGGGATTCTAAACATAAAAGAGCACAGTCAAGTGCAGCTTCTTGGTAGCAGCAATTTCTTGGGTAGGCTCTGTTTGCTGTAAGAAAGGCTTTCTGACTCAGCATTAGCTGCAAAACCGTGTCACTCTTTTAAGAAACCCTGCCACCAAAGACGTAAATGGTGTTTATGAGCAACCAATGGCATGCTTCTTGGTGGCAGCATGGACCTAGAAATTCTACAGAGTTGTGGCAATAGATATTACTCCTGGCAGTACCTCTGCCGTCAAGCTAGACTCTAGGGAGGTCAAGGAATGGAGCAGAACCAGCCGCCAAAGATGCAGCTCTAATCCTAGCCATATTGCTTACCAGATTAAAGACTCGTGCAGTCAGAAAAAGACAGAGACATACAGTAAAGACAAATTCAGGCAAAAAAAACCCTTTAAATGCTTTACAGTGTGTTTAAAAATATAGATACACTTAGGAAAGAAAAGGAAAAGGATAGAGAAAGTCCTTAGAAAAAAGAAATAGAGTAGTCGGGTGTGGTGGCATAGGCCTTTAACCCCAGCACTTGGGAGGCAGAGGAAGGCAGACATCAGTGTGTTTGAAGCCATCCTGTTCTACAGAGTGAGTTCCAGGATAGTCTAAGATACACAGAGAAACCTTGTCTCCAAAAAAAATTAAAAATAAAATAGAGGGCCGGGCGGTGGTGGCGCACGCCTTTAATCCCAGCACTCGGAGGCAGAGGCAGGTGGATCTCTGTGAGTTCGAGACCAGCCTGGTCTACAAGAGCTAGTTCCAGGACAGGCTCCAAAACCACAGAGAAACCCTGTCTCGGAAAAAAAATAAAAAATAAAAAAAAATAAAATAGAAATAAGAGTTTAAAAAAAGCCCCGTAAGCTGGGCGGTGGTGGCGCACGCCTTTAATCCCAGCACTCGGGAGGCAGAAGCAGGCAGATCTCTGTGAGTTCAAGACCAGCCTGGTCTACAAGAGCTAGTTCCAGGATAGGCTCCAAAACCACAGAGAAACCCTGTCTCGAAAAAACAAAAACAAAAACAAAAAAAAAAGCCCCGTAAAGATGGAAAATATACAGACAGTCTAGATACTGTATGTTACTGTATTGTCTTTCAATTGTTTGACTGCAGAGGAAGGAGCAATAGCTGCTAAAAGATATTTGATTATAAATGCTGCTGGATTAATCCAACCTATATATTTTGAAAATGCCTTGACTTCAAAAATTTAAGTCAAAAGATATGTTACTTTGGAGAAGAAGTTTTGCTTTTGTTTCCACAAGAAATGAGAGCCTTTGGATTTATTTTTGGTCAAGAAAAATAAAGTTTGATCAAGGATGACCCCCTGAAAAATCTCCAATGGAAATGGATGCCCAGATGATCCAATCTTTCAGAGCACCTCTGTTGCAGTTTCTTCTGAGTTCTGTACCCAGAGTAGCTTTAAGGCTGCTGGTTGAGATGATCAAGTTTCATGGAACATTCCAGTCATGATTAAACTATGATCCTAAATTTTCTTTGTGTCCCCATAAGATTATAAGCACCCCCAATCAGCAGGAAGTAGCTTAGAAAACTATGTCCACATTCCCAAAATATGGAATATGGAGTTTGTCTTTGTTTAGAATGTTGGTTACAGTTGTTATGGATAATGGTCAGGAAAAAAGCTAAACAAAGGAGATTAGATTCAGAGTTTTTTTTTTTTTTTGAAAAGAAAGAAGGGGAAATGCTGAGGGATAATGCTCTTACACACTGGAAAGATTTGTCACTCATATTAGTTTAATAAAACGCTGATTGGCCAGTAGCCAGGCAGGAAGTCCAGGCAGGGTGACCAGATTAGGAGAAGTATGGGAAGAGGAAGGTAGAGATGCAATCATAAGCCAGACACAGAAGAAGTAAGATAGGAATGATTCACCGAGAAAATGTACCAAATCATATGGCTAAACATAGATAAGAATTATGGATTAATTTAAGTTGTAAGAGCTAGTTAACAATAAGCCTGAGCCAATAGACTAAACACTTTATAATTAATATAAGCCTCTGTGTGTTTCTTTGTGAAACAGCTGTGGGACTGGGGAGGACAGAAACTTCTGTCTACAGGACAGTTTGGTTAGCAGAACCTAAATGAGGCAGCTTTCAACCCCTTATAACTCCAGATGCAGAGGATCTGATGCCCTTTTCTAGACTCTGTGGGAACCCCACCCCATATATAAACAGAGATAAAAACACACATACATGTAAATAAAAAATAACAAAATAAAAGTTTTCTTAAAGTAAATTAAATTGCGAGGGCCTGTTTCAAGACAGGATTTCTCTGTGTAGCCTTGGCTGTCCTGGAACTCTACTGTAGACCAGGTTGGCTTCAAATCCACCCGCCTCCTCCCCAGTGTTGGATTGAAGGTGTGCTCTACTACTATTCTGAATAAAAATTTTAAAATTTCACAATATCCTTATTAAGTATATTCAAAGACAATTGCACAACTTTACAATAGAGTCTGTAAAACTCAACATTACTGGTCTTTCCTTTTGTCTCAAGATCCAGTATGGTTTTGCATAATCAATCCCATTATTCATTCTACCTTTGTTTTTAAATATGATATTTTCTCACCATGAAATCTTTTTTGTAATTATTGTTTGTTTATTTATTTTGTTTTTGACAAAGACTCTAGGAAGTAGAAGCTGGCTGTGGTGGTTAAAATGAGAATGACCCCATAGGTTCATACATTTGAATGTTTGTTCTGAAGTTAGTTAAACTGTTAAGGAAGGATTAGAAGATGTGATATTTTATTTATTTATTTATTTATTTATTTATTTATTTAAGATTTCTGTCTCTTCCCCACCACCGCCTCCCATTTCCCTCCCTCTCCCCCAATCAAGTCCCTCTCCCTCATCAGCTAGAAGAGCAATCAGGGTTCCCTGCCCTGTGGGAAGTCCAAGGACCACCCACCTCCATCCAGGTCTAGTAAGTTGAGCATCCAAACTGCCTAGGCTCCCACAAAGCCAGTACGTGCAGTAGGATCAAAAATCCATTGCCATTGTTCTTGAGTTCTCAGTAGTCCTCATTGTCCGTTATGTTCAGCGAGTCCGGTTTTATCCCAGGCTTTTCCAGACCCAGGCCAGCTGGCCTTGGTGAGTTCCCCATAGAACATCCCCATTGTCTCAGCGTGTGGGTGCACCCCTTGCGGTCCTGAGTTCCTTGCTCGTGCTCTCTCTCCTTCTGCTCCTGATTTGGACCTTGAGAAGATGTGATATTTTTATTTTATTTTATTAACTAGTTAATTAATTTTTACAGACTAATCCCAGTTCCCCCGCCCTCCTCCCCTGCTCCCCCCACTTCCCTTCACTCCACCACCCATCTTCTCCTCAGAGAGGGTGAGGAGAGTCAACGAATTCTGTCACATCACTACTATTTTGAGGCAGGACCAAGCCCTCCCTGTCTTGTCTAGGCTGATGGGTTCCAAAAAGCCAGATCATTCATTAGGAATTGCTCCTAGTCCCACTGCCAGTGGGCCACAAACTGCCCAAGCCACTCATTGTCACCTGCTTTCAGAGGGTCTAGATCGGTCTTATGCAGGTTGTCAATCCAGACTCAGTGAGCTCCCACTAGTTCAGGTCAGCCTTTTATGTGGGTTTCCATGTCATGGTCTTGATCCCGTTGCTCATGTTATCACTCTTCCATCTCTTCAGCAGGACACCGGGAGCTCTGTTCAGTGGTTAATTCCACAACTAACCACTCTGCATCTGCATCTCTGCATCTGCTTTAAGAAGATGTGATCTTGGGCTGGATTGATGACTCAGTGGTTAAGAGCACTGGCTGCTCCTCCAGAGGACCCAGGTTCAATTCCTAGCACCCACACGGCAGTTCACAACTGTCTGTAACTCCAGTTCCAGCGGATCTGAAAGCTTCACACCAATGCACATAGAATAAAATTAAATAAATTATATAAAAAAGAATGCAATCTTATTGAAGAGGTGTGTCCTTGAGGGTTGGCTTGGCTTTGAAGTTTCAAAAGCCCAAACCATTGCAGTTAACTAGTATTAGCTCCACAGCACGCTCTCTCTCTCTTTCCTCTCCATCCCCCCATCCCTCCCACTCTCCCTCAGGCTTGTGGATCTCTCAGCTACTTCTCCAGCAGCATGCTTGTCTGCCTGCTGCTCTTCTTCCTGCCATGACAATCCAGGACTTACCCTCTGAAACCGTAAGCAACCCTCATTAATGTCATATGGTTTTGAGTCAAGGTCTCCCTTCTAGTTCAGGCTCTGTTTTTATTGTACTTATTTGCTTAGTTTTACTTTTTATTCTTTTGAGACAGGATCTTACTTTCTAATCTGAAACTTGCTCTATGGACCAGGCTGGCTTCAAACTCTTCCTGTCTCAGCCTTTTGGATAGTAGGATAATAGGCTCGACCATGCCTGCCTTCTGCACTCTCCTAAATCATATGGAAATATTATTCATCTTACAAACTTCTACTTTTAACGTGGTCTCTTAAACTCTATTAAATTTCTGTTGTTTTGGGGTTTTGTTGTTTGTTTGTTTGTTTTGAGACAGGGTTTCTCTGTAGCTTTGGAGCCTGTCCTGGAACTAGCTCTTGTAGACCAGGCTGGCCTCGAACTCACAGAGATTCTCCTGTCTCTTCCTTCCTAGTGTTGGGATTAAAGGCGAGGGCCATCACTGCCTGGATGTTTTGGGGTTTTTTGAGGGTTTCGCTGTGTAGCCTTAGCAGTCCTGGAACTCTCACTGTAGACCAGGCTGGGCTCAAACTCAGGCATTTGCCTGTCCCTGCCTCCTGAGTGCTGGAATTAAAGATGTATGCCACTGACGTCACCACTACCATCATCTGGCTTTTTCTTCTCCTAACATCTTTCCTTTTTCCTTTTTTCCAATCTCTGACCATGTAGGTCAGACTGGCCTCAAATTCTTCCAGAGATGGGATATTAGGTATATACCACCATGGGAACCTTTACTTATTGTGCTATGAGACGCCCACTACCAAGGCCTCTACTGCTTTACAGTGCTTTTACTTAAAAGAAAAATTATACATTTTCTGAAAAACATTGGAAAGCAATAGCTGTGTTAAAACTGGAAAAAAAGACCTTTAAAAAAGTGCTGTAATGAACTGGAGGCCAAGATGCTGTTTCGATTAGTAGTCACCATGGTCAGAAGGTGCACGCAGTGTGGTGACCTAAGACACTTGCTCTGGTTATAAAATGTTACCATAATGAAGCAGGAGGTGGGAGAGTGGCACAGGGCAGAAACCAGGCTGAGGATGCCTGCAGATAGACAGCTTTGGCCAGATGTGTGAGGCCCTGGCTCCCACCCCCAGCCCTAGACATAAGAGAAAGAAAGAAAGAAAAAAGAACGCGAGGAAGCAAGAGGCAAGTGCACTGGGCATGGTGACTCATTTCTACAATCCCAGACAGAAGCTGGAGGGAAGCTGAGGCAGGAGGATTGTCATGAGTTCAACACCAGTTTGCTACAGAGTGGGATCATAACTCACCTAATTTTTGGGGGGAGGTCATGGGAGAGGGTAGAAATAGAGAGGGGCAGGAACGAAGGGAAGCAGAGAAAAATGTATAGCACAATAAAAACAATAAAAATAAAAAATTTAAATTAGCATAAAAATCATAGCTATTATCACTAATTATTGGAATAGTTTCAATGGTATTTGATTAGCATTCACTGATTTAGTTTTCAGTCCCTACTTCTATGGGACAAAAGCTGGCCTTGCATGACAAAGTCCCTGGGTTCAATCCTCAGAATTGACTATCAACATCCAAAGGATCGTAGAAGCCTAGGAATGTTTTAGGGTTTGAGTTTGTAGAGACTTGCGCAGTGGACACTTCCAAGCAAGAGCTATTCCATCATCTTAAGTTTATAATAACACACACACACACACACACACACACACACACACGTAGACATCTGATGGTGGCTTAAAGGAGACGGAAAGGCAGAGAGAGGAAAGTCTGTCTTGGCAGGACAGTGTTTTTTGGAGGACACATTTCTAGGGGAATACAATCTCACCCACGTGAAGGGATGAGCCATAAATCCCACGCTCTGGGGGGGGGGGATGAGAGAATGCCTCATACCATAAGAGAATAAAATAATAAAATGGCCCAGTTCATGCAGACAGATGAGAGGATACCCCAGGAAGAAGAAGGCTACGACTTTTATAGGGCCATAAATGACTGCCTCGCCTACTAAAAGTTCCCTCCTGTACTTTTTCAGTTCCGTAGTTCCCTTGCCGCAATGGCACTTGGGAGGTGTAGTCTTTCAGCAGGAAACTATCGTTCAAAGCTCTATGATAGAGAGAAAAGAGGAGCTGTTTGCTGAAGAGGGTCTTTGTCAGAGGTGGTAGTTATGGGCACACTGAAGTGGGGGACGGGTCCCCTGGTCACTTAGCAGGAGAAGAGTTCTACTTGATCGTCTGTGATGGAGCCTGTTGTTGTAGGGGGGTTACTTATAGGTGCATTGAAGGGTCAGTCCTGTCACTTAGCAGGAGAGTTTAACTTGATCAGCTGTGATGGATTATGCGACGATTGTCGTCCTGTATTCCTAATGAGACTTTTGAAACAGAATTGTTAAAGGGCTGTAAACAGTTGATTTGGTTACCGAATAAAACAGAGAGATTTCCCTGGAAGGAAGGTTGAGGGAGGAGAAGGAGCCATGGCAAGGGAGACAGAGTGGGCCAGTGAGACTAAGTGGGCACAGACTTGATTCAGGGTGACAGGGATTGGTCCCATGCCAGGACTCCTGCGCCAAATGAGCTAGCAGACGTAGCAGGGAACTAGAGAGCGTCAAAGGAAGGGAAGAGGACTAATGTCAAGAATAATATTTGGAGCGGGATGAAAGGGATGAAGTTCCTTCTCAGCCAGTTTTTCCATGCCGTGTGAAAGGTCTTTTTGTAGCTATGTCTGGAACAAATGGAGCTGTTGTAGGGTGAAAGTCACCGGGAGAGCTTACATGGAACATTTCGCTTGGGTATAGGGTGAAATTCAGTAAAACATGTAAAAGGCAAGGCAGGGTAATACATTACACGTGAGTATAATAAGGAGGGCTGATATGATCAAGGGAAGGAACCAGAGTGGGAAGGAACCAAAAGGAATTTTCATCTTGCATCTTGTCCCTGTGTCTTGTGCTAAGGAGAAGTATCTTTCTTTTTTTTGAGATAGGGTTTCTTTGTGTAACAGTTCTGGCTGTCCTGGAACTCGCTTTGTAGACCAGCTGGGCCTCAAAAATCACAGAGATCTGCCTTCCTCTGCCTCCTAAGTGCTGGGATTAAAGCTGTGCACCACCACCACCTGGTTGTTTGTTTTTTGGGACAGGGTTTTATTGTGTTGTTTAGTCCTGGCTGTACTGGATCTCACTCTGTAGACCAGGCTGGTCTTGAACTCACAGAAGTCTATCTGCCTCTGCCTCCCAAGTGCTGGGATTAAAGATGTGTGCCACCACTGTCTGGTAGAAGAAATTTCTTTTTCTTTTCTTTTTTTTTTTTTGGTTTTTCGAGACAGGGTTTCTCTGTGGCTTTGGAGCCTGTCCTGGAACTAGCTCTTGTAGACCAGGCTGGTCTCGAACTCACAGAGATCCGCCTGCCTCTGCCTCCCGAGTGCTGGGATTAAAGGCGTGCGCCACCACCGCCCGGCCTCTTTTTCTTTTTTTTAAAAATATTTATTTATTTATTTATTAATTATTCAATGTTCTCTCTGCGTGTATGCCTGCAGGCCAGAAGAGGGCGCCAGACCTCATTACAGATGGTTGTGAGCCACCATGTGGTTGCTGGGAATTGAACTCAGGACCTTTGGAAGAGCAGGCAATGCTCTTAACCACTGAGCCATCTCTCCAGCCCCTAGAAGAAATTTCTTAACTTTTCATTTAAAAATAAATTGGTTTAGAAGCATAATTTGTAAAGCAAGATAATCATATTAAACGAGTTTTGGGATTTCTGGGAAAACATCCACAAGTACCACTTCGAAAGCCTGTATTCTCCTTACAGGCACCGGCCCTGGAGCGTTCAGTCCCATAGTCCTGAAGCAACACAGGTCAGCCCAGGTCAGAGATAATCTCCTTCAGGTGTGGGACGTTACCGAATAGAATCATTTGTTGACTCTACAGATAGAAAACCAACTGTCAAAGACATGGCTTGTTCCGTCTACTAACTTTGCAAAGCTGTGAGTTTGATGACAGAGTATCTGACATCTTCCTTTAGTGAGAGAACATGGATGGTTAGGGTGAGGACCCTGGAATCAGCTTTTACTAAGAGGAAGAACAAGGCCAGGGTAGAGGGCATGGCCAATTAAACCAATATTCAGGTCTCAAACCAGTGTCACAAGGTTCCCCTCTTCACAGCGTCCTCACATGTCCATTTGGGAGACATTAAGGGCAGAGTGTAATTGCTACTTGCCTCTCTGAAGTCTGGGACATTTAGGATGTGGGTGAAGGCTCTGAGGTCCTCCAGTGGGCAAAAGAAACCATCCCCCTGTCACGTGAGACATAAGGAGTAAATAAGGAGTAATTAATCTTTGGATAAGAAAGCTGGAGGCAGAAGCAGCCAGCTTCTGACAGGTCTTATTTCCCATGCATCCTTGTTCCATGAGGCTAAGATGCCACTTACTCTGTTGTTGTTTTTTGTTTTGTTTTTCGAGACAGGGTTTCTCTGTAGCTTTGGTGCCAGTCCCAGAACTAGCTCTTGTAGACCAGGCTGGCCTCGAACTCCCAGATATCCGCCTGCCTCTGCCTCCCGAGTACTGGGATTAAAGGCGTGCACCACCGCTGCCCGGCGCCACTTACTCTGGTTGGATATCTGTGCCCCAAACAAGGGAACTACTTGGGCCTGAGGACTTCCTGCCGATCAAGCTTATTGTAAACTTAATCCATTTTACTCAAGCATTCAATATTTTATAACCAGCTTTTTTATAAATCTGATTTTGAATATTATTTTATATTAGTCAAACTAAATTTACTTTAAATTTGAGTTACTTGCATTAGGCTTAATTTTGACAACAGAAGACTATATAATAAGAAATACAGATTGGTCTCTTCCTCCAAGCTTGTTTCTGTAAATTTGTACTTTGCATGATTGACTATTAACTTGTATTTCTCAATCATACTTAACAGAGTACAATAAATCAGTTAACTCTCTCATAAGTTATACACAGCCCCGTTTTCTTGCTGCATAGCCCAATCTAGCCTTGAACTACAGGGAACTATCTCTGTCTCCAGAGTACCTGAATTACCAGGATGCATCACCACATTCAGCTTCTCCCTGAGACTGTTGTGCCTTTCAATAGCCCTCTGAACCCAGGATGAGTTATTTACACTGTCAAACCCAAGGAAAAACAGCTCAGCGAGATAGGAGTCGACTCTCATGAGTTTCCCGTATTATGAGATCACTGTCTGAAACGAAGGTCCAGACTCTGTTTTCAAATTTCCTTTGCAAAGCAGACAATACGGTAGCTCGAGGCGGGGAAACTCCATCAGGACTCAGAGAATGAAGTCAGACTCGACGCCACGCCCCCCGTCCCAAGCCCCGGAGGAGGAAGTGGCGAGGACACCGAGACGAGGCGGCGGCTGGGCTAGAGCGGCCAGGCCCGGCGGAGCGGGGAGCGGCAAGGGGCGGGGACTCGGGGCGGAGCCTCCGGAGCGGCGCGGGCTCAGGTGAGCGCTCCTCGGCGGTGCTGGCTGGCGGGCACCTAGAGCTCTGGTGCGGAAGCTGCGCGAGCTGTGGGGGCTCAGGTGGGCTATCCTGAGGAGGTCCGGAATCTCTGGCGAGGATCTGGCCTCGGGCTGGGCCCGAGGAGGGGAGGGGCTGTGGAACTGGGGGCGAGTCGAGTGCCCGCCCCGGGCTGAGACTTGAGGGGTTTGAAGGAGGGGGCTCTGATCCAGGTTCGAGGCCCGACTCTTCCCTCAGCCCCCGCGTGACCTTGGATAAGTCTTTCCCTCCCCGAGCTTCTGCTACCACGACGACGAAATGGGTCCGCTGAGAGTTGGTACACATAGAGAGGTTCGGCAAAGAAATCCCAGCCTTCTCTCTGCTCTCTTCCCCAGGACATTGTTAGTGAAACGTGAATCACGGGAGTGCTTAAGAGTTTGAGTGACCTTGGGCCAGTCCCCTGTTTTGACGTTTCTACAGATGTGATGGACTAACCTAATATCCCTGTACTATTCTGGTGTTACTAATGCAGACAGAAACTAGGCAATGTCCCTGTCACTACAAGTGTCTGCTAGGTATGCGGCAGAGAGAGTATTTTTTCAGAGGATTGACTGGATCTCAGCCTCAATTCACTTTAATTCCCAAAGCACACTTCTATTTGTTTTTCTCCCTTGGTAATTGGAGGACTGATTTAGTTTAAGGGTTGGCAGGCCTCTCGGCTGAACAATAACCAGTATCTTCAAGGACTAAAATTAAAGAGCAATTTTAGGAAACCTGACATCTGGCTGTTTTGTTTGTGTTTCAATGGCAGGAAGGCAAGATGACTTCCCTGCTCCAAGATTGGAACAGCTGAAGAAACCACAAGACAAAATGAGAACTACAAAGGTCTACAAACTTGTCATCCACAAGAAGGGCTTTGGGGGCAGTGGTCAGTATTGATTGGTCTTTGGGGATTGTGTAAATTGGCCAAAGTTATGATGTGCCCAGTACAATACAATGCCGTAACAATTACGAATATCACAAATTGAGGTGGGCAGGTAAATGAGTGAAGCCATAACAGCCATCAGGAGAATTGGTTGCACTGGAGTCGACAAGAACTCTGAAAAGCATTCACATTCAGGTTTTGTTTGGTTTTACTTTGAATCTTGATCTTACTGGGAGTCCCAGGCTCATCTGGAACTCGTCTTGTAGCCCAGGCTGGCCTTGAACCCATTATCCTCCTGTCTGTGTGTCTGGGTGGAAATGTTCTACCACACTTGACTTAGTTTTCCCTTTTTTTTTCCCCTCCTCTCTCCTGTGCAACGCCAGAAATTAACCCAAGGCCTCATAGGTACTTTTGGAACAGGGCTTTTTTTTTTTTTTTTTTTTTAAGATTTTATTTATTTATTTTTTATGTATACAGTGTTCTGCTTGCATGTCTGCCTGCATGCCAGAAGAAGGCACCAGGTCTTATTACAGATGGTTGTGAGCCAAAGAGCAGCCAGTGCTCTTAACCTCTCATCTCTCCAGCCCCAGGGACAGGGTTATTCTACGTGACAGTCCTGGCTGTCCTAAAACTCACTCCTTAGACAAGGCTGGCCTCCAGTTCAGAGATCTGCCTGCCTCTGCCTCTGAGTGCTGGAATTAAAGGCATGCACAACCACCGCCTGGCTCTTTCTAATTTTTTTTTTAAATGCTATTTACTTCAGAAATCAGTATTGCTGACACAATGAGGTAGCTTTGTTTTTGATAGAGTCTTATAGCCCACATTGGCTTTGAAATCAGTATATACTGGAAGATGATCTTGAATTTCTGAACTCTCTTCCTCTATAACCAAGTGCTGGGATCTCTTGTGTTCCTACCTGGTTTTATGTGATTCTGGGCAAAGAACCCATACGTTGTGCATGCTAGCAAGCACTCTACCAAGGAGCAGCTCCCCAGTCCTCGTGAGTCTTTTTTACTTTAAATTTCATTTAATATTTGTTTATTTATGTACATGTGTGTGTGCATTTATGAGAGATAGGTGCCGACCTTTAGTATTGTTTCTCAGGAGCCACTCCCTATTTTTTCTTTCAGATACAGGGTCTCACTCTTTAGCCTTGACTGGTTTACAATGCCCATCGGGCTGGCCTTGAAGTGACAGAGATCCTATCCTCTCTTACAGAGAGATATCTTTGCCTACTAACTACTGGAATTAAAGGCATGTCTATCATGCCTAGCACCTTGTATTTTTATTTATTTCTTTTTCTTTTCTTTTTTTTTTTTTTTTTTTTTTTTGGTTTTTTCGACTCAGGGTTTCTCTGTGGCTTTGGAGCCTGTCCTGGAACTAGCTCTGTAGACCAGGCTGGTCTCGAACTCACAGAGATCCACCTGCCTCTGCCTCCCGAGTGCTGGGATTAAAGGCGTGCGCCACCATCGCCCGGCTTATTTCTTTTTCTTTACCTTCATTTTTGAGACAGTTTCGTGGTGGGTCCCGGAGCTTGCTGGTTAGGCTGGACTAGCTGGCCGGTGATGACATGTGGAAGTTCTGCTACATACCTTGGTTCATTATGTGTTAATTTGGAGTTAATTCAGTACTTACATGTTTAAAAACCTTTAGTTGTCAAATTATCTTCATATTTAGTCATATCAATCTCATATGGGGTTACCACACACTATTTCTTTTATTTATTTATTTATTTATTATGTATACAATGTTCTGTCTGTGTGTCTGCAGGCCAGAAGAGAGTACCAGACCCCATCACAGATGGTTGTGAGCCACCATGTGGTTGCTGGGAATTGAACTCAGGACCTTTGGAAGCGCAGGCAATGCTCTTAACCTCTGAGCCATCTCTCCAGCCCCCACACACTATTTCTGAAACTGGCCTAAACATTTGTGAAGAATAGATGGCTATTGAATAAACAACAGAGATTCCTTCAGCAGAGGAAATAACAAGAATACAGTGTATATGGTATATATATATAATATATGTATACATTATATATATATATATACTGTACTGTGTAGGTATATAGGTCTGTGGTTTATTTTTATTTTGGGTGTGTGTATACAAGACAGATGTAGCTTGGTGATATACCTAGGGATACAAATAAAATTCTAACCAGTATACCTATCAAATATAAAGATTGTGAATATGGCAAAATCTCTTGTCCCAAAGGAGTTCTTAACTTTATGAAATGATTAGCTAGCTGTAGTGACTTATGACTTCGACACCGAACTTTCCAAGGTTAAGACAGGAGGATTGCTTAAAGTTTGAGGCCAAGCTGCTGCAGAATGAAACTGTTCCAGCGGAAACAGAAAGGATCTAGATGTGGTGGTGTGTGCTTTAAATCCCAGCACACAGGAGGCAAAGGCAGGCAGATCTCTGTGTGAGTTTGCGGCCACCCTGGTTTACATGGTGAGCTCTAGGCCAGTTCACCATGTCCGAAAACAGCTCTAGACTCTGTCTGAAAACAAACAAAAATGCAAACAAAGAAAAAAAAAGAAGAAGAAAAAGCAGTAAGTAAAGATGGAGAGAAAGAAGAAGGAGAAAAGAAATGAAAGAAATAAAAAACGTGTACTTTCCGGGCAGTGGTGGCACAAACCTTTAATCCCAGCACTCAAGAGGCAGAGGCAGGTGGATCTCTGTGAGTTCGAGGCCAGCCTGGTTTACAAGAGCTAGTTCTAGGACAGGCTCCAAAGCTACAGAGAAACCCTGTCTCGAAAAACCAAACAAAAACAAAAACGCCAAACAAACCGTGTACTCAGGGAGCTTAGACAATGGGAGTTTGTCATGGGGACTTCACAGAGATTGGACTTAAAATTAACAATGGAACATTCTACATAAATCAGTCCTTTACTAGGCTGAATTTTATCAAGTATTTTATCAAGTACACTTGTAGTCTACCCTTATTTTGGGGCGGGTGGGTTTATTTATTTATTTGTACTGAGGATTGGGATTGTAGCCAAGGTCTCATGCTAAGCATTTAATCTATGCCCTTACCCCAACCCCTATAGTTTAAAGGTTGTTTTGAACCCCCATGTGAACTAACACTTGAAGTCTAGACTATATGGCTCGAGTTTTATAACATATAAGAGGTGGTGAGCCTAATTTAGACAGAAGGAACTCATTACCAGTAATGAGCTTTTACTGGCTGTCTACCTTTAGATAAGCCAGTTTGTCTCCCAGGTTTTTCCTTGCTCTAACAAGAGCTCCAAAAGATTTATTGTGAGGGTTTAAGACAGTGTTTTTAAGGGAATTCATTGCATATTACATAAATATAAGTGGGACCTAGGCTGTTTCCATCATGTGTATGACAGATTCACAAGTATTTTAGAGAGTAAAGTGATATGCCAGAGGTGTAATTCTCCGAACCGTGGGCTGCTTTTTCCATAGAAACAGTAAGAAACATGTGCTTGGAGACAGGCCTCTGAGCTCTGTCCAGTAAGATAGTAGAAGGAGCATGTGCTTGGAGACAGGCCTCTGAGCTCTGTCCAGTAAGATAGTAGAAGGAGCATGTGCTTGGAGACAGGCCTCTGAGCTCTGTCCAGTAAGATAGTAGAAGGAGCATGTGCTTGGAGACAGGCCTCCGAGCTCTGTCCACTGCAGCCCTTTACTGTCATGGCCCTAGATACCTTTGCAAAAAACTTTTTCACTTATTTTTTTCTTCTGAACTGAGGATGGAAACCAGGCTCTCAAGCATGATAGATAAGCACTTTATCTCTTGAGTGACGTCCTCAGCCCTATGCAAATCCTTTATTTGTTCTAAAACTAGATTTAAAATGGACGCTCAGAGAAAAGGCAGAACACTTGGTTACCTATGCATAAGCCCCTAGGTTAAGTTAGGACCTTATAAAATAGGAAAACAAACAGGACAAATGGGGGCTGGTGAGACGGCTCAGTGGGTAAGGGCACTTGCTGCCAAACCTGACCTGAGTTCAATCCCTGGGCCCCAAATGGTGAAGGGAATGAACCAACATTTGTAAGTTGTCCTCTGGCCTACACACACACACTTAACCCCCCCCCCCAAAAAAAAAGGTCCAACAACCCAGAAAACAAAAATCCAAATGGAACCTCAATATAACAACAAAAATAAAAATAAACATTGAGCGTAGTATAGCCTGCCCTGTGGTCCTGGCAGTGTGGGACCACAGAGACAGGAAGGTGAAAGGATTCAAAACTACCTTATAGGATGAGTTTGATGCTATCCTAAGACACTTATGTCAGTCCAAAAAGTAAAAATCGTGCCAGAGTTCAAACGTGAGATCTAGTAGTAACACAACATGATGGGGATGCTCTGTGTTTTTTCTCTGATGCTTTTGTTTTTTTAGAGGTATGTGGTAGAGATTCACCCCTACACCTCATACGTGCTAAGCCTGTGGTCAACTACTAAGCCCATTTGCTTTTAAAGTCACTGAATTGTCTTTCAGATGATGAGTTAGTCGTGAACCCTAAAGTGTTTCCTCACATCAAGCTTGGAGACATTGTGGAGATTGCTCACCCCAATGATGAATACAGGTGAGCAATTCAAGGATTAAGGGAACTAGGTACCCTGTTGTTTTCAAATACTATTTCAGTCTGGTCAGGGCTACATTGTAAGATCCTATCTCAGAACAAAACAAAAAATGCTTATGTGCCTGGTGTGGTGGCGTACACTTTTAATTCCAGAACTCAGAAGCGGAGGCAGGTGGATCTCTGTGAGTTCAAAGAGAGTCGGAGAGAGGAAGGGCTGTCACACAGAGAAACCCTGCCTTGAAAACAAATGAACAAAAAAAAAGCTCATGTCTAGGCTGAAGAAGTGGCTCAGTGGTTAAGAGCACTGACTGCTCTTCTAGAGGACCTGAGTTTGATTTCTAGCATGTGGCATGCCACAACCATCTGTAATTGTAGTCCCAGGGCATCTGATACCTTCTTCTGGCCTTCTAGGGCACCAGGCATGCATGTGGTGCACAGACCTATGTGCAGGGTAAAACACTCATATACATAGAAAATTTAAAATACATATATATTTATTTATTTATTTATTTTTTTTGGTTTTTCGAGACAGGGTTTCTCTGTGGTTTTGGAGCCTGTCCTGGAACTAGCTCTTGTAGACCAGGCTGGTCTCGAACTCACAGAAATCCGCCTGCCTCTGCCTCCCGAGTGCTGGGATTAAAGGCGTGCGCCACCACTGCCCGGCCATATATATTTAAAGATTTTTTTTTTTTAAATTATGGTTATGTGTGGTGGTACCCGCTTTAATTCCAGCAGCTGGGAGATAGAACCAGGTGAATCTCTTGAGATCATGGCTAGCCTGGTCTACAGAGTGAGTTCCAGGATAGCCACGGCTACAGAGAGAAACTGTCTCGAAAAAATAAAATTCTAGCTGAGTAGTGGTGGCGGTACATACCTTTAATCCCAGCACTTGGGAGGCAGAGGTAGGCAGATCTCTATGAGCCTGGTCTACAGAGTGAGTTCCAGCACAAGCTCCAAAGCTACACAGAGAAACCCAGTCTCAAAAAACAAAAACAAGTAAGAAAGAAAGAAGAAAAGCAATTTTTAAAAAGAATTAATTGTAGTCTGTGCATATGAGTACAAGTGCCCCCAGATGAAGAGCCCCTGGCTCTGTAGTTAGAGACAGTTGGGAGCCACTTGAAGTGGTAGCTGGAAACCAAACTTGAATCTTCTGGAAGAGCAACTGGTGCTTTTAAGCCACGTGTTCAGTCTCAACAACAGTTTTTTTTTTTTTAAAGTGGCCCATTTTTGTTTATAGCGTTGCTATAACAACTCTGGAAAGTCTTTTGTTGCCTTCCTTCATTTCCTTTCAGGTCAAGTGTACTAGTATCTTTGTTTCTAAGGAAGTTTTCTCTGGTTGTGGCACAAGTTACAATGTATTTTGGTTGTTTGTTTTTTGTTTTTTTGGGACAAGGTTTCTCTGTAGCTTTGGTGCCTGTCTTGGAAGTAGCTCTTGTAGACCAGCCTGGCCTCGAACTCACAGAGATCCACCTGCCTTTGCTTCCCAAGTGCTGGGATTAAAGGTGTGGGCCACTACCGCCCGGCCAAGTTACAATATATACTACATTATTAGTTCACATTTTGGTTGCAGGTAGGGCAAGCTTACCTCCTGTAGTCTCGCTCATCTTTGTTGCTTTCTTTTCCAGTCCTCTGCTTTTGCAAGTCAAGTCTCTTAAGGAAGATTTACAGAAAGGTAAATATTACCTCTCTCTGAGACTTTCATAGTTACTGCCTGCAAAACCTTTGAAACTTCTCTTGGAAATCTCAGGGAATAAGTGCCTAGCAGATTGAGTTTCCTCTAGCAAAAAAGAAGACAAATGAAGCTTGTGGGGGTCAGTGACTGCATATTCAGACACTACCCCAGGAGCAAGAGTTGGTACGTTTGCTGTCTTCCTTTACCTTTACAGCTGACTAAGCTTTAATCTCATCCAGACACCGAGTCAGATGAAAATTGCCAAAGAATCTCATTTGTTAGCATGTTGCAGGCATTGAAGAAACTACATTTAGAGCCAGAGGAAAAGGTAATTTGAACATGGGAAGTTTTATATTTAGCTCTTAAAAAAATTGATGGTGAATTTTCTAAGTAATATTTAATTATTTTCTGGGATGAGTGTATTGCCAGTGTTCTCTGGTCTTTGTGTTTCTAGATTCTTCCTGTCGTTTTTCAAAGAATAAGAGAGTTGCATGCAAATCAAAAAGTAGCAAGGGATTTTATTCAAAGAGAAAGTGAAGGTAGAGAGTAGATAAGTCAGTTGCAAAAGCCTGAGCAAGCATGGGACTGCAAGTACCTGGTTACTAACCAGGGTTTGCTTTTGTGGGTCCAAGGGAAGAGTCTGTCAAGAAAGGGTAGCTTTCTGTCTTGAGTGTTAGGCTTAGGTTGTGTAACTGCTCCTGTCTTCTTGTATGATGCATCTGACTTTAATCATATGTGTACCTACTTGTCCTACTTGTACATAGGCATGAGGTGATAAATAGGCTCTTTTCTCTAAATGTTTCCTCCTAAAACAGTTTGCTTACTGTGCCTGCACTCTAGGGACCTCAAGAAAGGGGAGGGGCCAAGAGATGTAGCTCAGTTAGTCAGCCTGCCCAGTATACACTGAGCCCTGGCTTCCATCCATCTCTGGAACTGTATAAAACAGATGTGATGGTGCTGGCCTTGAATCTCTGTTTCAACAAGAAAAAAAGAAAAGCCATGTGTGGTTTCAAAGGCCTTTACTCCCAGTACTCCGGAGGCAGAGAGGCAGATGGATCTCTGTTAGTTCAAGACCATCATGGTGTACAAAGTTTTTTCCAGGACAACGAGACTGTTACACAGAGAAACCCTGTCTCAATAAAACCAAACCAACCAACCAAACAAACAAACAAACAAAAACCACTTGCAAATAAATAAAAATGATCATACACCAGAATTAACCAGATCCAAAATCTGTACTCAATGAACTTTACTGTTAAAATAGGAATTTGGGACAGAAACTGGAAAATGTCACATTAAATTTTTCACGTTTATTACTAAATATATTTTATGTACTTCGCCATCACTAAAACAAAACAAAAAGGTCTGTGGCCAAATTAAACTTAGAAAACCAAGTAACTTCCTATTCTGTTTTGTAATTGTTTGTCACCTGCATCCAGTCCTTTCTCACCCCTGATATTCAACCTTTCTTATTCTCTTCCTGGTTTACTGTAGCGACGTGTACATTTGTTTACATATATACATATCTTATTGGCTAGATTCTGCTTGAGAAAGAGCATGCAGTTTTCTTCTTCCTGAGTCTTTATTGTTGTTATATACATACATACACATTCCTAAATTCTTCACTTCAACCTGCTTAGTCCATAGAATGTTACCTGTATGAACATGATCTCAGGAATGAGCATTTGGTATTGGATAAGCAAATGGAGGGCTCTTCCCTGTGGAAGACCAGTTCTCTTGCTCTTAGCATTCCACAATGGCCTGCTGTTTATGGCCTATGGTTGAGGTCCCTCAAACTTCCCCCTTCCATATTAGCATATTCCTTGGTGTATCATTGTTCAGGTCTTGTTTGCATCCATGTTGATGAAGCTTCATATGGGGAGCCTTTCTGACGTTTCTAGGACACACAGTCTAACAGCTAACTTCCTGTTCTCCTGGCTCTTAAATCTTTCTGATCACTCTTCCACAGTGATCCCAGAGCCTTAGGTGCAGGAATTGTGATGTAGATGTATCAGTTGTGACTGGGCACCACCCAGCCTCTTGTTCTCTGCATTTTGACCAGTTGTGGGTTTCTGTATGTGAGACCCTGTCTTAAAGAAAAAGTTCTTCCTACATTTACTTATGTAAGTATGCGTGTGAACACACACATTGGGCAGGATGAATGTGTGGACAACTTCAGGGAGTCACTTCTCTCATTTCACCATGTGGGTCCCAAGGATTGAACTCAGGTTGTCAGGCTTGGTGGCAAGTGACTTTACCACCAAATCACTTTGCCAGCCCAAATAACGGGTCATATGACATTTTATATGTGTGTGCGCGTATGCATACACACACACATGTGCGTATTTCTATTATATATTCCTTAGTATCCTCTCTTGTCTCTCACATCTGATAATCTTGTCCTCTTCCAGTGTATCTCCCCTGCTTTCAGGACTTTGTGTGTGACCCAGTGAATTTTATTAGGGTTGTTTACATGAGCATGGGGAGGATTTCTGTACAGGAGCATAGGCACCTTATCCATGGCTACTCCACTGGGAAAAATGTGTTTTCTTCCCTCTTCAACCATTGACTGTTTAAATCTGCAGAGATGGCTGAGGCCTCATGAACCTCTCCTCCTTTCATGACAGGGTGTTGACAGGTCCGATCTTGTGTAGGTAATCATAGCAACTGTGAGTTATACAGTGAAATTGTCATGTCATATCCAGAAGTTAGCATCCCACACTGTTTTTCCCACTTCTCTGGCTCCTTCTTCTGTGTTGCATCTTCCCTGAGCCTGTGGCTGGGCATGCAGCAATCATTTATTCTCAGTACTGGCCAGTTATGAATCTCTGCAGTCATTGCTGGCCAATGCAGAAAGAAGCTTCTCTGGTCAAAGCTAGTAGAAACGCGAATCTATGGGCGTACACATAGTTATTCAGCCAGTTTCAGTACTGTATGCTTTTAATTCCAATGGAGGCATGTAGATCCTGTGAGTTAAGACCAGCCTGTGCTGCAGAGTAAGGTTCTAAGGTAGTTTAGGACTACATAGTGAGACTCTGTCTCCAAAATCAAAATAATAATAAATAGAATAAAATAAAAATATAGTAATTTAGAAAGCAATCTATGTCTGTGGCTGATGGTACAGTCTATGGCTGAACATCTGCAGATGTTCTCAGTTTCTTCAGATCTTAGAAGCTAAGCAGTATTAGGCCCAGTTATTACTTGGAAGAAGCCAGTTTTGAAAGGCACATTGTATTCATTTAGTAAAACTGCAACCACAGATTTTTGCCAAGGTTTACAGTATCAGAAATGAATTCCCTCCTACTGTATTGTGTCAGATTGACTCTATAACAGACTTTTACTATTGCTCCATTGGACTCATCCTGCCTGGCTGGTTTGTGTTGTTGCATATAGATTCCGTAGCTGAGTAAGACAGTTGGTGATCCTTCCACCACCATGATGGCTAGTCAGCCAGGAGAAAGCTTTCAGCTCCGTTCCAGCTGGGTTTGTTTCTGTTCATTGCCCCAGGCCGGCAGTGCCTTCAGAAATAAGGTCAATTTATTATTGTCTCGTTTTGGGGAACAACCAACAGCAGTGGCAATTGCTTGTATTGTTTTGAGAATCTATGGAGTAGCTTACTTCTGCCACTGGGATTTGAACTTTTCTTAGGTTGCTCCTCCCACCTCCACCCAGGGCCTGGTGTGTACTAAACAATTTCCGTGCTGCTGAGTTACATTCCCAGCCCAGCCGCCAGATCCTTTTTGTTTGTTTGTTGTTTTTTTTTTTTGAGACAGAAGCCCTGGTTGATTTGATTTCATTATGTAGACCAGGCAGAGGTCTACTTGTCTGCCTCCCAAGTGCTGGGATTAAAGACATGTACCATCATACCTGGCTCAGATTTTTTTTTTTTTTAAAGGCCACTCAAGATACATAAAAAGGTTTTATTTGCAGGGGAGCACAGATTTAATCAAACAAGCCAAATCCCATGTCATCATCCGACTCTTCGGACTCCTCCTTCTTCTCTTCTTTCTTCTCCTCTGCTGCAGCTGGGGCAGAACCAGCAGCAGGAGCTGCAGAGCCAGGGGCAGCAGAAACAGCCACAGCTCCACCAGCAGGCACACTGGCAAGTTTCCCAACACCCTGGGCAATGACATCCTCAATGTTTTTTCCATTCAGCTCACTGATGACCTTGTTGAGCCGGTCATCGTCCGCCTCGATTCCCACGCTGTCTAGTATCTTCTTAATGTCTTTGGCGCTAGGAGAGGAGTTGCCCCCAAGGAGGGCAAGCAAGTAAGAGGCGACGTAGCGCATGTCGGCTGCTGCGGACCGGCCTCACGCGTGCGACCTCGGCGGCGTCAGGCGGCCTGGCTCAGATTTTTTTTTAAAAAAATACTTTTCATTTTTAAATGTTTTTGTTTTTTGGTGATAAAGGTCTCATGGTCCAGGCTGAACTTGCTGTGTAGTGAGGATGACTTTGAATTTCTGATCCTCTGCCCTCTACCTCCAGAGTGCTGGAATCAAAGGCACTTACTACTTCTCATTTTTTCCTGTGCCCTGCCTGACCTTAAACTCACTGTGTAATCCAGGCTGGTTTCCAGTTCAGGACAATTCTCATGTCTCAGTGTCCTAAGTACTAAAATTTTTCTCATGTGTGTGTGTACATGCACATGTACTACTCATGCCTGAATATATAAAGGCTAGAGGTGGATGTCAGGTGTCTTCTATCACCATCTCAATTTTTTTGCAATGGTCTTTTTGTTTGGTTTATTTTTGAGACAGGGTCTCACCTTGTGACATTTGCTAACATGGAACACACTATGTAGAAGAGACTGGCTTTGAATTCACAGAGATCTATCTGCCTTTGCCTCCTAAGTGCTGGGATTGCAGCCATACACCACCATGTTGGCAAGACAGTCTTTTGATGAGCCCAAAGTGCTCTGTTTTGGCTAGGCTAACTGGCCACAAGTCCAGGGATCCACTTGTTTCTGAACCCATTGCTAAAGTTCAGGTGTGTGCCGCCATGCTCGGATCTTACATGCATGCTTAAGATCAGGATCCAGGTTCTCCTGCTCATGGAGCAAGCAGTTTATTGACAGCCACCTCTCTAGTCCCCCACATGCAAGATCTTAAATGTTCGTCTCTTTCTCTCCTGTCTCTTCTCATTTCTCCACTCCTTTTTCTCTCATTTTCTTCCTTCTTCCCTCCACCAGCAAACTCAGGGACTCGTGTGCTGAGCATGTTTGCAACCACCAAGTTACACCTTTCTCTTCTAATTTTTTGATTGATTTATCTTACTTTGTGTATGGATGTTCTACCTGTATGCATATATGTGTATCATGCTCATTGCTGCTGGATCCCCTGAAACTGGGGTTACAGATGGTTGTGAGCCACCATGTAGGTGCTGGGAGTGGACCCAGCTCAGGTCCACTGCAAGAGCAACATCTTCTCTTAACCACTGAGCCACCTCTCCAGCTCCAGCTCTTTTTTGATGCAAGAACTGCTGAAGTAGCCCAGTCAGGCTTTTCAGTCCTCCTGCCTCGGCCTCCAAATGCTGGAATTACAAAGGGACCTGACACCGGGTGCTTTTCATTACTTTAAATCAAGTGTTACTGCTTGGGCTTGTATCACCTGTAGAGAACTGTTTAAAATTTCATGTCCTGGAAGGCAGAGGCCAAAGCAAATGATCAAAATGTGTTAACTGAACCAATTTTTTTTTTCTGTTTTAGAAACTATCAGTGTGGACCAGACTGTGACTCAAGTATTCCGGCTAAGACCTTACCAAGATGTCTATGTGAATGTTGTAGACCCCAAAGTAAGTTTTTGTTTTGGACTTTTTTTTGTTTTTTTGTTTTGGAAATTTCTTTTTATAGTGATTAACACCTATCCTCAAAGGTTAGGTGATGATGGAAATGAGGTTGTTAAGTGTAGTGCTATATTGTTAAGTGGTCAGATATAGGTCATTTAAACATTATTGGTATGTAGGCTGCATTTAAGTCCTCACTTTTTAAAGCTTGTCTTGCTGGGCGGTGGTGGTGCCTGCCTTTAATCCCAACACTTGGGTGACAGAGACAGGTGGATCTCTGTGAGTTCAAGGCCAGCCTGGTCTACAAGAGATAGTTCCAGGACAGGCGCCGAAGCTACAGAAAAAACACGTCTCGAAAAAACAAACAAAAAAACCAACCCCCCTCCCAAAAAGCTTGTCTTAGTTTATATAAAAGAATGTATTTATAATTTTCAATTTAATTGCTAATTTATATATTCTGTCCATTTTTTCTTTTTAAATTGTTTTATTATTTCTAAAAACATTTATTTATCTTTATTATCTATTTGAGTGTTTGCTTGCATGTATGCCTGATGGCCAGAGAGGCCAAAAAAGGATGTTGGATTCCCCTGAAGCTGGAGTTAGATAGTTGTGAGTCACCATATGGGTACTGGGAGTTGAACCTGGGTCTTCTGGAAGAGCAGTCAGTGCTCTTACCTCTGAGCCATCTTTTCAGCCCTTCATGTTTATTTTCTTTTTTTAGGCAGAGTCTGTTGTTTAGCTCAGCTGACATAGAACTTGATATATAGCCCAGGCATGCCTAGACCTGCTAGCACTCCTCCCTCAGCTTCCTGGGAGTGTAAGATACATCACTGTACCTGGCTTTGAGTTTTTTTCTTTTGTTTGTTTGTTTGTTTGAGTCAGGGTCTCACTATGTAACCCTGGCTGTCCTGGAACTAACAATGTAGACCAGACTGGTCTGCAGAGTGGCACTCTTTAGTAATAGGAGCGGCGGGCTGCTTCCCCGCCACGCGGCTAGTTTATACCCAAAATAACCACACCAAACTGTATTAATTAAATTACTGCCTGGCCCATTAGTTTTAACCTCTTATTGGCTAACTCTTTTTTTTTTTTTTAAATTTATTTATTATGTATACAATATTCTTTCTGTGTGTACAGCTGAAAGCCAGAAGAGGGCACCAGACCTCATTACAGATGGTTGTGAGCCACCATGTGGTTGCTGGGAATTGAACTCAGGACCTTTGAAAGAGCAGGCAATGCTCTTAACCGCTGAGCCACCTCTCCAGCACTTATTGGCTAACTCTTACATATTTGTTTAACCCATCTCCATTAATGTGTATCACCACTTGACTGTGGCTTACTGACATGAGTCTAACCAACGTCCATCTCAGAGAAGAGAGCCATGGCGTCTGCCACACTGCCTTCTTCCTCCCAGAATTCTGTTCTGTTTACTCCGCCTATCTAAGCTGCTGTCCTATCAAAAGGCCAAGGCAGTCTCTTTATTTAACCAATTAAAGTAACACATAGACAAAAGACCCTCCTACTCCACGAACTCACAGCGATAGATCTGCCTGCCTCTGCCTCCACAGTGCTGGGATTAAAGGCGTGCAGCACCACATCCAGGTTTGCATTTTTCTTTATTAATTGATACTTGATAGGCAAAATAATTATCCATAGGGTATGATATGCATTCTATAGTGAAATAAAGCGGACAGACCAATGGTATCTTTCAAGGCAGAGAGGCTTGCTGGAGCTCATCAATGTGAGGCAGTAACACCCTTTGTCAAACAGCAGCAGCAGGACTGAGGCACACAAGTGGTCCTCGGGGGCTCCTTTTCATGGCTGCTGCCATAGTATGTGCTGTACAAATGCCAAGGGCGTGGTTGAGTTGCCTTTGCTGCGGAGAATTCTGTGAGTTCTGCTGTTCAGTAATTGTCCAAAGGTTTTGTTTTTTTGCACTTTTTTTTCAGTGTGTGGATATCATATTTTGACTATAAAGTGTGACAAAGGAATACAAAAGTGTGATTATCCTCTTTTAGGATGTGACTCTTGACCTAGTGGAATTGACTTTTAAGGATCAGTACATTGGCCGTGGGGATATGTGGCGACTGAAGAAGAGTTTGGTAAGATATGGTCTTTTAAAAACCAGCATATTGTCTTTTCTGTGACATGGATTGTCCTTGTTTATCATATAAATTTAGAGCCATTCAAATACCTTCTTATTCTAGCATCCACAAGTAGTTACTGTACATATTTGGCTATATCCTTTTCTATTTTCTTTTTTATTTTTGTGTGTATGGCTATATGCATACCTAGTGCTTTTACCAGTCAGAAGAGCATAGTGAATCCTCTAGAACGGGAGTTACAGACTGAGCTTCCCTGTGAGTGCTGGGAACCAAACCTGGTTCCTCTGTAAGAGCACTCTTTCAACCCCATCCCCACTCCTCATCCCGCTTTTGAGAAGGGTCTCAGTATGTGGACTTGGCTGGCCTAGAACATGCTGTGTAATCAATGCTACCCTGGAACTGACAATTCTGCCTCTGCCTTCTGAGTGTTGGAACCAAAGACATGTACCATCAGACCCACTTACTTATTTTTATTGAACCTTTTCTATTTATTTATTTATTTATTTATTTTTTAAAAAATATTTATTTATTATGTATACAATATTCTGTGTGTAAGCCTGCAGGCCAGAAGAAGGCACCAGACCCCATTATAGATGGTTGTGAGCCACCATGTGGTTGCTGGGAATTGAACTCAGGACCTTTGGAAGAGCAGGCAATGCTCTTAACCTCTGAGCCATCTCTCCAGCCCGAACCTTTTCTATTTAAAATGCCTACTTCATCAGAATTGTAACCCTGTACTGAAAACTCTTTAGTATTTTTTTTTTTTTTTTTTTTTTTTTTGCAAGACAAAGTTTCTCTGTGTAGCTTTGGAGTCTGTCCTGGAACCAAGCTGGCCTCAAACTCACTGAGATCCACCTGTCTCTACCTCCCGAATGCTGGGATTAGGGCGTGCACCACCATGCCCAGCATTTTGTTGTTGGAGGAGATTTTAAAGCCAAGAGGAGCTCTTGTGTGTGACTTTCTTTTTTTTTTTTTTAAATTTATTTATTTATTAAAGATTTCTGTCTCTTCCCCGCCACCGCCTCCCATTTCCCTCCCCCTCCCCCAATTAAGTCCTCCCCCCTCAGCCCGAAAAGCAATCAGGGTTCCCTGTCCTGTGGGAAGTCCAAGGAACCTCCACCTCCATCCAGGTCTAGTAAGTTGAGCATCCAAACTGCCTAGGCTCCCACAAAGCCAGTGCGTGCAGTAGGATCAGAAACCCATTGCCATTGTTCTTGAGTTCTCAGTAGTCCTCATTGTCCTCTATGTTCAGAGAGTCCGGTTTTATCCCAGGCTTTTCCAGACCCAGGCCAGCTGGTCTTGGTGAGTTCCCAGTAGAACATCCCCATTGTCTCAGTGTGTGGGTGCACCCCTCGCGGTCCTGAGTTCCTTGCTCGTGCTCTATCTCCTTCTGCTCCTGCTCACTCATATTTGGTTTATAGCCATAAACCAAGGACATTGAGCCTATAATTAGTGATCCTAGAGAAGCTAAATAAGGAGAACCCAAAGAAAAACATCTAGGCATCCTCCTGAATATTAACCTTCAGCAAGCGATGAAAGGAGACAGAAACAGAGACCCACATTGGAGCACAGGACTGTGTGTGACTTTCTGTGGCCCGATGGGTTGAGTCCTTTTGTTTTCTCCTTCCCTTAGGTGAGCACCTGTGCCTATATCACTCAGAAAGTGGAATTTGCTGGCATCAGGTAAGTATCGTGGCATTCTCGGCTTACTGGATGGTAAACAGAAGTGGGCTTTAGTGCAGGAAGTCAGCTGAATAAGACACCTGAGGCCCGTGGGAATCTGCAGTAAAGGGCACAAGTGTTGCACATGCTAACCTGCACGATACAAGTGAAGAAGAACCAAAGTGCGTGATGGCAGTTTTAGGATTGTTTTTGTAATGTTGGGACCTGGTTTCGCGTAGCCAGGCTGGCGTCAGTTTCAGTGTCGTCGGCTTTTGGCCCCTGAGCCTTCTGCTCTCACTTCTCTAGTGCTAGGAGATAGGCGCTGGCCCCACACCTGGCTGCTTTCAGAATTACTGCTGTAACACGAGGTGCGAATTACATAATTTAGAAGTGGAACTGTTAACATGTTATCACACCTTCGGTCTTACAGATTAGGATACTTGTTTACAGGTATAGAACAACCAGCACAGTATTGTCACGCGTTGCTCTTCTACCTGGGCTGCTTCACTATCACTGTATTTAAAATGGTTTCTGTATCTTAGTAAAAGAGACTTTTCAAATCTCTCCCCCATGTTTTTTTTCAGTACTAGAGTTGGAACCCAGGGCCTCATGTATACTAGTCAATCACGTACCCCCCAACAGCTCCAGCCCTGGAACACTCCCTGCCTACTGTTGCCGTTTCTTTACTGTCTTATTTGTTTTGTGGTGGGAATGGCCGCACACATGCTGGGAAAGTACTCTGCCACAAATCTTCATTCCCATTTTTTAATTTATTTTTATTTTTTGGATACAGAGTATTACATTAGCCTAGATTAGCTTGGAACTCACGATGTAGTCTATGTTTGCTATATATAGTGCTTGTGCATTTACAGCTCAGTGTAAGCAATATTGTAATGATTCCATGATATTCTGCTGTACGGATATACCAGTTTATTTTAATTAGTTGGCTATTTTTTTAAATTATTTTTTAAGTTTAGTTTGTCTGTGTGTTTTCCCTGCATTTGTGTATGTGTACCATATGCACACTGGTGCTCCCAGAAGTCAAAAGATTTCTGGGAACTGGAGATATGGATAGTTGTGAGCCACCACATGGGTACTGGGACCTGAGCCCAGGTCCTCTGTAAGAGCAACAAGTGCTCTTAACTGCTGAGTTTTCTTTCCAACCTCAGTTTCCTTTTTTTTTTTTTTTTCTGTTTTGCAAGACAGGGTTTCTCTGTGTAACAGAGCTGTTCTGGAACTTGCTCTGTAGACCAGACTCTCTTTGAACTCAGAGAGATCTGCTTGCCTCTGCCTCCCAAGCGCTGGGATTAAAGGCATGTGCCACCAGTCACCCTCCTATCTGAAGGACTCTTAATCCCTACTCATACATACTTGCATATCCAATTGTATTGTTGCTGTAGTCAGTAGCTAAGAAATGGAGTCATCTTATATGTCTATCAACAGATGAATGACTAAAGAAAATAGCATACATACCTAATGGGATTTTGATGGAACCACTAAAAATAAAATTGCCAAGTGATGGTGGCACATGCCGTAATCTCATCACTTGGTAGGCAGAAGCATGTGGATTTCTGTGAGATCAAGGCCAGCCTGGTCTACAGTGTGACTTCTAGGATAACCAAGGCTACACAAAGAAACCCTGTTTCTAAAAACCAAACCAAACAAACAAAATAATGAGATAAAATCATGACATTTTGCAGGAAATACATGAACTCAGATAACTTTATGTAAAGCAAAACAAGCTAGACTTAGAAGGACAAGTACAGTGTCTCAGTCACAGAAACTGTTTGAGTGTGTATTTGTAAATCATGAAACTAGGAAGGGGAACCATGAAAGTAGAAGAAAGGAACTGCTGGGCAGGGTGGCGCACGCCTTTAATCACAGCACTTGAGAATCAGAGGCAGGTGGATGTCTGTGAGTTCCAGGACACCCTGGTCTACAGAGTGAGTTACAGGTCAGCCAGGGCTACATTAAGAAATCTTGTCTTGAAAAACCCCAAAAAACAGAAGAAAAAAAAAAAAGCCAGTTGTTATTGACACTTGTTTTGTTTTGTTTTTTTTTTTTTTTTTTTGGTTTTTCGAGACAGGGTTTCTCTGTGGTTTTGGAGCCTGTCCTGGAACTAGCTCTTGTAGACCAGGCTGGTCTCGAACTCACAGAGATCCGCCTGCCTCTGCCTCCCGAGTGCTGGGATTAAAGGCGTGCGCCACCACCGCCCGGCCTTGACACTTGTTTTTTTTTTTTTTTTAAATATTTATTTATTTATTATGTATACAATGTTCTGTCTGTGTGTATCCCTGCAGGCCAGGAGAGGGCACCAGACCTCATTACAGATGGTTGTGAGCCACCATGTGGTTGCCGGGAATTGAACTCAGGACCCTTGGAAGAGCAGGCAATGCTCTTAACCACTGAGCCACCTCTCCAGCCCGACACTTGTTTTTTGAGGATTGGTCAAAACTATAAAATCTGTACTCAGATAATTTGTGTATTATTTCTGAGGGTCTCTGTGCTCTAGAGGCCCAGTTTCTAGACCTGTTTGTTTTCTGTGGACTCCTGTTGTGTGTGTTCAGGACCCCGAAAGCTGCTTATCGTAGATAAGTTGCTCATGGAGCTCTCTTTGGAGAGATATAACTGATCAGACGTTTGAGTGCATGTGAACCTAGATGACAGACACAGGAGGCTAGCTCATACCACTTAGAAGACAGCGAGCGAGCCACCTGAAGAGAGTGGTAACAATAACTTGTATGTGTATCTCCTTTCAGAGCGCAGGCTGGTGAGCTCTGGGTCAAGAATGAGAAGGTCATGTGTGGTTACATCAGTGAAGAGACCAGGGTAAGATTACAGAGTGACCTTTTTGGTTTCATTTCCTTATGCCATATTTCTGTGTGTATGAGTGTTTTGCCTGTCACATACATATGTGTGTACCATGTACATGCCCATGGAGACCAGAAGAAGTCATTGGATCTCCTAGTACTGGAGTTAAAGACAGTTGTGAGCCTTGATGTGGGTGCTGAGAACTTGACCTGGGTCATCTGCAAGAGCATCAGGTGCTTTAACTACTGCGTCATTTCTCCAGCCTCTGCTTCTGGTTTTTTGAAGTAGGGTTTCATGTAGTCCATGCTGGCTATGTACCCAAGGATCACCTTTAATTCCCAACAGTCCTGTCCCCACATTCCATGTGCTGGGATTGTAAACACATGCCCCCCCAACACACACACTCAGTCTTGTATAGTATTGGGTATCAGAGCTTCTTGAATGCTGGACAGGTAGTTCACCACTGGGCATTCTGTCAGCTAAGTGAAAGAACGCATGGGTAAAGCTCGCCCTTAGAAGTACCACTTTGCCGGGCGCATGCTTTTAATCCCAGCACTAGGGAGGCAGATGCAGGCAGATCTCTGGTTTACACAGCGAGTTCTAGGACAGCTAGGACTGCTACACAGAGAAACCCTGTCTCAAAAAACCAAAAGGAAAAAAAGGACCAAGTACCACTTCATAGTTAAGAGAATTCTTTTAATAAAAACCCCAACCCCAAGATTTACTCCAAGTAGTAATGTTTTGTTTGATTTTTTACACAGGATTTTGCTATTTAGCCCATGTTGTCTTTGAACTGACTGTATTCCTGCCTCACTTTCCTGAGTTACAGGATTACAGGCATTAGCCACCATATCAGAGTTTGCTCTGTTTATTGTTATTTTTGTTAAAACTTTGTATAATGGGGCTGGAAAGATGGCCCAGTGATTAAGAGCACCCTGACTGTTCTTCTAGGGGACCTGGGTTCATTCCCAGTACCCACATGGCAGCGAGCAACTGTATGTAACTCCAAGATCTGACATCTTCACACAGACAAACATGCAGACAAAACAGCAATGCAAGTAAAAATAAATAATTTATTTAAAAAAATTTTTGTGTAATGTATTTTGTTTTGCTTCAAGACAGATTATATACTATATTTTGATCAGGTTTCTCTGCCTCCCTCAAGTCTTTCCAAACCATCTCACCTCCCTGTCTGCCAACTTTATATTCTTTCTCTCTCTCAAAAACAAAAATGAAAATCAAAATGATGAAAAAAATCAATAAGACAAAAAAAAAAGCCCAAACAAAACTAAACAAAAAGCACTCACACAAAACATAGAATTTGTTTTGTGCTGGTCCATGGTCCACTACTACTGGGCATGGATCCTTCCCTGGAATATGGTTGATATACCTGTTAAACTTCATTGGAGGAAACTGATTTTCCCATTGCGAGTAGATATCAATTGCAAATAACTTGTTGGTTAGGGGTGGGACCATGTCCACTTTCACCTTGCATTGCTGGGATCCTGGCTTGCTTGAGCCTGTACAGACTTTTACAGGTCTTCTGTGTGCTGCTACAATCTCTGTGAGCTCATGTGTGTATTGGTGCTGTTGTATCTGAAAGACACGATTTCCTTGGAATCATCCACCACATCTGGCTCTTGTAATCTTTCCACTTCTTCCGAATAGGTCCTGAGCTCTAAGGGAAGGGGCTGATGAAGGCATCCCATTTAAGACTGCTCCAGAGTCTCTCACTCTTTGCACATTGTCTAGTTGTAGGTCTCTGTTAATGCCTATCTACTGCAAGAAACATCTCTGATGAGGATTGGTGAGCTTGTTAACTGTGGATATAGCAGTGTATCATCAAGAGTCATTTTATTCCTGTGTTCCTTTTGTAGAATAATAATAGTTTTTTCCATAGGCCAATGACATATCTAGTTGCAGGATCCTGGCCACTTTAGTGATGTCAGGTATGGGTTCTATCTCATGTAGTGGTCCTTAAACAAAACAAAAAGCCCCCCTCCCGTGGTAGTTGGTTGTTCCTATAACATTGTGCCACTATTGACTAGAATATTTTGTATGCAGGTTGCTGTTATAGGTTATAGAACTTGTAGATGTTAGCTTTTAAGTTTTCAATATGTGTGCACTTTTTTGCCATTTTGTTGTTGTTGTTTTTCAAGACAGGGTTTCTTTGAATAACAGCTCTGGTTGTCCTGGAACTTGTTTTGTAGACCAGGCTGGCTTCGAACTTGGAGATCTGATTGCCTCTGCCTCCCAAGTGCTGGGATTAAAGGTGTGCGCCATGTCCTGGCATGTACACTATTTTTAATTGCATAATTAACTCACTAAGTAAGTTATTACATAACTTAGTGAGATGGCTTAGTGAGTAAAGGTGCTTACCACCAACCCTGATAACCCGAGTCTGAGTTCCTGAGACCTACATAGTGGAAGGGGAGGACTGACTCTGCAAGTTGTTCTCTGACCTCCACGTGTGTTCACTACATGGATACATACATACATACCACACATTCTCTCTCTCTAAATAGTAACGACTAAATATAGGCAGATATGTTGAGTGTATTACTATGTGGCAGACTCTGACACCCTATTCATTCTGTAGAACTGAAATTGGATATGAATCATTTGCTTTTTAATGCAATTATGTTTTTGTTACAGGTGGTGTTCCGTTCTACGTCGGCTATGGTTTACATATTTATTCAGATGAGCTGTGAAATGTGGGATTTTGATATTTATGGTACTGTTCCCTAAGTACTGATTGTAACTGCCACTGGAGAAAATTTTTTGGTTTCCCCCAAGTCTGTATCATTTTATAGTAAGCATTTGAAGTTCTCTAAAGATGTGTCCTGCTTTCTTGACAAACCTCTTTAGTTCTCTTTTATTATCATTTTTCATTGTTCTTTCTATTACTGTTTGTTTTTTGAGAAAAGGTCTCATATAGGTGAGGATGGCCTTGAACTTCCCATTCTCCTGCTTCAGTCCCCCAAGTGCTATGATTAAAGGTGTTCATGTCTCTGCCCAGTTTATGCTGTGCGGTGGAGACCAAACCTGGAGTCAGTGTATGCTAAACAAGCCCTTTACCTAACAGAGATACAGCTTAGGGGTGGAGGTGCATGCTTAATCCCAGCACTCAGGAGACAGAGGCATGTTGATTTCTGTGAGTTAAAGACCAGTCTGGCCAGGCGGTGGTGGGCGCACACCTTTAATCCCAGCACTTGGGAGGCAGAGGCAGGCGGATCTCTGTGAGTTCGAGACCAGCCTGGTCTACAAGAGCTAGTTCCAGGAGAGGCTCCAAAACCACAGAGAAACCCTGTCTCGAAAAACCAAAAAAAAAAAAAAAAAAAAAAAAAAAAAAGACCAGCCTGGTCTACACAGCAAATTCCTGTCAGAGCTAGATAGTGAGACCCTATAGCCAAGAATAACCTTGAACTGATTCTCCTTCTACCTCCAAAGTGCTGTGATTTCAAGAATGTACTGCCTTGCACAGTTCTTCGCTATTTTATTTTTTTTAGACATTTTTCTTTTTTAATATGTTGTGTGTTCATGTATGCCCACATTCCCAGATGAAGGTCAGAGGACAGCTTTGTAGAGGGTCTGTTCTTTTTTGATTTCATGCATAGATTCTAGGGAACAAATGCTTTTATCCACGGAGCCATCTTACTAGTTCTTCTATTTTATTTATATAAACTGCGTAGATATCTGGAAAGACAGATGCAGAAGCAGAATATGAATTCCAGGAAGTGCCGTAAAGTATTAATGAAAATCCTGAATTCTCAGAGCTTCACTTCTAGTATGATTAGGTACCACCAATTTCTTTTTCTACTTTCTATGCTTTCATAGGATCTTGCTCTATAACCCAGACTGTCTTCAAATTCACAATCTTTCTACCCTATGAGCAGGCATTTACTAACTACCCTCAACTTGGTGTCTTTCACTTAGTTCTCTATCAAACACAGAAAAACAAGTTTGCTTCAGCTTCATTGTCTTTGAATTATGACATAATGAGCAGAGAATGCTAAAACTACTATGAGGTACCGGTGCTGTGACTGCCCCACCAGTTTCATGATTTGCACAGTTCAAATTTTTATTGCAAATTAGTGCTTGCTGTGCATCAGTGAGGAAATTATGGCTAGGAGGAACTACAATGAATGCCTAGGGTTTACTAAATCATTTTGTTGTTGAACTTCCATTACTTGGAGAGAGAGAGGGAGAGAGAGAGAGAGAAGGAGAGAAAGAGAGAGAGAGCGAGAGAGCGAGAGCATGTGTACCTACATCTTTCAGGAATCAGTTTTCTTTTTTTTTTAATATTTATTTATTATGTATACAACATTCTGTCTGTGTGTGTGCCTGCAGGCCAGAAGAGGGCACCAGACCCCATTACAGATGGTTGTGAGCCACCATGTGGTTTCTGGGAATTGAACTCAGGACCTTTGGAAGAGCAGGCAATGTTCTTACCCGCTGAGCCATATCTCCAGCCCATCAGTTTTCTTTCTCTTGTGGAGGGTCTGGGGAATCAAACACAGGTCATTAGGTTTGGCACACCCCCCCCCCCCCCAATTATCTTCTAAGACACTTTAAGCATGGCTATAAAAGTCATCATATTTGGAGTTTAGAAATACACAACATATTAACCAGTCATCTTCCTTTTTAAACATTTGGAGTTTACCTTGAAGCTGAGACTCTGTAATTATGAGATTTGACTGTACTTTCTGTGCTAATGAATGAAGCACTGAACCTCCATAATTAAATTTAATTTGATAGAATTGAGGATGTAACCCAATGGTAGGGTTTTGTCTAGTTTGTCTAGTGTATGCAAGCAGCCCCCTCCTTCATTTATTTTTCACTTTGTCCTTTTGCTCCCCCCCCTTTTTTTGAGACTGGGTCTCAATATGTAACCCTGGCTGGCTAGAACTTGCTTTGTAGACCACGCTGGCCTTGAATTTACAGAGATCCGCCTGCCCCTGCCTCCAGTGCTGGGATTAAAGGTGTGTGTCACCACATTTATACTCTACCTTTACTATCTTTATATATACATATGAAAATATACACATAGAATATAGATATAAATAAGTATATATTTATATAGCTGATCCCATTGTTTTCTATTTGATCTGATTCCTTTACTGTATTTAGAAGAGATAGTTCAAGCCAAAAATGAATAGGAAAAATATGACATCCTCACCCTTTTCTCCCTGTTTGTTTCAGGGGATTTGTACTTTGAGAAAGCTGTGAATGGTTTCCTTGCTGACCTGTTTACTAAGTGGAAGGTATGTATTTTTCTACATTATAATCTAAGTAGATAGCACTCATTAGATTTTTAATTTTTCAGTTTTTCTTTATTTTGTATTTTTTTCTTTTTTTCTTTTTTTTTTTTGATTTTTTGAGACAGGGTTTCTCCGTAGCTCTTGGTTCCTGTCCTGGAACTAGCTCTTGTAGACCAGGCTGGCCTCGAACTCCGAGAGATCCGCCTGCCTCTGCCTCCCGAGTGCTGGGATTAAAGGCGTGTGCTACCACCTGGCTTAATGTTGAGTTTTCTGAATGCAGTTTTTTCTATTTGCCTTATCTTGAGCTACTTTAGCTGAAATGTGGACTTGAGATTTAAGTTATGCTAATCACCTCAACATAATAAACAGTATTTATGAAAAACAACAAAGCTGACTTTACAGATCGCACTCAGTGGTGAAAGACTGAAAACTTTTTCCTAAGATCAGTATTATGGATGCTTTCTTTGCTACTCTAGGCACCCACATATAAATAGAAGTAAATCTTAAAAAAAAAAAAATAGGGTAGGAGGCTAGAGACATGGCTAAGTGTTTAAAAGTACTGACTGCTCTTCCGGAAGCCCTGTATTTGAGTCTCAGTACCTATGGGGATAACCTACAACTGTCTGTGATTCCAGTCCTGGGGGATCTGATACATTGTTTTGGCAAAGACTCAGCACACATGTGGTGCACAGACATACATACTGACAAAATACCTATACCTATAAAAATAAAAATAAAGGAAAAAAAAAGAAATCAGTGACTGGAGAGAGAGCTATCTCAGTGCTTACGAGCACTGCTTGTGTTTGTATAGGAGCTGCCTTTGGTTCTCAGGACCCACGTGTATGGTACATGTGCATTTAGAAAACTCAACATTCAGCCAGGCAAAACACTCATACACACTAGACAGACAGACAGACAGACAGATAAAATTCCTGATGTTTTTTGATTGGGATCTTGGTAAAGCTATATTGGAACTATAGTTATAAAACTATAACTCTCAAATAGTTGGAATTACAGGCATGGCCCACCATGTCTGGTCTTAATAGGGTTAAAATGACAATGCAGACAATGAGATTACATGCTTGTAATCTCAGGATTTGGGAGGCAGAAGTCTCAAAATGACAAGACCAAAATAAAATATGTACAGAGCAGTTTGCAACATAGTGTGTCTGTGTCAAATTCCTTTACACATTTTTTTATAGAAATAAAAATCTGATCCTCAAGTTTCTATGTAATTGTAAGAAATTTGGAATGAACAGCCTTGTAAAAGGATAAAGAATTTGATTTCTCCTTGTAGACAGCAAAATAGTGCTAGTGTGATACTGGCATTAGAATAGACATAGATCAATATAATTGAATTAAAGTCCATGTACTACTCATACATCTGCAGTCTGGTGCTTTTAGACAAGGATAATGAAGTCCATTTGAGGGGAAAAATACTCTATGCATTTTGGGACAACTGAATATTTATATGAAAAAGAATGTATTTGGGCCGGGTGGTGGTGGTGCATGCTTTTTTTTTGTTTTTTTTTTTTTTGTTCTTTTTTGGTTTTTCGAGATAGGGTTTCTCTGTAGCTTTGGAGCCTGTCCTGGAACTAGCTCTGTCTGTAGACCAGGCTGGCCTCGAACTCACAGAGATCCGCCTGCCTCCTGGCTTGGCACATGCTTTTAATCCCAGCACTCGGGAGGCAGAGGCAGGCAGAACTCTGAGTTTGAGGCCAGCCTGGTCTACAGAGCTAGTTTCAGGACAGCCAGAGCTGTTATACCAAGAAATCGTGTCTCAAAAAACAATGCAAAACAAAGAAGATAAATTGAACTTTTTACAATTAAAGTCTTAGGAAACTAGGGCTATAGCTCACTTGACCTTTCTATCAATGAAAACATCATCCTGACATATACAGTATTTAACGTCACAGAGTTTGGAGTAAAACAAAATTAGTTTAAAATTAGGGGTCTCTTCCAATTAGCTTTTTGGTCATAGATAGCCTTGGTTTTCTGCAAAGTGGAGATGATAGTAGTCTCTATCTCCTTTCCACAGGAGTTGAGAGACTCTCTGCTCTCTGTAAAAAGTGTCTCTGTGACACTTTTATGTCCATCAAAGTTGGATAAGGATGCTTGATTTGGGGGATGTGAAGTCCAGTCCCCAGTTGGTGCCTCAGATCTGCTTTTCCCCAGCAGTGTACTTCCTGTACTTTGACTTGTACTCAGGAATTTCTATCCACTTGCAATATATCCAAGGAAAAATGAAAGGTGGCATATGGTACATTAAGTTGTATTCTTTTATGTCAAGTGCTGAATTGTGTTAGTGTGGTTGAGAGAGATGAGGTTGAGTCCTGCAAGAACTGAAACAAGTTTGTTGGCTCAGTAAACAAGCTACATGTCATGTCCACCAGTAATTACCCTGTTCCCAGGATTTTGATCTCAAGACTTCATGGAAATTTATTCTTACTAGCTCCCATCTGCATCCAAAAGGTAATTTGTGATTTTGGCTTGCATTCCTTCCTCTTCCCAAAGCTTCTGGGCCTCATCCGGTGATGTGTAGGGACATCTTTGGTTCTTTAAATGACCACTATAGGCACTGTTATTTTTCCTTAAACTTGCAGTTCTAATAAATTAAAAGTGGATAGGGATATAATCAAGCTCTAACATTCAGTTGGTCAGGTTTATGTCAAATCAAGAATTGGGTGACAGGACCCTTTCTTTTTGTAGCTTTCCAAGCATTTTTGTACATCCTTAGAACTTAAAGTAACCTACCTGAAATTACACGGTGGTAAGCTTAAGAGCCAGAATTGAGAACAAGTCTTTTACTGTTGTTGTTTATTTGTTTTTGTTTTTTTGAGATAGGGTTTCTCTGTGTAGCCTTGGAACCTATCCTGGAACCCGCTCCGTAGATCAGGCTGGCCTCGAACTCAGAGAGCGCGTCTCTGCCTCTGAGTGCTGGGATTAAAGGACCACAACCTGGCGAGAACAAATCTTTTGGCAGCAAGTGTTCTGTTCTCTTCCCAGTGCTCAGCCACTAAGCCTCTTAGGATTGCAGATATTAGTGTGTATAGGTTGCTTTACAGTGAAGGAAATAGAATAAACTTGTACCTCCTTTTTCTGTGTTCATGCCTAGGAGAAGAACTGTAGTCACGAAGTGACTGTGGTCCTGTTTTCTAGAACTTTTTATGATGCAAAATCTATTGGTGAGTAAATTTTTCTCATATATTATATATATTTGTTTGAAAATTTAAACAATTTTGGTAGACCTTTTTAACGCACTATATTTTGATTACACTTTAAAATTTTATTTGTATTTATTTATTTGTTTGTTATTTCTTCTGTTTTGTTTTTTCCCCCTTGAGGCAGGGACTTACTATATTCTGTCTGTTCTGGGACTCACTATATAATCAGGCTAGCCTCAAGCTCACAGAGATCTTCTGCCTGTGCCTCCCAAGTGCTGGGAGGTATATGCCATTAAGACAGCTAAATTTTTCATTTCTTAATAGACAGGGTATTGTTATATTTTTCAGGCTGGCCATGAACTTCTGGTTTAAAACAAACCTCCTACCTGAGGCTCCTGAATAGCCAGACTGCCAGTACACGCCCCTACAACCAGTTTCTTCCAGTTATTTTCTGTTAGGTCCCTCACCTTCTTCTCAAACAATTAATTTTCATCTTCTTTGCTTTTGTACTTTTTGTCTTTCCGATCTTTGCTAGGGGGGATCCCAAGTAAAATGGAAAATAATAATACATCTTAATTTATATAAGATAGGTGGATTGTGACCACCTAAAACCCACATAACAGATATACAATTATCTTCGTTTACTTGTTTATTTACTTCCTTTTTTTTGTTTTGTTTTTTGTTTTTTTTTGAGACAGGGTCTTATTGTGTAGCTCTGGCCTTCCTAGAACACTTTGTGTAGACCAGGCTGGCCTCAGACCCAGAGAGATCCACCTGCCTCTGCCTCCCAAGTGCTGGGATTAAAGGCATGTGCCACCACTCCTGGCTTACATTTTGATGATGTGGATCTTCAACCCAAAAGAGGAATCCAGCAACACTGTACAATTCAATTTTCAATATGATTTGAATTTTCTGTATTTCAGATGAATTTCCTGAAATAAACCGAGCTTCAATTCAACAGGATCACAAAGGGAGATTCTATGAGGACTTTTACAAGTATGTTTTGGTGCTTTGCTGTGTCTTTATTGGTTGTTTCTTCTTAACTTAAAAAACTTTTTTAAGATTTCATCATTTTTATTCTTGTATTTTTCAAATTCTGTGATAGAGGATACCATATTGTGTTTAGAATTTTTACTTGTTTTTGTTGTTTTGAACAGTCTCGCTATTTAGCTTTGGTTAATCTAAAACTCACTATATAGACCATACTAGTTTTGAACTTGTAACATTCCTTGTTTCTGCCTACAAGGTGCTGGGGTTGTTGTTGCGAACCATCACAGCTTCCAAATTATTATTATTTTTTTAATTGTAAAGTATTTTAGTGTTCAAAGGTAATACTAAGTGAGTAGGTAACTAAAAACCCTGGATGTCCACTGTCTGAATTTGCAGGTAATATCTTTTTTTTTTCCGTTTATTTATTTATTAAAGATTTCTGTCTCTTCCCGGCCACCGCCTCCCATTTTCCTCCCCCTCTCCCAATCAAGTCCCCCTCCCTCGTCAGCCCAAAGAACGATCAGGGTTCCCTTGCAGGTAATATTTTGCCATATTTGTTTTCTCTGCTTTGACTAGATTTTAGCTTACATTATACCTCTTACAATATTTTATTCCTATGCATAATAAGATCATTTTATATAAAACCATAATGTCATTTAATAAAATTAACAGTGTGTAACATGTATAATAAAAATCCCGAGACAGCTGGGTGATGGTGGCACATGCCTTTAATCTCAGCACTTGGAAGGCAGAGGCAGGTGGATTTCTCTGAGTTCGAGGCCAGCCTGATCTACAAGAGCTAGTTCCAGGACAGTCTTCACCACTATAGAGAAACCCTATCTCAAAAAAACCAAACCACCAAATCAAAACAAAACAAAAACCCAGAGTCAGATATTGGGATTCAACCTGAAGATCAGAAAAGCTAAGCAGCCGGCCACTGGCTCTTACCTCTACCTCAGTCCAAAAATGGGAGATTCTACCTCCAAGAATCCTCAGATTGAGACTGAGAGTGAGACCCGTCTCTTCCCATTTTATTTTATTTTTTTAGTTTTTTTCTAGACAGGGTTTCTCTGTAGCTTTGGAGCTTGTCCTCCAAAGATCCGCCTCACAGAGATCCGCCTGCCTCTGCCTCCTGAGTGCTGGGATTAAAGGCGTGCGCCACCACCGCCCGGTATCCTCCTATTTTATATTCCTCTCTAGTGCTTGGATTAAAGGTGTGCACTACCAACTTACCTTGCCTCTATGACTGATTAGTGTGGCTGCTGGGATTAAAGGTGTGTCCCCCACTGCCTGGCCTTTATGGCTGACTAGTGTGACTGCTTTGCACTGATCTTCAGGCAAACTTTATTTATTAAAACACAAACAATATACCACTATATACCCTTTTTTTGTCTAAAATTAAAAAATGCCATAACTAATATAAGAAAACTATAAACAATAACTATAATAGCTATATACATATACATAAATTCAACATAAACAGGGCTGTGTATGCTTTTCGTCTGAGCTTATAGTACCTTAGACCATGCCCAAAATGGACTAGTATCTAGAAAGCTTTTGGCTAAAGGAGTTCCCACAACTCTTACTTTTGCCACAAAGAAAGTAAGTTCCATGTGGAGTTTCTTTGATGTCCATTATCTTCTCTGAAGTAGAATGATGCTGCCAGGAGCAGACATGTCTCATTGTCATAAAAAAAAAAAAGAACCTATGTTATTAAAACATCTTAAATACTATATTCTGTAGATCTCTGAAGTGTTTGAAGATGATCTGTCTATCTAAAACGTATCTTTGACCTTGAAAACATACTTAATGTGACAAGTTCGATTATAATAGGTGATTAACTGCTAATCCGAATTTCCTTATTATCCTAAACAGTTGGTAATAATAATTTTTAAGGACTAGAAATTTGCATTACACTTTTGAGTGAATTGTATAGATACTTGAACAAGAGTAGAAATATATGTACAGTATGTTCTAACAAAATCAATCTCAAATTTGTATCGATATACAAAATTTGTATACAATATATAAAAGTTTTATCCAATTCAATTTAAAGCTAGTAGCTGCTTTTTCAAAGTCAATGATCTATCTTTTTTTTTTTTTTTTTTTTTTTGATTTTTCGAGACAGGGTTTCTCCGTAGCTTTTGGTTCCTGTCCTGGAACTAGCTCTTGTAGACCAGGCTGGCCTTGAACTCCGAGAGATCCGCCTGCCTCTGCCTCCCGAGTGCTGGGATTAAAGGCATGCGCCACCACCGCCCGGCTGATCTATCTTTTTATTTTATATCCATATCCTCCCTTTTTTCTGATCAGAGTAGGTTCAATAATCTACCCTTTTATCCTATCATATCTACATCCCCTTTTTTCTTTTCAAAACAAGAACCCTGAATCTAAATTCCTTTGTTCAACTTTTCTCTTGACCATAACCAATAACAACTTGTAACCAGCCACGTTAAACAATGACAAATATCCATAAACCTATTGAAAAACCAAGAACTGGTATGGGAAGTCCTTCTGTCTATGTTTTGCTTTTATTAGTTAATGAATAAAGAAACTGCTTTGTGCATAGCAGGGCAGAACAGAGCTAGGTGAGGAAAACTAAACTGAATGCTGGGAGGAAGAAGGTGGAGTCAAGGAGAAGCCATGGAGCCGCACCAGAGACAGATGCTGGATGGAACCTTGTCAGTAAGCCAGTCTCATGACAATACACAGATTAATAAAAATGGGTTAAATTAAGATGTAAGAGCTAGCCAATAAGAAGCTAGAGCTAATAGGCCAAGCAGTGATTTATAGTTTCTGTGTAGTTATTTCAGGGCTGAGCACCCAGGAACAAACAAGCGGCCTCCTACAACAACCCACCCACCTTTAGGGTATCCTGGAAAGAAAAATTTGGGTTAATTGTCAAGTCCTGGGAGAGGTAGCTGTTGTCCAGTCTCTGTGTAATGAGAAAGTGTAGGGCTTTAGAAGTCCTAACTAGAGTAGTCAGTTAGGCTAGATCTTCTCAGCTAGCCACCTCAAAATTGTTGTGAGCAGTGTGTAGTCCAGAGCCAATGTTTAGGTGGTGTTTTTCAGCTTGGTGGTGTTATGATAGTCCTGGAGGAATTGTCGTTGTGGGGCCCCTCCTACTTTTGGAGACCTTAAAGATTGCTGTTAGGTGTGTTCATCATTCACTGCAGAAAACTGATAGAAACTCAAACCTGAAATTATGTTCAGAAAGGTAGATGAAACTTTTTTAAAAATTAGTTAATACTCTATATGACCATTAATATCTTACAAAAAGCTTAAGAAAAATATATAAATCTTATAAATCTTAAACCTTAAGGAAAGCTGTTAAAGAGTCAATATAAAACCAAAGGGTTATTAGATTAGTAGCAATAAAGTAATCTTTAAATATTTGTTTTTCTTATGTGTCATATCAGGTGTCTCTTCTGACATGAAACAGAGATTTTGGATTTTACTTTAACTAGCATGCTTGGGTTTAGAGAAGAAGAGAACCACACTCCAACTCCAAAACCAGCTTTAATCTTTAATTGGACTGGAATTACAAAAAGACCATTTGCATTATATGAAAAATTATGAAATTTTATCCTGTTGGAAATGTGATATAATATTGGCCAACTTACTCTTTTTCTTGAGGCATTTTTTTTTTTTTCCTGAAAGACTGGTCTTTTTCTTCAGATGTCTCATTTGTCTAGTGGCCTTCAGATTCTTAAGCTGGATATCTTTATTCTCCTGAAAAGATAGAAACAAAACCTAATTTTGGGGAGATTCTCTTTTTGGCAAGTTGTATCTGATCAAATGAAAAGCATTAGTTAGTTTTATAGGTTAGTTTAGATTAAATGGCGTTGGTGCTTAATGAATTATCACCTCTTCCCATTAAGAGGTGTCTCTTGTTCAAATTCGTCTTTATCAGTTTTGATGGTATTCATAGCTTTCCTTCTCCTGTGGAAACAAAAGCAAAACCCTTTCCCCAGTGTAACACACGTCCTGGTTTCCATTCTGAGGTCAGTGCATCTTTAAAGTATATTCACTGATTCAGTTTCGAAGTTTTTCCTGCTATCCAATGTCTCTACACTGCTGTTGTTCCTATCTCATTAACATTTTGAAAATCCAAAGTTAATAAGGCATTATGCAGTCTATTTCTGGGAGCCTTTATCTTCATCCCTTTCTGTTTATTTAACATATCCTTTAGAGTTTGATTGCTGTTTCTATAACTGCCTGGCCTGTAGGATTGTAGCATTGCCTGTCTTCATGTGTACAGGTATACCCATGATGGCCATAACCTTTAGCAAATGTGTGGTTACCCAGTGAGCCTTTTTTGAACTCCAAGCAGTTACCCGTTGAAAACCTGAGTAGTTATCAGTGGTGTGGTTTATATATTTTAGAATTTCCAAATTCTACAAAATGAAATACGTCTGTCTGCCAGATTTCATCCCTTTGAGCACCCTTTGGGTTACTTCCTGTAGTTAGTGGTGTTTGGTTGTATAAAGAACAAGTAGGACATTTCCTTATAATTTCCTTGGCTTGTTGCCATGTATTAGAAAAGTCTCTTTTGAATCCTTTGCTATTGACAAGATTCTTTTTAATGAAATTGTGAGGCCTTCAGCCTCCAATCAATAATTGATTGATTTCTGCATTATCTTGTGCCAGAGGGCCTGGCAGACTCGTATGGGGTCAGATGTGTGTTGTGCATATGGGATGATGCCTCTTCCTGGTTGTATCTTGTAACTGAATAAATAATAAAGTCAATTCTGTACCATCTGGTATAAAGTAATCTGTTTCATTATGCAAAACAACTCTTTCTGCATATTGTGAATTTGTAACTAGGGGTTCTTTGGAATCCCTTAGTCCCACAAGGAAAGCATATAATTCTGACTTTTGGACAGAATCATAAGGGCTTTAATTTCCACTTTACTTAAATTTTCTGATTTGTAACCTGCCTTCCTTGAATTTTTTGCATCAGAGTAGAATGTAAGGGTTTGGGGCTGGAGTGATGGCTCAGTGGTTAAGAGCACTGACTGCTTTTCCAGAAGTCCCGAGTTCGATTCCCAGTGCCCATATGATGGTTCACAACCATTTGTAATGGGATCTGATGCCTGAAGAACAATTAACAAAATTCAGAGAGAGAAATTGGGGTTCAGCCTGAAGATTCATAAAGCAAAGCAGCCAGCCATTGGCTTAAAAAAATAAAAAAGAATGTAAGGGCTCCCCCGTACAATGTGAGGAAGGATCCAGTTGAATTATCTTGCTTATGAGGTAGTTATTAATCTCTCCCAAAAATTTGCCACAAGCTCTTTGCCACGGTTCACCCACAATTTTTCAATTTCATCATTACTTAAAGGTACTACAATTTTTGCTGGGTCTATTTCTGCTTATTGACAAAGTCTCAATATTCCTTTTAGAATTAACTCAGAAACCTTTTCCACATAAGTTTTTCATTTTTTACTCAGCTTATGTGGTAAAAAGATCCATTCTAAGATAATCCTTCTACATTAAAATTCTTGTGGGTGGGAACTAGAGAGATGGCTCAGCAATTAAGAGCATTGGCTGCTCTTCCAGAGGTCCTGAGTTCAATTTCCAGTAACCACGTGGTGGCTCACAACCATGTATGAAAGCAAATTTTTCTCTGTCTTTTTCTTGTAAAGGTACAGTGAAGAGACAGTCTTTTAAACCAATAACTATAGGAGGCCATCCTTTAGGTAATAGGGAAGGCAAAGGAATGCGAGACTGTAGAGAGCCCATTGGCTGAATCACATTATTATAACTCTTAGATCTGTTACCATTCTCCATTTTCTAGATTTCCTTTTAACAACAAATACAGGAGAATTCCAAGGGATGGGTGATTCTTCAATATGCTGAGCATTTAGTTGCTCCTGTACCAGCTCTTCTAAAAGCCTCCAGTTTGTCTGTTATTAAAGGCCACTGCATAACCATGCAGGTGTTTCAGTAAACCGTTTTGTCTGTGTGAGTGTGTCAAATCCCCTGGAACTGGAGTTACAGAGAGCTGTGAGCTGCCATGTGGGTGTTTAGAATTGAACCTGGGTCCTCTTGGAAATTAGCCAGTTCTCTTGACCACTGAGCCATCTCTCTAGCCCTGATTTACTTATTTATTTATGGCATATGATGTATTCGGGGGAACACTATTTGTGGCGGTCGGAGGACAGCTTGTGAGTGTGTTCCCTCTTTTTACCTTGTGGATCCCTAATATGAACAATGTATCAGGGTCTGTGGCTGATGCCTTTATCTGATGAGCCACCTTTGTTCATTTGTTTTTTGTTTTGAGACAGGGTCTTTCTCTGTAGCCTAGGCTGGCCTAGAATTCCCTCTATAGACCAGGTTGGCCCATAACTCAGAGAGATCCTTCTATCTCTGCCTCAAGAGTGCTGGAATCAAAGTCTTGCGACACCACAACTCGGCTTGTTGTTTTGACCCTGGCTTTTCTGAACCTCACCATGTTCCCAGCCTAGCCTTGAACTTGTGGGTCTTCCTACCTTAGTCTTCAGTCCTTGAATTGTAGACATGTTTATCCCTTTATCCTTTATCCCCTGCTTATTACTACTACGAGACACGTTTTCCTCCCTCCTTGAAACTTTGTAATGAATGGGATATTCGGTTGATGTGGGAGTGTTTTCTATCTATCTGTTGCTTTCATTGGTTAATTAATAAAGAAAATTGCTTGGCCTGATAGGGCAGAATTTAGATAGGCGGAGTAGACAGAACAGAATGCTGGGAAGAAGGGACGTGAGTGAGACGATATAGCTCTCCTCTCCAAGATGGACGCAGGTTAAGATCCTTCCTGATAAGCCACCATCTCGTGGTGCTACACACATTATTAAGTATGGGTTAAAGCAAGATGTGGGAATTAGCCAATAAGAGGCTGAAACTAATGGACCAGGCAGTGTTTAAAAGAATACATTTTGTGTGCTGTTATTTCCGGGGCTAAGCTAGCCGTGCAGGAGCTGGGTGGGAATGCAGCCCGTAGCTCCTACTACAATAGGTGCTCGATTTCTCTTTCATGATCATATTCCTTTCAGAGTGGTGGCTCAGAATGAGAGGAGGGAAGAGTGGACATCGCTCCTTGTGACCATTAAAAAACTCTTCATTCAGTATCCAGTGTTGGTGCGACTGGAACAGGCAGGTACTGCATCCATGTGTCAGAGGTGCAGTGGGGAAGTGGCATGTGGAATGGAGGCTGGAGACAGAGAAGCAGCTCATGCTCCATTCCCTTGTGTTGCTGTAGATAGTTTCTGCTTCTGGTCAGGTTTGGTCAGTTGGAGCCAGTTGTTCGTTATCTATGCTACCAGCTCCTACAATGTTCCCAACTAACACAGTGTGAGCCAGGTGCCTTCCTGGTTTGTTTTTGTTTTTTGGAGTTTTCTTGAGGGGTGGGATATGTCTCTAGACAGAGTTTCTCTGTGTAAGCCTGGCTGTCCTGGAGTTCGCTCTGTAGACCAAGAGGCCTGAAACTCAGCTATCCTCCCATCTCTGCCTCCTGAGTCCTGGGATTAAAGGCATGTGCCACCACCACCACCTGGCACCTTCTTTTTTTTTTAAGAGTTCGTTTTTCATGAAATGTTTTTCCTTGTTTTGTATTTTTGCTTTAGGGGGCTTTCCTCAAGGAGACAATTCTACCTCAGCACAAGGAAACTACCTAGAGGCCATCAATTTATCCTTCAACGGTGAGTAAGACCGCAGTAATCTGACCTCTTGCTTCCCATGTGGCCATACACAGCTCAATGCTGATGCCCAAAGCCCCAGACTTGGAGGCCTTCTTCCCATCTACACTTCAAACTAACTCAAAGTAGTACATTCTAATTGAATGGTCACAATGACTGCTCTTTGGCCCGTGGGCCTTCTGTTGGCAATCAGCCTCCTGTGGTAAAGAGCTGACAGGGCTCCTGCCTGGTAGACTGTTTATTTCTCATTTCATCCCTCAGCTGATTTTAGCTAATTTTTTAAATTTTAGATTCTACTTTTTTCTTTCTTTCTTTTTTTTGGGGGGAGCAGGGGATTGAGACATGGTTTCTCTGTGTAACTTTGGAACTTGTCTTGAAACTCACTCTGTAGACCAGGCTGGCCACAACTCACAGAGATCCACCTGCCTCTGCCTCCTGAGTGCTGGGATTAAAGGTGTGTGCCACCACCTGGCTCCATTCTGCTTTTTAAAAGAAAATACATATATTCTAGAGTGTAGAGCCTGAGGTAGGAGAATAAGAAGCATGAGGGATATAGAGAAAGTGAGCTACTAGAGACTCTGTCCATCAAAGCACAAACACAAACACAGGGCAATGAAATGAACTTAGTGGGTAAAGGCACCTGATACCAAGTTGAGGACCTGGGTTTGATCCCTGAGATCTTAGAAGGAGAAAACTTCAAGTTGTCCTCTGACTTCTACGCGTGCACTGTGGCACTTGAGTGTACACAATACATAAATAAGTATGGCATATGTATCTTATTTGGTTCTTGGAACTTTAAGTATAGACTCATTGATGGATGATGTAAGTTTATATCATAAAAATTAAGCTGTGGGCCACTATTGGGCACCAGTGAGCGTGATTTATAAAGGGTAAAGTGAATGTTTTGTTTTTAAGACACTGCTAAAGTAAAAGGGAAAGGTACATGTGTGCATGACGTGGTAAAATTCAGGTCAGAATGAGTCACTTGGTATGTCTGGAATGAGTGCAAAGTGCACCAAACGCTGTGTTGTTTGCCTGTGTCTGGTTCCTGAAAAGCTGTGACATCGTCACTGGGAGGATTTTTGTTTTCTCTAAAGTGTTTGACAAGCACTACATCAACCGCAACTTTGACCGAACTGGACAGATGTCTGTGGTGATCACACCCGGGGTGGGTGTCTTTGAAGTGGACCGCCTACTCATGATACTGACTAAGCAGCGTATGATTGATAATGGTAACAGTCCTTGGTTTCTCCTGTCTCCCTGTGTTAATACCCTCCCTTGTCCTGTAAGTGTGGTGCTCTCATTGTCTCTTAGGTGATAAAGGGCTTTATGTGGTGATCAGGGGTGTCACTAGAATTGAGTTGTGGAGGTCTTGTTTCTCTTTTTACAGATCTGGGTAATCAGTGTCTAACCTAAAGCACATTAGAGAAAAAAGAAAATTCATGTATTTCCTTCCAGTATAGGTAGCAATGATGAGTTTATAAACTGCAGCATAGCAAGTCAGTTTTACCTCGTACAATGTTCAGTAATACTAACAGATTAGAATACTCACCTCTGCTGTTGTCCTCTTGACCCGCCTTTTTTGTCCTTTCCTTTTTAGGAATTGGGGTGGACCTAGTATGTATGGGAGAGCAGCCTTTACATGCTGTGCCATTATTCAAGGTAATAGAATTTCGGCTTCCTTCTGAAAGACCAGTTGAACAATAATTAAAAATAGAAAGATTGGAAGTTTCTAGCTTATTCATGTTCCGGCTTTTTCCTTGCAGCTGCATAACCGGAGTGTTCCGAGGGACTCTCGGCTGGGCGATGATTATAATATCCCTCACTGGATAAACCACAGGTGGGTGTCATCACGAGTGGAAGATAAATGTTTTGAATAATTTCCTTGATATTGACTCTTTAAATTTGTTTTGTTTTTTTGAGATGGTTTCTCTGTGTGGCCTGGGCTCAGATTCCTGGCAGACCTACCTCAGCCTCCTGAATGCTGGGATCATATTGTGAGCCATCCAAACCTGTCTTATTTACTAGCTTATTTATTTCTTGGCTAGTTGGTTGTACTGGGAGTTGTACCAAGGGCTTGGTTCTATTTGGTTGTTGTCATTGTTTTAATATTTACTTTTATTTTTATATATGCACATGCCATCTTGTAGTAATAAGGGCGGCGGGGCTGCATTCCCAGAACCCCAGCCGCCTGCCCGGCTAGCTTATGCCCCGAAATAATTGCACAGACACTGTATTCTTTCAAGCACTGCTTGGCCCTTGAGCTCCAGCACTTACAGGCTAATTCTCACATCCCGATCAACCCATCTCTAACAATCTGTGAGAACCGGTCTTACTGGGAAGATTCTAGCCTAGTCCATCCTGGGTTGGAGCTTCATGCCGGGAGCGGGGCATGGCGTCTCTCTCAGGCGTCTTCTAGCCTATGTCCATACTGGGTCGGAGCTTCATCCCGGGAGCGGGGCATGGCGTCTCTCTCAGGCGTCTGCTCCCGAGAGGAGAGCTGTGTAGTCTCTGAGCTCACTTCCTCTTCCTCCCAGCATTTTGTTCTGTTTACTCCTCCCACCTATCCTCTAACCAATAAAATGGGCCAGGGCAGTGCCTTTATTAGCCAATTACCTTCCTCCATCATTTCCCCTTTTTCGGTTTAAACCAAAAAAAAGCTTTAACTTTCACATAGCAAAATTACATATAACAAAACAGTTATCAAGTAAAAGTTACAATAATCTTTATCATAACTAAGGAAAACTATAACTATAACCAACTATTTTTTAACTCCATCAAAGACTCCAGAAAGATACAATACTACATAAACAAACAGGCAAAAAGCAACTTTTAAAACTCTAGAAATGATAGAGACATCTTGCTGCCTGGACAGTCACCCAAAGTTCCTCTGTACCGTTGGGGCATCCATCTTCAGCCTTCAGACCCATGGTATCCAGCAGACATTTCCATAAAGCAGGAAAATTCAAAGTCAGTTCAGTCACTATCTGTTGTGTCCTGCAGAATGTCTCGCAGACTCTTTCATGAATCAGGAACCCCGAAAGATCATCTCACCTTAGGCAAGTTCAGTAGTCCTCTCTCTGCGGGTTCTCTGTGTCCAGTTTATGCAATAGTCCAGGCAAGAGCAGTTTCTTGCCCAAATGGCTATCAAACTCCATAACGAGCCTCTTCGATGCCCATCTTCCTTTTGAAGTAGATTGGTGCTGTCAGGAGCAGAGTGTCTCATTGTCATGAAAAGTCCTATTCTGTAATCTTTGAAAGACATGAAGAATGTCTATCTAAAATATATCTCTATATATCTAGAAAATCTAATTAACATGACTACAAGCTTTACTATTATCGATGATTATCCATTAACAACCTATATTTCTTAATTATACAGTACATATTTAAATGAACTACACAATCACAATACCTTAATCAAAATCAGAAACACTTATACATATAACAAAATTGACCTTAAATCTCTATCAATAAAGCAAAATCTATACTAATGTAAATTATTCATACCTATATCATATCCCCCTTTAAATGTAAAAGAACATTTATAAACATTTTTTGGGAATATGGGCGCAGTTATTTCTCTCCAAACTGCTTCCTGCTGAATGGGGGCGTCGTTAATTAGGTCTTTCATGTTATAACCTGTGTGTTAGTTTCATCTAAGTTGGCAGTTGAGCAAAGCAATTTTCTGAAGGCGTGCACAGGAACCATTCAGGAGGACGTGGTCCATCATACCAAATCGGAATAGAAGAAATAAACAGCATCTCATCCTCTGTGAAAACAAAATAAGGAACTCTTTTCCAAAGTATCATATCCTTAGATCCAAATTCAAGATATCTATGTTGGATTAGTTCAGCAGTATTTATAAATAAATATCTTTTAGGAGCTGTTGCTCCTTCCTCAGCATTCAAATAATTCAAAGAGAGCATAATAGCATACAGTATCAAGATTCTCTGTGTATTTTCCATCTTTGTACAGCTTTGTTTTAACCTCTATTTCGTTTATTTTTACTTTTAACTTTTTGCTTTTTGAGACAGGTTCTCTGTATCTTTGACCTGAAGTAACTCTGTAGACCAGGCTGTCTTTGAACTCTCAGAGATCCGCCTGTCTCTGCCTCCCAGGCATTGGGATTAAAGGTGTACACTACGACACCTTGAACTCACAGAGACCTGTTTGTCTCTGCCTTCTAGGCACTGGGATTAAAGGCATGTGCTACCACACACAACAACTCTCTTCCTTTTTTTTTTTGTTACTTTAAGAACTTTAAATTTTAGTCTGCATATATTTTTAACACACTTCAAACCATTTAGAAATTTTCTTTGTCTTTGAATCTCTCTTTACTGTAATCTCTCTTTTTCTGACCACACAAGTCTTTAATTTACCAAGCAATATCAGTAGGATTAAAGGCGTGGCTTTAACGGCTGGATCCAGCCCATTCCTTAGCTTTCCAGCCTCATGGCTGAGGTACTGGCTGTAGCCAGCAAGCGAGCTTCAGCAGCCTGTGCTTGCAAACCGCACAAACCGCCTGTGTAAAAGAGTCAGAGTTTGTCCTGGCAGGACAGCCCAGAAAGCCGGCATTTTTAAACGGCACAGCTTTTTTCCTGCTACGGCTGAAAACCAAAAAGCATGTGTTCAGCTTTTCGTCAACACCGTTTAAGTGTTTCGTGGCAGGACCTCTTAATGAGCTGCAGGCTTTGCAGCTAAAGCTGAGTCAGGAAGCCTCTCTTAGATGAAAGCGCATGCTTGCCTCTAACAAGCAGAGCAGGCCCGAGAACACAGCGAGTCTAGTTGCCATCAAACAAATCGTAGCACTTTACTCCAAATGCTCTATTCAAAAGCTCTGTCCCTCGGGAGGCAGAGGCAGGCGGATCTCTGTGAGTTCGAGACCAGCCTGGTCTACAAGAGCTAGTTCCAGGACAGGCTCCAAAGCCACAGAGAAACCCTGTCTCAAAAAACCAAAAAAAAAAAAGAAAAAAAAAAAAAAAAAAAAAGCTCTGTCCCCCACAGGAGCCAGACAGAGATCGCAATGGCGGCACAGCCCCAGGAAGTCGCGCTTTAAAATGACACAGCATTTTTTCTGCTACTGTTGCCGAATCAGGAAATCTCTCTACAGCATGCCACCAACAAACAGCAAAAATCTGTGTTAAACTCTCTCTCCCTTATTTTTAAGCCTTCTCAGGTTTTTTAAATGGGTTTAGTTGTCCACACGTCTGGGCGCCAACTGTAGTAATAAGGGCGGCGGGGCTGCATTCCCAGAACCCCAGCCGCCTGCCCGGCTAGCTTATGCCCCGAAATAATTACACAGACACTGTATTCTTTCAAGCACTGCTTGGCCCTTTAGCTCCAGCACTTACAGGCTAATTCTCACATCCCGATCAACCCATCTCTAACAATCTGTGAGAACCGGTCTTACTGGGAAGATTCTAGCCTAGTCCATCCTGGGTTGGAGCTTCATGCCGGGAGCGGGGCATGGCGTCTCTCTCAGGCGTCTTCTAGCCTATGTCCATACTGGGTTGTCCATACTGGGTTGGAGCTTCATCCCAGGAGCGGGGCATGGCGTCTCTCTCAGGCGTCTGCTCCCGAGAGGAGAGCTGTGTAGTCTCTGAGCTCACTTCCTCTTCCTCCCAGCATTTTGTTCTGTTTACTCCTCCCACCTATCCTCTAACCAATAAAATGGGCCAGGGCAGTGCCTTTATTAGCCAATTACCTTCCTCCATCACCATCTGTATATGGATGCATACAAAGACCAGGTGAAAGTGTTGGATCATCTGGAGCTGGAGTTACAGAGCTGCCTGATATGGGTGCTGGGAACCAAGCTCAAGTTCTCTTAAACATTGAACAGTCTCTCCAGTCCACACCTAGGGCTTTATACATAGTACGCAATTGCTCAGCACAGCTCTCAATTATTTTCTTCTTTCTTTCATTTTTCATTTTATTCCTGAGTAACAAGATGGTTTTTTTTAGTCTTAGTTTGACTCTCAAGAAGTAAAAAAGTATTAGTGTTCTTCTCTGCCCTCACAGGGCATGGTGTGATATGTCAGAATCCTTGGGATCTGGAGACAGTGGTCTTTAAACCACTGCTTTATGTGTGTGTGTTTGGTTCAGCTCTTCAAGAGAGCTTAATAAGGGCTAACGTGGCTGACTCCTGCAGCCTCCTCTCCTGCTACCATTTCTTTTTCTTGGCAGACACTCTCAACACTTTCAACTTACCTCAGGTCTGGGCTTTTTTGTTGTTGTTGTTGACATAGAGGGCCTTTGCTAGTTATTTTCTTGCAGGTGCTTTTCTTCAAGACCCAGCTCCAGCCCTTCTCCCCTATGACTCCTCCCCAGTGGCAGTAGATGCTTTTCCTTTGGTGCTTTCTGTTCTTTGTGTTGTTTGTCATGGGCTGGGCTCCATGAGTGGCCGACTACTTGGCTTATGCCTCTAGCTCAATAGAACCTTCTATAGCATTTTTTTTTAAAAAAAGGAATATTATTCTTATTTATTTGTGTGCATGCTCATATGCCTGCTCATGCCATGGCACACTTGTGTAGGTCAGAGGACCATTTGTAAGGTTTGGTTTTTTTTTTCCTTCCTCCATGTACTTCCTGGGGAGCCAACTCAGGTCATCGCAAGCAACTTTACAGAGCAGTCTTGCTGGTCTGGCTTCTACAGTATTTAAGTTTCAAATATATACTAGAGACCAGCTTGGAAACTCACAACAAATACAAATGTTAGCCTTGTGTATGTGTCTTTTATTTTTGTCACAAGCTGTGTTCCTATTGGTGCAGTGATTGTTGTTTTCACCTATATTCATAGATGAAGAACCAGAAGTGAGCAAGGATTACTTGTTTAGCCATCTGTAAGGATAATGTGGTCCCATTACAATTATCCTGTTCAATGAATGTCTCTTACTTCTCTCAGAACCCATAAAATTTTGTATGAATGGTTTTTTATGAAAAATTGTAAGCTGGGAGATGGGCAATGGTAGCACATGCCTTTAATACCCATACTTGGGAGGCAGAGACAGGCAGATCTTTTTGGGTTTAAGGCCAGCCTGGTCTACAGAGTGAGTTCCAGGACAGCCAAGGCTACACAGAGAAACCCTGTCTCAAGAAAGAAAGGAAAAAGAAAAAGAAAAGAAAAGAAAAATTGTACTTTTTCTTGAGGTCTTTTTATATAGCCATGCTAAGAACTGTTGGTTGTTCTGCCTCAGTAAGGCTAATATTAAAACTATAAACTATCACATTTAGCACAGATATCATACTTAAAAAAAAAAAACAAGCCGGGCGGTGGTGGCGCACGTCTTTAATCCCAGCACTCGGGAGGCAGAGGCAGGCGGATCTCTGTGAGTTCGAGACCAGCCTGGTCTACAAGAGCTAGTTCCAGGACAGGCTCCAAAACCACATAGAAACCTTATCTCGAAAAATCAAAAAAAACAAAAAACAAAACAAACAAACAAAAAAAAAAAACAAACTTTATTTACCTGGGTCTTTTGCCTGTATGTGCACTACATGCTTGCCGTGTGTCCCCAGAGGTCAGAAGAGGGCATTGGGTCCCCTGAAACTGGAGTTATAGATTGTGAGCCATCGTGTGGGAACTAGGAATCAAACCTGGTCCTCTGGAAAAGTAGCCAGTACTCTTAATCCTGGAGCCATATGTCCAGCCCCTGTTTTGATCTGTAACTCTGAGGGGAAAAACAGTAGAAAGCAGAAAAAGATTGATTCCGTGTAGCAGCATTGGCAAGATGGATAAAGAGATCCAGCAAACCCCTCTACTCTTTTTCAGTTCCTAAAGTGAGATCAAAATTTAAATAGAGGACCAAGGATGTACACACTTAAGCTATGCGAGTCAAGGTGTGGTCCTGCCCACCAGTGACCCATCATCATCTGGGGTTTAGTCTCATCCTGTCAGGTGTGATGGATTGTTAGAACTGTTAGAAATTTCTTCCCAGGGGACAAGTCCCACACTGGCAGCTTTTCCTTTTCCATCATGAAATTTGGGGGGGAATTTTCCTTTCTTTCTTTCTTTCTTTCTTTCTTTCTTTCTTTCTTTCTTTCTTCCTGTCTGCCTGCCTGCCTGCCTGCCTGCCTGCCTTTCTGTCTGCCTGTCTGCCTGCCTGTCTGTCTGTCTGCCTGCCTTTCTGTCTGTCTGCCTGCCCTTTGCCTGCCTTTCTGTCTACTTGCCTGCCTTTCTGTCTGCCTGTCTGCCTGCTTTTCTGTCTGCCTGCCTGCCTTTCTGTCTGCCTGTCTGTCTGCCTGCCTGCCTTTCTGTCTGTCTGCCTGCCCTTTGCCTGCCTGCCTGCCTGCCTGCCTACCTTTCTGCCTGCCTGCCTTTCTGTCTGCCTGCCTGCCTTTCTGTCTGCCTGCCTGCCTTTCTGTCTGCCTGCCTGCCTTTCTGTCTGTCTGCCTGCCTTTCTGTCTGTCTGCCTGCCTTTCTGTCTGTCTGCCTGCCTTTCTGTCTGTCTGCCTGCCTTTCTGTCTGCCTGCCTGCCTGTCTGTCTTTCTTTCGTTTTTTAAAGACAGGATTTCTCTTTGGGGCCTCTTCTGGAACTAGACCCGGCTGGCCTTGAACTCACAGATATCCACCTGCCTCTGTCTCCCAAGTGCTAGGATTAAAGGCATATAAAGGCGTGTGCCACCACAGCCTGGCGAATTATCTTTTCTTTGAGGTCTGTTGTTTCTATAGTTTTTGATTGAAAGACACAAGTATCTCTTTAGAATATCTTCATTGTGCCAGACCAGTAACAACTGCAAGTATAATCTTTAGCTGCTGAACCATCTCACTGACCCTGTATTTGTAACTTTTTAAATATACATTTAAAAACACTTACAACTTAAAAATCACTATTAATTATACTGTATTTCATGATTTTGAGTTTAGTTCAGGAAGTGTAAAAAGTAACTATAGAATATATAAAAATACATGAATTCCAATTAAAGCTCTGTATTTTTCTCAAATTTTACTTTATAGTAACTTAGAAGATTCTCAAATTACCACTTAATTTTTTAATCCTACATTGGTTTTCTGGTGCCATTCTGATGCAGGATGGAACCATTTGTGAAGGACTTTTAAATCTGAGAATTTAGAGAGACTGAGACCTGTTTCTCTTATTTCATTGTGAGCCTCACCACAAAACAAAACAAAACAAAAAATCTGAAATCCCAATGAAGGATTGCTTGTGACCCTGAAAAATAGCAATTTCATGATTCAACTTAATAGAAATTAGATACATTGTGTACTCTCTCTGTTTCTATGTCCCTGTCTTTCTGTCTCTCTGTCTCTTTCTGTCTGTCTTTCTCTCTCTTGGCAGGGTCTCTGTACAGAGCCCTGGCTGGCCTAGAACTTCCTCTGTTCTCCTGGTGCTGAGATTAATTAAAGGCATGCGCCACCATGCCCTGTGATACATTGTTCTCTTAGAGTCGTCTTAAGTGTCTCCAGAGTGTACTGCTAACTGTGACAAGGAGATCAAGCAGTTCCAGTCTTTTAGAATGTAAGAGATATTTCATTACGTATGAGGGTGTGTGTACATGTGTATGTACATACTTGCAGAGGGCAGATGTCAACCTGGTGTCCCTCCCTGTGCTGGGATTTCAGGTGCACAGCCCTGAGCCTGGCTTTTTTTTTTCCTTTTCTTTCTTTCTTTCTTTCTTTCTTTTTTTCTTTCTTTCTTTCTTTTTTTTTTTTTTGGTTTATTTTATGTGCATTTTTTTTTCCTCACATGTATATATCCATGTTAGGGTATCAGGTCCCCTAGAACTGGAGTTACAGATAATTGTGAGCTGCCATATGGATGCTGGGAATTGAACCCATGTCCTCTGGAAGAGTAGTCAGTGCCCTTAACCACTGAGCCATCTCTCCAGGCCTACTCTTGATGTCTGGGAAGAAAATAGCAACTTCTACTTAATTTTCTCTTGTATACTACTGGGAGAAGCCCAATCCCAGGGGTTGACTGGACTCCAAGTCCAGTGGCAGGTACAGGTAACACTCTTGTGTTCTTATGTACTTAGTGTGCCATAAGGTTGTTCTTATAGCCTGTCCCTAATCTGCAGATTCTGTTGGCTTGGCTTTTTGAGGCAGGGTTTCACTTGTAGCTGCGACTGGCCAGCAAAATCAGACTGGCCTTGAACTCACAGAGATCCACCTTTCTTCCTCAGTTTCCCAAGTGTTGAAAAAGTGTGTGTCACCACACCTGGCTTTGTTTTAAATTTTTAATTGTTTATACTCAGAGATTTTCTAGAAGGTAGAATTAGGGCAATGTCTCAAACGTTATTTGCAAGTTTATGACTGAGAAAAGATAATACAAGGTTCAGGGTCCCTGAAGAATGGAAAGGCAGTACAATTTCTGTGTGTTCATTCAGCACTTGGGTGTAAGGGCTGGTCTCCAGTTAACATACATTTATAACATGGTTATATTAAAATTATTTTCAGATGGATTGATGTTTAATAATTTCTGCTATCTCTTCTTGAGGACTGTGTTTTTATTTTATTTTGTCTTGTTTAACTAAGTGCCAACCAACGAGTGAATATTCAGAACTTCCTATAGGGGCTGAAGAGATGGCTCAGTGGTTAAGAGAGCTGGCTGCTCTTATAGAGGACCCAGGTTCAATTCCCAGCACCCACATGGCAGCTCACAAGTGTCTGTACTGCCTGTTCCAGGGGATCTGACACCCCCACCCAGACATACATGCAGGCAAAACACCAATGTTCATAAAATAAAAATAAATAAATTAGTAAAAAAGAAGACTTCCTGTGGACCTAACATACCAAACATCAGGATGAAAGTATTCTGATGTAAAGAGGTTTGTTCCTGAAATAGGGGACTCTGATCTAGTTAGCAGTTAGGACCACTACACACTATACTGTGAGCCTGTGGTGTATGAGGAGAGAAGGCCAGAGCAACAGTTGAAATTATTGCTGATGTTGAAGTTGGAGTTTAACATTTTTACTATTATTATTATTTGAGAAAATGTCTGGCTATGTAGCCTTGACTGGCCTTTTAATTCATAGAGATCCACCTGCCTCTGCCTTCCCAGTGCTGTGATTAAAGGCGTTTATGACTGTGCTTGGTTTATTATTATTCATATGCATATGTGTAAATGAGGTGTGAGTGTGAGTTCTGGTTTGTGTGGAGTTCAGAATAACTTTTGGAATTAATTCTCTCCTTCCATCATAGGTTGCTGGAGATCACACTGTCAGGTTTGCACAGTGCCTTACCCACTGGGCAATCTCACTGGTTAGAATTGGGAAGATTTGTGAACCTAAACAAAACCAGACACAGGCAAACTGGTCATACTTGGGTTTACAGTTTGTCTTTAAAAAGTGTGTGTGTGTGTGTGTGTGTGTGTGTGTGTGTGTTGTGTTGTGTTGTGTTCTGCCTGCATGTGTGCCTGCAGGCCAGAAGAGGGCACCAAATCTCATTATAGGCAGTTGTGAACCACCATGTGGTTGCTGGGAATGAACTCAGGACCTCTGGAAGAACAGACTGTGCTCTTAACCTCTGAGCCATCTCTCCAGCCCCTGTTGTTTGTCTTAAGGTTTAGATTAAAGAATCTGGGCTTAGTCGAGCACACCTTTTATTCCAGCACTTTGGAGGAAGAGGTGGGCGAATCTGAGTTTAAGAACAACTAGGATTATACAGAGAAACCCTGTCTTGAAAAACAAAAAACAAAAACAAAAAAATTGTTACTGGAGAGATGCCTCAGCAGTTAAGAATATTGATTGTAGCCAGGCAGTGGTGGTGCACACCTTTAATCCCAGTACTCGGAGGCAGAGGCAGGTGGATCTCTGTGAGTTCGAAGCCAGCCTGGTCTACAAGAGCTAGTTCCAGGACAGTCCAAAGCTACAGAGAAACCTTCTCTCAAAAAACCAAATATTGGTTGTTCTTCCAGAGGACCTGGGTTCAATTCTTAGCACCCACATGGCAGTTTATAACTGTCCAACTTTCTGTAACTCCAATTCCAGGGGATCTGATACCCTCACACAGACATATATGTCGGCCAAACACCAAATGTACATCAAAATAAAAAAAATAAATTATAGATTAATAACTTTTTTTTTTGATAGTTTCTACACATCCAAAAGCCAGCTGTTTTGTAACAGTTTCACCCCACGGATCAAACTGGCAGGAAAGAAGGTATGTTTCCCCAGTCTGAACAGCGTTCAGGGGCTGCACACGGCTGTGTGTACTGTCAGCTCCCTTCTCCCATCTCTAGGGTCATAATAGGGTTTAAACATTTTTGTGTTGAAACTTCATGGAGAAGCTGGGGCTGTAGCCCAGTGTAGAGCACACGCACGCCTGGGATTCAGTCCCCGGCAGGAACTGGGGTCCATGCCCCACTGGATAAGCTTCTGAGATTAAGATGTAAAGTGGAAACTAAAAGACTTGGCAGGGCTTGACGCTGCGGTAGGCCGGTGTCAAGTGTTAACACCCAGTTACTAGATAGCCATGACGTAGTCTTTGCCCTGGGGAGTAGTACATAACATACTGTGTTCCGTTTGCTTCTGTCAGAGGAGTGACAAAGTATCTATTTAATTTTTCAGCCCACTTCTGAGAAAACCAAAAATGGCCGAGATACATGTGAGTTTTTTGTTTTTTTCATTTGTTTTTAAGGGTTTCTCAGTGTAGCCCTGGCTGTCCTGGAACTTGCTCTGTAGATCAGGCTGCCCTTGAACTCACAGAGATCCCCCTGCCTCTGCCTCCTGAGTGATGGGATGAAAGGCATGTGCCACCACCGTCTGGCCACATGTGAGTATTTTTGAGATGCTTTCTCATCACTTTTAGGAATAGGTAATTCGTGGTCACAAAATAATGGGAAGTATCGTAAGAAGGTTCATATTAAAGTCAGTAACCCACATTCCTGTGTCACCCTAGGAAGGGTGCTTAGCCACCTTGCAGCTGTGCCTTGTCAGCTGCAGTGCATGGGTCAGGTGGAAAGCACTGGGGATGCTCAGGTGGTCTCTCTAGCAGGACCAGTAAGACTGGTGCTGAACGCTGCCCGGCTACTGCTGTACTATTTTATTGTCACTTTGACATTTATGTCATTCAATCTTAACCTGATAGTTGGGTTATTCCATCTTATCCTTGGTAGATAGCCCCAATGCCTTGCAGATTTTGATGATCCTCTATAGGTGTCTCTGTTAGAACTGTGTTTTAATTGTATTATTTGTGTTTTACAGCTCTTGGGACTCCAAAAGAATCTGAGAACACCCTGCCCATCCAAGTAGATTATGATGCCTACGATGCTCAAGTATTCAGGCTGCCCGGTCCATCCCGGGCTCAGCGCCTTGCCACCTGCAGGTTTTCTGTCATATTCCTCTGGGGGTGCATATAAAATGATTTAGGGACCCAAGGCCTGTGCCACAAGTCAATAACCTGACACTCATGAGGCAAAGATGGAGGGATTCCAAATTCAAAGCCAGCCTCAACTATATAGTGAGGCTATATTTTAGGAAGAAAGAGCAGTTCAGAAAACCTGAGAGGTGCATGCTTCAGCACATTCACTGCATTGGAACAGCACAGAGATTAGCATAGCCTCTGTGCAGGGGTAACACACAAATTCGTGAAGGCTTCCATATATATTTTTTTAATTACAGCATTTGTTTTTTTTTTTTAATATTTATTTATTTATTATGCATACAATATTCTCTGTGTGTGCATGCCGCAGGCCAGAAGAGGGCACCAGACCTCTTTACAGATGGTTGTGAGCCACCATGTGGTTGCTGGGAATTGAACTCAGGACCTTTGGAAGAACAGGCAAAGCTCTTAACCACTGAGCCATCTCTCCAGCCCAGCATTTGTTTATATTAAAACAGACTATTAGAAAGCAAAAGAAAACCTGAGGGACCTTTATGGGTTTCTCTGTGTAACAGCTCTGGCTGTCCTGGTGGTGGCGCACTCCTATAATCCCAGCATTCAGGAGCAGAGGCAGGCAGATCTCTGTGAGTTTGAGGCCAGCCTCGTCTACAAAGAGAGTTCCAGGACAGCCAGAGCTGTTACACAGAGAAACCCTGTCTCAGGAAAAAAAAAAAAAATTTTTTTTCTAGTTTTGATACAGGGTCTCATTCTATATATAGCTCAGGGATTCACTGTAGCCTAGAATGGCCTTGAACTCCTAGTGATCCTCCAGCTTCAGCCTCTCAATTGCAGGACTAAATGTAAATCACCATGCCCCTTTCTTCCCCCCTGCTCTTGAGATGAAATCTTTGTTGTTCAGGCCAGCGTTATTTCCCATATTGAGAGTTTTAATATTGGTTTCTTGAGTATATGTAGCTGATGATCATCACTGATATTTTAACTCAAAGTTGAAGTGTCATTTTCATGGTAGTAATTTGTCTCCTGCATTTCAGGTCTGTGAGGGAGCAGGAGAATCATAATCGCAAAAGTGCCAGCTCCTGTGATGTCTCATCCAGCCCTTCCCTACCAAGCCGTGCACTGCCCACTGAGGAAGTGAGGAGCCAGGCTTCTGATGACAGCTCCCTGGGCAAGAGCACCAACATCCTGATGATCCCAAACCCCCACCTGCACCAGTATGAAGTCAGCAGCTCGTTGGGCTACACCAGCACCCGAGGTCAGAGTCCTAGAGCACAGACGGCCGGGGAGGCCTGGGGAGGCCTGGGGACAGTATAGGGGCGTGGGAGTGACAGGGCCAGATTGGAGTGGGGTGTAAGTCTCATATTTTTGTTACTTTCATGCCAGTGAATGAGTGCAAATCATATTAGGTGTTGGATGTGTACTATACTATTCTGTTGTCTCTAACCTTTTGTATGTTATCTACAGTCTTTTTAGGCCTAGGGTCAAAGGGGTTTGTTATTTTTTCATTTCAGTATGTGCCACGCTTTGTATTTTGTGCCTCAAACTCAAACTTAGTGGCAAATACCTTTGCTGAGCCATCTTGCTGGCCCCTTTTTGAGACAGTCTCATTTTACTATCCCCCAGGTTAGCCTTGAGCTTACTGCAATCTCCTCCTGCCTTAACCTTTTCAGTGTTGGGATTATAGATGTGTACCATCCTACCCAGCTGAGTTTCTTCTTTCATTTCTATAGTAATTAGTTAGACCATATTCTTTCTTATTTGATAAATCCCAGCACCAGTTTGTTAATTTACAGTGTATTCATTCTATGTGGTTCAGAGAGTGATCTGTGGCAGCTGTACTTTCAGTTGTGAGTGAGTTTATTAAGTAAGCTGGAAAAGTAAAAGAGTAAATAACAAGTAGATAGAAGCACCAGACAGACAGCAAAATATTTTCAAATCAGTTTGCAACATTCAGCAAACCATGGGAGTAACCTGATTAAGAGAACAAACAAGGGTACCATCATCAAAGGTTTGCACACATCCAGCAGAAATCAGCTGGGGAAGTTGAGGCAATCCGTTGGAATTCCCAGTTCAGTCTATAGATGAGCTTTTGGTTTTCTGTTCCTGCCACAGATTTTTGTTTGTTTGTTTGTTTATTTGAGGCAGGGTTTCTCAGTGTAGCCCTGACTGCCCTGGAACTCACTTTGTAGACCAGGCTGGCCTCGAACTCACTAAGATCCACCTGCCTCTTCCTCCAGAGTGCTGGGATTAAAGGTGCGCACCACCACTGCCCAGCTCAGACTGGTCTTTTAATTGGCTATTTTTCTGCCTGCTACACTCCTGATATTGGAAATACACCACTATGTCTAGTGACAGGATTTTTGTGGTTATTTCATGGTGATTTGATTATTCCATAATTGTATGCAAATTACAAATCAGGTTCAAAGGTGAATATTACAATGATATAGAAGGTTTCATGCTAGATATTAGATAATGGTGATCGAACCATTTATTCAAAAATTATGTGTGAATGAGTATGTATGTTTAGAGGACACCTTTGTGGGTATGTGCGTGTTCACGTGTGGAGGTCAGAAGACAACCTTGAATTTTGTTTTTAATGTACCTTTCACTTTTTGTTTAAACTTGGGTTTTTTTTTTTTAAATAAATTTTATGATTTATTTAACTTTCTTTTATGTGAATCAGTGTGAAGGTGTCAGATCCCCTGGAACTGGATTTTCAGACAGTTGTAAGCTGCCATGTGGTTGCTGGGAATTGAACCCAGGTCCTCTGGAAGAACAGTTAGAGTTCTTAACCACTGAGCCATCTCTCCAGGCCCTAAACTTGTGTTTTTGGGGGCTGGCAAGATGGCCAGGTAGAAAAGGGATTTTTCTGATGCCCTGAATTCTATTCCTAGAGCTCAGATAAAGATTAAAGGAGAGAACCAACTCCAAAGAATTTACCTTTGAGTCTCTGCGTGTGTACTCTGACACTCATGCCCTCACACACTATAATAATAAATAAACTTAAAAAAACAGTATGGCTTTTGATTAGCTTGGACTTTGCCAAACAAGCTAGGCTAGTTGGCCAGTAGCTCCAGGTATCTGTCTCCATTTCCCATCTCGCCATTGCTAGGATTGCAAGCATGTACCACTGAACCTGTTGGCACAGAGATCCAAATTCAGATCTGAATACTTGTGGGGCAAGCACTGAGCCATGTTCTTAGGAATCCTTTGTTGTTGTTCTCATCCGTTTTAAGACAGGGTCACACTGTAGCCTCAAACTCATGATGGTCCTTCTGCCTCAGCCTACCAAGTGTTGAGATTACAGATGGAAGCCACCATGCCAGGTATTACTCGATGCCACATTTTTAAAGTTGTTTATTTATCCTATGCACATTGGTGTTTTTCCTGCATGTATGTCTATGTGAGGGTGGGTTCCATGGAACTGAATCATAGACAGTTGTGAGCTGCCATTTGGGTGCTGGGAATTGAATCCTGGTCCCATGGAACAGTAGACAGTGCTCTTAATTGCTAAGCCTTCTCTCCAGCCTCCCTTGATGCCACTTTCTAATCAACATAGTTGTTTCCTGAACATGCACAGAAACAGACTTTGTTCCCATGGATTTCAGTTTTTAGGTCCTTAGATTGGGTTACATAACTTGCTGCCTTCATCTCTCTTCTAGGCCATTGCACAGGACAAGTTGGATCTAAATATTGCTTTTCCTGGCCTAGCCAAGCATGAACACATTCTTTATTCTTTTTTCTTAAGAACATTTCTTCAGTTGAACACAATGACATGATTGCTTACACTTCTCTCAGTACCCAGACTCAATGGGGGGATCTTCTTAATCATTGAGGAACTTGATTCCTCTTATTCTATGATGCCATCATCTTCAACATTGATTTCCAGAATTGCCACAAAAGAGGAAAAGATAATGAAGATGATGCTTATCGACAGCTGTTGTATAGTCCTTAAATAAGCTAACTATTCTTTTTGCTGGAACTCGTGTCATTTGGTTTCAGTGCAAATAGAGAGTGATTCTAGCCTTGTGTACTTAAAACCTAATGGGTTTAGTGAGCTAGTCTGTTCACCAGACATACCTTTCACTTACTTATTTGTCATGCAGTGTCTTGCTATGCAGCCTTGGCTGACCTGTAACTCTCTGTAGATCAGCCTGGCCTTGAGCTCAGATCTGCCTGTCTGTGCCTCTCAAGTGCTCTGACTAAAGCGTGTGGCTGTCACAGCTGGCTCAAACATTTATTTTTGCTGTCTTGCCCTCAGAGAGAATATATTCACCCCATTCCTATTATAGTCCTATCCTTACTCATTGCATTCAGCTCAGTGTTCACGGTCCCCCTGCAAAATATGGGACTGTATTAGGTTTGTGTGTTTCTTCATTGGGTCTTGTCTCCAAAATATTTGAGAAAAAAAAAAACAACAACAAATCTAAGCATGTTTTATTCATTACTCTTACTTCCTGATAATTATGACGTCCTAGATTTTTGCTAGTCTTGACTCATCGGTCTTCTTAACTCTGATTTCATTGTGGATTTGTGCTTTGTCTTTGCTTTCAACCCCATGATTTGCAGCAGATGTCCTGGAGAACATGATAGAACCCCCACAGAGGGACTCGAGTGCACCAGGAAGGTTCCATGTGGGCAGTGCAGAGTCTATGCTACATGTTCGGCCTGGTGGATACACACCTCAGAGAGCACTGATTAACCCCTTTGCCCCTTCAAGAATGCCCATGAAGCTCACATCCAACAGAAGGCGCTGGATGCACACTTTTCCTGTAGGTAAGTTGGCTGCTCAGGAAAGAGCCTTGGACCCTGAGTTCCGAGCTCTGGTCCTTAGCACTGATCAGCCGTGGGTCAAGTGCCTCAATGTCTGTGAACCTCTTGGCCCCATCAGTGAGGGGGACATGCCTGCTGGGCTTTTCACAGGGTCCTCAGGAGGATCTTTGCAGACACACTTGAGAACAAACTTTGTAAGTGACCAGCTGTGTTAACTAATGGGCTTTCCTTTTTTGTTTGTCCCTTTGAAAGGGACTGTGCTGTTCATCAGCTTTCCTGTCCCTCATTTTCACCATTGCTCCTCCAAGCTGCATCTATGCTACTTTGTCATTTCTCAGGAGTCTCTGAGGGGTGAAGAAAAAAAAACAATTACTTTTACTTCACTATTTTTCCTAGCCAATCTTTTTACTCTGTTCTGGCCTCAAGAAGATGGCAGTAAGGGTTTATAAAGCTTAGATAAAATGAACCTTCAGCTTAATGGGTTCTTGCAGGGCCAGGAAGGAACAGATGTGTTTTTTTTGTTTTATTTTGGTTTTTTACTAGGAATGATCTTACTGAATGATTAGAAATGCCTAGTTGTTTTCTTTTACATTTGATTTTACTGTTTAAAGTTAAATTTAAAAATGTGAAATAAATCTGGTTTATTTGGCTGTAACTGGAGGCCATTCCAAACCTCTTTTGTCCCTTATTTCTGTTAGAATCACACAAATTATTTCTTTTTGGTTTTATTCTCTTTTTTTGTTATTCCTACCAGTTTTATTTTGAGGTATCTCTGTTTCTCACTTTTGTACTTGCTCTTGCTTTTTATTTATTTTTGAGACAGGGTCTCATATAGCCCAGAGTAGCGTTGAACTTGCCCTGTAAGGAGGATGACCTTGAATTTAGGATCACTACAACCACTGCTTGTTCATCTCCAGCTCCAGACCAGGCTGAAATCAATCAATCATCTCTCTCTCTCTCTGTGTGTGTGTGTGTGTGTGTGTGTGTGTGTGTGATTTTGTATGCTCATGCATGTACATGCATATATATAGAGGCCAGAGTGTCTTCTACTACTGTAGTTTTGGGGACAGGCCCTCTTATTGAACTTAGATCTCACTGATGCTCACTAGAGCTCACTAGCTTCCCAACAAGCCCCAAGAATTCTCTTGTTCTATCTTCCCAGCACTGGGATTATAGGTACATAATGTCATGCCTAGCTCATGGGTGCTGGGGATCTGAACTCAGGGCCTTGTGCTTGCTTTGTAGGCGTTTTACTGATTGAGCCATCTCACTAGCTCCTAGGCTAAAACCTCCTAAGAGAACTTTCTATTACGAACTTCAGCTCTTCTGTTTTCCTAACGCACCCTTCATGCCCACATTACTGAAGAACAGCAGCAGCTGCAGCTGGTCTGCAGGCACTGCTCCCTCTGTTTGTCCTCTTGAGCACTGGCCCTCTGGTCACTAAGACCCTTCTTTACCAGGCAGCCCGCCCTCAGACTCCTCACTCCCTTCAGAGTCTCTTTCCCTTCTTACCCAGTCTCTTGATCTCCACACACACTTCTACCTCTTTCACATTTGGGTTTCATGGATATTTCTTCTACCCAGATAAATTTTCCTTTAACTCTTGGTAACCTTATTTAACCCTCTAATGCGTATGTTTTCGGAAAGCGCATTTTAATAGACAAGACTAATTCCAGCCTCTCGTGCTCTGTCTTTTTTATGCATGAGCACCCTAGATTTTTAGAGTGACACTGTTACTTTCTGATTTTTTTCTTTTTTTTTTAAGACAAGTTTTTTCTGTGTAGCTCTGACTATCCTGGAACTTACTCTGTACCCTGTAGCACAGAGATCTGCCAGCCTCTGCCTCCCAAGTACTGGAGCTAGAGTGTACACCACCATACCAAGATTGTTGTCTTCCTTCCTTCCTTCCTTCCTTCCTTCCTTCCTTTCTTTTCCCTTGAACCCACAGAGATCTGCCTGCCTCTGCCTCCTGAGTGCTGGAATTAAAGGTGTACACCACCACCACCTGGCTTGTTATTTCATTTTTTATTTTCCTTCTCTTTTCATCTTTTTATCCTCTTTTACTTGTCTATTTCTGTATGGCATCTCCATAGTATTTCTGAAACCGAGAGTTCCAGCATATAGTCCCAGATACAGTGTGGGCAGAAAAGTCCTCTGTGGGAGCCCGCAGGGCCCTTGTATAATATTCCTCCTGCTGTGCTCTTTGTTGGACCTCTCCATTGTCCCAGCAGTTGGAGAGAAGGAAGAGTATGTTTTTGTTCAGGTTGGAATAACATTCATTGGTTCTTTGTCTGGGTAGGACCGTCTGGAGAGGCCATTCAGATCCATCATCAAACGCGGCAGAACATGGCAGAGCTTCAGGGCAGCAGGCAGAGGGACCCCACCCACTCCTCTGCAGAGCTGTTGGAGTTGGCGTATCATGAAGCTGCTGGAAGGTGAGGGTTTGCACAGGGCTCTGGAAGGTAGCCCAGGACAGCGCTGAACAGCTGATGAAATGACACATTTGTGACTTAGAACACTCCCATCAGGTCCTGCCATCCCTGGGCAAAGGGTGAACTCAGGCAGCCTGATAGTGCGCCTGTAACATTACCAAGACCCTGCTTTAGGTTTGTTTTGAGCTCACATTTTGTAAACTTCTTAATTTTCTTCCGAACTGGTCAAGGATGAAAATGAGATGTCTCTTTTTGTCTTAGGGTTTGCCTATGGGATGCCGGGACAGGTGGTACATGCTGTTCTCTTAGACAGCTTCTCTGTGACTTGGCATACTCGTTTTTTAACAGAAGCTCTGAATGTCTTACAGAGTATCTGAAGAGTCAGTATAGGCAGAAAGCCATTTAAGCCTTGATGAGTGTGACCCTGCTTTAAACCTGGACTCACTGGTCCGAAATTGCTTCAGGAAGCAGTTTACAAAAAGCAGCCTTGGCCCCATTCTTTGGGCACTGGACGTCCTCTTTCCTGCGGGGTGTTCATGTGAAGGTCTGGACAGGGTGTGGGCCTCTTCACTAGTTTAGCTCTGGTACATCCATTCAAGTATTTTATGTCCTTCCTTTGTTTTTAAGGGAGAGGCATAGTGCAGAAAGGGGAAGTGGTCTAATGGTGGTAGGTGAGCAGTCAGGGTGTCTGGGGCTTGGCACACAAGTAAAACTACCACAGGGTGGTTTGAGGTATGGATCCTAAGGGTTGCCAGCCTGTGTGACTGAATATCCAGGCCTGTTTTTCATGGGTCCTCCCTTCTCTTCTTACCCTCTCCCCTACACACTAGGGTACAGGGTGAGCAGGAAAAATCATGATGATCTACATTAATTAAGCAGGTGACCCGGCTTTGTTCTCTGCAGGCACAGCACTTCCCGCCACCCTGGTGACAGCATGTCCTTGAACTTCGGTGCAACCGAAGAGCTTTCTGCCAGCCTGCTTAGCAACAGTGGTGCAGGTAACTCATCCAAGAAGTAATAGAGTTGGGAAGCTCAGAGCAGGCACACATCTAGAAATGACACAAAGGCCAGAAAAGCAGACCATGTCCATTTTGGGATCATTTCAGCCACAATTTGGAGTGACCTATTTAGAAGCAATACTGTATAATGCATGGAATTATAAATGGACTGCCCATTACGCTTTTAGCTGAGAACATATTTATCATTGTTTCGTCAGGGAGTCCTGACTGAGCTGTGAGGTGTTGAGGGCAGCACCAGAGACCACCTAGGAGGAGTCTGTTTTACAGGCTTTGGACTGCCAGGCCTGGAAATAATGCACCCTCCTGTAGAAACCATCATAACATCACAAAGAGAGAGATGCCTGTGCATGGTGGCATCCCAGCACTCCAGAGGCAAAACCAGGTAGAGCCCTGTGAGTCTGAGGCCAGCCTGGTGTACATAGTGAGTACTAGGCCAACCAAAGCTATATAATAAGATACTATCAAAAAAGAGAGGATGGAGGAAGGTGATGTAGTTTCGTTGAGTAGTATTTCAGGCTTACAGGGATAGAAACTGGTTGGACAGAAAGTTAGAAGGTACAGATTCCAAGTGCAGGTGATGGATGGAGCCAAGCTTGGTTTTCACTCTCTCTGAAAACACTTTAATTATCTAATAATCTCAATAAGGCATATATTGCTAGATCCAGATCACATGGTCAGTTGAATGGCGAGAGGTCAGAGACAGTGTAGGCGTTCTCCTTTCAGCTCTCCTCAGAGTGCCTTTTAAGGATGTTAGGGGAAGGCATGCTTTCTGCAAAGCAAGTATTTTACAAGATGAGTGTGGAAAGACCTAAACAACAAATAGGGTTTCTTTATCATGTCTGTGTCCTATAAAGTGACTTGCATTTCTAGAACTTGGTTTAAGATTTGTGAAAGTAAAGCTATGTAAAGAGGGCTAATGGGGACTGGAGAGATGACTCAGTGATTAAGAACACTTGGCTGCTCTTCCATAGGACCTGGGTTCAAATCCTAGCACCCACGTGGCAGCTCATAACTGTCGTAACTCCAGTTTCAGGGGGACTCAACATCCATGGCAAAATGCCAGTGCACATAAAAGAAAAAGAAGAAGAAGAAGAAAGGCAGGGGTGGTTAATGATACTGTTCTTTGGTCACTGGTAGATGGCTGAGCAAATTCCTGTAGTGCATGGATAAGTAATGAGACCTGGAGAGTGAGTTGGCAGTGAAAGAATCCCCAAATGATTTTCATTCTTATTCGTCATTCATTTTAAATGAGAAATAAATAAAAGTTTAGGGCTGTGGAGGAGGTATTTTTATGTCATTTATTCAGGGTGCTTAAATTTTACGTTCTGCAAGATTTCCTAAAGTTGCCTACAGAGTGTTACAAAGGCAACATTTTTATCACTTTGCTAAACTAGGATGTTTGTTTTTAGGCACCAAAATTTGAGTTTCCAGGCTTTGGCGGGGGTAGAAGGTTACTAAGGAGGACTACTCCAGGGCTCCCTGGACTGTTGTTCCCAGAGCTAGCTTGACCAGTGACCTGAAGCAGAAAGATTTAATTGAACCCAGATGGTAGCAGCCAGCCCCAGGATCTACCCAGAAGAGCCTAGTGACCTGGAGTATCCCAGAGATGATACCACATGACTCCCTACATGTAGATTTTGGAATTTTAGTTTCCAGTTGAGAAAGGAGTGAGCTTTCAAAGGGGGTTGATTTGAGGATGCGTGTGCATCTTTAGGTGGACATTGTCATATCTTATGGCGAGTTTCCTGTGCACGTGTGCATGCAGACAGGCAGGCATTGGAAAGACACTTGCTTGGAGCCCGGCTCTCTAGCCCAGCTTTTCCTCTTGGACTAAGTTGTCTGTCTGCCTAACTGACGACTGCTCTGCTTGGCTGACTGTTAGCCTACCTTTCCTCCCCTGCTGCCCTTTTGTTCAGGCCTTTGCTGCCTCTGTTTAGGATCATCACAGTAGCTCTGCTGCTCTGTCCCTTTCTCCTTTAGGGAACTACCCATGCTGTCACCAATAAGGTGTTTCAAAATGCAGGTCTGGCCAGCTCCTGTCCATGTGCACAGCCTTCAGTGACTCCAGTCACCTGTCTTCTGTGTCCCTTTGTGTCTTCACGTGACTCCACTTTAACAAGATGTATGGAAAGAATCTTAGGACATGAGACTCACTCCACCTCTAATGAGTAGTGAGTCCTTTGGGCCAGTTGCTACTTTTTTTTTTCCATTTGTATTTTTGAGGCAGGATTTCTCTGTGTAGCTTTGGAGCCTGTCCTGGAACTCACTCTGTAGACCAGGCTGGCCTGAACTCACAGAGATTTGCCTACCTCTGTCTTACGAGTGCTGGGATTAAAGGCGTGCGCCACCACTAACTTCTTATACCTCACTTTCTTCATTGTGAAGGGAATATTATGAAAATGTAAACAAAAACTAAAAATAAATGTGATAACCCATATGAATTCTTAGAATAATGCCAGTCAGACATGGGTGGTCAACAGATGGGGGTGGTGTTAATAATACATGGGTTTTTCTTTTCTTTTCTTTTTTTTTTTTGTTGTTGTTGTTTTGTGTTGTTTTTTTGAGACAAGGTTTTCCTGGAACTCACTCTGTAGACCAGGCTGACTTCAAACTCACAGAGATCCACCTGCCTCTACCCAGCACATGGGTTTTTCTTATATCCCAGCTATGGTCTTCATATTTCTCTGTGTCATCTTGTCCTCGCCATTTAGAACATGCTGTCTGCAAGCCCCATTCTGCCTGAAAACATCCACTCTCCATGATGGTTCAGCTCCAAGAGTGCCTCCTTGTTTGAAGCTTTTCCTTTCTATGTCGCGCTTTCCTAAGAGATGCTCGTCATGCTCACACACAGCTCCTACCCAATCCCATTTGCACAGCGTGGTACATCATGACCTACTGTTTCCATCTCCCTCTCTCCACAGACTTAAAGTACTTATTGTTACTTGTCTCTCCAGTGTTTGGCATGCTCATTGACAAATGAAGTTTTATTTCAAAGAATATACTGTCACGTGAGAAGCTTTAGAATAACTTACAAAATTGTTTAATTCATATTTAAATGTTTGTGTGTGTGTGTGTGTGTGTGTGTGTGTGTATTCATGTGTATTCTACAGTATTTAGCTTCTTAGAAACTATGGGTTCCTTGAGTTATTTTTCTAGTTGGGGTGATATTGTTATATGGGGTTACTCTTTTCTTGCCTATTCCCTTATGACCTGTAACAGAAGTTTTGAAAAGGGCTAGAGGTCATAAGGAATTAGTCTATAACCACATGGGAATTAAGTTTCATTTTTTACCTAGGCTACCTGATAAATCATATTAATGAGCACAGAAGGAAATTAGATTAAATATTTTGAATTTTTATTCTCATATACAATAACCAGTTAGTGTCTAGTTTCTCTTAGGGTATGTCTAGTTTTGTTTTTTTTGTTTTTTGTTTTTTGTTTTTTTTTTTTTGTATTTTGAAGCAGGGTTTCTATGTTGCTTTAGAGCCTGTCCTAGAACTAGCTCTTGTAGACCAGGCTGGCCTCAAACTCACAGAGTTCCTCTTCCTTCTTCCTTCCTTCTCTTCCTTCCAAGTGCTGGGATTAAAGGCATGCGCCACCACTTTCCAGTTAGAATCTTATCTTTGTTGTCCTAGTAGTCTAAGGTGTTATGTTTTACTTGGGCATAGTAGTCTGTTAACTAGTCTTAGCTCTTTCCCCCTGTTCTTTTCTTTTCTTTCTCTCTCTCTCTCTCTCTCTCTCTCTCTCTCTCTCTCTCTCTTTCTTGACAGGGTTTCTCTGTGTAATAGCCCTGACTGTCCTAGAACTCACTTTGTAGACGAGGCTGGCCTCAAACTCACAGAGATCCGCCTGCCTCTACCACCCAGTGCTTATTTTCTTTTTTAAAGATGTGTTTGTTATTTGTGTTTGTGTGTATCTGTGTCTGTGTGAGCGTATGAGCATATGTTGGGGGAGATGCACACGATTGTGTGCAATCAGAGGAAGGAAAGGGCATCAGGTGTCCTCCTCTGTTACTCTTCGTCCGTCTGTATCTTTGTAGCTGGATCTGTCCTTGAACCTGGGCCTTTTCAGCTAGGTTAGAAGCCCCTCTTGGAGCTGGGGTTATAGGCATTTATTTGCAGGAAGGAATGTCTGGCTTGATGCGGTGCTGGCATCTGAACTCCAGCTCTCATGATTGCAGAACAGTGTTCTTAAGTGCTGAGCCATCTCTTCAGCCCTTTATATTATTTATGTGACAATAACAGGTTGATTCAGGTTAAATATTCTAACGTGGACATCAGATCAGGAAACTTACTTATATAGAGCCCTCTAAGGGCGTCTCAACTAACATTTAGTAGCTAAGGCATTGCAGTTGCAACAGAGCCCTAGGGTCAGGTTTCCCAGGTTAGCTTCAGATCTCATCTGTTTACCCATTTGTTTCTCCCTAGTGAGAGGGTGGGGTTGGGGGGATGGGAACTTGAGGAAGCTGGTTGGGCAGGTGGGGTTCCGGGAGGCAGGTTAGGGGCAGGACTGAAGGGAGAGTAACAAAAGAGATGTCTTGATGGGGGGGTGGCATTTTGAAGTTAGGGAGAACCAGGTGCCAGGGAAACTCCCAGTAATCCACAAGGATGACCCCAGATAAGACTCCTAGCAATAGTGGAGAGGGTGCCTGAGCTGGCCTTCCCCTGTAATCAGATTGCTGACTGCTCTGATTGTCATCAGAGAGCCTTTTTCCAGTACCGATGGAAGCATATGCAAAGAATATAACTGAGGAAGAGTATTAGGTGTGGGCCACAACATGAAGATATACCTCAGGCTAGGGCCGAATGCATCTCGCCACCTCCTGGGGGGCCCCACAGCCACCACTGCAGCAGTTACTGTCAAAAGGTCAAGGCAGTCAAGAACAGCACTCTCGTGGGGAGAAAGAGGATGCCATGTAGCCAGTGCCATGTACCCACAGCTCGCTCCGCATCGCCATAATCACGTAACATTTTATAACACTCCTTCCTGCTAGGCAAAAGTTTAGCCTCAGGACTCTCAAAAAGTATTACCAGAGAATTAGAGTGCTGTATCTGAGTTTGTATATGAGTCTTACAGAAATCTGCCTTAGATTCTACTAAAATTGACTTTTGGAAACAAATCAAGAATATATGAAGCTTCTAAAGAAATTATATGATCAAAGGTATTTTATCAATTTAATGTAATACATTTTCTTTCCTGTTAAAGTATAACGTGAACCAAAATAAACAAAACCCACCAACCTGGTTTGGTGTCCCCACAGCATGATGGTCAAAAGTAGGTTGGGCTTGTTAAGAATAAAACTTAGAATCCTTGTTTTGGAGCTGGGCATCATTTTGCATCCTTTAGTCCCAGCAATTGGGCAGAGGCAGGCAGATCTACAAATCAAGTTCCAGGACAGCCAGGACTGTTAACACAGAGAAACCCTTTCTCAAAAAACACAAAAAACAAATTATCCTTGTTTTGGTACAAGATAGGTTGAAATACATAGCTAATCAACATTTCACTTATTAAAAAATAACAGAAAAGGCAAGAAAAACACTTCTGTGGCCTTACCTCTACCTCCCTTGGCTTAAAGCTTCTGCCATCTGCAGGTACCCAAGTGTGACTCAGACTTCCTGCCTTTGGACCTGATTCATACATGAGTCATGCTTCTCAGGAATAATGTCTCTGTGGGTTTCCCTTTGGCTCTGCAGGATTTTGTTTTAAGCACAGTTGTAAGACCTTGTAGCTGTATTGTTCACTTCTCTCTGTTGTCCGGTAGCGTCACGGCAGTTAGGGGTCTTGGCAGATCACCTTTTTATCCTTCTGCCTTTTTACTTTTTGGTACAGGAGACTGAAGCTAGAACTTTGTGTGTACCAAGTACATATCTCCCTGAATTACTTATTGGTAATCTATTTAGACAATAAGCAGGATCGCAGTGTAGCTCAGTTGTTAGAGTGCTGGGTCCTGGGTCCCATCCCTAGCACTACATGAGAAACTGGGCTTGGCAGTAGTAGATGACCAGCAGTTATATAGAAAAGGAACCCAATCACATCTTTGGAGGTTCCTTATCTTACAATGTCATGTCAGGACTTTAAAAAGTTTTATATTAATGTTATATTAATTTATTACATATGATGTTTCTATATAAATATTTCTATATAAATATCTAAATAAATATAAATATTTTCTCTCTTTTTACCCTATAGGTCCTTTGTATATATTATTACTCCAGTTTAGTGTTTTCATGAGATTTTTGAGTATGTGAATGAGCGGTCTCTGCATCTCTGTTTCTTACGCCTTTTCTTAGGCTCTTTCCCTTTGTTTGTTTTGTCCTATTTTGATGTGTTAGTTTTTATTTTATCTTGTTATATTATTCCTTAGAAGCATTTTGTTTGTTTTTTGTTTTTGTTCTTTTTCTTTTTTGGTTTTTGGTTTTTCAGGACAGGGTTTTTCTGTGTACCGTGACCATCCTGGAACTCTCTCTGTAGACCATGCTGGCCTCAGGCTCACAGAGATCCGCCTGCTTCTGCCTCCTGAGTGTTGGGATTAAAGGCGTGCACCACCACCGCCTGGAGCATGTGTGTTTTCTAATGAGAGACAAAAAAGATACAGATCCAGATGGGAAGGAGGGGAAACCATAATCAAGGTATATTATATGGGGGTCTGTTTTGGGGTGAGGGGCAGGGTTTCTCTTTTTGTCTCTGTGACCAGGCTGGCTCTGATCTCTGAGATCTACCTGCCTTTTCCCCAAGTGCTAAGATTGAAGACATGCTCTACCATGCCTGACTTGACTTTTCTTTTCTTTTCTTTCCTTTCTTTTCTATTCTTTCTTTCTTTCTTTTTGGGGGGGGTTGGTTTTTCAAGACAGGGTTCTCTGTGTATCTCTGACTGTCCTGGAACTCATTTTGTAGACCAGGCTGACCTCGAACTCACAAAGATATGTCTGCTTCTGCCTCTCTGAGTGCTGGGACTAAAGGTGTGTGCCACCACCGCCTGGTCTGACTTTTCTTTTCTCTTTCATTTTTCTTTTCTTTCTTTCTTTTTTATTGGGGGGGTGGGAGTTCGAGATAGGGTTTATCTGTAGTTTGGAGCCTGTCTTGTAACTCACTCTGTAGACAGCCTGGACTTGAACTCAAAGAGATCCACCTGCCTCTGCCTCCCGATGCTGGGATTAAAGGCATGCAGCACCATTGCCTGCCCCCGGGTTTTATTTTCAATAAAAAAGAAAAAAAAATCCAAGCAGAAGCAAAAACAAAAGACAGAAGAAGGAAAAACTGGGTTTGGGGGATAGAGTTGGCTCAGCAGTTAGGAGCACTTGTTGCTTTTACAGAGGACTAGGGCACCCATATGGTAGCTCATAACCATTTGTAACTCTAGTTCCAGGGCATCTCATGCCCTCTTCTGACTTATGTGAGTACCAGGCACAAATGTGCACAGCACAGACATACATGTAGGCAGAACATTTATAAACTTGAATCAGTAAACACGCAAGCAAAAACTGGGCTTGGTGGTACAGACCTATAATTTTGGCACTGGGATAGAGGAAGAAGGGTCATAAATTGGAGATCATCCTCTGCTATGTACCAAGTCTGAGGCCAGCGTAGAATATGTGAGACCGTGCCCTGAAATAACAGATGAACAAAAACCAGCTTTGGGGCCTTTCGCTCCTCCATTCACTGTTCCTTAATGATACCGGCATGGGATCTCGTCATGCCCTCACTTGCCTTCTGTAGGTGGTGTTCAAAGTGCCAGTTCAAATATTTTGTTCACTTATTTATTGGGTTGTTGATTTTCTTCCTTTTGAGTTTTGAGAGGACTCTCCTTATTCCAGATTATGTGATTTTCAGCATTTTTCCCCCAGGTCATTGCTTTTGTTTTCATTTTGTTTTTTCAAAGATTTCACAAGGAATTTATAAATATTTGTTATCCTTAAATTAGATTCAAGTGGTGCAGATACATATGGAGTAGAAGGTACAAGTTCTGGGGCTAGAGAGATGTCTCAGCAGTTAGGAGCATATGATGCTCCTGCAGAGGACCTGGGCTCCATTGTCTGGACCCACATGGCAGCTCACGATCTGGTGTCCTCTGCTGGGCTCCACGTGCACCAGGCACACACAGATGCACATAGATATGAGTAGACACTCATACACATAAAATAAATACGTCTCTAAAAATGACAACAGCCAGGCGATGGTGGCGCACGCCTTTAATCCCAGCACTCGGGAGGCAGAGGCAGGCGGATCTCTGTGAGTTCGAGACCAGCCTGGTCTACAGAGCGAGTTCCAGGACAGGCTCCAAAGCCACAGAGAAACCCTGTCTCAAAAAAAAAAAAAATGACAACAAAGTTCTGTTTCTCACCTACCTCCTCCCTTAGCTTTGTATTCGGAGACAGTTAATCTTTGGAGGCTCTTTTCAATCCTTCCTATAGTATGATTTTCTAATAAATATGTATGTTTTCCAAGTGATGTTTAATTAGTTATGCGTGTTTTCCAATTAGCTCTGTCATTTCATATTCAAGTTTCATTTTGAATCTTTTTCAGAATAATAATATCTAGGTAGATTCTTTGTTATTTTGTTAAACATAGTAAACTTTGATGTCTTATGCTGTATTCTTTTTCTTTCTTTCCAAGACAGGGTTTGTCTGTGTAACAGCTCTGGCTGTCTTGAAACTCGCTTTGTAGACAAGACTGGCTCTTTGATCCCGAGTGCTGGGATCAAAGGCATACTCCACCAATTCCTGACTTTATGTTATATGCTTTTTCTTTTTAAATTTTTTTATTTTTAATTTTATGTGCATTGGTGTTTTGCCTACATGTATGTCTGAGTGAAGATGTCAGATCATGGAATTACAGACAGTTGTGAACTGCCATGTAGATGCTGGGAATTGAACCCAAATCCTCTGGAAGAACAGTCAGTGCTCTTAACCACTGAGCCATCTCTCTAACCCTTATGTTATATTCTTAAAAGCTATGATTTGGAAAGTGTTCTAGAAGGTAAGGTTAAATAATAACTGTACAAAATGTAATTAGGTTATTTTATGTTTGCTAAAAATTCATTAGTTGAAATGACTTTAAGATGTGTTAGTTTTTAAAAAAATAAGTAGCAGTTTTCTTTCCAAAAAATATTTTATCAGACAAAGAGAGTGGTATTGAAAACTTTGAAGTTCTGGTTCATTCCCAAATTTTAGGGTTTTCATATTTTTCTTTAGTTGATTATTTTGTGCTGTTTGAAATACTCAGTTCAGAACTGGCACTTGGTTTGCGTTTTTTTGTTTTTGTTTTGTTTTTGTTTGTTTTGTTTTGTTTTGTTTTTCGAGACAGGGCTTCTCCGTAGTTTTGGAGCCTGTCCTGGAGCTAGCTCTTGTAGACCAGGCTGGCCTTAAACTCACAGAGATCCATCTGCCTCTGCCTCCCAAGTGCTGGGATTAAAGGAGTGTGCCACCATTGCCCGTCCTGGTTTGTGTTATATTTTTAGCTTTGCTTTAGAGCTTTTTCAACCACAACTGTCAGCACTTTTTGTTTAGTAACTTTTGATTCAGACAAGCCACTTTTTCTTTCTCTAGGTCTGAATCCTAGGACCCAGAATAAGGATTCTCCAGAGGATGGTGTTTCTACTTCTCCAGACCCAAGTAAGAGGAGACAGCTGACTAGTAGGGGGCAGGCAATAGGCTGTATGGGATGGTGAGGGCGTGAGGACACCCTGTGGGAAGGGAACAGTCTAGAAATACACTTGTGTTGTGGTATAGACAGGTGATGGGAGGGTCTCCTGAGTCTCTCCAATGCCAGGGAGAGAAGTATGGCTGAATGACCTGCTCCAGAATGTGTCATTCAGGACACGTGCAAAAGACCCTCGTGCCAGGCAGAAGCCTCTGTGGGGGAACCAGAAATAAGGGGCTATTACTAGAGCCCTCCAGACACCCATAGTGAGACCATTTGGCTAGTTAGCATTTGTTCTGGTCACATTTCGTTTGTCTATTTAAACAGCTAACCTTAGCATCTGTACCAACACGGTGGCAGGGGTGCAGTCCTGCCACTGCACTTGCTTCATTATGTGGCTGCGGTGTGTAGCTGATGGCCAGCTTAGTCCTCTTACTAGTTTTCATGTCCCTGTTCTTTTTAAAAATTATTTATTTATGTTAATGTTACATGCATTGGTGTGAGGGTGTCAGATGCCCTGGAACTGGAGTTACAGACAATTGTAAGCTGCTACGTGGGTCCCAGGAATTGACCTGTGTCCCGGAAGAGGACTGCTGGTCATCTCTCCAGCCCCTCTATTACTCTTTTGTTTTGTTTTGTTTGTTTGCTTGTTTGTTTTTCGAGACAGGGTTACTCTGTGTAATAGTCCTGACTGTCCTAAAACTCTTTGTAGACCAGGCTGGCCTTGAACTCAAAATGAGATTCACCTGCCTCTGCCTCCCAAGTGCTGGGTTTAAAGGCATGTACCACCACTGCCCAGTCCCTCTATTACTCTTAAAAATTAAAAAAAATATATGTGTTTGTGTGATGACATACATATGCCATAGCACATGTGCACGGGCGCCAGAGGACAACCAGAGGAGTTGGCTCTGTCCTGCTGGGCGGATCCAGGGATCAAACTCAAGTTATCAGGTTTGGTGGCAAGTGCTTTTACCTATTAAGCCATCATGCCAACCCCCAAAAAATTGTTGTTGTTGTTGTTTTAAGTTTTATTAAGCTGAGTATGGTAACACATGGCTTTAATCCCAACACTTGGGAAGCCTGGTATAAGTAGAAGTTCCAGGCCAGCCAGAGCTACATAGTGAGACACAGTCTCCAAACAAACAAACCAATCAAAAGTGTCTGAAGTTATTTTTAATCATATCATCAAACATATGATTATATCTGAGGTTTTAGCAATCATTTTTTATTAGTGACCATTTGGATAGTTTCCATATTTTTCTCGGGGAAGAGTATTTTGATTTTTTTTTTTTTAAACAGGGTTTCTCTCTGTAGCCCAGCTAGTTGTGAACTTGTAGCAATTCTCCTGTCTCTGCTTGCCCAGTGCTGGGACTACAGACATATGCTATCATGCCCAGCAGAAATCACTGATATAAGAGTCAGAAAGGTAGTGAGGTCTAGTGTGATGATCTAAAACAACATAAAGAGGTAGTTGGCTTCCATTTCTGACTTTCTCATGGTGGGTCCCCATATTTAGCACATAAGACTTTTTCACCCATGTGAGGGTGATGTGAGGCTGAAAAAGCCACAGAGGATACATTGTGTTGTAAATTTGTTACTGCTCATACACGTGCATTTACCGTGTATAGTGTATAAGTATCCCATCAATACTCAAAGGCAAAGTATGGAGTCTTTTGTTGTTGTTTCCTCTTACAGAGATTTAAAAAAGATAGTCTTTACCTTAAAGGTCTTACAGATTAAGTTTTACTTTGGGAGATAGCTATTTAAATGGAATACCTGAGGGGGGATAAGACTATAAGAAAAGGTAGTTTAAAGGCCAGTGTACAGTGCACATTGTAATCTCAGTCTTCTGGAAGCTAAAGGAGAAAGACTACAAATTCAAGGCTAACCTGGGATTCATAGCAAGGCTATGAGAGAAGAAGAGGTTAGAGAGAGAGAGAGGTTACTGTGGTGCTGGCTCTGGCAAGAGCTGACCACCTGCATCACGTGGTGGACGGCACCGTGACTAGAAAGAGTGAAGCAAGAGATCATGTGCAGAAGTGGAGGCTGGAGAGCAGGCTGGGCAAGAACTGCCTCAAGTTCCAGAGCAACCCGACCTTCCTGAGGACACACTTCCAAGGACCTTTCTTTAGGCTCCATATTTCTCATATTTCCACACTGGGGACCAAGCCCCATGTGCCTGAGTCTAGTGAAACAAACAGCAGCCAGACCATAGTGCTGCCTTAGCATTTTAAGTTAGCGGGAAGGGGCAAACACCCAAGCAGACACAGCAATGTCTGTAGTCATTTCTGGTTTGCACAGTAGAATGAACCATTGGCATCTTGTGATAAGAGTCTGGTGTCACTCCTCAGCATCTCTCAGAGCCCAGCACAGCCCTCTGTAACATCTTGTCTAGTCCAAAATGTCAGTTACTGGTATTGAAAGTCTGCTTTACACAAGAAGCAGGTATCAAACTCATGTCTCCAAAATCCCAGCCTTGTAACTGTCCCAGACATCCTCCTTTGGTTTTCCCTCCTCTTCTTGAATCTGTTACTTGTTGTGATTCTGAAAGTGTTCCTGTTTCTGCTGCTATATGCTATTTTGCTCCCAATTAGACTGAGCTTTCTTCCTTTCCTACCCAGACACTCTACAGTCCTCAAAAGGAGAAGCTCTGGCCTGAGCCTCTCTTCTGCTCTCAGAATATTAATTTGCTTTGATATGTAACCTTGCCTGCCCTGCAGTAACCTCACTGGCATTTCAGCTGTAGCTCATGATCAGCAGAAAATGAAGAATAGCGGCTGTGAATCCCATTTGCATGATGGGATTGGATAAGCATGTGTTGCATTATCTAACAAACTCTGTTTCTCTCTCTTTCTCCCTCCCCCATCCCCTTCCTTTTGCTCCTTCTCTATTCTGGCAATTTCTATCACCTTTTACCATAAATTCCTCCCCCTCCATATCCCAAACCTGCCATGGTGACCACATATACCTTTTCCCCATTATGCGAGGCAGTTCTGACACTGTCTGCTCCCCCTGTAGTGCCAGGCTTCTGTTGCACAGTTGGAGTGGACTGGAAGTCTCTTACTACTCCTGCATGCCTTCCCCTCACCACTGACTACTTCCCGGACCGTCAGGGCCTGCAGAATGACTACACAGAGGGCTGCTATGATCTCCTCCCAGAAGCAGACATGGACAGGTCAGTGCCCAAGAGAAAAGCAGTTAGTTTTGTATGTGAGGGTTATGGGTATTTTGGATCACATGTATAGAAGAGCATTGAACTTTTAAACCTTTCATGCCCTCCTTAAGTATTTGGGAAATCTGATGATGCAAGAGCTGTTACTTTCAGGTTTTGTTGACATTAACAGTTGTCTCCATTGATAACATATTTGCTAGTGCAATGATTTTGGCACACTGAACCTGATTTCTAATTTCTATTCTTTATTCCTGCCTTGTTGAATTGATCGTCTTCTAAAGCTGGCATACAAATTATGGATTTTATAAGCTGTTGTAGAATGATAATCTGGGATGAAACAAAAGAGAAGAGACGCATTGACCGTTAGGTGTCACTGCCCAAGGCCAAGCATATCCACATGCTCAGTCATTTCTTTTCAGGAGAGATGAGGAGGGTGTTCAAATGACAGCCCAGCAAGTGTTTGAAGAGTTCATTTGCCAGCGTCTCATGCAGGGCTACCAAATCATAGTACAGCCAAAGGCTCAGAAACCTAGCACCACGGTCCCACCCCCGCTGAGCAGTAGCCCACTCTATAGCAGAGGTAAGTGATTCTTCTTAAAATGATGTGTCTTCTTTTCTAATAAGTCTGTGAGAGTAGGTTTTCTTTTGTTATGTTATTGTCTTAGAGTTCCTGTTGCTGTGATGACACACCATGACCAAAGTAACTGGGGAGGAAAGGGTTTGTTTGCCTAACACTTCCACGTCACTGCTCATCACTGAGGGAAATCAGGGCAGGAACTCACAGAGGGTAGGAACCTGAAGGCAGGAGCTGATGCAGAGGCCATGGAAGAGTGCTGCTTACTTTAGAATCCAGGACCACCAACCCAAAGGCAGCACACCCACAATGGGCTGGGCCTCCCACATCGGTCACTAATTAAGAAGATTTTAGTAGACTTGCTTACAGCCAGGTCTTATGGAGGCATTTCCTCACTGGAGGCGCTTCCTCTCTGACAACTGTAGTTTTTGTTAGGGTGACATAAAACTCACCTGGCACAGGTACAAATTTATCTTCAACCCTTTTGAGAGTGGTGCAGCCTAGTGGCAGAGTGCTTACCTAGCCCTCTGGTCCATCACTAGCACCCAAACACAGAGAAACAGCGATGGTAAGGAAAACCATGTAAGCCAGGCTCGGTGGCCCAAACCTATGATCCAGTACTTAGTAGCTTGAGGTAGGAGGATTATAATGAGTTTGAGGCCAGCCTGGGCTACATGGTGAGTTCTAGTTCAGCCTCTGCTACAAAGTAATTCCCTCTTTAAAAATAAAAAACAAAACAACCCTACTCTAGGACCTGGAGAGATGACTCAGTGGTTAAGGGCACCAGTTGTTCTTGCAGAGAACACTGGTCTGGTTCCTAGCACTCAGCTGGTGGCTCCCTCCCAATGGTACACATACTGTTAATCCCACAGAGCCAGAATAAAGATTAGTTCCCAAATTTTTTGGTCAAATTAAGCCAACTTTATTTTCTGTCAGACGGGGCTATCTCCCTAAAGCAGAGTTTAAAAAAAAAATAGCATCACAGGAGGAGGTAGGGTTTATATAGTCCAAAAAACGGCAAGACTAGTGGGGTTTCAAGGGTTGGAGGATTTCTGAAGGAATTTTGGTTACAAAGGAACCAAATGGGCTGAATATTTCAAAAGTATTTGATAGAACATCTTAATCAGGGTATATACAAAGTGTGAGTCAAACTCCATTGTGTAGGAGCATGTCAAATTCCAGAAACAGGTTAAAGTGTTTAGGTCAACTTGAATTTTGCAGCAAACAGGAATGAACTTATTCTGACCTTATAACAAAATAGTCTCCATCATTAAGATGGAATCAGTCTGGTCCATCAATACATTCAAGCAAACACTCATACAAATAAACATAAAATATTTTTTTAAACCTTTTTTTTTGTTATTGTTTTTTGTTTTGTTTTGTTTTTTGGGCTACATGGTTTTTCAAGACAGGGCTTCTCTGTGTATCCCTGACCATCCTGGAACTCATTGTTTAGACCAGGCTGACTTCAAACTCAGATAGCCGCTTGCCTCTGCCTCCCAGGCACTGGGATTAAAGGCCTGTGCCACCACTGCCTAGCCAAGTTTACATTTTTTTATATGTGTCTATTTGTCTTTTTTCCTTTTTGTCACTGGGGATCAAAGCCAGGACCTTTACCACGGAACTACATCTCATTTGTACATTTGTTCTTGTTCCCTTAGTCTGTGTTCCTCTTTCTCCCTAGTCCCTGAAGTTTAGTGACCTAATTCAAGAATGAGTCACCCATTGGTGGCAGAGACTAATAAGTGACACTAATTGGGGAAGAGCCAAGCTGTAGAGAACTCTTCTAGAATGAGTGTGGCGGAGGGAGTTAAGTGTGGGTGCCTGGAATTGGAAAGCAGTAATCATTTCCTGAAGCAGCCAGTGAGCTTCTTGCTACTCTACTTCCCTATTTGTCTACTGCAAAACTTGAGATCACTGTTGGTTCTAGTAAAGCTCCTCTGGGCAGAGAATTTAAAGAAGTGTGGATCTATTGGGTGGGCTTAGTTGTCAGCCAGTCCAGGCCGAATAGATGAAGCGGTGGGTCTCTTCCGTGTTTCCTTAGAAAGCTCCGTGTGAGGGTTGTTGCTTGTTGCCTTCTTTCTTTTTTTTTTTAAATTTATTTATTTATTAAGGATTTCTGCCTCCTCTCTGCCACCACCTCCCATTTCCCTCCCCCTCCCCCGCTCAAGTCCTCCTCCCTCATCTGCTCGAAGAGCAATCAGGGTTCCCTGACCTGTGGGAAGCCCAAGGACCGGCCACCTCTATCCAGGTCTAGTAAGGTGAGCATCCAAACTGCCTAGGCTCCCCCAAAGCCAGTACGTGCAGTAGGATCAAAAACCCACTGCGATTGTTCTTGAGTTCTCAGTATTCCTCATTGTCCGCTATGTTCAGCTAGTCCGGATTTATCCCATGCTTTTTCAGACCCAGGCCAGCTGGCCTTGGTGAGTTCCCGATAGAACATCCCCATTGTCTCAGTGTGTGGGTGCACCCCTCGCGGTCCTGATTTCCTTCCTCGTGCTCCCTCTCCTTCTGCTCCTGATTTGGACCTTGAGATTTCTGTCCGGTGCTCCAATGTGGGTCTCTGTCTCTGTCTCCTTTCATCGCCTGATGAAGGTTAATATTCAGGAGGATGCCTATGTGTTTGTCTTTGGATTCACCTTCTTATTTAGCTTCTCTAGGAACATGAATTATAAGCTCAATGTCCTTTATTTATGGCTAGAAACCAAATATGAGTGAGCACATCCCATGTTCCTCTTTTTGGGTCTGGCTTACCTCACTCAGGATTGCTTGTTGCCTTCTGTTCTTATTGTACATCCTACTTTTTATTTTTGTTTTTTGGGAGAGGTTCTTGAACTCAAGTGTTCTTCCTGCTTCACCTCCTAACCCTAAGGGTTAGGGTTAAAGGTATGTCCTGTCACACCTGCTTAGTGTCTCCATAGTAGAGCTGCAGTGCCTGGGCATATAGCAAACATTAAATAAATACATGTGCTTATTCTTGACACTCCTAGTCTAAAGAAGGAATTTATAGCTCAATTGAGAGAAAACACTTTTTGTCAAACTATGAAAAATGGATCTGCTGTGATACAGAGTGGGAAGGAAAAGCTAATTAAAGGCCCACGACACCTCTTTAATTTGGAGTTTGATCTGGTTTGGAGGGTCAGGTATGGCTTCCTTGGGGCGGTGATGTTTGACCTTAGATCTAAAATAAGTAGCAGTCATTAGGAACAAAAAAGGAGGCCAAGTTGAAGGGAAGACCATGCAGGCAGAGGAACTGGTGTGTGCAGAAGCCTTTAGCAGGAGACACTGATAATTTTTGCAGACCAAAAAGAAAGCTAGTGTTACAGAGCACAGAATGAGCTGGGGGTGTGGCCAGAGACGTTAGGTCTCATGAGGCTGCAGGAAGTTTATTTACTTCTTTAACCCAGGGAACAGTGATGAATTTACCTTTAGATGGCACTGGCCACATCTAGCCTGCATAGTCTGCTCTTGAATGGATGGTGAATGTCCGTTGTGAATCTGTAATTCTAGTGTCACGTGCTGGTCCTGACGAATTCGTGAGCCTTATTCTTTCTGACTAGTTGTCAGAGGGACATGCTGAATTCCCTGGTATCCTCTTACTATTGTTATTGGCAAAATCGCTTTCATGGCCAAGCTCATGCTGCTCCCTTGTTTCAGATTTATTGATTATAAAGGTAAGGTAGGACTTGTTCCAGCAGACTCTTGGAGTTTACTGTACACTAGGAGAGGCACACATTAACTTAACCACAGATACAAGTTTGAGTACTGGGGTACACCTAGTTTAGAATAACTTGGGCAACGGAGCTGGATGCTCATGAACCTTGTCCCCTGACACTCTTCCTGACAACCAGCAGGGTGCTTATAGTGAAATGAAGGAGCACCTCACTGGGCATGCTCCTCACTTTTTGCAGAAAGCAAGACCTGGAGAAACTTGCTGCTAGAGATCATGCCCTGGCAGGTAAAGAGGTTGGGGTTGAATGCAGGGTCCCAGATTGAAGCCTCTTTGTATATGCTGCAGGCCTGCCCTGGGAGATTATCCCATTCACAGTGAAGAGCCTCTCAGACTACTGTCCTTTCTTCTCCTGAGAGCCTCCAGGCCACCTGCCACCATGTGACCATCTCCCTGAGCTGAACAAAAGAGCAGCACACTTTGTTTCTAGGTCATGAGGATCTTGCTTAGGCTTTGTTGTTTTTTTATGGCACAATTTTTCTCTTTAGAGAATCTTCCCGATTTTCATTATTCCCCCTTTGCTGTATTTAATTCAGCTAAATTAAGTTTTTGAACACTATTCTGGGCATGGCCCTTTTATCAGGAGCTAATTGAAAACATAAACAGTATTTAGCTCTGCCCTCTTGGAATTTTACTTTAAATTTTAATTTAATTTGGTCTTGAGGCAAGGATTCACTATGTTTCCTAGTCTGGCATCAAACTTAAAGACTCAATGAATCTGCCTGTCTTAGTGTCTTTGTGTGGCTGGAGCCATAGTTAATCAATCACTGCTGTACCTGAGTCCTTGGAACTTTTTATAAGAGTTTATATTTGGAGAGATGCATACCTAAGGGGTACATATAAGATGTTCGTATGACTAATGGTGTCTGACAGCTTTCCCGAGGAAGTAACCTTTGGTGGTGGTATTAAGTGATCTATAAATGGGCTGGAGAGGTGACTCAGCTGATAAGGGCACTTACTGCCATGCCTGATGACCTAAGGTTGATCCCCTAGAATCCACATGGAGAGGCCTAATCCTGCAAACTGTCATCTGACTCCCACACATATGTGCTATAATATGCATGTGTACTTGTGCTTGTGTGCGTATACATACACACAAAGTAAATAAATGGAAACACTTATTTTTTTAATCTGTAAGATTTCAGTTAGTGGCTCGGGAAGAGAAGGCAGAAGCAGTATCACAAGCAGATATGTAGGGGCAGAAACTGCATAAAACAAGTCAGTGCTCCCTTCAGACGGAGGCTGTGTTGGCTGCCAGTCGGCACGAGGACTTAGACGGACTCGGGTAGGCCAGAGCTTCATTGTGATCCCACACGTATTCCCTGACCTGTTAATGTTTACTCCAGAGGACTGGGCATCAGGGTTGGAGTGCAGCATCCAGATGCTGCCAGTCCCTACTCTCTCATTTGCTGCTAGTTGGTTTAAAAATCTGACCGTTTCTGGAATTTTGTTTTTTAACCAAGAATAATGCTTCTGTGAACAGCCTCTCAAAACATTGTTTCTTTTTTTTCTCTTTATCTGTATCTCCGTTTATAAAAAGCAAGACTGTGGTAAAAATGAGCCTTTACCAGATAAATGCAATCATTATTTTTTCTACTAGGCCTTGTGTCCAGAAACCGCCCTGAGGAGGAAGGCCAGTATTGGCTGAGTATGGGCAGAACTTTCCATAAGGTGACACTCAAGGACAAGATGATCACAGTAACCCGATACCTACCCAAGTAAGTCCTTGGGTGTTTACAGACTTTGGTGGCCATCTTGAATTTTGTCATACACTAAATTTTGTGTATAATATAATACATGTATAAGAAGTTGAATGATTCCTTTAGACTTTTGGCTTGCTTTAAAGTAGCTTTAGGTTTACAGCTCACTACTTCCAAAAAGGAGTTGATTCAGCTTATAAAGCTTAGCATGATTCACATCAAGCATATTAAAAATCAGAGGATAAATGTAGAAAAGAATGAAAAGTTTAAGAAGATTTGAGAAATTTCCATTATAGTTTTCTAGGATGAGCTAATTACTGTAGTTGGGAACTGAACCAGGATAGTGCCAAATCCGCGGAGACAGAGAGAGATGGTGGTGGTGGTGGGTACAGACTGCTTTTAAATACCAGGCGTCTTCCTTGTTTTTCAGGTACCCTTACGAGTCTGCCCAGATTCATTACACCTACAGCCTCTGCCCCTCCCACTCCGACTCAGAGTTTGTCTCCTGCTGGGTGGAATTCTGCCACGAACGGCTGGAGGAGTACAAGTGGAATTACTTAGATCAGTATATTTGTTCTGCTGGCTCTGAAGATTTCAGGTTAGAGAGAGGCCTTAACTCCCCACCCGTCTGCCTTGGGTAGATGCCTCATCTTTGACCACATCTGTGCTTTTGTCTGGTGTCTGTTCTGTTTTCTCTAAAATTGGAAGAACAGAGCACACCTGCACTGGTTAAAACTCTGGCTGGAGGTTATGTAGCAGTGTGAATGCATTCAGTGCCATGTGACATACACTTAAAATGGGCTAAAGTGATATATTTTATCATGTGTATTTTATGGAAAAACAAAGCAGAACTCAGACACAGTGCTCCTTTTGGTGTAAGGGTCAGCCCTGAGCACGAACTCAGTGGAGGAACCTCAGGATCACAGAGGTGCACCTGAGGCCACCAGCTAATATGGAATATATCTATGATTCAGTATTGTTTTATTTAAGTTCATAAGTGGTAGAATTGCCTTTCTTTGTATGTGTTCACATGTGTGATTATATACAGGTCTATATGGGTTTTAGCAAATGCAAGGCTTCCTGTTAACATGTGCTTTCAGCATCTTAGGATTCCCTTGCTGCTTAGTAGCCTCGTGGCTGTGGTGTCTCATTTATAATGTTTTAGCTTTCCTGTCTGCTTTGTAATTGATGGTGGACAACTGCTTCACTGGGTTCACAGAAGTATTGTCTTGATGCTGGGATTAAAGCAGAAGCCACCTTGTCTTCAGTTTTGTGTTGTGTCTTAAGCAAAGCCATCTGGGGCAGCAGAACAGGATGTCTTGTCTTGCATGAGCTTCAGAGAGAGCTCTCCAGGAAGGCTTTTATAACCCACTTTTTCTCACCACCACTCTGATTTCCTTGGTCCTCTGTAGTTTAATTGAGTCTCTGAAGTTCTGGAGAACCCGATTCCTACTTCTCCCAGCCTGTGTCACTGCCACTAAGCGCATCACAGAAGGGGAGGTGCACTGTGACATCTATGGGGACAGACCCCGTGCAGATGAAGATGAGTGGCAGCTCTTAGATGGCTTCATCCGCTTTGTGGAAGGCTTAAACCGCATCCGCAGGCGCCATCGCTCAGACCGCATGATTCGGGTAAGGCATCAGTTCTCAACCTGTGGGTCAGGACCTTCGGAAAACACACGTTTCTAGTGGTCTTTGAAACCGAGACATTGCTTCCCTATAAAATTATAGTTATGAAGTAGCAATGAAAATAATTTTATGGTTGGGGGGTCACCACAACCCGAGGAACTGTATTAAAGGGTTGCAGCATTAGGAAGGTTGAGAACCACTGGGATGAGGGCTCTTAGAGCTCCCAGGGACTGTACCTAGCCTGGAATGCAGGCTGTACCTCCTGCTCTCTCAGAGGCCTGTCTTCAGCCAGATGATTTATCCCATGACTACCCAACATGTCTGAAATTCCAATCAGTGTGCTCTTGTCTATTGTAGGATGAAGGAGAGGGAGTTCAGCAATGGCTGAACTTTGCCTTATGGCTTGAGCTGCCCCTTCTAGCTGAGGACATAGCACCTATTGTGCACTCTCCAAGTGGGACCAGTTGGGCACAGCTGTTGTGTTTTATGTCACTGAATTGCTAAGTAAAAGCTCTTAAGAGGTTGACAGCAGCAGGCCTTCCTTTTAGAGTTTCCAGCTCTTTCATTTTGGTCATACACTGCCACTCAGTGGAGAAACTGAGGCTTATGAAGGTTATAGGATCTATCTGAGGCTACCCAGGCACACATGTGATTCAGCATTGTTTTGCTTAAATTAACATATAATTGACTTTCTCTCTCTCACTCTCTCTCTATAAATCTGTGTGTGTGTGTGTGCGCGCTCGTGTGTGCGCTTATATACAGGTATATATAAAATACAGGGACTTACGTTACCAACCACCACAATCAAAAGGTTCCTCAGAGGTAGACCTTCTGGCTAACATTTGAGAAACTCTGAGTTTGATCCCCAGAACTAAAAGGAAAAACACAAAAGCATCATGCTACCCTTGGCAGTCCCATTCTTCCATCTTTATCTTCTAGCAACCGCTCGTCTTTTCCAGGTGTTTTAAAATGCTATCATATGATACAAATCCACTTGAGGCTTGCTTATTCCACATAGCATTATGCCTTAGGATTCATTCAAGATATTGTATTAGTAGTTCATTATTTTTAATTTCCTGATAGTGTTTCTTCTTTGGCCCTGTTTTTAACCTTAGGCTCTTTTTCTCACACCAGCTACCTCCTGTGTACAAGATCACTTGTGATTAGAGCATTTAGAATGCTTATGTGAAAAGAGCCAACTTCAGTTTGAATTCCAGCTCCAGGGATTTGGAGTTACTTAGTTAACCAACCTCTCTGCGTCTTAGCTTCTTCCATCATTTGGTAAACACAGAGAACCTGTGTTCCTCTGCTGGGTTAATTGGGTTCCCAGGCCCAAAGATGCCAGAGTGAGCGCCATCTCAGGGTCTACCTGGGCTAATGAGCTGTCTCCTCTCCTGTGCTTTAGAAAGGGACTGCCATGAAAGGCTTGCAGATGACCGGGCCCATCTCTGCACACTCCCTCGAGTCAACTGGCCCCCCTGTTGGGAAGAAAGGAACCTCAGCTCTGTCTGCCCTGTTGGAGATGGAAGCTAGTCAGAAGTAAGTGCCTGGTTAAGAGACTCCTCCCCACCCTGTAAGCTGGAAGGGGTTTCTGTATGCAATTAAGAAGATATTACAGGGCTGGAGAGACATCTCACCATTAAGAGCAGCGCCCATGGTGGCACCCATCTGTCTGTAATTGCAGTTTCCAAGGGTTCCAGCTCCCTCTTGTGGCCTCTGTGGATACTACACACACAGAGTACAGACTCACATGCAGGCAAACAGGCATATACATTTAATAAAACTAAATTTTTAAAGAAGACATTTACATGACAAAAAGGTGAAGCTCACACCTGGTGACTGTCACATAACAAAATAGGCCTGCAATTAAAAAATAGTCTGGCTTGGCCCTGGTGACGCACGCCTTTAATCCCAGCACCCCAGAGTTAGAGGCCAGCATCGCATGAAGAGGTAGTTCCAGGACAACCAGGGCTACACAGAGAAACCCTATCTCAAAAAATGGGGGGGGGGGGGGAAGAAAGTAAAGTTGAGTGGGCAAGAAAGCATGAGGTGTGGGGCAAATGCCTTTGGGGACAGTGTGGAGAGCGGGAAGCCAGGCCACCCTCACATGGTCTCCTAGTGGGAGGAATCGCTTGGTAGTCATTTGATTTGGTTCTGTTATAATGGAAAGTTTCAAACAGATGACAAGATGTGGACTGACCAGTGTAGTAAGGTAGTAAGACCCTCTCTACAGTCATCTGGTTTTCAGTGATCGTTGGTTCTTAGCTACTTGTGTTTGATTCATAGCCCATAGGTGTTATCTGTAATATTTCATCATGTGTCTCTGAAAAATTAGTCTTCTTTTTTAAAAAAAAAAAAATACCAAACAAGACTGGCAGGATGGCTCAGTGTATGAAAGTATTTGCTACCAAGACTGGCAGTCTGAGTGTGAGCCCCAGGACCCACTTTGTGAAGAAGAGAATTGACCATGGAGGTTGTCCTCTGACTTCTACACTTGGACTGTGGCATGTGTGCTCCCCATTTAGGGTAACTTTAAAACAATTTAATCATAATGTTGTTACAGTTCCTTAATATCATGAAATATATTTTTAGTGTCTTTGGTGAAAATGTGTGTCTTAGTTATGGCTACTGTTGCTGTGATGAAATACCATAATCGAAAGCAACATGGGGAGATTTATTTGGCTTATGCTTCCACATCACTGTTTATTATTAAAGGGAGTCCGGATGGAAACTCAAGCAGGTCAAGAGCTGATGCACAGGCCATGGAAGGGTATTGCTTACTGGCTTGCTCATCATGGCTTGCTCAGCCTGCTTTCTTATAGAACCCGGGACCACCAGCCCAGTGATGGTACCACTCACAATGTGTTGGGCCCTCCCACATCGATCACTAATTAAGAAAATGCCCTACAGACATGCCTACAGCCCCATTTTATGGAGGCATTTTCTCTATCGCAGTTTCTTCTTCTCAGAGATCTCTAGCCTGTGTTATCAACATCAAACTATCTAGCACAGTGTATTTTCAGAGATGAGTCCCATGCCTAGAATGGCTTGGTTGGTGAGTACCAGGAGCTAGAGTTTGGGTGGAAAGGAAGGACTCTAGACAGAACTCTTCTGAGAGGGCTGGGTTCTTGTAGGGAAGGCCTCAGGATTCTGCCAGCAGGTTCTCCTTGACTGCAGAAAAGAACAAGGAACATATGTTTCTGGGAGTGGTGTGAAGATCGAGGTAAAAAGATCTTATTTTAATTTGTCAGTGAGTCACTGTTTAGTATGCACCAGTGAGCTTCTTTCTGTTCAGACTGGGAAAAGAAAGCCATCTTGTGCTTGTAGCATTCCTCAGTATGAATGATGAGGCTTTCCGTTAGCCCTGGGACAAGAGCCAGGTCAGGGTCCTGAGGCCTTTCCATGCCCCAGGTGACTGCTCCTGGCTGATGTGCTAGTTTTGAAGAGGCCCAAGGTAGATTATAAGAGGTTATAGAAGCTAGACGTTAATATAGTGTTTATTTACACAGTGCTTTTTGTTTGTTTGTTTTGTTTTGTTTGTTCGGTTTTTCAAGACAGGGTTACTTTGTGTAGTCTTAGCTATCCTGGAATTCGCTCTGTAGACTAGCCTGGCCTCGAACCCAAAGAGATCTGCCCACCTCTCTCTCCCAAGTGCTGGAATTAAAGGCATACACCACCACTGCTCAGCTTGTTTGCTTTATTTTTTTTCTATTATACTAAATAGATTCAGTTGTATTTGTTGTGGAAACCAAGGTTACAGCAACTTGAGAAAGGGCTGTAAGTTTTTATAGTCTTGTTATCTTACTGTAACCATTTCCTCCAGTTCCCTGCTGGTCTTTATCTGTAGGCACATACCCTTTATCAGGCTCTTGTGGAGTTAGCTCTGTGTTGACTAACAACAGTGTGTTAGCCTGGGCACAGATGTTGACCTGCAGGCTTTTCTGCTTTTATTAGATGAGGATAATCCAGTGTATCCAAATTGGAGTAAAAGCAGACATGAGACAGATGTTCTCATGTCCCATGCAGGATGGCTCCATGCTAAAAAGCAGGCTAACAGTGTGATAGTGCCCTATCCTACAGATATGTCGAAAGATGTTTGCCTACTTGTGTCTTGCTGTTAGTGTAAGCTGACTTGCTCCTGCCATCACTTTAAGGCTTACCAATCAGCTTTTGTGTGGGATTGGCTGCTCCCTCCTTACTTAGAATACAATGTGCCCTGTTTATGTTCTCACATCCAGATGTGTTTGCTGTAGAAGGTTCTGAGCTATTAGACAGGAGTAGTCTCACCCAGATACGAATGCCTGTTCCTAATGTGGGGGCTAGCAGCTGGAAGGCAGTTCAGTGAAAGTGGATGGCTATGTGCATATGAGGGAACACATACTGTGTGTGCATGTACAATTGCTACAGCCATAAAGACGTGCCAGAGAAAGTCATAGTGTTGTTTATGGTTGTAACTCAGAAGAACACTGAAAGCAGACTGTGTTACAGTGTAATAAGAGAAAGACAGTTTGATATTGGTGGACAAAGAAGAAAAGCAAGTGTGCTTTTTGCTTTTCCTCTATAAATTATACCCCAGAATAACCAAGCAGTTCGAGATTTTTTCTTTCTAAAATATTCTCGCTAATAAATAACAAGGGATGATAGACTATTACTCTGTGTGGTCACTAAAGCATTAAAGGAACTAGGAATGGTCAGCATCGGCAGCCTGCCACGGACCCCAGATAGCAGTACACAGCACCGCAGAAGAAGAATCTAGGAATGGTCAACATCTGCAGCCTGTCATGGACCCCAGATAGCAGTACACAGCACCACAGAGGAATCTGTGTTCCCAGTTCAACCTAAATCCGACTAAACTTTTAGGTAAAGCTTATAGTTCTCAGGAAGTACAGGGTACAGAGAAGAAAACATGGAATAATAAAGGAATGAACTCAGCACATCTAGATTATATACATTTATGGGATAGATGAGCTACAAGGATAAGGAGAAAGAAGAGGAGTTTAGACCTTAAAAGAGACTTAAGAGATTATTTACAGCAAAACAGAGGCCTTCGTAGAATCTTATTTTGGACACACTAATGTTTCTTAAACAGTTGGAGTAATCTTAGATTGTGGTTATGTTTTTTTTTAAAGTTATTTTCAGCCAGGCAGTGATGGCACACGCCTTTAATCCCAGCACTTGGGAGGCAGAGGCAGGCGGATCTCTTGAGTTCTAGGCCAGCCTGGTCTACAGAGTGAGTTCCAGGATAGCCAGGGCTACGTGAAGAAACCTTGTCTCAAAAATCCAAAAAAAAAAAAAAAGTTATTTTCTTTTAGAGATACTGCTGTTACAGATAAAATGATGCGTGAGCATTGTTCCAAGGTAAGTGGTGTGAGTAGACAGGGAGCTAGAGAAAACAGAACTGTCTCTGAGTGTGGATATTTCCTGGCTAAATATGCAGGGTCTCTGCATTTAATATAAATTAACCTCTTTGTTCTCTTTGTTTTAGTTTATCTTTTACTTATATTTGGTTATCTCACAGTCAGGTAACAAAAGTGGTGAGAGCATGGGTTTGATCTCTGCAGCACATGCGTACACACACAGAGTCAGAATAAGAGAAACATAACAGATTAGGTTGCCAGGGAAACAGACCAAGATAGAATTTCGTATGTAAACTGTTTATTAAGGAGTGTTCTTGGGCTCAACACCTGTGGGAGGGAGTACTATCACATGCCCAGTGACAGCCTCCGGGGCCCTGCAGGAGCACTAGAGCTAGGTGGAGCAGTTTTCAGAGGTAATCTGGGTTTTGACAGCACTCAGACCGTTCACTGACTTAGACCAAACTGCTCTGCTGTTGGAGCTGCCCCACCCCCTAAATAATGCTCCCAGCTGCTGAAGAAAATAGGCCAGAACTAAGGATTTGGCTTTGAAGTATCGAGTAGCAGCAGTGGAATTGGTCCTCCTTGTCTGTGGGTGATGTATTTGTGGATTCATCTCCCACTGATCTAAAATTGAGCCTGTGGCTGGCAAGATGGCTCTGTGGGTAAAGGCTTTTGCCGCCAAGCCTGACATACTATGTTCCCCAGAACCAGCATGATAGAAGAAGAGAACCAACTCTTGTGAGTTGTCTTCTAACTTTGATTTCCATGGGTGTTGTGGCATGAATCACACCCCACCCCAATAAATAAATGTAATTTTTTTTCTTTTAAATTAAGTCTGTACTAAATGTATAGACTTTTTTCTTATCCCCTAAACTGTGCTGTGCGATAAATATTTATATTGGATATCATATATAGTATAAAGAGGGTTAAAGCTGGGTTTTTTTTATCTTTCATATACTTTAAACCACCTTTATATTACCTAGGATACACTGCATTCCATTCGTCGTAGTTGGGGAAAAATTGGAAAATGAACACAAAGCTGTGCATTAAATATACATCAGAACTGAGATAAGATGATATATTCTAAGGAAATCTTTCTTGTCTTACCCAATGGCTTGGGAAGGAAGGAATATAATTATGTCACAAAAACTGACATCAATCCCTTTAAAGTATATAGAACTAATATATATCCCCCTAGTTAGTTGATACTGCATGCTACTACAATACTGATCTTCAGAATGTGTTTTTGTTGAACGAATGAGGTCTTATTCTGTTCCTTAGACTGTCCTGAAATTCCTAGGCTCAAATGATCATCTTGGTTAGCCTTTCAAAGAGCTGGGACTGTAAGCACATGCCAGCCCACAATGATATATTTTTTTAATGTATATGGGTATTTTGCCTACATGTCTGTGTACCTCATGCATGCCTGGTGTTCAAGGAGGTAAGAAGAGGGCTTTGTATCCCGTGGAACTGAAGTTAAGTCACCACGTGAGTGCTAGGTATCAAATCCACACACGTCTTCTGGAAGAGCATTCGGTGCTCTTAATCAATGAGTCATTCTTCCAGCTGATTGTCTTTTTTTTTCTCTTTATTTTTTATTTTTTTGGTTTTTCAAGATAGGGTTTCCCTATGTAGCTTTGGAGCCTGTCTTGGAACTCACTCACTCTGTAGCATGGCCTCGAACTCACAGAGACCGGCCTGCCTCTGCCTCCTGAATTCTGGGATTAAAGTTGTACAGTCACCACCGGCTAGCAACATTCCCAACCAGTGATTTTCTTTTTAAACTAAACTTTTAGTATTCAAAATAATGGTTTAAAAAAAAATCATGAGTTTTTGACAGCTGAGAAGCCTGCATCGGACTGAACTAAGCCCTCTGAATGTGGGTGACGGTTGTATGGCTTGGTCTGTTTGTGGGACCCCTGGCAGTGGGACCAGAATTTATCCCTGGTGCATGAACTGGGTTTTTGGAGCCCATTCCCTGTGGTGGGATATCTTGCTCAGCCTTGATGTAGTGGGGAAAGACTTAGTCCTGCCTCAACTCGACATGCCAGGCTTAGTTGACTGCATGTGAGAGGCCTTACCCTCTCTGAGGAGTGGATGGGGGGCCAGGTAGGGAGAGGTGGGGAGGAGAAAGAGGGGGAGCTATGGTTGGTTTGTAAAATGAATTAAGAGAGAGAGAGAGAAACATGGGTTTTATTATGAAATAGTAATATATGTGTCATTATCCCTTGCCTATCTCTCCACTCCCTGCCCTCCCTCCTCCTCCTTCCCTTCCTCTGGTCCTCTTTTTTCCTTCGTTGTGCTCTTTCTGCTTCTGTGCCGTGTATATATAGATGTGTGTGTGCATGTGTTTTAAAATCTAGGGTCTGTGTATGAGTGGAAACATAATATTTTGTCTTTCTTGGACTGCTTGTTTTTTATTTTTTGTTGTTTTTGAGACAAGTTCTCTAACTTGCAGCTCTGGCTGTCCTCAGACTCACGGAGCGCCACCTGGAATTAAAGATGTGTGACACTGCACCCTGCTTCTGGGAATGCTTTTTATTTTTACCATGTTTGTTTGTGTGGGATAGCACAGTGTGTGGGGAGGTCAGAGGACAACTTACACAAGTGAGTTCTTTTCTTCCATCGTGTGCATTCAGTGATCAAACTCAGGCTGGTAGGTTTGGTGGCAAGCATCCTTACCCAATGAGCCATCTCACCAGCCCTAGGGTGTTTTCTGAAATACTGTGGGGGACAAATGGCTGTTTAGGACAATTTAATGGTATTAAGGGTGCCATGTAGGGCCTGAAGGAAAAGCAAGGCAGAAGTGTATTTCACAGGTGGAAACAGCTGTGCTGTCTTCATGTAGACTAACTTGGTCCTTCCCTAGAGATCTTCCAGCAAGCTGCAGTCATGTGTTTTCTTTCCTTCAGGTGCCTAGGAGAGCAGCAGGCAACTGTGCATGGAAAAAGTTCCACTCAGGCAGCTGAGAGCAGCAGTGTTGCTATGACTCCCACCTATGTGGACAGCCCACGAAAGGTAAAAGTGGCTCACCAGTCGGGGACTGTTGCTGTGTAGTCCCAGGAGCCCAAATGAAAGCATGATCTATCGCCACGAATGCAGAATCAATTGTGCTGAAACTGTAGAGAAATTCTACCACAAACTATCTTAAGGTTCTCTTATCCCTCGTCGAGGAATCTCCCTGTTGATAGTAGTGATACGTGGATTTCTGCTCAGGTGCAGCCTGGGAACAGCCACACAGAGTGCTATTGCTCCAGGCCTGAGATGTCACTCGAGTTGTGGAATTTGCCATCTAGTTTCCCTTCAGGGCCACCGTCACTCTACCAGAGGGGAATTGGAAATTCCTGAAGCAGCGCCCACACAAGCCTGTTCTTTTTTGATAATGGAATTCCTACTTTTTTTTTCTTTAAGACTCCTGAGAAATATTGGGAAAGAAGAAAATGCAAGCAAATCTAACTTTGTATTTATTAATTTTACTCATATTATAAAGGTTTCCCATGTCATGTTTTAAAAGTTATGTTTAGGTTTGTAGCAGGATTAATAAAAACCCAGAGACAGAAATTGAGGTTCAGCCTGAAGATTAGAAAAGCAAAAAAGCCAGCCACTGACTCTTAAACCTCTGCCTCAGTCCAAAATGGTGATCCTGCCTCCAGGAGTCTCAGAATGAGACTGTTGAGAGCTGTCTCCTCTCGTTTTATAGTCCTCTCTAGTGCTGGGATTAAAGGTTTGTGTCACCACTGTGGCTATTTTCTCTGATCTCCAGCCAAGCTTTATTTATTAAAATGCAAATGAAATATTACTACATGGGATTTTGTGGGGTTTTTTTTTTCTGTTTTAAGTTTTAGGAATTCAACCAAGGCCTTTAACATGGTAGGCAGGTAGGTACTCTAGAACAACTGCACTAAACTCTCAATCCCTAAAATGTATTTTAAAGTAGCTATGGGCTGGAAGTCTAGCTCAGAAGTAGAGAGTTTAGTTTACATACTTAAGGCCTTGGGTTTGATTCCAATACTACATTCGCACAGAAAGTTTATTTAAAATGTAAATGATTTCTCATTTTCAAGATAAATTTTAGCTGAATGTTATAGGACACACCTTTAATCCCAGCACTGAGGAGAGAGACAGGCAGATCTCTGTGTGTTAGATGCTCTACAGAGCGAGTTCCAGGACAGCCAGGGTGACATAAAAACAACTGTCTTGGAAGGAAAATTTCTTACCAGTACTATAGAATTTAATCTATATCATGAAGTTGTAAATGATGCTCATGGATTTCCTTGTGGCAGTTATTTGACTACAGGTATGATTAATTACCTTGGTATAAATCACTAGGATTATACTCTAGGGATTAAAATATGAGAAAAGTATCAACCAAAGCTGTAGGCATCTTGGAGACTGTGAACCAGAGATCAACAACCCTGTGTGTGGAGTTCAGGCTTCATGGGAAAAATAAGGTTCCTTCCTAAGTTCTTCTATATTCATTTAAAATAAAAAGTTATTATTTGCTCATAGCCTGTGCAGATCAGGGGAGTGGCCAGATTACTTACTTTACAAGCTGTAGTTTGCTGACTCCTGCCCAAGGGGAGAGCTGTGGGTTCCAAAGGGAGTCTGTGTACAAAATGGAAGTTCTGTTGACCAAACAACAACAACAACTTGGTCTCGGTTCTGTGGCATAGCTCTCTCAGTATCATCAGTGCCTCAGCAGTAACGGTCTGGGATGGGCTAACGCCACCCAGCCCTTTCCTGACCTTTCTACATTGTCATTTTTCAGCATTAGGGATGGTGCCAAAGGCAAAATGGACAAGCAGAAAAATTATAGGAAGTTGAAATACCCTAGAGACCACACATTAGTTGCTGTTGGGGATGCACCCTGTACTCCTCCGACTTCTGAAAGCTATGGTGCTGGCTGTGAACTCCAGGTTTAGGGAGTGGGAAGCAAAACTGCTATGAGATGTCAGCTGGCATGTCTGGAGGCAGTGCCTCTTACGGAGGGTGTGATGCGTCTGCATCTTCAGTCATGCCCTTCCAGGGTGTGCTGCATGAGTTTGCGGTGGCTCCTGGAAGATGCTGGCAATGGTGATACAGTGAACATCCAGATATCTCACTGTTTTACTTTTAGAACTGAAGGAGAGCAGATACCTTGGTTGAGCTGTTGCCACTCCTGCATTGCAGCGATAATCATGCATGCAGAATGAAAAGGCTCTGAAGGATCACAAGCTCTTCGAAATGTCCTCTTTGTCATCTTTGCTTCAAGTACATGGGCAGCCACAAATACATAGCCACAAGTAGAGCAGGGTGTTCTTCAGGAAGCCCCCTGCATTAGTGCTAGTGCCTGACTTTATAAATGTGAGCAGGGTGTTCTTCAGGAAGCCCACTGCATTGGTGCTAATGTGCCTGACTTTATAAATGTCTTTGTTTCTTGATTTTGTTACACAAACAGTAGAGGAGCAGATACTGCTGCCTCTGCACCCCATGTTCACAGAAGATTAAGCAAGACTTCTCCTTGATTCTTTGCTGCCACATTTAATAACTATCAGGCAGAAGAAATCTTAGGCTTCAGTGTCTTTCTCTCTCAGAGGGCTGTTTGTTCCCAGACAGACTGAAGGACAAGATTTCACTGCTGCCTTTACCGTTCTGTTCCCAACACTGCTCTGGGGCCATTCCCTCTTCCTTGCCGTAGATCTGAAGGAAGTTAAAAGCACCTAAGCCATAGGTACACACAAGGAGCTTGGCTGTACTTTTTGCCCACATAGATGGTGTTCTGCGAATTGAAGTGTGATTTCTTGCTCGTGCTTTGCATTTGGAGATTGTCTTTCTGGGCTCCCTATTCCACCCCCACCCCATTCCCTCATGTCCTGGTTTTCTCCTTGCCTCCTTGTTTTCATTTATTATTTGCTTATTTTTGATCCCCTTCTCCTATTCTCATACACAATCCATTTCTTGGCTACCTTACACCTGCTGCTGCTGCTGCTTCCTCCTCCTCTGACTTCAGGACGGGGCCTTCTTTATGGAGTTTGTTCGCAGCCCACGCACGGCATCATCTGCCTTCTACCCTCAGGTTAGTCCAAACTCCAGCCTGTGCATGCCCATCCCGTTGGCACAAACTGGCCTTCTGTTCACCTCTAGGAAGATGAAATTGGACTGAATCTGGATCTGAGGGATAGCTGAAATTGAATTTGGCTTTAGGTGCCTTGGTGTTCAGATCAGCAAAGGGGAATGGGAGAGATTTGTGTAAGAGGGCAGCCTAACACACCAATGCTGAACCAGTTTTCATTGCTGAACCAGTTTTCATTGCAGCTTGTGTGGTTCACCTGATTGCCACAAATCTCATTATCACTACTACATTGCAGCGTCTGTCCTTTTAAATTTTACAAGCATCTTGAAATGTGTATATTTAAGGATTGAACTCTTATTTTTCTCTTCCTTGTAAAGCCAAGATAAGTTTATAACAGTATGGCAGGGGGCCGGGAGAGATGGCTCAGAGGTTAAGAGCTCTTCCAGAGGTCCTGAGTTCAATTCCCTGCAACCACATGGTGGCTCATAACCATCTGTAAAGTGATCTGGCGCCCTCTTCTGGCATGCAGGCATGCATGAAGACAGAACACTGTATATATAATAAATAAATAAATCTTTTTTTAAAAAAGCATGACTGGAAGTGGTAGGGGAAAAAAACCAACCAGCATCTATAAATAGGCCTGAGCCTATGTCGAGGCTAATGGTGTGTGGCCCTGGGCAGCTCCCTTACCTTCTGGGCTCCAGTTATTTGTCAGATGAAAGGTTTGGGTAAGGTCACTGAGGGCCTTCCAGGCCTTACAATTCTTTACTTACCACATTACCTCATTGCACCTTGTAGCATAGCCTGTCAGTTAAGTAAAAGCTTTATTCAGTTCTGTACGTGTAGAAATAAAGAACAGAGAAGTTGCTTTCTAGAGTACAGAGTAGAACTGGGATTTACATTCATGACCCTCAAGGCTTGACTCAAAACCTGCTCTGTAATTAGCATTAGTAATTACTGTTTTGACTGGTCTTTGGAGGCAGATAGGGCTCCCTGGTGTTTATGGAGGCTTCTAAGGACTGTATGAAATTGACTAACTGTAGAGAACTAGCTACGGAGATCTGATGAACCAGGGTTATATAGAGTGGGTCTGGCTAAGAGGAGGGGACTTGTGAGGTGGGAGGAGTTAAAGAGTCCTTATTTAGTAGAAGTCAGAAAAGCAGCTCCCCGAGCTCCCACTTTGCCTCTTTGGAATCTTGGTTTTCCAAGAATGGACATTGCCATACCTGTCTACAGCCCTTACCTGTGACTCAAATAGCCATGCGCGGTGAATGGACATTGCCATACCTGTCTACAGCCCTTATCTGTGACTCAAATAGCCATGCGCAGTTCCTGTCGGGACCTGAGCTCTCTCATCTCATCATCAACCAAGCATTTCTCATCCGAGTGTAGTAGGTATACTGTATTCTGAATTAAAACAGACTCGGCTGATTTCTTTAGTCAGATTACTTTCTTTTTTCTTTAATTTTTAAAATTTTATTATTTTATATGTATTGACTGTTTTATGTGTATTGAGTTATGTGTATTGAGTGTTTTTTTTTTTTTTTTTTTTGAGACAGGGTTTCTCTGTGGCTTTGGAGCCTGTCCTGGAACTCACTCTGTAGACCAGGCTGGTCTCGAACTCACAGAGATCCGCCTGCCTCTGCCTCCCGAGTGCTGGGATTAAAGGCGTGCGCCACCATCGCCCGGCGTGTATTGAGTGTTTTGACTGAGTGTGTATCAGTGCACCACATGCATGCCTGTAAGAGGGCATTGGGTCCCCTGGAACTGGAATTGCAGATGGTTGTGAACCACTGTGTGAATGCTGGTATTTGAACTTGGGCTCTGTAAGAGCAACAAGTGCTCTTAACCACTGAGCCAAATCTCCAGCCCATAATATATATATTTTTTAACTTTTAATTTTATTTTATGTCTGTGGGTGTTGTTTTGCCTGTGTGTATGCTGTGTACCGCATGTGTGCCCAGTGGCCTTGGAGGCCAGAAGAATGCTCTGGATCTTGCAGAACTGGAGTTACAGACAGTTGTGGACTACATGAGGATGATAGGAATACAACCCACATCCTTAGGAAGGACAGCAAGTGCTCCTAACCACTGAGCCGCCATCTCTCCAGTCCCAAAGTCTTTTACTTTGGACTAAGGAGACTCTTCATTGATGAGTCTTAGAATTAGACTTAGAATTTATTATAAGAAAAGTCAACAGAGTCGAATAGGTCTATTTTGTGTGGTGAAATTTACCTATAAAACAAAGGTGGACAAGTTCTACACCTAGAAATAGTAAATAGAGGACAATTCCATAGAGAGTACATAGGAATGAATGTCTCTCCTGGTGTTGTAAAGATATATATAAAGTAAGCCGTGCGTGGCGGCTTACATTTGAGGCAGAAACAGGTGGATCTCCTCTGAGTTCGAGATAGCCTGGTCTATAGAGTGAGTTCTAGAGCAGCCAGAGCTATAGAGAGAGACCCTGTCTCAAAAAACAAGCAACAACAAAAAAGATATGTAAGTTAAAAATTCAACTCTTGGTCTGGAAAGTTTCAGAGGTTAAGAGCACTGGCTGTTCTTCCAGGGTACCCAGTTTCCATTCCCAGCACCCACATGACAGCTCACACCTGCCTGTAACTCCAGTTTCAGGGGATCCAACACCCTCACACATACACCAGTGAATATAAAATAAAATAAATTACATATTTTTTAAAAATTCATATCTTACCAGAGGCACTAAGGGATCTTCCTGTATATACACACAATTAAATTGCATGCCTTTTTTGTTTGTTTGGTTGGTTGGTTTGTTTGTTTTGTTTTTCGAGACAGAGTTTCTCTGTAGCTTGGAGCCTGTCCTGGTACTAGCTCTTGTAGACCAGGCTGGTCTCGAACTCACAAAGATCCGCCTGCCTCTGCCTCCCGAGTGTTGGGATTAAAGGTGTGTGCCACCACCGCCCAGCGCCTTTGTTATTTTTATTATTATAAAATATAAAAACACATTTTATGTTAATTTTCCAACATACAGTGGAGAGAGACCTGCTTTCAAATCTTGGCTTCAATGCCGAGGAGGTATTTGGAACTGACTGTGCTTAGAACTAATTATGCTTTAGAACCTACTTCTTCATTGTAAGAGGAAATAGTAATTTATTTTAATAGTAATTTAAAATGTTGTTTTATTAGTTATTTGAATGTTAGAAATAACAAATTTTTTCAACAAATTACAAGAGAAAGAAATCATAATGAACACATTTTTGATAATAGTGCAAGCAAGTTTTTCGCCAGTCATTAAAAACAATAGAAAATACCTATATGTGGGCTGGCTAGATGACTCAGTGGTTAAGAGCAGTGGCTGCTCTTCCAGAGCACATGGCAGCTCACAACTGTCTGTAACTCTAGTTCCAGGGAATCTGACACCTGCACACCAATGCACATGAAATAAAGTTAAAGAAATTATAGAAGGAAATACCTATATGCTTAGAAATGAGCATACTTCTAATCTTACATGTGTAATTGGCATATGTAAATAAACAGCATGGTGCTGGGCAGGGGCTCAGTATACGGTCAGCATCAGCCATTATTAGAATTTGTATAATTGACCCTCTACATCCACCCACAATCAATCAACTATAGATCAAAAATACTGGGAGAGGGCTGGAGAGATGGCTCAGAGATTAAGAGTGTTGCCTGCTCTTCCAAAGGTCCCGAGTTCAATTCCCAGCACCACATGGTGGCTCACAACCATCTGTAATGGAGTCTTCTGGCCTGCAGGAATACACACAGACAGAATATTGTATACATAATAAATAATAAAATATTTAAAAAAAATACTGGGAGAAAAAATTATGTCTATTCTGAACACGTACAGACCTCTAAGTGGTGTAGTGCAGCAGCCGCTGTCATAGCTGTTCTCTGTATTAGGTACTCTCCGTCATTAGAGATGATTTAAACTCATGCACGTGTGTCCAGCCTGCAGCCCATGGCTGCCTATGCTGCAGGACAGCTGTGGATGAGTTCCATCCGACACAAAGTCAGAAACCTGAAGCATTATAAGATTTTTAATTTTTTTAAATTCTGTGTTTTGTTTAAACTGTGCTGTGTGAGTCTAGAGTGTGGCTTTGAGGACGACAGTGCTATATTGAAATATCAGAAGGTTGACATGTGACTCATGCAGGATGATTTGCAAAGGTATGCAAATACTATGATCATCACGGGATTTGTTTGGTTTGGTTTTGGTTTTTTGAGACATGGTTTCTCTTTGTCGCCCAGGCTGGGCTGAAACACACTCTGTAGACCAGGCTGGCTTCAAACTCAAGAGATCCACCTGCCTCTGCCTCCCAAGTGCTGGAATTAAAGGTGTGTGCCACCACCTTCCGGCCATCCATGGGATTTTATTTCCGGGGGTATTGGTGACTTGGCACCAAAGAGTAACTATTAGTATTGAAGCTGAATTATGCCAAGTTAATGCGTATTTGTTTATTACTCGTTGGTTATTTCATATATGAATATAGTATATTTAGGTCATAGCCATTCATTCTCCCCTTCCCCCTCATCCCTCTTGTAACTTTCATGTCAAAGTCCTTTTTTAAAATAACCTATCAAATCCAATGTGTGCTTCCTCCCTCCCCACATAAAAATGTGCCTAGATGAGGGAAATTCAAGAAAAGAAAAAGCATTATAGGGTAAGACCTTGTAAAGCAGCTAGAACGTTGTACTAAATTCAACTCTAAGCCTCCAGTAGCCGAAGAATATGGGAACTATCTTTCTAAGACTCGGAGTAGTCAGACAAAAATGACAAAGTTTTCAGGAAAACAACTTTTTTTGGTATTACACTCTGAGCAAAATGTGCATCCACGAAAGATAGACTGTGTAATACAGAGCAGGAATCTGGCCCACCATTTGCTTTTTAAGTAAAGTTTTATTGGGAAAGAGCCTCCTCCTACCCTGCCCTCTTTTTTTTTTTGGTTTTTCGAGACAGGGCTTCTCTGTGGCTTTGGAGCCTGTCCTGGAACTAGCTCTGTAGACCAGGCTGGTTTCGAACTCACAGAGATCCGCCTGCCTCTGCCTCCTGAGTGCTGGGATTAAAGGCGTGCGCCACCATCACCTGGCATTTTTTCTTAAGACATGGTCTGACATAACACACCCAGTCTGGCCTAGAGCTTGCTTACCATGTAGCAGAGGATGGTACTGATCAATTGATCTCCTGTCTCTGCTTCCTGAGTGATGGAATTGCATGTGTTCCTCACCGTGCCCAGCACTTTTTGTTTTCTAAGGTTGGTTGGTTTTTTTGTTCACATATGGCTGCTTCAGTATTCTTGTGAAGGGCTGAGTAGTAGTGACAACAGAAATGTCGCTCACTGTTGTCTGAGGTTTCTGTCCTCCCACCAGGTCCCACAGCTGTTTTGCCCCAAAGAAATCACTCAGAGGTCTACCTTAATCATAAACTGATTGGCCCATTAGCTCAGGCTTCTTATTAACTCTTATAACTTATATTAACCCATTATTCTTGTCTATGTTAGCCACATGGCTCGGTACCTTTTTTAGCAGGGTAGTCACATCTTCCTTCTGTGGTTGAGACAGGACTCAGGAGGAATGGGCTTCCTCCTTCCCAGAAATCTCCTGTTTTCATTGACCCGCCTCTACTTCCTGTCTGGTTATCCCACTTATACTTCCTGCCTGACTACTGGCCAATCAGCATTTATTTAAAACTTAATTGACAGAATATAGACAATTGTCCCGCACCAACTCACAAAACCCTATGTGCTTATTATCTGGAAGATTTAGTGATGACTGCTTAGCCACACCTCTGCTCCCCAAACAGCCCCATGAAAAGGACCTAGGAAGCAGGCCCTGTGAGCTTCTCTTGGGTGTTCAGTGCTGGGCCCCGTCTCCCTTACTTATTTAGCTTGTTCTGCTTTAGTGTTAGAGCGTAGTACCTGTCCTAAGCCTTCATGGTTGTGCACAGGTGGTGAGTGGTTATTGCAGGCTGCCTCCTGTGGTACTTCCTCTGGGCATTTATGTCACCCATGGAAGCCTACATAGTTGACTTTTTCTTGTTTTGTTTTGCTTTGCTTTTTAAGTCATTGAGCCTTACTTGCAAGAAAGCACAGTGGTTCTTTTGGAGCCAGAGCATTTTTTTAATCTCCTGGGACAGCTGGTAATATCTAGAATTATTTTTGACCCATCTATGGCTAGTATTACTGGGATACTAATGTAATGTGGGAGTGGGGCTGCTGCTCAGCATCCTACATCGCACAGGCCACCCTATGACAAAGACTCGTTTGATCCCAAGTGGCAATAGTACTGAGATGACAAGCTGTTTTAGAAACAGTAATATTTACATCATCTAACAAGATATCTGATAATACAAGGCTCTGTCTGAAGGATGTATTAAGAACTGTCAGTTAAGGCTTTTATTCTTTTTTAGAAGTACTCTGAAAAGAGTAGCCATTCTTTGTAAACATTTGTCTTTGTCTGCAGCAGGGATTTTAGGTGAGTGTGGCCTGCATGTTAGGACCCTTAAAGGAAATGAGGCAGGTAGACTACTTTCCTGAGCAGCCTCCTCAGCAGGCTCAGTGAAATCTGCCACTTGGGGGCTGGGGTGGGACTAATCGGGAAACTGTGAGGCATCAGCATTTTAAGGTGGAACACCCACTGAGATGGGGTTTTAGCCAGTGAGATAAGGAGCCACAGGACAACAGAACTCACAGTGCTATACAGATAAGGTTATTTGATTGGAAGGGTAGACTTGGTGAAAAGTTGGTGTTGTGTTGAGATCACAAGTCAGCTATATGTTCTGTAGAGTTCACAGCGTGATAGTGCAGAGATGTTCAAGATTTCAGAATAGCAGGTTAGCAAGGTTGGAACTGTTTTTTAGGAAGATGCAAATGGGCGTGGCTCATAGGTGGTTTTCAGGAAAAGGGATGCTTTTGTAGTGCCAGTTAGGATCCTGTCCAGCCTTCTCAGATGGAGGGGGAACCTGGCCTAGTGCATGGAATTTCCCAAGAGGAGGACAGAGGACTAGGCCTCTCTCAGGATGAAGCTAGAGGAAAGAACTTACAAATGCTCTGAGGTTTGAACCTGGGCTGTCAGAAAGCTGAATGCACCACTGACAGATCCAGTAAAGGGGTGGGAAGGCTGAGTCATCGTGGATGGGAGGTCCCTCCTAGGACACCAACCCTCCTCTCAGTCTTCTTGGGGGTGATTTTGACTTCTGTGCTTTGACTTTTCTTTGTTTTGAGACAGGGTCTCATTGTGTAGCGCTAGCTGACCTAGAACTCTGTGTAGATCAGGCTGGCCTCAAACTCAGAGATCCGCCTGCCAACAAATGCTGGGATTAAAGGGGTGTACTGCTTTGCCTAGCCTTCTGTGTTCTTTTTATGGGGAATTTCCTTTGGTGTCTGCCAGTTTTTTGGTTTGAATCTGGTACTGAAGTGGTTGCTCTGGTTTTAGGATTATTGTGATTGCCTGGCCTCTGTCTGCCTTGGTTTAGAGGGTGTAAATCCTTAATTTCTCTGACAAGGCAATGTACCAGGACTGGGTTTGGTCCCTAGACTCCTTTGACTTTCCTAACAGGGACCAGTGGGGACTGAGAATGGGAGGAGTGGAACAAACCATATATGTAAATAGCTTTAATGTATGTGAATGAATATCTATCTAATGTCTGTTGACTTAATAAACCGGGATAATTTATTTACTGTTACTTTTGATTAATTTTAGATCTATCTGCTAATTTTTTACCCTTTTGCAGGCATCTGTGGACCAAACAGCTGCTCTGGTATCAGACAGTGCCAGTTTGGGGGTCAGCACATGCCAGTCCCTGGATAGAGGTAGCAACCAGACCCTTGGGAACTCCCAGAACATAGGAGAACAGGCCTTTCCCTCTGCAAACTCTGACTGCAGGTGAGCTTCAGAACGACAAACTGATTGGGGCAAGTTCAACCAAGAACACAGAGGTTGCGAGTCCAGAGCTCTGGGTCATGTTCTAGCTGCCACAGTTAATATGTGGGACTCCGAAGGGGTCAGTCTTTACAGCCAAGTGGCAAGGTGGGAGATCTGTGTTCTCTCAGCGACACAGAAAGTGTCAGACACCATGTCAGTTCTAGTCACGATGGTGCCCAAAGCATGGCGCTTTGCACAGAATGGCTCGCAATCAGCAAGGAAATGCACTAACACCGGGTGAGTCACACTGGGTGAACGAGGCCTTTCTCTTCCTGTCCCTCATCTGCTTAGCAAATATCCTGGCTTTTTTTTTTTTTAAGTCAGGGTCTGTTTATTATGTAGCTCTGGCTGTCCTAGAAGTCACTCACTACATAGACCAGGCTGACCTCAAACTCTACACACACACACACACACACAGAGTGATTTTGTGATTTTTTTTTTTTAAAGGTAAGAGTATTTTTTAAATTTTTAATCAGGCCGGGCGGTGGTGGCGCACGCCTTTAATCCCAGCACTCGGGAGGCAGAGGCAGGTGGATCGCTGGGAGTTCGAGGCCAGCCTGGTCTACAAGAGCTAGTTCTGGGATTGGCACCAAAGCTACAGAGAAACTCTGTCTCAGAAAACCAAAAAAAAAAAAAAAATTTAGTCAGGATCTAGGCATGTAGTGCACACCTTTAGTTTCAGGATTTAGAAGGCAGAGGTTTGTAGATCTCTGAGTTCAAAGGCCAGCCTAATCTACAGAGTGAGTTTCAGGATAGCCTGGGCTATACAGAGAAATTCTGTCTTGAGATCCTCCTCCACCCCACAGTTTTGTTTTTTTTTTTTTTTTTCAGTCAGGGTCTTGGGAATACACCTCATTTGGTAGAGTGCTTTCCTAACACGCATGAAGCTCTGAGTCCTAGCCGCTGTGTTTTCTTAAATTAGGCATGGTGTCACGTAGCTATAATTCCTGCACTTGTCAAACAAAAGCAGGAGGGACAGTTCAAGATCATTCCTGGCTACATAGTGCGTTTGAGGTCAACATGGGGTGTATGAGACTTGTCTCAAGGGAAAAAAATGAAAAAAAAAAAACAAAAAAGACACCCACCCACAGGGTAATTGTACATGTTTATGGCCCTAGGTTTTGATGCCATTGTCAGTTTTGAGAAACATTCTTTCTTTCTTGGCTGTGGGTAGCAGGTCTACTTACTCTGTTCTTCGTGCCTCTCTGTACTGACTGAGCAGATTTAGCTATATGATCTGAGAAACTTGACTTTTACACCGCTTTCCCTCAGAGCAGCCAGTGCTCTTGGATGGATACCCACGAGTTGGTCCCTGATTTTCCTTATGCCGTAAGCTCTGGACTACTTCTGCCTCCACTGCATCCACCACTGAGTGTTCATTCTGGCTAGGAGAGGTGATGCTTACTCAGTCCTGACTTTCCTGCTCTACCTCTCTCCCTGCTGCCTTTAGTCCTGGCCATGAAGGAGATTGGAGTGGTTGCTCAGTGTGCATGAGGAGAGTATAGCCGTGTGCTTCCTCGCTGCTCAGGAGGGTAGAGAGGGAGGCTTTTGTCTGCTTTTGGAAGAAAAGAAGGCCTAGAGTGTAGGCTAGAGGTGAGAAGACCTGCAAAAGCAGGACCCCTGACCGAAAGTGATACTGTGTACACTCCTTGTCATGGTAGGAACTTAGTAGCAGTGGATTCAGCTGCATTGGGAGAAGCTGAGTTCCCTGCCTTTGAAGGTGTTCGCAAATGGAAGGCCTTCTCTTGACTAGACACTTGAACTCAGATGCAGGATTTGAAGGAAATTCTCTTCAAAGGCTTTTTTTTTTTTTTTTTTTTGGTTTTTCGAGACAGGGTTTCTCTGTGGCTTTGGAGCCTGTCCTGGAACTAGCTCTGTAGACCAGGCTGGTCTCGAACTCACAGAGATCCGCCTGCCTCTGCCTCCCAGATTAAAGGCGTGCGCCACCACCGCCCGGCTCTCTTCAAAGGCTTTTGAAGGCTTTTTCTAACCCTGAGATTTTGGTTTTAGGTTTTTATTGTCATGCTGGGGATTAACACAGGGCCTGAGAATCTGAAATGCTGCTGAACCCCCTGCCTCCCAAAATAAGCATCCAGAAGACTGAGGAAGAGAAGAAAGGGAGGAGTTTGAGGAGTTTCTGATTGAGATCCATAACTAACTAGTTAGGTTGGTGGGGCCATTCAGCTGCTGAATATTAATCTCTTACCTCTTCACCCCCATTGATATAATAGATCTTCCCACGTAGCCTAAGTTGATCTCAAACTCATGATTCTCCCAGCCCAACCTCTGGAGTGCTGGGATTATAGGCAGGCGCCACCACAGCTGGCTTAAGCATGTCACCATCAAGGCAGAACTTGGGCAGCAGGTGATGCAAAGAGCAGGACTTTGGGAATGTGACTCACTTGAATGAAACCTGGATTCCAGTGCTTCCCAACTCTTGTACCTTCACTAGTTCGGTTAGCTAATCTGACTCGCTTCAGCGTTGACTACATTTTAGGCACCACGTATATCAGTCTTGTGCCTTGTTTTACATATGGTAGCCCCTCACTATCCTGAAAGACATGAACAACACTGTCCCTGTTTTCAGGTAAAGAAATAAAAATCAAGAAAATCCAGGGGTCCTACAGCTGATTAGTGATAATTCTTAGGTTCCTTCCTATAAGTTCTCAACTAAATTATCATGCTGCAACTCTTTGATTGGCCTAGGCTAAGTAACATGTGAGAGGCTGCAGGCAAAATCAGAGCAGCCTAAGTCTTCTAGAAAGCAATATTAATGGAGGTAAAGATGTGTCTCTGCTTAGGAGCTGTCATGCTCTTCAGAGGACATAAGCTGAGTCCCAGTACCCAGATAGGTGGCCCAGGGCTGCCTGTAACTCAGTTTCAGGGGATCCAGAGCCTTCCTCTGACTTCCACAGGCAAGAATATAAATAAAAGAATAAAAATGAAAGAGAAATGTGATTGAGAGGGAGATGCTTTTTTTAAAAAGGGTGCTGTGTTTAGATACAAAATCACTTTTGCCTTTTTAAAATGTGTATACATACTTGGAAATAGGAATGCATTGTGAACTAGCCTCTGGATACAACAATCCAGAATTTTCCCTGATTGTCTTCAGTTTCAATACTGTCCTGGTATCTGACTCCAGAAGAAGCAGAGGTAATGTGGGCTAGTTTCATGTAGAGGAAGAACACTTGTTCACCACAGCCCACAGCACTGAAACCAAAACCCACTCTTTTTGCTTTGTTACATTCTGTGTCACAGCGCTCAGCAGCACGCAGCAAGCTCTCTGACATCATCCTCTACCCTGGTGGAGATTCTGGAAGCCATGAAGCATCCCTCGTAAGTGACTAAGCACATTTATGAAGCAAGGGCAGAAGGTACCTGAGGGAAGGGTTGCCATGATGGTGTGGGTGGGTAGATTACACCTTACTCTGCCACTTACCATCTGTGAGATTTGGACAAGTCACCTGACCTCCCTGAGCCTCTGCTACCTTGGTTATACAATGAGATTTTGTTTGTTTGGTTTTTGTTTTTGTTTTTCAAGACAGGGTTTACTCTGTGAAACAGCCCTGGCTGTCCTGGAGATCGCTCTGTAGACCAGACTGCCCTTGAACTCACAGAGATCTGCCTGTGTCTGCCTCCCCAGTGCTGGGATTAAAGGTGTAAAATGAGATTTTTTTTTTTAAGTTACATATTATGTACTGATTTGTGAGGAGCTGTATGCCACAGTATATGTGGAAGTCAGAGGACAACTTGCAGGAGTTGATCCTTTCCTTCCAGATGTGGCTACCGGAAATTGAACTTAAGTTGTCAGGTTTGGTGGCAGGCACCTTTATGTACTGAGCATTTTGCCAGTCCTTACCCTGAGTTTTTACACACATGATTAATGAAATGATTAAATTCTTACATGAAGTACCTAGTGTAATGCCTGACAGATCATGGAGATTTCCCTCAGCCTAGGAGTTCTATGGAGAATCCTCCTTTCAGACAGTACATGCTCTTGTGGAGAGCCCTTACTTCTCATCTTTTCTTTTTCCTTATTGCCGCTGGGCACGTATTTCCTGCTTGCTCATGGAATTCAGGACAGGAGTTCAGCTGCTCTCTGAGCAGAAAGGCCTTGCACCCTGCTGCTTCATCAGTGCTGAGGTGGTGCACTGGCTGATGAACAATGTGGAGGGGGTCCAGACGCAGGCGATGGCCATCGACATCATGCAGGTGAGACAGCGGGGAGGGCTCTTCTGCCCAGATCATTGTAATGAGGGTCTGTCATGGAAGTATTCAGCCATGACAGTAAAGAGGCTTTCAGGTTGGGCTGAGGCCTGTCTGGAGCTAATGAAAGGACAAGTCTCCTTGCAGAGATACTTTGAAGACCTTAGGGTTAGCCGCGGTAGCACAAGCCCCCTACAGCACTGAGGAAGTGGAGGCAGGAGGATCATAAGCTAGAAGCCATCCTAGTCTACATGGTAAGACTCTGTCTTAGAAATGTATAAACAGGTCACGTGCATGCACGCGTGCTTTGACTTTAAAATCTGCCAGGATTTATTGTCTGCACTGACAAATTCTGGACAGAGTCTCTATGTTCTTGTCCCTCAGATAAATATCTATGAAGGACTTCCTTCCTTCCTTCCTTCCTTCCTTCCTTCCTTCCTTCCCTCCTCCCTCTCCCCTTCCCTCCCTCTCTCTCTCTCTGTCTTTATTGATTTTTCGGGACAGGGTTTTTCTGTAGCTTTGGAGCCTGTCCTGGAACCCACTCTGTAGACCAGGCTGACCTCAAACTCACAGAGATCCGCCTCTGCCTCTGCCTCTGCCTCTTCCTCCCAAGTGCTGGGATTAAAGGTGTGCTCCCCAACCCCAAGCCCAGTTTTGTCCTGATTATGCCTGTGTGTCCAAGTCCCAAGGCTGAATTCCAGGTTCTGCATCAGAGGCTTCTTCACATAGTAAGTAGTACAAGGCACCAGACTTAGGAATCACTTCATCTTGTGTGTTTTGTGCCTGGATGGGTCTCCCCTAAGTGCTCATTTCCATATACACATAGTAGACACTTAGGATATTATTGCCAAGATCAATTCACTGTTGAGTGAACTAAGCAGAGGAATAAATTAGGTCAGGTTGACTGAGCTGGTTCTAGGTGTCCTGTCCATACTGAGGCTTATAGTAGAAAGCCGGATAGTTTGTTGGCCAGCTGTCTTGTCATCATTGCACTGGAAACTTAATAACTATCTGAATAAGAATGTGGCTGTTGTTTCGCTCTTTATAGGCCTTGACACGCTATTTTACATAGCTTTCCCCTGGTAAACCCCATCTCCTTGAGAATATAATCTTTTTATTGATAAAGTGAAATAAGCTGGAAGTACATAGATCAACATGGATAAAAATGTCAGAAGCACGCTATCAATAACAAGTTGGTAAAATACTAGGATTATTTAAATTTAAAATACTGTAAAACACCTCATTCTCATGTCAACACATATCTATATAAAACCTTTTTAAAAATATTTAGATACATAAAATAAACATAAAGTAACAGTAACATAAAATAAACAAATCTTGGGACTGAAGAGAGATGGCTCATTGGTTCAGAGTTCTTGTTGCTCTTCCAGAGGACCAAAATTTGGTTCCCAGCATCCACATCAGGGGGCTTGCAACCACCTATGACTCCAGCTCGAGAGGATCCAATACATATAAATAAATCTTTAAAACAAATAAAACAGAAAAACTTAAATATTAAAAACATGCTTGAGAATATTGCTTGTATTAGTTCCGTTGTGTATACATACCACATTTCTTTATGTAGTTCTCCACTGGTGAACACTTCATGTGTCTTTAACTCAGCTTCTGTGAATGGCGCTGCAGTAATCATTGCTGTGTAGGTGCTATGCTATGCTGCCTTGGGGTCCTTTGGGTAAATCTCCACAAGTGGTGTAGCTGGGTCATATGGTGGACCCTCCATACGGATTTCCACGGCTGGAGTAGGTTTCGTTCTCCCAGCAGTGTATAGGGTCCTCTTTGCCCTCATCTTTTGTTACTTGTTTTATCAATTTTTAATCTGTGTTTTGTGTGTGTGTGTGTGTGTGTGTGTGAGTTAATATATGTATGTGTGCCACATGTGTGCAGATGCCAGAAGAGGGTGTCACATCTGGAATTGGGGTTACAGGTAGTTGTGAACTGCCATGTGGGTGCTGGGATTCAAACCCAGGTCTTCTGCAAAAGCCACCTTAACCACTGAGCCATCTTTAGAGAACCTTTGCCTGTTTTTCCTTATACTTGTGATTTTTTTCTTAAGATTTATTTCTTCTTCTTTGTGTGTCTGTCTGTAGGCAGATGTATGCAGGTACTCACAGAGGCCAGAAGAGGGTGTTAGGTCACCTGACATGAGTGCTAGGGCTGAGCGTGGGTCTCTTCAGCTCATTACCTCCTGCCTCTGCCTCCCCAAACACTGGATGGCAGGGGCGTGAACCAGACCCACTCATAAAGACTGCCTGCTCACCAGGGCAAGGTAGACTCTGTATGTAGTTTTTGTTGTTTGTTTTTTAATGTAAAACATTTTATGTGTCTGGGTGTTTTCCTTATTGTATGTCTGTGCACCACATATGCACCTAGTGTCCGTGGAGGCCAGAAGAGGAAGTCAGATCCCCTGCAACTGGAGTTACAGGCAGTTGTAAACTGCCATGTGGGTGCTGGGAACCGAACCCCAGTCTTCTGAAAAAAACAAAAAAACAGCCATTTTGGTTTGGTTTGGTTTTGATGGGTTTTTTTTTTGTTGTTGTTGTTTGTTTGTTTGTTTTGTTTTGTTTTTGTTTTTCGAGACAGGGTTTCTCTGTGGCTTTGGAGCCTGTCCTGGAACTAGCTCTTGTAGACCAGGCTGACTACCACCGCTCGGCTACACTTAACCATTCTTAACAAGAGCCATTGGTCTCTCCAGCCACTCCCCATGTAGTTTTAATTCATATTTCTCTAAACATCTTTTGACATTTATTGGCCATTTGTATTTCATTTTTTGAGAATTCTATGTTCATTTCATTATTATTTATTGATGGGGTTGTTTTATTTGTTGTTGTCTATTTTTTACCTTTAGTTCCTTTCAAATTTTAGACGTTAGTTCTCAGTCGAATGTGTGACAACAAAAGCTTTCTTCTGTCTGTGGGCCGCCCCTTCACTACCTGCCCTGTGCTGTGCACCCTGTGCTGTGCACCCTGTGCTGTGCACCCTGTGCTGTGCAGAGGCTTTCTAGTGCTGTTTGTAGTTTCAAGAGGTTCTGGTGTCAGTTGTTGGCGTTATTTACTGAGTCTGTTTCAGGGAGTCCTCACCTATGCCTAGCTAGATTTTAGGTATTTTCCCTGCCTTTTCCTCTAAGAGTTTCAGAATTCCAAGTCTTGCTTTAAAGCTCTGACCCATTGAGAGTTTTGTACAGAGTGAGATAGGAATCTACATGTGGAGATACAATTGTCCCGCACTATTTGTTGAAGACTGTCTTCAGTGGATTTTGTTTGTTTGTTTTGCCATCTTTGCAAAAATCAGGTGACTGTAACTGCGTGGGTTTCTATTTGGACCTTTTATTGTATTCCATCAGTCGGTGTTTTCTTGTGCCAGTGAGGTATGACAGTATAACTTGAAGCCAGGTGTGGAGATCCCTGTAGCATTTTTCTTTTTGCTCAGGATTCCATTGACTGTCTGTGCTTCCATATTTCCTAATTCTGTGAAGAATCTCATTGGAATTTAATGGGGATTGCATTGAGTCTATAAATTGCTTTTGGTAAGGTAGGCACTTTTCATATTAATTCTTGTAATCCATGAGCATAGGATTAAAATTTATAAGAAGAATTTGGTGACATATTTCCTTTTTTGTTTTTAGGAATGGTTTAAGACTCACTGGTCCTGGGCAGTGGTGGCACATGCCTTTAATCCCAGTACTCAGGAGGCAGAGGCAGATGGATCTCTGTGAGTTCAAGGCCAGCCTGGTCTACAGAGCTAGTTCTAGGACAGGCTCCAAAGCTACAGAGAAACCCTGTCTCGAAAAGGGGACGGGGAGGTGGGAGGGGAGCAGGCACACTGGTATTAGTTCTTCAAAGGTCTGGTAGGTCATCAGTGAGTCAAGATGACCTTGAGCCCTCATCCTCCCACCTCTACCTTCCCAGTGGGATTATAGGGGTGTGTACCACAACTCACTTTCCTTTAGGTGTCTCAGGAGACATTCCCTCAGATGAAGAGGAACAGACTGCCTAGCAGAATGTTAAATTTATTGAAGTTAGATGGTTATCTACTTGGAGTTTTTCTCTACTTTCTGTGTGTTTGAAATGTTTGATGAAATACATTAGTTTATAACTTGGAACAGGCTCATTTTCATATAGCATATTCTCGATGTCTAATGGGGACCAGCGGTGTGACCTCAGTTCTCTGGTCACTTACTGCCTTGACTGCTGTGCACAAGCAAGGGTTGCTTCTTTGAGATGTTACCTGTAGGAATTTCAGGTTTTCCTTGTCTCTCCTAGAAAATGCTGGAAGAGCAGCTCATAACACATGCATCTGGTGAAGCCTGGCGGACCTTCATCTATGGCTTCTATTTCTACAAGATAGTAATGGACAAAGAGCCCGATCGAGGTCAGAGCCAAAGCACATGCAGGGGCGAGTACTTTTCCTAATCTCTCACATCTCCATGCATCTTGAGCTCCATGTGTGGCTTTGTGTTTTCAGTTGACACCGACAGCCTCTTTCAGCATCTCTACATGTTTACACACGACTGAAGACAATGCTGTTTATTTAAAAAGATGATTTATTTAGCTATTTTAGAGAGAGAGAGTGTGTGTGTGTGTGTGCGCGCGTGTGAGTGTATGAATTCAGGTACCTTCAGAGGCTAGAGGTGTTGGATCTTCCTGGAGCTGGAGTTATAGACAGTTGTAAGACCTCTGATTTGGGTGCTGGGAACCAAACTAGTTTTCTCTAAGAGCAGCATGCACTTTTAACCACACAACCATCTCTCTAGTCCAGACAATGTTTTTACTGAGGACAGTGTTGGTGGAAATAAACCTAAAAGAGGCCAAGGTAGGGGCTGGAGAGATGGCGCAGAGGTTAAGAGCACTGACTGCTTTTCCAGAGTCCCTGAGTTCAATTCCCAGCAGCCACATGGTGGCTCACAGCCATCTGTAATGAGATCTGGTACCTTCTTCTGGCCAGCAAGCATATAGACAGAACACTGTATACATAATAAATAAATAAATAAACAAATGTTTTAAAAATATTTTTAAAAAAAGAGGCCAAGTTACTTGGGTTTTTTTTTCTTTTTTTGTTTATTGTGGGTTTGTGGTTTGTTTTTTTTTCCAAAACAGGGTTTCTCTATATAACAGCCCTGGCTGTCCTGGAACTCGCTTTGTAGGTCAGGTTGACCTTAAACTCACATAGATCTGCCTACCTTTGCCTCCCAAGTGCTGGGATTAAAGGCATGACCACCACTGCCCAGCAAAAAAAAAAAAAAAAATTGAGACTGAGTTTCTTTCTGAGTTTCTTTGTGCAGCTTTAGAGCCTGTCCTGGAATTCTCTCTGTAGGCCAAGGTGGCCTGAACTCACAGAAATTCGCCTTCCTCTGCCTCCAAGTGTTGGGGTGAAAGGCGTGCACCACCACCGCCCAGCACAATTTTCTATGGATCCTATGTTGATGCTGTAACTTGCACCTTACCTCCATTCTTCTGAGTTGGCTTTGATGACAGTGCGATGCCTCCAATAGTGCTTCATACTTACTGGGCTTCCAGTTCCCACATACTCCTTCAAGAAGACTACCAAGTCTACCTTGTTTTCCAAGTCATGTTTTAAATAGTCATTCTTTGGCATGGTTTCACATATACCCTCATACTACTTTTAATGATTTACTTTTCTTTGTGTGTGTGTGTGTGTTTATATGTGTACCCCATGTGTGTGAAGGTGCCAGCAGAGACCAAAAGAAGGTGTTGGATACCCTGGAACTAGAGTTACAGGCAATTGTGAGCCACCATGTAGATGCTAGGAACTGAACCCAGGTCCTCTGCAAGAACAGCCAGTGCTCTTAACCACTAAGCCATCTCTCTAGCCTCTTCCCTTATATTCTTTAAATCATCCCCAAATTATTTATAATAACTGATAGTAAGACACTGCTGTATTGTACGATATTGTTCAAGAAGCAAGAAAACTTTTGGTCATATTCAGTATAAATACTCTCCTGCCCCCCTGCAATAGTTTTGTGTGTGTGATCAAGTCTGTAACTGTATATATAGCTCATGAGTTCAGGAAGCTAACTGCATGTGTTTTTTTTTTTTTTTTTTGTTTACTGTGGTTCTGGGATCGAACTCAAGGCCTCTGCACATTAGGCAAACATTCTGCTACTTAGCAACACTGTAATTCCATCCCCTTTTAATGAAAAAAAGGGAATTCTCCCATGGGGAGCAATTTCTAACATAATTTCTGGCTGCCATGGCTCTGGAGGCACCAAGGATTCAAAGCAGCCTTCATAGTGTGTGAATTTCAGGTGCTTTAACTGGTCGGAAGAGACTGCCATATTGTGGTAAATCACTTCTTCATCTCTGGGTCCATACATGATACGGTATAGTTAGTGACATTCACTGTGTACTTTTGTTAATTTAGTATCGATTTTTACCTTCTATTAGAAAAAAGAAAACTAAAAACCCACAACTTTTTATTTCCTGAAATATTATAAAACTGATAAGATTTTTTAAATTGAATTAAATCTTATATAACATCAAATTAGCCTACATAACAAAAGCCATTCACAGTATTGTGCAACCACCACCTCTTTCTTGTTAGCTTTTACTGCCCAACTCCTCCCTTTCCAAACACTCCCTGAACAAGCAGTTACAGGTTCTGTTTTTTTATACAAATGTCGTCTGTGTGGTGACATAATAGGTAGGCTTTATACCGCTTCCTTCCATATGTGTGGTGACATAATAGGCAGGCTTTATACTGCTTCCTTCCTTAGCATCGTGTTTTATGGTCTATCTGTATTGCGCCATGTGTCAGAAAAGCAGCGTTGTGACAGGAGATCCTTTACTCCCCCTGCTTTTTCCCAGTGGCTATGCAGCAGCCCACTGCTCCCTGGCACACAACAGGAGTGGACGACTTTGCCAGCTTCCAGCGCAAGTGGTTTGAGGTGGCCTTTGTGGCCGAAGAGCTTGTGCACTCTGAGATTCCTGCCTTCCTCCTGCCCTGGCTACCCAGTCGGCCAGCCTCTTACGCGAGCAGGCACAGCTCCTTCAGCCGAAGTTTTGGAGGACGGAGCCAGGCAGCTGCACTGCTGGGTAAGTTCTCGACCAGGTTGGAGTCTGGGAATAGCAGGTGGTTGGGGAAGGGTAGTTACTAGACATCTAGCATGTAGTACAAGGACCTACTTAAAACCACCGGAAAATTGTTTATTTGAGAGAGGGTCTTACTGTGCGGTCCTGACTGGCCTGTCCACTTGCCTCTGCTGGATTTAAAACAGAGGCTCTTAACCTGTGGGTTGTGACCCCTTTTATAGGGGTCACCTAAGGCCACCAGAAAATACAGATACTTACATTAAGATTTATAACCGTAGCAAAATTACAGTTATGAAGTAGCGACAAAACTAGTTTATGGTTGGGGTCACCACAGCATGAGGGACTGTATGGTTTAAAGGCATGCATGTACCACCATGCCTAGCAAGAAAAAATATGTTTCTAAGTAAAAAACAAGAGTAAATTAAGGTATCTTATGACTGGGTGTGGTGGGCTTGCTTTTAATCCTAGTACTTGGGAAGCAGAGGCAGGAGGATCTCTGTGAGTTCAAGGACAGCCAGGACTGAAAAGAGAGATCTGTCTCAACACAAATACACACACACACACACACACACACACACACAGATAGTCTTTCTGGCCAGGCGTAGTTGGTGGTACAGATCAGTAATTCTAGCATTTAAGAGGCAGAAGCAGGGATTGTGAGTTTGAGGCCATCCCAGGCTGCATAGTAAGGCCCTATCTCAAATAACTAACCAATTTTATTTATTTGCTAAATAAATAAACAGGTCATAACCTCAACATTTGAATTCTTCCTCAGAAAAAACTAAGATGACTTACGGAAGAGAAACACCTGAGTTTCACCATTGCCTGTGACTTGGTTGGGTTTTATTTGTGTTTTACTGTTGTTTGGGGCTTTTTGTTTGTTTGCTTGTTCTCTTTTTGTTTGTTTGCTTGTTCTCTTTTTTTAAAACTTGTGATTCTCCTTTGGAGGTAGCAGCAGAAAGCTGTTTTGAAATGTCTAATGTTGATACATAGACCTTTGCCTTGGCCTGTTGTGGCTCCCACTTCCCATCCTTATCCTGTGTCACTGAGCTGGGAAGCTACAAAGCCACCTGAGAGTCCTGCAGATGCAGTACCACATGCCTCCCGCTCAGGCTCACCTGAGAGTCCTGCAGATGCAGTACCACATGCCTCCCGCTCAGGCTCACCTGAGAGTCCTTCAGATGCAGTACCACATGCCTCCCGCTCAGGCTCATGCTTGGGCCTTCTTCTCAGGTCTGTTGTGGCAGTCTGTTAGATCTCGGAGTCACGAGAGACTGTTGCATTCCTCTATCCAGACTGATCCCTGAACTTTTTCCAAAGCGTTCCTGATGAACATGGAGCTAGCTTCTTTTTGAAAAATTCCTTCAACTTGGCACTCGCTGTTGAGACTTGCATCATTGTGAGGAAGCCCTAGTTGTGAGGGCTCAGCTTCAGTGTTCCTTCTCCTCTAGTGATGCTGATCTGCTCTCCTAAGTCATTAATAACCCCCTAAAATGCTGAGCTTGTTTCTCTTCTGGGCCTGTGCATATTGATTAGACTTCCCACGGAGCTGGCTCTACCTTTGTCCATACTAAAAGCCTGCTAGATGCGTCTGCATTATCAAATCTTACCCTGGAAACACAAAGCCAGTGATAGAGTGATTTCCACTTGGGTGTCCCCTAGACTCTCCTATTCTGCACTTAACAAACCTGATAATAGAAGATGTTCCAATCACTGCTGAGGTTTATCACATGCCTTTGGTTTTGTGACAGAGGTCTTTTTACCTGGAGGAATAGGTACATAGTGTGCAAGTCCAGAGAACACAGCTTTCTTTGATGTGGACTGTTGAGTAAAGGGTTCCTGAGAGTGTCATAAATCAGGAACATGAAGTCCAGACAGAACCTAGCTTTAATGAACATTTTAGTATCAGAGTGACCAGTAAGGGGACCAAATGTGCCTCAAGTGTCCGTCAAGCCACGGATAGGCCTCACTTTGAGCATTAGTGAACCTCATGTCATAAGCTGGAAAGCAGGCTTAATGGGAACAGAGAAAAGCGGAGACACAAGTGACCAGAGGAGAGGCCATAAGGGAGTCTATAGCCCTTTCTCAGCCACGTGGCCACGTGTTTCCTGCCTGGGCTGCCATTTCAGTTTGCAGACAAGGAAGCAAGGTTTTCAGAGACATGCGAGCGTGGCTGGAATCACAGGCGCTTGGCCCTTCCAGCTCCAAATCAAGAATGTTGCCCATTCTGCCTGTTCTAGTATCAGGAGAGTATCATTCAGTGCCCTTGCTCATGCTCTCCTGCCTTCCAACAGAAGCTCATTAAATTTGTTGACTTAGGAGCAAAACCCAGAGCCTAACTGACTCTTTCAGAGAAAGAAAAATTGTGAGGTGGGGCTGGAGAGATGGCTCAGAGGTTAAGAGCATTGCCTGCTCTTGCAAAGGTCCTGAGTTCAATTCCCAGCAACCACATGGTGGCTCACAACCATCTGTAATGGAATCTGGTGCCCTCTTCTGGCCTGCAGCATACACACAGACAGAATATTGTATACATAATAAATAAATAAATATTTAAAAAAAAATTGTGAGGAGTAGGGATATAAGAGCAGATCCTGATTTATAGAAAACCTGGTGTGCTGAGTGTGGTTAGTGTCCACTGAGGTCAGAGCCCTGACTGACATGTCTGCAGTGGGATAGGCTTCATTGTGAGCTCCCATTTACTGAGAAAATACTGTAGGACTAAGGCCTTCCTAGGATAAAAGCAGAAAAGTCATGCTTAGCCGGGTGGTGGTGGTGCACGCCTTTAATCCCAGCACTCGGGAGGCAGAGGCAGGCGGATCTCTGTGAGTTCTAGTCCAGCCTGGTCTACAAGAGCCAGGACAGGCTCCAAAACTACAAGAAACCCTGTCTTGAAAAACTAAAAAAAAAAAAAAAAAAAAAAAAGTCATACTTCCTCCTCATTGTAGTCTAGGCTGTTTTTCCCTTGTTCTGTTTGTGGGTCACTGATCCTGAAGATCTTAGGTACAGCCTGGTTGGGTGTCTGAGTTTATGATCCTAGTTAAGATGACATCTCTCTCCCTTGTACAAGAAGGGATGGCTTGACTAAGGAGTCAAACTGCTTTATAATTGGCTAAATCTGGCTTATGGTTTGTTTATAACTGACCCTTCTACACTGTTCTTGATTTTAGTGTGTGTGTGCATACATGGAGGCTACAAGAGGACACTGGGTATCCTTGTGTATCACTGTGTGACTCTCCAGTCCTTTGAGGCAGGATCTCTCCCTGGGGCTTGTGTTTTCTCAGCTAGGCTGCAAGCCAGCAAACCTCAGTGTCTCTGTCTCCTTTGGAGCTGGTTACAAGTATGTGGGGGCACTGGGATCTGAACTCCAGACTTCATTGATTATGCAGCACTCTTTTTTAAAAAAAAAAAAGATTTTATTTATTTATTTTGTATACAGTATTCTCAGTATTCTGTCTGCATGTATGCCTGCAGGCCAGAAGAGGGCACCAGATCCCATTACAGATGGTTGTGAGCCACCATGTGGTTGCTGGGAATTGAACTCAGGATCTTTGGAAGAGCAGGCAGTGCTCTCAACGACTGAGCCATCTCTCCACCCCCGCAGCAAACACTCTTAAGTGATAACCTGTTTCTCCAACCCCCAGATTGTGTTTTTTTGAGATGAGGTTTGACTACGTAGCAAGATGTCCTCTAACATATTTTTCCTGCCTCAGCCTTCTGAATGCTAGCATTATAGGTTTAAACTACAATGTGTGGCTATAATTAATTTTCTTAAAAGGATTTTTAGCTCTCCAGTACAGCTGAACAAAGACTCCCCATAGGTCCCCTGCTCCTCTCACACCCAGCCTCCTTCACTGTCAGTCCCCACCAGAATGACATTTGTTCTGATCCACAAACCTACATGGATGCACTATCATCACCCAAAATCCACTATTTACTCTTGGTATTGTATATTCTGTGGATGTGTATAAATTTAAGGTGGTATAATATACAGAGTATCTAGAATTTCATGTGTTTTTTTATAAAGTTTTATTGAAACATATCTGAATCCATTCTCATATTATCTAACAGCAAGCAGAACAAGATTTTTGTGGACTCCTAGATTGTTAACTAGTGATTTTCAGAGATAGGAAGCTCTATTGAACACTTCTGCAGTTTCATATTTATGGTGCTTATTCATTCTTCTACATTGTCCCACTCCTGTGCCTCTCTCTGTGTGTCCCCACCCCCTGCTGCGTGCTCACACAGCTGCCACTGTCCCAGAGCAGAGGACTGTGACCCTGGATGTCGATGTGAACAACCGAACCGACCGGCTGGAGTGGTGCAGCTGTTACTACCATGGAAACTTCTCTCTCAATGCAGCCTTTGAGATCAAGCTACACTGGATGGCGGTGACTGCCACAGTACTCTTTGAGATGGTGAGACCATCACCTTACTTTAAGGCAAGGGGGTGCTCTTTAGAGGCTCCTGTTGCTTTCACATAACCTTTGACCTTAGAACATTAAACATAGAAATGCGGGGTTTAGATTGGTGTTTCTTCGCCTTGGCATTACTGACTTGGGGCCAAATAATTATCTGTTGTAAGTGATGTCATGCCCATTGTAGCTTGTTAAACAACATTCTGACCTCTGTCTATTGAATACCAGTAGTGCACCACTGGCTGTGCTAACCAAACATTTTCCAAAACTTGGAACCACTGGTCCAGAATGAAAAGCAAATCTCTGTCTCTCCCTTGTGTCCTGGGACTTCCATCTAAAAGCAACCATCACTATATCCATGTTTAAAACACTACAGGGTTTCTGTGTGTATATACAAGACAGATGGTAAGCTGACCATGGTGGCTCACCCCTAAAGAAAAAAATGTCTCAGCACTTGGGATGCTGAGGTAAAGGATCACCACAAATTCAAGGCCACTCAGCTACATTCTCACATCTCAGATCAGCCTAGAATTCATGCTGAGGACACACTTATGCTCACATGCTGGATGTATAGTATTTACATTGGGTTTTTTCTGTTACTTGTGTATCTTCCATACCAAAAGAAATAAATCTCCCTTTTTTACTTGTTGGATTTAAATTTTTTTACCTCATTGTTTTTAATGGCTACAGAATATTCTAGTATTTATTTATTCCATAGTTTGCCTCACCAATTCCTAGTTGGCAAATACCACATTTTAACTTGCTGTTCCTCGAACAAGGGTGAGTTTGTCTTCTGGGGCATTTGACAGTATTTACAGATATCTTTGTCAACCCCACAACAGGGGAAGAGTTGGATGTATTATTAGCATTTAATGGACAGCAACCAGAGTGTCCCTCAATGGAGTCCCTCAAAGAAGTAACTGACCGACAGTGTCCCAAGTGTTAGCTGGCCTTGCCTGTCTTCTTTCTGCTAGTCTATCTTGGTCATCTGTGTATGCTGTGCTGTGAAGCCAACGCAAACCACTGCCCATCCCCAGCCAAGGCACTCCTTAGCTGTCAGTGTCTTCTCAGAGCCCTCCTTAGCCGTCACCACAGCCTGCTCCTCCCTTGATGCTCACAAATTCAGCCCTCCAAACTAGAGATTTTGACTTTACTTTTGTGTTTTGGGTTTTTTTTTTTTGATTTTTTATAAATTTTACTTTGTCATTTTGTGTGTATGGGTATTTTGCCTGCATGCATGCCTGAAAGAAGATGTTGGATTCCCTGAAACTGGAGTGCTGGGAATCAAATGCAGGTCCTCTGGAAGAGCAGTTAGTGCATTTAGCCACTGAGCCATCCCTGCAGCTCCTGACTATTGTGTTTGTATTCGTGTCTCTGAAGGAACTAAGAGTAGTTGTCTTCTGTTTTTGCATGTATGTAACATTTACGTATGATGTATGTCTAAGTGTTTTCTGGTGCATGCATGCATGTGCAACAACCACACATGCAGGAGCACAAGATTGCAGACCCATGCTTCTGCCCCAGCCTTTGTAAAAGTGGGTCCCAGGGCCTGGGGAGATGATAGCTTAGAGGTTAGCACTGGAGGCTCCATTCCTAGCACCCATGTGGCAGATCAGAACTGCCTATAACCCCAGTTCCACACACACACATAAGTGCTCTGGGTATTTAAAATCAGATTCTCATGCTTGTATATTAGATACTTTACCAACTGAACCGTTTACACAGCACCTTTTAAGTTTTTAAAGAATTGTTTATTTAAGTCAAGCTACGGCTAAACTGTATCTTTTTTATGGATGGGAATCTTGATATAGTGCCTAGAACCCTGGCATAAGTGGTCATCCTGCCTTAGCCACCCAAGTAATTGGGACTATGAATATGTGCCACCACCCTCAGCCTGTATCTCTCAATGCTTGACTGAAGAAGAGGAGCCCAGAGTTCAGACAAGCCTGGACAGCATTCTGACACCCTATCTGAGAAAAAAAAAAAAAAGGAAAAAAAAATGTATGTCGTTCTCATCAGATGGCACCTGTATGCCAGAGCCACATCCATGAATTCTTGTTTCTTTTGTTTGTGGGGTGGAGCATGCATTCTCAGGAGGATAGCCAGGACCTCGCTCTGGACGGGCACTCCCATCACTAGCACACACCTTTAGCCTGGGGTTTCTATCGTGAGGTTCGGGAGGGGGGTGTATTTTGGTTTTTTGGTTTTTAATTTACCTGTGTGTGTATGGACCATATGGTCACGATGTGGAGGACAGGGGACAAGTCGAGGGAGCGGTTCTGGCTTTCCACTATATGGCTTCCAGAGATATAAAGCTTAGGTCATCAGCATTGATGGCAAGTGCTTTTATGAAACACTGAGCCATCTCACCAGCCCACTGGTTTAGTTAGTTTGTTTTAAATATCCATTTTATGTTTTTTAAACCATATTTTAAAAAACCTTACAAAGTCCCCTGAGGAAACATTGGTTGTTATTTACAGGAAGATAGTTTTGGGAGTTCCCCAGAATGTTCTCTCCTGTATGCAAGAGCTGGTCACTTGGCAAGAAGCTGCCACAGTCATCTCCCACCCTACATCAAATATCTGTGGGTTATTTTCTTATTGGATACACTGAACTTGCTACGCAACAAAATAGGAAGATTCAGCCTTTGTCCTGTGACTTTCTGACATTCCACAGAATAAGGAGGGTATTAGCTATCATAAGTTAGTTCCTTGCAAAAGAAACTGAAGATGAGAAGCTAGGGCCCGGAAGAGCAGCTGTGTGCTCATTCAGTTTCTCTAGCGCTCACTAAGAAGCGAACTGCGCTTGTTCCTGACAGGGCTGGCTAGAGCCAGAGATCGTGAGTGAGCAAGCATGCCTGCTGGTGCGGATGCTGCCACTCCGGCAGGGCTGCTTTTTGGAGGCATTTTCTCTGATCTAAAGGAACCTGGAGATGATGCTGTTTTTGTGCTTCCTTCCAGGTCCAAGGTTGGCATCGAAAAGCTACCTCCTGCGGCTTCTTGTTAGTCCCAGTTTTGGAGGGTCCTTTTGCACTGCCCAGTTACCTCTATGGCGATCCTCTGCGGGCCCAGCTCTTCATCCCACTCAACCTCAGCTGCTTGCTCAAGGACGGCAGCGAGCACCTGTTCGACAGTAAGAGCTACTCCCTTCTGAAGGGGCTGTCTCCCTGAGTCCGACCCCTATCCAAGAACAGCCCCCTGTGCTCTCTCATAAGTAGAATCTAGATGGAAAATGGAGAGGTTAGTAAGAAACAGAAAGCAGAAGGAGACTGACCATCTAGAAAGAGAAAAAGGATGAGTGGGAAGTGGGATGAGAGAGAGGAATGAGGAGACTTGTATGAAATGCCATAATGAAGCCCATCACTGTCCAGTGAACATATGCCTGAGGAAAGCAAACCACAGAAACCACAGGCTGGTTAAGAGAGCCATTGACAAAGGGTGAAATAATCTGGATTGTAAACAGAGGTTTCTCTGTCCCACCCCGTCCTGTAGCTACTTCTAAATAATAACTCAGAGGCTTAATACTAATTACAGGAGTTTGCCTATAGTTCAGGCTTATTACTAACTAGATCTTACATTGAACTTAACCCATTTCTATTAATTAAGTATTGCCACATGGCCATGGCTTTTACCAGTCTACTGACAGCATGTTTTTTGAACAGCTGCTTGTGTCTCCCTCAACTCTGCCCTTCTTTCAACCCAGTTTGGCTTTTCCACCTTGCTATAGGCCAAACCAGTTTTTGTTATCAACTAATGAGAGCAATATATATTCACAGTGTACAGAAGTATTATCCCACAGCACTGGGCTTTTGCCCTGGATTTTTTTTTTTAATTTTTCAATTTCATTTTATTTTATGTGTGTGAATGTTTTGTCTGCATTTATGTCTGTACACTGCATGTTTACCTGGTGCCCACAGAGGCCAGAAAAAGGAGTTGGATCTCCGAGAACTGCAGTTCTGGATGGTTGTGAGCTACCTCGAGGGTGCTGGGAACCAAACTTAAGTCTTCTGCAAGAGCAGCCAAGACTCTGAACCACTGGGCAGTGACTGGGTAACCTGGGACAGATTCCTTAATGCTTCTGAGCTTTGATGTTTTTTCTTGTGTATGCTGGCTGGAGCCTATCTGCCAGCTCTGGAAGGCCAGAGTGAAGCCGGCAGTGGAGAGAGGTTTGTGCACTGTCCATCTCCACCCCATTGCTCTGCCATGTCCTGTGTGTTCCCAGTCACCTCATCACCCGCAATGATCGTTTGAATTTGAGGAGAGTCTTTGGCATGCTAGTCCATGCAAAAAGGCCCTACAGAGGCCATCAAAAACCAAACAGGAAACATTGCTCTACTTCCTGTGCAAAGCTGGAACCAGCTTTGTAAGTCCCAGGTTTCCTGGAGACAGCGCTGGATCTTGAGGACTCAGATTAGACCCCGTCCTTCTGTGAGGAAGGGAGCACAGGGACCACCCTGATGTGCCCTTTACCCTCCTGGATGTTGAGTGCTGTTCCCCATCCACACCTGCCATTGCTATAACCAAGCACTCCTGCAGATGAATGCATGAATATCTCCTAAAAAGCTCTCTATGCATTTGGGATGACATTTTCAAACGCAAAAGGCTGCAGCTGATGCTCATGTGCCAGGAGTTATCCGACAGAGAGATTATAAATGTGAAAGACACAGCTTGGGTGTAAGAGAAATATTTTCTTCCCACTTGCTTGTAAGTTTGTGTTACACTAGACGGCAGAGGGTGAGGAGGGCTTCTAGGTAGGGCAGGCTAAATTTAGTAATCCTGTGGTTTCTAGTTCCAACAGTCTGTACTCTCCGCTTACAACGCAGAAGGCATTTTTTTACCTGCGCCCTGCAGTCCCTCTGCATCGGCGGCCAGAGATTCTGAGCTGCACAGAGCTTACAAAATCCTTTGCACACATAACATTCTGTCTGCCTCACAGCATGGCTGAGGAGGACCATTTGTGCAGTCCCGAAATGGGAGTGGTTATGATCCTTCCAAAGTTTTAAACCAGGCAGCTCCTTGTATTATTGTCAGTACCTTGAGGGGCTACAGTCACCTTACAGTGTCCAGAGATGCTCTCCTCGTTGTAACAGGATTACTCATGGGGCTGGCATAGAACTGATGGTTTCCCTGCCAATTCTGACCTGGTCTTCTAACTCATCAACTTCAGTTGGTTACTATGGTAACAGAGAAAAGTCCTAGTTTAAAGGAATAAGGACCCAGATCTAAAATTCAATTTTCTAGATTCTGTGTCTCCTCTTTTCTTCTTATCTCCACTTCTCGTAGCAGTTGAGTCTAAATCTTAAAATCTGGCACAATTGTGATGTGTGTGTGTGTGCGCGCCGGCTACTTGTGTGTCTGTGTCTGTGTGCCTATATCTGTATTTGTGTGATTGTGTATATGTGTTTGTGTGTGTGTGTGTATGTCTGGGTGTCTGTGGGGTATGTGTATGCATGTGTATGTATCTGTAGTTGTGTTTGGGGGACTGTCTCCAATTTATTTGAAATAAAGTTCTAATTATGGACAAAGTAACAAAGCCACCGCATCCCTAGTCTCTGGGTTGTCTATACTGTTGTGGGGACACTCAAAACCTCCATCCAGAGAGCAATCCAGCTCTGCTTCCTGTTGCTGTGTGGCAGAGTGCTCAAACTTCCCTCCTCCTTTCTGCATTTAGTCCTCAGCAGCTGCCGTGTGGAAGAGGAGACTGGAGCAATTCAGTCAGTGATGGAGGAGCAAATTCTGCTCTGTTCTCCCCTCTGCAGCTGATGACTTCTCAAGAATTTGTTTTATATTTATTTACTTCAATTTCCCTACCTCTAAAATGGAGCTTGTAATATTGTCTTTCTTTGCAGGGAAATGGAAGATTAGTGATATTAGAAACATGGGTGGGCATTATTTTCAGAAGTAGCTAATGTACACTCCAGATTTGTGTTCAGTATACTTTCAAAGCCAGGTCTAGTGGTGAATACCTGTACGTACAGGCAGGAGTATCGGGAGTTCAAAGTGATCTCTGGCTGCCTAGAGTTTGAGGCCTGCCTGGGCTATGCGAGACCTGTCTCAGAAACAAATAAAAATACTGGAGTCTTTTCAGCTTTAGTTTTGTTTGTTTATTGAGACAGGTTTTTTGTGTTACAGGTCTGACTGTCCTAGAACTCACTTTGTAGATCAAGCTGGTCTCAAACTCACAGAGATCCGCCTGCCTCTGCCTCCCAAGTGCTGGGATTAAAGGTGTGTGCCAACACTGTCCAGCTTCTTTTCAGCTTTTGAATAAGACATTACATGAGCCTCATTCTGATGCTTACAGTGGCTCCCGAGAACTACACCTTTTTAGACTGTGGGGGAGCTTGGGGGGGCAGGGATTATAGGGTATGCGGCTGTCCTTCCTATAACTTGTTCAGAAACGAGAGACAAGAATTGTCAGGAGCAATGAAGAGAGCAGTGTGAGTTTATTACAAACCTTGTGATCACAGCTCAGCATTTATTCCTTATTCCTTTCAGGCTTTGAACCGGAAACGTATTGGGATCGAATGCACCTTTTCCAGGAAGCCATTGCTCACAGGTTTGTCCGTTAGCAAGAAGGAACAGTGACCAAATCAATATTTTTTCCAATAGCAGTTACCAAAATGAAATCCAGTTCATTCTGTTCCTGATCCCGAAGGATCTGTCCTTCTAGTGACAGACTCACTGCTCGCCTCCACTCAGCCTTGGAGATGGATGCTGCACTGCCAGTCCTGTGGCTGTTGCCCTCCAGACCTCATTGCTCTGTTAGGCTGTGAAGGGAGAGCTCTGTAAGTAACCAAGAGAGCCCGGTTATGCTGGGAAGGAGATGGTAAAGCCAAACATTGTAAATTTTGTCAGTAAACCTTCCCCACGTGTTAGAAAGACAATGGATGTTTAAAAGCATGGATGAGAGTCATTCTTTCTTAGCATTGGCTCTGTGCCCAAGGAGAAGCCTTTCCTGGCTGCTCTGATTAGCTGTCTCCTCCACCAGTGCAACAAACCACATTGTTTCCAAGCATCTCTCAGCTGATGTCCACTTGCTACTTCATGTTTGTTCCTCATGGTGAAACAAAGCCGCCTGTTGTTTCAGTGACCCTCTGCTTGACCCTGCACCCACCATTTATTCACAAGGCCTCGGGTCTCTAACCGCTCCCACCTTAGACCCTGCCCTAAGATCTGGACCTTACCTATGTGTTCAGTAAAGGGTATGGAATGGATGGTAACTAAAGGGTTATAGATCTGAGCAGAGGGAAGGCCTTCCTGCAGGAAGTAGACAGGTCTGGTTCACCCCCACTCACACTGCCAAAGAACAGTGGAAATCTTAGAGCTTATAGTCTTGCTTTTCTCGCCCCCTGGGTGTTTCTGGGCTCAGCTGGTAAATCTTCAAGAGACAGTAGCTTGGATGTCGCAGCTACTCACAGCTGGTAAGCAGTTCCTTGGCCAGTCACTATACTTCTTGACTAGGTGTCTCCTGGATGTGACCTTAGTTGCCAAATCAGCATTTTTCTTCTCAGTATCTTGTTCTCCTACTCCTCCTCAACCCAGGTCCTGGACATTTTCTCTAAACCGCTGCCCTTTGTCCTTCAGCATCTTTTCTAACTCTGACTTCTCCCATGTCTGCCCTGTGTGTGACGCAGTGGACTGCTGTGTGTGACCCTTTGCCTAAGCTCCGCCTCCTCTGCCCCTGTCAGCGACTATCCACCAGACTTTCTGCTCCCTCTATTTTGAATTCCTCCCTCTCTTTCTCTTTTTTTCCTCATAAGGCTTTACTGTGTGGCTCAGGCTGGCCATGAACTCCCAATCTTCTGTTTGTTGAGATTGCTTGCTACACCAGCACAACAGGAAATTCCTCTTTCCTTTTATTTTTAAAAACTGTAGACTAAGCTTTAATCCCAGCAGAGGCAGAGGCAGGTGGATCTCTGTGAGTTCGAGGTCAGCCTGGTCTACAAGAGCTAGTTCCAGAACAGGCTCCAAAGCTACAGAGAAACCCTGTCTCAAAAAATAAAACAACATGTTCCAGGACAGGCTCCAAAACCACAGAGAAACCCTGTCTCGAAAAACAAAATAAATAAATAAATAAATAAATAAATAAATAAATAAAACAACCAAAAAACTATAGACTAGACAAGTTTGTAGGCCCTTGGAGGGCAGAAATTTAATTCCCATTCATAGAGCCAGCAAATTGCCTTTTCCAGAGTATTTGTTCTACACATAGCTTCTATGCAGTGCAGGGACTGAGCCCAGAGCCTTGAAGGTGCTAGGCAAGCAGTCGTCCATCCACTGAGCTGCATCCCTGGTCCTGCTGTGGTTGTGTGTGGAGTGGAATCCAGGTGGAGATGTGACTCCGAAATGACACCCTGCCCAAAAAGGCCCATCTCAGAAAGGCTGGGAATGTGCTCCTTCCTCCCATAGACCCCCTGCAGTGACACCTAAGGGTTCCTTCTACTCAGTGACACCTCTGAAGTGACACCTAAGGGTTCCTTCTACTCATTCTGGGTAGTTGGGGTGAGACAGTACAACAGCTCTGCAGTGGATACCCCTTGTCTGCACTGCAATCCCAGCCTGCCCCAAATGGAAAATCACTTGGATGAATTGTAGGTTTTCTGAGGATTTGGGGGCTTTGGGTTTGTTTGAGTTAGTGATGGCTGCCCCTTGTAGAAGACTCAGATTTGGTTTCCAGCACCCGCCTTGGGCAGCTCACAACTGCCTGTAACTCCAGCTCCAGAGGATCCAGCACCCTCTTCTGGCCTCCAGAGGCGTGTCTACTCATGTGCACACTTACAGACAAGCAAGTACACACATACATATAATAAAAATTTTTAAATTAAAATTTTGTCTTAGGTTGGATATGTGGGTCAGTTGGTAGAATGCTTACCTAGTATGCACCAATCACCACGTTAAGCCAGGTACACTAGTGCACAACTGTGAGCTAAAACTCAAGAGGTAGAGACGGGAAGGTCAGTGGTTGAAGGTTGTCCTCTGCTAAATTATGATTTTGAGGTCAGCCTGGGATACCTAAGACCCTGTCTCAAAAGTAAATAATAGATGAATAGAAAGGGTCTTTACTGATGGTAAGGGAAAATGAGGCAAGAAGCCTCCAGTCCTGATGATCATGCTAAGTAAATCAGTTGGCTTGGTTGGAAAGCACAGAGGGAATCCAGAAGTGTCCTGTAGACAATGTAGGGCGCCAGCATAGAGCCAGCAGCTTGGATCCAGCACAGCGCTTCCCCAGTGAGCTCAGTCCAGGAAAGAAGACTCATTTTACCTCCTCTGTCACTGCCTTCATTACATAAAGCCCGCAGACACCGAGGGCAGAACTGGGCACATCTGTTAGCACGTCCTTTACAGCTCTTAGCAGGTGGGGCTAGGATGAATGTGCTTTATGGAAATAGAAAAACCAGGAATAGAACAAGCTATAGATAAGAAGTGGGACAGGACAAGTCACAGATGAGAAATGGCTTCTGCTCGTTTCCCATTTCTGGAGCACAGCACAGCCAAGGGCCTTTGATTGCTGATCCTCACCTTTAAGGAAAGTTTAGTTAAGATGCCTTGTCTCGTTTCAGCAAAGGCCATTAAATGCCTAGCATGATGACCGTGGAGACAGATGTGGCTAAGAAAACATAAGACAAGGGGCAGCTGTGGATTGGTGAGCAGCCTGCTAGGACAGATGCCACAGCAGGCAAAGTGAAGGTTTAGAGTGGGGAGGGCATGTGGGGAAGGAAGGTGCTGGGTGAGACGGAGGCTGGGTAGAGGGCTGCAGTCTGCAGTGACAGGAGAGCCAGGAGCCTCAGGGCTGGAAGGCAGGTGTTGAGAAGTGCTGAGGAAAAAGTAAGCAGCCTGCATGTTCCACACAGGAGGCTTTTCCATATTCCAGCATTGGACTGTCAGAATCTTAGCTGCACACTGCCCTGTTTCTCCAGCTAATGAGACCATGTGTGTGTTTCTGTCGTTACTATAGGTTTGGATTTGTACAAGATAAATATTCTGCCTCTGCTTTTAACTTCCCTGCTGAGAATAAGCCTCAGTATATCCATGTTACAGGTGAGAAACAGTGGGCAAAAAAATTGGGTGGGTGCACGAGTCCCTGCCACAGGCGCATGAGCCCTGCCCACGCAGGACCACCCCAACCAACTGCAGGTGTTCACCAGTGGTTTCTACTCAGGCCTGCTCTCTCCCTTCAGGAACAGTGTTTCTTCAGCTGCCTTACTCCAAGCGCAAGTTTTCCGGGCAGCAGCGCCGGCGACGGAACTCCACCAGCTCCACCAACCAAAACATGTTCTGTGAGGAGCGGGTTGGCTACAACTGGGCCTATAACACCATGCTGACCAAGACGTGGCGCTCTAGTGCCACGGGGGATGAGAAGTTTGCCGATCGGCTGCTGAAGGACTTCACAGACTTCTGCATCAACCGTGACAACCGTCTGGTTATGTTCTGGACAAACTGCCTGGAGAAGATGCATGCCAGTGCCCCGTGACACCAAGCTGCTTGACTTAGGAGGTTGTGGGCATTCTAGGACTGGCCTTCCAGTTAGGCCCCGGGCATCAGGCTGCTACTGTCAGTGAGCCTGGCCACTGCTGCTTTCTGGCCTTTGCACAAGTGTGAGTGAGGAGAAAACTGGAAGCAGCTGCTGCCACTACCACCACCCAGATCTCGCCATCATGTGCCCATGGCAGGGGAGGCACAGATTGTCCGTGGGAGGGAGTCAGTATCTGGGAATGGGGTAGGCAGCTTCCATTAGGGTCCTTTTCCTTTACCAGCAGTGGGATATTCAGAACAGAACCTCCCGATTCCTGCCTGGGAGCGTGCGTGTATAACATAATCTGTGACATAGTGTACCATTGGCTCATACCAGGTGTACATATGTGTACATAGAAGAAGCAAATAAAGTCGCCTACACAGTGTCTGTTCCCAGCCTTGTTCCTAGTAGCAGTCCCATCCTGGCTGGACAGGTAGCAAGAGGGCTTCAGGGCTCACTGGTCTGGAGTGTGGCTATGAATCAACTTGATAGGTTTCTTTTCAAAAGCCCTAGGGCAGGAGCAAGGATCCTTCTGCACAGGACTGGTGAGCAGGCAGTCCAGTACAATAGGAAGCTCTAGGCTGGCACCGTCAGACATGCCTTGCTAGGTGGTTGCACCAGCAGCCATTGTGGCATCTGACATGTAGAGGGAAGCTGCTAGCTCTAGCCACAGGGAGGGCAAGGACTGCAGAGCAAGGGGAGGACCTGGTAGGCATAGCTACTGCTTCCTCATTAATCGCACACCTTGTTGACTTACCTTCTTACCAGCTTTTGAACCCTTCTCCTCCTGGGCCCTTGCTACAGCTCCAGGTCTACTCCTCCTTGCCTTTATTACTTACATCCCTAGGAAACCTGACTTGTCTCTGGTTCATTCTGTTGTCCTCCACTAGAAGCTGGGTGGGGTTTTGTTACTTATTTTTTAAAGCTACTTGAAGCAGGTATTTTCAGAGACTGAGGCAGGATCCTAGAGTTCCAGGCCATGTTGGCCTCCACAGCGTATTCTGAGCAAAGCTGGGCTGTGTAGTGGGACTGTCTCCAAAGTCAATGGGCTGGAAAGATGGTTAACTGATCTTACAAAGGACCTGAGTTCTGTGCCCAGCACCCAGTGGCCACTCACAACCATCTGTAATTTGAGTTGCAGGGGGTCCCACACCCTCTTCACCTCTTTTGCCATCAGGTCACATGTGGTACACACTGTGGGCTCCTCAAGGCACTCCAGTGGCCAGGACCTGCCACCCACAGAACACTACTGTCCTAATGACTGGATCCAGCCTTCACCCTACAGAGTCAAGGACTTGAGATCCCACCAATCCCTGCCCTGAAAATCACCCTGAAAAGCTCACTTACCCCCAGGAAATGCTATATAAGCCCTGTCTTCTGCTCAGTTCTCTGCTGCTTCTCACCCAACCAGAGGCAGCCACCCTCCTGGGTTCTTCTCCTCCAATAAATCTCTGGTGTGAGGTTTGTTGTGCTGTGTTGCTTTGTGGTGTTCCCTGGCTCCTAACTGCCAGGAGACCTTTCTGAGCTGTAACACTTAAACACATATGTACATACAAACAAAACACTCATACAATAGAATAAAAATAAATCTTAAAAACAGTCAATTCCAAGCCAGGTGGTGGTGGCACACACCTTTAATTCCAGTACTCAGGAGGCAGAGGCAGGTGGATCTCTGTGAGTTCAAGGCCAGCCTGGTGTACAGAGTGAGTTCCAGGATGGTTGACAAGCATATACCAAGTGTGTGTACATCCCTGGATTCCATCCCCAGCTCTGATATATGAAAATAAACTTGGCATTAGAAAGAATGAGGGGAGCCGGGCGGTGGTGGCGCACGCCTTTAATCCCAGCACTCGGGAGGCAGAGGCAGGTGGATCTCTGTGAGTTCGAGACCAGCCTGGTCTACAAGAGCTAGTTCCAGGACAGGCTCCAAAACCACAGAGAAACCCTGTCTCAAAAAACCAAAAAAAAAAAAAAAAAAAAAAAAGAAAGAATGAGGGGCCAGCAAGAGAGCTCAGTAGCTGATGGTGCTTGCCCTTGAACATGACAATTTTTTCTTTTCTTTGGCGGTCCTAGAACTTGCTTTGTAAACCAGGCTGGCCTCGAACTCACAGTGCTCTGCCTGCCTCTGCCTCCCGAGTGCTGGGATTAAAGGCGTGCACCACCTAAGTTTACCATATGGTTGAGGGAAAGAACTAGTCCCAGAAAGTTCCCTGACCTCCACACACATGTTGTGGTACTCATGTATCCACATATATACCACACATGCACAGATTTAATTAAAAATTTTAAAATAATCCCTGTGCAAGGATGAAATGCAAATTCACAAAGAGTTCCATATTAAAATATATTGAAATATGTGAGGGCTGCTAGCGTGGATAGAAAATAGCAGGAGAGAAGCAGAATACAAACCAAACCAGTTTACAGCTCTCTTCAGTTACCAAGTCAGCCGCTTCCTGAGTGCTTGCTGTGCACGAGGCTCATCATACTCCACGGTGCCTGAGGAGAGGTGAAAGGTCTCCTGGCATGAGGCCCAGCCACACAGCTGAAAGGAATCTAGGCTAGGCTGCTTTGGGGGTAGCATGACCTGGTCTGCACTGTGCAGCCCCCTTCACCTTGTATGCAGGAGCAGCAACGTGCCACCTGCTGCTGTGTCCTGGGGTCAGGCTGGGGTGTGTGGTGCAGCCCTGCAGACACACAGGCATCCTGTCACAGGGCCATAGCTCCCCACACAGAATCTGACAGGGAGTGGACAGTGACTTTGTTGTGCCCCCCACAGGACCCTGCCTCGTATTTCCCCTGGGCCTGCAGCTGCGGGTTTCAGGCTGCATGCGCTTCTGCAGCTCCTGGCCTACAAACTATGGCCACACACTTGCCCTAACTTGCCAGCCAGCAGTGCTCTCCAAGTGTGGCTTTGGCTTGTCAAAGAGCATGTGCCCTGAGCCAGGTCTGACAGCCTTCAGATTTGAGCTCCAGCCACTAATCTGGTGATGGCCAATCACCTGTTTCCGATGAATGAGCTCACATTTCCTCCAAGGAGAAAATCTGAAGCCATGAGAGCAGGACATGGGATTGTCTGTGGGATTCCTTGCAAACCTGGTTTCCTCTCAGCCCTGGAATTCTGGGTCCTCACCTGGTAGTGAATCTGGAAGGAACCGCGGGACCTGTGAGACTGTAGACCTCTCTCTTCTCGGCTGCCTCTGCTGTCTGTAGGGTTAACCCTCACCCTTCGGCTCCCCAGGATCCTAGAGCAGTTACTACCCCAACCTCGACTCAGCACTGTTTGAATTACACCAAATGGCTGACCAAATGGCTCAGTTCCTCCCGTCCAATAACCCTCAAATGTCTCCAATGAGACAAAACAACTTATTTTTAAATCCATGGCATCCTGAAAGAAAAATTTATTAACACCTTTTGATGTTTGTCCAATCCTTCTGGCTCCTGTTATACACCCTTCCCCGCCCTCCCTGCAATCTAGAATTGGATAATGGGTGCTGTCTTAAAAAGGCAGCCTCTTTCTAAGACACAAGTCCTGTCCCTTCCCAATCTGTGTGTCCTCGGTCCCCAAGGACAGACAAGAGTAACAAAGTGGCAGAAGTATTGCAGCAGGAAAGCCAGAAAGACATGAGTGAGCTGGGCAGTTGTTTCCGCTTTTCAGGAGGTTGAGGCAGGAGGGTGACATTGAGCCCAAGAATTCAAGACCAGCCTAGACTGCATATCTGGGAGGAGGCCGGGTGTGAGGGGAGAGGAGGAGAAAGAATCAGGATCTGATCTGATTTCCCCTGTAGAAGAGAAACCACTGGCCACCTTCCTTGACGGCAGCCCTCACTCTGAACCTGTCATCGTGACTCGCTTGCGCTTGCGGGGTTGCAAGGCCTGAACGACACAGACCGTTTTCGCCACAAAGCAAGTTGCAGGCAGTCCTGGTGTTGTTCACCGCTCACATGCTGAGGCCTGGCTCACATGTTTTTCCTGCATATTCCTTGTTCTTGAAGCTTGTCTCTCCAGAGCTGCTGGGGGGTGGGGGGCAAAGAAGACATCGTGTTCATCCTTGCGCGCTCCGCTGGAGGGACTTCATAAATTGGGGGTTCTTTTACGGTTGGCCAGACTCATTCGCTCAGCCGAGCCCAGGAAGCGGAAGGAGTACAGAGGCCCGGTAGTCACTGTGGCACTGTAGAAGAGCTCTCTCTGCTCTGGGTGAAGAGTCACAGGAACAGGAGGGGACGGTGGGAAATGGCGTTTGGGCGATATATGAGTTTTCAAAAAAGACACTCTTTTAGTAGGAAAAGGGGAAGTGGGACAGAATGCTCTGGCACCAGATTAGTGAACTAAAAAAAAAAAAAAACTGAAATCAGAGAAAAGGTGTGTGTGGGGGGGAGTCTTAGCCTGTCCCACCCCTCACCCCAGCCTGCACTTCCAATGACTTGACTTCAGTGGCAGCCCGGGTAGAGTTTTCAAGTTCCAGGCTGCAACCTGGTATGACAAGTGGCCCATTGTCTGGGAACCCTGAGCCAACCTGCTTCTGGGTTACACCGGGTGGGGCCTCACTCATCTCTCAGGCTTTGCTGTTCCTAGCCCCCGATGGGATCCCGATTGGACAACCTCAGCCACACTCTGGGGTAGTAGCCGGGGACAGCAGGGGAACTGCCTTCTTCCCAAACCTTCCCGTTTCTCCTCAGGCAGCCAGAAGCCCTGCTCCCAGGTTCAGTATTCTGCTTCCTCACTGTGTGATCCTGTGTCGGTCCCCCTCCCCCACCCCATCCATCTGATCTGCATCTGTTTCCATGGTGACAAATGGGAATAATCAAATCTTCACTGCATCACTCAGAGGCCTGTTGCGAGAACCTGGAGACAGGGGCTGTGAGGATTGAGCCACCGCATGGGCCATTATTTTATTTTTTGACTGAATTGGGGTCCTCAGACCCATAGTCCTCTTGCCTCTGTCTCTAGGGGCCCAAATTCTAGGTGTGTGGCGCCACACCCTGCTCACATCACGCTGTTCTCCCCTCACTTTCCTGCCAGTGCAGAAACCTGTGCGGTCCGAGCAGTCAGTTCACCACCGGCTGGTTCAAACCTGGAGCTCATGTATCTCAGGCCCCCTTCAGAGAGGCCTTGAGGCCATGGTGAGGATCCTTGTATAGCTGTCTGGATGGTGCATGGTGCTCAGGGAATTTTATTACAGTGCTGAGGTTCTAACCCAGGGTCTCACACATGTTAAGCAAACACTCCACCACTGAGTTACACCCCTGACCCAAGCCCAGAAATATAAGTTTTAAGAAGGTGCCATGCATATGCCTTGCCTGGAAGCCAAATGTTCCATTTCTAATGCTTGACAAGGGCACAAAGAACCTCAAATGCCACCAGCCAGCCTGAAGCTTGGAAAAGGACAGAGGACAAAGAAAGAAAACAGAAGAGAGAACAGCAAGAGCTGCCTGTGTGTGGAATCCCAGAGACGTGCAGGTCCGAGGACAGCACTGTGGGAGGCAGCAGGTGGTAGAACCCTTTCAGGAGAAACCTAGTCTCCAGCAAATGAAATTAATTTCCTGGGACAACTCATGGCAGAAAAGAGCAACCTTCAGCCCCAGAACTCTCCTTGCTAGAGAGAATGAGAGATGGGCAAAGGAGAAGAAAATGCCTTGGGCAGGACGGAAGAGCAAGGCTTGGGGCCTGGACCTTCTGCAGTGTGGTCAGGGTCATGTCTCCAGTCCTTCCCGTTCCTGGGTACCACACAGAGCGCTGTGGGTGGTTGGCACTGAGGACAGGAGTGCTCCTGCATGGTGTGACGTACAGGACGTGTCTCACCTCAAAGCAGAAGTGAAAGGCGGAACCATTATCACAAGGCGAGGCATGTTCACCTCCCCAGTATCTGTCTTCTGCAGGAACCAAAGAGAGCCAGCCTGCTGAAACAAGGAGGAGCCAGCCTGGTTTGGGGGACCACGACTGCTGGGGGCTGGCTGTGTGCATCCCTCCACACGTATCTTGGGCTCTCTCCAAATCTACATCCTTTTGAAGCACCCCAATAACTGAAACCTTCAATCAGTTTTTATGATTGAGACTCAGAGAAATGAGTCTTGCTACAAGCCCATCTCCTAGCAGATTCAAGCCAAACGCTCTGCAGTGAGATCCAGGCATCATTTCCTGGCTCCCTCACCGTCCGTGTTTGGTGGCCATCCTCTCGTTGATACCCGCATCTCAGCAGCTTTCTGTAGCACACATAGAGAGGGATCCGAGTGGCTCTGTTCTTCATTCCTAGCATGCCGGACAGAGGAGCCTTCACGGCGTCTGGTCAGTGACTTCTTCAGTTGCAAGAGGAAGGAGACTTCACAGTTCCTGCAGTGGCTCCCAGAGGGCCCCACCCTTAACTTTCAGATGGAAGGATAAGGTGGTGTGCGAGCATTGTGAGGCAGCAGAGGGCCTGAAACAAGATTCTGCTAGCAGCTTGGGCCACTGATACCACTCAGAGCCCTGTGGGGGTGTGTTCTATCGTGCAGGAATCCTGCCGTGACCTAGTCAGTCTGTGCCGACTCCACTCAGGGGCAGCTATTGCAGATGGCACAGTACTGGAGCCCTCAGGTCTGACCAGCAGCAAGAACTCGTTTCTCTGTAAGGGTAGAGCCACCTTGGCCTTCCTCTGCTGATTCAGGGAAGCAATCTCCATAAAGCAAAGAGCTCACATGCCTGGATCACAGGGACTCTTGGAATGGGGTTGTGCAGGACACTGCTTGGCCTATTTAATTCTATTAGCAGTCCCCACTCTGTGTGTGTGCATGTGTGTGTGTGCGTGTGTGAATGTGTGTGCGTGTGTGTTAGTGTATTGTGTGTGGGCGTGCGTGTGCATGTGTGTGTGATTTGGTTGGTTTTTTTTTTTTTTGTCATACTTTGAGACAACATCTTTCTCTAGCCAAGAATGGTCTCTACCTCACAGTCCTGGCTCAGCCTCTCACTGCTGGTGTTACAGGTATACAACACCACGCCTGGGGCACAGTGGATATTACCAGCTGACTTTTGCAGGTAAGTAACCAAGAATTATGGGCACCTTACCAGCAAGTGTTAAGAATTTGGATTCTATTCCAGGTCCCCATGACCTTGCCCACACAGCCCTTTACCCCGGAAGGAGGGCTTTTGGGTTGTGTTCTACTCTATTTTGGGTTTCACTTGTTGGCAGTGGCTCAGAACTTTGGTCTCGTCCTCTGGCAAGTGGCTGTGGGGGTGGCTGCCAGTCCTCAGAAGCATCACAGAATGACCTTGCTGGCCACTGCTTTGTCTAAAGAGGGAAACTGAGGGTCCTGAATCAGGAACCAACTTGTCTGAGGTTGGGGTTGGTCAGTGGAGCTGGGCCAGCCTGGGTCTCTGGTCTTCTTCCTCCTCTTTTCTCATGCCCTGACTGTGCCCTGCGCCTCTACGCAGTCAGCACGCTGCGGGACCCAAATTTCCATCTCCTGGGTACCTGCCTCCAATACTCACTTGCTTCCCTGGTCCTTCACTAGAGATCTTGGAGGAAGGGCAAACTCGGTATGTGTTATAGCACAACTCTTGATTTAGCTGTGCGCCCTGCCCCCAGCTCCCCTGAAGCCTGCTCCTCCCACAGTCTTCCCCAATTTAGTAACCATACCATCATCTACCCAGTTATTCAGGCAGAAAGCCTTGGAATTATCCTACATTTCCCGTTCCCGCACCCCCTCATCTGATCCATTAGCAAAAACATATTGTAACCGACCTTTCTTCAGCATCCTCACCATTATCCATGCAACCCAACTAAACTGGTCCTTCCGCATTGCTGGATGCAAAGGCATGCATCTGGAACCCCAGCATTCATCCAGGAGATGATGGGACGTGAAGGCTGGGAGCCACCTGGAAGCTTTCAGGTCATTGATCCGGATCGCACAGTGCAGCAGACACAGAAGAGGCCTTCCCTCAAGGCAGAAGATGAGCGCCACCCCTCATCGCTGTCTTCAGACCTCCACACGGATGCCGTGACTGACTTTCTTAGAGCCTAAGTTACAGTTAAGTCTACCCTAGGCCCACGTCTGTAAAAGGACAGACTTGTCCTGTCCTATAAATTCCTTAAGGGGCACTCTCTTGGTCTGGGACTGTGTAGCTTGGCAGTAGAGTGCTTGCCTTGCTTGTACGAGGACCTGAGCTTGATCTCTAACACCAGAGCCAAAACAAACAAACACAAACAAACAACAAAAACCCCAACCAGCCAGTGGGACTTCTCTAAGAAAGCCCAAGTTGTCGGTTGTCTTCCATTTGGGCCGCTTTAACTTTCTGGTGCTTCAGATTTGCTGACTCTAATGTGGGGTAATAGCAGTGCCCATCGCCTGGAGGCACCATTAAGAGCAAGGAAGGACGAGGAAAGTGTTTACCACAGTACACTGGGTGCCTGCGTAGCAATGCTAATTCTCTTATGATTATTGTTTGTTTGAGGCAGCATCCTGCTGTGCAGCCCAGGCTGGCTTAGTTCTCTGTTCTCCTCCCTCAGAGAGCACTGGGATTACAGGCTCGAGCCATCACACCCAATGCCACTGTCATTTTTAAATTGTTATCGTCACCATCACCAACTGTTTTAACTTCCTTTTCAGACTTTATTTTAGACTTATTTATGTGTATGCATGTTCTGTCTGTGTGTATGTCTGTGTACCACATGCATACCTGATGCCTTTGGGAGTCAGAAGAGGATATCAGATCCTCTGGAACTAGAGTTACAGATGGCTGTGAGCCACCATATGGGTGCTGGGAATCAAATCGGGTCCTCTATAAGAGCAGCAGCAAGCGCTCGCAATCACTGAGCCATCTCTCCAGCACCCAGTTTTTCTTAAAGAGGCAATTACTTTTTTCTGTCTGTCTTTGAGTAATAACATGTACATTGTATCATTTTTCACGGTCCGGGTCCACTTAATAAAAGAACCCAACTCTTTAAGTAGCAAGTAGACCTTGGGTCTCTTTCCTTGACCTCAGGGTAAGTGCCGTTCCCGAGGGTCAGCCCTCTGCAGTCACACTGCTGATCCCAGCTCTGAGTGAGTCAGGCTGTGTTGTTTCCCTAAACACTCGCCTGCCCAGAAGGTGCTTTTTCTTCTTCATCGACTTAATGCCCGGTCTTCCTTCCACCTCAGCCTCCCAATCCAGCGACCAGGGGAAGTCCCCCATTTTATACTCCGAGGGTACACATTTCTGGCCTTATCTCTGTGACACAATAGTATCGTGTATTGGAGTGGTACCGACAGAGCAACTTATGGAAGGAAGTGTTTTCTCAGCTCCTGCTTGGAGGGACTGTCGTGGCAGGGAAGCCTTGGCGGCAGGGGCTTGGGGAAGCTGGTCACATTACAGTCAGTCAGGAAGCCGAGAGCAGAGAAGGCTGGTGCCTGGTTTGTTTTCTCTTGTCTGTCCAGCCCATGGAATGGCACTGCCCATATACAGCATAGGTCTGTTGCCTCAGTAAACCTTAATTAGATAATCCGTCATCCACATGCCCAGAGGCCTCTCTCGAGTAATTCTGCCTCCTGTAACTGGATAGTCCACATTATCATCACACTAGATGTGTTCCGTGCTCTGAGGTAACACAACCCCCACAGCTTTAGACTCTTCCCTCTGTTTGAATTTTCTGTGCCTCTGTCGCGGGCTGACCTCCACAAGAGCAGAGGCCAAACCATCCTTTCCCTTCCCGGCCGACACAATACTTTGCACTATGCTAAAAGGTAAATAATGGGTGAGATCCTGAATGAGTGGAGTGGTGAGGGAGCTCAAGCCCAGAAATCCTTGCAGGGGATCATTTGTTGTCCTTACATCAGGTCATGAGGCTAGAAGGGCTAGCCTGACCTCCAGTGGGCGCCACTTGCCGGGCTTTGGTCTTGGGTACTCAGTGCTAAGAGACAGAGGCTGTGACCCACAAAGCCGGACACGAAGCCGCAGTGTGGTGAAGTCTGTCTGGCCACCTGTCTGTGTGCCAGACACAAAGACTTTTCCTTCCTTCTTGAATCAGGGTTAGGATGAACCCCCCTGACCCTGGAGCTCTGTGTTCTGGTTTTCTGCCTCATGACACATTCTTTACTGGGTCAGAGCAGAGGTTCTGCAGACCTGGGCCAGCCTCCGACAGAGTCCACACTGGGACACGGCGAAATGAGAACAAAGGGGACAACATGGGGACTTTGTACACAGCTAAATTAATTCCGAGATTGTCTGTCCTACATTTTTCTGTGCCAGCCTGCCCTTTCTTTTATGAAACCAGGGTGACAGGAATTGATGACTGTGTGCCCTTGCTTGTCAAAATCACCTACTTAATTCTCTTTTGAAATTTGCTGTCCGTGGAAAGTGACTGAGCTAGGATGGGGATACATATTTGCTGGTTTGCCAGACACCTCCGTCCCTCTGCTCCTGCCCATTAGAGGACTCTCCACAAGGCGGACAGCCGTGAAGAAGAGAGACATACTTGCTCTTGTTGTGTGTAACTACTGAGGGAGTCTCAGACAGGGACATTTCAACTGATGTCAGCTGAACATGGTGGCTCTCCTCCCTTCTCTGGTGAGGCTGAAGTAGGTGGACCTCTGAGTTCCAGGTCAGCCTGGTGTACAGAGTAAGACCTCATCTCAAAACAAACAAGTAGACAAACAAAAACATGCAAAAGAACAAATCAACTGATTTATAGTGGTTTTGATGGTTACGTGGTCAGTAATTGAATGGGCTGTCCCAGTCTTGGCAGTGCTTAGACACTACTCGGGCTTGGGGGGACTGATTGAGGATCTCGGCCATGGAGTCAGACAGACCTGTATTTTAACACCAATTTCATCACTTACTACATGTGTGATCTAGAGCAAATAAATTTTCTGCTACTTAAAATGGGAGGTAAAAAACCAGGCAGTGGTGGCACACACCTTTAATGCCAGCACTCCAGAGGCAGGTGAATCTCTGTGAGTTCAAGCCCATCTTGGTCTATAGAGTGAGTTCCAGGACAGCCTAGGCTACACAGAGAAACCTTGTCTCAAAAACAAAATAATAATAATAATAATATAAATGGAAGGTAGAGACTAGAGAAATGGCTCAGCCATTAAGAGCACAGGCTGCTCTTCCATGGCAGCTCACACCTGTCTGTTACTCCAGTCCCAGAGGATCTGAAGCCCTCTTCTGCCTCCTCAGGAACCAGGCATGCACAATGTGCACAGATAGACATGCAGGCAAAATACCCACACACATTTTTAAAAAATAACATATTTTAAAAAAGAAAAGAAAAGGAGCCATGGAGCCATGAGAACCCACCTTAGGGCAAATTAACCTGGTCATAGAGGCCAGGAAAACTCCTTAAGGAAGTAACTATTGAACCGAGGGCTGAAGGGCAAGGAGGGCTTTCTAGAGTGACAGGGATCATGGTGGAGAACATTGTAGACAGAGAAGACAGGCTCCACAAGGGCAGGATGGAGTTGGGGAGCAGGACGGGAGGAGAGATGCCGCTCAGACAGGCTAAGGAGTCTCACTTTTATCCTTGGAAGGAAGCAGCAGAGGGCATGATCAGATTGGCAATTTTAAGAGTTTTCTGGGCTGTGGTTATGGGAGATGGCAGTTGGAGGTGGGATGGGCAAGCATAAAAGGCTGAAACCTGAGCTAATTCAATGTGTGGCTGTTCAAGAAATACGTAATGGAACCCTGGGCTAGTGAAGCGGCAGGGGAAAGACAAGTGCGCGGCCGTAAGGACCACTTAGGAGATGAAATGGTCACGACTGAGCAGTGGATTCCAGGAAGGATGAGGGTGAGAGGGTTGCCGAGGATGATACCCAGGTTTCCGGATAGAGCTGTTGCCAAGCAACAGAGTGAAAACCAGGAGGGAGCGGGGGGGGGGGGGGGGGGGGGGGGGGGGGGAGCCTGGGACATGATTTTCCCTGCAGTTGTTATTAAGTCCATGTTTGCAAAATGAAAGGTCCTAGGATGTGTGACTCCCTGGTTGCTTACCAAGGGAGAAAGTCCTCCTTACAGAGGTTGCGTGATGCAGGCAAACAGGACCTAAGGCTTAGGTCATGACTTAGGTCATTCAAGCAAGCTGTGTGACTTTAAGAGGCAGCATCACTACTCTGAGCATAAGCTCTAGAATGAAAACTTAACAGGCAAAATAGACTTGTTTGTGTCTCCAGCCTTGTTCATGTCCACTGTCACTATTTATGGGACTGTTCCTTGGAAAGCTGTTTCTTATAGATTCATTTCGATAACACATTAAGTCCAGAATGTGACCGCAGGAACCCATTTGCTCTGTCTGCTAATTTCACGGAGTGAGATGGTATCTGGATCAGACCCTTGTCTCCCTCCTCCTGCACCCCCTGCCCGTAGAAGAGGCTCAGCAGTTTGCTAGAGCCACAGAGCTGGAAGACACCCTTTGGAGTGAGTCCAATGTTCCTTTTCTTACTTGGGGCTGGAGATCTTTCTGCAGCCTACACAGTCTCTTCCTAGGACAGATGGAGCTGGGCAGAACTGTGGGGACAGGCTAAGGTCATAGACGCAGGTGGTGCTGAGCATCGGGGTGAAGGGAAGCCACAAGGGACTATCTAAAGCACTGCCCTGCTGAGCTGGAGTCATTTCTGACTCTTGGGAGAGATTGTGTACCCCTGCTACTTTCCTGAATGTCTTCCTGGGAATACGAGGTGAACTTTGGGGAAAACAGGGCAGGGGATGCTGAAAACCCAGCCTGCTCCCCTTTCCCGCCCCTGCAAATGAGACATGAAAACATGGTTTAAACCTGCTGCTGAGGTTTCCATGGCGGCTCCACTCTGCCGCCCTTCCCATTGGCTAAGAGGCCTGCGCTGGCTTTAACAGAGGCTCAGATATGGATCTCTTTCCTGATTGGTCAGCTTATGCTGCAGCGCCATAGCAACAGAGACAGAGGGACCAGTCTCTGCGAAACTTGAGTCACCATCTATCTACCTGGGGTGGGCTAAGATCCATGGGGCTGCTTGAAGGGGTGGGAGGAGGGACAGGTACCTCCTGAGCCAGTTCATAGTCAAGCCTTGGAGTTCCCACCCTGGTTGTTGAGGGCTTTGGGGGGCTGGGGGGCTTCTCCTCATGTCTATTTTGTATCTTGCAGCATCTGCTTAGTCCCTTCTTTTCTCCGAGACTTCTGTGTTCTGCAGAAGAAAAAACAAACCTCTGGAAGTGCCAGGAGTTAACTCATTTTCAAATTCTTATAACCACAAGCTAGGGTTTGTGATTATGTTGTCTCGCCTGACTTAAGGCCTTTAAAGGGCTATTGTGAGAGAACCCAGGGATCTTTTCCCTAAAACAAAACCGAACGGCTTACTCTAGGCTTACAGTCAGCAGAGCTCAGAGGAGGCGGGTCATTCGTTTTGTGTCACGTGGTGCCAGAGCTGGACTGGCCACCCTTCTGAATCCTTGTCAAGGCCACATATCCAAATCGTTGCCTTCTCCACGCTGAGAGCTCCAGGAAGCTGGCGGGAGGGCTCTTCTAGCCTGACAAAGAAGACAATAAAATTAGCAGCCCAAGCTGGGTTTAGTTACACTCAGTGCTCAGCAAGCTGAGGCAGGAGAATTGCCATGTGTTTGAGGACAACTTGGGTCCAATTCCTTCCTTTCTTCCTTTTTTTTTTCCGAGACAGAATTTCCTTTTGTAGGTCAACTCAGCCTGTCTCTGGCTCCCGAGTGTTGGGATTAAAGGTGTGCACCACTACTGTCCGGCAACAAAATGAATTCTACGCCAACCTGGGCTACAGCATAAGGCCCTGTCTCATAAATAAATAAATGAATAAATAAAGTATAATTAAATACTCTGGGTCCAGGAGTTCCCCTCGGTCTTAGAGCATATACTTACCACATGTAAGTCAATAGATTTGCTCCCAAGCGTAATTTTTTTGAGACAGGATTTCTCTGTGTAGTCCTGGCTGACCTAGAACTAGCTCTGTAGACCAGGCTGGCTTGGACTTTCCACACTGTCTCAGGGATACTCGTGTCTCTGCCGGGATGAAAGGCATGAGCCACCACACCCAGGGTATCATATTTTAAAGAGAGAATTAGGCACCTGAACCTAGAGTCCTAAATCATAGCCTCAGTCCCTCCCAGTCAGCTCCTAACTGTGGCTCTGGTGCCCCAGAGGGTCCATGTTTAACTGCAAACCCTGCTCTGTCCCTCTCTCATAAATCAGGTGAGGAAATACTCCTAACGTCCCTCCGGTCAGGCTAACTGTGTTTATCTGAGCTGTGCTGAGCTATGCATGCAGAGTGGGCCCGATGTCACAGAATGCTCATCCTAGCTACAGAAGCTGGAGCCTGGGGAGAAGGTCCAAGCAGCAAGCCCAAGGTCACAGAGTCTTAAGATTCATTTTACTTTATGAGTGTATTCTGTCTACACGTACATATGTGTACTGTATGTGCTTGCTGCCTTCAGAGGACACAGAGAGGATGTCACATTCCCTGGACATGGAGTCACATTCGGCTCTGAACCCCATGTATGTGCTGGGAACTGAGCCCCAGGTCTTCTGCAAGATCGTAAGGGTTCCTAAGTGCTGAGTCATATGTCTAGCCTTGCACAGTCTTAACCCAGGATTCTAAAAACAAGGGCACTAGCCATGGGCCATGGGCATGCTCTCCCTGCTCCTACAGAGCGCGTAGCCTCCGATGCCTGCCCTGAGAGCTGACGCTCCCATTCTTGGGTGTGGACTTTTTCTTCCACTGAAGCCACAGTCGTGGATCAATTTCTTGGCACAGACTCCGAGGACTGGATTTGTGTGAAGGAATCTGAAGTAGTTGTTCCCCAAGAAGTGACTCGGCATCCCTAGCAGGAGGGCGTGGGCAGTAGAAATAGAGGAAAGACCCCCTGCCCCAGTGTCTTTCTTAGTTCAAATCTAAGCTGAAAATAAATATTCTGGATGCTTTCTTTCTTTCCTGTTCAGCTTGGGCTTTCTAGAGTTCTTACCTTGGACCAGAGCCCAGGCACTAGGCCCGCCCTCTTGCCCTTCCCAGAGCATTGGTTTTGAAGACGACCTAGTAAAAAGTTCACACCAGCAAGTTCACACCAGCAAGGGGCAGGCACGTTTCCCTACCACAACAGTTAGAGGCATCTTTCCTGTCCCAGACACCAAGATAGCACCCGGGCCACTGGGGAGACGTGGGGAGCAGTCTGTGATGGCTCTGCTTTCGTGGAAACTGCAGCCGAGTGGAAGGCAGAGTCAGTGAGTGACTCCATCAGGATCAAGATGGTAACAGAAGACTCGAATTGAATGGGACAGAGTAATGGGACAGTCATAGACTACTCGTGGATAGGGGTTGGCGGGAGAATGGGGCCGTACAAGACGACCAGGAAAGGTTCTTTGAGGAGGTGGCAACCAAACAGATACCTGGGTGACAAGTAATTGTGCCATCTCTCTTTGACCATGTAGCAGATATTTTAAACTTTGGTGGATCTTCTGCCTGTTTCTCCTGGTTACACATGCAGATACATCCAACTGGAAGTGCAGGAGAGCTGGAAGGATGGAGAAAGCCACCGAGCTGCCCTGTAGCTAGCACTGGCTATTGGCTGTCACGTGGCCTAGAGGTGGTCCAGGAGTGCCATTCCAAGAGGATGAAGGTCAAAGATTGTGAGGCCTGTGGCAGCCTGGGGTTAAGATACACTCAGTTGTCAAAGGGAGTCCCGAGGCAGGCTGCAAACTTCCAGCAGTGCTCTGGGAGGCCAGAAGAGGGTGTGCCATTTCCTGGAGCTGCAGTTAAAAGTGGCTGTGAGCCAGATATGAGTGCTGGGAACTGAACTCCAGTCTCAACCGCTGAGAATCTCCAGCCTGAGATGTCTGTTCCTGGTGCTCGGCAAGGGTCTGCACCCCACATGAAGCTCCACTGGAAATATTCCAGCCAGCCATAGTACAATGCCAAGACCCTGAAGTCGATCTGAGCCTTGAGCAGCACAGTTCCCTGCTTTCCCAGTTTCCTAGTTTGTTAAGCGTGAACTACAGACGTCTCCCTGCCTCCCTTGTAGGTATACAGAGTGCAAGAGCCTCCAAAAGCACACAAGCTTTAAGGGAGAGGGGCTCCCTGGCTCCTTTAAGGCCTACAGAATGCCTTTGGGTCGGCTTAGAATTTTGGTTGCTGGCTCTTGGTGTTCCACGCTTACTGGTGTTTTTTGAGGACCACAGGCAACAGGGCAGCAATACTCAGCACCTGGGGTCACTGGAGGAGATTCTGGGGAGGGGGAGAGGAAGGCCTTGCTAAGCTTATGGCATGAAAAGATGCCTTGCTGCCCTGGATGGTAGCTGAAGAGAAAAACGCTAGGAAAATTCTGGGGCCCAAGGAAGGCCCAGAAGAGGTGAGATTCTAACTGGTCCAGGGAGGGGCTTGTAGACACACAGATTTGTATGAAGTAAGGGAAGCTGTTGGCAGGCAAAGTGCCAGGAGCTGTTTGCCGACTTCCTATTTTTTACTAAGTAAACAAGGCAGACATAGGAAACCGCTTAGGACACCATGGGGACCCACAGGAGGTGCTAGGGCTAGAGAAGCTTCCAGGAGGAAGCAAGGGTGCTTCAGAGGCCTAACAGAGGAGTCAGGTCAAGCCCCAGAGGCAGAGGGAGAAATAGGTAACAAGAGAGTCACTATGGAAGGAACAATGACTTCCAAGAGGCCAGAGGGGAAGGAAAGTTTGGGATCTTCAAGTTGTCTGAAGCGGAGTCTAAATGAAGGCCGGGATAACCTTGGCGCCTGCTCAAGACCCCAGTCTTGCTCTCTGAAGGCAGTAGACACAGGGCTGCCTGCTTTATCAAATACAGGCTGCATTGCTCAGTTTTCAGACGAATAACAATGTTTTCTCTTAGCATGTGCAGTGGGTCATCCCTCACTGAAGCAGCCCCTGCCTTCCCCTCCTACGTTCTTAGTGTCCCTCTGTCCCTGTGTAGGATCCCAGAATGGCTTCGGGCATTCTGAAGGAAGGTCCCCAGATTTGTGAGAAAATACACCAGAAGGGGACCAGGAGGTGGGTGGGAGGGGTGGGGAGTGGGCAAGATGAGGCTTCTGCTATTGTCCTGGCCCCCAAAGGGAATGCCGTTGTGCCTGTGACATCATCTGCCTTTCCCCCAGGCAGGTGGCCCTGCATAAACCTCCCAGCCAGCAAAGTCCTGAGGGACTGCTGATCTGCATGGGACAATCTGGACCACATGGCTTTCTTGATCCTCAGCATCCTCATCTGTTCAACAGATGATGGGGGTACGTCCACTGCGGGCTTTGCCATCCCCTCTACCTCTCCTGGTAAGGGACATGACGATGAAGTCATTCGGTGCCCCGCTTCTTTTCCTCCTGTCTCATGATGCTCTTTCCCTGGCCACCGGATCCATGTAGAGCCTTCACATCATGCTCGGAAGAAGAGGTTCCACATTTGTGGAGGGCCCACCGCACGCTAGCAAATTCTCTGCATTCCTTGCCTCAACTGATGCAGCAGCCCTGAATGTCTTTGCTCCATTCCTCAGACAGTAAACTGAGGCTCTTGATCCCATAGCTGTGCAGGGTGGTCTGGCTGGCGCCGGCACTCTTCCCTCCCACCGTCTCCAGGAAACGTCCCCCAGGAACCCCTAATCCCATTTATTTAGGACTCGGGCTGGGTCAGCAGTCCTGTTGTCCCACTGCAGACCACACGCTGCCCTGGCCTTTTCAGAGTTAAGCCAGGGACTAAAAAGGGTTGGCGGAATGCTCATTTGCCAGGCTGTGTGACTTAGGAAAGCCTTTCCCCTCTGTGCCCTCCCCATGGCTCCACAGAGCCCAGACATGGCCCCTTCCAGCTCCTCTTGCCTGCAGCTCTGCGGCAGTAAGGCCACATTAAATATTAACGGGGCAGCTCCTGGCACCACCGAGACGTCAATTACTGCTTGGTGAGGGCTGAGGCTGCCTTCTCAAGGTGAAGCGGTGACCGGAATTCAGATAGCTCCCGTGGTGTCCCAGGGGGCTGACTGTGGGACTTGGAGAAGATACTGCTAATGTAAGGCATGGCAGAGGTCCAGAGCTTTCTCTGCTGCCCCTCCCAGAGCATCCTATGCCTGGCATGATGAAGTATTTGCTGAGCACCTGCTCTCCGCCCGACGTGGCACTGTGCTCCAGGGGTGCAGCTGTAGTGTGACAGCGGCTTTACTTCGGGGGGCTACCCTTGTGGTGGAGAAAAGAGAGAAAGCCCCACTGTAGGACAAGATGGATGCCCACCCTTGCCTGACCCCAAACCATCCTTCCAGAGGAAGCTAGTTTCTGCTGAAAGCAGATGAAGGAAAGGGTCTGAGGTAGGAAAAGAGAAGGGGTAAGGCGAAGGGAACCTGACAGAGGACAGAGCCTGGTCCCAACTTTTTCTAGCCATTTCTCTGTAAATTGTATCTTCACCTCAGGCCTGGGGTGGAGGAGACACAAGCCACAGCTAGAGATAACACAGGCCTACAGCACAGAAGGCAGAAAGCACAGGGCGCTGCCAGAATAGCTCCCAGGCCTGATCCCCTTAGGCACTCCAGAGGCTGAGCGCGGGCGGGGATTGACTTCTGCTAAATAGTGAGATCTTATCTCGAAACAATAGCTACCTTACCCAAAAGAAAACAGCTCCAGGCCTTTGTCTGTTCTCATCACCCTCCCAGGAATTCTTATCCCCGTAGTCCGTTGTCCGAGCAGACAAACAGGCCCAGAGAGGAGCCCTGACAGGACCAGGTCCTGGGGATTCACAGGACACGTGACTTCAGGCTGCAACTTACCCTTTCACCCACACTTCAGCCACAGGCCACCCGGGTAAAGAGTTGTTAGTGTCAGCATTCAGGCATGCATCCTGGCTTCTCTCAGGGGCCTAGCAGGACTAGTCAGCAGCAGCCAACATGTGACACCTTAGCCACTAAGTAGCGTTCTCGCCATATGTGCGTGCGCTGTCCCCTTATACAAAGCAAGCCCTTCCTGCCCCTCTTTCTTTCCTTCTGCTCTAGCTCAGAGGCCACCTCTGCACCTCCCTCCAATAAACCTCCCAGTGAGCTCTGTTGCATAGTGTGACTTGTGGTACCCTGGGCTCCAACTTGCCAAGGTCGCCTTCCACATTAAACTATTACAGTGTCAAACCTAAAGCCCCAACAGCTAGTAATAGTGAAAAGCAGAGAAAACAGTTATTCTGTGTGGCCACGTGGGAAGAGGAACAAATAATGAGACCTAGTGGCACTGCCCCCACCCCTGGTCAAGTCCCTGGGGGCCCTGACGTGATGTTTAGGTTTAAATAGAGGGCAAAAGGTAAGCATAACTAGGCAGTCCTGGGTGGGGTGTGTCCTCTCATCCTGGTCTGGCTTCAGTCTCTTGATTCTCAATGGTGGTCTGAGGAGTTGAGAATGCTGTAGGATTGCTTCCGGGAGACAAACTCTTCCTGGCTGGCACCAGGCATTACCAGGCTTTTCCTGAGGGACTCTTCTGAGAATTCTGGGGAAGTCTAATTTCTTGGAGACCGTTGCTTTAATAGTCTGATAGTCAAAGGGAGAAACTACCAGTCCCTCTTTCAAATATCTTAACTTTGAGGCTAGAGAGATGGCTCAGGGGTTAGGAGGGCTTGCTGCTCCTGCAGAGAATTGAAGTATGCATGGTTTCTAGCACCTACATTGGGAAGCTCAACACTACCTGCAACCCTGGCTCCAGGGGTTCTGATGCCTCTGGCCTCTTTGGGCACTGTACTCCTGTGTGTGTGTTTGTGCATGAAAACACACATAAAACAAACAAAATTAAAAATGAAACACTTTTTTTTGCATCTTAGTTGGATATGGTGGCATTCACTTTTAACCGCAGCACTTGGGAGGTAGAGGCAGGTGAATCTCTATGAGTTTGATGCCAACCTGGTCTACATAGCAAGTTCCAAGCCAGCGAGGGAGCATATGTAGATAACATAGTGAGACAAAACACCAACAAAAAAACCCAAACAAGGCAAAAATGTGAAGAACTGGTTTGAAGGGGGCAGAATGCGAAAGGAATAATGCCACCAAGTTAGTGGTGGGTGGGTTGTTGTTCCCTTGCAACACTACAACTCCCAGCATCCCTCTGGACTCCAGCGCACGCAAGCGCGGGACACATTTCCCAGAAGCCTTTGCAAGGACAAGCCACGAGTTCGCCCCCTTCCCTTCCCTTCTTGTCCCTTCCCTTTGTCCCTTCCTTTCACTTTTCCTAGTGTGTTTTCCCCTCCCATTAAAAAGTGTACCACGTGGTACCGCCGCGTGTCTGTGTCTTTTCTAGCGTAACCCTCGTCTAACCCGCAGAAATTAAGAACAACATTTGGTTAACCTCTCCGTCCAGTGCCCGAGGCTTTGCCTCTGGGTTTCACCGACAAGGTCTAGAGAACTGACAGCCTTCGCTCACCACCACCTGTTCCCACGGCCATTTCCACCGCTTCATCCTGATCCGTGAGTTACCCTGGGTTCACTTCCTTCCCCCTGGGGCGTTCAAAGACTGTCCGGCCGGCTTTCTTTGCGCACCTCGGGCTAGGGCTAGGTTGCTAACCTGCCTCCCCCAGTTTTTTGCCCTCGGCCAAAACGCTCAGTCCGCTCACCCGAGTTCGGTGCTCCGGGCTTTTTCTCTTTTTTCTTCCTTTTTTTCTAACTTTTTTCCTGTCCGCTTTCGGGCCGCTTCTTGTGGCACCTCCGGGCCCTGTGCCCTAAAGAGCTTAATCGCCTCCTCTCCGCCGGGACTTTCTCTCCCGGACGGTTGCTGGGTCGGGGCAGTTAAGAGTTAGCACGCCCCAAGAACGCCCGGGATGCCAGCGCTCTTGGCTTGCCGTGTTCGCGGTAATTGTCTCCTCCCAGCCGGGGCTTTTCCTCCCCCCGTATGGTAGCTGGGTTCGGGCCAGTTACCTTTTGCGGACAGACTTCGTTTCGGTTGTGGGCTCTGTAACCAACCCCCACATCTGGAAGGCTGGTGCAATGCCATCCCTCTGGGGACCCTCTGCTCCCGCCGCCGCTATGGATCCCGCAGACAAACCTCAACCCCCCTGCCTCCACACCCCCCCCCCACTGCGCCTGGGGGGGCCACTCGCTCTCGCTCCGCCCAGTTGAGCGACAGCGACAGCTCACCCATTACCGTTCCTTCTCCGGGCCAGCCTCGCCCCACTTCTCCCGCAACAGGTCGTGCGTGTCTTCCGATTCTTCCCTGCCTCCTCTCCGCCACAGGCCACACAGGCAGCTTGGAGCGTCTCCTCCCTGTCCTACGCCTCCCCCTCGGTCTTCCAAGGCCCCTCTAGGCTCCCACTGTCACTAACCACCACTCTCCCTTTGTTACACCTAAGGATATCAGGCTCCTAAAAGCTACAGCAGCCTCCTGTCAGATCTGCCAAAAGTCAGATCCCAGGACCAAATATTCACTTAACCGTTTGTCTCCACAGCTCAAGATAATCCTTCATACATGGTGATCCAAACCGGACCCTGTTCTCTTAGGTTCCAAAGGACGCCGGATTCAGTTCCCCCTACTACAGTCTAAGGACAACAATGGTCCCGATCCGTCGCTGTGTTAACACACCCTCCCTTCTTTAAATTCATAAATAACCGTCTAGCTGTCGTTACAGGTACCCCCATCAAATACGAAGGCAAGTGGTAAGCAGATTCTCCTCTACAAAGCTCTTTTACGTAACAGGCCAGCCGCTGCCTGCAGCAGTGGCCCCTGAAATGTTAAGAGATGTATGGTTAGAATCTATTTCTTTTAAGACAGTTTCCTTAAGCTCCAGGATGCCAGCCCAACGGATCAAACACAAAGGAATAAGTATCACTTAATTTTTTTTTATCATTTCTTAACCCCGGACATCCTAAGACCCTCTCCCCCCCCCTCTTCACCCCAGCTCTCCAAAAATTCCCCCCCCCTTCTTTTAATTTTTTTTCTTTTACTAATGCAACTTTTGCCTTCCAGCATCTTAATGATGACCCAGCTACTCAGGAAAAGCCACACAGATTTCTTCAATCAGCCGCCTCAGACGACAGCCAGGACTTCAAACATCAGTGACCAACTACACCAGCCAGCAACCCTGGACATCATTGACCAACTACACCAGCCAGCAACCCTGGACATCATTGACCAACTACACCAGCCAGCAACCCTGGACATCAGTGACCAACTACACCAGCGACCACAAACGCCAATGGGACATTGCCAAGATAATCGGACATTCCCTGGACCCCTCAACGCCCAAAGTCAGCAGGAAGCAGCCATGAGAGACTGGACTACGCCCCCATTCCCTACCCTTTAAGGTCCCCCAATTTTTTTTTTTAATCAAACCAAAAGGGTGAAATGTTGTTCCCTTGCAACACTACAACTCCCAGCATCCCTCTGCCAGGTACAGACCCAAGACCAGCAACTCATTCTAACATATCTTGGAGTAAGATAGTGTCTTCGATTGCTTTTTTATGGCCATGATTCTGTAAATTCCCTGCTGCCCCAAGACTTCTCTGACCCAGTCACTTCATGTTTCATAGCTGTTAGGCTGAGGCGATCGATCCTCTCACAGTTAACAGGTTGTTTTTTCTTCAGTAGCCCTGACTGTTCTGGAACTCACCTGTAGACCAGGCTGGCCTCGAATTCACAGAGATCCACCTGCCTCTGCCACCGGAGTGCTAGGATTCAAGGCGTGCACCACCACCGCCCAGCTCACAGTCCTCTTAAGGGTACTAATGGCATTGCCACAATCTCCTGTAGAAGTCACCCAGTCCTTCCTTCAGTCACAGTTTCATTCTCCTGGCAAAAGTCCAACGTCTAGCAAGGACAGTGCCATTACCACGTGCCCATTTCCATGAGAGGAAGCTGAAGTAGAGAGAGATGCACCGACTCGGCTGTTGGGAGAGAGCTGGGATTGCAAGTGAGGTCCAGTCTCTCATACTATTCGAGCTGCTGAAGCTGGCCAGTTCAGCCTGAGCCCTGTTCCCACCTCAGCTCCTTCCCTGGTCATTTAGTCTTCTCTTCTTCCTCCTTTGTCCCTCTCTTTTATCTCCCACTCAACTGCCAACTAATCAGTCAGTTGTCAATGAAACGACTTTATTTCTCCACTGGGGTGTATGTGGCAGGCAGTGTGACCATGATCTCTCTTTTTTTTAAAAGATATTTATTATGTATACAGTGTTCTGTCTGCATGTATCCCTGCATGCCAGAAGAGGGCACCAGATCTCATTACAGATGGTTGTGAGCCACCATGTGGTTGCTGGGAATTGAACTCAGAACCTCTGGAAGAGCAGTCAGTGCTCTCAACCTCTGAGCCATCTCTCCAGCCTCTTATAAAGAGGGTCCTAGTGTGTGTTTCTGTAAAAAAGAGAAGGTAGAAAAGGAAGAATTGGCCGGGCGGTGGTGGCGCACGCCTTTAATCCCAGCACTCAGGAGGCAGAGGCAGGCAGATCTCTGTGAGTTCGAGGCCAGCCTGGTCTACAAGAGCTAGTTCCAGGATAGGAACCAAAAGCTACAGAGAAACCCTGTCTCGAAAATCAAAAAAAAAAAAAAAAAAAAAAAAACAGAAAAGGAAGAATTGCATTCGATTCTGCATCCATAGAGTAATCCCTGAGTTCGGGACTCCCACCACCCCAGCATCTGAGAGACTCTGAGGACAGAGGAAAACTAAGCTGTATCCTCAGGTGTTTTCATCCTACCAGGAAAATGGCCACTTCCTAAGGAAGTAGGAAACAGAGTTGAAATGACAAGCAACATGGACTCTATGGTCAGAAAGAAGGAGGCTCAAACGATAACTCTCCTATTAACTGCAGGCCTCTCCGAACTTCAGTTCCTCCATCTGTCCAATGGGTGTAAGAGAGACAGATGTGATAAGGAATAGATTATACGTTAAGTGAACTTCAGTTCCTTCAACTGTCCAGTGGGTATAAGAGAGACAGATGTGATGAGGAATAGATCATATGTCACATTAAGTGAACTTCAGTTCTTCCATCTGTCCAATGGGTATAAGAGAGACAGATGTGATGAGGAATAGATCATATGTCACGTTAAGTGAACTTCAGTTCTTCCATCTGTCCAATGGGTATAAGAAAGACAGATGTGATGAGGAATAGATCATATGTCACATCAAGTGCACACAATGCTTGATGCCTGTTACTTAGCCAATAAACACCAACCTTATCTATATCACTTTATGCAGAGAGAGGATACTAGAGTTATGCTGGAAATAGGCGGAAATTGAATTATTTAAACAGGCCCGATAACTTGAGCTCGATCCCTGGAACTCATGGTAAAAGCAGAGAACATATTTATTCATGAAAGTTGTCCTATAACTTCCACACACATATATGTAATTAAAAGGAGGCAAAGAAGGAATTAAAAAAAAGGGACAGTTTTCACCATGTAGCACAAGTTGGCCTCAAGTCTTTTTCAAGTGCTGTGATTGCCACAGATTATGATCTCTGCTACCTGCTATGAGAGTGTTTCTTTAAAGATTTATTTCGATGTGGGTGTGTGCACTTCAAGTGTCGGAAAAGGGATCAGATAGCCTGGCCCTGGACTTCCAGACGATTTTGAGTCACCTGATGTCGGGGCTGGGAACCGAGCTCCGGTCCTCTCCAAGGGCTCTTCCGGCTGAGTCACCACTCCAGCTCCTGCAGGTTATCTCTTGTTGGAAAAACAGGGCAGGCTCTTTGCAAAGGTAGGGTTTGCTGCTTGTGTGTCACAGCGCACGCCTTTAAGCCTTACACCTGGGAGGCAAAGGGAGGTGGATCACAAGTTTGAAAGCTTGAGGTCAGCCTGGGCTGTGTACAGAAAACTTGTCTGAAAAGGGGAGGGAGAGCTACTAAAAAAACAGAAAAGCTGGGAGGGATAGATAAGGACATTTTAGTGGGTAGACATTTGTGGGCAGAGTATGGGAACATGGTGTGCCCAAGATGTCCAGGGACTGAGCACTGAGTTTTAAAAGCAGCTCCAGGATCATGCTATAAAGAACGAAGTGGAAACCTTGGTATCTTAGTAGGGAAGAAGCCTTCCCATCAGCCCTGTGCTACAGAGCAACCACCCACCCCCACCCCGGGACTCAGCCTTCTCCTGTGGCCTTGGCCCTCCCAGATTGCTTTGTTTCCTGAGCCAGGGCCAGTCCACTGCCATCATCTGGAAGAAGCCAGAAGGCAGTAACAATCTGTTTGCCTCCTACTAACATCCTGGGGAGGAAAAGATGTTTTTTTAGCACAGTTGCCTGGCAGGGAACCTTGGCAAAAACTCAGTGACCCTCTCCTTTACTTCCCAAGGAACCATTTAAGGAGCACTTGACAGTCACAATCTCAGCCCATGCTCAGAGGACTCTGACGGGTCAGGGGCAGCAGGGCAGACAGAGCCAGACTCCTGTGTCACACTCAAGTTGGCCAGCCTACATCTTGCTTGGCTTCATTTCCCTTAGTTTTAGAATGGGAAGAATACTGACCTCACCTTAGCCAAATGGGAGTGTGTTGGCAAGCTGCTGCCCCATGGCCTGCTAAGGAATAGGAATTTGTTTCCTTGTCTCATTGATACAGTCTCAACTGTTTATACATTTCTTTTTGAGACAGGATTTCCCTTATTATTTATCGCTCTGACTGTCCTGGAACTCAATATGTAGACCAGGCTGTACTCAAAAGAGATCCGCTTGCCTCTTCCTCAAGAGCCCATGTGTACGCCGCCATGCCCCGGCTTTATTAATCATTTACTTATTTGGAGTGCTGGCCGAGTCTTGCACATGCTTGGCAGCTATTCCGTCACTAAATCAGTGTCAGTGCCACACCTGTCTGTAGGAGCGGCCCTGCTTTACCAGCTGAATTCTCACACTGTTTGATTTTTCCAACACCCTAGACCTTCAAGCTAGAAAACCAAAGAACATTGCCATCCACCAGTAAGGTATTTATGTCATAGAAAAAAAATCCTAGGGTCAAAGGCAAAGCAACAGCTTCCTCAGGCCCTGCCCCTAGCTCTTTTCCTAGCCTGAGACAGCTTCTCCTACCTGGGCCAAACCCACAGAAACCATACAGAAGCTGGAGGCAATTATGCAGGAGCTTCAGATGAAAGGATCTAGAAAATTCTGGCAACCCCTAAGTTTGATGGGGTAGTAACACCTACCTATAATCCTAACACTTGGGTGGAGACAGAAGGCTCAGATGTTTGAGGCTATCAGGAATCTATCTCAAAAGATTAAAACAAACACAAATTCGAGGTGGACAAGATTGAACCTATCTGTAATCTCAGTCAGCTCATGGAAAGCTGAGCCAGGAAAATCAGGAATTTGAAGCCAGCCTAGGCTACATAGTGAGTTTGAGGCTAGTCTACATTGTTGCATAGCAAGACCCTATCTCAAAACAAAAGACAAGTCCCCTGAACTTGTTCAGAACAGAAGCAAAAGCCCTTTCCCGCCTTGTCCCATCACCAGAGCCCAGCTCTGAACATGAGCCTGAGAGAGACGGGAGCCGTGAACCGAGTCCAAGAGCCAGAAGTTCGAAGCAGCAGCTCACAGTTTGCAGCTCCCAGGACATTTTCGTGCCTCTAAGTGCCAAAAGCTGCTGTGGGTGCTGCATTGCTTCCAAGTGAGCCCCTGAAAGGGTCAGGCTCCGGGTGGCTGGGAAACCTGTGGCTCAAGCCCAGGTTGGTGTCAGATAGCTGGTGGGAGAAGCTTAGATGATGAAGATCTGACCCTTCTGTGTGAGGGTGACAAGCTGTGGCTAAGAAGAAACCGGGGACAGTGTCTGGGGTACGGTCACCACTCTGAAGCTCAGACGAGGGTAAGGGATTGTTAAGCATTAGCTGCTGCTACTACTGACAGTGGCGCTCATCATTGGCAGAGGAATCAGAAAAGTCATTCTGGCAGCAAGCTGACTGCACCAGGGTGTGGCAAGGAGTCTTATCTTGGTGACACTAAGCTCAAGATGGTAGCCATGCCGACTGTGTGACTGCCACCTCTCTGGAACAATACCAGGTCTTTTCTGTAATATGTCCCTTGGTGTCCAGATATCTCGGGCAGTTCAGAGTGTACCAGAGTATCTGATATGGGGAAGAGAGAGACAAACAAACCAGGCCATAGCTTTTCTGGTCAGTGGACTCCGGATGGAAGGTTTTGGTAATGTGTTGGGAATCCAGCCATGCTGAGGGAGCAGTCAGTCCCTAGCACTGTGCTCAGAATGGGGCACAGCAAAGAACCAAACAGAACTGAGATGGCTGGTGCTTATCCTATGGTGTTGCTGAGTGTGGTGCTCTGATTGGTGCAAAGGTTTCTTTGTAGGCATTTTCTAGTATCCTTATGATTTTCTCTGGGCACCTGTAAAACCTCATTGTTTCCCAAAGTCCTTTCTTCCAAATGCTACCGAATGCCTTCCTGAAGTCAATGTAACAGACATATAAGTCTTCTCTAAATTCTTCATATTTTTCTGCCAGTTGCCTCAAAGTGAAGATCTGATCAATTGTGTTCCTGTTAGCTCTGAATCCGCACTGGGCCTCTGCTAGGATTTCCTGTTCTGCCCTTGATCCTTTGTAGGATAATGGAGATCTTGCTGTTATGGCACAAGCTAATGCCCCTGTAATTTGAGCAGTCCAGCCTGTCCTTCGTGTATGTGGGAATTATGACCGAGTGCTTCCATTCCATGGGAATCTCTTTGTGTTCCCATATCTCCCTGAAGAGTCTGAGAAGCCTCGGCCCCCGAGCCTACTGTAGCTGTCTTCAGCTCTTCCACTGTGATGTCATCCACTCCTGGGGCCTTCCTGTCTCTCACTCTCTTGATAGCTTCCTCTATCTCGCTCTTGTCAATATTTAATATTTCCTCATCGTCTTTGGTGTTTGAGTGGCTGCCAAGATGTTTCTTGTCGCAGTATTGTCTCCATCTCTGCTTTACTTCCCCTGGTCCTGTTAATAAATGACCTGCCCATCTCTAATCGCTCGAATCTGAGGAGCACATCTGACAGTCAAAGTCTGTGGAGAACTAAGTGATGAGTTAAAGACAATCACCGAAGTGTTGCAAGGATGCGTCCTCTCACCACTCTTTAATATATTCCGGGAATTAACTATAGCAACAGCCCTGGAGGATGTGGAGCTAGGCGTGCCAATAGGTGGCATGCAGATCAATAACTTGTGTTTCGCCGACAATACAGCACTACTTGCTGAAAGTCCAAATGAGCTGCAGGCCGTGGCAAATAGAGTGGTGGAAGTCAGTGAAAATCTTGGTATGACGGGCGGTGGTGGCGCACGCCTTTAATCCTAGCACTCGGGAGGCAGAGGCAGGCGGATCTCTGTGAGTTCGAGACCAGCCTGGTCTACAAGAGCTAGTTCCAGGACAGGCTCCAAAACCACAGAGAAACCCTGTCTCGAAAAACCAAAAAAAAAAAAAAAAAGGTAATCTGTCCCGGGGTCTCTGAAGACTCGGCAGCTGTCTCTAGGGCTCAAAGAGCAAAGGTCCTGGTAGGAGATTAGAGTGCAGTTAGGGGACTTGTGTATACTTCTCACAGTTTGACCCGAGTCATCCCTTCATCCTTCCTTAGTTCATGTCACAGGGCAGTGTGCTTCCATCTGGTGGAAGCAAGTGTTTTACACTGGCTCTGTCAGCTTATAGCTGTGTGACTTTCTTTAGGTCACAAACATTTCTGAGCCAGTTTCCTCAACTATAACATGGAAATTGGAACTGTACGTACCTTAAGGAGTCATCGCAAAATTAATATACAAAAAATTACAGAGCACGGGAACATGCTATCGAGCATGGAGGGGCTAAGATGAAGCTGACTGAGAGGAGGGGCTGGGGCAGTCCTGAAGCACCCCAGTACTTTAGTGCAAGCTGCAGGACGAGCTCATACTGCAGATGGAAGTAGCAAAGCAGCAAAAGGGTGCCCAGAGAGTGCAGAACCAGAGATGCTAAGAGGAGACCTTCTTGGAGGGAGAAGCGGCAACCAAGCCCAGTGCCAGAGGGCCAGGGAGGTGAGGACTACGGAGCATCTCTGGTGGCCCCGAGGAGGCTGAAGTGCAGCAGGTAAAGAAGGCAACAAGAGCTCTGTGGGAGAGTCAAGGTGTCACCTACAACATTTCCTGGGCATTGTGTACTGCTGTATCAGAAAGTTACAGACTGGGTAACTTAAAAAATTTGAAATTTGCCCCCACACTGTCCTAGGTTTGGGGGCTCAGAAAGCCTAGGATATGAAACCGGTCAGCCTCTACTTGGCCTCCCTCTGGGGAGTGTCTTCTTGCTGTGTCACTTGGCAGAAGATGGAAGGACATTCTTTTTAAGGGGCCCAGAATAGTTTTCTCTAGCCCTTTCCTAGCTGGTATTAATCCTTTTATGGAGGAGGAGCCCTCATGATCTCAACACTTCCGATCAGGGTTTTCCTCAGAAGCACTGTGGGCTCTCACCAGGCTCAAAGACAAGGCTTGCTGGGCCTGGTGGCACACGCCCACAACCGCAGTACTCAAGGTGGGGTATGGCAGGAGAATCACAAATCTGAGGCTCTGGGCTACATTTGACACCCTGTACTGACATAACAACAATAACGAACTTTCAGTGAAATGCAGGCCTGGCAGCCATGAGCTGGGATTTGAGTGAGCACCTAGAAGAAGAACCCCATCTGTGAAGTTCCACCCTATTTGAAGAATCTTCTTTGCTGATAAAAATCAAGGCTAACAATCCGACTAATATTTCCCCGAACAAGTATCCTTTTTTTTTTTAAATTGCAGGTTTGTCTTCTTTCCTTCTTTTCTTCTTCTTCTTCTTCTTCTTCTTCTTCTTCTTCTTCTTCTTCCTCTTCCTCTTCCTTTTTTGGCACTGGCATTTTGCCTGCATGTATGTCTGTGTGAGGGTGTCAGATCCCCTGAAACTGGAATTACAGTTTGAGCTGCCATGTGGGTGCTGGGAATTGACCTGGGTCCTCTGGAAGAACAGCCAATGCTCTTAATCACCAAGCCACCTCTTCAGTCCCCTAACAAGTATTTTAAAAGAGTATGGCAGCCCAGGCATGGTGGCACACACCTTTAACCCTAGCATTTGTTGGGCAGAGGCAGGCAGATCTCTGTGAGGCCAGCCTGGTTCACATAGTGAGTTCCAGGACAGACAGGCTATATAGAGAAACCCTGTCTCAAAATTAAAAAGAATCATTTAAAAGCCTAGCTTTTAAGATACTCCACAATCCCCCTTTCCACAAGCCTCACTTCCTGTTCCTGGATGTATCTTCTCACTCTTTGACTTTATTTTTATTAAACCTCTGTGCACACAACAGCACATCCTGGTATTTTTCTTATCTCCTTCAATGTCCAGCAAACCTGTCTTTTGTTTTTGGATCTCCTCTTCTCAGAGCCAGCGTTGTACCTGGGGCTACTGCAGTCCTGAGATGTAGCAGGTGCTTAGTGACAATCTTGGCGGACTGGAGACAACTCCGTGTCTGGAAAGGGTCTTCTGCTCAAACCAGGGGTAAGATCCCCATCGCCTGACCCCAGCACCCAGAGGTAAGAAGCCAGGCATAGTGGAACATGCTTGGACCCCAGTGCAGAGGAGATGAAGGCTGGTGGATTCTTGGGGTTCTAAGGCCAGTAGGCATAGCCCAGTTAGTGAGTTCCAGGCCAAATGAGAGATCTGTATAAAATAAAACCAAAACACACAAAAATGAGTGGCCAGTGAGATGACTCAGCCAGTACAGGCATTTGCAGGTAAGCCAGATGACCTGAATTCCTCCCAAGAACCCACGGGTAGAGAGACAATTGCCCCAAGTTGTCCTCTGACCTCTATACATGCATCCCTCACCCACCTGCCTCCCACCCAAATAAATGGAAGCTTTTAAGAAAGTTTCAAACGTTCTCTCTGTATATTTAAAAATGACAATGACAGCTCCCAAAGAACCAGGTTCATCTCTGCCCCTAGTCTTCAACGTGAGCAGAGAGTCCCCAGTCAACGAAGGCCCCTTCTCCTGTGCTACCCTCGGTTTTGTTTTCCATTTTTCTGGAACTCTTTCTGTAGACCAGGCTGGCCTTGAACTCACAGACACCTGCCTGCCTCTGTCTCCAAACAGCCGGAATTAAAGGCAAGCGCCACTACACTCTGGCTAGTGTGATTGTTTTTTGTTTTTTTTTTCTAGCTCGATTTAAGGCCCAACCCAGGATCCTTTTGCAGAGAATGACAGGACTGGGAGGGGCTTAGTGACAAGTCAGACCATTGCCACAGAAATCCAAAAAGATACTGAAATCAGATTTTAGTCCCCCCTACACACAGGATGTGTGCCCTTGTTTTGCATTTTTGCTCCTACTTCCGCTGAAGCGTCCACCTCAGGTCCTCACACCAGGCAAACACGGTACCTCTGCTTTTACCCCCAACTCCCTTTCAAAGATTTGAAACAGGGTAAGTCCGACCTGTATGGTCGCCAACTTTTTTTTTTTAAACCAGGGTCGTGGCGTGCACTTCCTCTTTGAAAAAACGGGGGTCTGTTGTGCCCTTCCTGGAGTGGTCCGTATGAAATAGGTGCGTGCCCGTTAATGCCCAGCACTGGGCCAGCTCTCAGCCGTGAACGTTAAACTCTGCCAAGCCACCCAGTCCAGTGAAAGCCAGAGCTGGCCCAAAGCCACTTCCCAGGGAGCAGCATGGTGGGTTCTAGTGTGTCTCTGAGGGGCCCCCGAGTGCTGGGTGTGGCTAAGGCGAGCACAGCCTACCCTCAGTGGCGACCGCGGCTTCCCCACACAGGGTTTATAGCTGGCAGGACCCTCCTCAAGCCTGAGCTCTAACGTGGGCTCTGTGGCACTCTCCTGGCTTGGGCTGCGACAACGCCTGCCTGAGGAACCAGCGCCGCCGCACCCCGACCGCTCCCCACCCTCCGACACTGCGGCGGTAAAATGCAGCACTCCGAGGGCGCCTGCGCAGCTCTCCAGCGCGGCCCTCGCCGCAGCTATTTATAGTACATGACGTCACCTTAAAAAAGACCGTTAGGGCTGGGCCGCCCCGCCCCCCTCTCGCGCCTCCCGGCGGGCCGCTCCGACTGCGCAGGCGTGGTCGCGTCCTCCCTCCCCACCCGCCCGCCCGCCCGCGGCGCCCCCTGTTCTCTCTAGGCGGCTCCGCGGCCCTCGCCACTGCGCGTGCAGCCAGCCAGCGAGAGGGCGCGAGCGGCGGCGCAGCCTGCAGCCTCCCGCCAGCCGGCGAGCCAGTGCGCGTGCGCGGCAGCGGCCTCGGCTGCGACCGGGAAGCGGACAGGCAGGCGGGCGAGCGAGCGAGCAAGCAGGCGATTCGGGCGCGCGAGGCGAGGCCGAGTCGCGAGCGACATGGGGGACCGAGAGCAGCTGCTGCAGCGGGCGCGACTGGCGGAGCAGGCGGAGCGCTACGACGACATGGCCTCCGCCATGAAGGCGGTGAGCGCCCCGGGAGTCCCGGGGGGCTGTGGGGCGGGCTCGGGCCTGGGCGGCCACTCTCTCCCTGCGCACGGCGGGCCACCTTTGGGGCGCGGCGGCCGCCGGACTCTCCGTTTCGTGAGGCCCGGCCGGGGCGGGGTCCCCCTCTCGGAGACTGGCAGGCGGGGGTCGCCGGATCCTAGCTCGGAGCCCTGGTGGGGGAGGGGGTACACGAGGAAATCGCGTTTCTACGTCTAGACCCTTCTCCCCGACCCGAGGCGAAACGTGCTTCCCTTCCACCATTCACCCACTTGTAATAAAGACTGATCCGCGAGCGGAGCCCCGTCTCCTGGTTTTCTCTGCCACGACCTGTTTGCTCTGCTTGCCAGAAGTTAGTTCTTTCCCGTTTTTCCACACCTCGCTCGGGTCTGGCTTTGTGTGCGAAGACCTCCCTTTGCAGGAGGCACAGGCGTGAAGGAGGGCGTGAGTCTCTACAGAATCTCCCAACGTTCAAGGCAGCGTGCCTGCCTGGAGAGGAAATGAAGCGAACCTGGGTGCTTTTGCATTCCTGAGACCCTCATAGATGAATTCTGCAGCTTGATTTCCGGTGAAGGAGACATGCCCAGCCACACCCTAGCCAGCCCCGTAGATTAGAGCCTACCTGCGTGTCTGAGGGTTTGAATTCTGGTCACCTCCTCACTATAGACAATTCTTTACATCGTCCTGGGTTTTTTTAGATAAATATTTTTTTTGTCAAGGTCACACAGCCGTGGCTACTAGTGTAGTCTTGATGTGAACCTCCTAAGCGTGGGGAGAATTCCCTTGGACTCCACCTTAGCCTTTTAAATATACAAGCATTTTGGGAGTGAGACTCAGAAATCTGCCTTTTCAATAGCCCTTGGGGCAATTTTTAGCTGACTTAAATGAGTTAACTGCCCTAGCTCATATGTAGCTCATATGCCCTATAGCTGGCCTTTGAAATGATTTTTAAATAAAAAAATTATAAATCCAGATACTCTACAAATATAATCTGAAAATTTTGATACTTACTACATGAAATATAAAATTGAGGTCACCTTTGAGGATTTCCCAGGTAAGAACAATAATTAAGTTATTCTTCCTCTAGTGTCCTGTTACACATTCAGCAAAATGTCTCTGGAAACCAGCAACACACAGCCCATTTGTTGATCCATTGGTGATACTGATTCCAGCATTATACTAGGCTGTCCTGAGAAGATCGGAGGTTTTCATGTATACCAGGGGATGTTCTAGGTTTGCAGTCTGGGCCTTTTTTTTTTTTTTTTTGGTTTTTTTTTTTTTTTTTTTTTTTTTCCGAGACAGGGTTTCTCTGGTTTTGGAGCCTGTCCTGGAACTAGCTCTTGTCTGGGCCTTTAAGAAATTGTGGCTTCTTTAAGAAAACAAATTTAAAATGTAATTTTGCAAATTTTTGGGAACAAGACTGTAATCCCTAATCTGTTCTTGCAAACCACCACTATCCACACCGAGTCACCAGATGGTTCTGTGCAGGCTGAGACCTCCCCCTGGACACCTGGGTGGGTCTTCGAGGCTGCAGTGGGAGAGGAAGGTGTTGGAGAGAAAGGGATGGGGCTTAAATGAAGGCGAAAGGAAGAAAATGGCTGACACTTGTGTGGAGCTAGCAACTGTCCTGAGGTGGGAATTGAGAAAAGACTAGAGAGACCTTACCAGGACAGAATACGGTTTCAGCAGGGAGAAAAGGCCCTCTGGTCTTTCTAAGAGGGCTTGAAAAATGTCCAGCAGTTTGCTTCTTCACAGATGTTTTCTGGGGCATTAAGGTAACATTGTACAAGCTAATGGATTTTAGAGTGTGTTAGGAATTTATAATCCGTGTCTGAAAGGAGTCCTGAATTGGAAAAGACACCAAGAACTGAGAACTTAATATTTGCACCATCAATTGCTGATAAAACATTCCCTTAAATTAACTATTAAAAAATAAGGAGAGTGTTTCCTACCAGAATTAATATTTGTCACCTATATTAGTGGGATATATTTTTAGGTAGGTGGAGAACAATCTCATTTTGCCTGTTGGTGTAATTTATAGATGAAATTCTTAATAAATGTTAATAGGTCATCCATCCATAAGCCTTAATTAAAGCTTTTGGGAAGAGTGAATTCTAATACTTATGTTGGCTTTTTTTTTCCTTCTCTTAGATAGGTTTTCATGTATCCCAGGTTGTCCTTAAACACATTAAGTAGAGAGTCTGAGCTCCCGATGACCCTGCCTTTACCTTTCAATGCTGGGGTCACTGGTATGCACCACCCTGCCTGGCTTCCCTCTGGGTTGTTTGGGCTTTCTTTCAGGCCGTGAAGAGGCAGGTAAGTACAGTGTTTTGATAGGGTAGAGCAGGACATTGGCGTGCTGAAGTAAGCCAGTGTCACTACTCTGACCTTGAAACTTAATCTGGTTGCAGGGTCTCTGAAGTATAAAATTAGGAATATTGGTGTTAGTAACAATATTGGTGATAGTCAGTTTTTGCCTTTAATCTTCAAGGTTCTTTTTGTTTCTTGTTTTAAATGGTTTAGTTATAATGCTTATAATGTTTCTTAATCCAGCAGCGTCACCTGGAGGACAGTAGTGGTAAACTATAAGAATTTTGGCAGTAGGTGGAGTGCGTGGTACAGTTGTTGCCTAGCGTGTTGAGGGCCTCAGTTTTGATTCCCAAACACTCCTTCCCCCACACACATTAGGAATAGGGATGTTGGCTTCAAATTTGTTGAAGACCATAATTTCTGTCTCAACTCATGAAGAGTCAGCAAATGTTTCTGAACAACGGAAGCTTAATTAAAAAATGGGTCTTCAAGCCCTTCCTAATATCACCTATAAGCGGAATTAGAATGTTACTGTGAAGGACTGAGATGTCAGGAAAAAAGGAAACTGTAGGCTTCTGTATTGATAGGTAGAGAGGTAAACATAATTCAATCATGTCTTCTTACTCCCCTGAGCCTTTATATCAGAATAAAGGTGGTAGTTATGAAATTATAAAATGCAAACATAAGTGCTATACAATCTTAGAGTCTTACTGACTTCAAATGCAGGCTTCTTTTGCTTGTGCCTCCTGAGTGCTTGGATTACAGGCTGCCGGCACACCCAGCTGCTACAGTCTTTACAGTAGCAAATCATACATAGATCATAGAGCGAAATGTTGGATTTGATGAATATCTAAGTGCAGGCAACAAAACCACATTTAACGAAACATGAGCTGGACAGGAAGAGGCAAGAGAGCCTGACTACTAATGGCTGTGAGATTGTGAGACATGGGGAAAGGAGCAGGTGGTGTGTAAAGGAGATCCCCACCGAATGGCTAGGGAGACATAATCTTGTGGACTTCTTTTTTTGTTTTTGTTTTTTGAGATAGGGTTTCTCCTTGTAGCTTTGGAGCCTGTCCTGGAGCTCACTCTGTAAATCAGGCTGGCCTCAAACTCACAGATCTTCCTGCCTCTGTCTCTTGAGTTCTGGGATTCAAAGTGCGAGACTCTACCTACCACCTGGAAATCTTGTGGACTTTTAAGATGCATCAAAAATTGTCAATATAGGGCTGGAGAGGTGTCTCAGAGGTTAAGAGCATTGCCTGCTCTTCCAAAGGTCCTGAGTTCAATTCCCAGCAACCACATGATGGCTCACAACCATCTGTAATGAGGTCTCGTGCCCTCTCTTGGCCTGCAGGCATACACACAGACAGAATATTGTATACATAATAAATAAATATTTTTTAAAAAATTGTCAATATGGAAAATTTTTTGAGACAGGTTCTCACTATGTGTGCGCCCTTCTATCCCATATCCCTTACCTATAATCGTGTGTATTCACCCCATCTGGCTTGGATTCCCTAAATGGACCAGGCTGGCCTCTGCTAGCGCTCTCCACCGTGAATGTCTATGCTATGAAAGCCATTTTAGTGCTGTTTGAAGTAAATGAAAATTAGGAGATCTGTTTTCCTCTAGCTGGGCATCGAAATGTAATTCTCTCTGTACCACTATCTAAGCTGAGGAAGACTTTTAATTATTCATGTAATAGCTGCAGTTAAAGGCTGCTCCAGGGTTGGGTGGGAGAGCACTTAGCATACTCAGGGCTCCGGCTTTGTCCCTGTGCCCGAAAGAGATATTTTAGGTGGCAAACAGATACATGACTTTCCTGCCCAGGAAGTAGGACTTGTGATCTCTGTGTGCATTCAGGTTCCTCAGTTGTCTCTTGAAAAGCTTTCATGGGAGCCATACTGCTCATTTGAGCGGGAGGGGGTGGGCGTGTGCTCTTTGGTTTTTAAGGTTTTTTTTTCTATTAGAGGTTAACTGTAAAGGTTACACCTTTCCTTTAGAAATGTGGTGTGGTCTAAGTTTGATAGCTTATTCCTGTAATTCCAGCACTTGGAAAATTGAGGATGGAGGATTATTGTGAGTTCAAGACCAGCCTGAGTTATGGACCCTGTCTAAAAAAGTAATAGTTTTAGAGGGTTACCTCAGTGTTTTCCATATCATATTCAGCAAGTTTGAGGAGTTTTTGTTTTACTTACTGGTATTCTTTAGATGGCATCTATTAGTTTATGTACCTATTGTTTTTATTTATTCTAATTGCCTGGTGCTAGGAATCCAACCCCAGGGTCTTGTGCATGCTCAGCATACACCCTACCAGTGATCGACTCCCTCAGCTCTCATGCAGTGTTAAAGCAGGTCTGTCTTACACGTACTTTTTGTAGTACCACCGTTTTACAGATGGGATTTACAGTGGTTAATTTCTTCTTGGTTAGATGGTTGTAAATTCAGAATTTGAAATGCTGAGTTCTCATTTTAACGTTGTACAATGTCCCATGGGATTACAGAATAGTTTCTGATATATGTTCTGTTATATTGACTATTGTTCCAATTACTTTATGTAAGTGGACTTAATAAGCAGTTAACATTTACTGGGTGTATCTGCCAAGTTTGATTAAAAATAGAATCTACCACTTGTGGCTTACAAGTGTAAAAGGGAAGTCTGTAGGCCTAAACTTTGCCCGTACTGAAAGCCAGGAGGATTTTTCAGTGTAACACTTAAGAACTGGTCGGGTTTCAGTTCTGGCTATTAGCTGAGTGTTGCATTTTCCTTGTCAGGACTGGTAAGATGGCTTAGTTGTTATACAAACATGAGGACCCATATTAAACCAGCAGCAAAACAGCTGGTGAACAGATGGCTTGTAATCCAAGACCTGGGGAGGCAGAGACAGACTCACTGGCCTTCTAGCCTAGGCTACTTGTTCCAAACCCGTGGAGGCAGCCTAATGCTAGTATTTTCGTGTTTCCTCACCCTTCCTTCACTGATGTTCTGTTCTTCTGCCGTGGGCATTGACACTTGGATGATCAGAACTGGGCAGAGCTTCTGAAGCTACCAGTCTCCATGCCTTCAGAGACAGTAGCGTGCAGCATGCCAGTCTTCTGGGTTGTGTGATGTCAAAAGCAAGGCAAAGACAGTTCAGTCTCTAAGGACACTGAGAGGCGCTGTTTTCATTTGGCTGGTATTAAGTTTAGAATGTTAGTTATCTCTGCTCGTCTTGAGCTTATTACATAGCCCAAGCAGGTGAGCGCACAGTCCTCCTGCTTCAGCTTCCTGAGTACCTGTGCTGTGGGCCTGCATCACCACGCTTGGCTCCTGTGTCAGTTTTGTTTGCTCAGTATTACAGCTGATGATGGATATCTCCCAGATTAAGAACTTTTTACGTTTTTCTAGTCATGTTCTGTTTTTGGCCCTAGGTCTATTTTTATCCAGTTTATTGCCTTATGAGTAGTGGGAGGAGGCCCCTAGAGATTTCTGAGTAAGCAAATGATGTCATAGGAAGATAAATGAGTTAGCAGCAAACTGTTATTTGTGACTTACTAATGCTGTGTAATCCTGAGCAGAGAATGGTTAAAAATGCCGTGGGGTTGCAAGATTGTGCAGCGAGAGCCTGTGTGGTAAAGACAACAGTTAAATTGCTGACCTAGAGACTGTTTTTGTTGTTAATTTGTCTTGTTTTTAAGAAATGAAGAGATGCCTTTAATCCCAGCCCTCAGGAGGCAGTGACAGGCATATCTCATTGAGTTCTAGGACAGCCAGGGCTACACAGAGAAACTGTCTCAAAAAATAAAATAAAAAGAAAACTAGAAAAAGTTGTAGCTGATGAAATTGAACTCTCCCATTAAAGTAATTGTGTTTCAAAATTTATGGCCACCTAGATTCTAGTCATGTAGTTTGGAGAAAAAAAAAGATGGCTGCTAAGTAGCATTGCTTCCTTTCATTAGAGTTGGGCATTTAAAAAAAAGTCTTGCTGGTCAGTGGTGGCGCACACCTTTTATTCCAGTACTTGGGAGGCAGAGACTGACGGATCTTTGTGAGTTTGAGGCCAGCCTGGTCTACAGAGTGAGTTCCAGGATGGCCAGGACTGTTATAAAGAGAAACCTTGTCTTGAAAAACAAAACAAACAAAAAAACTTTATTTGTATATGGAATATTTATTTGTATATGTGGAGACAGTGGGTGTCAGGTCTTCCTGGCACTGGAGTTATAGACAGTTGTGAACCAAGCAGCCTGAGTACTGAGAACCAAACACTGGTCCTCTGCAAGAGCAACAAGCTCTCTTAGTTGCTGAGCTATCGCAGACTTGAATTTTGAATTACCCTAGGCCCTATCATGCTGTGAGTACTGAGATTACAGTCACTGCCTGGCTCCATTATGAACAGAATTGTTACATCAAAGGGATTCACAACTGTCTGTAATTCCAAGATCTGACACCCTTACACAGACATACACACAAACAAAATACCAATGCAAATAAAATAAAAATGAATAAATTATTTTAAAAAAGAAAAAGAGCCAGGTTGTGGTGGTGCACATCTTTGATCCCAGCACTCAGGAGGCAGAGGCAAGTGGATGCCTGTGAGTTCAAGGTGGATGACTTTCAGATACTCAGGCTTTGCGCTCTTATGTTTGCCTCTGGTGTTTTGCAGGTGACAGAGCTGAATGAACCTCTATCTAATGAAGATCGAAATCTCCTCTCTGTGGCCTACAAGAATGTAGTTGGTGCCAGGCGATCTTCTTGGAGGGTCATTAGTAGTATTGAGCAGAAAACCATGGCAGATGGAAATGAGAAGAAGTTGGAGAAAGTTAAAGCTTACCGGGAGAAGATCGAGAAGGAGCTCGAGACAGTGTGCAATGATGTCTTGGCTCTTCTTGACAAGTTCCTCATCAAGAACTGCAATGATTTCCAGTATGAGAGCAAAGTGTTCTACCTGAAAATGAAGGGCGATTACTACCGCTACTTGGCAGAGGTGGCTTCTGGGGAGAAGAAAAACAGTGTGGTGGAAGCTTCTGAGGCCGCATACAAGAAAGCCTTCGAAATCAGCAAAGAGCACATGCAGCCAACGCATCCCATCCGGCTTGGCCTGGCCCTCAATTTTTCTGTGTTCTATTATGAGATCCAGAATGCACCAGAGCAGGCTTGCCTCTTAGCCAAACAAGCCTTCGATGATGCCATAGCTGAGCTGGACACATTAAATGAGGATTCCTATAAGGACTCCACTCTCATCATGCAGTTGCTGCGAGACAACCTCACCCTCTGGACGAGCGACCAGCAGGATGAAGAAGCAGGAGAAGGCAACTGAAGATCCTTCAGGTCCCTGGCCCTTCCTTCACCCACCACCCCCATCACTGATTCTTCCTTGCCACAATCACTATATCTAGTGCTAAACCTATCTGTATTGGCAGCACAGCTATTCAGATCTGCCCTCCTGTCCCTTGGGAAGCAGTTTCAGATAAACCTTCATGGGCATTTGCTGGACTGATGGTTGCTTTGAGCCACAGGGCATCATTCCCTTTTGAATTGTGCAGAGAAGTGTGTTCTGAATGAGGCATTTTATTATGTCTTGATCTATGGCAAATCCAGGTGATGGTAATTGAGGATTGTAGAAAGGAGAATTAGCCAACACAGGCTATGGCTGCTATTTAAAACAAGCTGATAGTGTTCTGTTAAGCAGTACATCTTGTGCATGCAAAAATGAATTTGACCCTCTCATCCCTTCCTTCAGCTAATGGAAACTGACACAGCGACAACTTGTTCCTTCACCATCAGCTTTACAAACTGTTAACGTGAGCTTTCAGCAGCCCTTGCTGTGCCTCTTTAAATTATGACGTGCACACACTTTCTTTTCAATGCAATGCATCAGAGTTTTGATATGTGTAACTTTTTTTTTGGTTGTGATTAAGAATCATGGATTTATTTTTTGTATCTCGTTGGCTATTGTTCTTGTGTATCCTGACAGCATCATGTGTGTCAACCTGTGTCAATCATGATGGGTGGTTATGAAATGCCAGACAGCTAAAATAAATGTTTTGGACTTAAAAGAGTAAATAAATGCTGCTTTGGGGATATTATCAGTGCCTGGCCTTGATTTTTCTTTTTCCTCTTCCTTCTTCCTACAAAGTTGTTTTGAGTCCCTGTTTGTATTTTTCAGCATTGTAGTGTTGGTAATGTGTGTTCAGACTTTCCCTGTCCTTTGGTGGCATTAAACAGTATATAGCACACAGTAGTTTTCTGTGCAATGGCACTATCCATGCTCCTTGGTAACTGATGCTTATAATTGAGCCAGGCGAAAAGTGCTGCCTTCTGTGGCAGGGTACCACTCCACTGTAAGGTTTAATCTGTGTTGGGAGGGTTTGTCTGTCGTTAATCCATTGAGGATTGAGTCATGTTTAGTACTGACAGTAAACCTTGAGCTTATGTGGCTCATTTTCCAGATTAGATATTATAAAATGCTAGTTAGAGTGTACAACCTGGGGCCAGAAGCATATTTTAGTGATTAAAAAGTTTCGAGACCAGCCTGGTCTACAGAACTAGTTCCAGGACAGGCTCCAAAGCCACAGAGAAACCCTGTCTCGAAAAACCAAAAAAAAAAAAAAAGTTTTTGCCAAGCCTGTCAGTGGTGGTGCACACTTTTAATCCCAGCACTCGGGAGGCAGAGGCAGGTGGATCTCTCTGAGTTCGAGGCCAGCCTGGTCTACAGAACAAGTTCTAGGACAGGCTCCAAAGCTAGACAGAGAAACCCTGTTTTGGGGGGCGGGGGAGAAGTTTTGCCCAGTGTCATGGCACACACCTTCAATCCCAGTACTTGGGAGGCAGAGGCAGCCAGGCATCGCTCTGTTAATGCTTTTGATTGGAGAAAACTAGGTATCAGCCATGTCATTTAAGGTGCCTATCTTCAAAGAGGTAAAGCTGAAGTCAGAGCAGACTGTTGGGAGGGTTGTAGCTTGGGGGTAGTGTGCTTGTCACACAAGTGAAACCTCAGGTTGGATCCCCAGTACCACATAAACACCTGCTATCCCTGGACTGAGGTGGAGGATTGGAAATTCAAGGTCATTCTCGGCTACATAGTGAGCTCCAGGCCAGTCTGGAATACATGAGAGCTTTTCTCAAAGCAAAAAGCCAAAGCTGGGATGTTGAGCTGAGTATGACAGCATGTGCCTGCAGTCCAGCTAGTTGGGGGGCCATGCTAGAAAGGTCACTTGAATTGAGGTGTTTGGGACTGACAAACATTTTAAACATGAAGCTGCCTTATGGCATGGCTCCTAAGCCATAACTATTTTGATCCCTTATCTGAGAGTAGACCCCACAAAGATGACTCTAGTGACCAGCCTCTGCTGCTTCCCTCCTCCAAACTGACATCTTACAAAATATTCTGGACTCCTGGCCTGGGGAAGCCTCTTCTCTTGAACACCCAGATAACTTTGCATCATTCTTTGTGGTCCTAAGTTGTTTCCATGTCCTCTGGACTGTATGTAGGCCTTGATGGTGTCTAGAACAGCAGGAGGTGCACAAGCTGGGGGAGCTGAAGATGAAAGGGATATTGCCAAGTTCATTGCCCAAGGTGTACGTGCCTAGGCTATCGTGGAGGACAGAAGCTATGGATGACACTTGCTGACTACCTTCTGGGAGCTAGTCACCTTGGTAAGGGATGCTTTAGTTCAGCTGCAGAGATGGTTCAGTAGTTAACAATGGGAATAGCCCCTGAGATAATTAAGTTTGATTCTCAGCACCCATGTTGGCCTGTTCAGTTGCATGTAACCCTAACTCCAGGGTTAAACATTGAGCTGGCTTCTGTGAGTACCTTCATTCAAATGGACACCTCCCCCCCGCCCCGACACAGACACACAGAATACAAAATAAATTTTTAAAAGAACAAACTAAAGTTCAAGGACTGAAGTGGGGCAGTGGTGGTGCATGCCATTAATCCCAGCACTCAGGATGCAGAGGCAGGCAGATCTCTGAGTTCAAGGCCAACCTGGTCTAAAGACCAAGTTGCCGGACAGCCAGGGCCGCACAGAGAAACCCTGCCTCAGAAAATGAAATCTCCACATAGCAAAAGTTGAAGGGCTGAGGATGTAATTTAGTGGTAGAGGGGTAGTCTAACGTTAACAAGGGTCTGGGTTCTATCCCCAGCACTGCAAAAAAGGAAGGTGGCTAGAATGCTGAGATTAGAAAAGTGACTTTCCTAAGGTTAAAGAGCCAGAAGGCAGCCTAGCGTGCTGTTTAGCAGGACTTCAAGGTCCTTGTATCCTGTGACATCATGTTGCCTTTGTGTGTGCACAGAAGCAATTTAAAAATCCAGAAGGACCCAGAGTTGCTGAGGAGACGTCTTTGTTAAGACCCCCTTGCTTGCCAGTCTGTCACTCTCGGTTACATTTGCCTTCCAATCAGATTGGCTGCTGAGTGTCCCACCAACATTCTGGGCATGTCCTGAAATCGGGGCCTTGCTGCTCTTCCACTGAGAAAGGATGCTCCATAGGCAACACTGACAGATGGGAACAAGTGGCACCAGATGAAGCCCCCGCTATACTGAACTTGTTCAGCCTGCTCGCTTAGTTTTGTGTGTGTGTCTACCATGTTCATGTATGGGGTGCACACGTGTGCATGTTGATACCAGGTGCTTTCCTCCATCGCTCTTTATCTCTTTATATTTTTGTGATAGTGGCTTTCTGCATGGAGTCCATTGATTCAGCTAGAGTGACTGACTAGTGTGCCCCAGGGTTCTGTCTCTGCCTCCCCAGTGCTGGGATTAAAGGAATGGGCTGTCACTCCTGGCTTTTTTACATGGGTTTGAGTGACCCAACAGGCCCTTGTGCTGGTGGATCAGTCAGTTTGTTGACTGAGCCACCTCTCTAACCCTTTTCCCTTACTTTTACACGTCTTTACCCGTCCTGGAATGACTATCTAAATTCTATCTATGATGTCCCTTCTTTGACAGCTACTATGAGCCCATTTTGTGGGTTTAGTCTATGGCTTGGATCCACACAATGACATTTATCAGCCCTTCCCCACCCAATAATCCCATTAGATTGTTACTGCATGGTCAGCATTGGCTGGGTGGCTTGAGATGCCTGTCAGTTGTCATAGACATGAGCCTTGTTTTACAGGGCTAATGTGCAATCATATGTGTATATGTGTTTCTGTACACATGTGTATGTAGATACAATAAAAAGAAGATGAAAACGTCATTCAGGGTTCCCCCTGCTGGACACAATTCACAGTTTATTGGACTTATGTATGAAGTTGTAATTTTAGGAAGGTGGCCCATGGACCATTAAAATGACTTAGCAGGTAAAGGCACTTGCCACCGAGCCTGACAACCTGAGTCTGCCTCCCTGAACCTACGACAGGAAAGAGAACTGACTGACTGTGTGGACCATGGCATGAGTCTCCCCTAAATAAATTAATACGTTTTTAAAGTGACTGAAAAGAATCTTTTATTTTGCCACCTGTCTACTATAGGTAAGCCTTAGAGTTGGCATCTCTTCTAATCTGGTGGTATGATTGTAAATGCTAGCCTCTTAGCTTGTTGCCTTTGGTTGTGTCTGGAGAATTCCGTTCCTGAGATCTGTAATTATTGTCAGCTGCTCTGGGATGGTCCCCATCTCCTTCCTTTTCCTCTTGTACCCCACATTTCCTTCTGCTCTTTACATGTGTCTTCTGCAGCTGCCCTCCTCCCGCTTGACTTTCATGGCCACCCCCTGAATTCCACCAAGATGGTTACTATGGAAATCATCTCCTGGAAGTGACATCACTCATTTCCTAGGCAACTGTTTCTAGGGTAGTGAATCATTAGCTCTCCATGGCAACCCTCCAGGAGTATACTTCTGCAGTGAAATGGGAAAACAGAATGCTCATGTATTTAGCAGGGTGGTGGTTGTGCAGGGAGAATACAGAAGAAGAAGAAAGGTTGGAGAAGAGAACACGTTTCTTCTTTGGGGAAAAACAGGAAAAGACAAGAAAATAATGGAATCTTGGGGGTCAACCCTTTCTCCTTCCTAACAACTGGACTGATCATATGGCATGTCACCAAGCTGGGATATTTGAGAATGTTCAGGGACACCATTACTACTCTGAAAGTGACAGGTGAACTCTTGGTCTCCCCAAGCAAGCGGGGCATATGAGCCCCTGCCCACAATCAGGCAGGTGTCTGGGCTTATTCCTCACCTGTGCTACTCCATCAAGCACAGACTCAGCTGTTTCTCTGTGGTTATTTGGGACACTACAGAAAGAAAAACCAGCCCAGGTCTTTGTTACAATGGGGTTCACAGTCCTATGTGTGATGGTGGAGAGGGAAATCCCACAGTTACTCCAGAACATGCTGTGGTATGGATTGCATGCAGCGTCTGAAGGGGAGACACCCAGCTTTAGGGAAAGTCTGTCAACAGACACTGGAAGCAGCTTGGGGAGGAGAGTGGACAACTAAGGGAAGAGGCAGAGGGAGTGGGAGTGGGAGAGGAATTAGCAGGGACAAGAGGAGCACACAGAATCAGGAGGAATTAATCCTGCGCAGTGGCTCATGTAATTCCAGTACTGGAGGCTGAAGTGGGAGGATGGCCATGAGTTTGAGGGCAGCCTGGGCTGTAGGTTTCCTCAATTTCTCTAGCACCAAGAAGCTCCTAGAAAGATTTTGAACTTGCATGATGTGACTGCAATCGAGAAACACCATAGACATAGTTAGAACAGGACTGTCAGGGTCTAGCCTTGATGGGTACACCATAGACATAGTTAGGACAGGACCGTCAGGGTCTAGCCTTGACGGGTACACCATAGACATAGTTAGGACAGGACTGTCGGGGTCTAGACTTGATGGATACACCTGGACATAGTTAGGAAAGGGCTGTTGGGGTCTAGACTTGACGGGTTCACCATAGACATAGTTAGGACAGGGCTGTCGGGGTCTAGACTTGATGGATACACCTGGACATAGTTAGGAAAGGGCTGTTGGGGTCTAGCCTTGACGGGTTCACCATAGACATAGTTAGGACAGGGCTGTCGGGGTCTAGACTTGATGGATACACCTAGACATAGTTAGGACAGGGCTGTCGGGGTCTAGCCTTGACGGGTACACCATAGACATAGTTAGGACAGGACTGTCGGGGTCTAGCCTTGACGGGTACACCATAGACATAGTTAGGACAGGGCTGTCGGGGTCTAGACTTGATGGATACACCTAGACATAGTTAGGACAGGGCTGTCGGGGTCTAGCCTTGACGGGTACACCATAGACATAGTTAGGACAGGACTGTCGGGGTCTAGCCTTGACGGGTACACCATAGACATAGTTAGGACAGGACTGTCGGGGTCTAGCCTTGACGGGTACACCATAGACATAGTTAGGACAGGACTGTCAGGGTCTAGCCTTGACGGGTACACCATAGACATAGTTAGGACAGGACTGTCAGGGTCTAGTCTTGATGGGTTCACCATAGACATAGGACAGGGCTGTCAGGGTCTAGCCTTGATGGGTTCACCATAGACACAGGACAGGACTGTTGGAGTCTAGCCTTGATGGGTTCATAAGTTCCAGGGTAGGGGTGTGTGGGTTAGAAAAATTAGGTAGGAGGAACAGAGAGACATAGTTGTTGGGAGGACAACTCAGTGAGTACTGAATACTGAGTCTGCCTACGTTTATTTTCCGTATGTTTATATATCCCAATCTAAAAGGGGGGAAGAGGACAAAACACTGCTTTAACATGACACCAAGGACAACCAGAACAATTACTTGCTTTAATACTTGAGACATCAAACCACTGTTTCCTGAGTTAATCTCATTAATTTAACATTATCATTAAGAATGTTTTGGGCTGCATATCCTGCCCAAAACATTTTGATGTTCACCATTTTCCCTCTAGATCAGTGGCTCTCAACCTTGCTAACGCTGTGACCCTTTACTGTATAGTTCCTGAGGTTGTGGTGACCCCAACCATAAAATTATTTTTGTTGTGTTTCATAACTAATTTTGCTACTTTATGAACTGTAATGCAAATATCTGATATGAGACCCCAGAGGAAAGGTCGTTTGACCCCCCCCCCAAAAGAAGTCTGGCCCACGGGTTGAGAACTGCTGTTCGAGATGGTAGTTATCCCAGCGTCTAGTTTCCTGGTAGAAGAAAGGAAGGGAAGCCGAGGCCAGCTAAGCCCAGATGCTCTTAGGCTCACTATCCTTGTTCTCTATAATTGCCTAACTGAGAAGTGTGCATGGCTATTAGAATTAGGCCAGGAGGGCAAAGGTGTGGATTGTGACTACAGGCTTGTGGGATGGAGGTGGCAGAGGCGCTGTGCAAGGACTTGTGGCCCAGCTCATTGCTGAGAGAGATGCCTCCTCCTCACCAGCTGGCTCCCCGGGAGACAGCGTGTTTGGAACGGTCATTCTCACCCCTACACGGGTTACTGGAGAAAGAGGTCTATGCCTGGTCTCTCTTGGGCAAAGAGGGCTTGTAGAACAAGTCTGGAAACAAGCAGGCTGCATCCATGGGGATGAGACGTGGGCGCAGGGAGCACGGTTTCTCTGCCTACCCACCCCACCCCAAGCTGGGCTTCCTCAGTCAAGGTCAACCAGGGAAAACAAGTGTCAGCACGCAATACCTAAGGAAATGATTGCGGGGCTGGCTGGGCAGGTCAGAAATCATTTATGTGGAGGCTGGGACTCTGGAAGAACTGAAGGTGTTATCCACAGGTAGCTTTTTTTTTTTCTTCTAAAGGGAAAATTCAGTATTGGTTTTAAGGCCTTTCAACTAATTATGTCAAGCCCATTCTGATTATATAGATATCTTCCCTTATTTAAAGTCAATTGATGAGGGACATTATCTGCATCGACAAAATACCTTCTCAGAATAATTTGGGCTAAGCCAGGCATGGTCTTGGTCACTTGTGGAATTTATAATGTGACTACTGATTCCTTACTACATGCTCTGAGAGCGGTCCATGAGCAATCCATAAGATGGTGGCGCTGTTCCCCAGGGGCTCAGCGGCAGAAACTCGTTGCAGGTTACCGAGTGGTGGCTGTGGACAGCGGGCCACGAGACCACGGAGGGCCACGAAGGAAGCCGGGTTCCAGGCAAGGGAGCCCCCAAGTGGCCCGCGGGTCAGCGGGTCCTAGGCAGGGTGCTGTGGGGCGGGTGAGAGACCTCAGTGAGGCAACCAGTCCCACGAGGAGCCGCAGCCGTGGGTGAGAGAGATAGGAATCCTAGGCAGGGAACCACGTGGCAGTGAGAGACTGATATAGATAGGCACGGCCATGCAGAGTGAGGTTTGATATTTATTTAGTGGGTTATAGAGAGGAAGTGGGGGAGGGGGGAGAGGAAAAGGGAGAGAAAAGGGAGAGAGGTAGACACACACACACACACACACACACACACACACACACGGGGACGGGGGGAGGGGAGAAGTGGGGAGAAGGGAGTGAGACAGGATAGATTATTAGAAATTCCACATAACGCTCAAAACGTTCTTTCTAACTTTACAGTTAAAGTGAGTCAGCCTCAGGGAGGTCACATGGTGGGGGAGGGCAGGTACCAGCTGCCGAACGTTCACATTCTATGCCTCCTCCCAGTCTTCTCTGGTCTCTGCAGTATCGCCTCCTCTGATGTGAGGATAGTTCTGCCACCCTGGACCTCTGTTCGCTCTGAAAGCTGGCTCCCTCTGCCTGGCCTTCCTGGCTTTTAGGAGTACCTGCGCCCGTTTGGTACCACTTTTCCAGGCGTTTGCTGCCACCTAGCGGACTTCCGAGTTTGCAGGAGCAGTTGAGGAGCAGCTATACACGTTCCACGGGTTCTCCCCTGACTCCATATTCTTGTAAGTCCTGGGAGGGAGGACTTAGACGATTTCTGGGAATCTCAAATGTAGAGAAGTTTTGACACGTCTCGGAGCCCAAAGGGTCCTTGATGCCCAGGAAGCTCGTCTAAGGCGTGTTCAACTTTTTGACACTCAACACCGCTTGTCACCCACAAAATTTACTCTTGAGAACCTCCTAAACTGGCAATTAAAAACCCTTATATTTGAGCTGGAGAGATGACTCAGCGGTTAAGAGCACTGGTTGTGACTGGGCCGGTAGTGGCACATACCTTTAAGCCCAGCACTCGGGAGGCAGAGGCAGGAGAATCTCACAGAGGCCAGCTTGGTCTAAACAGATAAACCCTGTTTATCTAAACAGATAAACTCATATTTTAAATAAGTGTACTATTTTTTGTTGGATCATATTCCTATTTTCCACAGTTGCCAGTTGCATACGACTCCAAGGTTGGACACACCTGAAGGAGGGAAGGTCAAGACCCTCTCTTGTGTGGACAGTCTGCGCGGATTCGGGGTCCTGTTCTGCCTGGCCTACTCCCAAGTGGGAGGAGATGGGGGAGCGAGCACGGGAGGTGGAAAGGGGCTTTTGGAGCGCCCCTCTCCTCCTCCACAACACGGGGGCGGGGGGGGGGGGGGGATGCTACCCGGTGTAGCCATGAGGTGGCCGCTCAGGGGCAGGATCAAACTCTGGGACGAGATGCTGCTGCTGAGTTTAGTGCTGTTTCACGACTGGATGGTGGGAGGGGGATCGAAGGGAGTGGACCCAAAGAGTGCTGGAGCCGAGGCTGCCAGGCACTGCGACCCCTGCCGGCCAATCAGTCTTGCAGTTCTTTTAGCAGCCTGGTTGGCCAGTCTAGTTAGATCGTGGTTAGTCCTTAGCCTGTGAGTCAGTCCTGTCTGCCAGTTGATGAACGGACTTTTCAGAGTGTCAAACTGTCATTAGTTCAGTCAAGTCACCGTTGGTCTTGTATTTTCTCCACCGGGCCCTCGGCTGGTATCTTTGTTACTGTCCTATTGCTGTGAGGAAACACCACGATCAAGGCAGCTCATACAGCATTTAGTTGGGGGCTTGCAGAACAGTTTCAGCGGTTTAGTCCATTGTCCATTATCATCCTGGCGGGGAGCACAGAGGCTTGTAGGCTGTCGTTGGAGCAGTAACTCAGAGCTACCTCCTGCTCCTGAGGGATCTCCCAGAGAGAGGGAGACACTGGGCCTGGCATGTGCTTTTGAAACCTCAAAGCGCACCCCCAGTGACACACCTCCTCCAACAAATCCACACCTCCTAATCCTTCTAATCCTATCAGAGTTCCACTCTCTGGTGACTAAGCATTCAAATGTATGAGCCTGGCGGGAGGGGAGCAATCTTGTTCAAACCACCACAGATGGCCCTCAAGGCCCTTGTGATGGGGCCAGTGAGATGCCTAGCAGCTAAAGACACTTGCTGCCAAGCCTAGTGAGTTTGATTCCCCACATCTACGTGGTGGAAAGAAAGGACTGACTCACACAGGTTGTCCCCTGACTCCTACAAGTGTGCTGTGGGCACACGCACACACGCACACACACACACTCCTGCACATAAGACACATGCACACAGAATGAATAAAAGTGTAAGAAAAAATTTGAAAAAGGCATTTTTTATCTGTAGCTTGATGTGCAGGCCCTCCAAATGAGGGGGAGGCGTGCCCAGGGGCTGCTGACAGGAAGAAAATACAAAACTAGACCTCGGCTTTTCTGGATCAGAATCTTGTTGATGGAGGTTTTTTGTCCTGCCAGGTCTTGCAGCCATTAAGTCCCAAAGAATCACACAGAGGTCTACATTAGTTATAAACTGTTTGGTCCATTAGCTCAGGCTTCTTATTTACTAATTCTCATAACTTACATTAGTCCATAATTCTTGTCTGAGTTAGCCACGTGGCTTGGTACCTTTTTCAGCGAGGCAGTCACATGTTGCTTCCTCTGTGGCTGGGTCATGACTGGAGACTGAGCTTCCATCTTCCCAGAATTCTACTGTTCTCATTGCCCCACCTCTACTTCCTGCCTGGTCACCCTATACTTCCTGCCTGGCTACTGGCCAATCAGCATTTTATTAAAAATAATACAAGTAACAGGATAAATGATCATTGTCCCACAGCAGAATCTTCTAGGTCTTTAGGGAGTGGTGGATGGTGATGCCAACATGATCCCAAGGTGGCATTTGGGGCAACTGAGATACCACAGAAAGGGTGAGACTCACAGTGTCTCCTCTGGACTGGGTGGTGCTTACAGCTCAGCTTTTTACTCTGCAGGTGGGAATCTGCTCTGTGAGAGGTTATGGGTTTGGATGAGGATCCAGCCTTTTCCATCATGTGTTTGAGTGGTGGCTCAGAGTCCGGCCTTCTGGGCAAGCAGTAGAGCCTGGGTCTAGTGTGAAAACAGACTTAAAACAGTTTCTTTTGGAAATTTTATTTATGTGTGTGGGTGCTTTGTCTGCATGTATAATGTATGTGCACCATGTACATGCCATACATGTGGAGCCCTGAAGAGAGTCCTCTAGACCTGGAGGTGTTGTGAGCTGCCACGTGAGACCTGAAGAGAGTCCTCTAGACCTGGAGGTGTTGTGAGCTGCCACGTGAGACCTGAAGAGAGTCCTCTAGACCTGGAGGTGTTGTGAGCTGCCACGTGAGACCTGAAGAGAGTCCTCTAGACCTGGAGGTGTTGTGAGCTGCCACGTGAGACCTGAAGAGAGTCCTCTTGAACTGGAGGTGTTGTGAGCTGCCACGTGGGTGACCTGAAGAGAGTCCTCTCGAACTGGAGGTGTTGTGAGCTGCCACGTGAGACCTGAAGAGAGTCCTCTAGACCTGGAGGTGTTGTGAGCTGCCACGTGAGACCTGAAGAGAGTCCTCTAGACCTGGAGGTGTTGTGAGCTGCCACGTGGGTGACCTGAAGAGAGTCCTCTAGAACTGGAGGTGTTGTGAGCTGCCACGTGAGATCTGAAGAGAGTCCTCTAGACCTGGAGGTATTGTGAGCTGCCACGTGGGTGACCTGAAGAGAGTCCTCTAGAACTGGAGGTATTGTGAGCTGCCACGTGGGTGCTGGGCTGGACCTCCCTCGGTCCTCTGAAGGAGTAGTCAGTGCTCTTAACTGCTGAGCCGTTCCTCCACCCCGAAGATAGTCCTCTCCACACTGACTCCGCCTCCCTGAGTTTCTCCGTGCAACTCCCTTAGCTGATTTGGACCCTGATTGCCACGAACGTTCCTACTTTGGGATTTACTATGAATTCCCACAAACTTCCTGGGGTGGAAGGTGGTCTTCACGGAAACCATAGTTGGTTCCCACCACCTGTAGGAGCCTAGGGTATGTGCTCTTGAGAACATCCTTGCTTCCTTCTGGGCTTCTCTAGTAGTGAGAGGCTGGTACAGTCTCTAAGGCCTGCTGTGTATAAGGAAGGAAAACTCCTAAGGACGCTGTGGGACTCTGCCCAGCTATAGTGTAAAAACAGGGAATAGATTCTTCTCTTATACAATACTTTCTGACCAGAGACTACCCTTCCCCCCAGTTCCTCCCCACCTCGCCTCTTCTCCCCTCTGTCTCCTGAAGGAGCAAAACAAATTCCATTTTGAGAAAGAACTCCATTTTAGACAGCACCTAAATAGGGAGGTGAATGCAGCCCAGGAAAGTCACAAACATTCTCAAGAAGCTGTGCCAGCCCTGGTCAAAGTGACCCACCAGGGTGTCCAGACATCTGCTTGCTTCAAACGTCCTTGACAGGATCTGATGAACTGCTGTTTTGAAATTCTTGTTTGGGGGCAATCACTGTCTTAAAATTCCCCTATACCCCAACCAACAAATTCAAAAGTTGTATACTTTTACCCAATCCTGAAATGCCAAGGCTTGTGCCACCCTGGCTTGTGCACCCTGCTTGTGATCCCACCCCCCACCCCCCCCCACCCCCGTTTAAAATCCCCTTACCCTGAGGGCTTTGGGGCTGTTCTCCCCCACCCCGCTGTGTCAGAGTGTTAATGAAGCATGATTAATAAAAACTCAGGTTAGAAATTGAGGTTCAACCTGAAGATCTGAAAAGTAAAACAACCAGCTACTGGTTCTTACCTCCACCTCAGACCGAAAATGGCAATCTTGACTCCTTGACTCTCAGAATGGGACTGTGTCTGAGAGCTGTCTCTTCCCCATCTTATATTCCTCTCTAGGGCTGGGATTAAAGGCGTACACCACTGGGATTAAAAGTGTGTGTCATTGTGGCTACTGGGATTAAAGGTGTGTGCTACCATAACCTGGTCTGTAAGGCTGAGCAGTGGGACTGTTTTCCTCTCAGATCTTCAGGTAGTCTTTATTTATTAAAATACAATGGAAATGCCACTGCAGATTAATGTCCAAGTTAGCTAATTTGTAATCCATAAACTCCAGTGTGTTTGCATCAGATACCAATTCTGTGGTAATCATGTTTGGGGGTTCTGTGTGATGTGGGCACAACTCCCATAAAAAAGAACAGGAGACAATGAACGTGGCAAAACAGAATACAACAGGTCAAGGCAATTTAAAAAAACCCAAAAAGCAAAAACAAAGACCAAAGTTGAACAAGGAAACCCAATAAGAGGAAGAGTTCCAAGAGACATGCCCACTTCCATGGCTATGAGTCCTACAAATCTAATCCTTTGTTAGTCCTTTGGCTGTCTGTGCCTCGCTTAGTTGAGAACCCTGCTTTGTGAACTGGTGAGTGGGAGGGTTCAAGTGCCCAGCTGTGTATGCACAGCCCAGAGGGGCTGAGATGGCCACCAGGAAGGTGGGTAAATGTGCACCAGGGACTGGGGGCCTTCCATTGGATTAGGCTTAGCCTGGTAGGCTTGTGACACTTTTGAGGGGAAGAGGATCTTGATGACCAAGAAAAGAGGGAGGGGACAGATGAGTTTCAGGTATGTGCTGGGACATTTCCTCTTTCTACTTTCCTAGTTCTTCTTGTTTTTCTTTGAAGCCAGGCACCCAACTCACAATACGTGTGGGTCATCTCAGTGGTCTACGATATAGCTCTTGGAAGTCAGAGACGACTAGGGCAGGGATGGCTCACTTCCTTGGGCAGGGCTAGGAAGTACTGGGAAGAGTCGGGTATTCATTCACCGAGTGTTTATAGTCTGTCATCCATGTCCATGACCCTGTGGATGCAGTGCACAGCCTGTAGGTAGTGACCCTGTGGATGCAGAGCCTACAGGTAGCGACCCTGTGTATGCAGATCCTACAGGTAGCGACCCTGTGGATGCAGTGCAGAGCCTACAGGTAGTGACCCTGTGGATGCAGAGCCTACAGGTAGTGACCCTGTGGATACAGTGCAGTCTACAGGTAGCAACCCTGTGGATGCAGAGCCTACAGATAGTGACCCTGTGGATGCAGTGCAGAGCCTACAGATAGTGACCCCGTGGATGCAGTGGACAGCCTATAGGTAGTGACCCTGTGGATGCAGAGCCTACAGGTAGTGACCCTGTGGGTGCAGAGCCTACAGATAGTGACCCCGTGGATGCAGAGCCTACAGGTAGCAACCCTGTGTATGCAGTGCAGAGCCTACAGATAGTGACTCTGTGTATGCAGTGCAGAGCCTACAGGTAGTGACCCTGTGGATGCAGAGCCTACAGAGTGATCCCATGGATGCAGAGCCTACAGGTAGCAACCCTGTGGATGCAAAGCCTACAGGTAGTGACCCCGTGGATGCAGAGCCTACAGGTAGTGACCCTGTGGATGCAGTGCAGAGCCTACAGATAGTGACCCCGTGGATGCAGAACCTACAGGTAGTGACCCTGTGGATGCAGAGCCTACAGGTAGTGACCCCGTGGATGCAGAGCCTACAGGTAGCAACCTTGTGGATGCAAAGCCTACAGGTAGTGACCCCGTGGATGCAGAGCCTACAGGTAGTGACCCTGTGGATGCAGTGCAGAGCCTACAGATAGTGACCCCGTGGATGCAGAACCTACAGGTAGTGACCCTGTGGATGCAGAGCCTACAGGTAGTGACCCCGTGGATGCAGAGCCTACAGGTAGTGACCCCATGGATGCAGAGCCTACAGGGAGTGACCCTGTGGAAGCAGAACCTACAGGTAGAGACCCTGTGGATGCAGTGCAGAGCCTACAAGCAGTGATAGGGTATAGGAAAGAATGGGCTCAGTCAAAGCCAGGGCAGTGACCTGTGCTGTGAGGGTACCAAAGAGGTTGTGGAAATTACAGAGAATGAAGCAGGACAACTGGGGAAGGCTCACCCAGAAGGTGACTTAACCTAGGACCTGAAGGAGACAGAGCCGGTCCTGGGATAGAAGGAATTTTTCTGAATTCATTCATCTCTTCATTAATTCATATGTTACCACAAGCCGCTAGATAAAGTTCTAGCTTCTAGAAAACCAGAGAGCACCGGTTCAAGGAAAACCTTTTCTCTCACGGGGTCTGTGTTCTAGTAGAATCAGACTTTCAGAGACTGGCGAAACGGCTGGAAAATAAGAACCAGGCTGTGTATCAGAAAATGCCTATGGATGAGGGACTGTTGGGGATGAGATACTGAAGAGCCTAGCACACACAGTGCACTGGGTTCTATCTGCAGCACCATAAAGAAAATATGATTATTAGAAAATTAAAAATGACAGCAGTGACTTGTTTTAGATTGTCGTGCTGGCCGTCGAGCTGGTGCAGTGTAAGGATCAGAGCACCAGGGGGCAGTAGTGGTCAGGAAACTGAAGAACATCTCAGCGGACGCCAGGGCGGGATGCTGTTGGCCCGGCTCTTCCTGCCCCCCCCCCCCGTCAGAGCGCTGCTGTGACAATCTCTGGATTCCCCAACTCTTGGCTGACACAGGAGAAACTGAGAAAGAGGCAGGAAGGGTTCCAATGAGTTGACGGCACTGAGCGGCCCATGAAGTGGCTGGTGTTCAACTGCAGAGTTTTCTCACTCTCTTGCTTATCACTTCTGGCTGACATCCTCCCGCCAGGGGAACAGTTCCACCCCCTGGGCTGAGTGGGTACCAAACAACAGGTGGTAGCTAAGGTGAACAAGGTAATAAAGTTCATCAAGGTTAATTTATGGGATATAAATGCGGCTGTATTCCATTTTCATCCATTAACATTCTAAACACCTTGTTCAAAATGCCCTGGAGTGTTTCTAGCTGCCAGGAAACCCATTAGGGAGAAAGAGCAGCGTGGTGACGAGTAGGAAGGTGGAGAGGATCTGGGAGGAGACGACATTGGTAGCTACTGATTGACATCAGAGTCTTCCTTCATCCCGTAATCAACGGAAGCAGATGCAGAGACCCACAGCCAAGCACTGGGCCGAGCCCCTGGAGTCCAGCTGAAGGGAGGAGGGATTGTAAGAGCCACGGGGTCAAGGCCATGACTGGAGAACCCACAAAGACAGTTGACCTGGGCTCCTGGGCACTCACGGACTCTGGACCAACAGCTAGGAAGCCTTCATGGGACTGGCCTAGGCCCTCTGCATGTGTTACGGTTGTGTAGCTTGGTCACACAAAGTGTTGTGTGCTGTGCTGGTCCACAGCAGACCAGCAGTGTTTGGGGGAAATCAGCCAGAGGCCTTTTCTTGTCTTTTTTATTCTATTGGTATATTTTATCTGAATTTTACATGTGATTATTTATCAGTAACATTTATCTTTTTTTTGTATATTTTAAATGTTGAAATTCATTTTCAAGGCCATTTCTGCGGCACCAGTGCCTTGGTCAGCTGGTGAATAATTGACTTTACAGCTCGCAAAGGAACCACTTAGGTCAGGAGAGGTCAGGGCTAAGGAGCTATTGCTCCGGCCATTTCCTGCTCTGACACCTCTCAAGTTTGTGGGTTCACTAGAGAGAGACAGAGATAGAGAGAAAGAGACAGAGAGACAGAGACAGAGAGAGGTGGAGCAGAGGGCTGTGGTGAAGACCTGCTTCTACTCAGTGGCTGTGACTGACTTTGTTAGGAATGGACTTCAGGTTTGTGGAGAAGGCAGTGGCTGTTCAGTATGACTTACATGGCCCTGGTACTCATGACCTTATTTTATGCTTTCTTCCTTTTTAAAAATTGAGATGAGATTCACACAACATAAAATTAACCATTCTTTCAAGCGTACTAGTGCTCTGTCTGAATATATGCCTGCAGACCCCATTATAAATGGTTGTGAGCCACCATGTGGGTGCTGGCAATTGAACACAGGACTTCTGGAAGAGCAGCCAGGACTCTTTTTCTCTGTGTAGTCCTGGCTGTCCTGGAACTCGCTCTATAAACCAGGCTGGTCTGGAATTCAGAGCTCCGCCTGCCTCTGCCTCCCCAGTGCTGGGATTAAAGGGGCGTGTCACCATCTCCCGTCTTTAGAGCTCTCCTTTTGAAAACAATGTTTTACACTTATTTGTTTGTGTGTGTATGTGAGCCCCTGCCACAGCCCAAGTGTGGGTCAGAGGACAACATTCAGGCATTAGCTCTTCCTTCTCACTGTGTGGATTCTGGGGGTTAAATCTGTCATTAGGCTGGGTGGCAAGTGCTCGTAGCTGTTGAACTGTTTCGCTGGCCCTTCAAAATTTTGTTTTAAATCAAACTCTGGCTAGTTTTATTTGAAGAGGAATTTTGTATGGTTTAATTATCTATTTCTTTTTCCCCTTCTTTTTAAGCCTTTGTCACCTAGTACTCCCTGGTGGTCTTCCATCCAAGTACTAATCAGTTCTGAGCCTGCTTAGCTTCTGAGATGAGAAGAGATTGGGTATGTTCAGGGTGGCATGATATTACATTTGTTTAAACATTTTTCTCCTTCCTTCCTTTCTTCTTTCTTTCTTTCTTTCTTTCTTTCTTTCTTTCTTTCTTTCTTTCCTGTGTGTCCCCGTGTGTCTGAATGGGTTTATTTACACCATGTGTGGGCCGGAGGAACTAAGCCTGGGTTGTTGCTAGAGTAGCAAGTGTTCTTAATTGCTGAACCACGGCTCCCGCCCTCTTAGGGTTTCTTTTTCATGGTGTGCTTCTAGGATTTTATGGCATGCTTCCAGAATATCCAAATCACCTACATTAGGCATTGTGCTTTCTTCACTTTGTACCTAATTGAATCATGGCCACTGCCTTCATTGGTTTCTCCTGCTGAGATAAAATACCAAGGTTACAAACAAGGGGGTGGGGTGGGGGGGTGGGGGGGAAGGGTTTATTTTACCTTACAATTCTCAGGTTATGGTCTGTTGCTGAGGGAGATCAGGACAGGAACTCAAACAGGGCAGTAACCTGGAGGCAGGAGCTAATGCAGAGGCGGTGAAGGAACAACACTGCTTACTGGCTCATTCAATTACATTCTCATGTTACCACCAGCCTAACAGTGGCTGCTCACGGTGAACTGGGCCCTCCTGCATCAATCACGGACCAAGAAAATGCCCTACAGCCTTGGCCACAGGTTCATCCAATAGTGACATTTTCTCAATTGAGGCTCTCTCTTCCAAATGAGCTTAGCTTGTGTCAAGTTGACATAACACCAGCTAGTGTGGTCACTGAGGAGCTGGGCATTATTCCAGCCAACCTGGGGAAGTCATGTTTTAAACATGTTCTCTTTTCTCTGTCCCTCCACCCTGTTTTGAGACAGTCTTACTCTGTAGCCCAAGTGTCTGCTGTCCTCAGCCCTGAAGTTCTGGAGTTTCAGATGGGTGTCACTACATCCAGCTGTTTAGATAGAAACTCTGGGCCTTTTTTTCTTCTTTAAACAGGGCCTCATTATGTGTCACTGGCTGGCCTAGGACTCACTACTTAGGACAGGCTGGGTCTTTTGATCTATGCCCATAGCTTCTGCATGACGACCTTGCTTTGAGGGACTTCTCCAAGAACTCTGGGGAGGAGTTAAATTGCAGTCTAAGTGCCCCATGTGCCTCACTCAGGGAGCCCTTTCTACTTGGCTTCATTCCCAGGGGAGAGGGTAGTGGGACGCCCTCCTAGACACGTTGTTCCTGAGGGGCAACAAGTGGGGGTACTCCCCATGAAGACCAGGTTCTTCTGGAACAGATTTTCTCCTGCTTGCTTGTCTAGATCCTTTGCAGCCCCTGCCTGCACTGGCAACACTAGGTCCTCTCTGCCTCCTACTCAGTTCCAAATATCTTAGCTTCCTTGGCCTCCACGGTTTCTAGACTCCCCGCCTTGGTCCTTTGCTGATGGGGCTGGTGGGCTCTCCAGCTTGTGTGTCTCTCCTGTCTGGCACTGCTGGAGAGATGGGAAGGAGGCATGCTGCCTGGTTTCTGCTAGGCTGTGGCTGTTAGGGTGGCAGAGAACTCCTATTTTGGAATAGTGGGAAAGTCTCCAGAGGACCCTGCAGCCGGAGAAGGAGAGGGTTCCCTGCCAGCCTCTGGGGCAGGTGTAACTGTGGTGACAGCCTACATGTTACTTAGGAGATAGATGCCAACCTCTGCTCTGGTTTGTGCTCAGCAGGTTCCTTTTCTCCAGCCTCTGGCTCACTTAGCCCCTCACAGCCTATGGATAAGAGTGTTGACTCTGCTAGGCCCAAAGCCCAAAAAGCCCTGCGTTAGTGGGCATCAATGTGATGGGCTGTGCGCCTTAATGAAGGCTATGTGAAAGGTGATGGGAACCCAGCTGAAGGGGAAACAATTCTTCCTGGGGAGAAAGTCCGAGAACTTGAACTGCCGGGACCAAGAGACATCTGAGCGGATCCCCTGTGTGAGATGACCAAGGACGCAGCTTCTTCACACAAGCCAAGAACAATCTTTAGAGGCTGGAGAGGTGGCTCAGCAGTTGGACACTGAGTGCTCTTCGAGAGGACTTGGGTTCAATTCTTGGCACCCACATGGTGGCTCACCGCTCTGCAATTCCAGTCCCAGGGGATCAGACATCTTCTGGCCTCTGTGAGCGCTGGGTGCAACATGACACACAGACATACATTCAGGTGAAACACCATATTCATGAAAACAACTGAGTCTCAAAAAAGAGTGGTTTGGGGGAAGCTTAGAAGCCAGTCGCATTTCCTGTTTATCTCCCTCCCCAGCTACGCTGAGACTGCCTTGACGTCAAGCAGCGTAATTTTCAGGGCAGTGGTCCAGGCCCCAGCCTCTTTCTGGTCTCCTGTGTAATTCACCTGCTCTGTGTCCTGCCTGCTCCACCTGCAGCTGGTAGATGTGATAAATGACCCATTTGTGTGTTACTGGAAACGAACACATCAATTACTAACAGTAAATCACTCAGAACTTCTTTATGAGCCGACAACTCATTATGTAGCCCAACCTGACCCTGAACTCACAAGGTAGCCCAGGTTGCGAACTTGGGGTTCTACTGCCTCGATCGCCTGAACCCAAACATTACAGGTGTGCACTGCTGTGCTTGGCTTCTGCAGCTATTTAGGCTTACAACACACATGTTGTAAGAAAGACTTTGGAGCAGGGCTTGATAGACTTACATAAAGCAAGTTTTAGCAAATGTGAAAAAATAAAAAAGAATTTCTAATGCCAGGTGACAGTGGAATAAAACAAATCAGTAGCAAGAGGAACTATAGTAATTTTTATGAGATGATTAATATCCAGAATATAGACAAACTATAAAAAAGACCCCAAAGCATCATCCATCATCCAGGCATTTCTTCTTCTTCTTCTTCTTCTTCTTCTTCTTCTTCTTCTTCTTCTTCTTCTTCCTCCTCCTCCTCCTCCTCCTCCTCCTCCTCCTCCTCCTCCTCTCCTCCTCTCCTTCTCCTCCTTCTCCTCCTTCTCCTCCTTCTCCTCCTTCTTCTCTATTTTTTTTGAGACTGGGTATCTCTGTGTAGTCCTGTCTGTCCTGGAACTCTCTTTGTAGACCAGGCTGACCTTGAACTCACAGAGATCCACCTGTCTCTGCCTCCCAAGTGCTGGGACCAAAGGACTGCCCAGTCAGAAATTTAAATTTTTCTTGTAAGAATCTCTCTGTGCTGTTAGACTGGCCTCAAACTCCTGTCTTAAGTGATGCTCCAGCCTCAGGCTCCCAGCCGATGGGACCAGAAATGCACAGCACAGAATCCAGGGAAAAGAACTCCCCTCCCTCACTTTGTCTTTTTTGTTTTGGAGACAGGTTTTCCCTGTGACGCCTTGGGCGGTCCGGAACTCACTATGCAGGCTAGACTGGCCTGGGACTCAGAGATCCTTCTTAGCCTCCTGGCCTAAAGGAGACATTAGCAATGGGCATTTCGGTGGCAGAGAGCTGCTTGTGTTGTGGACGGTAACCAAGCACACGCTGATGAATATGGGTGTAGTTATTTCTTGGAACTCTAAGAGGTTGTAGAGGGGCAGCTGGGTTACTGGGGTAGCATTTTATAAGCCTGTCCTTTTCTTTTATGTTCCCAGAGAGCCCATTGCTCTTTTCCCAACTGGGAATTTCCTTCCTTCGGCAGGACCTGGGACTCTGCAGGTACGGTGGTGCCACGGGTGCTGCCAGGGCAGGTGCCTCCTGCAGGTGGCCTGGCACCTTATCTCCCCTGCCCTCAGCTCCTTCCGGGCTTTCCTGGCTTACCTCCCACAGCAGAAATAACCCAAGGCCAAACATTAACAGTGAAGTCGTTAAACCACGTGACTCAGATGGCTCAGTGGTCTGGACTCTCTGTGCCCTGTTATCGGAGAAATGTCGCTTCACCTCCCCGTGGGTGGAGAAGGTGGAGTGGCTGCCATGAGAAGCTACCAGCACTCCGGCCTCCAGACCGCCACCCTAAGAACTGGCTGAGGAGGCCGCTATCACATGATGTGTAGGGGGTTGCAGAGCCCATAGCAATGTCTTTTGTATGAAAGAGGTACGTTCTGACGTAGTGAGCAGGAACTCTACCAGCTTGTTGTGGGCTCCACTGTACATATAGTTTTCAGAGCTTATAGATACCTGCATTGTGTTGGAAGACATGCCTGCCTTTCAGGTACACTGGTGTATGTTCATCAATCTGTTGTGTCTCTTTTGGCTCTTAGAGCCTTGTACAGTGTCTACTGCAGCAGCACATTGTTGTTGAGCTGAGTGAATACTGAATAAGGAACACTTATGTCCACCCACATGGTGATCTTCACACATGCATGTCTCCAGGGCGGGGGTACCTGCAGACCCACACATGCGTGTCTCCAGGGCGGGGGTACCTGCAGACCCACACATGCGTGTCTCCAGGGTGGGGGTACCTGCAGACACACACATGCGTGTCTCCAGGGCGGGGGTACCTGCAGACACACACATGCGTGTCTCCAGGGCGGGGGTACCTGCAGACACACACATGCGGTACCTGCAGACACACACATGCGGTACCTGCAGACACACACATGCCCTTGCATTTTGTTTCTATGTCACACTCCGTGCAGACCAAACACAGTAGCATGCACACGTCTGTCTGTCTGGACTTGCACCTCATGGTCATGTGCAGATGGATAAGCACAGAAATGTGTCTGTGATGAGAGAATGTGGTCCCATGCGTGATGGACGGGTTGACAGCATCCTGGAAAGACCACCTTTCATCTGTGTCCTGGGTTGCTTGTATATACTTCCAGTTGTAGACTGATGAATTTTCCTCTGTGACGTTCTTTTCTTTCTTTCTTTTTTTAATATTTATTATTGTATTTTATGTGTTTGAGTGTTTTGCCTGCATGTATGGATACTTACCATGTGCTTGCCTGGTGCTGGAGGAGGTCAGAAAAGGATATCAAAGCCCCTGGAGCTGGAGTTATGGGTGGTTGTGAACTGCCATGTGGGTGCTGGGAATTGAACCCAGATCCTTTGGAAGAACAGCCAGTACTCTTACCTGTTGAGCCATCTCTCCGGCCCCTCACCAATGTCCTTATTACACAGTGGAAACGGCGCATAGAGGTAGCACGATTGTGTACAGGCAGATAGTATGAGGATGAATGAAAACGTGGTCGCTGACGACCAGGAAGGAGGCTGAAGGAGAAACTGAACCTGAAGAAACCTTTGTCTCAGAATTCCAGCTTCTAGAACCGTGAGAAAAACTATTTGTGTTGCCTAAACCATCCCACCTATTTTTTAAAGGGTTTTGTTTGTTTGTTTTGTTTTTCAAGACAGGGTTTTTCAGTGTAACCCTGGCTGTCCTGAAACTCATTTTGTAGGCCAGGCTGGCCTGGAACTCAGAGATCTGCCTGCCTTTGTCTCCTGAGTGCTGGGATTAAAGGTGTGTGCCACCACCATGGGTTTAAATTCAGGGTCTTACTAAGTAGATCATGTTCTGTGAGTTTGAGGCCAGCTTGGTCTACAGAGTGAGTTCCAGGACAGCCAAGGCTACACAGAAAAAAAAAAAGCCTGTTTCAAAACAAAAACAAAAAAGAAAGAAAGATAAAGACAAAGACCATGGTGATCTGACGTTGTCAACTTGTCCATCATGCATGGCGTCACATTCTCTCATCACAAGCACCAACTATATTGTTTAAATAGGGTCTTTCAGTTCAGAATTCCAAGGCCCTCTGAGGGAAAGGGAGTGAAGGAGAAGGGAAGGAGTGGGAGGAAGAGGAGGAGGAAGGAGGATAAAAGAGGAGGAAGGAAGAGGGAAGAGGTAGAGTGAAGGAGGAGAGGAGGGGGAGGAAGAGGAGGAGGAAGGAGGAGGGAAGGGGAAGAGGGAGGAGGGAAGAGGTGGAAGGAGGAGGAGCTGCTCTAGATTAATATTCCCTTCAAGAGGGGCTGGAGAGGTGGCTCAGAGGTTAAGAGCACTGACTGTTCTTCCAGAGGTCCTGAGTTCAATTCCCAGTAACCACATGGTGGTTCACAACCATCTGTAATGAGATCTGGTACCCTCTACTGGTCTATAGGATATATGTAGGCAGAATACTATATACATAATAAATAAATCTTTACAAAAAATATTTCCTTCAAGAGTAGTGATGACGATAGCAGGAGGAAACAGTCTTAATCTACAGGGACGAAGTCTCAGCAGGCTGGAGCGTGAAGTTTCCTGAGTGTGTGTTTACATGTTGGACAGGGGCAGCTTCAGACTATGGTCTTATGGATTCTTTACTCCTCTTCCCTCCTCTTCCTTCCTCCTTTCTTCCTCCTCTTTTCTCCTCCTCCTTCCTCCTCCTTCTCCTCCCATCATCCTTCTCCTTCCTCCTCCCTCCTTCTCCTTCCCTCTCCTTTTCTCCTCCTCTTCCCTCCTCCTCCTTACCTCCTCCTTCCCTCCCCTTCCTTCCCTCTGCTTCCTTCCTCCTCTTCCCTCTTCCTTCCCTCCTTCTTCCCTCCTCCTCCTCCTTCCTCCTTCTCTCCTCCTCTTCCCTTCTCCTCCTTCCTTCTCCTTCCCTCCTTCTTCTACCTCCTTCTTTCTTCCTCTTCACTCCTCCTCCCTTCTCCTTCCTCCTCCTCCTCCTTGCTTCACGTAGCTCAGGCATTGACTTTAAACATGCTTTGTACCCATGGATGACCCCATCTTCCTGCCTCCACTTTCCAAGTGTTGGGATTACAGGTATGCACCACCACGCTCAATTTATGAGGTGCTGAGAATTGAACCTAGGGCTTTATGTATGGCAGGAAGACAAGCACTCTGCCAGCTGCACCATCTCCTGGTCTCCAAGCTCTGTTTTCTCAATGTCATGGCTGGAATAAAGAACTCCGGCGTCTCCTGTGGGCTCGACCACCACTCTGCTCTCTGGCTTCACTTTCGTGTGACCTGGGCTTTATTTGTTGGGTGATCAGACTGTCTCATGAGTTCCTAGGAGGATCGAAGGAGCTAAGAGAACAGTAGCTGCTCTGAAGAGTTAAGAATGTATTTCCTAGTGGCCAGAACTTTAAAAAAAAATTTAGAAACAAACCAAATCTTAAATGTTTGGGCATCTCAACAATGAGTTTGTGTCAGGCACAGACTCCTAGGATAAAGGATCAAACACAGCAAAGGGCAGGAAGAAAGCTATAGGATATGTTAATCAGGACCCCAGACAGTAGCTTTATACTGAGATATAGTGGAATGTGGGCAGGGACTGGAGGAGGCTCTGTCATAGGGCGTGCAGGAGTCATAAGAGGTTTGATGGAGGAAGTGGGGATTGGCAGAATTTAATAGGGAGAATAAAAGTTGGGGGGGGGATGGAACACTCTGAGTTAGAGGGCCAGAGAATGGCACTTGCACTGTGGGGCAGGACCTCTAAAGCAGAGTTAGGCCTGGTAAAGATTAAAAGAGAAAACATGAAACTAGGTTAATTTTTGAATTAACTGGAACTGACCCAGCCCAATGGTTAATCTGTTTGACCCCTTTAGGAATTGCCTGGACCCTGTCCCAGGCATACCTAACACAAGGTGAGGATCTAGGGCAGCCTGGAGCGGAGCTGAGAGGTCACACTGTCAAAGCCTCCAATCTTTTCTAGAGGCAAAATGAGGACAGGAAGGAACAAATGAGAGGGCTGAAGTTTCACAGGGAATCAATGGTCAAAACAGGGACAAGAACTCAGGTCTCTGGGGTGAGTTCCAGGTGCTTTCCTAAACTGTCACCGGTTTGAGAAGTGAACTTGACCTCAGAGGCTTTTATCCAGCATTGGGTGAGGTCAAAAGTTGAGGTCCAACCTTGTCTAGGCAGCTGTGTAACTGGTTGGTTGTTTCTGGGTGTAGGGCCAGCTGAATTCCTTGTGAATAACCAAGGCCAGCAGTTTCTGGGCCCGGGTACTTTAACAATGACAAGAAGATATTGTTATCAATTAGCTTTTACCAGGCTAATTGATAGTTTTTATTGTGCCAGAAGGACTTTGGGCTCACAGCTGTAGGCTTTGGCTTTTTTTTTTTTCTTCTAATTCTTGTTCTGCTCTGAAAGAAACTGAATCAGCTGAAGATAAATTCTTTTAAAATTATGTGTGTGTGTGTGTGTGTGTGTGTGTGTGTGTGTGTACCTGTGTGCTGGCGCCCATGGAGGTCAGAAGAGGGCGCTGGCTACCTGGGACTGGAGTCACAACAGCTGCGAATTGTATAGGTGCTGGGAATCTAACTTGGGTCTGCCGCGGGGGGGGGGGGGGGCGTGGGGGGGTGGGTGCCGCAGCTGAGAACACTTGCTGCTTTTTCAGAGGGCCAGGATTTTATCCCCAGCACCCACATGAAGGATCACAACCATCTGTAACTCCAGTTTCCAGTAATCCAAGGCCCTTTTTCTGGCAGCAGACAGCATGGGGTGCATAGGAGAGGCGGCTCAGAGGTTGGAAGCACTGACTGTTTTTCCAGAGGTTCTGAGTTCAATTTCCAGCAACTACATGGCCACTTACAACTATCTATAATGAGATCTGATGCCCTCTTCTGGCATGCAGGCATGCATATAGACAGAACACTGTGTACATAATAAATAAATCCCTTTCAAAGTATTTATCTAGAAATGCTAACAGTATCTTTCTTGGCCTTTTCTATGGCCTCTGCTGTTTCTGGGCTCCAAAGCTGCCCTCCAGCTACTATGTAGCAGAAGATGATTTTGAAATCCTGATCCTCCAGCCCCCGTTTTCTGAGTGCTGGGATTGTATACATCTGTGGCTATGCCAGGTTTATGTGCTGCTGAGGACAGAATGAAGGCGTTTGTGGTTGTTAGCAAGAACTCTACCAACTGAACTACCCCCCAGCCCTCCACTGTATTTTCTGTTTATTTCTCTTTGTCCCTTTCTTTCTTTCTTTCTTTCTTTCTTTCTTTCTTTCTTCAGCCCCCGTTTTCTGAGTGCTGGGATTGTATACATCTGTGGCTATGCCAGGTTTATGTGCTGCTGAGGACAGAATGAAGGCGTTTGTGGTTGTTAGCAAGAACTCTACCAACTGAACTACCCCCCAGCCCTCCACTGTATTTTCTGTTTATTTCTCTTTGTCCCTCTCTTTCTTTCTTTCTTTCTTTCTTTCTTTCTTTCTTTCTTTCTTTCTTTCCTTCTTTCCAGATAAGCTATCTCCATGTCCCCCGACTGCTGTGGAGAAGTGAACTTGGCATGCAGGTCTAGAACTCACAGAGATCCCTGTGTCCTGCCTCTGAATGCCGGGGTTAAAAGCCTGCACCACTATGCTGGCTATGTTCTTTCTTGCTTTTTGAGGGGACAGAGGTGAGCAGGGACTCAGCCTGGCCTCAGACACAATCCTCTTGCCTCTGTCTCCTGAGTCCTGGGATTACAAGGTCTATGCCATCATACTTAGCTGGACTGTCTTGTAGAGATCCTTGTGTATACATAAAATCGACAAAACTTGGGGCTGGAGAGATGGCTCACCACTGGCTGCTCTTCCAGAGACTCTGGATTTGATTTCCGGCACCCTCACGGTGGCTCACAACCATTTGTAATTCCAGTTCCAGGAGATCTGATACCCTCTTCTGGCTTTTGTGGGGACCATTCACAAGTGGTGCGTAGACATACATGCAGGCAAAACATGCATACCCTTAAAAAATTAAAAAGAACAGATTGATAGAATTTCTATGAGTTAATGCGCCTTGGGTTAATTTGGTTCCCAGGTCCATCTAAAGAGCCCCCTTCAGAAAGGGAGGCATTCAAGAGGTCCCTTGCTCCCGCCATATGTAGGCATACACATAAAAATGCAATCTCTTTGATTTCACTGTGATATTGGAAATACAGTGGATCCAGGGACTGCGTAGCTCACGGTCCCTCTCAGTGAGTCTGTTTTAATGTCTTCATCATGTCATTTTTCTCACCCTGAGGCCAGCCATTGGCTTTTGTTTTCCTGTAGTAGGCCAGTTAGTATGTATTCTGTCTTCAAATGCTCTCTGTTGTAGACTTGAGCTGCTGTTTAGCAGAAAGCACAGGTCGTATGTAAATAAACGGGTCTGACATGTAAGACTTTCCTTATATATATTATAATTAAACTTTATGCGATTTGCACACTATTCATTATACTAAGCTTTTTATTTTTAATTTTATTTTACCTTATGTACATGTGTGTATCTATGTATACCACACGAATGCAGGGATCTTGGAGTTTAGAAGAGGGTGTTGGATCCTCTAGAGCTGTAATTACAGGCAGTTGTGAGCTGTGGGATGTGGACGCTGGGGACTGAACTCAGGCCTCCACAAGAGTATCCTCGAGCTACATCGTCAACTGCCTTACAAGTCAATCGTTTCTGAGCTGGGTCTCATTTTGTAGCCTTGGTTGGCCTGGACTATGATGGCCTCACATTCACAGAAATCCACCTGTCTCTGCCTCCTGGATATTGGCATTGCTCAACAAAATCTAACTTTTTAATTAACAGTAATTATACTTTTTTATGGGGTAGAGTGTGCTATTTAATAATTAACTCTGATATTTAGATCATCCTTCATCTCAAGTAGTTATTATTTCTTTGTGATGAAAATAGTCAAATTCTTTCTTCCAGATTTCCCCCCTCCCAGCTTTTTGAGACAGTGTCTCTTTGTATAGCCTTGGCCATCTGAAAACCAGCTCTGTAGACCAAACTGGCCTCAAACTCATAGAGATCCGCCTGCCTCTGCCTCCTGAGTATTGGGCACCACCACTGCCCAACTTCTTCCAGCCATTTAGACAGATTATTTTCTGAGGGCGACTGTAACAGATTACCAAAAGCTGAGTGACTTAAAACTATAGAAACATTCTTTCTTCCAATGATCTATGCTCCCAACCTCCAGACAATAGAAATTTATTCATTCATGGCTCAGGGAGCTGCAAGTCTGAATGGAGGATGCATTGGCCATGCCGTGTCTGAGGATGAAATGGAGGATGAACTGGCCATGCTGTGTCTGGGGAATCTTGTGTAAATACCCAATCCTTCTTGTGGAGACTCTTTCCTGGCTTCTGGTGGCTCCTGGAGAAGTGTGCCGACGTTTACTGTTGCCACCACATAGCATTCTTCCCGTCGCTGTGTCTTTGCTTCTCTGCCTAACAGGATCTGAGGAACTGCAACCCTGAATGACCTTTGATCTGAGCCTCAAGTACCATACAGCAGAAATACAGCTGACAGACCGCTAGACAGACTCACGGGAGTGTGCCCTCTAACGAGCAACCGATGTGCAAACTTCGGGAACACTGTCTTTCGACAGTCATTGTTGATTCTGTAGAAATCTTCTGAAATCACGAATGTTTCTCCCTTCCATGATGAGATTCATCCCCAAATATCCCAGCACTGTAGAAATCATTCTTTAAACCTGACTTCTCCTGTGCTGACAACTGTGCATCTTCCCCACACCATGGGGCCCTGGTGTGAAAGCATTCACTCAGCCAAACCTTTGTTTCTCACAGTCAAATCTGCATAAACCTAGTGCCCCACAATTATCCTTATTGACAGGACTCATTGACAAGAAAGGAGCCCCAGGTAGGAGGCACTGAGCAGAGAAACAGCATGTCTGCTCTAACTGATAAACAGGTCTAGACAGCTCGGAATTCTCTAGCAGCAGACTCAGGAAGGTGTAATCTACTTGCCTTTGCTCTACTCTAAGAAGACATTAATATTCTGTATTACCCTTCATCTTTCATTTGACACAGGGTCTTAGTCTAGGAAATTAACTGTTTGCACATTTACCCCTAAAACATGAAGGAAAAAGCTTAGATCACTAAATCAACCCCAAAGAAAGGAATTCCTTCTCACCTGGGTGCCAGCAGACACAGCACCCTGAGGATCAAGCTCCATCCTAACACTTCAGGTATCTGCCAGGGAGCTTCACAGTAGTGTCCTTTTTGGGACACAAGGTGCCCATCTTGTCAGTTTTTCATCCATCCTGTTAGCCCTAAAAAATGCATGCTTGCGTGGGACGTAAACTGGAAATCTTGTGCGAGGGGTGGAACAGCGAGGGCAACATCAAGAGAGCCGTGGAGAGAGTGCAGGAAGGGTAAAGGAGACATGACAAAAAGACTTATGTGAGCTAATGGATTCGTCTACCCTCAGATATCTTAGCCAGTTTCACCCGCTATAGTGATCCTTCTGAATCCGAGACAGTCAGAGGGGCTTCACCCAAACCTAAATCTCAGTAGATCTTGTTTCTAATTACACCAAAAATTGCAAGAAAAGGCACATTCTGTGGTTCTGGACAGACGTGGGCTTTAGGAAGGACAGCCATAAACCCCGCCTGGAGCAGCTTTACCACAGAGGCTCCTGCATTTACTGCGCATCTGAACCAGCTGCACGGCTTGTTGCAGCACAGGCTGCTGGCCCCACCCCTAGGCTTTCTCACCTGTATGTCTGTAGAATAGACCCCAAGTGATGCTGCCACTGGTGGTCCCGTGACTACTTGAGAGCTACTTCCTCTGTTGAGAGTTCTCTGTTTAGGTCTGTGCTCCATTTTTTTTTTTTTATTGGATTATGTGTTCTTTTGGTGATCAGTTTCTTGAGTTCTTTGTATATTTTGGAGAGCAGACCTCTGTTTGATGTGGGGTTAGTGAACATCTTTTCCCATTCTATAGGCTGTCGTTTTGTCTTGTTGACTGTGTCCTTTGCTTTACAGAAGCTTTTAGGTTTCAGGAGGTCCCATTTATTAATTGTTTCTCTCGGTGTCTTTGCTGCTGGGGTTCTATTTAGGAAGTAGTCTCCAGTGCCAATATGTTCAAGTGTACTTCCCAGGCTATTTCCTCTTAATTGAATTTTTTTCCTGGAAAGAGGAGAGAAGCACATAAAAAATTCAGGAAGTAACTGAACCATACAAAGTCTAGGATGTAAGCAAAATTTAAAGGCTCAGGAAGCTCCTGAAACGTATGAGATCCACAGGCCCCTTCCCAAGATAATAGCAGCAGTAGAACCCTGCGGGAGAGAGCAGACTCTCCTACCGGCCAACCTGTCTGCAAGTTGGTCTGGGAGCTTGAGGGACGCAGCTTTTATGAGCTGTCACTCATTCCGAGGGGGGCTTCTGGGCAATGCAACTGGCTTTGAGTCATTCATTCTCCTGTAAGTGACCTTCCAGCAGGGTCCTCTGAGGAACCTTAGCAAACTCTCTAGCTTACTAAGATAGACTTGGGTGGAGCTGTTTCTTGGTCTGTCCTTAGGGGCCTATTTCTCGGAGTATGTGCAATGGCCGTACTTCCCTTATCTTTGGACTTTGAGTGGCTGCTGGTCTGGGTGAGTTTCCGGGACTAAGGGGCAAGACTCTTGGCTTCCTCTTCTGCTCTGTTGACATATGACGGAGGTTGGGGGTGGAGCTTACAAAAGAACACTTGTCTCCCTGGACTTTGTTAAACACTGACATTCCGTCTTTCTTAGACGTTAAGACAAAGTTTTGGTTAGTTCTTGGTCTCCATGTTGTTTTGTCAACTCTAAATATGTGTTGATGAGACTAAGGCTGGGGATTGTCGAGCTCACTGATTCTCTCTGGTGCTTTCTTTACTAACTTCCCACCCATTTATCCATCCACACACCTATTCTTGTATCCCTCCATGCGTGCGTGCATGTATCCATCCATCCACCAATCCACTTACGATACCCTGAGTATCTGTTGTGTAGTAAGCATTGCTCTCAACAGGACAGAGTTGGGCTAACAGAGCCTGCTCTTGCAGGGAGGGACTCAGACATATAACCAAATAAATGGAAACACATTTGAGGAATTTACAACTATGGCTTAGATACTTTTAACTTGCTGGACATAAGACAGAAAGACAACTTTAGGTTCGCTTGTCAGCAATGGATACTTGTCTTAGCTGGGATTTTACAGCTTAACTAGCATGCAGGCCTCATACCAGTCTGGTGGAGGATTTAGGGCCAGGGTTCCCCTGTTTACAGAATCCTCATTTATCAGTTCATGAGAGGGCTGGCAGTTAGTTGGTGAGTGCTGTTGACCGTGTAGGTTTGAAGCCAGCTTGAGACACACGAAACTGTGTCTCAAAACAAAGACATAAACAGCAATTAACCTCTGAGGAGGGAGTTCAGCGCATTTGCCTGCCTGCTTCCGTCTTAGGTGTCCTGTCAGTGGAGTTCCTGGGTCTGATTGTTGCCCCTCCAGAAATCCTGACCTGCTCAAAACTTACTGTGCTGAAGTTTACCAGTTAACACTGACTTGCAGATATCAGGGACTATAATTAGGAGGGCGGAAGCCTCTAGAATATATATCTATTAGTGGGAATAACTTGTGCTCTTCCTAGCGGGGGGTGAAGGAATAATTAGGCATGGCTGACGCTCTGAGTCATGTTTGACTATTAGAGAGAGACTGAGATTGTGGCTGCTGACCTCACGATGAAGGATGCCACATGCTGGGCCTTATTCTGAGACTGACAAGGAACTATGAGTTTTTACTTTGGAGTATTGTCCCTCTCTGTGGCAAGATGGAATTGCGGGAAAATCTGGAGACCTCAGGGTGCTACGGTTAGACTGTGAACTTTTGATCTTCCTGCCTTGGCTTCCCGAGTTCTGGGATTAGAGGTGTACGCCGCCATTAGTGGCTGTGAGAGGATCTCTTGGGCAGCAGGTGAAGTGGTGGGGAGAATGGCTAGGGCATCAACGGATGGTTGGCTAGGGGTTTCAAACAGAGGCCAGCACCATGGTCTCACAGAGGATAAATTCAAGAAGATATCTTGTGTTCTTCTAGGTACAGGCTTACTATCCCAACTTCTTGGGAGGCCAAGCCAGGAGGATCTCAAGTTCAAGGCTATCTTAGACTACATAGCAGTTTTGAAGTCAGTTGGGCATTTAGCATGATCTTGCCTCTAAGCCAGTTTGGGTGGGTTGGCATGTGCTCTGTGACAGAGGGCTTTCTCATCATAGATGAGGCATTGGATTCAAACCCATGAAAATAAGGAAAAAGATGTCTTTAAGTCTTTAGTGTGGCCACTGGGCGTTTGGGTGTGCAGTGGAAGAAGAGGGAGGGGGCCATGTGTGGGGCGCATGTGAGGTACAGGCTTGAGTCCCAGGGAGCCATGTCAGGCCATCTGCTTTCCTGTTCTTTGGTCCAGCCACACTCTCTCTGTCCCTTCTTACATTATGTCAGCCAAGTTTATGCCCACTGGAAGGCTGCTTTGTTCCTCTTCCTGTGGTTTCTGTGTGCCTGGCTCCTCTCCCTTCTCAAATCTCAGCAACGCGAAGACAGAGACCTTGACTGTTTTGTATAATCCAGGACAATTACAGGACTTGGCATATAGGGACTGCTCAATGAACATCAAATAAACAGGCAGGTGGTGGCTAAAATCCAGCAGCAAGCCTGGGGAAAGTAGATATGTACCCATCACAGCGAACAGAGGCTCAGAGACAGAAAAACCCTCCACAGTTGGAGCAAGCCTCGAGAATCCTTTCTTTGTGATGATTTTTGTTAATGGCAGTGGAAACGCCTGGACACAAATCCCTTCTTACTGGCTGTGTGAGCTTGGGTAAATAGTCTCTTATCTGTACAGGGACTAATAATTTGTGAATGTTTAGATGGGATGAAGCCTGTATAGGTATCAGGCATAGGCAAGTATTCAATAACTGTTAGCTATTGTCATTATTTATTAAATGATTTTATGACAATAGCTCCCTTTTCCCCTCCTTCCTTCCCTCTCTCCCTCCCTTCCTCTTTCCTTCCTTCCTTTCCTTCCTCCCTCCTTCCCTTTTTCCCTCCTTCCCTCCCTCTTTCCTTCCTTCCCTTTCCTTTCCCTTCCTTCCTTTCTCTCTCCCTCCCTCCCTCCCTCCCTCCCTTCCTCCCTCCCTACTTTCTTCCTTACTCCCTCCTTCCCTTCTTCCATTTCCTCTTTCTGACAGGGTCTCCTTATATACTCCTGGCTGGCCTGGATCTCAGTAGTCCAGGTTGCCATCAAATCTGCCTCTGCCTTCTGATTGCTGAGATTACAAGCAAGCATCACCCTGCCAGGTTATGTAAAACCAATGCACTTTTTTTTTTGATGGAGCAGGGTCTTATGTATACCACCTCTAACTTCCTGTATAGCCAAGGATAACCTTGAACTTTGGAGCCTCCTCTTTTCACTTTCCCACCTCAAAATTACGGGACCATAGTTGTGCAATGCCATACCTGGTTTATGCAGTGCAGGACCTTGAACCCAGGACTTTGTGCACACTAAGAAATCAATCACTCTGCCAAATGGGCCACTTTTCCAGTCCTCAATGTTTTCTCTTGAGGCTGTCTCATTATATCTCAGGCTAGCCTCAGATTTGTGATCCTGTTGTCTTAGTATCATTATAGGCAAATATCACTACAGTTGGATTTCAGTGTAAGTGCCAAATTTTCATAATAATTTAGAGAGATAAGAATTTTATTTAAAAACAAAACAAAACAAAACCCCATAATCCCTAGTTGAGAAAGCAGAGGCTCAGAAAGAAGGGACTGAGCCACATTCGCCTGTTGTAGGCAGAGGCTCTGGGAGCTAGGCTTAGGTTTACCTGATGTTAACGCTTACACTCCTAACTCACCATACTGCATCCTGTGCCATGCCGTGAATCCTAGTGTGAGAAGGGGAACTAGCTGCAGATACTGTCTGTGATTCTGGGGTCCCACCTCTTAGAGCCTAGGTTATCCCCCTCAGAAGCTGTAGAGGTCCTCTTTGAAAGGGCAGTAGGAAGCGTGTCTGGAGACTAAGGGCACCGCCAGACTAGTGTTCCCCGCTCTGCTGGGAAGACAGCATCGGGAGACCTTTTGACAGAAGCAGCCTCCTGGTCCACATGAACTCCATAAACCGAGCCATTTCTGGCCACTCAGCACATTGCTGTTCAGTATCTACAACCTTTGGGCCAGATAAGAGACTTCAACTAAAGCATTTTCTTCTCTTTGAACACTTAATTATCTAACCACTTATTAACTTGTTTGATACTATGATAAATAATAAGAAATGACCTTTGAATTCATTCATTGACAACTAAGTGTTCTGAGGAAAAGTATTCTATATACACATAGATGCACATGTATACACTCACTCAGCTGCAGCTCTCGCCTCCCGGGCATCCATCCACACTGACCTCTGTACTCTTGGGAACTCAACAGTCTTGCAAGGATTAGGCTGTACATGCAAGGGCATTTATTACTCAGTCTGAATACACGCACGCGCATGCACACACACACTCATACACAGCCAACAAACAAACTCAAAACCAAAAAGGCCAAAAAAAAAAAAAAACCCTCCAAAAAACAACCCCCCAACTACAAACCCTAACAACCATACACACAGAAAAACAGAACCAAAAATGGGGGGGAAATCCACTAGTTATCCTCAAATGACCTAAATTTGGAAGAACAGAAACTAAGACTAAACCAAGAATTTTAGCTTTTGTTTATCAACTATACTCACTACATGCCTGGGATAAACTCTACATCCTCCCCACCCCCATTGGAGACCGGGACTGTGTAAAATCGTGGAGGCTCACAGGCATGTGCACACACTAGAATTTGGAAGCCTTCTGACACAGCTTGTTCCAGGGCACACAACCAATGAGTCGGAGAAGTCAACACCCCAAACCGAACAAAAATAAAAACCAAAACAAAGACAAAAACCCACCAAAGTTTTTTTTTTTCCTCAAAAAAAAAAATGTACTTTACGTTATTGTATGTGATGTCTTGTCAGTGTTCAGGCGTATTTTAGCTAAAACTAGCGGATGCCCTAACTTAAATGGTTGTTGAAGCCTATAGAGTTGGTATTATTTGGTTCTTAAGCTCTTACATCTCTTAGCATGGAGGACAAAGCAAGCTGTGCATTGTTGCTTGAGGGTCTGCGCATTTTAGAGCAGATTTGTGTTTGCACTGTCAGCATGACAGATGAGTGGAAAATGTTAATACACTATTGGATTTTTTATTTCCTGTTTGATTTCAGCTTATATTCTGATTTGAAAACCTCAATTTATGTTCATGACGGTAGGAATGTTTTTAAATGTCTACATTCTTTCTAATAAACTGTTGGAAGATTAAAAAAAACCCAAACAAAACAAAATGAAACAAACCCCCCCCCCCCAAACATGGAATGTGCAATCCCTCCTGGACATGGAGCTGGTGCTACTCCATGGGGGAAACTTAGTTTTTCCTTTCCCAGCAGGCATCAGTTGATAATAGCGTCTTGGTTAGGGGTGGGACTTTGTGACCACTTCCCTTTATCAGTACTGAGACTTTGTGTGGTTTGAACCTGTGTAGATCTTGTGTGTGCTGCCATAGTCTCTGTGAGTTCCTATGTGTATCATCCCTGATGTGTCTGGATGATTCTGTTTGCTACCTTTGGCTCTTACCATCTTTCTGTCTTATCTTCCTCATAGATCCCCGAGCTTTGAGGGGAGGGGTTTGATAAAGGCATTCGTAGGGTTGAGAGCTCCAAAGTCTCTCACTCTCTGTACACCGTCCAGTTGGGGGTCTCTGCATTAATTCCTTTATACTACAAGAAGAAGCTTTTCTGGTGAGGGTCAAGTGATGCGCTGATCTATGGATATAGCAATTAAGCTACTAGGAGTCATTTTATTGCTATTCTATTTTAGCAGAGTAAAGTTGTATCCTTGATTTCATGGCCTGTCTATTCCTAAATTCATGGTTGCTTTATCAGTGTCAGGTATGTGTTCCGTCTCACGGCATGGGCCTTAAATCCAATCCTAAAAAGTGGTTGGTTATTCCTTAACACTCATACCACCATTGCACCAGCACAGGAGGCAGGTTGCTGTTGTAGGTCACAGAATGAGTCTGTGTTATTGTTCTCCTCCAGTAGGATGCAGAGTACCTTCCAACACCATGAATGCTTAGACAATAGGGGTGAAGCTTCTAGATGGGCACCAGATCAATTTCTTCATGTTTGATGGCATAAGTAAAGTGGTATTGTCACCAATGGAGGCTTACTACCAGGCTGTGGAGAGTAACCAATAGCTTTGGCAATAGCCTGTGATCACTGGGGAAGGTGGTCTGTGGAGCTACATCAGATGTAGCTTTAGATGACAGTTCAGCAGCTTCTTATAAAGTGAGACACCTAGCAGCCAAGTGATGACATATTTGTTTTAATGATTCGAAAACTGACACACGAGTGTCTATAGTAGCTATCTTCTTAATTGCTAAAAGCTGGAAGGAATCAACATGCCACCTTTAGTAGGCAAACGGATAAACTAATAGATCCATAAAACTAATACTACTTCAGGATAAAATAAGTGATCTGTCAATTCAAGAGACTTCAGAGAGGGGGTTCAGTGGGGTAAGGTGCTTGCTGGCAAGCCTGACGATCCAAGTTCAATCCCCAGGACCCACATGGTAGAGGAAAAGAACCAACTCCTGAAACTTGTCCTTTGACTTCCACACATGTGTTGTGACACATACGTGCATTTTTGTATACACAACAAATAAACAAATCATTTAAGACCTTTAAGTGTCATAGAGGAAGGTTAAATGCATATTGCTAAATGGAAAAAGTATGTCTAGAAAGCTACCCACTCTGACCCCAGTTGAGAGAGAGAGAGAGAGAGAGAGAGAGAGAGAGAGAACACTCAGCTGTCATCATTGGCCATGAAAAGGTCAGTGACTGCCGAGAGTTGGAGGTGGCAAGAAGAGCAAGCATCACAGAGGAGATTTTTGGGAGGCAGCGCTGCTGTGATCAGGCTAAACTGGCTGATCAGCCACCCTGGGCCCAGCTTGTCTCCACCTTCCCAGTGCTGGGATTTCACGTGCCACCAGGTGTTTGTGTGGGTGCTAGGGGTTCAGCCCAGTTCCTCATGCTTGTGTGGCAAGGCACTTTACTGACGGAGCTGTCTTCCCAGCCACCACCCTCCACCCCCTAACTGATTCTTTCTAGGTGTGATCTGTTTCTCACCAGACAACTCAAGTTTGCATTCACTGGGAAAGAAGTGCGTCCATTGACGTGGCTTATGTTTCTGTTTGAGTTCAGTGGTTTTTCCCTGTTCTTGCAAGGTGTTCTGTGGGAAGAATTCGAGGCCAGGTAAGTCATCAGAGTCCTCTTGGACCAATCCCACACAAAGTGATGAAAAAGGAGCAGAGTCTTAAGTCCCCAGGGAGAGGGTGTGGCATTCCTGGTAAGACGATTAGAGTTTCTGGCTTCAGAGACAGGCGTGACCTGAAGAAGGTGTGACCGACCTCTGTAGGCCAGACTCCTCCTGAACTGAGCAGGCAGAAACAAGTCTCTCTGACTGAGCTGGAGGAATGATGAACAATCCAAAAGCTCGGTATTGTGTTCCATGTCTCAGAATCCTGGAGCTGGGACCAACCTCACAGATTATGGAGGCCATAGCCTGGGTGGGGCTTAGCTCTGCTTGAGGTACCAGTCATGGCTCTGCTCTCCATCTGCCCTGACTGCCTCTCTCAAGAATATTTATTGAGCACCTGCTTTTTGTGGGATGTCATGATGTTTCAACCTGCATCTCTGACCGTCTTGGGCTGTGCCTCTGTCTGTCTGTCTGTCCCAATTTTCCCTTCTCCTAGGTCATTAGCACTGGTCTTTTCAAATGCTGCTCACAGCACCCTCTCTGTTTTCCCACAGAGTCTCCATCTGATGCGACATCTGGGGGCTCCAGGGTGCCCCGTGAATGTGTTTTCAGCTTTCCCTGTCTGTCTCCTGCTAATCTTCAAGTCTTGAGAGGCATGAACCCACTTCTATCACTACTATTATTATTATCATTATTATTATCTTATATCCCAAATATTCTTCGCAGGTCTAGGCATGTAGTATGAGCTTTGTTCATTAATATTGCCCTCCTAATTGCACACACCGAACATCAGGCATTGCATTCTGTGTGCACCCTGGTATCTCTAGCCACAGCAGTGTGTCAGTAAGACAGGCATTGTTATTCTTACTTTGTAGAAGAGAAAAACTGAATCTTAGAATGGTTAATGATTTGCTTAAGGCAAGAGAGAGAGCTCAGACAGAGACTTAGATCTGTTGGACTCTAAAGCTGTGTTCAGTAACACACCAATGAGTGGAAGAATGAATGGACCAGTGAAAAAGACCTGTAGCAAAGAAACACAAATCTATTATGTATGTTTTGAGAAGATGCATATCCCACAGGAGAGAAAGCAAGTATAGATTCATAGGCTCAGTGTAGGTCTGCCTATCATAAGGCCACAGGAAGATGGTGGGAGGGAGAGGGTCCAGAGCTGTGAATGGAGTATAAGGAAGCTTCCAGATGAGAGAGCCTTGTTGGATGGGAGGATTCAGACAGGTAGAACTGGCATAGGGGGCAGTAGGCAGAGAGGCCCTCCAAAGCTGCCTAAGCAAAGGGAGACGCTGGTTGGCCTAGATGTAAGGTATATGAGGATGTGGAGGAGGCAGATGTTGCAAGGTATTTGATCACACTATGCATTAATTAAACAACTTTGCATTATTTAATTAAATAAACTGTGGATCAGGAGGCAGAGTCAGCAACTAGATGACAGGAAGTAGCCCTAGAGAGTTAGAGGGAGTCCAGAAGACAGATAGAGACACACACAGGAAGGGGGAGTAGGGAGGGATTTGGAATTTGGCGATCTTTTTTGGTTTGGGATTTTGGAAGAGACTCTCTCTTGCTGGGTCTCCAGCTGAAGAGGAAGATCAGTTGGCCTCTCTGAGCTAGCAGGTTTTCACCCCAGTGTCTGACTCCCGAGTCTTTATTGGTAAAACAGGACGATAGAGACTTGGTTAAAAAACTACATTTAGCTGCAGAGGCAGAGGCAGAGGCAGAGGCAGAGGCAGAGGCGGCTCTGGTGCTACGCTGAAGTCCCATGGAGCCTTGGCCTGAGTATCCGGTCAGTGATTGAAGAGTCGGTCACTGAAACAGCAGTAGATTCTGGTGCAGCTGCTGTGCAGACAATAAAACAGCAGGCAGAAGGCAATGCCAGGCCAGGGACAGGCTGGCAGATGATAGAGAAACGTGGTTGGAGTCTGAGTTTTGTTTGGTAGATGTGGAGAGCACCTGGAGAGCACCTGGCAGTTTGGGGTCAGAGAGTGACATGGTGCAGTCTACGAGATGGAGTTGAGGAAGGAAAGGCTAAGGGGGGGACCACAGGCCTGTTGCGATAGTTCAGGGAAGGATGTGGTGGCCAGGTGCGGGTATGGAGCATCTCAGGTGGGGTGCAGTGAGGAAAACCTGGGAGAGACATTTCAGAAGAAAATTCACTGGGTTCTACAGTGGGGAGAGGTGAGGCAGGAGCAAGAATCAAGATGTGGATTAAGATCCGAGCCTTAAGTTATGGCTCCAGTTGAGTTTCACGGCCCCACTGGCCTCAGCATTCTGTTTACAAACTGTAAGGAGCAAGCTGTGGTGTCTCTTCTGGCTTTTTCAGGGTTCACATTCAGGCAATTCTTTAATTTCTAGTTGCACAAACCCAGAAAGGGAGCCCAGTTGCTTCCTCTGGGTAGAAACTGACTTTGGAAGGGCCTTAGGTCTGGGGTTTTCTGAAGTAACTGAGGAGCTGTAATTACTGTAACACGATGACCTGGGAGTCAGATGACAGGCCACACACCCTGCTTCCTTAAACAGTTTTTCCTGGTGGAACTGTCCTGGAGTGGCTCGGGTTATCTCCCGAATTATGAGCCTTCTGAGGAGTGAGTGCGTGGTTCCTTGGCCTCTGATAGTTCCAAGGTCATTATGTAATAAGGCTCTTATTATAGGCCAAGAGGCCTGAGAAGAGTTCTCTAGAATTTCCCGTTGGCCATTCTACCTGCAGCCATCAAGACTTTGGGTTCCAATCACCACTTAGCTCTGGCCAAGTGGAAGTGTGAACAGAGGGACTGAGTTTGCTTCCGTGCTGTGCACCGCGGCCCCGGTCTGCGCTCTAAGCGCTAGACCCCAGTTCGCGAGCTTCGGGCAAGGGGCTGGAGGTTGAGAATACAGACGCAGAGACAGACCGACACACAGACCTTTTAACACTGATACGAAAGCCCCTGTTTATTAGCACCACGTAGGCTTAAATACACTGCAGTCAATGGCCAACAGGTGAAAATCCCATCCTCCGATCCTCTAAGCTAGGCACAGCTTCTAGTAACTTTAATTAGAAGGTTCTAGGAGGGAAGAGCAGCTGAAGGCCAGGACTCATTAGTCCCAACACCTCAGGGCCCTGGGAGGATGAAAAGGGCGCATAGGCCAGGGGATAAGGATGATAATGGCAGAGATGGGTCCTGAGAAACACACAGTGTGGTCAGGACTTCTCAGGGTGACACTGAGCCAGGGAGAAACTTGTCTTGGAAGCTAAGGTTTTGAATTTCTTCCAGGGGACAGGTTTCTTCTTTGCTGGGTAGGACACACTCTCTGGGCACATGTTTCCAATACGCTATTAAGAGCAATGGTTCAAATTCTAGTTCTGCTTTCATTAGCTGCACAACCCGGGCCAATGCTTGGCTTCCTTATCTAAGAACTGGAGTATCGTGGGGTGACTTAGGCTATCTCCAGAATTATGAGCTTTCTGATGAATGAGCACGTGGTTTCTGGGCCTTTGTTCAAAGTCATTATGTAATAAGACTTACCCCTTTGGCCCAGGGGTGCTGTGGGGACTATAGGAGATAATGTTTATCAAGTATTTACTGATGTCCTCAGTCATCAGCAGAGAGCAAATGGCAGATTGGTGACAGCTCTTTCACTATTTCTCTAACCCATCTCAGGCGGCCATTGTCTTGGTCTAAGGGAAGGAAGGATGTGGTATGGGTCCTGGAATTAACCTGCCCTCTTCCTGCGCCTGCATGGCTACTTTGTGTACTTTCTCTCTTCCCTCCATCACTCTGGCCTTGTCCAGGTGTTACCCACTTTAATATCCCTTCCATCCTGTTTCCACATTGTCAGAAGCCCACAGAGCTTCCTGCCACCTCCAGGTCATGTAGGCATTTGTGAGGGATTTCCAAAGATAGCCTCTCTCATACGCCTTGATTTCTGAAAGCTGCCCCTGGGAAGGAGCTCAGTGGTTTTCAGGACACCCAAGCTACCTTCTCTTCTTACTTTTAGGACAATTGATTTCCTTGTTTAATACCTTTCTTTTTCAGTGTTTCTCTCCAAGACTGACTTCTTAGACACATTATGCAACCGAGGCTCATGTTGTGGGTCTTGCTAACAGCAACAGTGAAAGAACTCAGGGGCCAGGATACAAGAAATGAAGAGAGATCTAGAGGTCACCAGGAGGAGGCCAGTTGTCCCAGCCTTTCTGTGACTCTTTCCTCCCTTGAAGAGAACTACACATTTTAAAGAACTTTCAGGAGGTAGTGGCACATGCCTTTAATCCCAGCACTCAGGAAGCAGAGGCAGGCGGATCTCTGTGAATTCGAGACCAGCCTGGTTTACAGAGCAAGTTCCAGGACAGGCCCCAAAGCTACGCAGAAAAACCTTGTTTTGAAAAACAAAACAAAACAAAACAAAAAAAACCTTCCCATACATTCATCTTATTTTGACCCTTACTGAAGATTACTGGGTAGAGATTATTGCTTCCATTTGACATATGAAGAAACTGAGTCCCAGGGAATCAAAGTGACTTACTCAAAGAAAAAGGCAAGTTAGCAACCTACTTAGGCTTAAGATCTGGGAATGTTGATCTCTAGTCCTGTGTCCTTGTCTTTATGCTACATTACTGGAAGTATCCCTGCGGCTGGATTATGTGTTTCCCAAGGCCTGTAGTCACACAGCTGGGATCTGTCTGCCTTTGACCTTTCTAGCTCTGCTTTTCCACCAGGGTCTTCTCACCTGCTGCTCTTCTGTGGAGGCTCTTTACCCAGTGCTGTGTGTGAGTCTTCTCTTTACCCAGTGTTGTGTGTGAGCCTTCCTGGGCAATCTTGGACAAATGTCTCCTCACCCTAGATAGATGCTGATGACAAACCAAAGAGATGATTTTACCCGCATCTAGCTTATAGTTACAATTGTCCGATCTGGAAGTGAGCATTAGATATTTACAAAATCGGGTTGTACTATGCATACTGTTTTGTAGACCTATGTATTTTTCTTTTATCTATGCTGATTTTTTTAAATTGTTTTTATTGAGCTGTACATTTTTTTCTGCTTCCCTCCCTTCCTCTCCTCTCCCCTCCTATCCGCTCCCATGGTCCCCATGCTCCCAATTTACTCAGGAGATGATCTTGTCCTTTTCTACTTCCCATGTATATAAGATCCATGTATGTCTCTCTTAGGGTCCTCATTGCTGTCTCGGTTCTCTGGGATTCTAAATTGTAGGCTGCTTTTTTTTTTTTAATTTGCTTTATGTCTAAAAGCCACTTACGAGTGAGTACATATGATATTTATCTTCCTGAGACTTATTGATGATCACATGTTACCCTAGTATATTGATATGTTTATGTTTATTTAGTTAATTTCAATTCTAGACACAGGCCAATAGGAGTTCTTATCATAAGCCTGATGGCGGTAAACAGCCCTATGACACTCCCCCGATTATTTCCACAGCATAAACTCCCAGGATACCATTTGTTGGTCAAAGGGTGTCACCGTTTTTCAGATTTGATACATATTATCAAATTGTCCTCTCTTACAAGCCAGTCTGACCAGCACAATGGGAAACTTTTTTTTCTTTTTCTTTTGTTTTTTTTTTTTTTTGAGTCAGGATTTCTCTGTGGTTTTGGAGCTTGTCCTGGAGCTTGCTCTGTAGACCAGGCTGGCCTCAAACTCACAGAGATCCTCCTGCCTCTGTCTCCCGAGTGCTGGGATTAAGGGCATGCACCACCACTGCCCAGGCCACAATGTGAAATTTAGAATTCACCTGTGTTCCCGCCATGATGGGATTTGGAATAATTTTTTACTATAATTATAATGATCAATTTTTAATTAATATAATTATATTACATTATAATTTTAAGTATAAACACAAAACAGGAAAGTTACCAGTTTGAGGTTTGTGGCATTCGCACGTTTCCACTGCTACACGGCTGCCACCACCATCCGTCCCCCAAACATCTTCATTCTTCCCTACTAGAAACGTCACACGCGTGATGCTTAAAAACAGAAACAAAACAAAAAGTCCTTATTCTTCTTTCAGATAAGTGAAATCATAAAGATCAACCCTCCCCATCCCCTCTGTTCTTTTGATAGAGTCTCACTTTGTGGCCAGACTGGCCTGGAACTTTCTATGCAGAACAGGCTGTCCTCAAGGTTATAGCAATCTTCCTATGTCTAAATTCCAAGAGACAAATTGTTTTTTTCTATTTTGTGAGATTATTTCACTTAGCATTTATGTAAACCCATCATTGCTGGGCAGTGGAGGCACATGCCTTTAATCCCAGCACTCAGGAGGCAGAGGCAGGCGGATCTCTGTAAGTTCAAGGCCAGGCCAGGGCTGTTACACAGAGAAACTCTGTCTCAAAAAAAAAAAAAAAGACAAACCAAACAAAAAGAAACCCATCATTATGTTGGCAATATCACACATTGGTAAGTACATACATTTTAAACATGCTCAGAGCATTTGAACTAGCCTATGGTTTGGTAAAATCATTTAACAGGAAGTCCATTTATAATGGGATGTTGGCTATTATCCTCTTTGGAGGGAAGCTCATGGAGCCAGGAGGCAAGGTTCCAGGACCCTCATTTCAATCCCACCACCAATCTCCACTGTGAAAGGTCCCTGCCCTCTGAGCCGTGGTGAGTCTGCCTGAAGAATTAAGTGTGGACTTCAGGCCTTCTGAATCATGGGTCCACAGAGGAGCTCCTGGATCCTGCCATAGCTGGCGGAGGCATCCATCTCTCCTGTCCGCAATCTGGAAGTATTATCATGAGGGTTGGGCTATAGCCCACTGGTAGTGCAACTGCCTAGGACACACACAGTCTTTGCCCAGCCTTGCAAAAACAAAAGAATAAAGATGATTGGTACATGAAGGAAGTTGGGGCTGTGTCAACTCAGTATTCGCCCTCAGGGTATACGGATCCTTTCAACAAGAAAAAACTATAGTGACAGGAGGACCATTTGTCTTGTTTCTTCCTGCAAGTAGCTGGCCATAATGGCGTCTTCGGCAGGGGTGCTGCCATCCCCATTGCCCAGAGCAAGAGAATGGACCTTTTCATGGAGACTGGGACTTGGTGCTGCAACAGACCTGAACAAATTCACTAGAGTAACTTTAATCTCCTGGTTAATTTACATGCCCCACCCCCACCGTGTCTCTCCTAGTGACTGCCCGAGAATTTATTGCTTCTAGACCAAAAATTTCTCCACAATGTGTAGTTCTTTATGTCAAAAGCTCAAAAGCGTCCTGCCCTAACTGTTTCTTCACATCTTCACAGCCTTTTGAGAGTCCCTGACACATGCAAAGCTAAAGTCTAGGCTTTTCTCTGCTGTTGGCCTCTCTAGTTTCTCTTTGGTCCCTAGAACCAGCTGAAGCCCCCGGGTACCAGCCGGGTGAGGGGATCCTTGGAGAGGATCCAAGTTAGATTCCCAGCCACACTGAATGCTCAACCACCTGTATCACCAGATCCAGGGACTTCGTACACCTCTGGCCTCCATGGGCACTGCACTCACGTGTGCCCAGACACATTCTATGCACATAGCTAAAAATAAAAATATATCTTAAAAAAACAGAAAGCAGGGCGAGGCCTGTCTTACTAGGGTTCTATTGCTGTGAAGAGAAACCGTGACCACTGCAACTCTTATAAAGGGAGACATTGAATTGGGGGTGGCTTGCAGTTCAGAGGTTCAGTCCATTATCATCATGGTGGGACGTGGCGGTGTGCAGCCAGATGTGGTGCTGGAGCAGGAGCTGCGAGTCCTGCATCTGGACCTGCAGGCAGCAGGAAGAGTTTGTGTCCACACTGGGCGTAGCTTGAGCCTAGGAGACCTCAAAGCCCTCCCCACAGTGGCACACTTCCTCCAACAAGGCCATACCTCTTATTTGTGCCCCTCCCTTTGGGGGCCATTTTCTTTCAGACCACCACAGGTGTTAGATGAGCAGAGAAGCTGCATCTTCAGAGCTCCTGGAAAACCTGGCAGCCATCTCCACATGGATTTTCCCTGCCCTGTCCCCACCAGTGGTCACTACACCATAACCTTGAGGAGTGATCACCTTGTGAATCTTGTAATTTTCTGACCTTCTTGAGCCTGGTAAGTTTTTTTCTTCCATTTTTTTCTTTTGTTGAAAATAGATTTTTTTCATGCAATATGAAATGATTACAGATCCCCCTCTCTACTCCTCCTCGTTCCTCCCTCCCTCCCCTCTCATCCCGCACCACACCCTTTCTGTCTCTCCTTAGGAAACTAACAGGCGTTTAAAGAACAATAATAAAACACAATAAAATAAAACAAAACAACAAAGGCAAATTGATTTGGTTTGCTTTTTCAAGACAGGGTTTCTTTGTGAAACAGTCCTGGCTATCTGGAACTCAATCTTGTAGACCAGGCTGGCCTCAAAGTCACAGAGATCCTCCTGCCTCTGCCTTGAGTGCTCAGATTAAAAGTGAGCGTCACCACTGCCAGCCAAAACCAAATTGGAATACAGCAAAACAACCAAACAAGAAAAAAAGTCAAAGAAAAAGCAGGAGAAACGCATATAGATACAGAGGCCCTATGTTTGCACGCATAGGAGATCCGATAACATGAAACCAGAAGCCATAATATATAAACAAAAGACCTGTAAGGTTTGTTTTTTAATGCCCCGACACAACATTGTGAGACCAAGACTGTCCAGACTTGCCCCTGAGCTCATTCTGTGTTGGCATCCACTGTTGGGCATGGCCCTGCCCTTAAGAGTGGTTTGTTTCCCCAGTGAGATTTCCTTGGAGGAAGCTAATTGTTCATTTGCAGGTGGCTATCAGCTGTAGACAGCTTCTGAGTTGGGGATGGGGGCGTGTGTCCACTCCTCCTTTCAGCTCCAGGGCCATCTGCTGCAGACCTGTGCAGGTCGTGTGCACTGCCTCAGGCTTGTGAGTTCCTATGTGTGCCTAGAAGGCCTTGATTCCTTAGTGTCCTTCATCCCCTCTGGTTCTTACACCCTTTCTGCCTCTGAACTCTGACATCAAGTTCCCTGAGCCTCGAGGGGAATGATCTGATGGAGACCTCTCTTTTAGGACTGAGTGTTCCAAGGTCTCTCACTCTCTGCTTATTGTCCAGCTTGGGTCTCTGTATTTGTTCCCAGCTGCTGCAGGAGGAAGCTTCTCTGATGGTGGCTGAGAAAGACACCTGTGAGCAGAGCAGAGTGTCATTAGGAGTCATTGATTGCTATGACCCTTTAGCAGAACAGCAGTGTTTGGTTTTCCCCTAGTCCCTGACCTATCTAGTCTCAGTTCTTGGCTACCTGAGCATTGCGGGGGGAGGAGTTCCCTGTCCTGGCGTGTGCCTGAACTCCAATCAGATATTGGCTGGTTAGTCCTGCAAGCTTCATGTCGCTATTGCACCAGTGCATCCTGCATGTAGGTCATCACTGCAGATCCAAAGGTTGGTAGCTGGCTGGTGTTCACCTTTCTTCTTTGGTAGTGTGCAGAGTGCCTTCCAGTACCGCAGACACTGGGGGAGGCCCTAGGTAGGCTCCAGGTTGACTTCCCCCTCTCAATGAGTTGCACAACTGTTGTTTCAGCAATAGGAGGGCCTTATGGTCAGTTTGTAGAGAACCACTAATAACTTTGGAAGTAGTCTGGATTGTTTAGGGGTTCCCATGGGTCCCCTTGGCCGAGAACTCAATTACACATAACCTATTCTTGGTACTGAAAGCTTCGTTTGGTGACAAGAGATGTTCACTTGGGGCTCCCTCCCCCATTATTTGGTGATTTCGTTTAGACTGCCCTCATAGGTGTCTTTGTTATAGGAAGCTTCTGTGATCCCTCAAATGGCCTTTAGTTTTAAATGTCCCTCCGGATAACCCTGCCCTCGCCCCTCTTTTCCCTCCTCCTCCCTTTGCTCCTCCCACTTCAGTACTCCCCATCATCCATCCATAACTATTTTATTTCCCCTTCCAAGGGAGATCCCTCCCTCCCTGATTATCCCTTGTTCTCTACCTAACCTCTGTGGTTATATAGAGGTTTATATCTATATATTTATATCTCTATATCTCTATATCTATCTATCTATCTATCTATCTATCTATCTATCTATCTATCGTAGCTTGCTTGTCAATGATTTAACAGTTAGCATTCACATATAAGCAAATATATACCTTATTTGTCTTTCTGGGTCTGAGTCACCTCACTCAGGATGAATTTTTTCAAGTTCTATCCATTTACCTGCAAATTTCCTGCTTTCACTTTTTAAAAAAGAGCTCAGAAGTATTACATCTGTAAATGGATCGCATTTTCCTCATCCATTCATCCTCCGATGGACATCTGGGCTGTTTCCAGTTTCCGGCTACTATGAATAGAGCAGCAATAAACATGGCTGAGCAAGTGTTTCTGTGGTAGGATGAAACAGCCTTTGGGTATATGCCCAAGAGTTACTCGCAGGATCTTGAGGTAGATTTTGATTCTTGTTTTTGTAATGAACCATCACACTGCTTTCCATAGTGGCTTGTACAAGTTTACACTCCCAAAAGTAGTGGATGAGTATGCCCCCAAGTTTACATTCTTGCTGAATGAGATGTCACTTGTTTTATTGATCTTGGACATTCTGACCAGTGTAAGAGGAAATAAACCTCCAAGTAGTTTTAAATTGCATTTCCCTGATGACTAAGGATGTTGAGCGTTTCTTTAAACATTTCTCAGCCATTTGAATTTCCTTTTCTGAGAATTCTGTTTAGATTTGTGCCAAGCTTTTAATTTTTTCCCCCACAAGACAGGATTTCTCTGTATTATTTTGGAGCCTGTCTTGGAACTTGCTCTGTAGACCAGGCTGGCCTTGAACTCACTGTGATCCACCTGCCTCTGCTCCCCGAGTGGTGGGATTAAAGGCGCACACCACCACTACCCAGCAATGTTTTTTTTTCTTGACATTAAGTTTTTTTGAGTTTTTAAAAATATATTTTAGGTATTACCCCTCTCTTGGGTATATACTTGACAAAATTATTTTCCCATTCTGTAGCCTGTTGCTTTGTCTGAATGATGTGTCCTTTGCCACAGGAGTTTTTCTGTTTCCTGAGGTCCATTTATTAATTGTTGCCCTCAGGGCCTGTGCTATCAGTGTTCTGTTCAGAAAGTCGTCTCCTGTACCAGTGACTGTCCTTCACTTTCTCTTCTACCTGATTCAGTGCATCTGACCTCGTGTTGAGGTCTGGAGTTGAGTTTTGTACAAGATGACAGGGACGGCTCTCTCTGCATCTCCTGCATGCAGCTGTCCACTCTGAACAAGATGACAGGGGCGGCTCTCTCTGCATCTCCTGCATGCAGCTGTCCACTTTGTACAAGATGACAGGACGGCTCTCTCTGCATCTCCTGCATGCAGCTGTCCACTTTGAACAGCGCCATCTGTTGAAGATGCTGTCCTTTTCCAGTGTGTATTTCTGGCTTCCTTATCAAAAACCAGCAGTCCACAGGTCTTTGGAACTTTTTCTGTGAGGCTGGTTCTATTTAATTGATCAACGTGTCTGTTTCTGTGCCAGTATCATGCTGGTTTTTCATTACTGTTGCTCTTTAGTACAGTTTGAGATCAGGAGTGATGAAACCTCCAGAAGTTCTTTAACATTTAAGAGTGCTTTCGCTATCCTGAGTGTTTTGTGTATTCATATGAAGCTGAACGTTGTCCTTTCAATTTCTGTGAGGCATTGTGTTGGAATTTGAAGGATTGAATTCGTAGATGGCTTTTGGTAGGATGGTCATTTCTGCTACATTAATCCTACCAATCCATGGACACGGGAAGTTAGACACAGACTGAACCTCACATTGTAATGTTCGAGACAATGTTCGAGGCAATGTTTTTAGATGCGCAGAACACAGATGACTTGCTCAGAGCCAGGCAATGATCTTAGAGAAGCCACCCTCACTCTTTGGGCCTTGATTTCATGAGTGTCGAATGAGTAGGTGGGCAAAGGCTCTTAGCCTTTTTCAGTGTGAAGAGCCGATTTTTGTTAAAAGTCATGTGACTCTAAAACCTGCCATTGGCTTTCTTTAGGATCGAAGGACCCGGCTGTCAAGGTCACCAATGACAGTAGCTTTCCACAGTCCAGAAGGCACACCGTCTTCCAGAATCAGTGCCGTGTGGTGGCAATCGCAGTATTAATGACAACTGTAGTTAAAGAGGCCTTTGCCCCACGGCACCACGTCCCTTTCACATGAGCAGCTGACTCCAGAGCACACTTTGCACCCGAGGAGACTCTCCAGCCTCTTTTTCAAGATGTGGAAGGCCAGAGGAACATGACTCGGGATGAATGGGGTCAGGGTTTAACCTGGGAGAGACACATGCCTTGGGGAGTCTTCCAGGAATGACCACGAGGCCTTCATTTGTGGTTGAACCGCAGCCCCATTAAAGCCCATATTAAATTGTCTTCTCTGCTCTTTCTGAACACAATCTTGACCAATTCCTTTCTTCTATCAGTATTTCTGAGAAGCCCCTTGTTCCACATACCCATGCAAAGTAACTGAAGCTGGATGGCTGAACAGCAGACCCTCTTCAACCACAGAATTGCTCCAGAATCAGAGATTTTATCATTTTCCACTTTGGAGCATTTTGGGGTTCTCCATTCTCTAGATGAAGTCAGTCTAGAAGGAGTGTCTCTGCACCTCAGACTTCGGTCTTGTGTTTTATGTTGCTATGTATATGCCTACATGGGCATGCATTTATGAGGGCTTTCAAATATTTGCTTGTATATAGTGTGTTATTAACTTACCGATGAAGCTAATTCTTAGGCTCTTGGTTGCCGTACCTGTCACATGAGGGCTTTCTTTATTTTCCTTCCTTCCTTTCTTTTTTCTTTCTTTTTTCTTTTGGTTCTGGCTGTCCTGGAACTCATTGCGTAGACCAGGCCGGCCTTGAACTCAGAGATCCACCTGTCTCTGCCTTCCAAGTGCTGAGATTAAAGGTGTGTGTCACCACCACTGGGCTGGGCTTTCTTTCTTTTTTAAAAAAAATATTTATTTATTATGCATACAATATTTTGTCTGTGTGTATGTCTGCAGGCCAGAAGAGGGCACCAGACCGTATTACAGATGGTTGTGAGCCACCATGTGGTTGCCGGGAATTGAACTCAGGACCTTTGGAAGAGCAGGCAATGCTCCTAACCACTGAGCCATCTCTCCAGCCCCCTGGGCTTTCTTTAAAAATAAAAAAAGCTATGTATTAATATCCCATTGAGTAGGCATGCCATATATGCACACACACACACGCTAGTGCTTTCTGGACGGACATTTATGCCATTTCACATCATTTTCAGTTTATAATTGTCCCATAATAAATACATTTAAATATAGATCATTTTGTTCTTATATTAATTATATGTTATGCTATATACTTATTTTTAGAGACAAATTGTTGGATCAAAGGCTTTATGCACAATTATCTCATTAAAAGTAGTTTTAGGCTCACAGTAAAATGGAGTAGAAAGTACAGAGCATTCCTATAAAACTCCGACCCAAACACTCCCAGCCCCACACTCTGGATCAGAACACGCGTCACAGATGATAACCTCGTTATTAACCAAAGTCCATAGTTTATATCAGGGCTCGTATCTGTGAAGTACATTCTGAGGGTTTGACAAGCGTTTGATAATATATCTATTATTATGTATCTGTTGCTATAGTATCATACAGTCTAATTTCAGTGTCCTCAGCATCCAATGTCCCTTCCTTTCCACTGCAAGCTGCGAGTACAGACCTTCTTGTTGACCTCAGAGCTTTGTTTTCCCTAAAAATGTCTTTAAAATTTGAAAATTTGTCCATATTGTGTTTCATGGTCTAAGCTGATGAGGACAACTGACCAGGTCTCTTCCTCAGGGGGCATCAGATCTCGTTACAGGTGGTTGTGAGCCACCATGTAGTTGCTGGGAAGAACTCAGGACCTTTGGAAGAGCAGAGAGTGTTCTTACCTGCTGAGCCATCTCTCCAGTCCTGTTTTGTCCCCAGGTGTCACACAAATATAACCTTTTCAGATTGGGTTTTCCCACTTAGCAATTATCATTAATTAATTAACTAATTAATTGATTAAGATTTTGAGACAATGTTTTTCTGTGTAACTTGACCGCCCTGGATTCATTCTGTTGACCAGGCTGGCGTCAAACTCTCAGAGAGCCTTCTGCCTCTGCCTCCCGAGTGGAGTGTTGTGATTATAAGTATGTACCACCATGCCAGGTGGTGGTGGTGTACACCTTTAATCCCAATACTTGGGAGGCAGAGGCAGAAGGATCTCTGTATGTTCAAGGCCAGCCTGGTCTACAGAGTGAGTTCCAGCACAGCCAAGGCTGCTATGAAGAGAACTCTGTTTCAAAAAACCAAAACACAATCCCAAAGGAAAAAAAAAGCATCTATACCAAGCCTGGCTAAATATCATTTTCATTTACTCAGTGTGTGTGTGTGTGTGTGTGCGCGCGCGCGTGTGCGCGTGTATGTTCTTTGGTATGTGTGTGGAGGTCAGAAGACAGCTTTGGAGGAGCTGGTTCCCTCCTTCCACTACGTGAGTGCTGAGGATCAAACTCAGGCTGTCAGCCACGGGGGCAACACCCTTGCCCACTGAGCCATTTTGATGAACTGTGATGTACACTTGAGATTCCTCTGCTTTCTCTCACTCCAAATCACACTCCATCGTATGAGTGCACTGCAGTTTGCTTGTTTATTCACCTACCGAAGAACAACAACAATTTGGTAACTTCACATTTTTGGCAGTTATGAATAAAGCTGTGATAAACATCTATATGCAGTTTTTCCTGTTTTCTGCCAGTTCTGGGGATGGAGCGCAGAGCCTCATGTACTCTTGGCAAGAGACTAGGATATGGCTCAGTGGTGGGTTTATTTATTTTTAATTCATGTGTATGTATGTGTGTCTGTGTGGGTTTATGTGCACCCTATGTGTTCAGGAGCCTGCAAAGGCCAGAGACTGTAAAACTAGAGTCATAGGCAGCTGTCAACCAATTTTTTTTGAGTTCAAGACCAGCCTGGTCTACAAGAGCTCGTTCCAGGACTTCCAGGACAGGCTCCAAAGCCACAGAGAAACTCTGTCTCGAAAAACCAAAAAAAAAAAAAAAAAAAAAAAGATTACTTTAGTTATGTGCATGGGTATTTTGCATGCGTGCATGCATGTCTGTGTACCACATGACTAACTGGTGTGCCCAGAACTCAGAAGAGGCTGTCAGGTCCCCTGGAACTGGAGTCATGGGTCAAGCAAACCACCATGTGGGTGCTGGGAACAGAACCCTGGTCCTCTCTGCAAAAGCAGCAAATGCTCTTAACCATTGAACCATCTCTCTGGGCCTCCATTTTGTATTCCTTTATCTTTCTAGGCCCCCGTTTTGTATTTCTTTATTTTTCCTTTTTCCAAGACAGAGTTTCTCTGTAGCTTTGGAACCTATTCTAGAACTAGCTCTTATAGACCTAGTTGGCCTTGAACTCCATCTGCCTCTGTCTCCGGAGTGCTGGGATTAGAGGTGTGTGCCACCACTGCCTAGCCTACTAGCAATGAATGAGTCTTGTCTATCCACAGCCTCCCCAGCATCTAATATTTTCAGTGTTTGATCACCTACTGGCCATCCTAAAAGGTGCAAAGCTGTTGTTTTGAATTTGCAGTTTTAAAAAAATTTATTTATTTATTAGGAGATTTATTTATTCATTTATTATGTATACAGTGTTCTGCCTCCATGTATGCCTGCAGGCCAGAAGAGGGCCCTAGATCTCATTACAGATGGTTGTGAGTCACAATGTGGCTGCTGGAAATTGAACCCAGGACCTCTGGAAGAGCAGTCAGTGCTCTTAATCTCTGAGTCATCTCTCCAACCCCATTTATCTATCTATCTATCTATCTATCTATCTATCTATCTATCTATCTATCTATCTATCTATTGAGACAGGGTTTCTCTTGTGTAGCCCTGGTTGCCCTGGAACTACCTTTGTAGACCCAGCTGATCTCAAACTCATAGAGAGCTGCCGGTTTCTGCTTCCTAAGTGCTGGGATTAAATGTGAGCACCACCACCACCTGACATTAATGAAATTCTTAACTTTTGTTCCTTTTACTATTGGCATTGGGCCTTACAGTTGCCATGAATAGGAAGACTGTAGATGGAAAAATCTAGTAGCTAGTGTCCCCCCTCCCCCCGTGTGTGTGTGTGTGTCTGCCTGTCTGTCTGTCTTTACCCCTTTCTCAGTGCTAGGAATCAAATCAGGACCTCGTACATGCTAGGTAGGCTCAGAATCTCTCTCTACACTTTTCAATTTGTATTCACTTACAGCCAGTCTGTGACTCAAGATCTTGCATTCTGATTAATCCAGCTTCTGTCCTTTGGTCGATATTCTGGTTCTTCCGTATTTGACATGGAACACGGTTTCACTCAACTAGAATCATTTCCTTCTTCCCCAAGGTTATTGTTTTGGGAAACCCCATTCTCCTTAGTCATCAGCATCTTAAAGTCGGGCAAACAGTTCTTTACCTGTGCACGCCTGATGAGCTTGTGAGCTAATGCAGGCTTGCTCATCTCTGTAAGTATTTTGAAACTCTGTAATTCAATGGCACTGCATTGCTGCAATAGTATCTGATGCATGTGGAAACTGTCACAGTTAAAATAGGGAGCAGCCTTCCTCACTCTCAATTCAGAGGCTTTCATTTTTCTGCTCATTCGTCTTTTATTCATCTACCCATCCACTGACCCACCGCCATCATCCATATCATCACTGTAGCCATCTACCCTTCCATCTATTATCTATTGTTTACATGTCCAGTCACACATCTGTTCATTTACTCAGCCATTCCACTCTTTTTCCTCTTTAGATGGTGAGGACTGAGCCCAGTACCTCACACATACTAAGTGTGTCCTCTACTGCTAAGTCCCTGTGACTAATCTCTATCTATCTATCTATCTATCTATCTATCTATCTATCTATCTATCTCTGTGTGTATGATATGTGCACAGTCATACGTGTGAAGGCACAAACATTGAGTTGGAGGACAATTTGTGGGGTCAGTTCCCTTTTCCACTTTTATGGACCTAGAATAAAGGATTTTGAGGTAAGTGCTTTTTCCCACTGAGCCATCTCAGTAGCCTGAGGCTGGGAGTTTTTAGCCTATTTTTTTTTCTTTAATTTTTTTTGTATTTCTCATATGAATATAATTTATTTAGATCATATCTACTGCCTGCTTCCACCCTGAACTCCTCCTGGAACTCTCCTTCGCCTCCCAACTTCATATCTCCTTTATTTTTCTTTCAAAACCACTCAGGCCAATTAGAGGCTTTATGCACATGGGCATAGGATGCCACTCACTGGAGCATGGGCAACCTGCCAGGGCCACACTGATGAAGATGGACTTTTCTGCTCAGTGCAGAGAGAGTGGCTGGGGCGTGCTTAGCCTAAATGGGACAACCTTCTCCAACACACATACACACATGCACACACATACCTCACACACATACCTCACACACATTCTACACACACACACATACTACACACACACGCACACACACGCACACGCGCGCACGGACAGCTCAGGGAATATGGAAGAGGTCTCAGAAAGACCATAGTTGTACCTTTTCTCTTGGTAACCATTAACTGCCAACAGGTCCTTAGCTAGGGGCAGGGTCTTGTGAACCCCTTCCATTCTCCATGCTGGAGTGTTGGCTGCCTTGATTTTATGCTGGCAGCTACAGCTGCACCACCATGTTCAGAAGACATTACTTCACATCAATTTTTCCTTACCTTTTGCTCTTACAATCTTTATGGCCCCTCTTCCACAATATTCTCTGAGCCTCTCTCTGTGTGTGTGTGTGTGTGTGTGTAAGGTTGTCTCACTGAGGTTGAGCTCTTCAGTCAGATTTTCTCACTCTGACAAGTGTGAGTCTCTGAACTAACTGCCGTCTGTGGGACAAAGAAGCTGCTGCCATGAGGGGTGAGAACTGCACTGGTCAGTGCTGTAAGACAAGAATAGAAGGCAGCGTGGTGCTTCATTCCTTCGGCAAATGGGAGCAGCACCTATGACCTCCAGCCGGGGGAGTCTTTGCCAGGTTTATATTCCCAGGTATGAGTTCCCTCCTGCAGAATATACCTTAATTCCAATGAGAACGCTATTGGTTACCCCAATAAGGTCCAGGCCATTATTGCGCCAGGGGGCGCATCTCTCCAGGCTGGTCATTATTGTAGTTTACAGGGTGCACATCTGGGCCGGGTTCCTGATGGCTTTTCTCCCCCAGCAGCCTCACAGCACTCCTGGCACTGTGAGATCTAGTCATGGGGAGGATGTTCTCAGGTCAGCACCAGATTGATTTCCCACGTCCCGTGAGCAAAGTGTGTGGTGTCTTGGTAACCAAGAGCAATGGCAACTCTTTTCATGGTTTTGGGGTCTTTGGGACCCCAACCAATAACTTGATCAGGGACATCCTGTACTTGACACCATGCATTTTGTTTGATAGCCTATAGCATCTGGGAAAAGAACTGCACCTCTGAGTAGGAGAATTCCAAGTGTTCTCTAAAGTAAGTTTTAGGAAGCGTATAAAAATAGCTTTCCATTTGGCTTTCCCAAACATCCTTTAGTGTTAGTTATCCCCCTCCCCACTGCCCCTCCAGCCTAATCTCAAACTTTCCTTTTGTTCCTGGTTCCCACCTCACGGCAGTTGATGGGTGTGGGTCCAGGCTCCCGGGTGGCAAATGGGCTTTCCTGGATCAGGACCTGCAGGCTTTTAGGCATTTGCTTCTCTATTTCATGTCACAGACGGAGTAGAGACCAGTTGAGGGCCAGTTACATGGGTGTGTGACTTCCAGAGAACTGGGCTGTCCAGGATGAGAGTGTTAATGCATTCTTTTATTTATTTATTTATTTTTTCTTACCTCAATCTCTGAGTTTGCAGCAAACCAAGATATTTGCTGGAAGGTGGTGCCTAGAAAGACCTGTCCTAATTTAACTTGTCTTTCTCATAATTAATGGCTCACATCAATGTCTGAGACCTATAGACATTGGGATCAACTGCCAATGGGAGTAACGTCAGAGGGAGAGAGGGCTGCTGGTCTGGGGGTGGCCTGAATATCATCACTTATTGATGTGTCCCCGCCCCATCCCTCTCTCCAGTGATGGTTAAAATAAATACAGGTACATCGACTGAATACCAGTTTGGTCATTTTCATCTGCAGACGCTTGGGGCAATTTACCTAACCTTACAAGTCCTAGTGCCCATGACAGGGGAAAACAAGGATGGCCACTGTGAAAACCAAAGAACCATTTGTGCCTAGGCCATGCCCGCCTCCAGCTCTGTGAGGGCAAGAGCATTCCTGAGAGCCCCTCATCTTTGAGTCCATGAAGGTGACCGTGATGATGTAAGTCCTGTTCTTGAGCACTGCATGTATATTTCACTGGGTGTGAGATGCCTTTGATGCGCGGAATCATCTGCCTTAGACATGATTGACCCCATTTTGTAAGCGAGGAAAACAAGTGCCTGCAAAGTTAGGTAGCAAATTCTGGGCTCTTTCTCTTGTTCAGGAGAAGACATAATTCTGACTTAATGTGCCTGAATGCTAGGCATTGGTGGGCTCATGGGGGTTGGGGGCAGGGTGGTGGCATCCAGGGAGGAGCCTGATCCTTTATAACAACGACGGTGTTTCCCTTTCTTGGTTTTAGAAATAACCATCCAGCTGTAGAACATCTCATCCCTGAGAGGTGTAGCAGGGGATAGAGTTGAGGCTACTGTGAGGTTGACAGGCATTGATATGCAAACGTCCAGGGCTTGTCTCCAGTGAATAGGGGTGAGGCTGAGAGCCAGGCACTCAGGAGCCTGGCTGGAGTCTGAATTGATACTAGGGTCTTTTTAGGGATCAGCTGCTGCATGTCTAGCAATTTGGCTGAAGAGAAAACAGGTTGAGAGAGAGGAGAGAGTACCTAAGGCCTTTTGGCAGAGGAACCAGCTTGAACTCGGCCGGGCCCCTGGCTTCCAGCTGTGATTTCTTGCATTTTTCCTTCTGCTCCCTGCCAAGGAAGGTAAGTTAGGGATGTTGCAGATGTGTTACCCCATGCTTCTTCTGCAAAGCTAGCCTGGGAATTGGTTTCTAGAAGTCCTTTCTCTGCAGGATGCTCTGACCTGGCCTGGGCTGTAGGGCCAGCGCAGCTCTTGGCTCACTGTGTGTGATCTGAACCCAGGCTTGTGGCTAAAACACCTGTCCGAATGTCCAGGGTTTGATGAGATCTTGGAAAGAGATTCTCGGGCATCTTCTTGTCTGTATGCTTTATTCTTTTGATTCAGGGTCTTACCATATGTTTAGCCTAGTCGCCAATCACAATCCCTTTGACTCTGTCTCCTGAGTGCTGGGATCAGAGATGTGTCACCACACCCAGACATCTCTCACACTTTAAAAGGGGTTCAAAGCACATTGCAAATTGTCCCTTGTTGTCTGAGGGGGCTTGGTTCCAGGATTCCATCAATATTGAAATTCAAGTCTCTTACATACAAAGGCACAATTATATAATTATGAACACAACCCATGTATGTCCTCTCGTGCTTTAAATCATCTCTGGATTATGTGTAGCACTGACTACCATGTGCAAGCTATGTAAAGCTGTTATACAATATTGTCTAGGGAACCACAAGGGAAACAGCCTGTACAAATTCAGCACAAAAGTATTTCCATCTGTGGTGGGTTGAATCATTTAGGTGAAGACACAGGACAAGGAAATGTCTCTGGTGAGACCCCTCTTTTTTTTTCCTTCTTCTCCTTCCATTGGAGACTGCACAGCTCCGGGGGAACGCAGGCTGTGAAGTCAGGAACGGGTGAGTTTGCTGCTGGTGGCCAAGAGATTTGTATTGAGTTTGCCCCAGCAATCTCATCCTCCTGAGAATATTCTCCAGGAAACCAAAACTTGGCTGAGTTCTCTGAAATGTCCTGCACTCATTTTTCACACGGAGAAGCCATGCTCACAGAAACTCCGGGTCTCTTTCAAAGGCACCTGCCACAGATGAGTCACAGAGTGTGCGCCGCTGGCTCCTGGTGTTCCGGGCCCTCTGTGCAGCTCTTCCTTTTCTGCTCCACGAAGGATGTGCCAGTCCAGGTGTGGCAACTGCGCTGGGTGCCCACTGCGGGAGTACAGAGGACTTTTGTGCCAGGAGGGCACCACCCCCAGCAGGCCCCTCCCTGCTCACAGAACAGCCTTTACCTGCGGACGGTCGCCCGCCGCGTAGTTTCTCCTGCCGCTTTGCTGGGTCCTCTTTCAACTGGGCACTCCGAGAGCTGCTTCACGACGGTGCGGTGCAGCGTGCAGCAGCGACAGGGGCCCAGCATTACTGCCGCGAGCCCCTCTTTCGCGGGTCCCCTCCCTCGGGGCTGATCATTAACTCAAAGGCATTATAAGGAGTGAGCGGCCCCGGGGAGCCAGTGAGCCAGAGGGACTCCTCACCACCGCCATGGACATTAGCACCTTGAGCCCCGCGGTCACCGCCTCAGATTCACCCATACCGTCCTATGAGCGCATTCGCAATGCGGCTGACATCTCAGTCATTGTCATCTACTTCGTGGTGGTCATGGCTGTCGGGCTGTGGGTATGTGCGGGTCCTGGGACAGACTGAAGGGGCCAGGGCTACTGTGTGGCATGAGCGGGTGCACAGAGATGCCATGGTTTCACTGAACCACGAAAGACCAAGATGGGCTTATAGGTCTAGAGAAGGGAGTGGGAATGTCCCGGAATGCTGGGGAGGAGTTCAGAGCTCAGGAAGCTTGTGTGTAGGACCGTAGAGGGTGCCAAGGGACCCTGTCAGGAAGGCCCGGGGAAGATCCCCAGCTGAGAGGGAAGTCGGAGGATCACAGGGACTAGGATAGATTGTAAGGGACAGGAAAGGGATAACTAGGAGCTGCAGGGAGGGGCCCAGGGTAGGTGGGTACTGTCCTACTTCCAACGAATCCAGTTTCCAATGGGAAAGAAACAATTTAGAGCCAGAGGGTGCAGCCTCTGCGTAGCAGGTGCATGAGGCAGCCTATGGCTGAGCAGTGCCCCCTCCTGGGGAAGGGTTAGCGATGTATGGTGGGATTCTAGAGGACCTCTGGGGTTAGCCATGAGGAAGGAATCGGTGAGCAGAGTGGCCTGGTCCTGGGGAGACGGAAATACATGTGTCTCCTCTTGGGACACAGGGGACACACCAAACCAGAGAAACTTGTTCTTCAAAGCCTGGAACTTGGAAAGTTCGTTTATGATGCTGGCACACCTAACAGCTAAACAGAGCATGCGAGCTTTTCAGCTACCTCTAAAAGTTGAATTTGCTGTGGCGGCCACTGTGACAGCAGGTGTCCTGTTGGGCTCTTGAGTTACGAAAGGATTTTGGGCATTAGCCTTTTTATAGACATAGCTGTATCAGGGGAGGATGGAAGGGAGCATGGGCTCTTTTGTTTTGGAATTGTAGAAACCACATATAACAGAAGAACTTCTGGGTGTCACTCTTGGGTCAGCGTGGCTGACTCTTCATCACTACACCAGTCTTTCTACCAGAAGCAGGTGTCTAGAATACTCACCTTTAGTACTTGTTCTCATACAGCTGAACTAGATGATGAAGAACGAACTCCCCCTGCCAGCCTCAGTTTATCCTAGTATAAAATGGGCATGTTCTTTCTCAGGATCCCCTCTCCCAAATACTGTGATGTGAATCTGAGAGGTCTTTATGATTCTAGGACGCTTTTCTTATTATTGACCTTAGGGCCAATAACCTTGCAGGGTGTGTGATCCATGCCCTGGATAATATTTGTCTTTTCAAGTAAAATGGGCACAAATGATAAGTGGGGTAATGAACTTCACACAAAAGTCACGGAACAGGGAGAACAGCAAAGCCAGTTATAATTTCACAAAAGAGAAACTTGAAGTTACAGGCGATTGTGGATTGCCTAAGGTTTTGCAATCCCTGAGACTGTTCCGGGAACTCAGGTGTCTTGATCCTTGCCTTGACACCAGGCCCTCAAGCATGGTGCTTGCTTTCTGCCTCTCCCTTCCAGTTCAGACTGGTAGATGCCGGAGCCAAGATGCGAGTCCACCATTTGTTAGTTACACCGACCCCTTTCCAGGCACTGATCATCTCGCTGCTCTGAGCCAGACTCATTTTAGCCCCCCACCCCCACCCCAGTCCTGCGAGTGTTTACAATTTTTATGGTGTTTGCACTTTTGAAATATCTGTGAACCAGGGTCACTTGTCCTGTTAAAATGCTACTTAATGAGCTGTTAGTATTTGTCTATATTTAATCTTCTCCTATTAGCCAGTGCTTCTGGACCTTGCTCATTTGACACGATGGATGTCTTCCAGTTAACACTCCTCTTTATCCTACTGAGGTGTTAAGGCTTGAATTAGGGATGGGCATTCTGGTCTCTGAATGGTTTCTGGGCTGCACAGACGCAGTCCAGCCCACTGTGCGACTCGGCTTAGAAAATCACCCGCAGCTACTGTTCCTTCATCTCCATCCCCATCCATGCCAACATTGCCTATGTGGGCTCTGTATTCTTTCAACGTTGTTCTTCACTGATTATCTTTGGGCCTTGTCTTATTTCCTGTTTGCTATTTATTTCCCTTTTCTTCACTATTTCTCGTTGTTTCTTTAGGGGACTTTATATCCGTTTAAATTGAAACACTGACCTTATTCTTGCTGGGATATGCTACCAACCCAAACCAGAGCTGTTAAAAACTACAGTAAATGACCCAATCTTGGCCCACAGCCCACTTTTGTATGGCTCATGAACAAGGATAAATGCTACACTTTTAGAGGATTATAAGCATAATGGGATAAGGCAGGATAAAATAACACATGGCAGAGAACTCATAAAATCTGAAGCACCCACCATCAGACCCATGTTCTTCTCTTTTTAAAATTTTATTATTATTAATTTATGATTTTATGTATATAGGTATACTGCTTGCATGCATGCCCATGAATCACATGTGTACAGTGTTTTATGAGTTCATAAGAGGGTGTCAGGTCACCTGGAATTGAAGTTATAGATAATTGTGAGCTGCCATGTGCGTGCTGGGAATTGAACCTTGTCCTCTGGAAGAAATCAGTGCTCTTGACCTCTGAGTCTTCTCCTCAGCCCTCAAACCCATTTTATTTCGGCCTAATCAGATTGCTTGTCATTAAGACCCTTGCTGTTTGAATCAATAGGATCATTGATCAATAGTTGGCATGGCTTTTGAGTTATTAGCATCATTGACTGCTTGGGTTGGAAAGTCACACCTGGATCTTCACTCCGAGGACCCAATACACTAGTTTCTTTCTTTCGTTCCTTCCTTCGTTCCTTCCTTCCTTCTTTCCTTCCCTCCCTCCCTGCCTCCCTACCTTTCTCCCTTCCTTTCTTTTTTCCTCCGTCCCCCCTTCCTTCCTTTCTTTCCTTCTTTCTTTCTTGTGCTTGTGTGTGCATGTGTGTTCTCTACACAGCCCTGGCTGTCTCAGAACTCACTCTGTAGGTCAGGCTGGCCGCAGACTCACAGAGACTCACTGCCTCTGTCTCTGTTGCCAAGCATAATCTACTTCATGGCTTGATGGGGCAGATAACACCCAGCTCATAAGTGATTTGGTGGACAACTGTCAAGCATTCAGTTTCCATTAAGGGCCGAGAGCAGACCGAGAGCTGTCTCTCAAAGGGAGAATAGTTGTCTGCAGATAATCATGATGCCTTTCTTCAAAATTCCAGGGGCTCTTCTGTGATTCTCACATGGGGGCTTACCAAACAGCATCCCTATCTGCCATTGACCCCTCAAGTACAATTGGGTCTGCTGGACCATACGGTCCAAGTGGTACAGCAGCCTGCACAGCAGCCTGCACCTGTTGAGCCATCTCCTTGTTCCAGGCTCCACTCAAAGCTTGCGATTTTCAAAGCTTGAGTAGATGGACCAGAGCAACACACCCAAGTGAGGAATGTGCTGTCAACAGAACCTAAATAGGCCTACTAAGCATTGGGCTTCTTTCTCGGTTATGGATGGGGCCAGGAACAATAACTTAATCTTTCACCTTAGAAAAGGATTATCTCTACATGGCCCGTACCCCTGGACTGCTGGAAATTTCATTGAGATAGAGGTCTCTTGAATTTTGGTTGGATATTCTCCATCCTCTGATGTACATATGCTGTATCAACATTGGTCCATTCAGCATCGTGTCATAATGGGGTGGACCTGTGTGATATTTTATAGAAAAGATGCATGATCAAGATCTCCCTGAACAGGGAGGCGTGGCTAGGAAGACACCCACCGGAGCAGCAGTAGGAGGCAGAAAGATTGATTTAATAGGCTCTGAATTGTGAAGGGTGTTCATACAAAATAACACATTTCTAGGATAAACTAGGGGTTAGTGATGCAAAATGCAAAGGGGAAATGGGTAGGTGCAGCGAGTGGATGGTTTTCTTTAGGGTTAGCGCTGAGTGTCAGCTGGGCTAGCTCTTTCTCAAGTCAGCTATGGGAGAATTAGGGCACTTGATCTCAAATGAGCTTGCACATCGCTTTATGTCTGAAGGTCCCAAATGTTGCCCTTATGAAAGACTCCTTTCCTGACTGCATTCCCTGCCAAATGGAAGATAGCTACAGGGAGCTGGCTTCTAATGTATCTCAGGGAAGGAAGCGGAGATTTAGCTGTGGGAGTCAAGGTTTTTGACTGTGTGATTTAATTCTCTCAATGGTCTCACAGAGTCGGGTAAGTCACCCAATCAGCCAAAGAACAAGGCAGGGTTTCCAGTGTCTTTGTTCTTGTGGGACAGATAGATCCTGTTATGAAGCTTGTTCCAGTATATATTCTATATATGAAAACTATATAGCTAAATGAAAGATCATCCTCCTAACCACCCACAGACAAGTCTCATAAGATTAAGATGCAATAATGAGATTACTTATACACATCCCATGAGATTACACACTACAATGCAGGTATAGGGGAGACACCAAGCTGCTTCAGCAAATGTGAGCGACAGCTCCCACAGTCAATGGTCCTGCAGACCCTGTCTGGACAGGATTAATCCTCCATCAGATAACCATGCCTCTAGTGGGTTGACATCTACACTAGTTGCCACTTGCTTCTCACGGCCCCTGACAAGAAGGCCTCGAGTCCTTGTGGCTTTCATCCCTTCTGGTTCTTACACACTTTCTACCTCCTCTTACATGGAGTTTCCTGAGACCTGCAGGGAATGATCTGATGGAGACCTACCTTCTAGGGCTGAGTGTTCCAAGGTCTCTCACTCTCTGCTTATTGTCCGGCATGGGTCTCTGTATTTGTTCCCAGCTGCTGCAGGAGGAAGCTTCTCTGATGACGGCTGAGAAAGACACCTGTGAGCAGAGCAGAGTGTCGTTAGGAGTCATCGATTGCTGTGCTCCTTTAGCAGAACAGTAGTGTTCAGCCAATCTGGTCTCAGGTTCTTGGCTGCTTACACAGTGCTGGGCATGTGTTCCATCTCATGGATAGACCTTAAATCCAATCACATATTGGCTGGTTAATTTGTTAGCCACAGTTTTGTGTCCCTAGTGCACCACTGTCTACTGAAGGTTTATAGATGGGCTGGGGTTTACCTTTCTACTTTGGAGGTGTGCAGAGCACCTTCACGTTCTGTGAGCACTAGTCTGCAGGGGTGAAACTGTAGGTAGGCACAGCTTAGCTTCTCTGTGTTCAGTGAGTTGTGTAGGTATTTTCTCCAACAACAGGGCCTTACTTTGGTGGAGAACCTCTGGTAGCCTTGGCAATGGCCTGGGTTTAGGGATTCACATGGGACCTCTTTGGCCAAGAACGCAATTCGATATAACCCATTCCTGGTACTGGAAACTTTATTTGGTGATGAGGAATAAAGAGTTGGGTCACCCTGTTATTTGGTGATTTCATTTAGAACCTTCATCTATGTATGTAATTCAGGAAGCTTCTATTGCATTAGGTTTCCATATGACCCCTCCAATGGCCCTTAGCTTTAGCTGTCTCTCCCTGTATTCCCTCCATTGCCCCTTCTTCCCTCCAGTTTCCTGTTTGATCCCCTCAGTCCACTTCCCCTTTCCAGCCTCCATCCATCATTATCTCTTCTATTCCCCTTCTAGAGAGACACCTCCCTCACCCTTAGTCCCTTCCTCTCAACCTCACTTCTGCAGTTAAACAAACTCTAGCTGCTTGTTCAACAATTTAACAGCTACCATCCCCATATGAACAAATACATATTTGTCTTTCTAGGTCTGGGTTACTTCACTCAGGATGATTTTCTTCTAGTTTGTCCATTTACCTGAGAATTTCATGATTTCATTTTTTATAATGGTTGAGTAATATTCCCCTGGTTAAACTTCTCTTTCATTCATCTGTCGGTGGATATCTGGGTTGTTTCCAGTTTCCAGCTGTTATAATAGAGCACCAATGAACATGGTTGAGTAATTGTCTCTGTGGTAGATGACTCATCCTGTGTATTCGTGTCCAAGAGTGGTGTTGTTGGATCTTGAGATAGATCAATTCCTACCTTTGTAATGAACAGCAACCTTGATTTCCATAGTGACTGTCCAAGCTTGCACTTTCACCAGTAATGGATGAGTGTTCCCCTTGCTCCAAATCATCATTAGTATGAGCTGTCACTTGCTTTATTGGTCTTGGACATTCTGATTTGTGTAAGATGAAATCTTCAAGTAGTTTTGATTTGCATTTCCCTGATGACTAGCGATGTTGAACATTTCTTTAAGTGCTTCCCGGCCATTTGAGTTTCCTCCTCTGAGAATTCTCCATTTAGATCTGCACAACATTTTTAATGATTTTCATTTTGTTTTGTTTTCTTGATTCTTAGTGTTTTTAGTTCTTTATATATTTTGAATATTAGCTCTATAAAGGATGTGTACTTGCTAAAATTCTTTTCCCATTCCATAGCCTGTCTCTTCTTCAGAGAGACGTTAGTCCTTTGCCATACAGAAGTTTTTGTGTTTCCTGAGGTCCCATTTATTAATTGTTTCTCTTAGTGCCTGTGCTATCAGTGTTCTGTTCAGAAAGTTGTCACTTTACCAGTGACTGTCCTTCACTTTCTCTTCTACCTGATTCAGTGCATCTGACCTCGTGTTGAGGTCTGGAGTAGAGTTTTGTACAAGATGATAGGACGGCTCTCTCTGCATCTCCTGCGTGCAGCTGTCCACTCTGAACAGCACCATCTATTGAAGATGCTGCATTTTTCCAGTATGATTTTCTGGCTTCTTTATTAAAAGCCAAGTGTCCATAGTGTGGTTTTTACTACTATTGATCTGTGGTGCAATTTTAGATGAGGGATGGTGAGAGTTCTCCAGTAACCCTTAATAAAAATCATTAAGAGTTGCTTTAATTATTCTGAGTTTTTGTGTTTCCACATGAAGCTGAAAATTCTTCTTTCAAGTTCTGCTTTTGACAGAGTTTTGTCCCACCTGGTCCCTGCAGTTAAGTCCAGAGAAATACATAGAAGCCTACATTAATCATAAACTGGTTGACCTAGTAGCTCAGGCTTCTTTTAACTCTTATAACTTATATTAGCCCATAAATCTTGTCTGTGTTAGCCACGTGGCTTGGTACCTTTTTTGGCAAGGCAGTCACATTTTGCTTGCTCTATGTCTGGTTTCCTCTTTGTCTGGGTGAGGACTGCATACTGCAATTTTCCTCTCCCCAGAATTCTCATTGCCCTGCGTCTACTTCCTGTCTGGTTGCCCCACCTACACTTCCTGCCTGGCTACTGGCCAATCAGCATTTATTTAAAATACAAGGGACAGGGTACAGACCATTGTCCCACAGCATTCTGTGAAAAATTTTGTTGGAATTTTAATGGGAATTGCATTGAATCTGTAGTTTGTTTTTAGTTTGATGGCCATTTTCCCTGTTCTATTCCTAATGATTTGCCAGAATGAGAGATCTTTACATCTTTTGTTATCATCTTTAATTTCTCTCTTCAATGTCTTAAAATTTTTATCATAAAAGTCTTTCACTTGCTTGGTTAGAGTTACTCTGTGGTATGTTATATTATTTGAGGCTATTGTGAAAGGTGTTATTTCCTTGATTTCTTTCTCAGTTCTTTTGTCATTCATATATAGGAGGGCTACTGACTTTTGTATGTTAATTTTGTATTCTGCTACTTTGCTGAAGGTGTTTTTCAGCTGTCGGAGTTTCCTGGTGGAATTTTTAGAGTAATTTATATATATTATCACCTCATCCACAAGTTAAGATCCCTTGCTCTCCTTTAGTTTTCCAAACTAAGACCTCTAGTTTAATATTAAATATTTAATGTTAAATATTTGTGGAAAGAGTGTACAACCTTGTCTTGTTCCCGACTTTAGTGAAATTGCTTTGAGTTTCTCTCCATTTGAGTTGATGCTGGCTATGAACTTGCTGTAAACTGCCTTCATTTATGTAGCAGTGTGTCCCTTGTATCCTTAATCTCTTTAGCACGTTGATCATGAAGAGGTGTGGATTTTGTCAAAGTTCTTTTATATATCTAATGAAATGATCATGTCACTTTTGTCTTTCAGTCTCTTTATATTGTGGGTTACATTTGTAGACTTACATATGTTGAAGCATCCCTGCATCTCTGGGATAAAGTCTATTTGATCATGGTAGATGATCTTTTTGATGTATTCCTGGATCTAGTTTACAAGTATTTTTTTTCTTTTTTCTTTTATTTTTTTAAAATTTTTTAAATTTATTTATTTATTGAAGATTTCTGTCTCTTCCCTGCCACCGCTTCCCATTTCCCTCCCCCTCCCCCAATCAAGTCCCCCTCCCTCATCAGCCCAAAGAGCAATCAGGGTTCCCTGCCCTATGGGAAGTCCAAGGACAGCCCACCTCCATCCAGGTCTAGTAAGGTGAGCATCCAAACTGCCTAGGCTCCCACAAAGCCAGTACGTGCAGTAGGATCAAAAACCCATTGCCATTGTTCTTAAGTTCTCAGTAGTCCTCATTGTCCACTATGTTCAGCGAGTCCGGTTTTATCCCATGATTTTTCAGATCCAGGCCAGCTGGCCTTGGTGAGTTCCCGATAGAACATCCCCATTGTCTCAGTATGTGGGTGCACCCCTCGCGGTCCTGAGTTCCTTGCTCATGCTCTCTCTCCTTCTGCTCCTGATTTGGACCTTGAGATTTCTGTCTGGTGCTCCAATGTGGGTCTCTGTCTCTGTCTCCTTTCATTGCACGATGAAGGTTAATATCCAGGAGGATGCCTATATGTTTTTCTTTGGGTTCACCTTCTTTTTTTTTTTTTGTTGGTTTTTTTAAGACAGGGTTTCTCTGTGGCTTTGGAGCCTGTCCTGGAACTAGCTCTGTAGACCAGGTTGGTCTCGAACTCACAGAGATCCGCCTGCCTCTGCCTCCCGAGTACTGGGATTAAAGGCGTGCGCCACCATCGCCCGGCTGGGTTCACCTTCTTATTTAGCTTCTCTAGGATCACTAATTATAGGCTCAATGTCCTTTGTTTATGGCTAGAAACCAAAAATGAGTGAGTACATCCCATGTTCCTCTTTTTGGGTCTGGCTTATCTCACTCAGGATAGTGTTTTCTATTTCCATCCATTTGCATGCAAAGTTCAAGAAGTCCTTGTTTTTTACTGCTGAGTAGTACTCTAATATGTATATATTCCATACTTTCTTCATCCATTCTTCCATTGAAGGGCATCTAGGTTGTTTCCAGGTTCTGGCTATTACAAACAATGCTGCTATGAACATAGTAGAGCATATACTTTTGTTGTATGATAAGGCCTCTCTTGAGTATATTTCCAAGAGTGGTATTGCTGAGTCCAGGGGTAAGTTGATCCCAAATTTCCTGAGAAACCGCCACACTGCTTTCCAAAGTGGTTGCACAAGTTTGCATTCCCACCAGCAATGGATGAGTGTACCCCTTTCTCCACAACCTGTCCAGCAAAGGCTATCATTGGTGTTTTTGATTTTAGCCATTCTGACAGGTGTAAGATGGTATCTTAAAGTCGTCTTGATTTGCATTTCCCTGATTGCTAAGGAAGTTGAACATGACCTTAAGTGTCTTTTGGCCATTTGAACTTCTTCTGTTAAGAATTCTCTGTTCAGCTCAGTGCCCCATTTTATAATTGGATTGATTAGCCTTTTATGGTCTAGTTTCTTGAGTTCTTTATATATTTTGGAGATCAGACCTTTGTCAGTTGCGGGGTTGGTGAAGATCTTCTCCCAGTCAGTGGGTTGCCTTTGTGTCTTAGCGACAGTGTCCTTTGCTTTACAGAAGCTTCTCAGTCTCAGGAGGTCCCATTTATTCAATGAGGCCATTAATGTCTGTGCTGCAGGGGTTATACGTAGGAAGTGGTCTCCTGTGCCCATGTGTTGTAGAGTACTTCCCACTTTCTTTTCTATCAGGTTCAGTGTGTTCGGACTGATATTGAGGTCTTTAATCCATTTGGACTTGAGTTTTGTGCATGGTGATAGATATGGATCTATTTTCATTCTTCTACAGGTTGACATCCAGTTTTGCCAGCATAATTTGTTGAAGATGCTCTCTTTTTTCCATTGTATACTTTTAGCTCCTTTATCGAAAATCAGGTGTTCATAGGTTTGTGGGTTAATGTCAGGGTCCTTTATTCTATTCCATTGGTCGACTTCCTTTTCATGCCAATACCAAGCTGTTTTCAATACTGTAGTTCTGTAGTAGACTTTGAAGTCAGGGATGGTAATGCCTCCAGACGATCCTTTATTGTATAAGATTGTTTTGGCTATCCTAGGTTTTTTATTTTTCCATATAAAGTTGATTATTGTCTTCTCCAGATCTGTGAAGAATTTTGATGGGATTTTGATGGGGATTGCATTGAATCTATAGATTGCTTTTGGTAGAATTGCCATTTTTACTGTATTGATCCTCCCAATCCAAGAGCGGGGGAGATCCTTCCATTTTCTGGTGTCCTCTTCAATTTCTTTTTTCAAAGAGTTAAAGTTCTTGTCAAATAGATCTTTCACTTCCTTGGTCAGAGTTACCCCAAGATATTTTATGCTATTTGTGGCTATTGTGAAAGGTGATGCTTCTCTGATTTCCTTATCCTTAGTGTATAGGAAGGCCACTGATTTTTTGGAGTTGATCTTGTATCCTGCCACATTACTAAAGGTGTTTATCAGCTGTAGCAGTTCTTTGGTAGAGTTTCTGGGGTCGCTTATGTATACTATCATATCATCTGCAAATAACGAGAGCTTAACTTCTTCTTTTCCAATACGAATCCCCTTGATCCCCTTATGTTGTCTTATTGCTATTGCTAGGACTTCAAGCACTATATTGAAGAGGTATGGAGAGAGTGGACATCCTTGTCGTGTTCCCGATTTTAGTGGGATGGCTTTGAGTTTTTCTCTGTTTAATTTAATGTTAGCTGTCGGCTTGCTGTAAATAGCTTTTATTATTTTTAGGTATGACCCTTGTATCCCTAATCTCTCCAAGACCTTTATCATAAAGGGGTGCTGAATTTTGTCGAATGCTTTTTCAGCATCTAATGAAATGATCATATGGTTTTTTTCTTTCAGTTTATTTATATGGTGGATTACATTGATAGATTTGTGTATGTTGAACCAGCCCTGCATCTCTGGGATGAAGCCTACTTGATCATAATGGATAATTTTTCTAATGTGTTCTTGGATTCGGTTTGCCAGTATTTTATTGAGAATTTTTACGTCAATATTCATGAGTGAGATAGGCCTGTAATTCTCATTCTTGGTTGGGTCTTCGTGTGGTTTTGGTATCAGGGTGACTGTAGCTTCATAAAAGGAATTTGGCAATGACTCTTCTGTTTCTATATTGTGAAATACATTAAGGAGTATAGGTATTAGCTTTTCTTGGAAGTTCTGGTAGAATTCTGCATTGAAACCATCTGGTCCTGGGCTTTTTTTTGAAGGGAGATTTTTGATAACAGTTTCTAGTTCTTCGCGACTAACAGGTATATTTAGATCATTCACCTGGTCTTGGTTTAGCTTTGGTATATGGTACTTATCTAAAAAAATGTCCATTTCTTTTGCATTTTCCAGTTTTGTGGCATACAGGCTTTTGTAGTAAGATCTAATGATTCTCTGAATTTCCTCTGTGTCTGTGGTTATGTCCCTCTTTTCATTTCTGATCTTATTTATTTGCATGTTCTCTCTCTGTCGTTTAATTAGTTTGGATAGGGGTTTGTCGATCTTGTTGATTTTCTCCAAGAACCAACTTTTTGTTTCATTGAGTCTTTGGACTGTTTTCTCTGTTTCTATTTTGTTGATTTCTGCCCTCAGTTTGATTATTTCCAGTCTTCTACTCCTCCTGGGCGCGTCTGCTTATTTTTTTTTCTAAAGCTTTCAGGTGTGCTGTTAAGTCCCCGATGTATGCTTTCTCTGTTTTCTTTAAGTGGGCACTTAGTGCTATGAACTTTCCTCTTAGCACTGCTTTCATAGTGTCCCATAGGTTTGAGTATGTTGTCTCTTTATTTTCATTAAATTCAAGGAAGACTTTAATTTCTTTCTTGATTTCTTCCTTGACCCAGGTGTGGTTCAGTAGTTGACTGTTCAGTTTCCATGAGTTTGTCGGCTTTCTGGGGGTAGCATTGTTGTTGCCTTCTAACTTTAATCCGTGGTGATCTGATAAGACACAGGTGGACACTGATATTTTTTTGTTTCTGTGGAGGTTTTCTTTGTTTCTGAGTATGTGGTCAATTTTCGAGAAGGTTCCATGAGCTGTAGAGAAGAAGGTATATTCTTTCCTATTTGGGTGGAGTGATCTATAGATGTCTGTTAAGTCCATTTGCTTCATTACCTCCAATAGTTCTCTTAATTCTCTATTAGGTTTCTGTCTGATTGACCTGTCCATTGCTGAGAGAGGTGTGTTGAAGTCTCCTACTACTAGTGTTTGTGGTTTGATGTCTGCCTTGAGTTTTAGTAATATTTCTTTTACATAAGTGGGTGCTTTTATATTAGGGGTGTAGATATTCAGGATTGAGACGTCCTCCTGATGAATTGTTCCTGTTATGAGTATAAAGTGTCCATCTCGATCTCTTCTGATTAATTTTAGTTTGAAGTCAGTTTTGTTAGAAATTAGTATGGCCACACCTGCTTTTTTCTTAGGACCATTTGCTTGAAAGACCTTTTCCCAACCCTTTACTCTGAGTAGATGCCTGTCTTTGTGGTTGAGATGTGTTTCTTGCAAACAGCAGAATGTTGGATCCTGTTTTCATATCCAATCTCTTAGCCTGTGCCTTTTTATAGGTGAATTGATACCATTAATATTAAGTGATATTAATGACCAGTGGTTGTTTACTCCGGTTATTCTTATTGTTTTTGGTAGTAGAGTTTGTGTGTCTCCCTTCTTTGAGTTGTGCTGGTGAAGGGTCACTAGATGCCTCAGTTATTGTAGGCAGTGTTGGCAATGTTGGATTCCTTGGGTTGCGATTTTCCTTCTATTGCTTTCTGTAGGGCTGGATTTGTGGCTACATATTGTTTAAATTTGTTCTTATCCTGGAATGTCTTGTTTTCTCCATTGATAGTGAATAATAGCTTGGCTGGGTATAGTAGTTTGGGTTTGCATCCATGGTCTCTTAGTTTCTGCAGTACCTCTATCCAGGACCTTCTGGCTTTCATGGTTTCCATAGAGAAGTCAGGTGTAAGTCTGATAGGTTTACCTTTATAAGTTACTTGCCTTTTTCCTTTGCAGCTCTTAATATTCTTTCTTTAACCTGTATATTTTGTGTTTTGATTATTATATGGCGAGGGGATGTTTTTGTTTGATCCAGTCTGTTTGGTGCTCTGTATGCTTCTTGAATATTCAAAGGAATATCTTTCTTTATGTTGGGAAAGTTTTCTTCCATAATTTTGTTAAAAATATTTTCTGGGCCTTTGAGCTGTGACTCTTCTCCTTCTTCTATCCCTATTATTCTTAGGTTTGGTTTTTTTTTATTGTGTCCCATATTTCCTGAATGTTTTGTGATGAGAATTTGTTGGCTTTGCTGTTTTCTTTGATCAGTGCGTTTATTTTCTCTATGGTGTCCTCAGAATCTGAGATTCTTTCCTCTATTTCTTGTATTCTATTGATTATGCTTGTTTCCATAGGCTCTGCTTGTTGACCTAGATTTTCCATATCCAGCTGGTCCTCAGTTTGTGTTTTCTTCCTTGCTTCCATTTCAGTTTTCAATTCTTGAACTGTTTCCATTACCTGTCTGATTGTTTTTCTTGGTTTCCCAGGGTATCATGTACGTATTTACTCATTTCTTCAAACTTTTGCTTATACTTCTCATCCATTTCTATAAGGGCATTTTTCACATGTTGTTTAAGGGACTCTATTGCTTTCATAAAGTCAATTTTTTACACTTCTTCTGTGTTAGGGTATTGAAGTCCTTCTGTTGTAAGATCATTGAGTTCTGGTGTTTTCATGTTGTTTTTCAGATTATTGGGTGAATTCTTGCCTTGGCGCCTGCCCATCTCCTCCTATCGATGCTATCTAATGGGTCTTTTAAAACTGGGGCAGGTTTCCCTGCTGGCCAGGGGTTCCTCTTACAAAATGCCCTTGCTGTGTTTCCTGGCTCCTGCTGGGGGCCAAGATCCCTTTCACTCCTCAGAAGGGTCTTCAGGAACAGGACCCGGCTCCTCCTTTGCCAGGGACCTTGCCAACCAAAGGCCTACCTCTTTGATTTAATTGTAGTGGGGCGATCTGCTCTAGGTGTTGCACGCTGGTCCCTGCCGCCTGGGACCTATGTCCTATGTCGTCTGCTGCCGCGCTGGTTCCCGCAGGTCCCCGCCGGCTGCAGAGGCCATCCGCCTGCGCCGTCCGCCTGCACCGTCCCAGTTTACAAGTATTTTATTGAGAATATTTGCCCCTATGTTCATGAGGGAATTAGTTTCTAATTCTCTTTCTTTGTTTGGTCTTTATGTGGTTTGGGTATCAGGGAAACTGTGACCTCATAAAATGAATTGGGCAATATTCCTTCTGTTTCTGTTTTGTGGAATTATTATTTGAGGAGTACTGACATCAACTCTTCTTTGAAAATCTGGTAAATTTCTGCACTAATACCATTTGTCCCTCGGCTTTTATTTGGTGGGAGATTTTAATGGCTGCTTCCATTTCACTAGGGGCTATAGGTATGCTTAATGTTTTTTTTATCTGATCTTGATTTAACCTTGTAAATGGTATATATCAAGAAAATATCCATTTCTTTTAGATTTTCCAACTTGGCGGAGTACATTTTTTTAAAGTATGTCCTCATAATTCTCTGGATTTCCTTGATGTCTATTGTTATGTTGCTCTTTTTGCCTCTAATTTTGTGAATTTGGATTTTCTTTCTCCACCTCTTAGTTAGTTTGGCTTTGAGTTTATCAATTATATTGATTTTCTTAAAGAATCAACTTTTGATTTTTTGGATTCTTTATATTTTTTCTGTTTTATTGATTTCAACCCTGAGTGATTATTTTTGCCTTCTAATTCTTTTGGGTGTGATTTCTTCTGTTTGTTCTAGGGTTTTCAGGTGTGCTGTTAAGCTATTCATATGCGATTTCTCCAATTTTTTGATGTAGTTACTTAGTGCTATGAGCTTGCCTCTTGGACCTGTCTTCATTGTTTCTCATAAGTTTGGCCATGTTGTGTTTTCATTTTTGTTCAATTCTAGAAAGTCTTTCATTTCTTTCCTAATTTCTGTCTTCACGCATTTTTCATTCACTAGTGAGTTCTTCAGTTTCCATGAGCTTGAAAACTTTCTGTTGTCTCTGTTGTTGTTGATAGCCTGCTGTAATCCGTGCTGGTCAGACAGGATGCAGGGAGCTACTTCAATTTTCTTGTATCTTTTGTGTCTTCCTTTGTGTCCAAGTATGTGGTCAATTTGGAGAAAGTTCTCTGAGCTGCTGAGAAGAAAGTATGTTCTTTTGTGTTTGGGTAAAATGTTGTGTACATATCTGCTAGGTTAATTTGGTTTATGATGTCAGTTAGATCCAGCATCTCTATTTAGCTTTTGTCCAGATGACCTTCTATTGGCAAGAATAGGATATTGACATTCCCACTGTCAGTGCGTAGGGTCAATATGTGATTTAAGCTGAAGCAGTGTTTCTTTTATGAACTTGGCTACCCTTGTTTTTAGTGCAAAGATGTTAAGAATTGTAATGTCCTGGTGGGTTTTTCCTTTGATGAGTATGTAGTGATGATCTCTATCTCTTTTGATTAGTTTCGGTTTAAAGTCTATTTTGTCAGGTATTAAAATGGCTACACCAACTTGTTTCTTGGCCCATTTGGTTGGAATATTTTTTTCCATCCTTTTACTCTGAGATGATGTCTATCCTTGATGTTAAGGTGAGTTTCTTTGATGTAGCAGAAAGAAAGATCCTGTTTTTGCATCCATTCTGTTAGCTTGTGTCCTTTTCACGGGGAATCGAGATCATTGATGTCGAGAGTTATCTGTGAGTAGTGGGGTAGGGTTTCTGGGCTGCAGTGGTCCTGGCTGCTATTGATTGTGTTTTGACACTGGTGAGTAGCATCCGGGTTTGGGATGATTGTAATTCTAGGTGCCGATATCTGATCTTGTCATTGTTGGCACATGTTCTGTTCCTTGTAGAATTGGCTCCAGAGTGATTGTGCCCAGTTATTTTCGAGAGCCTACATTTTTAGTATTTATTTCTAATTCAGTGGCAGCTGCCTTCTCTGCTCCTTGGGTCTGTTTGCCACTTTGCTATTCCCAGGAAGAGCACCTCTGAGTCTTCAGAGTATGGCCGTGGGAAGAAGGACACTGCCAAGAGTCTGGAAAGACTTGAGTGCTCTTGTTGCTACTTCCTGACACACAGAGGTGCTCAATACATCTTTGCTGATTGACTGGATGCATAAAGGTCATACTTCCCAAAGATTTCCAACCATCCCCCCTCCCCTGAGCAGTCTGTTCACCTATAAGGGTGCACCTGTTGCAGACACGTTTGCTGCAGGAATGACATCAGAGGTTAATTCCTTTGGATCACTATCAGTCATTAACTGTGTCTGGAAAGGAGGCAGTGACAGAGAAAGTGGGGGGAGGGGGGAAGAGACCTAGAAGCCAGGCCAGTGGCACTGAGCCAAAGGCTGAGCTGGGAATGACTGCAGACTGAGAGATGCCAACTTCAAAGGAACTGAGTGAGTCTGCTCCTCATGTTTTGGAGATATAGGCTACTAGTCAGCTCCCAAACCTTCAGTGACTCCCCATTTCTGTGAAAAAAAGACTGTGCTTTTTGGCCTGACATTTGAGAGTCATGGTTCTGTCTCCCTTTTCACCCTGTCCACATTCGTTGGTCTCAGCCAGGCTCAACAGCCAGCATTGTTTGTCAACGCCTTCCCCACACACTGTGAGCCGCTCTACCTCAACCCTACGTGGCCTCTCCTGAAGTCTCCCCATCTCCTCCCTACTCCCCCTCGTCAGATGAACAAAACCCCACCTTTCCTTCAAGACTTGGGGAAGCACTGTCTCTGTGTGAAGTATTTCTTGCCGTCAGGACCTTCTTCCTGCCCTCTCGACTCAGTCACAATATATTGCAAACTAACGACCCTAGCGAGCGCCCGCGTACATTCAGAGAGAAAAGAGTTTAACTGAGCTTGAACATCTCGTCTTTTAAGTAAGACTAAGTGTTAACACTTTAGGTTCTTATGACATTTAAATTTTTTTCTTAACAGCTTTATTGAGATGTAATTTACATACCCGTTAGTACTATTTAAAGGTAGGATATTCCATTACTCTGTGGTGTGCATGTAAAAAAGATACAAAAACATCCCATTCCCCTTGTTTAACATACGAACAAAACGAGGGAACAGGTCCAGGAGGGGTGACCTGGTAGGCTACCTGCAGAACTAGTTCTAAGGCTTCAGTTTCCCTGTCCTTCAAACAGGAGCCAGCATCTATGAGCTCCTTCGTGTGAATGCACTGAGGCTGTGGCGGGAAGGGGGCGGGCAGATAAGGCGTGAAAAGTGCTTCAGGGAGTGGAATGGACACAAGGATGTGGCCCTGGGAAGGGGCACGTCCTTGCAGCTCTTCTACTTTCCTGTTAAAGGTTTGACCCTCTCTCCCTCAGGCAATGTTCTCCACTAACCGCGGGACGGTTGGAGGCTTCTTCCTGGCAGGCCGAAGTATGGTGTGGTGGCCGGTAAGTTTCTCTGAAAAAAAAAAAAACCTTTTTATTTTTTTATTATTTACTTTTTGAGGTCATAATACAATCACATCATTTCTTCCTCCTCCCTTTTTTGCCTCTAAACACTCCCTGTTTGCTCTCTTTTAAATTTATGGCCTCTCTTTTCATTAATTGTTTTTACAAGTTTTTGTATGTATTTATATGTATATACATACGTATACTTGTATATACACACACACACACACACACCTACAAACACACACGTATTCTCAACAATAGCCTGCTTGGTCTATATAATGTTACCTGCATGCCTGTTTTCAGGGCTGAGTATTTGGTACTGGGTAACCAGTTGGTATGCTCTACCTGGGGAAAACTACTTCTCCTGCTCTCAACACCCCTAGTTGTTGATAGTTACTTGTGCAGGGCAGAGACCCGGTGGTTTTCACAGCCACTTTGGTGTGTCTATTAGTGTTGTCCTTGTTCAGTCCATTCTAGGCAGTCATGCTGGTGAGATTTCATGGGTGTAGCTTCTGACATTCCTAGGAGAACAATTGCAAGACAAATCCCCCAGTCCTACAGCTTAAACTTTTTCCATCCAAGCGTAGGTACAGGAGTTTTTTGTAGATGTATCCCTTGGAGTTGGGCTCCATAGCTCTATATTTTGATTAGTTGTGGTTTTATTAATGGTCGCCATTTATTGTAAAGAGGATTTTTCTTTTCCTTCCTTCCTTTCTTCCTTCCTTTCTTTCTTTCTTCCTCAAGACAGGGTCCCTGGCTGTCCTGGAACTCACTGTAGACCAGGCTGGCCTTGAACTCTCAAAGGTCCCTCTACCTCTGCCTCCCCAGTGCTGGGATAAAAGTGTGTGCCACTACAACCTCCTGGCTAAGAGGACTTTTCTTGATGATGGTGAAGACTGTACTCACCTGTGGGTGTGCGGACAGCTATCGAGAACTGTGCTGAGGCACTGGCTGCTTTAGTAAAGCTGCAGGTATTCCCGCAGTGTCCATGACGTCACCAGCCCTGGAGAGGTGGCGAGGCTTCCAGCACTAGACATACTTTCCCTCCTGTTGAGCAGTTCCCGAGTCTATAGCACGAATAATAAAAACCCAGAGTCAGATATGGGATTCACCTCGAAAACAAGAAAAGCAAACGGTCAAGTTGCAAGAGAAGTCTCACTTCTCCATGACTGGGTGACCGCAGACTGAGAGGACTAAGCCTCTCTCTCCTCCCATTTTATATTTCCTCTAGTGCCGGGATTAAAGGTGTATGACTCCCCAGTACTGGGGTTAAAGGTGTGAGCCACCACCACCTGAATTTGTTTCTGCATTGATTTTGTGTAGCCCAAGGTGGCCTTGAACTCAAAGGGATCCACCTGCCTCTGTCTCCCAAATCCTGGGATTAAAGGTGTGTGTCACCACTGCCTGACTTCTAGTGGCTTAGCTTTGCCCTCTGATCTTTAGGCAAGCTTTATTTAATAAAACATAAATAAAATATAACTATATAAGTCCAATTAGACAGCTCTTGGTTAGCATTAAAGTATTTGTGCCACGACTGCGCCCTGAGGTACCAGTGGTATTATGCCACATGGGTCATTGTTACGGTTCACAGGTGTCATCGCTGGGCAGGACTGTCTGTTCCCCTCCTTTGGAAGCTTGCATGGATCCTTCTGGTGCCATGAAAGCTAGTCCTCAGGGAGGGGTCAGTTTCAGCTCAGGGACCTCTGGGCACTGTGTCTGAAGTACATGATGTCTTTAACAATAGGAATTTATCTTTTACTTGGGAGGCAGGCAAGGGCAATTTGAATAATCTCTAATGTTCTGGGGGCATTAGACAACCTAGCCCAACAACTCAAAAGAGGGCTCCTCATGCCTGGGGCTAGGGTATGGTTAGATGGCCTTTGGCTCTCAGAAGGATCAATTTTCTTTATCTGTTTTGGGTAGTAAACCTCTGTCAGATGTTGACTGACAAAGATCCTCTGCCAGTCTATGGGCTTCCTCTTGCCCGGGTTGATTATACTTTAGCTGGACAGAAGCTGTTTAATTTTATGAAGTCCCACATATTAAAGGAAGTCCTGACTTCTCGTAACACTCCTAGAGGGAAAAACAGAAATGAATGTGTGTAGCTGTGTTCCAATAAAACTTTATTTAAAAAAGAAACCGGCAGAGGGCCAACTTTGTTGTTCTAAGGACACTGTATATAAAGTCTGAGAACAGAGGCCTTGGCCATTCTGAGGTTAGTTTCTTGTTTTTGTCAGTGGAGCATTGCAAGACTTATCTGCTTGTCCTTATCTGATCTGGCCAGGGAAGGACAGCGAGGCAGATGAGTCACTGCACGGCTGGCCCAGGTTTGCACAGAACCAGGACCCCCCCGCCCCCCCCCCCCCCATTCTTCTGATTGCTCAGGTCCTGAGGTAGACATTGATGGGGCAATAAATAGATATAGTATAAGACTATTCTGAAAACCAAGACAGTTTTTCAATTAGGGCTAGAAAGAAACCCCAATGAAAATTATCCCTGAGGAAGAAGACAACACCTCAAACTTTCTACTGTCTTAGGAAATATACCTGTTTTTATTTTATTTATTTATTTTTTTTACTTTTTCAGGCAGGGTCAGTCTTACTTTATTGCTTAGGGTGGCCTTGAATACAAGATCCTCCTGCCTCAGCCTCCTCAGTGCTGGAATTACAGGCATGCATTTTCATGCCTAGCGTAATTTTACTTCTAAGTTGAGTCTAAAACTTGACCATTAGACTGAAGTTCGACTGTTTATCCTGCTACCAGGGGGCCAAAGACCACCTAGGGAAAACATGGCAGGCTGTTGAAGCTGGTGCAGGGAGCTCATGAATCAGAGAGGCAGAGAGGGAACCAGAGGAGGCAGAGAACACGCAAAGGGACAAAGTCCCAAGAAGACGCATGCAGGAATGACAAGTAGTGGGCCTTTCAGAAGCTGGGAGAAGTGATTTCTGTCTCTTTGCCACTTTGGTCAACTTTGCCCTCTCTGCCAGCTTGTGTTTATTCTGTTACCTGTGATAAGAGCCAAGCCTTTCCTTTTGTCACTTGACGTGAATATGGGCGGACATTACAGAAAGGGAGGAGGCAGACTTGTCTGTAGGTGGCCATGACTGCCTCAGGCATTGGGATGTGTCTGACTCTCTAGTGCAAAGACCTCACAGAGGCTGAGAGTAGAAGAAGTTCGGAGGGTGCAAAGCCTTCCTAAAACTCTTCCTAATTTCTGTCCCTTTGCAGAGAAAGAGAGAGAGAGAGAGAGAGAGAGAGAGAGAGAGAGAGAGAGAGAGAATATTGCTCTTTTATCCTTCAGTTCCATGGAGGTAATTCTGGGAAAACAAGCCTGTCGTGATGAAGGTGTCTATAAAGTCATGCTCCACCAGACCTCTGGGGTAGGCCTGGTATGGGCCACTTCCTCACTATCTCAGGCCATTTAGTTATTTAGGTTAGTTTTGTTTTTTGTTTTGCTTTTGGGTTTCTCTGTGTAACAGTCCTGGCTGTCCTGGAACTCACTCTGTAGACCAGGCTGGCCTCGAACTCATAGAGCCTGCCTCTGCTTCCCAAGTGCTAGGATTAATGGTGTGCACTACCACGCCTGGCCCAATTTGTTTTTTCTGTTTGAGTCAAGTATTGGCAAAATTTGACACTTCTTCCATTGAGATTTCCTTTGAAGTGAATGTTTTTTGCCCCATCCGCCAGCTTCTGCCTTCTCCAACCATCTGCATGTTCTCCTTTTTCCTTCTTCCTTTCCTTCTTTTCATTTCTTCTCATTTTCTTCTTCTCCCACCATCTTCTCTTTGTCTCCTTGTTCTTTCTCTGTCATTATCCATTGTTGAAGCCTTTTCTTTCTATTTTTTCCTATTCTTAATTCCTTATCTCTGAAGAGCCGTCTCCTCCCCACACTCTTTCCTTCCTCCTCCCCTCCCTTCCGTTTTCTTCCTCCATTTTGAATAGGATCTCACTCTGCAGCCCAGGCTGTCCTTCCTCAGCCTCTTGAGTTCTAGGTTTCAGGTATGTACCACTCACTACCCTGGGCTCAGGATCATTATCTTGTATCTCATCTGCAGACCCACACCTGGCCCTGAGGAGCTTCTTTGACTGACGTGATCATCCTTTGTGTTTCCAGGCTTCAGGTGACCAACCTGTGGTCAAGTTTATGCCACTGAGTCATGACCTAATCCCCTGGCCTCTCCCTTCCCACTGGCTGTCTTCCTAGTGTTTTCTATCAGATCAGCCCTTCTGTAGTCAGAAAAGGCAATCAGAATTATAACCAATGTTTCAAGTCTGTTGAAGCCAGAAGAATGCTGGAACTGTCAGCTGAAGTAGGTCATTCATGTCACCTGAGTTTTCCCTGTCAGCCAGTGGCATGTGGCATACAACAAGCAGAAGTAGCTGCAGTTTTTTTTTTTCTTTTTTGGTTTTTTGAGACAGGGTTTCTTTGTAGCTTTGGAGGTTGTCCTGGAACTAGCTCTTGTAGACCAGGCTGGCCTTGAACTCACAGAGATCCACCTGCCTCTGCCTTCCCAAGTGGCTGGGATTAAAGGCGTGCACCGCCACTGCCCGGCGTTAGCTGCAGTTTTATGTAGCTTTTGAAGTAAACCCTATATTATGAAGGTAGTTTACAATTAAGAGCAAAGATTCTGGAGTCAACCTGCCTGTTTAAAACCTTAGCTCAATGCGTTCCTCCCTGCAAGGTTTTGGGGTGGCTCTGTTTCTTCCATGGAAAAAATAGAGATCATTGCACCTACCTTGTAGAGATGTTTTGTTCTTCTTGTTGTTTTGAGACAAGATCTCACGTAGCCCAGGCTGGTTTTGAACTCTCTACTTAACTGAAACTGGCCTTGAGCTCCTGAATGTCCTGCCTCTGCCTCCCAAGTGATGATGATCATCATCACCATTGTAATAGTTTTCTTTTTTTCTTGTAAAGATAGGGTCTGGAGAGATGGCTCAGCAGTTAAGAGTGCTGGCTGCTCTTCCAGAGGTCCTGGCTTCAACTCCCAGCAATCACATGGTGGCTCACAACCATCTGTAGTGAGATCTGGAGCCCTCTTCTGGCCTGTAGGCAGAACACTGTATACATAAAAATAAATCTTAAAAAAAAAAAAGATAGGGTCTTACTATGCAGCCCAGGCTGGCCTCAAAAATCATCTTTTGCCTGCCTCAGTCTCCTGAGTTTTGAAATTATAGGCATTCGCACCTACACCTATCATCATTGTTATTGTATCCCATGTTTAGGCCTTCCTCCATTGGCTGTATCTTCATCCATTCATCCGGTCCTCTTTCCTTTCTTTATACAACAGCATGCTGTTGCCGGCTGTGAGCTAGACTCTATGGCAGGAGCTTGTAGATCACACATACACATCACCCACAGTTTTAGAAGTATTTGTGAAATTATGAGTAGCAGCAAGGTTTCAGCAGGAAATGTATTTGAGTCAAGAGTGGATGGGATGAAGTGGAGTGTTCCTTATCCTGCAAAGGCGGGCTGGGGAGACCTTTCAGAGGACAGGGCTTTAAGGCCAGGACCAGAAGGATCCTAAGGGGACAGCCAGAAATGAAAAATGTTGGTTTGTTATACCAATCACCTGAGGTGATCCTTGAGATGTCACATTGTGTCCCATAAGCATTCATAATTATTATGTGCCAATTAAAATTAAAGAGAATAGAATAAGCCACCCATTTGAAAATCAGAGGTGAGTAATTTAAGAAAACAAAACAAAAGAGCCCCAAACCCTCCTAAAACCTCCAAATGAAAAACCCGAAAAATCTCCCACTCCACAACCAAGCCACCAACCTCCAGAATGGTCAGAGGCCCTGGGCTGGAAGGAGCAGGAGATCTTTAAAGACCTAAGTGAGGACCAGTGTGGGAGGGACACAGACATGGTAGCTTACGTCCTCAGTGAGGGACCCTTAGCTGCTAAGGATTCCAAAGAGAGGCTCATCTAGATGGGCGGTTGGCTTGGTGGGCGGCTGGCTTGTTTGTGACCTCCAGTGCCATTGAACAACTTCACTTGATTTTGGTTGCCAAAGCCATTGGGAAAGCACCAGGGTTGGCAATGATTTCCTGATTTTCTACCCCTGTGGATCTTTCAGTAGGCAGAGGCGTGTGCAGCAGTAATGACAGTCATTGTTTCTGGGGACATGAGTTCACAGCATAAACACAGATTATGATGACGCTGGAGCAAAGCTTGTGTCTGAGTGTTTGCCAGATGTTTTGAAAAACAATATTCTGAATATATGAGCCTTTCCTTATTTTCTGTCTAAAGCCAGGAAGCACTATCCCTAAGAGATGGCAAAAGTCAAATGTCAAATCTCTCCAAACTTTCCATGTTGAAAAGAGAAGCCTTCATTCCAGCACTCGGGAGGCAGAGGCAGGTGGATCTCTGTTTGAGGCCAGCGTGCTCTACAGAGTGAGTTCCAGGACAGCCAGAGCTATAAAACTAAACCAAACCAAACCAACCAATCAAACATCCAACCCAACAAAAATCCCAACAACCCTCCCCCACAAAACAAACAAAAAAGATGCCAACCAGGATTAACCAGGATTCTTAAGAGGGAGAAGGAAGACAGAAAACAAACTCAGCACAGATAAGCACAGGCTGTGCCAGGGTCCGCAGAGATGGACAGAAGGTTGTTACTCCACAGTCCCCTCTGGGGACCTCTGGGAGAGTGTACTCAGGGGGAAGGAGAAGGAAGGAAGCCAAGTCAGTGTGATGTTGTGTTGTCTCCCTGGGTCCGGAGACTTCAGCCTCCTGTGGTTATGGAACTTTGGACAAATCATTCTGTAACTCTAACCCTTAGGCCCCTCCTCCATAACGTGAAGATGGGGAGAGAATAATTCCAACCTTCCAGAGCTGTTGTGGGCACTCGGTAAGATGAAGGCCTAACAGACATCACAGAAGTTAGTGTTTTTCTTTCTGTTTTATTCTGCCAGGATGGTGCTCTCAAAGAGTGGTGCCCAGGGCAGTAGCACCAGCAAGACTCATACCCTTGTTAGAAACACAATTTTTCTAGTCCTAACCGGACTTACTGAATCAGAAACTCTGGGGTGTGTCCCAGCAATTCGTATTAATTTATTCAGATGATTCGAATGAGACCCACCAGATTTAGCAGGATATAGGATGATATATTCAGGAGATATGGGACGGTCAGTTAAATCTGAATTGCAAACAATCAATACACCTGTGGTATGAGTGTATACCAACCATTGGGTAGAGCCTACTTACACAACTGCATTCCACAGCTACCCGAAATGCAGAGGAGAGGACATTTCATGTCCTGGGGCAGCTCACGTCTGAGCATCACTGCATGGCTATAGCAGGACCCAGCGAATAGAGAGGAGGCCCCCAGGAATCTCAGTGTCCCCCCCTGAGGGGACAACGGATGTAGGAAACAGAGAGCAGCGTCAGATACTGAAATGTCATGGCCCTTAAAGAAAGTAATTGCCTGAAGTTAGCTGAGAACATTTTCCTTTTGAGCTATGATGATCTTGTTCCTGAAAGGAACAACCTTGGTGTCTTTCAGGAATTCTGGTGTAGTCTATAGAAACTTGCGCTGGTAACACTGCTAACAGCATTGTACATTTTTCTTCACAATGACGCGTCTTTTTAGGGAGAAGTGTCTCAGAGACTTCTCTCACCTGCCACCTCACGTCTGACAATGCCTTCTTCTCTCTCTCTTTCCCTTTTCTTTTCTTTCTTTTTTATTTTATTTTATTAAAACGCCTGTCTTTTCTGTCTGTCTGTCTGTCTGTCTGTCTCACCGTCCATGCGTGTAGATATCTGCCACTGCTCCAAGCATTGTTACGGGTGTCTCATGGACAGGCCTAACATAGCTCCTATCTCTGATTACTGGCTTCCCTGAGAACTGACCTCCAGACATCAGAAGCTAGGCATGGCAGCTCACACCCTTATCCTAGCACTGGAGAAGGGATCAGAAGGGCATGCACACCCTCACTTACAGAATTAGCTTGAAGCCCACCTAAGCTATAAGAGACCTTGTCTTAAAGAATTAAAAGATAAAAAACCCCAAACTATCTTTTTTTCATTTTTACATCCAATCCTAGTTCCCACTCCCTCCCCTCATCCCATTCCCTCCACCTTCCCTTCCACCCCACCTCCATCCACTCCTCAGAGAGGGTAAGGCACATTGATTTAAGGAAGGACCAAGGCCTTCCCTACTATATATAGGCTGAGCAAGGTATCCCTCCAAAAAGAATGAGTTCCAAAAAGCCAGTACAAGCAGTAGGGATAAGTCCTGGTCCCACTGCCAGTGACCCCACAGTCTTCCCCAGCCATACAATTGTCATCCACATTCAGAGGGTCTAGTTTGGTCCTCTGCTGGTTCCTTCTCTGTTCAGCCAGAGTTGGTGAGCTCCCATTAGCTCAGGCAGACTGTTTCAGTGGGTGAACCCATCATGATCTTGACCTTTTGCTCATATTCTCACTCCTTCTACTCTTCAACTGGACTTTGGGAGCTCAGCCCAAAATTCTGCTATGAATCTCTGCCTCTGTTTCCATCAGTTTCTGGATGAAGTTTCTATGGTGACATTTAAGATATTCATCAATAAGACTACAAGGCAAGGCCAATTTGGGAACCCTATTATTGCTTAGGGTCTTAGTTGGGGTCATCCTTGTGGATTCCTGGGAACTTCTCTAGTGCCAAGTTTCTTGCTAACCCCTTAACAGCTCCTTCAATCAAGATACCTCTTTCCTTGCTCTCTGTCTCTGTCCTTCCCCCATCTCTACTATCCCATTCCCTCAAGCCCTCCTCCCCTCATATTAATCCACACAGTTATAAACACCTGATTTTTGACAAAGAAGCTAAAATTATACAATGAAAAAAAGAAAGCATCTTCAACAAATGGTGCTGGCATAACTGAATGTCAACATGTAGCAGAATGCACATAGATCCATATCTATCACCACTCACAAAACTCAATTCCAAATGAGTTAATGATTCAATATAAATCTGACCACACTGAACCTGATAGAAGAGAAAGTGGGAAGTAGCCTTCAATGCATGGGCACAGAAGGCCATTCCCTAAATATAATACCAGTAGCACAGACACTGACAGCAACAATAAATAAATGGGACCTCCTAAAACTGAGAAGCTTCTGTAAAGCAAAGGACACAGTCAATAAGACAAAAAGGCAGCCTACTGAATGGGAAAAGATCTTCCCCAACCCCACATCAGACAGAGGACTAATCTCCAAAATATATAAAGAACTCAAGAAATTAGACATCAAAATTCCAAATAATCCATTTTTCTTTTTGAGACAGGATCTCATGTAGCCCAGGCTGGCCTCAGGCTTGCTATTTAGCCATGGCTGGACTTGATCATCTGTCCCTCCATCTCTACTCACAAGGGATGAGATATAGGGTACACTGTACCACACCTGTCTGGCAGAAAGGGATTCTTATTCTTGCTTTAGAGTAGGGGAAAGTGAAGCTCAAAGCAGTAGAGCAACTGAGTTCAGGTCCTGTAATTTGCTATGTCAAGGGCAGTATTAGAAGCAGGTCAGAGAGCGCCCCCTGTGCTCGGAGGAGGAGTGATGCGGGGTCCTGGGTGTGCACAGGCTGCTGCTGTCCTTTGGTCTTGATTTTGATTCTGGAGTTAGCACCTCGCTTTAACCTGTCTTCTGTGACCGCTGCCTTTTTGTCTCTGGTACCTTCTGTTTGAAATATGTGAATCTTGCTAGGCAGTGGTGGCGTAGGTCTTTAATCCCAGCACTCACAAGGCAGAGGCAGGCAGATCTCTGTGAGTTCAAGGCCAGCCTGGTCTACAAGAGCAAGTTCCAGGACAGGCTCCAAAGCTATACAGAGAAACCTGCCTTGGAAAAACAAAAATCAAAAAACAAACAAAAGAAATATGTGAATCTTGTTTGCCTGAGTTTTCTAAAGGTGCAAAGCCTATGCAAAATGAATGTCCATTAACTGAGAATTTGCATTTGCCCTTGTCCCTTTGGGAAGCTTAGAATGGAGGTTTGGGGATATGGAAATCAACTTGCTAAAGGTGTAAACTGGATAACAACAGAAATGCCTTTTGCTAAGCTCTGGAGAGTCAGTGCTCCAGAGGCTGACTCTACTCCAGCTGGGAAGGCTAGACATCATCCTGCGAGCGCCTCTGTGTCTTCTATCCACAGACCCACGTGAACCCACACCTGATACACAACATCAGTGTGGGCTTAGAATTGCTTTTTTCCTTTGTGACGTAGTTCTGTTTTCATTTGCATACAGCACGGTTGAGTGTACACTCCTCCGAGCTCTGATGCCAGCTCAGCTGGGAGTCAGATGTCTCTTTTCTACTTCTCACACAGAATGCAATTGTAGTTAGCAGTCAGTGGCCTTTGCCACATTTAATTCATTTCTTTGTTTAGTTAAATGACAGCGTGTTCCTGTGTACGTATTTGATGCGGTGCACATGCCATGCATGTGTGTGGAAGTCACAGGAGAACTTGTGGGAACTCCATTTTTCCTCCCACCATTTAGATTCTGGGCGTTGAACTCAGGTTGTCAAATGTGGCAGCGAGGTCCCTTCCCTGAGGAACCGTCTCCCAGCTCTTGGTGACATTTTTATACAACACCAATACTGAACTTACCTGCCTGCTTTGTTCTCAGTCTTCAGGCTCTGTCAGTGAGTCTGAGAGGGCACTGGAGGGTTTAAAGACTTATATAAAGAATATATATGAATTATATTCATAAATCATTGTAAAAAATTAGAAAAAGTATAAAAAGTAAAATTAAATAAATATATGCTCTGTGTTTTCTCTTCCAAACATGATTGTGCCAGAATATGGATCTATATTTGTCAATTTATCTATATACATGCATACATACATGCACTTAAATATTTTGAGGATCATATAGGTTATGTGAGGTGAAGCTATCATTTGTGTTATTTTGAAGCGAGGTCTCTTGTGCCCTCACTGACTGCAATCAATGTGTAACTGCACTCCTGAAGCTCCTGTCCTCACTCTGAAGTGCTGGGATCCAGGAGTGCTCCACCTGACCTGTCTCCATTTTGATTTATTGAGACAGGTTTCTGACATAGCTTAACTGATCTGGCTGGCACTTGCTATGTTGACCAGGGCAGTCTGAAATTTGTGGTAATCCTCCTGAGGTCCGGTATTGTAGGCATTGCTTTCATTTTTTTTTTCCTGACCATGTCCCTTGTTAAAGTAAAAATTCCAAAGCTCATTTAATTCAATGACTTCATAGTATTCCACCATTAGTGTGAATCTTCGTTTATCAAATTGTTTTCCTATAGTTGAGCATTTTATTTGGAAACATGTTTTCCTCTGTTATAATAGCACAGCAGTAAATGTCCCAACGAAGCCTCATTGTCTGTGTCTCTCAACGTTCTTAAGGTAGAGTTTAAAAACTAGAGCATCCATATGCACGCTAATCAGATGGTGGAGCAGAAGGAGTCACGGTTTCATTTCTAAACTAGAAATACACAAACATAACTCTGCTTGTCAACAGCGAATGTTGTCATTGAAAAGGCTTTGTCTGTTTGGACATAACCTGCAGCACCAGGCAGAAGGCGCGGTGGGTGCTTGCCCTGCAAGTGTGCTGGCTCATTTTATGTCAACTTGACACAGCTAAAGTTATCTGAAAGGGGGAGCCTCAGTTGAGAAAATGCTTCCGTGAGATCTGGCTGTATGGCATTTTCTTATTAATAATTGATGGTGGGAGGACCCAGTCTGCTATGGGTGGTGCCATCCCTGGGTTCTATAAGGAAGCAGGCTCAGCAAACCACGATGAGCAACCCAGTCAGCAGAATTCCTCCATGGTCTCTCATCAGCTCCTGCCTCCAGGTTCCTGCCCTGTTTGAGTCTCTGTCCCAACTTCCCTCAATGATGGACCATGATGCTGAAGTGTGAGCCAAATAACCCTCTCTTCCCCACATCCTTTTGGTCACGGTGTTTCATCACAGCACAGTGACCCTAACTAGGACAGCAAGCATGCGGACCTACGCTTGGATCTCCAATCCCCATGCAAAATGCGACACAACAGTTCACTCCTGTAGACCCAACACGAGGGATGGGGTATCGGGTAGAGATAGTGACCCTGGAGGTCACTGGCTAGAGAGCCTGACCATGTGATCCTCTTCTGGACACCCCTTTTTTTTCCCCACAAGAGACAGTATGTCACTACACAGTCAGGTTGGCTTGGAACTTGCTATGCAGCCCGAGGTAGTCTGGACGCATCCGCTTCTGTGAATGCCCACTCTCATGCCACCCTGTCCATCACACTCCAGTCACCCTGGTCTTTTCAGGCCTGCACTCATTCACTTGGCGCCTCTGCAAGAGCAATGTGTCCTCTTGGTTGCTGAGCCATCTCTCCAGGCCCCGGTTGCTATTTTCTCCTTCAGTTCCCATGCACAGCCCCCTTTTCAGTTTCATCCTCACATCCTCTACTCTTGGGGATTTAATGAACATCTTCTTAATTGTTTGTCAGATATATATGGGTGTTCCTGAAAAGTGCGGTGGTTTTTGATTGTTCCTGGGGCACCTCCAGGACCTCTGTAGAAGAAAAACGGCAATGTGGTGTGGATTTAGAGACTACTTGTCATTAACAGTATCTTGTGTTACTTCTGAGCACATGAAATCCCAAAATTTCATGTCAGGAAACCACACAGAAGGCACCAGCTCTGCACTCTTTCTCGACAAGGAGTCTGGGGTCAGGGGTCTCTATGATCGCCTTCAAGAGCATCTGCACTTACTGAGGACTGTGTGGCCCCACCACCTGTTCTGACAGGGTGTGGAGGTGAAAGGCTCAGCCTTGCTTCTGAGCAGACAGTCCCAGGAGGCTCAGGGCACCCTGGTGAGCTGGGGGACTTCCCAGGGCCTCCTCACAGTTAAATCAGATTCAAAAATGACAGACAGATGTGGATGTCGATGTGACCTACTGCTCTTTCGAGCCTCTCTTTGTGTTTTGTTATTTCCCAAGTCCCCATGGCTGCTGTGGGATGTGGTCCCACAGATTTCAATGATGAGTCACTTTAGAATTACCCCAGCTGGTCTCTGATTGCTCAAGTGCCTTCGTTTGGCGGGCACGTCTCTTCTTCCGTTGTCCCAGCCAGAGTGTCCTGCTCACCTAACTGTATTTATTTATCACTTTTTGTTTCCAGATCGGAGCCTCTCTCTTTGCCAGCAACATTGGAAGTGGTCACTTTGTGGGGCTGGCGGGGACAGGAGCAGCCTCAGGCATCGCCATGGGTGGCTTTGAATGGAACGTGAGTATCACCTGAGCCTCCATGTCCTAGAGGTAGAAGGAGCTGGTCCTCAGTTCCATTTTCATTGCTATGATGAAATGTTGGAGACAGGTTAACTTTGTAAAGGAGAGGTACTTCTTCAGTCAACAGAGTTGAAGGCTGAGGTTTAAACAGCATGGTACAGCTCTTGTGAGGCTCCCTCTGGACCGTGGAGCCTCAGTGTGGATGGCAAATGATTGAGGGACATCACCCACTCAGGAAGATGAGTAAGATAGAACCAAGACTGGCTTTGTAACCCCCCCCCCCCCCGGAACAGCTGAGGAGTCCCTTTAGAATTACCCCAGTCACTTCTGAACAGTGCTCTCAAGGACACAAGGAAGTCCCAGTGTGCTCTGCCACCTCATAAAGAGCCCCCACCTTTCTACACTAAGGACCAAACTTCCCCTATGCGATGATAGCGGAGTCGTAGCAGGCAGCTCAGTCTGTGTTCAGGATCTTGAGATCTTATGGGATCCTCAGAAGCACCTGGGTGCAGTAGGGTTTGACTCCAGGAGCATTCACATGAGAGGCCCGCTAGCTATGACAATCACAGGAGCCCCCTTCCCTTGGTCCTCAAAGACAAGGCCTCCTCTAGCCAAGTTAGGCATTGGGAAATGCTACTGGATCTCCTTTTCCCCTTCCTATTCCATTCCTCCCTCTTTCCCTCCCTCCCTACCTCATCCCTTCCTTTTCCTTCCCTTCTTTCTTTCCCTTCTTCTCTAAGTGGTATTTTATTCTTTATAAACCAGGGAAGAGAAGAAAGAGAACTCAGAACTATAGCTGGGAGTCCATGCTGTGTTGACAGTGGGGAGTCCGGGCTGTGTTGATGTGCAGCATCCTGGGTTCTCTCCCAATGTTGCTCACATGCTTTTGCCATAGGCCATGCCAGTAGCAAAGTCTATCCAAGCCCCTTAGGAAGGAAGGGATAGAGAGAGGTGGGGATTTTCTATAGCAGTTCAGCATCTCTTGAGAGAAGCAGAGATGTAGAAGTTTTTCCTGATCTGAGTTAACTCTTCTTATGGTTATAGGCCTTGATCTTTGTGGTTGTGCTGGGCTGGGTGTTTGTCCCCATCTACATCAAGGCTGGGGTAAGTAACCGCTCCATTATCCAACTTTGTCCTTGGAGGGCACAGGGGACTTTATGGCATAAATGACAGAGAATTGTCCAGGTCTACCCTCAGTCCTAGGTTTTAAAATAGCTCCTGATTCTGTGTAGGGGCATCAAACAGTCCCTCTGGCTCTGTTCAGTCCAGGTTTATTGCTCTTCCATCTAGGAAGGTCCCTGGGTGACCCTACTATATTCAGAGCCCCCTGAAGCATCCTCCACCCTTTCTCTGAGTGTGTTCTTATGATACACTGCTGTGAGCTCGTTACTTCCTCCCCTAGAAGGGAAAGAGAGAGAAAAAAAAAACTATTCCCCCTTCTTCATTTATGCACAACATCACCTCCCGTTTTGGAGCCAGTGACTGACCAGACATAGCTTCATCATCACCTCTTCAGTGACGTAGATAAGCACCTCCGCCATGTGAGTGTCTGCATGGGGAGCTAGAGGTGACACAGGACAAGCTGCAGACTGTACCTTCTGGAAGCTCACAGAGTGCTGGTGACAAACTGGTCCCAGAAGACAACAGGCTAAGGCCATAGGGAGCAAAACAGGAAGTGTGGCTGGATTTGCAGAAGGGAAAATTTGAGAAGGCCTGTAGCTACAATCCTTTGTACTGCCTGTGTAGAAGAAGGTGACATTCACATTCGAATAACTTCTCTGGGGCATTGGCAAGAGGCTACCATTGTCTTGTATAGTAGATGCACTATATAGAAAACAAAACACACACAGACACAGGCAGGGAGACAGACACACACAAACACATACGTACATTTGCATACACCTTCTCCAGGGCAAGCATCTGCCTCCTGGGTTACATCCAGTCATGTGTGTATTATAGAACATGTGTTTATTGGATGCTTTTGATACATTGCAGCTGAATGCTAGGGCCTCCCTACGTCTACTGGACAGGGTATGTGGAGCTGAAATAAGCAAATGGCACCTGGCTGTTTTGTAGACTTCCTGGGCTAACAAGGGTTTGAATCCCTGACCACTCCTGATGCTCTGACACCAGGATAGACCCCATTTATCTGCTTGCCCTGGGCTCTCTGTTCACTTGGGCTCCATTTCATCCCATTCAGGTGGTGACCATGCCAGAGTACCTGCGGAAGCGGTTTGGAGGCAAGCGGATCCAGATCTACCTTTCCGTTCTGTCCTTGTTGCTGTACATATTTACCAAGATCTCAGTGAGTGCATAGCCAGGGGCCTGTGGGATGGATGGGGGAGGGAGGCTGGCCATTGGCTCATCTTCTCACTATCCCAAGAAGCAACCATACATTTCTATGGACTTTGCGCATTAGCCTTCTTGGTCCTTAGGGGAAAGTCCTGTTTTCTGCATCAAGGAGCCATGGAGCTCAATGGGATTCCTTGTCCTCCACTGTGTTGTAAGATGAAAATGTATCAGGTTCATGAAAGTTCAGAAAAAGCTGCTTTGACGAGAAGATTAAAGGAAGGTTGAGATGTCACGTGAGCCGTCACCCCATCCCAGGGAATATATCCAAAGGAAATGGAAGCAGCATGTAAAAGAAATAACAAACTCCCAGATTTATTGAAGTCTAATTTACAGTAGTCAAGGTATAGAGTCGACCAAACTGCTCGTCAGCAAGTATAAGTGGAAACTCATCTCTCTCTCTCTTCTCTATCAAACACACACACACACACACACACACACACACACACATACACACACGTCTTAGAAAAAAAATCTCAGCATTTGACAATTTGGGTGAACACGGGGGCCATTATGTTAAATGAAATAAGCCAATTGCAGAAAGATAAATGCTCAAGATCTTATTTATATGTGGGGTTTAAAAAAATTAAACTTATAGAAATAGATTTAAAAATGTTTTTTTTAATTTAAAATTTATGTGTATGTATGTTTTGTGTTCCTTATTCTCCCTTGTACCAACCCCTTCATGTGTCAGTTTGCGTGTGTGTGTGTGTGTGCACTCTTAGTGCCCTATCATTTGATTCCCTGGAACTAGAGTTACAGGCAGCTGTGAACTACCATGTGAGTGCATGTGTCTGTGTGTGTGGATATGTGCGTGTGACTGTCTGTGTGTGTGGATATGTGCGTGTGACTGTCTGTGTGTGTGGATATGTGTGTGTGACTGTCTGTGTGTGTGGATATGTGCGTGTGACTGTCTGTGTGTGTGGATATGTGCGTGTGACTGTCTGTGTGTGTGGATATGTGCGTGTGACTGTCTGTGTGTGTGGATATGTGCGTGTGACTGTCTCTGTGTGTGGATATGTGTGTGTGACTGTCTCTGTGTGTGGATATGTGTGTATGACTGTCTCTGTGTGTGGATATGTGCATGTGACTGTCTCTGTGTGTGGATATGTGCATGTGAATGTCTCTCTGTGTGGATATGTGCGTGTGACTGTCTTTGTGTGTGGATTTGTGTGCGGGAATCCACATGCCAGAAGAAGGCATTGGAGCCTCCTGAAGCTGGAGTGATAGGTGGATGTGAGCCACTTGATGTGAGTGCTGGGAACTAAACCCAGGTCCTCTGGAAGAGCAGCATATGCTCTTAACCACTGAGCCATCTCTTCAGCTCTTCCATATACACAAGGAAAAATTAAAGGAATTGTTAAAAATTTCCATGCAATATATTTTGATCATATTCTCCCCAACTCTTCCTAGATCTTCCCCACCTCCCTACACACCCAATTTCTTCTTTCTCTTCTGAAAGAAGAAAAAAACCCACAACATCAAAACAAACAAACAAACAAAAAGATAAAAAAAATACCAAACCAAACAACAAGAAGAGAATACACAAAAACTTGGAGTCTGCTTTGTGTTGACCAACTACCCCCAAGCATGAGGCCTGTCCTGGAGAGGGGTTCATGTACCCGGTGACACTCCACCAGAGAAAATCAGTTTCCCTCTCCCTGTAGGTATCAATAGTAAATAGCTTCTTGATTAGAGGTGGGACTTTGTATCCACTTTCCCTTCTGAGTCCTGGGATTCTATGGCTTGGACTTGTCCAGATCTTGCTCATGCAGTCACAGTCTCTGTGCATCAGCCCCATTTCCTCTGGATGCTTCTCTTTCCTCGGAGTCATCCCCCACCTCTGGCTCGTAAGTCTTTGCTCTCCTCTTCTGCATAGATCCTGAACCTTGAGCAGAGGGCTGGATACAGACATCTCATTCAGGGCCGAGCGCTCCAGAGTCTCCCACTCTCCGCACGTGCTCCTGCTGTGGGTCTCTGTGTCAATTCCAGCTCCTCAAGAAGCTCTGAAGAGGGTTGAGGGCTGCACCAGTCTGGATCCCAGCAAACGTTCTCTGCACACAAGCTTTACAGCATCACTGTCGTGCATGATAAACTGCTTCTTTAGCAATGCAATCCTTTGCTGCTCCTGGTTCATTATTTCCTTCTCATTTTTCCAGCAGTCTTATAAGTCAAATCCTGGAGTTCATAGCATTTGCTTCCAGTTCTTCAGCACACACCTTTAACTTTTGGAACCAATAACCTTTATGCCTTTACAACATTTAATAAAAACTTAAAAAATGATGGAACTTAAAAATTCAGATAACTTAATGTTTGGCCTGTCCAAAATTTATCAATCATATAAAAATGTTTTCACAAGGTTAGGACACATTGAACTGATTGTAAAACAAAGAAAATATTTTTAAAGTTTTTAGCATACCACATTTATTTTATTCCTCTTAAACATTACCATCTGGTCTGGCCTACATACAAAGACTTAAAAATTGGACTGTTTGTCTCCATGTTCAAGGACAAAAATAATTCTTCTTCTTCTTCTTCTTCTTCTTCTTCTTCTTCTTCTTCTTCTTCTTCTTCTTCTCCTCTTCCTCCTCCTCCTCCTCCTCCTCCTCCTCTTCCTCCTCCTTCCTCCTCCTCCTTCTCCTCTTCCTCCTCCTCCTCCTCTTCTTCTTTTGTTTTGTTTTTCGAGCTAGGGTTTCTCTGTAGCTTTTAGAGCCTCTCCTCAAACTAGCTCTTGTAGACCAGGCTGGCCTCAAACTCACAGAGATCCGCCTGCCTCTGCCTCCTGAGTGCTGGGATTATAGGCGTGCACCACTACTGCCCGGCTAAAAATTCTTTATAATACTTTGGATTCTAGACCCCTAACAGGTGCATAACTTGCAAGGATTTGTCTTTTCACTTTCTGAACAGTATCCTTTGATGTACAAAGATACAAAGATTTTATATTTGGCAGAATTATTGATTTTGTATTTTTTGTTCATGGTTTTGGTGATATTTCTTAGAATTTGTTGTAAAATTCAAGAGAATGGAGATTTATTTCCATGCATGCACATATGGAGTCAGAAATAATTGTTAGATGTCTTTTCCTATTGTTCTCCACCTCATTTTTTTGAGACAAGGTCTCTCAGTAAATGTGGAGATCACCATTCAGCTAGACTGGCTGACTCTGGGATCTGCTGTCTCCAACCCCTGTGCTGGGCTTGTAAACCCTTGCGATCCTACCTATTACCTGGGGCCTAGGGATTTGAACTAAGGCTCTTGTGTACACACAGCAAGCATTGTATTTACTGAGCCCTAAGGAGGGAGGCCCCACCTGAACAGAGCAGAGGGGATGTAGACAGTGGGGTTGGGGACAGCTTAGAAGGGACAGGACGCTCAGAGGGACCTATGTCTTGGCGTAGCTGTGAGAGTTGGAGTGCACAGGAAAGGGAACACAGCTGTCGGTTCTGAAGGGCAGATTCGTGAGTCACAGTTGAAGCTGGTGAGGTCTGTTGGCTGCGGTTGCCATGGAAAGGGTTCTCTGCCCTTAGACTGGCATAGGGCGGTCGTAGAAATAAACCAGCGCCAGGGCTTTTGTTTTCTTCTCCTTATCACCTCACCTACTCTTCAGGTTACTGATTAAACCTCCTTGGACTTGCGAGCCCCCAGGTAGCCAAGCACCAGCCCTTGCAGCCCAGCATAAAGGAGGAGCAGGTTCCCCAGTGGTCACTGTTTCCTACACGTGGCAATTGAACGGGACACAGCTGCAGGCTGCTTCTGTTTGTGATTCTGAGGCTCTTGGCTGGAGGCCCTGGCCAATATAATATTTGTTTCACCCGGTGACTAAACAGCAATCCCAAAGTTGTCTTGAAAATGTACATGACGATGTCTTAGTCCTGCTCTAGTTCCCACTGGGGGCTTTCCCCGTCTCTGGTTCTCACCAGTATACTTCAGGGCTGGAGATGTGTATTTTACTCTCCAAACCATGAGAGAGGAAACTTGAGTTCAAGAGATGTCAGGTAATTTTCTCAAAAGCCACACCACTAGGGCTGGGGAGATGACTCAATTAGTAAATTAGTAAAAGCCACAAAGCCTACTGGCTTGGGTTCCATCCCCAGAACCCACACAAAAAGCCAGATGCAGAGGAATGCATCTGTAATCCCAGCCAAAGCCCAGTGAAGGGGACAGGAGAACCGTCTGCAAGCTTGTGAGCCTGCTAGCCTGGAATAGCTGATAGAGAAACAACAAGAGAGATCCTGTCTTTAGAAGCTGGAAGATGAGAACCGACTCGGGACATTTCCCTCTGACTTCCATGTGTGGATACAGGCACACTGGCAAGGACCCATGCAGTCTCACAAGTGTACACACAGCTGGGATACAGACACACAGCTGTGCAGCGCACACAGATGTGCACACACAGCTGGGATACAGACACATAGCTGTCCAGAGCACACAGATGTGCACACACAGCTGGTGTACAGACCCACAGCTGTCCAGCGGCACACAGATGTGCACACACAGCTGATGTACAGACCCACAGCTGTCCAGCTCTTGGTTCAATGCTTGCAGTCTCACAATCCCACCCTGTGTTCAGGTGAGATGAAGCCAGAGAATGATGGAAAGGAATAGAGTGTCTCACCCTGTGTCCTAAGCAGATGGACGTTTACAGATGGATAAACTGCAGAGAGGGGAAGGGCTTTGTGAGTCTCAACGGGAGCAGAACTGGAATAAGTAGTAGGTTTCCCAACACCACATCTTTTAACCTATGTTATCTCTGTTGTGTCAATCTTACATTCCTCTGTGGAGATCAGGTCAAAACTCAAACCTCAGGGAAAATGAAGAGGTTTATAATGCACACTGTACCCGAAGGCTGAAAGAAGGCCCTGGGAGGACTACATGGAGGAAGCATCTGCTTCAGAGTGGGTGTGTGATGACGGTGAAGGAAGGGTGTGTACGCAGAAAAAAGGTTTAAATTTGGTTGGCTTTAGGTTCACTTTACAGCATAAGATGACATTTTTAGGAAAATTACAGCTATACCTGTTGGAATCCTGATGTTCAGGAACACAGGGCTCATAGATACAGAGTTAGTTTTCAAACAGCAGTGGTAAGGATTTATATTAAAGAGGGATGTGTGTGTGTGTGTGTGTGTGTGTGTGTGTGTGTGTGTGTGTGTGCATGCACAGAGGGTGTGTGAGACTCATATCCAGACAAGGAATAGTTAAGGACCCGCTAGGAGGGGTTTGGAGGGATGTAGGGATTTAGTAGGTGTATCTCTGGTAGAAGAGGAAGACAGGGAATTGCAGGTATAGGTTATCAGCGGCAAGGAGACTCAGTTGTGGCTGTCACCTTGTGATCATGTCTCTTTGTCACTCCGTGGATTTTTTTTAATGGTTCACTTGAACACCTGCTACATCAGTCTGTGAGAGGCATTTTGTTCTGCGAGATTTGCTGACGTAGTGTATCTCAATCAAATACGTCCAATCAGTTGAGATAAAGCTTCAGATTTTATGAATCATCAACAGCTGACTGTCCTGTCTTCCATTTCCCAGAGCTGTTATCACAAACCATGACTTCAATACACTTTTAACAGCAACCCCGGCTGCACATTTTAGGTCTCTGGGTAGCAATAAAAGCTTTTGCGCTTGCTTAATGTTTGATGCTTATGACCTGGACTGTTCACTTTGACAAACAGCAAGAGAAATTTGAGTAATGAGACTTCTCCATCTGAAACCTTAGTGCCAGGGAGAACTTACTGGGTGCTCAGAGATATCTTGGTTAGGATCAGAAAGGGCAGGAAACACACACACACACACACACACACACACACACACACACACTCCCAGGGTTGGGCAGGTATGGTGGTGCATGATTTTAATTCTAGCACTCAGAGCAGAGACAGGAGGATTTTTGTGAGTTCAAGGCCATTCCAGTCTATATAGTGTGTTTCAGGATAGCCAGGGCTATGTAGAGAGATCCTGTCTCAATAAAATAAAATAAAAATCCCAGGGATTTAAACCTCTGAGCTGAGGCCAGGTAACCTGCTCAAGGCTGTTACTCTCAGAGGTTTCCCAGTGGGAACCATGTTTTATTGCTTCCCAAGAGTCCCATGGACAGAGTTCAGCGCAGCTCTCAGAGTAATAAGAATGATGCTTGGGTTGAACCCAAACTTTCATCCACTGCTATAACCAAGGTTTTATTGGAAATCCCACAGAGTATAAGCCAATGTGTTTATGTTGTACTGGGCTGTGCTCTTGTCTCAGCCTTTGCCAGAGAAGATAAGGAGAATGGTTTCCAATACCATTTTTGTGGGTATGTGTGTGTATTACTGGGGAATGAACCCAGGGCCTTGTATATGCTAGGCCATCACTACACCACTGAGCTATTTAAAATTTTCTTATTTTAAATTAAAAAAACTTTTGAGATAAATTCTCACCTAAGTTGCCCAGACTAGCCTTGGACTCTGTAGGTCTTGAGGTGATGACATTCCTGCCTCAGTGTCCCTAACAGTTGGGACTCTGAGCCAATGCTACCATGCTTGGCTTCCTACCCCTGTAGAAAAGGAATATCTGTTCTTGGCTTTGAAGGATATACTTTAAAATTGTTACTTCAGGTTGGTAGTGCTTAGCTGCTCTGAGAAAGTTTCTTCTTTACCCCTCCCCTCCCTTTCTTCTTCTCTTCCTCAGTTTTGTTCCTCCCTCCCGTTTTGGTCTGTTTCTCCCTTTCTTTTAGTGCTAATAGAATCTTAGCAAAGGAGTGATCTGGGATGACCTATGAGACACAGTGAGGATACAGGAGACATTTATACCAAGGTTGGCAGTGTATTCTCTAACTCATCTCCCAAGTTTATAAATGAAAAAACCTGCCCCGAATGTTTCGCCCTTCAAAAGTACAAAGAATAATATGACACACACTTTTTTTTATATCTACCACTCAGACTTTATTTATCCCAGCAATTCATTTAAAAAAGAAACAAATCAGAACTTAGCGGTATCTACCCTTAATCTCAGCCACTTCTTAGAAAGTGGACTGTCTTGATATAGTCTTCCATTATGATCCCATATTTTCACTATATATATAAACATCTCATATCAGTTAAGAACCTATTGTTTTATTGTTTCTGCACCATCTTTGAAAGTGTATGGAATTAATGGCATTTAAGAAGAATTTTAGGCAGTGAAAATACCCATACTTCTATAATTTATCTATAAAACCTTTTATATTTTGGTCTTGTGCATATTATGTCTAGAGTTACAAGAAGGACATGCACAGCAGCCCAGTATAGGTCAGGGGCAGAGATTTTGCCTATCATGTACAAGGTCCTGGGTTCAATATCCAATACCATCTGGGCATACATTCATGCATACTTGTGCATGTGCACACGCATACATACACAGGCACACACAGACACAGGCACACATACATACACACAGATATAGAAATACACACATGTTTTGTCTTTCCCCTCTTTAACTATTAAGTTATAAATCTTTCCCAGTTTTTTTTATCTTCATAATCACACTGTTGGAGGGTAGAGAGCTTTGTCTATGGTGTTGATACCCATCTTTCAGCAAAGTATTAAAGAATCACAAAGGCAGACCAACTTTGGCAATGATGACTTTGAAATGTAAGTTTTCTTTAGACCGTTTGAAAATTTTAATTAGAAACTATTAAAAAACGCTTTAAAGCTTCTAGGTTTAATTCAAACAGTTCCAGTTTTGGGAAGGGTCACATACATATGGCCTGGACTGTATGTGCTCTGTTTCCCACTGCAGGAGGGGATGTCTGCAGGCCCCCCCACTCCAGAATGTCTGCATGTCCCCCACTCCAGGGCACCTGGTGACTGAGCTGTTAGCTTTCTTTCAAAAAGACTTCTCTGTGTAGAAAATATTCCAGAAAAGTGATCATTTAGCTTTCAATATTTTGTTTTAGATTTATTTTATTTTTAATTTTTACACACATTTTTGTTAAAACCTTTTTCTTGTCCTTGAGATTATTTCATCATTACACTTTTTGCCCCTCCTCCCCTCCCTTGAACCACTCCCCACGTACACACACTTGCTCCTTCTCACATTCATGGTGCCACCCCTCTTTCTTCAAACTCAGGGCATTGTATAGGTGTTGTCTTCAGTTTGTGGAAAGCAGTCTATAGCCTTGACAATAGCCTGGGTCATTTTGGGGGTTCCCATGGGAGCCCTTTGGCTAAGAGCTCATTAGACATAACCCATTCTTGTTACTAGAAACTTCAGTTGATGCAAGAGAGGTCCAGCTGGGACTCTATATCCCCCATTCCTTGGCAATTTCATTTATATTGCCTTCATATGTGTATATATTTAGTGGAGATTCTACTGTACTAGTTCTTTATACTATCCCTCAAAATACCCCTTTATTTCAGTCGTCTCTCCCTGTACTCCCTCCTTCAACTCCCTCTCCCCTTCCTCTCCTCACTCGACCCTCCTGTTCCAGTTCCCAACCCATATATAATTACCTGTTCTATTTCCCTTTTCTGGGGAGATCTCTCTATTCCCTCCAGTCTCTTTCTCTATGCCAGCCTTCTGTGATTCTCTGGATTGTAGTTTGGTTATCATTGACTTAACGGCTCACATCCACATATAAATGAACATATACTATATTTGTTTTTCTGGTTCTGGGGCATCTCACTCAGGATATTTTTCTGGTTTCATCCATTTACCTATAAATTTCATGATTTCATTTTTAAATGACATTTAAATAGTTTAAATAATTTTTTTAATTAATAATTTTTTTAAGATTTATTTATTTATTGTGTATATAACATTCTGCCTCCATGTACGCCCACATGGCAGAAGAGAGCACCAGATCTCATTACAGATGGTTGTGAGCCACCATGTGGTTGCTGGGAATTGAACTCATGACCTCTGGAAGAGCAACTCTTACCCAAGCATCCAGTGCTCTTAACCATGGAGCCATCTCTCCAGCCCCCAGTTTAAATAATTTAAATGACATTTTTAAAATAGTTGAGTAATATATACTACATTTTCTTTATCTTTATCTGTTGATGGACATCTGGGTTGTTTCCAGCTTCTGGCTATTATGAATGGAGCAGCTATGAGCATGGTTGAGCAAGTGTGTCTGTGGTAGGATAAAGTGTCCTTAGGGTATATGCACAAGAGTGGTAGCTGGATCTTGAGATGGATTGATTCCTATCTTTGTAAGGAACAGGCACACTGATTTTCGTAGTTGCTGTACAAGTTTATACTACCACCTGCGATGGAGGAGTGCTCCCCTTGCTCCACATCCTCACCAGTGTGAGCTGTCACTTTTATTGATCTTAGCCATCCTGACAGTGTAAGATGAAGTCTCCCCTTCCTTCTACTCCTCGCCCCCATGCTCCCAGTTTTGTCAGGCAATCTTGTCTGTTTCCAATTTCCAGGTGTAACCCATATTTCTTATCTGTTTTACCATGTGACTTGGTGCCTGTTCTCAGTACGGCATGCCCACCTTACTTCTCTCCGCGTCTGCTGGTGACTCTTCCAATCCACCCTTTTCTTTCCATCATTTTCAGCTTCGCTCTCCCACCTCACTTTATCCTGTTCAGCTATTGGCCAGCCATCTTCTTTATTAACCAATCACAGTGACATATATTCATAGTGTAAAGGAATATTCCACATTTCTCTCTCTTTGAGTTGATGTTGGCTATGGGCTTGCTGTAACCTGCCTTTATTGTGCTAAGGTATCTCTTGTATTCCTACTCCAGGACTTTATCAAAGTCAAAGGCCCTTTGTGCGTCTAACAAGATCATCATGTGTTTTTGTCTTCAATTTGCTTATCTGGTGGATTACGTTTATTGTTATCATATGTGAACCCATCCCTGTGCCTCTGAGATGAAGTCTACTTGTTCACGGTGGGCAATCATTTCAATGTGTTCTTTGATTCAGTTGGCAAGTACTTATTGAGAATTTTGCATCTATGTTCATAAGGGAAAATTTTCTATAATTCTCTTTCTTTCTTGAGTCTTATGTTGTTTAGGTATCAGAGCAACCATGGCCTTGTAAAAGAATTAGGAACTATTCCTTCTGTTTCTATTCTATGGAATAATTTGAGGAATATTGAGATTAACTCTTCTTTGAAGCCTGGTAAATTCTTCACTAAAACCATCTCTCCCTGGGCCTTTTGGGGTGGTAGACTTTTAAATTCTGCTTTTAATTTCACTGAGCATTACAGTTCTGTTTAAATTGCTTATTTGATCTTGATTTAACTTTGGTAGGTGGTTCACATTGAGAAAATGATTCTTTTCTTTTGGGTTTTCCAATTTGGCGTAACACAGGTTTTTAAAGCATCTCATCATGAGTCTATGGATTTCCTCAGTGTCTGTTGTTAGGTCCCCCTTTACATCTCTAATTTTGTTCATTTGGATCTTCTCTCTCCTCTCCTCCCTTTATGAATTTGAATAAAGGTTTGCCAATCTTATTGATTTTATCAAAGGACTAATTCCTTGTTTCACTGATTCTTTGTATTGTCTTTTTTCTTTCTATTTTATTGGTTTTTGGCTTTTAGTTTGGTGGCTTCTTGACTTCACTTCTTTGGGTGTGATTTCTTTTGTTCTAGAGCTTTCAGGTGTGCTGTTAAGTTACTATTATGAGGTGTCTCCAAGCTTTTGATGTAGGCACTTACGGCTATGAACTTGTCTCTTAGGAGTGCCTTCCTTGTTTCCCTAGGCCTCTTAGATTGGGATGATTCGAGGTCTTGATTTCTGGTCCTGTCTTAGTTGGTTGGGTGTTTTAGTTCTTGGTTTCTGTTCCCTCTCTGCATCTTAGGGAAGTGTGCTGGCTGCAGTTTTCTGATACGGAGTGCTCCTGCAGGGTTGGTGATGGCAGAGAGCAATAGAGGTGGGCTAAGGAAAGGACCGAGAGGTGCTTCAGGAAAGCACTAAGGGGAATCTTATATGATTATAAATCATGTCTTCATGACTATAAGAGGGTCCCTGAGGGAGCTGGAAGTGTGGTGGGAAGGGAGTTCCTGAAAAAGGTTTCAGAACAACAGAGAATTGTCCAGAGAGACAGGGGTGGAAGTGTTAGCAGGAACCTGAGTCTGAACCCAGAGTTGGAGTCTCCAGTAAGTGGAAAGTTAACAGAGCTGAGGTGGATGGAGGAGAAGAAAGCTGAGGTGGGGGAGGTGAATGGAGTGGAGGAGGTGGAGGAGGTGAATTAGCTGAGGTGGAGGAGGTGAGTGGGGAGGTGGAGGAGGTGAATTAGCTGAGGTGGAGGAGGTGAGTGGGGAGGTGGAGGAGGTGAATTAGCTGAGGTGAAGGATGGGCACCTGTTAGCAGGTTGTTACTGGGCTGAGGGAGAGAATGGAGAGACAGTATAGAGGACAGGAAGGACAGTGAGATTTGCTTACCTAAGTCCCTGCAGGTGTGGCCATTGGGGATCCTGAGTAGAGAGAGTTCCTAGGTATCAACCACTGACAGAGATGCAGGGAGGGAAGGAAGGCTGGGATAGCGGCAAGATTTCACTTGTGCTTTAATCATCATGGCTGGGATTTCTTCCTGTGGTCTCACTGCTGTGCTCACTTCTCTCCTCAGCACCCACTCCCCATGTTTCTTCCTCATTTTCCTTGGGTTTGGTTTGTTGGATAAAAGTTTTTAGGCTGTTTATGTCATGGAGAATTTTTCTTTCTCTTTCAGTCATGGCAAATAGCTTTGCCGGGTATATTATTTGGGTTGACATAATAGTCTTTTAGGACTTGGAATGCGTTGCTCCAGGCTCTTCTGACTTGCCAAAATTTCCACTGGGAATCCAGCTGTGGTTCTGACGTGTGACTTTATATATGACTTGCATTTTTTTCTTTCAGCTTTGAATACACCATCTTCGTTCTGTGGCTTTAGTGTTTTAACCCTGCTATGCTGTGGGTAACTCTCACTGGGGAATCTTTCTACAGGAACGATGGTTGTAGAGAGATTCATATTGTTTGTATTTTTGTGATGACATCTGGTGTATGGGCTTCTGTAGTTAGTTCTGATGTGGACAGAGCAGGTTGGACAGAGGAGAGCATGTGCCTGCAGGTTGGGCCTGGAGGTTACAAAAGCCTTGGGTGGAAGGTCAGGTGGACAGAGGGGACTAGGCTGATGGTCAGGGTGGGCTTCCCGGTCCATGCCTGGTGTGTGGGTGTAGATCTGGCTGGAAAGATTGGGTATGGCATGCAAGAGACCTGTGACTTTCAGAGTAAGTAGAGAGGAGGGTCCTGGCAGACGCCTCAAGACTATTTGTGGTACAGTCCGCAGAGGTTAGACCCCAGGTGCTGGATCCAGACTAGATCTGGTGGGTTCAGGAGAAGATGCGATGAGAGGTCAGGGAAACTCAGGGGCTAGACTTTGAGAAAGAAGCGGGATGTCTGGCTGGATGTGACTTGTAGTGGGTGGTAGGTAGGACAGGGACTGGTGGAAGCTTGGAGGTTGGTTTTGGTGTAGGCAAGATTGACTAGAATAGACCAGGGTACCAGATGTGGTACCCATGCTATATTTGGCAGGCTGGGGGAGAAGGCACGGATGGCCTTTTTATACATTTTTAATTAAAATATAACCATATTACTTCCCCCTTCCATTTCTTCTCCCAGTACTTCCAAATCCTCTTCCTCCAACCCCTTCCAAATCACCCTACGCTCATATTGATAGTCTTTAAAAACTTATTTTTGACATATATATGTATATATCCATGTATTTGTTTGTCTGTATAATGCCTGCACAAACAGGACAGGAACAATGGCAGCACTGAAACAGAATGCTAACACAGAAGGGGATCGGTCTCAGGGGGTCCCACTCCTAGACAAGGAACTACAGGCAGCTGCTGCCTGAGAGAGGGACTCCCTCCTGGGATGATGACGATGATGATGGTGACAATGATGAGGAGGATGACAATAACAAACCTGGCTGGCTGCTCGATTGATACAAAGCGATCAGCTTTGAAAACACAGCCAGACAAACATGAATACTTTTGAAGTACAAAAATATTTATCAAGTTATTTAATAAACTAAGTGCACAACATTTAAAAAAGTAAAGATTTCTATAATGAGCTTATATTTAGAAACTTTAGAGTGTTTTTTAGACTCTTATGTAGTCTTCCTTTCCAAAAATCTTAAGGTTTATATCTGTTGTATATAGTAAACCAGACATTTGCTGATCTTGTTATTGACGCGCAGATAGCTCAAAGAGGAGGAAAAAGGAATTCAAAATGGACATATTTCAGGAAAAATGCCAGAAACATTTAACAAAGTAAAAATGAATAATTTGAGAATTGGATTCTTTAATTAACTAGTTCCTTTACTTTTTACACCGTCAATACATACTCTAGCTATCTCTGAAGCTCTCAGAACTCTTCCCTCTCATCAGTATGACCCTCGGATTCTGGAGCGTAGGCAGCCCAGCATGTTCTCTCTGCCTTCCTTAAGGTGGTTCCTGGATTGTGGCAGACAGTGATGAAGTGCCTTAGTGCCACACGTTGAACTGTGTGCTTTGTTGAGCCACTGCCTTCACCCCCTTCTTCCACCATTCCCCGGGAGATTGGAGTTTCTCTAGTTCTTCTCTAGTTCTCTTTGTGTTTTATGAATCAGAGAGAAGCCTCATCTCTTTCTGTGTATGAGGAAAGAGAGTTCCAGGCCAGGAGCAGTGGCTGACAATGACAGTTAGTGGTTCATGGACGCTGTTGGAGGCGTGTTAGGACCCAGAGTGAGACTTTGAAATTCATTATGTCTTCTCTGCCTGTCCTTTCGTCATTTTTGAAGCATTGTACAGTCTTCAGATGGAATCTTTTGTCTCTTTAAGGCCATCTGATCTGTTTCTAATCTTTGCCTCTGAGGCTTCCACTGTCTCCTGTAGTCTCTTCAGTTTGTTTCCCGAAGAGCTTCTCTTCTCTGAGCCTTTGCTGTAGTTTAATCTTAGCTTGATTAGCCATCCTTTCTTCTCTCTCTGTGATTCGCCCAGGAAGTTTATGCTTTTCTTCCAATCACTGTATCTGTTTTTCCTCCGCGGTCACAAAAGAGCAAACTCAACTTTCAACTTCTAATTGCACTTTTCCAGCATGGCTTTTTAAATCTTGGCATTCTTGTTTTGCTCTCTCCACCATTTCCCTCAGTGTTTAGCCTAAGTTCCGGTGTGTGTGTGTGTGTGTGTGTGTGTGTCTGTGTGTGTGTGTGTGATTCTCTGTGCCAGTGAGGTCACATGGCTCTGCAAATGGCTGCTTGGCTCATTTAGTTCAGAATTTTCAACATTTTCTTTAATTGCATTTTCAGTATTCACCATTTTTTTGAAGTTTTGGTTTTTTTCCCCTTAAATATTTTATTTTTATGAGCATTGATGTTTTTGCCATGGGTTTCGGGTCCTCTGGAACTGGAGTTACAGAGAGGTGTGAGCTGCCATGTGGGTGCTGGGAATTGAAAATGGGGTCTCTGGAAGAACAGTCAGTTCTCTTAACCGCTAAACCACCCCTCCAGCTCCTGTTGCTGAAGTTTTAACTTTTCATCTTGTAATACCACAAGATTTGAACCTTGCTTGGCAGTTTGTGCTTTACACATTAACGCACGATCTCTGTGGGGTCCAGCAGTGGACTCGAGAATCTCAGCCTCACTGCAACCCCAAAAGCATAGACAGAAACAAGCAAATGTCAATACTTTTTAGTATAAAAATAATACACACCTGTGGCAACCCTAGGTAAGCTGTAAAATTCCCTGGAAAGGAAGAGGGGGGAAAATCCACAGGGAAACAGAAAATTGAGGCAGATAGGAAGAACTGAAAACAAAATCCAGAGCCCTTGGGCCAGGTGGACTTGCTTGGCTGTATTCAGTTAGTGCTAAGGTGGGCTTGCTCGGCTGTATTCAGTTAGCTACGGTGTTCTTAGCAGGAATCCTGGTATTTTGGGGGTCCCAAGGAGAGGATTCATAAAAGGGAGAGTTTGTATTAGTTATTTTTTCAATTCAGCAAGAAGTTTCCTCTATCTGTGTTGGATACAAGCAGCACATCATAAAAACAGGACAAATACTAGTCAACACTTATAAGCAGTTGCTTGCGTGCCGAAAGCACCTGCTCTGCTGCCCGCCATCTAAGACCAGCTTCGACAAAACTCCTACATTCCAGGGTAGGCGCATGAGGGTTAGAATTATTAAGCAAAAGGAACAGAGATATAAGATAAATAAGAGAAAGAAACACAGCACAGCATTGGGAGGGACATTCCATGAATACGGAATTTGCCTTGTTTATTTTTCACACGCTTGTATACTTCACTCCGAAAGAGGAAGGGAGAGGCAACAGACTTCATTAACATGATATAAGGAATAGACTTGAATTCTCCAGCCTTTGGTCAAAGTGGCTTGCTTGGAAACCCAGGAATGGCCCCTGTGACCAGATGACCCCTCTCACTTCTGCCTATGCCTTGCTTCTCTTCTTCCAGGCAGACATCTTCTCTGGAGCTATATTCATCAACCTAGCCTTGGGCCTGGACATCTACCTGGCCATCATTATTCTACTAGCAATCACCGCCCTTTATACAATCACAGGTGAGTCCATTCAAGCGAATCGGCATCTCCAGTCTGGCTCGGGGTTAGGCAGGGTTAGACTTGCGAGGGGATGAGGAGAGAGGGTCTGAGAATGGCTATTTTCTTGGTCTCCGTGGAAAGCCATGTGGAATGTTCCGTGAAAGCTCCCGTGCTGGGTGGAGGAACGTCAGGACAGCCTTTCAGAGGCGCTCGGGAGAGCTTAGCCTGAAGGTTGTGGGCAAAGTGGCAAAGCTAGGACAATTAGAGACATGCTAGGTGAAAAAAATGTAAGTGAAGGGAGAATGGTGGCAGGAGTGGGTGGGGCAGGGATCGGGAGCAAGGCGAGCCCGCAGGTACCAAACAGGTGGTTACTGCAAAGTAGCGGGGAGAGAGGAGACACAAAGCATGAGCGATAAACAGGTACGGGGTCCTTGGGAGCCTTAGATGTAGTGTGACTAGATTGGAAACCATTTTGAAGTGGACAAAAGATATACAAAGAGGTTTCGGAGTAAGATTTGAGGATGGCAGAGACAAATGTTCTTTGCAGGAAGGAAGGGGGAGGAGCCACAGCGGGACTTGCTGTTCCTTGGGCGCCCCCTATACCTGAGGATGAGACGTTCCTTAGAGAGGTTGGGAATGTAATTTACAGTTGGCACATCTGTCTGTCACGTGCATGTGTACACACACACACACACACACACACACACACACACACACACAGTAGTCCTGGGTTCCATCTCTACCATTACAGAGTCAAAAAGAGCAAACATTCCTTTGTGAGCCATGTCCTAGCATTAAGCTCACAACAAGTACTTTCCACTCAGGTAGAGACAAGTGTCTTCCCTTTTCCCAGGCTGTGTAGGTATTTTCATGAGAGGCGAAGGCAAGAAACAATTCTGAGCAGCAGGATTAGGGCCTGGGAGGAAAGGCAGGCAGGTGGTGGTGGCAGGGGGCGGAGGTTCTCAGAAGGGGCACTGTGGAGAAGAGAGGGTGGTGGGTAGGAAAAGAAGCAGGCGGGCATCGTGCGCTCCATGTGATCTATTGTGTTTGCCTGCTTAGGGGGCCTGGCAGCGGTGATTTACACGGATGCCTTGCAGACAGCAATCATGCTCGTGGGGTCTTGTATCCTGACTGGATTTGGTAAGTGGGGCTGGGGTTCACTAAGCAGGTGGGGGCAGAGGTATAGAATTCTGAGAAGACAGAGCAAGTCTGGCTGGCCTGCCTGCCTGCTCTGACGTAACCAGTCTTTCTCTGTCCCACCAGCCAGCTCCCAAATAATGACATGGAGACTTATTGTTAATTATGAAAGCTTGGTCTTAGTTTAGGCTTGACCCCAATGAGCTCTTGTCACTTAAATTAATCTGCTTTTATTAATCTATGCTCTACTATGTAACTTTTTAAAACCTCCTCTCCAATTTGTATGTCCAACTTTTTCTGCATCTCCTGGCATAATCCGTGTACCTGGATTCCTCCTCCTCTTCCTCTCTCTTGCTCCAGAAATCCCACCCACCTCTCTTGCTTAGATATTGGTCATTAGACTCTTTATTAAAGCAATCACAGCAATATATCCTTACACAGTGCACAAATATCCCATAACACCTTGTCTAGCTCAGGGCAGTGGCCCAGCCCTGTCTGGCAATCCTTATGGGATCACCTTCCCCTGTAGCACCCTTGTTGGAGCAGACCCAAGGAATACTTGAATTGCCCCCTGTTCTCTCCCTATAGCTTGGTTCAGGGTCTCCAGTGTAGGCCCGTGGTAATGCGGTGCACTGTTTGCAGAGAACCTGGGTAAAAATGAATGCGGCTAACGACTCAGCAAGTCACACAGATTCACACGCCGTGTTTGCAGGCTGAAACTATATCCTGCACACACTGTGATGTTAAAAGGCCAAAGTTTATGCATTGTTGGTGATGGGTGATTTTTCACGTTAGTGCTTCATTTGACAAAATTTAAAAATTGCTCACTCACTGTCGGCATCTCTGATCATTTCTTGAAATTGTCTTTGTCTATAAAGACAGCATTGGAAATCCTAGCTGTCATGAAGACATAGAAGAAATATTTTGTGTTTTATGATTAGTGGACCCTCTGAGCATCATTCAAAGACTCTTGTCTACACTCTAGAGTGAAGTTTCCTAAGGACTTTCATTTGCTTTCCCCGCAGGCCCTGGGGTCAGCAAACACAGGCTAGGATGGCAGCACTGAGATGGGAGCTGGCAGAATTCTGATCCCTGCCCCGTTCCCGGGAATCCCTGGGGCCAGCTGTCCGGCCCGTGTCTAGTCTCCAGAAGGCCACTGTGTGTCCCTACTCTGTGTTCTGAGTTCTAAAGACCATGCAGACAGCTGGGGTTTGAAGAACAACAGTCTGCGTGTGGTTCAAGGCCGAGTCTTCCTTTAATGAGTTCCCTCCCTCTCCAGCCCATGTGCAGTCAAGGCACTGCCGCAAGCTGTTGCTTTGAAATGCCAGTGTCTCCTAGAGGCTGGGCAGTTAACACTCCCGTTTTTATAAATGAGAAGCCTGAGGTCTAGAGGGAAGATCATTAACTCCAAACGACACATCATGGGTGTTCCCCTATGCTGGTGTTCTCTTGGTGTCTAAGATACTCAGACATGAAATCACGACAAGGAGTTAAATGTTTCAGTGTTTTTTTTTTTTGTTTTTTTTTTAACCAATGTTTCAGCTTTCACTGAAATAGGAGGATATGATGCCTTCATGGAGAAGTACATGAATGCCATTCCATCTATAATTTCTGATGGAAATATGACTGTCAAGAAAGAATGTTACACTCCCAGGGCCGACTCTTTCCACATATTCAGAGATCCTATCACAGGAGACATTCCATGGCCTGGGCTCATCTTTGGTCTGTCGATCCTCGCCCTGTGGTACTGGTGCACAGACCAGGTATGGAGTCTGGGAGTATAGGAAGGGTGCATGACAGAGACTTCCACCTGTCAGGCTGTTGGGGTTGAAAATGAAGAAGGTGTGGGTTGCTGGGAATCAAGGCTGAAGACCAAAACAGGGCAGCTGGCATGTCAGGGGGTTCCAGAATTCCCAGCCTGCACAGCTCCTCACTGGGATGTTCCTGACAGGTCATTGTGCAGCGCTGCCTCTCAGCTAAAAACATGTCTCACGTGAAGGCCGGCTGTACCATGTGCGGCTATCTGAAGCTGTTGCCCATGTTCCTCATGGTCATGACGGGGATGATCAGCCGGATTTTATACACAGGTAATTCCTCTACCTGAGCTCAGGCCATTTTTCCTTTGTAGCTCTAAGGGACTATGGAAGCTCTCCGGCTCCTTCGTTCCCTTTCTTTTGTGCCATGATAACCAAGCGGCAGGGTTGCCTGTGTCAGGCAGTGTGCACAATGGAGACACAGAATTCCTGGGGTTGTCTTTACCTATGTCTTTTTTTTTTTTTAAAAATATTTATTTATTTATTATGTATACAATATTCTCTCTGTGTATATGCCTGCAGGCCAGAAGAGGGCACCAGACCTCATTACAGATGGTTGTGAGCCACCATGTGGTTGCTGGGAATTGAACTCAGGACCTTTGGAAGAGCAGGCAATGCTCTTACCACTGAGCCATCTCTCCAGCCCCTACCGATTTCTTTTAAAATCAATTTGCTATTTATTTTCATTTTAAAAACTTAAAGTTGTTTGATAGCAAGCTTGTCGCCATGCCTGACAACCTGAACTTGATCTCTGGAGCCCACGAGGCGGAAGGAGAGAACCAGTTCCCTCATTTACACCGACAGTTGTCTCCTCATTTTTTTTTCTCCTAATCTCCCACACTCATGACATCATCCAGGTTCCCTCTCCAGGAAACAGTGTTTGCTCACTTGCAGTTCTGCACCCTGGACCCCAGGCCTGTAGTGGGGTCTAATAATCTATTTTGTAATTCTAATGCCAAGGCCCAGCCAGCTACCGCTGGCCCTGGCTCTCTGCCCTGTTTCATGGGCTGTTTTCTTGCAGGTGCTCCGCCTTGGCGGATTCACCTTTGGTCTTTTTCTGGCCTGTTGTTATGAATACAAATAATTTTTGGTTAGCTATTATGAATCAAAACTGCTTTGAAATGCAAAATAACAACAAGAAGTGAACAGTTCACCACAGAGTGACCATTTGGCAAGCACCCCCAAAATGAAGTCAGATAGCTGGCAGGCGTTGGCTGTGTTGTCCTTGGTGGCATGCCCCGCTTGGCTCTCATATTCCTGTGCTGGCTGGTACACCATGAGGAAAATATAATTGCCTTCTATATTCATAACTCACACCTCTAGATCTTCAACCAACCACCTATTGAAAAATATTAAAATATTTGAACCTATGATGAAAACATGTAAGTTTTGCTTATCACTTTTTCCAAACAACATAGGACAACAGCTATTTCCATAGCACTTCTAGGTTATTCTATGTTGTAAGCAACCTGCAGATGACTTCAGGGGAGGATGTGCATGTGTTAGGGCAGGTACTACGCTGTTTATTTAGGGGGCTGAGCCTCTGCAGACTTTGGAATCCACTGGGTAAAAAGTACCCAGAAACAATTCACACATGGATGCTGAGAGATACCTGTTGAGCAAACAGAATAGCTCATGCCCTAATGGCTACTGCATTTATTTATTTACAATAAGTGTATGAATTGGAGCTGTGTGGTACAGTGCTAAATGAGTATTTAAGAAATTTTGTTGAGCCAAATTCTATATAAATTTCTAGAATTTTCTCCAAGATTTTATATCTAGTTCCCTTCTCCGCCCAGTCTATTTCTTTATTACTGCTCCAGATTTCTCAAATCTTGGGAATTACCTTGGTTTTCTAAGGATTTGACTGTATATCTAAGAGCTGTTCAAAAAAACCCTGAAAACCGGGGTCACAGATAACCCTAATTATCGTCACCAAGCTGTTGAGGTCGATGGCAGTGCCTCCTCCCTCCCCTCCAGATAATTTTCTTTGTTTCCTTTCTGTCCTCTAAGAACCAGGTTTCTCTGCTGTGGGAGCGTCCAGATGTGTCAGGGATAACAGGACAGGGTATGGCACAGAGGTCTTAGCTGGGAAACATTCTTTCCCTGCTTCTGTTTCTGGGTACCGGGTGGGACTGTCTTGTTTGAAGTGTTGCTTTAAGGTAAATACTGCAACCCTCAGAACCGTTGCTACCCAATGGAAGCTCACTGATGCACCCGTTCATCTCTCTCTAGACAAGATCGCCTGTGTCGTCCCCTCGGAATGTCAGAAGTACTGCGGCACATCAGTTGGCTGTACCAACATCGCCTATCCTACCTTGGTGGTGGAGCTCATGCCTAATGGTGAGACTTTCCTGGGAGGTCAATTTGGCTTAGGCTCCACCTAGACCTCTGAGTGCATTCTGGGACAAAGGCTTTTCCAGGCCAGGGGTGTGCTCTAAGGAGAAAGTCCCATTTCTGTGTTTCTGAGTTTAATTTATGTCTTCAAAACATGTGGTCCAGTTGGAGTCTATCACCCTGGGTCTTGTCCATTAGTCAGGCTAAGAAAGGACACAAAAACTTGTTGGGGTGGGGGGAGAAAGTCCCTTTCCTTGCCTGTCTCAATAATCATTTAAAATACTCAAACAAAGAGGTTGTAACTTACAATGGCCATTTTGGAAAACAGTGTAGAAGCTCCCGAGGGAAAAAAAAATTAAAAGTAGACCTACCATAGGGTTCACCGTTCTCCATACAGGGTTCATATCCAAAGGGATGGAGCCACTATGTTGTAGAGACAACTGAATTCTAGTGTGCATTTGGGCTTGTGCACAATTGCCAAGACAGGGAACCAACCTTAGTGTTTAAATATAAATAGATAAAAATGTGCTCTGCACAAACAGTGGGTGACATTCACACTCACGAGAAGGTGATCTGTTCATCTGGGAACACGGATGCTGCAGCAGGGTGTGAAGTGAGAGAGTCGGTCACAGAAACACAGATGCCGAGTGATCTCATCTTGGTATTTAGAGTGTGTGTGTGGGAGTGTGTGAGTATGTGAGTGTGTGTGTGAGTGTGTGTGAGTGTGTGTGCGTGTGAGTGTGTGAGTGTGTGTGAGTGTGTGTGTGAGTGTGTGAAGCCACCGCACTGGCCCATGCACCTTATTTTCCTCACAGTTTTAAAAGTCCACACTGTGGTGGAAACATTAAGCACGTAAGAGGGAGGCAGACATCTGTAGAGAACATTTTAACTGACATCTGCAATCGCCTGCATTTTCACTCATTAGTAACAGCTCTTTTCCTGCTACATTTATTACTATTGTTATTAGAATATATTAACATCATTTTCCCCATTCCCTTTCCTTCCCCATCTCCTTCCATGAGGTCCCCTTTCACTCTCAAATTCCTGTCTTATAAAATTTAACACGCATACACGGAGTCCATTTAGTGTTGTTTGTGTGTATATGATCTCAGAGCTAACCACCTGGTACTAGATAACTAATTAGGAGCTCATCCCAAGGGAAGACTATTTCTCCTGCTCCTAATGCTCCTTAGTTACCTGAGGTCCTTTGCCTATGGAAGGGCCCCTTCCATGTTAGCATGTCTACATTGGTGTTGTCCTTGTTCAGGTATTGCTTAAGCAGCCATATTGTTGGGGTATTATGCATGAAACTTCCCTGCCATTTCTAGGAGACAGTCTTGCAGTAGACTTTTTGGTTCTTTGGGTCTTATAATCTTCCTACCCTGTCTTCCAAGACATCCCATGAGCTTTAAGACATGGCATTTTTGTTTTAAGACATGCTTATCTCCCTGAACTTGGAGCTCCCAGTTTTTTCTAAACTGGCTGACTAGGGAGCCCCAGCCCCAGGATCTGCATCTTCCCCATCAGTTCTGGCGTTACAGCTATGAGCTACAGTTCCTGGCTTTATGTAGATGCTGGGGGCCTGAACTCAGGTCCTCATGCTTCTGCAACCAATACCTTACCTGCTGAGCCACCTTCTCAGCCTTTCATCCTTTCATTCATGTATGTATGTATGTATGTGTGTGTATATTTATGTATGTATGTATGTATGTATGTATTCATGTTTTCTCTTGAGGCAGAGTCTCGTTATATAGCCCAGGCTAGCCTTGAATTGGCGTTAGTCTTCTCGTCTGAACTTCCCTAGTACTCAGATTACTGGGCTGCACCAGCATGCCTAGACTTCTTTTTAAATTTCTCTCCAGAGCTTTATGCACAACCTTGGGCAGAGCGTTTGTATTCCAATCATATAAGAGGGGAAATATATTTAACCACTCCCCTGAACTTGGCTGCTATTTAGTTAAGGTTCCCATAAGCGTCAGTCACACTGGTCTTGGCAGGAACAGGGTGTGACTTCTCCAAACGGGCCCTGGACCCCTGCGCTCATGAGACCCTAGCACATGGTGCTAGAGGGAACAGTGAGCAATAAAAAGCCATGTGCGAAACAGCAAAACACTGTGTCTGTCACCTGGCTTCTGTGACTACTCAATCCCCTGTGTTAGACCACCAGACACTTCCTGTCCCTTGTCTTACGTCACTCAATTGCGTTTAACGGCATTGGTCAGTTGCCTTTCTTGAGTCTTTCTCTTAGGGTTCATGTTAGTCTTTCCTGTTGCCTTTCCACATCTTCTTAGGCTGCCTCTTTTGCTTCCTCTTGTAGCTTCAGCTTTTCAGCCAGCAAGTGTTCCCCAACTAATCCACATCAGTCCTGCCCATTTTGTCTCCTAACGATCATGCACTTTTCTCCCTGCCTATGTTTGCCTTTCTTGCCTTACTACGTCTGCTATACCATAATTTTGGGTCGGGTAGGGCAGAGTTCAGACAGATCTTAACTGGGCAGTGGTTGTGCACACCTTCAATCCCAACACTCAGGAGGCAGAGACAGGTGGCTCTCTGTCAGTTCAAGGCCAGCCTGGTCTACAGAGTGAGTTCCAGAACAGGCTCCAAAGAGAGAAACTGTCTCAAAAAGCCAAAAAACAAATAAATAAGCAAACAACCACTACCACCAAGAAATACCCAAAACATGTGTTGCTGTAGGTCATCAGTCTGTGTCACAGACTCCCTTTACCAGGTGATTTATTAGTGTGGCTAACAGGATGTGGTCCAGCTAGTCCAACAATCACTATCTTCTAACAGAAAGTTCCAGAGTCTAGTAGTTCTAAGGCTGAGGTGTCACAGCTAGTCTTATCACATGCCAGAATCCCTAAGAAGTAGGTTTACCAGTGAGAGTGATGTCAAGCAGACAAACAGCAAAAGAATCCTTCTTCCAAGTCCTTTATGCAGGCTGCCATCAGAATGTGTGGCCCAGAATAAAGGTGAATCTTTCCACCTCAAAAAATCTGGATTAAAGGTGGGTCTTTCTACCTCAAATGATTTAATAAAGAAAAATAATTGCTCCCAGGTATGCCCAGTGGCTTGGGTTTTAGTTAATTCCAGGTGAGTCAAGCTGACAACCAAGAGCAGCCACCACACTCTATGCTACAGCTTTGCCAGATGAGAGTTGTTCGTTTCTCTAGGCTCCCATTCGTGGATGTTTTTTCATTCTCTCCGGTCCAGCTTAGACATCCTTCTTCTGTATCATGACTCTTTGGTGAGAGTCCTTCCGGTAGTCCCCTCGGGTGAGAACACCCGCCACTGCCCTGACCACCACACTCACCACCAGCATCACCACCATTTAGTTGAAAAGTCTGCAATGTTTCTCTTGTCTCAAATCATTGCCTGCTGTGGTCTTAGAATGTAAAGCTACAGTCCATTTCTTGAAACTTCTCTTCTTTCTGGAGAGAGAAATTTGAGACACAGTCATGGTTTCTAAAGGCAAACAGACCTTGGAGACTGCTGCACAAGAAACAGAGTCAGGGTGATGAATGTCACTCAAAACCCCGTTCTGTTTCAGGACTCCGAGGCCTGATGTTGTCAGTCATGATGGCCTCCCTCATGAGCTCTTTGACCTCCATCTTCAACAGCGCCAGCACCCTCTTTACCATGGACGTCTACACCAAGATCCGGAAGGGAGCATCCGAGAAGGAGCTCATGATTGCAGGAAGGTAAATGCAGCTTCCTCCTCTCTACCATGTACCAGGGGAGCTGAAGGTCACAGAGAGTTCTACCCACCGTAGTGCGGTTAGGCAAGATTGGCAGGCACTTGGTATAATCGGAGTTATCTCTGTGCCCAGTTATAGTTGCCATGTATGGGCACGTTCTTTTATTTTCTGAGCTACTGGAGGATTGAAGTCAGGGGTTTTCACATTCTGGGCAAGTACTGCACCCCCGAGCTAGACCCCAGCCCTGGCATTTCATTTTACATTGAAACAGTTGAGCACCTACACTTTGACTCTTCTCAAAGTGAGATTTTCTTGCATTAGATCATTTTGCCAAGCTGCCCCTGAAAGTCAAATGAGTTTCAGTTATTCATAGACACAGATGACTTTCAGGTAAGCAGAGCAAGAAAGAAGCCTCCAGAATGAATTTGCTTATTTTGCTTCACAGAGGTAGTGTGAAATATGTTTTTATTTATATAATACACATGTAAGTATATATTTGCTGGTGACTTCTATATGTAGGTACGTGCATATGTTTACATATTATTGGTACGTATTTGTTCATGTACAACACTGATGTGCTACTGTGGGCTCTGATTTCAGGTTGTTCATCCTCGTGCTGATCGCCATCAGCATCGCCTGGGTGCCTATCGTGCAGTCGGCTCAGAGTGGACAGCTCTTTGACTACATCCAGTCTATCACCAGTTACTTGGGGCCACCCATTGCAGCTGTCTTCCTGCTTGCTGTTTTCTGCAAGAGAGTCAATGAACCAGTAGGTATCGTTCTAGAAGCTCCCGAAAAGCCCGTGTGCTGCAGCAGTGGCTTATGGGGGCTTGCAAATTCTCTATGAGAAGGATTCTGTTTTCCAGAGATCTTAGACAGAAGTGATGTACAGTTAGAAGTTTGGCTGGGTACACCTCAAGGAATCCCAAGGGCCCCTCAGGAGTTAGTATCAGATCTACTTTCTCTCTGACCCCTCCCCCCATCCTTGTTATAAGGTCCCAACTAATAGTGTACATTTTCCATCCAGTCTTTTTAACCATTTAGGCACTTAGTTTTCTTTTCTCTGATTTTGGTCTCTGAAATGCTTTGCTTACATTTCCTTCCTAAACTTGAAAAGGTATAGGCCCTGGTTACCAAAAGAGGAATAAATAGAACAGAGGTGTCTCCTATGGGATGGAGGGTGACAGAAACTGTGACCAGACAGCATCCCCTCCCTTGCTCTTTGACAAATTAAGTCATGTGGTGTTGCACGGGGTGTGAGTTAGAGATGAGGGCCACACTGTGTCTTTGTTCTGTCACTTGGTGTTTTACCCTGCTATGCTGTGGGGACCTTCTTTGCTGGTCTATTTCTGTCCTCCGTGCTCCTTGTATCCATATGGGTGTGGAGAAAGTGTTCTGCTAGGATCTAACTATTTCCTGTGTTGTTTTCTTCTTCAGGGTCATAGTCCTTGCTTAATTGGGCTAGATCCTGTGCTTACTCTTCGAGTCCTGATAGCCTGTCTTCTGCTTGATTCGCTGTACTCGTGAGCCTTCCCTGTGAGGTTCCTAGTTGAGGTGTTGGGTTTTCAGTTCTGTGGTCACGTTTCATCTTCAGTCCTCAGGGCTTCTGTCTCCTCACTGAATTCTGTTCTCACATCCCGATTGTCTCTGTCGTTCCCATCAGCCTTAGGTTTGCGTTTTCTTGAGCACCGCGCAGGTGTGTATTCTCCTTCATTTCATTGAACTGCTTGTGTCTTCTTTAAACTTGAATTCTTTGCTGAAGTTATGATTGTTCTTTTCAATTCTGTATCCTGGGACTCATCTGGGTAACTCTCACTGGTGAATCTTTCTATAGAAACAATGGTTGTAGGATAGAAATTACTGGCTCAATCTTTCATATCGTTTGTATTTTTGTGATGAACTGGTGTATGGGCTTCTGTAGTTAGTTCTGATGTGGACAGAGCAGGTTGGACAGAGGAGAGCATGTGCCTGTTGGTTGGGCCTGAAGGCAATGGCTTGAGTAGGTCAGATGGACAGAGGGGACTGCAGTGGTCTAGGATGTGCCTCCTGGTCTAAACTGGAACACATGGGTAGATCTGGCCACATGGAAAGGTTGGATATGGTGTGGGAGGGGTCTGTGGGTTGAAAGCAGGTAGGTAGAGTCTGGCAGAAGCCTAGAATTGGTTTTAGTGAAGACTAGGCTGAGGCAGTGTCTATGGGGTCAGGAGCAGATTTGGCAGGTTGGGGGAAAGTGTGTATATGGGGAGTGTCAAGTAGTCTCATTGAAATGAACCCTGGAGAAGGATAGTGGCTATTGGCTGGGTGCAGGGGTTGGCTGCTGTGCAAAAGGGACCTGGTGGAAGTCAGAGATTGGTTTGGATGCAGGCAGAGGAGGCAAGATTAGACAGGGGTAATGGATGTGTGGTCCTGGGATAGATCAGGTGGTTGAAGAGAAGGCATGAATGAGTCAGAGAGACTTACTGGGTTAGACCCTGGAGAAAGGTGTGGGATATCTGTCAGGGTAGAGAGGTCAGATGTGATGCAAGAAGGATCTGTGGGTTGCTGGAAATGCTCTTTATTTTATGGAAAAGTTCCTTTCTTCTTCATTTCTCAAAGACTTAATTTAGTGTTTTTTAATAATGTCTTCGGAGAAGCTAAATTGCAAGTGTTTACCTTGTATTGGAATATGCAAGACTTGGGAATCTTCTGAGGACATCAGCTGAAAGTATGCAGGCTCAAATTATTGCTGCTCTGGTTTTTGTGGTCCTGAGGATTGAGTCCATGGCCTCACACTTCTAGTCCAACACTCAACCACTGAACTACACCCTTCACCCTCAAACTAGCTTTTCTGTTAGGAGGAAGGTTTTGAATGAATATGCACTGTTAATAGTCTATACCAACCAGTAAATATTTGAACCCATTATATTTTGAATTTTTTTTTATGATACAGGATATCATGTTGTTGAAACAGAAAAGACAGACTTATGAAAAGTGCTACTTAACAGTTCTGGCCCAGATCTGATTTTAGTGTCCTGGCTGCAGATGGCTCGGAGGAGCCTTCTCTCCTGTTTCTTCATCTCTGGCTTCTGAGAACACCAGTTGCTTTCTTGTTTCAACACAATTAACCCAGAGTTTTCTTTTGCAGGGAGCCTTCTGGGGACTGATTCTAGGCTTCTTGATTGGAATCTCCCGCATGATTACTGAGTTTGCCTATGGAACCGGGAGCTGCATGGAACCTAGCAACTGTCCCACCATCATTTGTGGGGTGCATTATCTATACTTTGCCATCATCCTCTTTACTATCACTCTCATCGTCGTCTTGGCCATCTCCTTCCTCACCAAGCCCATTCCAGATGTGCACGTGAGTATCCATCCATTCGAGACCTTTCCTGCCTGTGTCCCACAGTCCTTGCTGCAGCACCCCGCTGAGCAGCTCACACTTTACAGGGCTGAGATAGCTCCAGCTGGTCAATGTTTTCATGTAGAAGGATTCAGGATGGGAAACATGGGATGCTTGCTGTCTCAGCACTGTCTGGTCCAAGCCCTTACAGCCCAGACTTCAGTCTGGGGCTTTCCAGAAGACTCAGCTTCCTGAGTAATGCCTACAAAGGGAAGTGAGGTCACTTGACAGGCAGCATAATACTCTAGATCAGAAGTCCTTGTCCAAAATGAGAAGTTGTATATTTCATGTGAAAATACCATGGCCAAATGTCCAGAAGTCCTGAAACACACATGCCTAATTACAAAAATCTTCCACTCAGGGAAACTTAAACTATAGCTTACTTTTTGACTTTTTTCTAAAGGAGACATATTTAAATTAATCCATTTCTATTATTTTATATTTTATCATGAGGCTTGGTGTTTACTGGTAAGGTTCCTGGGTATGTCCATCTCCTCCAGCGACTACATGGCTGCTCCTGAGTCTGCCTACTTTCTCCCAGCATTCAATTTAGTTTTCCCGTCTAGTTCTATTCTGCTCTATCACAGGTTAAAGCGATTTCTTTATTCACTAACCAATAAGGGCAACATATATACAGATGAACTTCCCACACCACTTGTGAAGTAGAAAAATCAAGGCATTCCGCAAAAGGCATGACTGGGATAGATGTATGGCATTGGTTCTCACGGAATTTTACAAATTCTTACTTCAAATTCCAAATTGTATCAGTAGAAACTGCCCCTGCTCTACTCTGTGTTGACAGGGCCCATGTTTGTAGGTCTTATTTTCATAATGTGACAGTATTCAATAATAAGACATTACAATGCTGGTTTGCATAAATGACTTCTAGTCCTTTTTCTTAGTAGCAGTGCTGAAAGAAACAAATTTAATTATCAGAGAAAAGTGAATTCATTTACACATCAAACATGTATGTTTCAGGTAGTCTCTTTTCATGAGATTTTTAATTTTAAAAACATAAAAGCTCCATTGTGTCTATGTATTTTGTACATGTGTGATCATGCATGTGTGGGCACCTGCATGCTGCAGTGCACACATGAAGGGCAGAGGAAAACTCACATGAGGTGCTTGTCCTCTTCTATTCAGCAGATCCTCAGGATTGAACTCGAGGCTTCATGTTTGACAGTATGCTCCTTTATTCACGGAGCTGTCTCACTGGCCCAGCATGTTTAAATTTATTGTATTTTTAATTCACTTTGCCCTTTATTTTTGTTTTTAATTTTTTTACTACTAATATTATTGTACTTCTTTGATACTTTCATATATGAACATACTGAATTTGGTCATTTACACTGTCCATTATCATCTCATCCCATGTCTCTCCTGAAACTTTCCTTTCCAACAAGCCCCCTCTTACTTTGGCTCAGAGTTTAATTATGACTGCTTGCATGAGAGTGAGCAGGGAATCCTCCAGAACCCGGGAGCTTGTCACTGGCTACCCCACTGGAGAAAATGTCACTTCCTCTTCAGCAGTCTTTAATTGTCCACAGGCCCTCAGTGTGGGGTGGGGTCTCCTGAGTGGCTTCGCCATGCAGGAGGAAATGGTGACAACCCTATCTTGTGCAGGTCACTGGTACAGTGAGGTCCTGAATGTCGCTGCTCCCACGCTCCTCCCCATCTGGTCTCCTTCATTTTTTCCCTTCTCTCCTGTGATTCTCCCTGAGCCTTGGAGGTGATGCAGATGCCTCCTTTAGGGATGAGTTGAAGCAGCCTCTTAGCCTCTCCCTAGATTATGCTGCATATATTATGTGGGATTTCAGTGGGAGAGTGATCCATGATTTCTTGGTATGGCAAGGCCATATTCATTTCCTTTTTTGATTCATACTTTTCTGTTGTTCAAGGTTTCTGTCCTGCCTGGTTTCCAAAGTCGTTAAGTCCCAAAGAAATCACACAGAGGTCTACATTAGTTATAAACGGATTGGCCCATTAGCTCAGGTTTCTTATTAACTTTATAACTTATATAGCCCATAGTTCTTATCTCTGTTAGCCACATGGCTCAGTACCTTTTTCAGTAAGGCAGTCACATCTTGCTTTTTCTGTGGCTGGGCCAGGACTGCAGAGAAATGGGCTTCCTTCTTCCCAGAATTTTCCTGTTCTCCTTGACATGCCTCTACTTCATGTCTGGTTGTCCTGCCTATACTTCCTGCCAGGCTATTGGCCAATCAGCATTTATTTAAATTTAATTGACAGAATAGAGACAATTGTCCTATACCACTTCGTTTCCCCAAATTCTTGGCCCAAGGCACTGTTCGATCTTTCTGGTAATCTGTTCTGCTTTTTCCACAGCTATACCGTCTGTGTTGGAGTCTTCGCAACAGCAAGGAAGAACGAATTGACCTGGATGCAGGAGATGAGGACTTCCAGGAGGACCCCAAGGATACAATTGAAATAGGTGTGTTCCTAAGCCACTTGTTGAAGTCTTCAGCAAATGCCTTTGTCAATGCTCACATCTCTTCTCAGGGACTAGGGAAGGATGGTGGAAGACAGGTGCGGATACGCACTGAAGAAGCTCACCAAATGGGCAACACTGGGAAACCCTCTCAGCTGCCTTGCTCCTCAGATTTTGCAGAACTCAGTGAATCAGGGAATGAAGAATAATTTGTTCTTGATGTGGAGCACAGTCAAGTGGGGGGATTAGGGCTTTACTGGTATAGCCTATGATCTGAGACAGAGATGTACGCAGAGCTATGTCCATTTCCGATGACACCAGAGTATGGGCCAGAGGCTCTTGGCATCTTATGTCTTTCCACTCTAGGTTAGAAAATCTAGTCCCTTTGGATGCTTAACATGATGCTTAGTGTCGATAGACTTATGCTTTGTGATTTTTTTTTTTTCAGTTCTGGGGATCAAGCCTTACTTAGACTTAGCATGCTGCAAAGAGAGTGCTCTATGTCTGAGCTCCTCCACTCTAGCCCCAGGCTTAGTCTTTAAATTAAGTCTGTCTTCAACTTTGTGTTGCAACTTTTTCTATGTGGAAGAGAAACACACATGGGTATGCGTGTGTATGGTATGCAGAAGTATGGGAAGGTTAAGTACGCAAGTCCATGTGCTTTATCTGGTACTGAAATGGAAGGTTGGTCCTGAAGACAGCACTAGCTGAAGCAGAGAAAGTTACGAGTCTGGCATCAGACACAAAGACTCCTAGCTGCAGACCCAGTAGATGTCAAGCTCACCGTGAGCCCAGGGACCACGTGGCCTCGTCACCTCACTTCAGAGTTCTGAGACACGTATGTACTTGGCCACTAAAGCTCCAAAAATAAGTGTGTGAGCTAGGAATGGTGGCACATACCCATAATCCAGGAGTCGGGAGGCCAGTCTGGCCACGTATTGAGCCTCCATTTCCCACCCCAAAAAAGCAAAACATATTAATCTGCTTATAAAAAGCAGGATGTGCCGATCAGTAGTCTCTGAACACGGTGCTAACACATAGAGTGGGATCTGGGGAAGGGACCTGACCTGCAGACCCCAAAGCCGCAGAATCTCCACAACACAGGGCAACAGCAGGATATCCAGGAGGAGCCCTAGCAAGGCTCAGCCTAGATCGGGAGGTAGAAACCAGAGGCCTCGAACCAGACCAATGACTCTGTGCAATGAACACTTCCCGTAAAGCTATATGGACAAAGGGGTTCATGGTATGACTCACGGTGTCACACAGCAGCTTCCTTGATGAGATTTTTTAATTTTTTCCCACTTTTAAAATTTAATTTATTTTTCTTTTTCTCTTAAATTTTGTGCAGGGGTTAAGGGTGGATGCAAAGGGATGGGGAAATGAATGGGATCAAAATACATGATGGAAACACACAGACTAAAATTTTTAAAAAGAACAAATTACCCTACCACAATAAAAAAAAAGAGAGAGAGTAGGGTGGATGTCATAGCTGATCACTGGCAGAGCTGGCATCTGAAACTACGCCTGTCTGTCTCCAGCGCCATAACTGACCTCTGAGCTGGGAATCTGCTCCCTTGCCAGCATCCACTTTGGGTGTTGGCACCACCGCATGGCTTGGTTGAGCAGTACTAACGTGCACCTGCGTGCTGTGAGCCAGGCGGGTAATGACTGCTGTGACCGTGCATCAGGACCTGGTCAGAGTGGCCCTTCCCTCAGGCTAGGTCTGTTGTGAGACCTTAGTATAGGCAAGTGCTGGCAGCTCTCCTCTGGGTCAGGCCAGCTTCCCTGCCTTCCAGTGGCATAGCAAAAGGATATGGTCCTAGATTTCAGAGGTGGGTTTACCGTATTGTCCCTAAGTCAGTTGTCCATCTCGTTGTTAGCACGTCCCTCTCATAATCTATTATCTTACCTGACTATTCTAAATCAAAGCCCATTTTTATTGGTCCTAGAAGAGATAAACCTCAGATTAGTTGACCATGAGAAGCCAGATTCCAAGTCAACCCTGTCTCATAATTGTATTCAATTTCCATTCCAGAAAACAAGAGAAGGATTATTCTACAGAATGTAAATGCTTTGTGGTATTCCATCTTCCCAGGAAACTTTCTAGTTCCTTTAGCTCAGTGGTTCTCAAGCTTTGGGTCTTGACCACTTTGGGGGTCAAATAACCCTTTCACAGGGGCCATCTAAGACCATCTGCATATCAGATATTTGCATTATATTTCATAGCAAAATTACATTTATGAAGTAGCAATGAAAACAGTTGTATTGTCGGGGGTCAACACAGCATGAGGAACTATATTAAAGAGTCACATCATTAGGAAAGCTGAGAACCACTGCTTTAGACTTTGTATCCAATAATCTTTTGATGTCTTTTTGTAGAAACAGAAGTTTCCCAAAAGGAGAAAGGATGCTTCAGGAAGGCATATGATCTGTTCTGTGGGCTGGACCAGGAGAAAGGACCAAAGCTGACTAAGGAAGAGGAGGAAGCCTTGAAGATGAAGATGACAGACACTTCTGAGAAGCCTTTGTGGAGGACAGTGGTGAACATCAACGGCATCATCCTATTGGCTGTGGCTGTCTTTTGCCATGCCTACTTTGCTTGAGTCCTGCCTTCTGGTGTAGACTTGGCAAGGCTGGCTTTGTATTTCCCTTTAGACCATTCTGTGGTTGTTTGGGGAAATTGTAAATTTTTCCCATTGGGATTAAATATGTATATTGTGATTTGTTGTGTTACGAGCGGCAGGGCTGCGTCCCTGGCACGCGGCCGCCCGCATGGCTAGCTTTACCCGAAATAATTATACAGAAACTGTATTCTTTTAAACACTGCCTGACCCATTAGTTTCAGTTTCTTATTGGCTAGCTCTTACATATTGATCTAACCCATTTTTATTAATCTGTGTAGCCCATGAGCTGGCTTACCAGGAAAGATCTTAACCTGCGTCTGTCTGGAGTGGGAGAACCATGGTGACTCCCTGACTCAGCTTCTTTCTCCCAGCATTCTGTTCTGTTTACTCCGCCTACCTAAGGGTTGGCCTATCAAATGGGTCTAGGCAGTTTCTTTATTAATAAGAAATCACTCCCACATCAGTGATTTTAGAGTTGCTGGAAGGAAATAATTACATTGCTGTGAACTTTTGCATTTGAAGCCAGTGTGGCACACATATCTGCCTCTCCTAGAGTTTAAGAAGAGAAATTTACTCAGGTCTAGGAAAAGTCCAACTTAGTCACAGAAGCTTGTGTGGGCTCATGCTACTCTGCCTCAGTACATCCAGCTTGTAATTACTGTTTATAAATCCTTCAATAATATTTTTTTTTAAAAAGTTGTAGTCTAGTTTCTGCCATTTTCCTACCTGTTTCCTCTTCCTTCATTGTTAAGAAATCTTTTTCCCAATTACTCATACCTTAGTTTTTTTCTAATATAAAGAAAATCATTTTTACAATTGGATGAATACCCAGAAGCTAAGGATAGAGACCCTATCCTAGGAATTTGTTTCTTAAAATGGTGGTCTCAAGGGGACAGTATTTACCTGCAGTATGGGGGCTCACACCAGTTGGGGGTGCAGACAATCATGAGCAGCAGGAATTTTCTGGCCTTTAGGAAATGCCCAATGCGTGTCTCCTGTGTTTGTTACTCATCTCAGTGTTTGCTGTGCACTAAGTGTCTTAGCTGCTCAGGAGTGCACATTGACTTCAGTAATTCTATGGCATTTTTGATGGATTCTGCTTGGTCCTTGCTTAGTTTGTATTTAATTTTATTATTTTTGTGGCTGCACAAAGTATACCTCCGATGGCCAGTATGGAGAACATTGCATTTCCTTGTGGCCCCTGCCTCATGGTGCTGATGTTGACATGAAATATGTTCTTAGAAGTTGACACTGTGTGACAGGAGAGAGCAAATGCTCCTGCAGGGACATATGCCATCCAGTCACAGTGCACCTTCCCAGGAACCATTGACCTGATTAGCCCAAGGTCCTCTTTCCCGTGTGTTCCCATGCCCACACTGGTTGCCTTTTAAGGTGTCCCGGTTGGTGACCACCCACTGACAAGACTAAGGCTGATGCCCTTGTCTCTAGGTGGCACTGCTTGGCTGCCTAGAGCTAAGCAGGAAGAAGAATGTTGATGTTGAGCTAGTTTTCCATGGGAAAATAACTTTCATTTAACTTAAAATTAATGAATTAAAGTCATCCTTGCAAAAATCTCAATTATTTTGTAATATCCTATTGCAGCTATGTTTTTGTATAATGATTTTAAGCTAGCTACAAAAGAGCTGAGTAGTCTTGGACTTAGATCTGGCTCCAGGGTCAATGGATGGTTTGTGGTATAGGAAAGAAAACCTGGAGAGACTTGCTTGAGGTCTTGTCTCCTTCCCCTTCCTAGACTGAGAGATGGAAAGTGGGGAGTTTCTCAGGGCCAGCACAGCACAGATTTCTGCAGAGTGCTGTCTCAGAGGGCTTGGCGCTAGGGTGTGGGTCTTGAGAGGAGAAAGGGGAGGATTGAAGCTTGTGGGTGGAAAGGGCGATGTGAACTCTCGATGGTTTTGGTTTCAGTTCTTGGCATTGTCAATTATTAACTGTATATATTATAATAAATTATTTTGTCTGAGATGTGTGTTTTTCTCTGTGAAAGTGTCAAACTTTTCTTACACAAATTCTAATCATTTTCTAATCATTAACATCTTAACTAAAGTATTAACAGGTCAACACTATCACACAATTTGTCAAATTACAATTCTCTTAAATCAATTCTAAGCAAAAGACAAGAAAAGGTTTTTGTAATTGGTGAGAGTTTACATGCAATGCTTTTTGAATTAATTGTCTCAGTTTCTGAGCAGCAGCATCACCAACATGCACAACTATACCCACATAAAACTGAGAGAGCTTGGGAAGTAATTCTAGACACAAAAGAACAGAGCTAAGCATGGCTTCTTGATAGCAGCATTTTCTTTGGTGGGCTCTATTTGCAAGAGGCAAGATTGTAGCATTTAAAAGAGGCTTCCTGACTCAGTTTTAGTTGTAAAAACCTCACAGCTCTTTTAAGAGGCTCTGCCGCTAAGCTCTTAAATGGAGTTTATGAATAGCTGACAACATGCTTCTTGGTGGTGGCAGGGACCTTGAAACTCCACAGAGTTTTGGCAATAAACCTGACTCTGGCCAGTATCTCCACCATGAAGCTAGAATCTCAAAAAGCTAAGAAATGGGGTGGATCCAGCTGTCAAAGCCACAGCTTTAATCCTAGCCAAATCACTTAGCAAATTAAAGACTCAGGTAGTCAAAAAAAGAGATATACAGTAAGGATAGATTTAGACAAAAAACAACCCTGTAAATGGTTTACAGTGTGTTTAAAAATATATATAGGCTTGAGAGAGAAAAGGAAAAGGATAAGGTTCTTTAAAAAATACAGACAATAGTTGGGTGTGGTGGCACACACCTTTAATCCAAGCACTTGGGAGGCAGAGGCAGGTGGATTTCTCTGAGTTCAAGGACAGCCTGGTGTACAGAGTGAGTTCCAGGACAGTCAAAGATACACAGAGAAACCCTGTCTCAAAAATTTAAAAATAAAAAATAGAGTAAAATAAAGCCACATAAATACAGAGAATTGTATTGTCTTTGAATCATTTGACAGCTGAGGAAGGAGAAACAGCTGCTAAAAGATATTTAATTATAAATGCTGCTGGATTAATCCAATATATATATTTTGAAAATACCTTGACTTCAAAACTTGTCAAAAGATATGTTACTTCGGAGAAGAGGTTTTGCTTCTGTTTCCACAGGAAATGAGAGGTGGTGGATTCATTCTGGGTTAAGAAAAATCAGGTTTGATCAAGGAAAAAATTCCTTGAAAAAATTCCTGAAAAAATTCTCCGATAGGAGCTGATGGCCCAGATGATCCAATATTTCAGAGGACCTCTGTTGTAGTTTCCTCTGAGTTCTACATCTAGAACAGCCTCAAGATTGCTGGCTGAGATGATCAAGCCTCATGGAATATTTGTCAGGACTTGACCATAATCATAAATTTTCTTTAGGTCCCCATAAGATTATCAGTGCCCCAAATTATCATGAAGTAGCCTGAAAAACTGTGCCCACATTCCCAAAAAATGGATTATGGATGTTTTTCTTTGTTTAGAGTGTTGGTTACAAGTTGTTATAGATAATGGTCAGGAAGAAAGCTAAACAAAGGAGATTAGATTTGGAGTTTTTATTTAAAAAGGCAGGGGGAGTCCTGTGGGACAATAGTCTTGTATTCTGTAAAGATTTGCCACTTTCAAGATTTAATAAAATGGTGATTGGCCAGGAGCCAGGCAGGAAGTATAGGCAGAGTGACCAGAAAAGGAGAATTCTGGGAAGAGGAAAGGCTTAGTCTGTAGCCATCACCCAGATGCAGAAAAATCAAGATGAGAATGCCTTGCTGATAAAAGGTACTAAGCCATATTGCTAATACAGACAAGAATTATGGGTTAATGTAAGATGTAAGAATTAGCTAATGAGAAAGCTTGAGCTAATAGACCAACTAGTTTATAATTAATGTAGGCCTCTGTGTGTTTCTTTGGGTCTGAATGGCTGCAGGACCAGGCAGGACAGAAACATCTGTCTATAACAACTTTGAAAAATTTCAGGTAAAAAGTGAAAGTGAACTTAATTGTGGCTAGCATTCAGATATGGGACAAACACACATACACACACACACTTGAGCAATTAAAAATTATATCCAAAACCAGGCACAGAGGTGTGAGCTTATATTCTCAGGTACTAGAAAGGCCCAAATAGAAGGAAAACTTGAGTCCAAGAGTTCAGGATAGCCTAGGCAACATAACCATATCTCAACTCAAGAAAAATGCAGCTATTAAACTCAAAATAAAGGTTGTCCCTGTATTGAAGACTTTAAGACTTTTAAGTGTTTAAGACTTTAGATCTTTTAGTTTATCCTTTGAGGTTAGGGAGTGAACCAAGTCTTAGCTCCCCACCTATGGTCACCTCTAAGATCAGGGAAATGTGTCAAAGCTTCAGTCTTCACTCATGGTTGTCCTCTCAGGTGAAGGAGCACACTGTGACTTTGTATTCCTCCACTGGTCCCCCTCTGAGTTTAAAGAATGCATGGAGACTTGGTCCCCCAGCCAGAGCATCCTCAGAGGTCAGGGAGTGCAGTGAGATTTCAGCCTCACACTGACGGTTGCCCTCAGAGGTCAGGGAGTGAGCAGAGACTCTGGTACCAGCCTGTCTCCACACAGCTCTCATTTCCCTCTAGAACTATTCCTGTTTAATATCAAACCAAGGTCACCATAGCAGGTCTCCTCAGTCGTCCACTGCTCACACCTTTCTGTAGAAGGAGGGAGTGGTGGGCTGCGGCCCCGGCTCCTGCACGGCTAGCTTTATACCCGAAATAACAACACACAAACTGTATTCTTTTAAACACTGCCTGGCCCATTAGTTCCAGCCTCTTATTGGCTAATTCTCACATCTTGCTTTAACCCATTTTTAATAATCTGTGTAGCACCATGAGGTGTGGCTTACAGGAAAGATCTTAACCTGCGTCTGTGTCGGGTGGTAGAATCATGGCTACTGACTGACTCGGCTTTCTTTCTCCCAGAATTCTGTTCAATCTACTCCGCCTACCTAATATTCTGTCCTATTAAAGGGCCAAGGCAGTCTCTTTATTTAACCAATGAAATTAACACAAAACAGAAGACTCTCCCACATCACCTTTCCTTGCATTTTTCTTTAGCCCCCCTTCTCTCCATCTCTCAAAGAACCCAGGAATCCCTGGTTTGTGGGATGTTCTAGCTTCACTTTGCTGCTGGGTCAACTTGCCACATGGGGAAGGAGAGGGTTTAGTCAGCTTCTAGCTCTAGATTATGGTCCTCAATTTCAGGGAAGTCAAGACAGAAACTCAAGCTAGTTACATCCCACCCAGAGTCAAGAGCACTGAGAAACAAATACACCCATGCTTGCTTTCAGCTAACCTTCTTCACCAGTGTGCAGGTCAGGGTCAGCCCATGACATGGAGACACCCACACTCTGGGAAAGAAGGAAATTCTTACAGAGGGCCTAGGGGCTAACCTTATCTAGATTATTCTTTAATTGAGGCTCTCATCCCAGGTGACTCTAGGTTAGGTCAAGTTGCCAGTTAAAGCTAACCAACATCTCTGTGACTCAGTCTCCCAGGAGCTGAGACTGTTGTGTTACCTGAGTTTATATTTTTACCCCTCTTTCCAGTATACCTTTACCCAAACTCCCCCATTCCCACATTCCCAAATTCTTTCTCCCTGCTCAGCCACTCCCCCTTCTATGTATGCCCTCCTCCTCTACTTCCTATGTGAGATTTATTTCTTATCTGTTTTCATACCCACATAACTAATGTATTAGTACTGTGTAGGACTAATATTGTTTCTTTATTTCCTAAAACAATTGGTACTTAAGGAGGAACTGTGTTGTAGTCAACTGCTACTCTATTTTCATAGTTAGTTAGTTGCTGGGTGGTGACTATTGTTGCAGATAGCAATCAACTCTCAGGGAATTAGGATTCCCTAAACACCCATCTAAAGTAAGAAAATATCCCAACATGATTATAACCCAGTCTCTTATGAACACCACAAACACCTCCACTGCAGGAAGGTGAAGCAAATCAACAACTGCAATAACAAAACATTTAACCAATGACTGAATTCTATATGGGTAGAGATACAAGTACAAAAAGAATCCTAGTATAATCCTCAATGACAGCAACTTAAATGAAACTAGAAGAGAAACCAAGAGCATGACTATAAATATGTCCAAAGACGTCAAAGAAGACATGAATGAACTCCAAGAGAACATAAAGAGCTGAGTGAGATAAGTCAATTCAGGATGTGGAAACAATAGGATCAATTATGTTTATAGTAATAGAACTGGGCTGTTCACAACCTTGGTCGAAAAGCTTCCTTTTTCAATGGACAGTGGGCAATACAGAGACTCACAACTGGTCAAAATGTTGTGAATCAAAGACTGAGTGTTCAACCCTAAGTTGGCCATCTTTATCACCCACCCACTTCTCACGGTCCAGGGAACACCTCAGAAGAGGAAATGGAAAGAATGTAAGACCCAGAGCACAGGAGGAATGCTATGGAATACAGTCTTCTGGACCTGATGTGACTATTGCCCTCCTGAGCTCTTAGCGGCTGTGGACACCTGCACAAGACCTGTACAAGATCAAGCCAGCCAGAATGTCACAGAGATGGGACAGAAGATCTTCAGGCACCACTCCCTACTCAAGAGCTACTATATACTATAACTGGCAGGTTATGGCTGCTCAAAGAGGAAATCGTTGTCTCTCTTTTGAGGGTGTGGCCACTGGTAGGTTTCTCGTGGTCCAGTGGATGACTTAATGCCATACACATATGGGCCTCACTAATCAGACTTACTGGGTTATAAAAAAAAGAATATGAAGTTAGAAGGGGGACAACTTGATGGGGGGCATGTGGAGAGAAAGTAGGTGTGGCATATGATCATATATATATATATATATATATATATATATATATAATGTTCTCAAGAGTAAGAAAAATATTTTAAAAGATGCAACTTGTCTTTTTTCTTTCTCCACTAACATTTGCTGCTCTAGCTCATTGGTCATTGCCAATTTATATCAAACTTAAAATAAGATAGTGTGCTTATTCTTACCAAATTCAGAAACTACATTATTAGAGTAGCATTTTACCAGTGTTGCAGTTATACAGAAAAAAAAGATTACCGTGCTACTGTGATAGCAAAATTGTGGCTTTGAAATAAAGAACAAGCAAGCTAAGGAACCATATGTAACAACAAAAGAAACCAAGAAACGGGTACCTATACTAAAGATGTCCATGCACTGATGCAGGGTGTGTGCCTCCCTGTCCTAGGCTGTCCTCAAACTCTTAGTCCTCCCACATCTGCCTCTGTGGTGCTGGGATGACAGATGCACACCACACCTGGTTCTCCATGTTGATTTACAGAAAAAGGATTTATAGGATACATTTTAATAAAAAACATTGTAAAATTTGAACGTGTGTGTGTGTGTGTGTGTGTGTGAGAGAGAGAGAGAGAGAGAGAGAGAGAGAGAGAGAGAGAGAGAGAGAAAGAGAGCCTACAAAGCAAAATCTGAACAAACAAATCAGCTATTCTTACATGGGTTAGAGAATTTAGTTCACATGACAAACTTCTGTCCACTTGGAGGGACAGACAGATGGATCTGAGGAGCCACAACTCATCAGAGCACAAGTAAGCACATACAGAAGCTGGCACTAGGTTCCTTGCACTAGGCACATCATATCTACATTTTAAACAAAATCAGAAGCCATACTGAAAGGTAGAAATCTGTGAATAGTGAGCAAACACCAGAGCATAGATGCAAGGATATTAGAACTACCAGGGTAAGCATTTTTCTAAAAAGTGATGCCAAAAGATCAAATGGAAAAGGTAGACAGCATGACAGAAAAGTGGATCATATGAATTGAGATGTGCTAAGAAAATCAATGCCAGAGATAAAATACACTATAAGAAGAGGTGAAGTCAAGGCCTGAGTCAGTGACCACTGCTGAAACTGGCCCAAACCAGCAACCTCCATGGGAGAAGGCCCAAGCCAGTGACCTCCATGGGATCATGTCAAAGCCAGAGACCTCTGCTGGAGCAGGTGTATAGTCAAAAATTGACCACATATTAGGTAATAAAGCAAACCTCAACAGATAAAAAAAAAAAACCTGGAATAACCACATGAATCTTATTGGATCACCATGGCTTAAAATTAGAATTCACAGCAACACTAATTTCAGAAAGCCCATAAACATATGGAAATTAAACAATGCTCACCTGAACTAATACCAATACTCCTCAAAATGTTCCACACAATAGAAACAGAAGGAACATTGCCAAACTGTTTTTATGGGGCTACACTTACCCTGATACCCAAACTATTCAAAGACATTACTAAGAAAGAGAATTAGAGACCAATCTCACTCATGAACTTTGATGCAAAAAATACTCAATAAAATACTGACATACTGAATCCAAGAACACATCAGAAAATGACCCACCATGACTAAGTAGGCTTCATCCCAGGGATGCAGGGATGATTCAACATACAAAAATCGGTCAATGTAATCCACCATATAAACAAACTGAAAAAAATCATATTGTCATCTCATTAGATGCTGAAAAAAGCCTTAGGCAAAATACATCCCTTCATGATAAAAGTCTTGGAGAGAACAGGGATACAAGGAACATTCCTAAACATAATTAAGGCAATATACAGCAAGCCAGCAGCCAACATCAAACTAAATGGAGAGAAACTCCCAGCAATTCCACTGAAATCAAGAACAAGACAAGGTTGTCCACTCTTTCCATATCTACTCAATATAGTTCTTGAGGTCCTAGCTAGAGCAATAAGACACCAAAGGGTGATCAAGGGGATACAAATCAAAAAAGAAGAAGTTAAATTCTTACTATTTGATGATGATAAATTTATGATAGCTTACATAAGTGACCCCAAAAATTCTACCAAGGAACTTCTACAACTCATGAACACCTTCAGCAATGTAACAGGATACTACCCATCAAAATCCCAGCAAAATTATTCACATACCTTGAAAAAATAATGGAAAAGCGAAAAACCCAGGATAGCCAAAACAATCCTAGACAATAAAGGGACTTCTGGAGGCATCACAATCCCTGACTTCAAACTCTACTACAAAGCTATAGTACTGAAAACAGTCTGGTAATGGCATAGGAAGACCAATAGAACTGAATCAAAGACCCAGATATCAAGTCACACACCTATGAACACCTGATTTTTGACAAAGAAACAAAAAAATATAAAATGGAAAAAAGAAAGAATATTCAACAAATGGTGCTGGAATTACTGAATATCAATATGTAGAAGAATGAAAATAGATCCATATCTATTGCCATGCACAAAACTCAAGTCCAAATGGATCAAAGACCTCAATATAAAACTAACCACACTGAACCTCATAGACAAGAAAGTAGGCAGTACACTTGAATGCATTGGCACAGGAGATCACTTCCAAATATAACCAGTAGCACAGACATTGAGAGAAACAATAAATGGGACCTCCTGAAACTGAGAAACATCTGTAAAGCAAAGGACACAGTCAACAATCCAAAATGGCAGCCTACAGAATAGGAGAAGTTTTTCACCAACTCTACATTAGACAGAGGGCTCATCTTCAAAATATACAAAGAACTCAAGAAGTTGGTCATCAAATGAACAAAAAAATCCAATAAAAAATGGGGTACAGACCTAAACAGAGAACTCTCAACAGATGAATCTAAAATAGTTGGAAGACAGTTAAGGAAATGTTCAACATCCTTAGTCATCAGAGAAATGCAAAACAATACAATTCTGAGATACTATCATACACCTGTAAGACTGGCCAAGATCAAAAACACTGATGACAACTTATGTTGCAGGAGGTCCTCCCACTCCTCCAGCCTATAGCTGCTGAGATACCAGCCCATTGGGGCGTGGTCTCTCTCCCTTTAAAAAAGCAGCCACTTCCCTCTCCTCTCTCTCTTCACTTCCTGCTCCGCCAGCGACTAGACTCCCTTCCTGGTTGTGTAGAGGGCTGTTGTCTGGGACGGCGATCTGTAAGTTTTTTCCCCCTTAAATAAATACCACCCTATTAATCATAATTCCAAATTGGTGTGGCATTGTTTGTGACTTATGCCTTCATTTGGCACCCAACATTTGGTTTTAGAACCTCTCCTTTCCCCGCTCAGCTGCCGGCCGCGAGTTCGGCTTGGCAGGAGCCCTCCCTTCCTCAGCCGCTGCCTGTGCCTTGCAGCGGCAGCCTTGGCCTCCCCATGTGGATTTAAACTCCACAGGCCTGCATAGTCTCTGCCTGAGTGGTTTGCTCTTTTCTGAGTCGTTTTAAATCTCCCTTGCGAGCACAGCTCTTAAGTGGCGCAAACCAGAGCACGCGGTTGCTGAAAGCTACAACCCCTCAGGGTGACTCTGTCATGTGGAGGCATAAGCTGCTTCCAGGTTGCTCTTCTCTACCCCTGGATTCTGGGTTTCTGGTTCCGTCTCTGGAATTGATTTAATTATATTTACTTTGTTGAGAAACTTGCATTTTCCAGTTTTTAACATCTACTAAGGCACTGAAACAGGACCCCGTTTTCATTGCGACTCGGCAACAGCGCCACCTGCTGGATAATAGGTAATATGGCAGTTTTCGTTTCTAACGCAAATTTTACTGCTTTGTTTTCACTAATACAATGGATTAGTAAATTTATATTTACTAATACAATGGATTACATCATTAAAGGTTTATATGATTATGGGGATACCTTAATTTGCTTGTTACTAGGTTTCAGTTTTCTTTTCCATATTCTATCATTAAGGAAGAATATGGCACTCCTAAGAACGATTGAATCTTTATGTACTAATAATGAACAGAAAATATGGCACTCCTAAGAACGATAGAATCTTTACAAACTAATAATGAACAGAAGAATATGGCACTCCTAAGAACGATAGAATCTTTACAAACTAATAATGAACAGAAGAATATGGCACTCCTAAGAACGATAGAATCTTTACGAACTAATAATGAACAACTAATTGACAGGATTAAAATTACTGAAAATCAGAGGTTATCTGAACAAGTGGATACTATGACAGACAAAATTGACTCCATATCCAAGAGTATTAGAAAGTTACTTGAAAGGGTTCAGGCTGTTGAATTTGACCTTCAGACTTTATCACAAAGTTTTGATAAGGTAACAGACAGAATGTACCTCCAAGATGGGAATCTACATGATATACAAGAAAAGTTTAAGGAGGACATGTTATCTTTGAAGGAAAAAATTAAAGCTCTGGAATCACAGGTGCAGAATGGGACCAAAAAATTGATGCCTCAGTGAAATCACTGGAAATATATACAGGTCAGGAGATTCAGGATTTAAGAGAGACAATGATAAAAAGATTTGAAAAGATTGGAGAAATTATTGCAGCTGGTGAACAGAGTAAGGAGGCACAAGGACAGGATACAATGCCTCCACCAGCTATTAGAACTGGCTTACCCAGGGTTCTAGTGACATACCCTATACTTAATTCTGAAAAAACATCAACTTCTAAAGGCTCAAAGGGAGTCAGAGAAGCTAGATGGATGCCAATAGCAATGAATGATCTGAAAGAAATTAAGCAAGCTGTTGTTAATTTTGGCTTGCACAACGCATATGTAAAGGAAACGATAAGGACTTGGGCTTCTAATGCTAGAGCTACCCCCCATGATTTCCATCAGTTAGTGTCTGCAGTTTTAGATAATGGACCTTCCTTGATGTTTGGAATTTATTTCAGAGAAGAATCCAAACATATGGAACAACAAGGAAGAGCAAAGGGTATTGAGGTTTCCCAAGATCAAATTCTTGGTGCAGGAGAATATGCTGATCCACAGGTCCAAGCTCTTTATGACGATGAAGTACTGTGTCTATGTCACCAAGCAGCTTTAAATGCTTGGAATAGGATACAAGATCCAGAAAAAAGGGTTGAATCATATACCAGAATTAGGCAGGGACAGAGAGAACCCTTTATTGACTTTTTGCCAAGATTAATTAAGGCTCTGTACATAGGGGTAACAGACCCAGAAGCTAGACGAATACTTCTTGAATCTCTAGCTTTTGAGAATGCAAACATAGAATGCAAAAAGATAATTGGGCCTTTAAAGTCTAGATCAGCACCTATGGATGAATGGATTCAGCATACGATGAATGTTGAGACGTTTAGCTATAATGATGAATCTTGGGTAGGAGAAGCGATTTCCAAAGCAATGAGAAGACATCAAACTGCCAGGTGTTTTAATTGTGGTAAATTAGGACATTTGCAAAGGGATTGCAGGCGAAGAATTTCTAGGAATAATATCTCTTCTGGGAATGACAAAAATAGGAGACCTCAGCCTTCAGGTATATGTAGGAGATGCGGTAAAGGCCGACATTGGTCCAACGAATGCAGGTCAACAACAGACAGACAGGGCAATCCGATATCATTGGGAAACTCCTTGAGGGGCCTCTCGCAGGCCCCCAAGCCAACAGTGGCCCAGTCATTCCCAGTCACAGTGGAGAACGTGCCTCACCAAGAAAATTAAAAGCTCCAATTTCTGCTGTAAAAAGTAATACTAGTCTAAATGATGAATTACATGTGGAGGATGAGTCAAAAAACCCAGTAGGCAGAGGCAGGCGGATCTCTGTGAGTTCGAGACCAGCCTGGTCTACAAGAGCTAGTTCCAGGACAGGCTCCAAAACCACAGAGAAACCCTGTCTCAAAAAACCAAAAAACAAACAAACAAACAAAAAAAAAACCCAGTAGAACAGAGTAAACGTATATTTTGGCAGACTTCTATTAATGATCAAAGACCAAAGCTAAGAGTCTGTATAAATGGCACTTTTATTGAAGGCTTATTAGACACAGGTGCGGATGTAAGTATCATTACCCCAGAATCTTAGCATCCGAATTGGCCTCTTCAAGAGGTAGATGTTCAGTTCCTGGGAATTGGAACCCTATCTCGTGTAAAACAAAGCACAAGATGGGTTGAATGCATAGGGCCCGAAGGGCAAATAGGAAGACTAAGGCCATATATAGCCAATATTGCCATAAATTTATGGGGCCGTGACCTGCTACAGCAATGGAATACCCTGATTAACATTCCTATATTTCCAGGAACTCATAATTCTGGGAAGGATATGATGAGGTATTATGGAAAAAGGTCACCAGCCATTCAGGCTGTACAAGAACATACAGCAAATACCAAACCTTTAGAGGTACCAACAGCCCTACCTTTAAAATGGCTAACTGAGAAACCAATATGGATCAAACAGTGGCCTCTAGCTGAAGATAAACTACAGGCATTAGAACAGCTGGTGCAAGAACAACTGGATGCTCACCATATTGAAGAATCAACCAGCCCTTGGAATTCTCCTGTGTTTGTTGTAAAAAAGAAATCTGGTAAATGGAGAATGGTGACAGATCTAAGAGCTGTCAACAAAGTAATTCAACCTACGGGCCCACTACAATCTGGAATTCCTTTGCCTTCTCTGTTACCAAAAGGATGGCCTCTTATAGTTATTGATTTGAAAGATTGTTTTTTCACTATACAAGAAAAGGATAGAGAAAAATTTGCCTTCACAGTGCCTACTTATAATAATTCTCAGCCTAATAGGAGATATCAATGGACTATCCTCCCACAGGGTATGCTCAATAGTCCTACATTGTGCCAATATTTTGTAAGTAAGCCATTGGAAATAATTCGTAAACAATTCCCCAAGTCCATAATTTGTCATTACATGGATGACATCTTGTTATCTGATTCAAATAAAGATACTTTAGAAAGGATGTTTGAAGAAGTAAAGAAAGTCTTGCCTAGGTGGGGATTACAAATTGCCCCTGAAAAGATTCAAAGAGGAAATTCTACTAATTACCTAGGTTACAGAATAGGGTTAGAGAAAATTAAAACGCAAAAGGCACAAGTTAGGGGAGACCGGTTAAAGACTCTTAATGACTTCCAAAGATTGTTAGGAGACATTTCCAGTCTACGACCAGCTGTTGGGATAACACCTGATCTAATAGTTCATTTAAACAAAACCTTAGATGGTGATAAAGATTTGAATAGTCCAAGAAAACTGACAGCTGAAGCAGAAAAGGAACTGATAATGATTGAGGAAAAATTACAGGAGGCACATGTGGATAGGGTGAACCCAAATCTTAGCTGCATCCTAGTCATATTGCCTTCCAGAATTTCTCCTACAGGGATTCTAATGCAGAGGGAAGATATTATTTTAGAGTGGATATTTATACCTAATAAACCAAGTAAAAAATAAAAACTTATGTGGAAAAAGTCTCTGAATTAATTATAAAAGGTAAGCTGAGACTTCGTCAACTAGCAGGTATAGACCCAGCAGAAATTATAGTGCCTTTTACTACTGAAGAAATAAAAAAGTTATGGGAAGACAATGAACCGTGGCAAAGAGCTTGTGCTAATTTTTTGGGAGAAATTAATAGCAACTATCCCAAAAGTGGTAGACTTAACCTCATAAAAAGAACTTCTTGGATTCTTCCTAGAATTGTACGTGATGCTCCAATAACTGGAGCCCATACGTTCTATACTGATGCAAATAAATCAGGGAAAGCAGATTACAAGTCAGATGGATTGAGTAAGGTGGAACAAAGCCCTTATAATTCTGCCCATAAGGCAGAATTATATGCCATTCTTATGGTGCTAAGGGATTTTAAAGAACCACTTAATATAGTTACAGATTCACAATATGCAGAAAGAGTTATCTTGCATATTGAAACTGCTGAATTTATACCAGATGACACAGAGTTGACTTCATTGTTTTTCCAGGTACAAGACATAATCAGGAACAGGCTTTGTCCGATGTACATAACACACATCCGGTCTCATACAGGTCTGCCTGGTCCTCTAGCCCAAGGCAACGCTGAGATTGATCAATTATTGATTGGAAGTGTGTTGCAGGCCTCAGAATTTCATAAGAAGCATCACGTCAATAGTAAAGGCCTAAAGAAAGAATTTTCCATTACTTGGCAACAAGCTAAGGACATTATAAAGAGATGTCCTACTTGTTCTTTCTATAATCAAACACCGTTGCCTGCAGGGAGTAGCCCAAAGGGTACTAAGAGAAATGAAATCTGGCAGATGGATGTGTTCCACTTTATGGAATTTGGTAAATTAAAATATGTACACCATGCCATAGACACATATTCAGGTTTTCAATGGGCTACTGCCCTGAGCTCAGAAAAGGCTGATTCAGTAATCACACATTTATTGGAAGTTATGGCCATCATGGGTATACCTGCACAAATAAAGACAGATAATGGTCCAGCATATGTATCTAAGAAAATGAAACGCTTTTTTGATTATTATAATATAAAACACATTACAGGTATACCAAATAATCCTACAGGTCAGGCAGTTATAGAAAGATCAAATCGTACTATAAAGGATATGCTGAACAAACAGAAAGGGACCGAAAATACCCCCAGAAATAGATTACATAATGCTTTATTAACCTTGAATTTTCTTAACGCTAATGAGAAAGGAACGACAGCAGCAGAAAGACATTGGATAATGGAAAAGTCTGCTGAACTAAATCAACCGATTTATTTCAAAGATGTGCTGACCTCTCAATGAAGCCAGGAGATGTGCTACGTTGGGGAAGGGGTTTTGCTCTTATTTCCACAGGAGAAGAAAAATTGTGGATACCATCAAAATTAATAAAGTTTCGATTTGAAGAGGAGAAACCTCCTGGAAAGGAGAAATGACAACTCATCCACAATGATGATATTCATACAGGTGGTAAGAAAAACATATAGAATGGGGGCAGGGTTCTGTTCTTATCTCCACAGGAAAACACTCGTCTTTGAAAAATTCAAGGGACCCTGGATGTTTGGATACTGACAGATGGAAAAATACCTGCCCAATAGGAAATATCAAGAAAACTGAATGGGTTGTGTAAGTAAAATATATTAAACCATATTTCTAAATTTATAAAGCTGGTTTTGAAGTTGGACTCTGGCTCAGTCCCTCTCCAATTCCAAGCCTGTTAGTAAGAGAAAAACCCAGAGTTTCTGGAGTTTCTGTCTCATGTCAAGAGCCATGATATGGGACAGAAAGAAATATGAGTTTAAAAAACATCTTTGCTTTTCTTCATATTGATCATACTTTTCATTGAATATATCTATCATGCCTTTCAGTGAATATGTATATATATATATGTCTATATATGTCTATATGATTAATGTTTAAGTTTTTCACAATGAACAATGAGTTTTTCCTGAAGTGACATTTGAAGTTTCCAGGAAGAAGATGGGGCCTCATAACAACAACTCCACCTGGTTGATATGACGTCATGATACTGATAGGGCTACTACAAGACCTGCTTTGGGTACCAGCTGCACAAGACAGTTCCAACTTGGTTAGCTAAATGGTGCACATCTTATACAACATTTTGGCCAGACCTGCACAAAATACTCAGAGACTATTGGCAATTTTAAAAGACATTGATCTTGAAATTTAACCATCATTTTACTTTCACAGGATCCCCCAGAAAGAACGTTGCCCCTATGACAGCTGGAAGTAATTCTAGAGGACGACGTCCCCTCTCCCCATAAAGTTTGCCCTTGGGTTTAGGGACATCATTTAGGGGTTGATTATAATTAGTATATGATTGAGGGTTGGGGGAGGAATTTTATAAGCTCAGGGATCATTTTGAAAAAAAAAAGAGGGATGATGGGATAATAGATTTGTAATTGTGAGTTACTGTTTTTAAACAAATATATTGGTATAGATTCTTGTATATTGATACAAAGTTAAATTATATTGACTATTGTATGCATGCATGTTTCTACCTCTGTTTAAAACATTTTTTTATGTATTGACATATATTGTATTGATATATATTGTATATATTTACCATATTGCAGTGTACATTTCTACCTCTCATTAAGATACTTATATAATATTTGTGTATTGATATATATTTACCTACTGCAATGTATATTTGTACATTGTTTATATTTGGAGGTCATTGTCCTCATTTGTTTCACAGTCGTTTATTTTCTTAGTCTTTAAGTTAGATAGATATTGAGAATTATATAGATTAATAATCATCTAAGTTTGTCATTTATAATTAGACTAATCAGGTTCTTTAGATATATAGAGATTATACTCAGTATAGATAGATAATCTTCAACTTCTTCAAAGAGCTGTAGAAAATGGCCTTTAATCTAACTCAGAGTTTTGTGGTAGTGAGACACAATTGCTCCTGGCAACACCACTCTATCCCCGAGAGAATGTTGAGCACCAAAGACACTCCACCTGGAGCCTTTCTTTTTGGCAGAACTGGCCTTTGGGCAAAGAAATGCCCATACCTCAACCACTGACAGAGATACAGAGCATGCATCAATGGATAAAACAGGACTGTCATATCCTGCCAAGACAGGGTAAGATAGTTTTGAAAAGTTGCTTGCCTTTGAAAATGGTATGTCAGTTATGTTAGGCCTTAGCCAAAGTTGGTCGCTTCAACGCTTCTAACGTGACTTTGGGTGATTGCCCAGGTAGCTAGTTGTCTCTGTGATTTGTTGCATGTTTTGGAAGTTGTTTTACTGAACTTCCTAATTACCCAGGTAACATTATTTCCCTTCTCAGATCTTCGATGGGGTTGAAGACTATATAAATGTAGTTACTTTCTCTCATGACTTGGCCAAGTTATTTATTATACAAGACCTAAGCTAGTTAGAATAGGATATTTGTACTTATTGTATATAATTTCATAGTAGGTTTAGAACTCTCTTATTTAAACAAAAGGGGGAGGTGTTGCAGGAGGTCCTCCCACTCCTCCAGCTGAGATACCAGCCCATTGGGGCGTGGTCTCTCTCCCTTTAAAAAAGCGGCCACTTCCCTCTCCTCTCTCTCTTCACTTCCTGCTCCGCGGGTGACTAGACTCCCTGCCTGGTTGTGTAGAGGGCTGTTGTCTGGGACGGCGATCTGTAAGTTTTTTTCCCCCTTAAATAAATACCACCCTATTAATCATAATTCCAAATTGGTGTGGCATTGTTTGTGACTTACGCCTTCAAACTTATGCTGGAGAATATGTGGGGTAAAGAGAGCACTTCTGCATTGCTGGTGGGAGTGCAAACTGTGACAGCTGCTTTGGAAATTATTTGATTTCTCAGAAAATTAGGAAACAACCAACCTGAAGACCCAGCAATAACACTTTTGGGTATATACCCAAAGGATGCTCAATTATACCACAAGGACATGTGCTCGACTATGTTCACAGCAGCATTATTTGTCATAGCAGAACCTGGAAACAACCTAAATACCCCTCGGCTGAAGAATAATAAAAAAGATGTGATACATTTGCACAGTGGAGTACTACTACACAGTGGAAAAAAATGACATCTTGAAATTTGTGGGCAAATGAATGGATCTAGAAAACATGATATTGAGTGAGGTAACCCAGAATGACAAATATAATATGAACTCATTCATAAGTGGCTTTTAGACATAAAGCAAAGAAAAACCAGGTTACAGTTCACACTCCTAGAGAACCTAGACAACAATGAGGACTCTAAGAGAGACATACATGGATCTAATCTATATGGGAAGTAGAAAAGAACAAGATCTCCTGAGTAAATTGGGAGTATGGGCATCATGAGAAAGGAGCATGGGGAGGGAGGGAGAGGAGCAGAGAAAAAAATATAGCTCAATATTAACAATAAAAAAATTAAAATTAAATTAAAAATAGAAGAGGTGAAGTCTGCTAGCCAGAGCTGAGGAAAAAGTCTTTGAGACTGAGGATGGGGCCAGCTCCCCAAACTGGAAAGCAGAAAGAAAAATAAGTGGGACTGAATATCCAAGAGTTGTGGGGAAACTCTAAAACCCCAACACGCAGAATGGTGGGTCAGAAGAGCGGGAGAAGGGAAAGGAAGAAATACACGAGAAGCACTGACTCTCATTTTGCAGTGAACCATCACACTGCTTTCCATTGTGCCTTGTACAAACTTACACTCCCACAGGTAGTGGATGAGTGTGCCCTCTAGTGTACATTGCTGAATGAGACGTCACTTGTTTTATTGATCTTGGACATTCTGATCGGTGTAAGAGGAAATAAACCTCCAAGTAGTTTTGAACTGCATTTCCCTGATGACTAAGGATGTTGAGCATATCTTTAAATATTTCTCAGCCATTTGATTTACTTTTCTGAGAATTCGGTTCAGACTTGTACCACATATTTTTTCTTGAAGTCCAGTTTTTTTTTTTGAGTTCTTTTTATATTTTGGGTATTACCCCTCTCTTGGGTATATACTTGATAAAATTATTTTCCCATTCTGTAGCCTGTTGCTTTGTCTGAATGTCGGTGTCCTTTGCCACAGGAGTTTTTCTGTTTCCTGAGGTCCATTTATTAATTGTCGCCCTCAGTGCCTGTGCTATCAGTGTTCTGTTCAGAAAGTCGTCTCCTGTACCAGTGACTGTCCTTCACTTGCTCTTCTACCTGATTCAGTGCATTTGACCTCGTGTTGAGGTCTGGAGTTGAGTTTTGTACAAGATGACAGGGACGGCTCTCTCTGCATCTCCTGCATGCAGCTGTCCACTCTGAACAAGATGACAGGGACGGCTCTCTCTGCATCTCCTGCATGCAGCCATCTGTTTTGACCAGTACCATCTGTTGAAGATGCTGTCCTTTTACCAGCGTGTATTTCTGGCTTCCTTATAAAAAACCAGGTGTCCATAGGTCTTTGGACCTTTTTCTGTGAGGCTGGTTCTATTTAATTGATCAACGTGTCTGTTTCTGTGCCAGTATCATGCTGGTTTTTCATTACTGTTGCTCTTTAGTACAGTTTGAGATCAGGAGTGATGAAACCTCCAGAAGTTCTTTAACATTTAAGAGTGCTTTCGCTATCCTGAGTGTTTTGTGTATTCATATGAAGCTGAACATTGTCCTTTCAATTTCTGTGAGGAATTGTGTTGGAATTTGAAGGATTGAATTCGTAGATGGCTTTTGGTAGGATGGTCATTTCTGCTACATTAATCCTACCAATCCATGGACACGGGAAGTTAGACACAGACTGAACCTCACATTGTAATGTTCGAGACAATGTTCGAGGCAATGTTTTTAGATGCGCAGAACACAGATGACTTGCTCAGAGCCAGGCAATGATCTTAGAGAAGCCACCCTCACTCTTTGGGCCTTGATTTCATGAGTGTCGAATGAGTAGGTGGGCAAAGGCTCTTAGCCTTTTTCAGTGTGAAGAGCCGATTTTTGTTAAAAGTCATGTGACTCTAAAACCTGCCATTGGCTTTCTTTTGGATCGAAGGACCCGGCCGTCAAGGTCACCAATGACAGTAGCTTTCCACAGTCCAGAAGGCACACCGTCTTCCAGAATCAGTGCCGTGTGGTGGCGATCGCAGTATTAATGACAACTGTAGTTAAAGAGGCCTTTGCCCCACGGCACCACGTCCCTTTCACATGAGCAGCTGACTCCAGAGCACACTTTGCACCCGAGGAGACTCTCCAGCCTCTTTTTCAAGATGTGGAAGGCCAGAGGAACGTGACTCAGGATGAATGGGGTCAGGGTTTAACCTGGGAGAGACACATGCCTTGGGGAGTCTTCCAGGAATGACCACGAGGCCTTCATTTGTGGTTGAACCGCAGCCCCATTAAAGCCCATATTAAATTGTCTTCTCTGCTCTTTCTGAACACAATCTTGACCAATTCCTTTCTTCTATCAGTATTTCTGAGAAGCCCCTTGTTCCACATACCCATGCAAAGTAACTGAAGCTGGATGGCTGAACAGCAGACCCTCTTCAACCACAGAATTGCTCCAGAATCAGAGATTTTATCATTTTCCACTTTGGAGCATTTTGGGGTTCTCCATTCTCTAGATGAAGTCAGTCTAGAAGGAGTGTCTCTGCACCTCAGACTTAGGTCTTGTGTTTTATGTTGCTATGTATATGCCTACATGGGCATGCATTTATGAGGGCTTTCAAATATTTGCTTGTATATAGTTTTATTTGTGTTGCTTGTTGTGTGTTATTAACTTACAGATGAAGCTAATTCTTAGGCTCTTGGTTGCCTTACCTGTCACATGAGGGCTTTCCCTTCCTTCCTTCCTTCCTTCCTTCCTTCCTTCCTTCTTGGTTCTGGCTGTCCTGTAATTTGCTGTGTAGATCAAGCTGGCCTTGAATTCAGAAGTCCACCTGTCTCTGCCTCTCAAGTGCTGGGATTAAGGGTATGTGCCACCACCAGACTGGCTGGGAATTCTTTCTTTCTTTCTTTCTTTCTTTCTTTCTTTCTTTCTAAAAATAGCTATGTAGTAATATTCCATTGCATAGACATACTATATATGCATATATATCTGTGTATATATACCAGTGCTTTATGGATGGACATTTATGCCATTTCATATTATTTTCAATTCAGAATAGTTCCAAAATAAATAAATTTAAATATAGATTATTTTGCCCTTTTATTTGCCTATATGTTATGCTATATATTTATAACATAAATTTTTAGAAATAAATTGTTTTATCAATGGATCATGCATAATTATTTCATTAGAAGTAGTTTTAGGTTCATAGTAAATTGGAATAGAAAGTACAGAGCGTTCCTATAAAACTCTGATTCTGACACACCCAGCACCACACTCTGGATCGGAACTCGTCATGGATGATAACCTCATTATTAACCAAAGTCCATAGTTTATACTAGGGTTCACGGTCTGTGAATTATAATATATCTATTATTACATATCTATTCTTATAGTATCATACAGTCTAATTTCACCTTTCTAAACACCCAATGTCCCTTCCTCTCTGCAGCAAACTATCAGCAAGTGCAGTCCTTCTTGTGGACTTCAGAGCTTTGTTTTGTCCCCCGGTGTCACACAAATACAACCTTTCCAGATTGACTTTTCCCACTTAGTAATATACATTAACATTAATTAATTAAAATTTTGAGACAAGGTTTTTCTGTATAGGCCTAACTGGTTTGTAGCTTGCTATTTAGACCAGGCCGGCCTTGAACTCTCAGAGACCCTCCTGCCTCTGTCTTCTGAGTGGAGTGCTGTGATTATAAGCAAGTACCACCATGCCAGGTGGTCCACACCTTTAATCCCAGCACTTGGAAGGCAGAGGCAGGAGAATCTCTGTGAGTTCAATGCCAGCCTGGTCTACAGAGTGATTCCAGGACAGCCAGGGCTGCTATACAGAGAAACCCTGTTGCAAAAAACAAAATCCAAACAATACAATAGTATCTGATGCATGTGGGTATCAGGGTAATTGTAGCCTCATGAAAAGAGTTTGGCAATGTTCCCTCTGTTTCTATTGTGTGGAATAATTTGAGGAGTATTGATATTAGTTCTTCTTTGAAAGTCTTGTAGAATTCTGAGCTGAAACCATATGGTCCTGGGCTTTTTTTGGTTGGAAGACTTTTGATGACTGTTTCTATTTCTTTCTTTTCTTAAAAATATTATTTTAGTATTTATTTTTATTATTTATTTATTAAAATTTCCACCTCCTCGATTCCTCCCATTTCCCTCCTACTCCCTCCATTCTCCCTCCCCCCTCCCTCTCCAGCCCTAAGAGAAGTCCAAGGCCCTCCCCCTCCATCCAGGTCTAGGAAGGTGTGCATCCAAACAGACTAGGCTCCCAAAAAGCCAGCACATGCAGTAGAATCAAAACCCGGTGTCATTGTCATTGGCTTCTCATCAGCCCTCATTGTCAAACACATTCAGAGAGTCCGGTTTGACCACATGCTCGTTCAGTCCCAGTCCAGCTGGCCTTCATGAGCTCCCATTAGATCAGTCCCACCATCTCCGTGGGTGGACGCACTCCTCGTGGTCCTGACTTCCTTGCTCATGTTCTCCCTCCTTCTGCTCTTCATCTGGACCTTGGGAGCTCAGTCCAGTGCTCCAATGTAGGTCTCTGTCTCTATCACCATCCATCGCCAGATGAAGGTTCTGTCTGGATGGAATTCCTCAGCACAAGAACAGGGACTCCTGGAAGTCCAAGGATCCTGCAGACAAAAGGGGGAGGGGCAGTGTCCTGTGGAACAAAGAAGCCCCTTCAATAGGAGCTGGAGGTGCCCTGCACTCCCTTCTGGGGACCTTCTGGCTGGGCATGACTGTTTCTATTTCTTCAGCAGTTATGGGTCTATTTAATTTGCTTATCTGGTCTTGATTTAATTTTGGTAAGTGATATTTATCCAGAAAGTTGTCCATTTCTTTTAAGTTTTCCAATTTTGTGGAGTACAAGTTTTCAAAATATGACCTGATGATCCTCTCTATTTCCTCCATGTCTGTTGCTATGTCCCCGTTTTCATTGCTTATTTTGTTAATTTGGATATTTTTCTCTCTCTGCCTTTTGGTTAGTTTGGATAACGGTTTGTGTATTTTGTTGATTTTCTTGAAGAACCAACTCTTTGTCTCATTGATTCTTTGTATTGTTTTCCGTGTTTCTATTTTGTTGATTTCAGCTCTCAATTTGATTGTTTCCTGCTGTCTAGTTCTCTTAGGTGAGTTTGCTTCTTTTTGTTCTAAAGTTCTCAAATGTTCTGTTAATTCACAAGTGTGGGATTTTTTCCAACTTCTTTATGTAGGCATTTAGTACTATGAACTTGTCTCTTAACACTGCTTTCATTGTGTCCCATAAATTTGGATATGTTGTGTGGTCATTTTTATTGAATTTTAGGAAGTCTTTAATTTCTCCCTTTATTTCTTCCTTGACCCATTGATGCTTCAAGTGAGCATTGTTTAATTTCCATGAGTTTGTGGGCTTTCTGGAATTAGCATTGTTGTTGACTTCTAGTTTTAAACCATGGTGATCTGATAAGGTACATTGGGTTAATCCAAATTTTTTGTATTTGTTGAGGTTTGTTTTGTTACCAAGTATGTAGTCAATTTTTGAGAAGGTTCCATGAGGTGCTAAGGAAAAGGTATATTCTTTTCTGTTTGGATGGAATATTCTATAGATGTCCGTTAAGTCCATTTGAGTTATAACATCTGTTAGTTCCCTTATTTCTCTGTTCATTTTTTGTCTGACTGACCTGTCCAATAGTGAGAGGGGAATGTTGAAGTCTCCCACTATTAGTGTGTGGGATTTAATGTATGATTTAAGCTTTAGAAGTGTTTCTTTTACATATGAGGGTGCCCTTGTATTTGGGGCATAGGTGTTCAGTATTGAGATTTTCTCTTGATGGATTTTTCCTGTGACTAATATGTAATGACCTTTTTGTCTCTTCTGATTGATTTCAGATTGAAGTCTATTTTGTTAGATATTAGGATAGCTACACCTGCTTGTTTCTTAGTTCCATCTGATTGGTATATTTTGCCCAACCCTTTACTCTGAGATGATGTTTGTCTTTGAGGTTGAGATGTGTTTCTTGTATGCAGAAGAAGGATGGATTCTGTTTTTGTATCCAATCTGTTAGCCTGTGTGTTACAAGGGAGCGAAGCCCTTTGTTTGTCCCAGCCTCCCTGCTAGCTTACACCCGAAATAATCAAACAGAAACTGTATTCATTAAAATACTGCTTGGCCCATTAGCTCTAGTTTCTTATTGGCTAATTCTCTCATCTTAATTTAACCTATTTCTATTAATTTGTGTATTGCCACGAGACTGTGGCTTACTGGCAAGATTCTAACCAGTGTCCCTCTCAGGCAGAAGATCCATGGCATCTCCCACTCTGCCCTTCTTCCCAGCATTCAGTTCTGTCTTTTCTGCCTACTTAAGTTCTGCCCTATCAGGCCCAAAGCAGCTTCTTTATTCATTAACCAATGAAAGTAACACATGAACAAAAGAACCTCCTACACCATCTGTGCCTTTTTATAGGTGAGTTGAATCCATTTACACTAAGGGAATTTAATGACCAGTGATTGCTATCTCCTGTTAATTTAGTTTTCATTGTTAGTAATGTTAATTTGTGCATTTTCCCCTTCTTTGGGATTTTCTGCCTCTGAGACCACCAATTATCTGTGTTTTTGTTGGTGTAGCCAACTTCCTTGGGTTGAAATTTTCCTTCTAGTATTTTCTGTAGCACTGGGTTTGTGGCTAGGTATTGATGAAATCTAATTTTGTCATGGAATATCTTGTTTTGTCCTTCTATGGTGATTGAAAGTTTGCTGGGTATAGCAGTCTGAGCTGACATCCGTTGTCTCTTAATGTCTGCATAACACTTGACCATGACCTTCTGGCTTTCATTTTCTCCAATGAGAAGTCAGGTGTAATTCTGATAGGTTTACCTTTATATGTTACTTGACTTTTTTCCTTTGCAACTCTTAATATTCTTTCTTTACTCTGTATGTTTAGTGTTTTGATTATTATGTGGCAGGAGGACTCTTTTTTTAATCCAGTCTATTTGGTGTTCTTCTTGTATATTCATACTTCTTGTATATTCACAGGCATATCTTTCTTTTGGTTGGAAAAGTTTTCTTCTATGATTTTGTTAAATATATTTTCTGTGCTTTTGAGTTGCACTTCTTCTTCTAAACCTATTATTCTTAGATTTGGCCTTTTCATGGTGTCCCATATTTCCTGGATATTTTGGGTTAAGTTTTTGTTAGATTTAATGTTTTCTTTAACTGATGGGTCTATTTCCTCTATTGTATCTTCAGTGCTTGAGATTCTCTATTCCATCTCTTGTATTCTGCTGTTCATGCTTGTGTTTGTGGTTCCTGATCGTTTTCTCATGATTTCTTTTTCTATAATTCCCTTGGCTTGTGTTTTTTTATTGTCTCTATTTCAGTTTTCAAGTCTTGAATAGTTTCTTTTGTATGTTTGATTGCTTTTTCTTGGTTTTCTTTAAGGGATTTGCTGATGTCTTCCAATTTTTTGTTTGTCATTTCCTCCATTTCTTTGAGGGAATTTCTCATTTCCCCTTTAAGAGTTTCAAACACTCTTCTGAAGTTATTTTTTAGGTCATTTTCTTCTGCTTCATCTATATTTGGTTGTTCAGGTCTTGCTGTTGTGTGGTCTTGAGGTTTTACTGGTGTTGTGTGGTCTTGAGGTTTTACTGGTGTTATGTGGTCTTGAGGTTTTACTGGTGTTGTGTGGTCTTGAGGTTTTACTGGTGTTGTGTGGTCTTGAGGTTTTACTGGTGTTGTATGGCTCTTTGTGCTGTTGCGTGTGTTCTTACCTTTTCTACTCATCTTTTCCTCTCATAGGTGTGGTTGGGGCTGTCTGAGATCCTGTTGATTAATCTTCTAGGTGCCAGTGAATGCAAAGCTCAGATGGTTGTTCCTCGTGGTACAGTCAGTGCCACAGTTCTAGTTACCCCATTGGTCACTCCATGTTCCTGGAGATAGCTCAGTGCTCCTAGGGGCTTTGCTCTGCTCCCTTGGAGTTTGCTGCTTCAGGCCTACTTTGACCTATGTTACCAGCTTTGACTTGTTTCTTTAAATCCTGGTCTGAATCCCCTCCTGCAGAGGTCCCTGGCTTGGAATTGGTCCTGCAAAGGTCTCTGGCTCTGGTCTACTGCCTTGGAGTTCCCAGGTTCAGGTGTACCCAGAACCGCAGAAGACCTGGCTCAGGTTTACTCCCTCAGAGGTCCCAGATTCACACTTAGATCCCCCAGAGGTTTCAGGGTCCTGCCTATTCCTTTTGATGTCCCAGACCAACGCCTGGATCCACAGAGGTCCTGGCTAAGGCCTACTCCCTCTGAGGTCCCAGACTCAAGCTTGGCCCCACAGAGATCTCTGGTTCCTGCCTATTCTGTCAGAGGTCCCAGGTTCATGCCCGGATTGGCAGAGGTCCAGGCTTAGGTCTAATTCTTGGAGGTTCTAGCCAGACCCACAGGGGTCCTGGCTTAGGTCTACTAACTTGATGGTCCTAGATTCATGTCCACACCTTCAGAGGTCTCTCCTGATGCATGTGGAAACTGTCACAGTTAAAATAGGGAGCAGCCTTCCTCACTCTCAATTCAGAGGCTTTCATTTTTCTGCTCATTCGTCTTTTATTCATCTACCCATTCACTGACCCACCGCCATCATCCATATCATCACTGTAGCCATCTACCCTTCCATCTATTATCTGTTGTTTACATGTCCAGTCACACATCTGTTCATTTACTCAGCCATTCCACTCTTTTTCCTCTTTAGATGGTGAGGACTGAGCCCAGTACCTCACACATACAAAGTGTGTCCTCTACTGCTAAGTCCCTGTGACATATATATATATATATATATATATATATATATATATACTAATCTATATATATAAAGATTAGAATGCTTATGTAGTCATGCTCATAGCAGAGGCAATCACAACACGTCAAAACGAGGACAACTAACCGTGTGTCCATAAATGAAGGAAGGGATAAACAAAATGTGGTCTAGACATCCAAAAACGTCATCCAGCCTCAGAAAGGAAGAATGTCCCGACAGATACTGCAGTGTGACTGAGCCCGGGGAACACTGTGTTAAGTAAAACAAACCAAAAACAAAGCAGCACATTCTGCAGAGTCTGTTTAGAACAGGTATTCAGAGCAGTCAAATCCACGCAGTCAGAATCAGGATGGTGGTGCCAGGGGCAGCCGAGGAAGATGGGGCAGGGAGGGCGGGGCAGTGTATCACTTTAATATTGTTGTCACGATGGCAGCAGCTGCATGGAGTTGCAGGGAGTTTCAAAATATTTACCGAGATGAGCAATTCTGTGTTAGTTTATGGCCACAACTGGCGTGAGTCATTAAGAGAGAGGACTGTGCACTTGGACTTGGGGTGCCGCTGATCAGGAAGGAGCGGTTTCCCCAAGTGATAATGCTGGTAAGGAAGGGAGGGGCTCCAGCTGAGTGAAACCACGTTCAGTATCAAACGTGGGAGACCCAGAACGCTAGCCAAAGGAGAAAGAATCGGCCCAATGGAAATTCAGGAACTTGAGCCGCAGGGAATTCTGGGTCCGCACGGTAGAGAGGACTATGCCCAGGGAAATGTAGAAAAAGCAAGGGTAGCCGGACGGTGGTGGCACACGCCTTTAATCCCAGCACTTGGGAAGCAGAGGCAGGCGGATCTCTGTGAGTTTGAGACCAGCCTGGTCTACAAGAGCTAGTTCCAGGACAGGCTCCAAAACCACAGAGAAACCCTGTCTCGAAAACAAACAAACAAACAAACAAACAAAAAAAGCAAGGGTATAGAGAGCTGAATCAGCCTCAGGGTTGAGGTAGAGTCTGCGTTGTAAAAAGAAAGGCCTGGGGTAGGTGGTGGCAACGGTAGCGCACTACAAACCCGGTGATGCAATTGAAGCCTATGTCTAAAAATTGTTCAGATGCCAAATCTTACGCTACCTCTATTTCCAGTGAAAGGAGAGCTGTAATAAGATTTATAGAGTTATTAACTATTTGTTGAATGTTAAGAGCTGTCAAGGCCTTGTGTATTTAACACTGGAGACAGAGGAGAATAAGCAAGGCAAAGCCTGCCCAGCAGAGCTGCCCTTTGCACAGAGAAAGGCAGTAAACCAAGAAACGGAAGCTCACCTTTTGTGTGAGTACCGTGAAAGGTCAGGGTGAGGTGGATTGTTTGAGTGGATGCTGTCAGAATAGGTGGTGGTTCTTTTATTTTTATTTTTAAATGGTTCATGATGTAAAATGTTGATTTTATCGTCCATAGTATATAAGCATTTATATTTTTTTAAAGATTTATTTAATTTATTCTTGTTTTTTTGTATACAGGTGTTTCGTCTGCATGCATGTGTGTGCACCAAGTGAATGCCTGGTGTCTACAGAGGCCAGAAGAGGGCGTCAGGCCCCCTGTGACCTGAGTTGAGATGGTTGTGAACAGCCATGTGGGTGCTGGACTCACACAGGTCCTCTGGAAGAGCAGGCAATGCTCTTTACCACGGGGCCCCTCTCCAGCCCCAGGGGAGGTTCTTAACTTACTTTGCCAGTCTGAGAATCTGACCAAGGTCATGGACCCTTTCTCCCTGACCACCGTGTGCATGTGATTCTAGGGACCACGTAGATTTCTGAAGCCCACCTCTGAGGGGATATGGATGAAGGTTAGGGACCTGCCTTTATTGTTTCCTATAGCTTTATGGATTACAGTATGCTTTACATATTGCAGAAGATCCTCTGTGATCCACTGCCTGCCCATGTCTCCAGCTGTTATGTCCAGTCATGCAGACCACAGGTACTTCCGGTCCTGGAACACGCCTTCTGTGCTCTCACACCGCCCTCCAGCCATGCTGCTGCAGGGACTGCTGCTGACCCTTGCTGGTTGTCCCTTTTGCTCTTGTCACTGCTCTCTTTAAAGGGACCAAGTCAGACTGCCTTACTTCACAGCCAGAGCATCTGTCACACTGTAACTGTTTATGTCATCTGTGTCATTTACCCACTCAGTAGTGTTTATTGAGGACCTACTATGTGTCGGCCCAGTCCTGGGCACAGTGAGGGCCAGGAGACATTAGCATTATTCTCAAAAAGCTTATATGTTATGGGAGATTATAGGTATTAAAGTATAATTATATAAACATAATTCAAAAATTGATACACGTGTTGGAAGGATGTAGGGGTGCCTTGGATAGCATTTAGGCTAGGGATGGAGGCAAGCGAGGAGCCCCATGGAAGAGATTGAAAATGGGACTAGAAGTTTGCGAGAGCGGCTGGTGGAGAGGAAGGGCCCTGCACAGCGCCCAGATGCAGGGCTCACGTGCACGCTTGCCTTGGTTGACCTCAGGCAGAGCGGGCATGCCATTCACATTTGTATTTCTAGCAGCTGACACTGAGCAGGCACAGGGAATGAATAAGGGGTTGGGAAAGAGTTTTCCATGCACGATTACTGGGCTCCGCTACTAGGTGGCGGAGAGGGTTCTTTTGATGGGGAAATGAATTCTGTTTCTTTCAGCCCAGGTGGTGTGTTGAACACCTGGATGAAATGCAAGAAACACAGAGCCTGTTAAGTTGGGGAGAAATGGTCCAGGTAGGAGAGCTTTTTAAAATTATCTTCAGGCAATATTCAGGCCTGTGCACTATTTATTGGGATGAAGCGAAATTCACACAGCGTAAAACTAACCATTATGAAATGAACAGTTTGGTGGTCGTTAGCACACCCAAATGTTATGTAACCCCCACCTCTAATTCCAAAACATTTTATTATTTCCAAGGGATGCCCCCCAGATACCCATGCACAGGTTTTAAATTCTCTAAGAGTGGGGGCTGCTAATCTGTCCTCTCCGTGTCCCTACCGCTTAAACAATGTTTGCCTGGTGTTTGCTGAATGCACGAATAACTTCCCAACCCCACACTCACCTGAAAAGATTTTCCAGTTGCCTAGAGAGCTTTTCTTAATGATATTAATACATCTGGATGCCATTAAAACTTATTATCTTAGTACTATGTAATACATATATAATATGTAGTCACATTGGTGTGTGACTTCCAGAGAACTGGACTTTCCAGGATCAGAGTGTCAATGAACAGTTTTTTTTTCTTCCTCTCACCTCAAATCTCTGAGTTTGCTACAAACCAAGATATTTGCCAGAAGTTGGTGCCTAGAAAGACCTGTCCTAATTTAACTTGTCTTTCTCATAATTAATGGCTCACTTCAATGTCTGAGACCTATAGACATTGGGATCAACTGCCAATGGGAGTAACGTCAGAGGGAGAGAGGGCTGCTGGCCCGGGGGTGGCCTGAATATCATCACTTATTGATGTGTCCCCGCCCCGTCCCTCTCTCCAGTGATGGTTAAAATAAATACAGGTACATCGACTGAATACCAGTTTGGCTATTTTCATCTGCAGACTCTTGGAGCAATTTACCTAACCTTACAAGTCCTAGTGCCCATGACAGGAGAAAACAAGGATGGCCACTGTGAAAACCAAAGAACCATTTGTGCCTAGGTCATGCCTGCCTCCAGCTCTGTGAGGGCAAGAGCATTCCTGAGAGCCCCTCATCTTTGAGTCCATGAAGGTGACCTTGATGACGTCAGTCCTGTTCTTGAGCACTGCATGTATATTTCACTGGGTGTGAGATGCCTTTGATGCGCGGAATCATCTGCCTTAGACATGATTGACCCCACTTTGTAAGCGAGGAAAACAAGTGCCTGCAAAGTTAGGTAGCAAGTTCTGGGCTCCTTCTCTTGTTCAGGAGAAGACATAATTCTGACTTAATGTGCCTGAATGCTAGGCACTGGTGGGCTCATGGGAAGGAAAGCTAGGGATGTTGCAGATGTGTTACCCCATGCTTCTTCTGCAAAGTTAGCCTGGGAATTGGTTTCTAGAAGTCCTTCCTCTGCAGGATGCTCTGGCCTGGCCTGGGCTGCAGGGCCAGCACAGCTCTTGGCTCACTGTGTGTGATCTGAGCCCAGGCTTGTGGCTCAGACACCTGTCCAAATGTCCAGGGTTTGATGAAGTCTTGGAAAGAGATTCTCGGGCATCCTCTTGTCTGTATGCTTTATTCTTTTGATTCAGGGTCTTACCATATGTTTAGCCTAGTCACCAATCACAATCCCTTTGACTCTGTCTCCTGAGTGCTGGGATCAGAGATGTGTCACCACACCCAGACATCTCTCACACTTTAAAAGGGGTTCAAAGCACATTGCAAATTGTCCCTTGTTGTCTGAGGGGGCTTGGTTCCAGGATCCCATCAATATTGAAATTCAAGTCCTTTACATACAAAGGCACAATTATATAATTATGAACACAACCCATGTATGTCCTCTCGTGCTTTAAATCATCTCTGGATTATGTGTAGCACTGACTACCATGTGCAAGCTATGTAAAGCTGTTATACAATATTGTCTAGGGAACCACAAGGAAAACAGCCTGTACAAATTCAGCACAAAAGTATTTCCATCTGTGGTGGGTTGAATCATTTAGATGAAACTTAGGACAAGGAAATGCCTCTGGCGAGACCCCTTTTCTCCAAGTCTGTTTTTTTTTCCTTCTTCTCATTCCGTTGCACCGCTCCTGAAGATGGCAGGCTGTGGAGAAGTCAGGAACGGGTGAGTTTGCTGCTGGTGACCAAGATTTATATTGAGTTTACCACAGCGATCTCATCCTCCTGAGAATATTCTCCAGGAAACCAAAACTTGGCTGAGTTCTCTGAAATGTCCTGCACTCATTTTTCACACGGAGAAGCCATGCTCACAGAAACTCCGGGTCTCTTTCAAAGGCACCTGCCACAGATGAGTCACAGAGTGTGCGCCGCTGGCTCCTGGTGTTCTGTGCAGCTCTTCCTTTTCTGCTCCACGAAGGATGTGCCAGTCCAGGTGTGGCAACTGCGCGGGGTGCCCACTGCGGGAGTACAGAGGACTTTTGTGCCAGGAGGGCACCACCCCCAGCAGGCCCCTCCCTGCTCACAGAACAGCCTTTACCTGCGGACGGTCACCTGCCAGCAGTCTCTCCTGCATCTTTGCTGGCTCCTCTTTCAATGGGTCACAAGGGGAGAGGCTTCTTGAAGGTGCAGTGAAGAGCAGCAGCGACGGGGGCCCAGCATTACTACCACGGGTCCCCTCCCTCGGGGCTGATCATTAACTCAAAGGCATTATAAGGAGTGAGCGCCCCGGGGAGCCAGTGAGCCAGAGGGACTCCTCGCCACCGCCATGGACATTAGCACCTTGAGCCCCGCGGTCACCACCACAGATTCACCCATACCGTCCTATGAGCGCATTCGCAATGCGGCTGACATCTCAGTCATTGTCATCTACTTCGTGGTGGTCATGGCTGTTGGGCTGTGGGTATGTGCGGGTCCTGGGACATAGACTGAAGGGGCCAGGGCTACTGTGTGGCATGAGCAGATGCACAGAGATGCCATGGTTTCACTGAACCACGAAAGACCAAGATGGGCTTATAGGTCTAGAGAAGGGAGTGGGAATGTCCCGGAATGCTAGGGAGGAGTTTAGAGCGTTCGTGTGTGTAGGAAAGTGAAGGGTCCCAAAGAAAGGTTCAGGAATATCCTGAGTTGGCTGTGTGGGGGGATTCAGAGGACCACAGAGTCTAGGATAGAAGGTAAGGGACAGGTCTTGACCTCTTTCTTTGCTCATATTCTCACTCTTCCCACTCCTCCACTGGACTTTGGGAGCTCAGCCCCGTGCTCTGCTGCGGTCTCTGCGTCTGTTTCATCAGTCGGTTGATGAAGGTTCTATAGTGACATTTAAGATAGTCATTAATCTGATTGCAGGGCACGGTCAGTTCGGGCACCCTCTCCTCTATTGCTTAAGGATTTAGCTGGGATCATCCCTGTAGATTCCTGAGAATTTCTCTAGTGCCATGTTTCTTGCTAACCCCATAATGACTCCCTCAATCAAAGTATCTCTTTCCTTGCTCTCATCTCTGTCCTTCCTCCATCTCAGCTATCCCGTTCCCTCAAGTTCTCCTCCCCCTCTACTTCTCCCTCCTCTTCCCATTCTGCCCTCACTTCTCTCCCACCCTCATGCTCCCAGTTTTGTCAGGCAATCCTGTCTATTTTCCCCTTTCCATGTGGATCTATGTATGTTTTTCTTAGGGTTCACATTGTTACTTAGCTTCTCACCCACCAAAACAGTTTACCTAAGCTAACGGGAGCTTATCAACTCCAGCCGGAGAGAAAAGAAACCAGCAGAGGACCAAACTAGACCCTCTGAATGGGGATGACAGCTGTATGAATGGGGCAGATTGTAGGGCCACATTTTGGGAACCCATTCTCTTTGGATGGATACCTTATTCAGCCTAGATATAATAGGGAGGGCCTTGGACCTTCTCCAAAGCACTCTGAGGAGTGGATAGGGGGTGGGGTGGGGAGTAGATGGAGAAATGGGAGGATGGGGGAGTGAGAACTGGGATTGGTATGTAAAATAAAAGTTTGTTTTCTTTTTAAAAAATAAATTAAAATTTTTTAAAGAAGAATTTAAGGGACAGGAAAATGGACTGCTAGGGCTGCAGGGAGGGGCGCAGGGCAGGTGGGTACTGTCCTACCTCCAAAGAATCCAGTTTCCAATGGGAAAGAAACAATTTAGAGCCAGAACGGTGCAGCCTCTGCATAGCAGGTGCATGAGGCAGCCTATGGCTGAGCAGTGCCCCCTCCTGGGGAAGGGTTAGCTTTGTGTGGTGGGATTCTAGAGGACCTCTGGGGTTAGCCATGAGGAAGGAATCGGTGAGCAGAGTGACCTGGTCCTGGGGAGACGGAAGTACATGCGTCTCCTCTTGGGACGCAGGGGACACACCAAACCAGAGAAACTTGTTCTTCAAAGCCTGGAACTTGGAAAGTTCATTTATGATGCTAGATACCTAACAGCCAGACAGAGCGTGCGAGGTTTTCACCCACCTTTAAAGTTGAATTTGCTGTGAAGGCAGCTGTGGGCTCTTGAGTTATGAAAGGATGGTCGGCATTAGCCTTTTTATAGACATAGCTGTATCAGGGGAGGATGGAAGGGAGCATGGACTCTTTTGTTTTGGAATTGTAGAAACCACATATAACAGAAGAACTTCTGGGTGTCACTCTTGGGTCAGCGTGGCTGACTCTTCATCACTACACCAGTCTTTCTACCAGAAGCAGGTGTCTAGAATACTCACCTTTAGTACTTGTTCTCATACAGATGAACTAGATGATGAAGAACGAACTCCCCCTGTCAGCCTCAGTTTATCCTAGTATAAAATGGGCATGTTCTTAGGATCCCCTCTCCCAAATACTGTGATGTGAATCTGAGAGGTCTTGATTCTAGGAAATTTTTTTCAGGTGTCTTGATCCTTACCTTGACACTAGGCCCTCAAGCATGGTTCTTGCTTTCTGCCTTTCCCCTCCAGTTCCGACTGGCAGATGTCGGAGCCAAGATGTGAGTCCGCCATTTGCTAGTTACACCGCCCCCTTTCCAGGCACTGATCATCTCGCTGCTCTGAGCCAGACTCATTTTAGCCCCCCACCCCCACCCCAGTCCTGCGAGTGTTTACAATTTTTATGGTGTTTGCACTTTTGAAATATCTGTGAACCAGGGTCACTTGTCCTGTTAAAATGCTACTTAATGAGCTGTTAGTATTTGTCTATGTTTAATCTTCTCCTATTAGCCAGTGCTTCTGGACCTTGCTCATTTGACACGATGGATGTCTTCCAGTTAACAATCTTCTTTATCCTACTGAGGTGTTGAGGCTTGAATTAGGGATGGGCTCTCTGAAAGGTTTCTGGGCTGCACAGATGCACCCCAGCCTACTGTGTGCCTCAGCTTAGAAAATCACCCGCAGCTACTGTTCTTCATCTCCATCCCCATCCATGCCAACATTACCTGTGTGGGCTCTGTATTCTTTCTACATTGTTCTTCATTGATTATCTTTGGGCCTTGTCCTATTTCCTGTTTTCTATTTATTTCCCTTTTCTTCACTATTTCTCGTTGCTTCTTCAGGGGGTTTTATATACATCTAAGTTGAATTGCTGACCTTATTCGTACTGGAAGATGCTACCAACCCAAACCAGAACTGTTAAAAACTATGATAAATGGCCAAATCTTGACCCGTAGCCCACTTTTGTATGGCTCATAAACTAGGAATAAATGCTACACTGTCATTGTGAGTTACAAATGTAATAGAATAAGGCAAAATAAAAATAACATGCGGCAGAGAACCCATAAAATATGAAGTACCCAATATCAGACCCAAGTTCTTCTTTTTAAAAATTTATTATTATTATTATTAATTTATATTTTATGTATACAGGTGTGCTGCCTGCATGCATGTATATGTACCACACATGTACAGTGTCTTATGAGTTCATAAGAGGGTGTCAGGTCACCTTGAACTGAAGTTATAGATAATTGTGAGTCGCCACGTGAGTGCTGGGAATTGAACCTTTGTCCTCTGGAAGAAATCAGTGCTCTTGACCTCTGAGTCATCTCCTCAGCCCTCAAACCTATTTTATTTTGGCCTAATCAGATGATTGCTTGTCATTAAGACCCTTGCTGTTTGCATCAGTAGGGTCATTGCTGCCTGAGTTGGAATGGCCTTTGAGTTATTAGCATCGTTGACTTCTTGTGTTGGCATGGCCCCAGGGAGCCCAACCTTTGCCTTTTATTAATGAGGGTCGAAATGGGTAGCCAGAAGTCATTCAGACAAATCGGCACCAGACAACTAGAACTCAGAGCTTATGACACAAAACCAATGCTAGCCTTCCTTTCTCCTCCCTCAAGACACTGCCCTTCCTGGAAACCCTCTTCTCTGTCCCTGCTCCATCTCTGAGTGAGAGTGTCCAGATGCTCTCATGTCCCCCTTTCCTCATGAGCGCATGAAGATGGCCTAAAGTTACTGAGTCCAGTCCTCTTCCTTCTGTACTCACACATCTCTCCATTGGACATTTGAGAAAATAGTTTTCACAAGTTACCAACAGCTTTACCTAGAACATTCCAGCGGAAACTCTCCCCTGGGACCCAGTTTCCATCTCTGGACAGTCCTGGAAGAGAAGAAATCCTCCCAGTATCAAATTCAAGCCACTTGTCCTCAGTTTCTTATATTTCATCTGACTGTGACCTATGTAGGCTGCTCTGGACATGACTGTCCCATTTCATGTATCAGGAAACTATAAGCCACACCTGAGGACCCAACACCCTTGTTTCTTTCCTTCCTTCCTTCCTTCCTTCCTTCCTTCCTTCTTTTCTTTCCTTCTTTCTTTCTTGTGCTTGTGTGTGCATGTGTGTTCTCTACACAGCCCTGGCTGTCTCAGAACTCACTCTGTAGGTCAGGCTGGCCGCAGACTCACAGAGACTCACTGCCTCTGCCTCTGTTGCCAAGCACAATCTACTTCATGGCTTGATGGGGCAGATAACACCCAGCTCATGAGTGATTTGGTGAACAACTGTCAAGCATTCAGTTTCCATTAAGGGCCAATAGCAGACCGAGAGCTGTCTCTCAAAGGGAGAATAGTTGTCTGCAGATAATCATAATGCCTTTCTTCAAAATTCCAGGGGCTCTTCTGTGATTCTCACATGGGGACTTACCAAACAGCATCCCTATCTGTCATAGACCCCTCAAGTACCATTGGGTCTGCTGGACCATACGGTCCAAGTGGTACAGCAGTCTGCACAGCAGCCTGCACCTGTTGAGCCATCTCCTTGTTCCAGGCTCCACTCAAAGCTCGCAATTTTCAAAGCTTGAGTAGATGGACCAGAGCAACACACCCAAGTGAGGAATGTGCTGTCAACAGAACCTACATAGGCCTATTAAGCATCGTGCTTCTTTCTCGGTTATGGGTGGGGCCAGGTACAATAACTTAATCTTTCACCTTAGAAAAGGGTTATCTCTACATGCCCCGTACCCCTGGACTCTTGGAAATTTCATTGAGATAGAGGCCTCTTGAATTTTGGTTGGACATTCTACATCCTCTGATGTACATATGCCTTATCAATATGGGTCCATTGAGCATCATGTGATAATAGAGTAGATCAGTGTGATATTTTATAGAAAAGATGGATGATCAAGATCTCCCTGAACTAAGTTATGATTCAGCAGTGCTGAGGGCTGTGCAGATGGTGGAGATCTATTGGGACTGGAGACTAGTGTGAGATTTTTGGAAAGAATGTGACTGTTTTCTGCCCTTGTCCCAAGAATCAGCCTGACACTAAATTGAAAAAAAAAATGGTAATGTAATTTGGTTCAGAGAGGAGATTTCAAGCCATCCCGATATCGACTCTGATGTTCCGATGTTTGTTGGCCATCGCTCTTATGCAGGTCTACATTTTAAAGGAGCAAGTAGGGCAAAAAGAAATACAACATGTGCAGTTTAAGTGAAAAGGAGCACCAGGAAATTCAATGCTGCAGCCAAGGCCTGTTCTGAAAGAGATAAGGAGAGGCTAATATAATATGGATGCTAATAAAATACAGTAAGATAAAGGAAAACAAACAAATCAGAATAGGACAGAATAACCACCATGAAAAAGCCAAAGAAAAAGCACACAAAACGCACATGGACATAAAAGCACACAGGGATCCCCTAAAAACACAAAACTGGAAGACACAATACATAAGCAAAGGACCTGTGGGTAGAAAAATGCCTGACATAACATTGTGAGACCAAGACTGTCCAAACTTGCCCCTGAGCTCATTCTGTGTTGGCATCCACTGCTGGGCATGGCCCTGCCCTTAAGAGTGGTTTGTTTCCCCAGTGAGACCCCCTTGGAGGAAACTAATTGTTCATTTGCAGGTGGCTATCAGCTGTAGACAGCTTCTGGGTTGGGGGTGGGGGCGTGTGTCCACTCCTCCTTTCAGCTCCAGGGCCATCTGCTGCAGACCTGTGCAGGTCGTGTGCGCTGCCTCAGGCCTGTGAGTTCCTGTGTGTGCCAGCCTTGTGTCTAGAAGGTATCGAGGGCCAGCAGAGTCCACTTCTGACTCCCTGCCAAGGCTCAGGACAGATGCCTCAGCGCAGCAAAGGACTTAGAATCTAATTCTTAGACTAAATGAACTCACACATTTGCTCTTAGAATCATGTGTTTTTATTTTCTCCCTGCACTCTTTTTGTTCTGCAAAGTTTCTAGTTTTTACACACACACAAAACAAAGACAGTTCTCTGATAACGTAAGGTTACAAACCTAGTGTCTCTCTTGGGGTCCTAATGCAGATGGGAGCTGTCCCAGGAGACTCAGTTCAGGGAAGCGTGGTTAGGAAGACACCCACCGGAGCAGCACTAGGAGGCAGAAAGATTGATTTAATAGGCTCTAAATTATGAAGAGCATTCGTACAAAATAGCACATTTCTAGGATTAACTATGGGTTTGTAGTGATAAACGCGGTGGGGCTGTGTCCCCGGCACCCGGCCGCCTCATGGCTAGCTTATGCTCCGAAATAATTACATGGAAACTGTATTCTTTTAAACACTGCTTAGCCCAATAGCTTTAGCCTCTTACTGGATAGCTCTCACATCTTGCTTTAACCCATTTTTAATAATGTGGGTAGCCCCACGAGGTGTGGCTTACCAGGAAAGATCTTAACCTGCGTCTGTCTGGAGTGGGAGAATCATGGCGACTGCCTGACTCAGCTTCTTTCTCCCAGCATCCTGTTTTGTCCTATCAGGGCCAAGGCAGTTTCTTTATTAATTAACCAATGAAAGCAACAGATAGATACAAGACCCACCTCCATCACGGGTTAGTGACAGAAAATGCAAAGGGGAAATGGGTAGGTGCAGCAAGTGGATGGCTTTCTTTAGGGTTAGCGCTGAGTGTCAGCTGGGCTAGCTCTTTCCCAAGTCAGCTATGGGAGAATTAGGGCACTTGATCTCAAATGAGCTTGCACTTCACTTTATGTCTGAAGGTCCCAAATGTGGCCCTTATGAAAGACTCCTTTCCTGACTGCATGCCCTGCCAAATGGAAGATAGCTACAGGGAGCTGGCTTCTAATGTATCTCAGGGAAGGAAGCGGAGATTTAGCTGTGGGAGTCAAGGTTTTTGACTGTGTGACTAAATTCTCTCAATGGTCTCACAGAGTGGGGTAAGTCACCCAATCAGCCAAAGAACAAGGCAGGGTTTCCAGTGTCTTTGTTCTTGTGGGACAAATAGATCCTGCTATGAAACTTGTCCCAGTATATATCCTATATATCAGAACTACATAACTAAATGAAAGATCATCCTCCTAACCACCCACAGACAAGTCCCAGCCTGGATTTAGGGATTCACTTTGGCTAAGAACTCAATTCAATATAACCCCACTCTGGTACCATAAACTTCATTTGGTAATGAGGAATATCCAGTTGGGTCACTCTGTTATTTGGTGATTTCATTTAGAACCTTCATCTATGTACATAATTCAGGAAGCTTCTATTGCATTAGGTTTCCATATGACCCCTCCAATGGCCCTTAGCTTTAGCTGTCTCTCCCTGTATTCCCTCCATTGCCCCTTCTTCCCTCCAGCTTCCTGTTTGATCCCCTCAGTCCACTTCCCCTTTCCAGCCTCCATCCATCATTATCTCTTCTATTCCCCTTCTAGGGAGACACCTCCCTCACCCTTAGTCCCTTCCTCTCAACCTCACTTCTGCAGTTAAACAAACTCTAGCTGCTTGTTCAACAATTTAACAGCTACCATCCCCATATGAACAAATACATATTTGTCTTTCTGGGTCTGGGTTACTTCACTCAGGATGATTTTCTTCTAGTTTGTCCATTTACCTGAGAATTTCATGATTTCATTTTTTTAATAATGGTTGAGTAACATTACACTGGGTAAATGTACCAACTTTTCTTATTCATTCATCTGTTGGTGGACATCTGGGTTGTTTCCAATTTCCGGTTATTATTAATGAGCAGCAATAAACAAAGCTGCACGAGTATCTCTGTGGTAGATGACACATCCTTTGTATACATGTCTAAGAGTGGTATTGTTGGATCTTTTTTTTAAGATTTTTTTTTTAATTTTTCCATTCAAAAATTTACACTTCCTCCCCTCCTCCCATTCCCCTCCCACTCCCCCACTCCCCCTCCTCCCTTCTTCTCCCTGATTGAGAGAGGGCAGGAACCCTGCCCTGTGGGAAGTCCAAGGCCCTCCCTGCTACATCCAGGCCTAGGAAGCTGTGCATCCAAATAGACTAGGGTCCTAAAAAGCCAGTACATGCAGTAAAAACAAGTCCCAGTGCCTTTATCAATGGCTTCTCAGTCAGCCCTCATTGTCAGCCACAATCAGAGAGTCTGGTTTCATTACATGCTCGTTCAGTCCCAGTCCAGCTGGATTTGGTGAGCTCCCATTAGAATAGACACACTGACTCAGTGGGTGGACCAACTCCTCGCGGTCCTAACCTCCTTGCTCGTCTTCTCCCTCCTTCTGCCCTTCAACTGGACTTTGGGAGCTCAGTCCTTGCTCTGATGAGGGTCTCTGTCTCTATCTCCATCCGTCGATGGACGAAGATTCTATGGTGATATTCAAGATAATCATCAGTGTGATAGTGGGACAAGGCCAGTTCAGGCACCCTCTCCTCTGCTGCCCAAGGACCTAGCTGGAGACAACCCTATGGACACCTGGGATCCCCTCTAGAGCCAAGTCTCTTGCCAACCCTCAAATGGCTCCCTTAATGTAGCTATCTTCTTCCCTGCTCCTATATCTGCCCTTCCTCCATCTCCACCCTACCACTCCCCCAAGCTCTCTCCATTCTTTCCCTTCTCCCTTCCCTCTCCCTCTCTCCCCTTCTCCCAACCTCATCCTTACCCCTACTCCCACCTCCGTGCTCCCAACCTTTGCCCAACAATCTTGTTTGCTTCCAATATCCAGGAGGATCTATATATGTTTTTCTTTGGGTTCATCTTGTTATTTGGCTTCTCTAGGCTTGTGAACTATAGGCTTAATGTCCTTTGTTTATGGCTAGAGTCCACTAATGAGTGAGTACATACCATATTCATCTTTTTGGGTCTGGGTTATCTCACTCAGGATAGTGTTTTCTATTTTCATCCATTTGCATGCAAAATTCAAGATGTCATTGTTTTTTTTTTTTTTTTTTTTTTTTTTACTGCTGAGTAGTACTCTAATGTGTACACTATCTTTATCCATTCTTCCATTGAGGGGCATCCAGGCTGTTTCCAGGTTCTGGCTATTACAAATAATGCTGCTATGAACATAGTTGAGCAAATACTCTTGCAGTATGATTGGGCATGCAAGATATTTTATGTTATTTGAGACTATTTTGATATGTGTTAGTTCCTTAATTTCTTTCTCAGTCCTTTTGTCATTTGTATATAGGAGGGCTACTGACTTTTGTGTGTTAATTTTGTATTCTGCTACTTTGCTGAAAGTGTTTATCAAATATAGAAGTTTCCTGGTAGAATTTTTAGGGTCACTTATATATACTATCTTATCATCTGTAATTAAAGATACTTTGATTTCTTCTTTTCCAATTTGTACTCCCTCAATCTTCTTTACTTCAAGTACTTTATTAAATATTTGAGGAGAGAGTGTACAACCTCATCTTGTTCCTGACTTTAGTGAAATTGCTTTGAGTTTCCCTCCATTTGAGTTGATGCTGGCTATGAACTTGCTGTAAACTACCTTTATTTATGAAGAGGTGTGTCCCTTGTATTCTTAATCTCTTTAGAACTTTTATCATGAAGAGGTGTTGGGTTTTTTTGAAATCCTTTTATATATCTAATGAAATAATCATGTTGCTTTTGTCTTTCAGTCTCTTTATATTGTGGGTTACATTTGTAGATTTACATATGTTGAAGCATCCCTGCATCTCTGGGATAAAGTCTATTTGATCATGGTGGATGATCTTTTTTATGTATTCTTGGATTTAGTTTACAAGTATTTTATTGAGAATTTTTGCACCTATGTTCATGAGGGAATTAGTTTTTAATTCTCTTTCTTTGTTTGGTCTTTATGTGGTTTGGGAATCAGGGAAAATGTGACCTCATAAAATGATTTGGTCAATATTCCTTCTGTTTCTGTCTTGTGGAATTATTATTTGAGGAGTACTGACATCAACTCTTCTTTGAAAGTCTGATAAACTTCTGCACTAACACCATCTGTCCCTGGCCTTTTTTTGGGGGAAGGAGACTTCTAATGGCTGCTTCCATTTCACTAGGGGCTATAATTATGTTTAAATTTGTTTATCTGGTCTTTATTTATCCTTGGTAGATGGTGTATATGAAAAAAATTCCATTTCATTTAGATTTTCTGATTTTGTAGAGCACATGTTTTTAAAGTATGTCCTCATAATTCTCTGGATTTCCTTGATGTCTATTGTTATGTTGCTCTTTTTGCCTCTAATTTTGTGAATTTGGATTTTCTCTCTCCACCTCTTAGTTAGTTTGGCTTTGAGTTTGTCAATTATGTTGATTTTCTCAAAGAATCAACTCTTGATTTTTTGGATTCTTTATATTTTTCCTGTTTTATTGATTTCAACCCTGAGTGATTATTTTTGCCTTCTAATTCTTTTGGGTGTGATTTCTTCCGTTTGTTCTAGGGTTTTCAGGTGTGCTGTTAAGTTATTCATATGCGATTTCTCCAATTTTTTTGATGTAGTTACTTAGTGCTATGAGCTTGCCTCTTGGACCTGTCTTCATTGTTTCTCATAAGTTTGGCCATGTTGTGTTTTCATTTTCGTTCAATTCTAGAAAGTCTTTCATTTCTTTCTTAATTTCTGTCTTCACACATTTTTCATTCACTAGTGAGTTCTTCAGTTTCCATGAGCTTGAAAATTTTTTGTTGTTTCTCTTGTTGTTGATAGCCACCTTTAATCTGTGCTGTTCAGATAGGATGCAGGGAGCTATTTCTGTTTTCTTGTATCTTTCGTGTCTTCCTTTGTGTTCAAGCATGTGGTCAATTTTGGAGAAAGTTCCCTGAGCTGCTGAGAAGAAAGTATGTTCTAAGCTAAGTAAGCTAGTTCCAAGGCTTCAGTTTCCCTGTCCATCAAATGTAAGCGAGCACCTATGAGTTCCTTCGTGTGAATGCACTGAGGCTTTGGTGGGAAGGGGGCGGCAGATAAGGAGTGAAAAGTGCTTCAGAAAGTGGAATGCACACAAGGACATGCCCGTGGGAAGGGGTATGTCCTTCTGTTGGCACAGTCGCTCTTCTACTTTCCTGTTAAAGGTTTGACCCTCTCTCCCTCAGGCAATGTTCTCCACTAACCGCGGGACAGTTGGAGGCTTTTTCCTGGCGGGTCGAAGTATGGTGTGGTGGCCGGTAAGTTTCTCTGAAAAAAACTTTTCTTTTTTTATTATTTACTTTTTGAGATTATAATATAATTACATCATTCCCCCCTCCCTTTTTTGCCTCTAAACACTCCCTCTTTGCTCTCTTTTAAATTTATGGCCTCTCTTCATTAATTGTTGTTACAAGTTTATGTATGTATTTATATGTATATGCATACATATACTTGTATATACACACAACACACACACACACTCCTCCACACACGTATTCCCAACAATAGCCTGCTTGGTCTGTATAATGTTACCTGCATGCCTGTTTTCAGGGCTGAGTATTTGGTACTGGGTTACCAGTTGGTATGCTCTACCTAGGGAAAACTACTTCTCCTGCTCTCAACACCCCCTAGTTGTTGATAGTTACTTGTGCAGGGTGGAGACCCGGTGGTTTTCACAGCCACTTTGGCGTGTCTATTAGTGTTGTCCTTGTTCAGCTCATTCTAGGCAGTCATGCTGGTGAGATTTCATGGGTGTAGCTTCTGACATTCCTAGGAGAACAATTACAAGGCAAATTTCCTAATCCTACGGCTTATAATTTTCCATTCCCTCTTCTGCAATATTCTCTAAGCCTTAGGTACAGGAGTTGTTTTGTAGATGTATCCCTTAGAGTTGGGCTTCACAACTCTGTATTTTGACTGGTTGTGTTTTTCAGTAATGGTCACCATTTATGGTAAAGAGGAATTTTCTTTTTTCTTTTTCTTTCTTTCTTTTTTTTTCTCGAAACAAGGTCCCTGGCTGTCCTGGAACTCATTGTGACCAGGCTGGCCTTGAACTCTCAAAGGTCCCTCTACCTCTGCCTCCCCAGTGCTGGGATAAAAGTGTGTGCCACTACAACCTCCTGGCTAAGAGGACTTTTCTTGATGATGGTGAAGACTGTACTCACCTGTGGGTGTGAGGACAGCTATCGAGAACTGTGCTGAGGCACTGGCTGCTTTAGTAAAGCTGCAGGTCTTCCCGCAGTGTCCATGACGTCACCAGCCCTGGAGAGGTGGCGAGGCTTCCAGCACTAGACATACTTTCCCTCCTGTTGAACAGTTCCCGAGTCCAGGTAGGCAGCTCTTGGTTAGCAGTAAGGTGTTTTGCCACTACTACACCCTTAGGGGTATCATATCATATGGGTCATTGTTACGGTTCATAGATTTCATAGGTGTCATAGCTGGGTAGGACTGTCTGTTCCCCTCCTTTGGAAGCTTTCATGAATGAATTCTTCCGGTGCCATAAAAGCTAGTCCTCAGAGGGGGGCATTTAGTCAGTTTCAGCCAGGGGCTTTTGGGCACTATGTCTGAAGTACGTGGTGTCTTAGCAATAGAAACTTACCTTCTACCTGTGGGGGCAACCAAGAGCAATAGGAATAGTCTATGAGTCTCTGAGACAACCTAGCCTATTGGCAGAGGCTGCTCATTCGTTTCCAGCTGCCCAGACCCCAAATAATCACTCTGAAACTGTATTATTTGCAATACTGTTTGGCCAATAGCTTAAATGTATTTCTAGCTAGCTCTTGCATCTTGAATTAACAGATTTCTATTATTTTATATTTTACCACGAGGCTTGTGGTTTACCTGCAAGGTTCCTGCTAGCAACTCATGTCTTCTCCTCTGGCAGCTACATGGTGTCTCACTGACTCCACCTACTTTTCCCCAGCATTCAGTTTATCTTTACTCCTTTAATCTATGACTGTCTGGACTCTTTTATATTGTAACTGTCTATACTGATTTTCCTCTCTCTCAAGCCTATGTACATTTATCCAACACAACGACCCATTCAGAGGTCTTTTCCATCTGGATTTGTCTTCATTGAATGTGTATCTGTTATTATGTTTTGACCAGGAGCACTTTTTTTTCCTTTGAAATGCTAAACAGGAATGGCTAGGACCAACTCCATGGTCCTGCCTGCTTACTCTACGCAGTCCAATATGGCGGAGGCATGTTTGCTGCCTCTGAAAGCCATTCTCTCTGCCCCAGATTGAGGGCCACAGTGGGCATTTAGAGAGAGGCATTTCTTTCACACCAGCCTTTTTGAACACTTGATCTTAGCCCTCTGTATGGCTAGACACTCCGTTCTGCTCCCCAAATGATCTCAAAACAAGGCTGAGAAATGATGGCTTTGAATATGGACAAGGCAGGCTCCTCGCACTCCATTGTGGGTAAGAATCACCCGGAGGGACTTAGTTCTCTAATTCAGTAAGTCTGGGTGGTAACTGAGACGTTGCAGTCTCAAAAGTCCTAGGTGGAGCTGATGAGGAGCAGAAGACTCTGTGAGCAGCTCTGGTTCCAGGAGCCCATTTCTAGGGCTGAGTTGCACATTGAAGGCATAGTCATTGAACGCCTGTCTTGATAGGTGTAATCCCATTACTTTCCAGCCCTAACATTGAGAACAGGGAGAAGTGATGCAGCTGGATGTTTTCCTTTGGGTGCAAGTTGTTCTCCCTTATGGGAAGGTTCATTTGACACCATTTCACTTGTGTCAAACCCTGGAGGGACTGAAGTCAAAATTTTACTGATAGAATCATTGTGCTATAGAAAACTGAATTGGTCTTTATCAGGGAAATAAATTGCAGTGCGAGGTAAGCTGTCCTTGGCAAATGGTCCAAATAATTGAGGGGCAGTTCTTCTGACAGTGATGGGCAGTAGAGGGACGGGGACCCCTGCCCAGGAGTGGTGATGAGAGGGATTTGAAAGATTTGGTGCTGCCAGAGCTGGTGAGATCTCTTTTCATGCCTTGCAGATAGCTGCTATCTTCTGAGTCTTCATATGGCCTCATTGTGTGTGTGCGTATGTGCTTGTGTGTGTGTGTGCGTGTGTGCGTGTGTGTGCATGTGGGGGGGTCATTGGAGAGGAAAGCAGAGTTCTCTGGTACCGTCTCTTTCTTTTATAAAGACACCAATCTTATCACAAGGCCCCACCTGAATGACTTCATTATCCTGATAAACTTTGAGATAATCCTGTCTCCAGAGGCAGGGGCCTGAACAAATTCAGGGGCCTCTGAATAAAGTAGGGTCACCCAGGGGCCTTCCTAGATGGAAGAGCAATAAACCTGGACTGAACAGAGCAAGAGGGACTGTTTGATGCCCCTACACAGAATCAGGAGCTATTTTAAAACCTAGGACTGAGGGTAGACCTGGACAATTCTCTGTCATTTATGCCATAAAGTCCCCTGTGCCCTCCAAGGACAAAGTTGGATAATGGAGTGGTTACTTACCCCAGCCTTGATGTAGATGGGGACAAACAAACAAACAAACACCCAGCCCAGCCTGAATTCTGGTTATTTTTGGATTATTATCTTCACCAAACCTTTGGTCAGAAAGAGGAACATATTTTTAAACAATATAGCCCCTTAGATTCTTTTAAAAACTTAGTACTTTTATTTCTTGAGATTATAATTACATCATTTTTCTCTTTCCTTTTCTCCCTCCAAACATCTCCCAAGCTCTTTTTCAAATTCATGATCTCTTTTTCACTAATTGCTGTTATGCACATATATGTGTATGTATGTTCTCCGCTCAGTTTGTATAATGTCACTTACAAGTTTCCTCTTCTGAATGCGTGGAATTCACTTTGTCAGCCTTGGTTATGCCTTCCCTCATCAAATCCATCAACAAAGACTGCTGCCTTAGTTTTTAAAGCATAGCCTCCCAGTCCCCAGCTTGTCTTTGCATCACCTAGGCCAAGGCGCCATCCAAGCTGCAGAGGTGGCTTCCCCAATATTACACTCCATGCACGAATTAGAACAGTTCATAAAAGCACTTTTTTCTCTTTCTTTCTTTCTTTCTTTCTTTCTTTCTTTCTTTCTTTCTTCCTTCTCTGTCTTAAATTCTTGTAGAGGCTTCCTGTCACACTAAGAATGACATCTACTCCTGTCTTGGCACAAGCCCAGCCCCTCCTGACTTTCCTGCCCACTCTCACGCCACCCTGCCCTGTCCATCACACTCCAGTCACCCTGGTCTTTTCAGGCCTGCACTCATTCCCACTTGGAGCGTGGGTACTGGGAACTGAACTTGGGGTCTCTGCAAGAGCAATGTGTCCTCCTGGTTGCTGAGCCATCTCTCCATGCCCAGGTTGCTATTTTCTCCTTCGGTTCCCATGCACAGCCCCCTTTTCAGTTTCATTCTCCCATCCCCTACTCTTGGGGATTTAATGAACATCTTCTTAATTGTTTGTCAGATATATATGGGTGTTCCTGAAAAGTGCGGTGGTTTTTGATTGTTCCTGGGGCACCTCCAGGACCTTTGTAGAAGAAAAACGGCAATGTGGTGTGGATTTATTTATTTATTTTTTTTAACTTTCTTTTTGTTTTATTGAGAAAAAAACAATTTCCGCCTCCTCCTAGCCTCCCACTCCTCCCCCCCCGGCTCCTCTCCACGTCCCCCCACTCCTCTCCCTCTCCCCCCACTCCTCTCTCCCTCCCTCTCAAGTCTGAAGAGCAGTCAGGGTTCCTTGCCCTGTGGAAAGTCCAAAGTCCTCCCCCCCCCCCCCCCCCCCCCGCCCAGCATCCTGGTCTAGGAAGGTGAACATCCAAACTGGCTAGGCTCCCACACAGCCAGAACATGAAGTAGGATCAAAACCCAGTGCCATTGTCTGTAGTAATGAGGGCGGCGGGGCTGCGTTCTCAGCACCCCCGGCCGCCTGCCCGGCTAGCTTATGCCCGAAATAATTACATGGACACTGTATTCTTTTAAACACTGCTTGGCCCAATCTCTTCTAGGCTAATTCTCACATATTAATTTAGCCCATTTCTAATCATCTGTGTGTAGCACCCCAAGGTGCGCTTACCGGGGAGATTCTAGCCTAGTCCATCCTGGGTCGGAGCTTCATGGCGTGTGTCTGCCCGGGAGCAGGGCATGGCGTCTCTCTCAGGCATCTGCTCCCTAGAGGAGAGCTGTCAAGTCTCTGAGCTCACTTCCCCTTCCTCCCAGTATCCTGTTCTGTTTTCTCCTCCCACCTATCTTCTAACCAATAAAATGGGCCAGGGCAGTTCCTTTATTAGCCAATGACCTTCCTCCATCAATTGTCCTTGGCTTCTCAGCAGCCCTCATTGTTCGCCATGGTCAGAGATTCCGGTTTTATTCCATGCTTTTTCAGTCACAGTCCAGCTGGCCTTGGTGAGCTCACAATAGATCAGCTCCACTGTCTCAGTGGGTGGGTGCACCCCTTTTGGTCCTGACTTCCTTGCTCGTCTTCTCCCTCCTTCTGTTCCTCATTGGGACATTGGGAGCTCAGTCCAGTACTCCAGTGTGGGTCTCTGTCTCTATCTCCATCCATCGCCAGATGAAGGTTCTATGGTGATATGCAAAATATTCATCAGTATGGCTATAGGATGTGGTGAGGATTTAGAGACTAGTTGTCATTAACAGTATCTTGTGTTACTTCTGAGCACATGAAATCCCAAAATTTCATGTCAGGAAACCACACAGAAGGCACCAGCTCTGCACTCTTTCTCGACAAGGAGTCTGGGGTCAGGGGTCTCTATGATCGCCTTCAAGAGCATCTGCACTGACTGAGGACTGTGTGGCCCCACCACCTGGTCTGACAGGATGTGGAGGTGAAAGGCTCAGCCTTGCTTCTGAGCAGACAGTCCCAGGAGGCTCAGGGCACCCTGGTGAGCTGGGGGACTTCCCAGGGCCTCCTCACAGTTAAATCAGATTCAAAAATGACAGACAGATGTGGATGTCGATGTGACCTACTGCTCTTTCGAGCCTCTCTTTGTGTTTTGTTATTTCCCAAGTCCCCATGGCTGCTATGGGATGTGGTCCCACAGATTTCAATGATGAGTCACTTTAGAATTACCCCAGCTGGTCTCTGATTGCTCAAGTGCCTTTGTTTGGCGGGCACGTCTCTTCTTCCGTTGTCCCAGCCAGAGTGTCCTGCTCACCTAACTGTATTTATTTATCACTTTTTGTTTCCAGATCGGAGCCTCTCTCTTTGCCAGCAACATTGGAAGTGGTCACTTTGTGGGGCTGGCGGGGACAGGAGCAGCCTCAGGCATCGCCATGGGTGGTTCTGAATGGATCGTGAGTATCCGTGTCCTAGAGGTAGAAGGAGCTGGTCCTTGTTAAGAAAAAATAAGGAGGGCTAAAGAGATGGCTCATAGGTTGAGAGAACTGACTGCGGTTCTGGAGGTCCTGAGTTCAATTCCCAGCAACCACATGATGGCTCACACCCATCTGTAATGAGATCTGGTGCCCCAAAAACGCTATATACATAATAAATAAATTTTAAAAAAAAGAAAGAAAGAAAATATAAAGAAAGGGCAGGTCCGCCAGTGCAAAAAAAGTCCAATTAGGTCAAATCAAACCAAATCAAAATGCCCATCGTTTTATTAAGTAAGATGCTCTTGGGTGGCCGAGTGGGCGGCCAGGAGACAGGACAGCAGGGAGCCCATGCAAACCCTAACCCACGTGTTTCTCCTCTGGGAGCCCACTTAATTACCCTGTGGGAGTGGTCCTGACCCTCCCCGGGTAGGGGTTAGGACCTGGCATGCTGGAATTTGGAGTCCAGACCAAAGCAACTCCAAGACCTGGGGGCTGGGATGAATGCCAGGTGCTGGGGTCTACGCTCCCAACTTAACAGTCCTCAGTTCCATTTTCATTGCTATAATGAAATGTTGGAGAGAGCTTAACTTTATAAAGAAAATATACTTCTTTAGTCAATAGGGTTAAAGGCTGAAGTTTAAACAGCATGGTACAGGTTCTTGTGAGGCTCCCTCTGGACTGTGGAATGTCAGTGGCAAATGATTGAGGGACATCACTCATTCAGGAAGATAGGATAGAACCAAGACTGGCTTTGTAAAAATCCCCCCCCCCCCCCCCGGAACAGCTGAGGAGTCCCTTTAGAATTACCCCCGTCACTTCTGAACAGTGCTCTCAAGGACGCAAGGATGTCCCAGTGTGCTCCGCCACCTCATAAAGAGCCCCCACCTTTCTACACTAAGGACCAAACTTCCCGTATGCAATTATAGCAGAGTCTTAGCAGGCAGCTCAGTCTGTGTTCAGGGTCTTGAGATCTTATGGGATCCTCAGAAGCACCTGGGTGCAGTAGGGTTTGACTCCAGGAGCATTCACATGAGAGGCCCGTTAGCTATGACAGTCACAGGAGCCCCCTTCCCTTGGTCCTCAAAGACAAGGCCTCCTCTAGCCAAGTTAGGCATTGGGAAATGCTACTGGATCTCCTTTTTCCCTTCCTATTCCATTCCTCCCTCTTTCCCTCCCTCCCTACCTCATCCCTTCCTTTTCCTTCCCTTCTTTCTTTCCCTTCTTCTCTAAGTGGTATTTTATTCTTTATAAACCAGGGAAGAGAAGAAAGAGAACTCAGAACTATAGCTGGGAGTCCATGCTGTGTTGACAGTGGGGAGTCCGGGCTGTGTTGATGGGCAGCATCCTGGGTTCTCTCCCAATGTTGCTCACATGCTTTTGCCATAGGCCATGCCAGTAGCAAAGTCTATCCAAGCCCCTTAGGAAGGAAGGGATAGAGAGGTGGGGATTTTCTATAGCAGTTCAGCATCTCTCGAGAGAAGCAGAGATGTGGACATTTCTCCTGATCTGAGTTTACCTCTTGTTTTGGTTACAGGCCTTGGTTTTTGTGGTTGTGCTGGGCTGGGTGTTTGTCCCCATCTACATCAAGGCTGGGGTAAGTAACCACTCCATTATCCAACTTTGTCCTTGGAGGGCACAGGGGACTTTATGGCATAAATGACAGAGAATTGTCCAGGTCTACCCTCAGTCCTAGGTTTTAAAATAGCTCCTGATTCTGTGTAGGGGCATCAAACAGTCCCTCTTGCTCTGTTCAGTCCAGGTTTATTGCTCTTCCATCTAGGAAGGACCCTAGGTGACCCTACTATATTCAGAGGCCCCTGAATCATCCTCTGAGTGTGTTCTTATGACACACTGCTGTGAGCTCATTACTTCCTCCCCTAGAAGGGAAACAGAGAGAGAAAAAGAACTATGCCCCCCTCTTCATTTATGCACAACATCACCTCCTGTTTTGGAGCCTGTGGCTGACCAGACATAGCTTCATCATCACCTCTTCAGTGATATAGATAAGCACCTCCGCCATGTGAGTGTCTGCATCAGGAGCTAGAGGTGATACAGGACAAGCTACAGACTGTACCTTCTGGAGGCTCACAGAGCTGGTGACAAACTGGTCCCAGAAGACAACAGGCTAAGGCCATAGGGAGCAAAACAGGAAGTGTGGCTGGATTCGCAGAAGGGAAAATTTGAGGAGGCCTGTAGCTACAATCCTTTGTACTACCTGTGTAGAACAAGGTGACATTCACATTTGGATAACTTCTCTGGGGCATTGGCAAGAGAATACCATTGTCTTGTATAGTAGATGCACTATATAGAAAAAATACATACAGACACAGGCAGGGAGACAGACACACACAGACACATGTATTTGCATACACCTTCTCCAGGGCAAGCATCTACCTCCTGGGTTACATCCAGTCATGTGTGTATTATAGAACATGTGTTTATTGGATGCTTTTGATACATTGCAGCTGAATGCTAGGGCCTCCCTACGTCTACTGGACAGGGTATGTGGAGCTGAAATAAGCAAATGGCACCTGGCTGTTTTGTAGACTTCCTGGGCTAACAAGGGTTTGAATCCCTGACCACTCCTGATGCTCTGACACCAGGATAGACCCCATTTATCTGCTTGCCCTGGGCTCTCTGTTCACTTGGGCTCCATTTCATCCTATCCAGGTGGTGACCATGCCAGAGTACCTGCGGAAGCGGTTTGGAGGCAAGCGGATCCAGATCTACCTTTCCGTTCTGTCCTTGTTGCTGTACATATTTACCAAGATCTCAGTGAGTGCATAGCCAGGGGCCTGTGGGATGGATGGGGGAGGGAGGCTGGCCATTGGCTCATCTTCTCACTATTCCAAGAAGCAACCATGCAAACTATGGACTTTGCATGTTAGCCTTCTTGGTCCTTAGGGGAAAGACCTGCTTTCTGCATCAAGGAGCCATGGAGCGCAATGGGATTCCTTGTCCTCCACTGTGTTGTAAGATGAAAATGTATCAGGTTCATGAAAGTTCAGAAAAAGCTTCTCTGAAGAGATTAGAGGAAGGTTGAGATGTCATGTGAGCCGTCACCCCATCCCAGGGAATATATCCAAAGGAAATGGAAGCAGCATGTAAAAGAAATAACAAACTCCCAGGTTTATTGAAGTCTAATTTACAGTAGTCAAGGTATAGAGTCGACCAAACTGCTCGTCAGCAAGTATAGGTGGAAATCTACCACACACACACACACACACACACACACACACACACACACCACTGTTCAGTCTTAGAAAGAAATCTCAGCATTTGACAATTTGGGTGAACCTGGAGGCCGTGTTAAATGAAATAAGCCACGTGCAGAAGATAGATGCTCAGGATCTCATCCTCTTCTACATAGATCCTGAGAGCAGAGGGCTGGATACAGACATCTCATTCAGGGCCGAGCACGCCAGAGTCTCCCACTCTCTGCACGTGCTCCTGCTGTGGGTCTCTGTGTCAATTCCAGCTTCTCAAGAAGCTCTGAGGAGGGTTGGGGGCTGCACCAGTCTGGATCCCAGCAAACGTTCTCTGCACACAAGCTTTACAGCATCGCTGTCGTGCATGATAAACCACTGCAGACTGCTTGACTTTAGCAATGCAATCCTTTGCTGCTCCTGGTTCATTATTTCCTTCTCATTTTTCCAGCAGTCTTATAAGTCAAATCCTGGAGTTCATAGCATTTGCTTGCAGTTCTTCAGCACACACCTTTAACTTTTGGAACCAATAACCTTTATGCCTTTACAACATTTAATAAAAACTTTTAAAATTATGTAATTTAAAAATTCAGATAACTTAATGTTTGGCATGCCCAAAATTTCTCAATCATATAAAAATGTTTTCACAGGGTTAGGACACATTGAACTGATTGCTCTTCAAAGAAAATATTTTAAAGTTTTTAGCATACCACATTTATTTTTCCCTCTTATATTATCCTATGATCTGGCCTACATGCAAAGACTTAAAAATTTGATTGTTTGTCTCCTTATTCAATAAGAAAAATTCATTATAATACTCTGGATTCTAGAATCTTTGTTTTTTTTTTGTTTTTTAGTTTTTCGAGACAGGGTTTCTCTGTAGCTTTGGAGCCTGTCCTGGCACTAGCTCTTGTAGACCAGGCTGGTCTCGAACTCACAGAGATCCGCCTGCCTCTGCCTCCCGAGTGCTGGGATTAAAGGCGTGCGCCACCACCGCCCGGCTTTTTAAAGATTTTTGTTTTTTTTGTTTTTTTTTAGTTTTTGGATTCTAGAATCTTATCAGGGGCATCACTTGCAAGCATTTGTCTTTTCACTTTCTGAACAGTATCCTTTGATGCACAAAGGTTTTACATTTGGTGGAATTACCAACTTTGTACTTGTTGCTCATGTTTTTGGTGATATTTCATAGAATTTGCTGTAAAGTTGAAGAGAATGGAGATTTATTTCCATGCATGCAAATATGAAGGTCAGAAATAATTGTTAGATGTCTTTTCCTATTGTTCTCCACCTCATTTTTTTGAGACAAGGTCTCTCAGTAAATGTGGAGATCACCATTCAGCTAGACTGGCTGACTGCTGGGATCTGCTGTCTCCAACCCCTGTGCTGGGCTTGTAAACCCTTGCGATCCTACCTATTACCTGGGGCCTCGGGATTTAAACTAAGGCTCTTGTGTACACACAGCAAGCATTGTATTTACTGAGCCCTCTCCAGCCTTTTTTTTAAGAGTGTTAACTTTTATTTTCCTGGGCTTGATCTGTTTTGAGTTGTGAATGTAAGGCCAGGTCCATGCATTCTTTTGTATGTGGACACTGAATTCTCCCAACACTGTTTCCCATGAGTGGTTTTGAGCCTGCTGTCACTGGTGAGGGTGAGAGAACATTGTCTTAGGAGTTGGGGCTCACAGCCAGAAATTCTACCCCTGTATACTCCACTTCTCAACACATCCCGACAATGTCCTCAACTGGTAGCAACTTGATTGTTGTCTCCTCATCCTCCTCTGCTCTTCCAGGCTTAGTTTTTAGTTACAAGATGAAAAAACTGGTTATTTCACTAGACCAGCGAGCAGAGCCCTGACTGGGATGTGCCTGAATGCCAAAGAGAGCAAGGCAGGCTTCCTAAGGAGGGAGGCACCACCTGAACAGAGCAGAGGGGATGTAGACAGTGCGGTTGGGGACAGCTTAGAAGGGACAGGACGCTCAGAGGGACCTGTGTCTTGGCGTAGCTGTGAGAGTTGGAGTGCACAGGAAAGGGAACACAGCTGTCGGTTCTGAAGGGCAGATTCGTGAGTCACAGTTGAAGCTGGTGAGGTCTGTTGGCTGTGGTTGCCATGGAAAGGGTTCTCTGCCCTTAGACTGGCATAGGGCGGTCGTAGAAATAAACCAGCGCCAGGGCTTTTGTTTTCTTCTCCTTATCACCTCACCTACTCTTCAGGTTACTGATTAAACCTCCTTGGACTTGAGAGCCCCCAGGTAGCCAAGCACCAGCCCTTGCAGCCCAGCATAAAGGAGGAGCAGGTTCCCCAGTGGTCACTGTTTCCTACACGTGGCAATTGAACGGGACACAGCTGCAGGCTGCTTCTGTTTGTGATTCTGAGGCTCTTGGCTGGAGGCCCTGGCCAATATAATATTTGTTTCACCCGGTGACTAAACAGCAATCCCAAAGTTGTCTTGAAAATGTACATGACGATGTCTTAGTCCTGCTCTAGTTCCCACTGGGGGCTTTCCCCGTCTCTGGTTCTCACCAGTATACTTCAGGGCTGGAGATGTGTATTTTACTCTCCAAACCATGAGAGAGGAAACTTGAGTTCAAGAGATGTCAGGTAATTTTCTCAAAAGCCACACCACTAGGGCTGGGGAGATGACTCAATTAGTAAATTAGTAAAAGCCACAAAGCCTACTGGCTTGGGTTCCATCCCCAGAACCCACACAAAAAGCCAGATGCAGAGGAATGCATCTGTAATCCCAGCCAAAGCCCAGTGAAGGGGACAGGAGAACCGTCTGCAAGCTTGTGAGCCTGCTAGCCTGGAATAGCTGATAGAGAAACAACAAGAGAGATCCTGTCTTTAGAAGCTGGAAGATGAGAACCAACTTGGCACATTTCCCTCTGACTTCCATGTGTGGATACAGGCACACTGGCAAGGACCCATGCAGTCTCACAAGTGTACACACAGCTGGGATACAGACACACAGCTGTGCAGCGCACACAGATGTGCACACACAGCTGGGATACAGACACACAGCTGTCCAGAGCACACAGATGTGCACACACAGCTGGTGTACAGACCCACAGCTGTCCAGCTCTAGGTTCATAGATTGCAGTCTCACAATTCTGTCCTGTATTCAGATGAGATGAAGCCAGAGAATGACGGAAAGGGTAGAGTGTCTCACCGTGTGTCCTAAGCAGATAGACATTCACAGATGAACAAACTGCGGAGAGGGGAAGGGCTCTGCGAGGCTCAACAGGAGCAGAACTGGAATAAGTAATAGGTTTCCCAACACCAAATATTTTAACCTATGTTCTCTTTGTTGTATGAATCTTACATTCCTCTGCAGAGATCAGGTCAAAATTCAAACCTCTGGAGAAATGAAGGGTTTGTGTGTATGTGTGTGTGCATGCACAGAGGGTGTGTGAGACTCATATCCAGACAGGGAATAGTTAAGGACTCGCTAGGAGGGGTTTGGAGGGATGTAGGGATTTAGTAGGTGTATCTCTGGTAGAAGAGGAAGACAGGGAATTGCAGGTACAGGTTAGTAGCGGCAAGGAGACTCAGTTGTGGCTGTCACCTTGTGATCACGTCTCTTTGTCACTCCGTGGATTTTTTTTAATGGTTCACTTGAACACCTGCCGCATCAATCTGAAAGAGGCATTTTGTTCTGCGAGATTTGCTGACGTAGTGTATCTCAATCAAATACGTCCAATCAGTTGAGATAAAGCTTCAGACTTTATGAATCACCGACAGCTGGATGTTTCTATTTCCTGGATCTGTTATCACAGATCGTGACTGCAATAAACTTTTAACAGTAACCCTGGCTGCACATTTTGGGTCTTTGGGTAGAGATAAAAGCTTTTGTGCTTGCTTAATGTTTGATGCTTATGACCTGGACTGTTCACTTTGACTAACAGCAAGAGGGAAGTTTGAGTCACGAGGCTTCTCCATCTGAAACCTCATTGCCAGGGAAAGGGCAGGAAACACTCAATCCCAGGGTTGGGCCAGGTATGGTGGTACACGCCTTTAATCCTAGCACCCAGAGCAGAGACAGGAGGATCTCTGTGAGTTCAAGGCCATCTCAGTCTATATAGTGTGTTTCAGGATAGCCAGGGCTGTGTAGAGAGATCCTGTCTCAATAAAATAAAATAAAATAAAATGAAAATCCCAGGGTTTTAAACCTCTGAGCTGAGGCCAGGTAACCTGTTCAAGGCTGTTACTCTCCAGTGGGAACCACATTTTTTGCTTCCCAAGAGTCCCATGGACAGAGTTCAGCCCAGCTCTCAGACCAATAAGAATGATGCTTGGGTTGAACCCAAACTTTCATCCACTGCTATAACCAAGGTTTTATTGGAAATCCCACAGAGTATAAGCCAATGTGTTTATGTTGTACTGGGCTGTGCTCTTGTCTCAGCCTTTGCCAGAGAAGATAAGGGAGAATGGTTTCCAATACCATTTTTGTGGGTATGTGTGTGTATTACTGGGGAATGAACCCAGGGCCTTGTATATGCTAGGCTATCACAATACCACTGAGCTTTTTAAAATGTTCTTATTTTAAATTAAATTTCTTTGAGACAAATTCTCACCTAAGTTGCCCAGACTAGCCTTGGACTCCGTAGGTCTTGAGGTGATGACATTCCTGCCTCAGTGTCTCTAACAGTTGGGACTCTGAGCCAATGACACCATGCCTGGCTTCCTACCCCCATTGAAAAAGACTGTCTGTTCTTGGCTTTGAAGGACATACTTTAAAATTGTTACTTCAGGTTGGTAGTGCTTAGCAGCACTGAGAAAGTTTCTTTCTTTCTTCCTTCCCCTTCCTTTATTTTCCTCTTCCTCTTTTTTTGTTCCTCCCTCCTGTCCTCTCTTTTAGTGCAAATAAAATCTTAGCAAAGGAGTGATCTGGGATGACCTATGAGACACAGTGAGGATACAGGAGACATTTATACCAAGGCTGGCAGTGTATTCTCTAACTCATCTCCCAAGTTTATAAGTGGAAAAACCCCACCCCAAACATTTCACACTTCAAACGTACAAAGAATAATATGACACATACTTTTTTAATATCTACCACTCAGACTTTATTTATCTAAGCAATTATTTAATAAAGAAACAAATCAGAACTTAGTGGTATCTACCCTTGATCTCAGTCCACTTCTTAAAATGTGAACACTGTCTTGATATAGTCTTCCAGTCTATGATTCCATATTTTCACTATATACATAAACATCTCGTATCAGTTAAGAACCTATTGTTTTATTGTTTCTGCACCATCTTTGAAAGTGTACAGAAATAATGGCATTTAAGAAGAATTTTAGGCAGTGAAAATACCCATAATTCTATAATTTATCTATAACACTTTCATATTTTGGTCTTGTCCATATTATGTCTATAGAGTTACGAGAAGGACATGCACAGCAGCCCAGTATCGGTCAGAGGCAGAGCTCTTGCCTATCATGTACGAGGCCCTGGGTTCAGCCTCCAGTACCATATGGACATGCATTCGTGCATACTTGTGCTCATGCACACACAGACACAGACAGACACAGCACACAGATATAGAAACACACACATGTCTTGTCTTTCCCCTCTTTAACTATTTTTTTTTATTGAGAAAAGGAAAAAAACTTTCAGCCTCCTCTCAGCCTCCCATTTCCCTCCCCCTCCTCCCACCCTTCTTCCCCTCCCCCCACTCCTCTCCCCCTCCCTCTCCAGTCCAAAGAGCAGTCAGGGTTCCCTGCCCTGTGGAAAGTCCAAGGTCCTCCCCACTCCATCCATGTCTAGGAAGGTGAACATCCAAACTGGCTAGGCTCCCACAAAGCCAGAACATGAAGTAGAATCAAAACCCCGTGCCATTGTCCTTGGCTTCTCATCAGCCCTCATTGCTCGCCATGTTCAGAGAGTCCAGTTTTATCCCATGCTTTTTCAGTCATAGTCCAGCTGGCCTTGGTGAGCTCCCAACTATTAAATTATAAGTAATTCCCAGTTTTTATCTCCATAATCAAACTGTCGGAGGGTAGAGAGCTTTGTTGTTGATACCCATATTTCAGCAGAGTATTAAAGAATCACAAAGGCAGACGAACTTTGGCAATGATGACTTTGAAATGTAAGTTTTCTTTATAACATTTGACATTTTTAATTAGAAACTTTTAAAAAGCTTTAAAGCTCCTAGGTTTAATTCAAACAGTTCCAGTTTTGGGAAGGGTCATATACATATGGCCTGGACTATGTGTGCCCCGCTCTCCACTCCAGGAGGGGATATCTGCAGGGTCCCCTGTTCCCCACTCCAGGAGGGGATGTCTTCAGGGCCCTCTGTTCCCCACTCCAGGAGGGGGATATCTGCAGGGTCCCCCATTCCCCACTCCAGGAGGGGATGTCTGCAGGGTCCCCCATTCCCCACTCCAGAGGGGATGTCTACAGGGCCCCCTGTTCCCCACTCTAGGAGGGGATTGCAGGACCACAGGGCATCTGGTGACGGAGCTGTTAGCTCGCTGTGTGTGCATGGCCTCCCAAGACCAGGGTGTTTCTTTCTAATGTATAACTTTCTGTGCTATTTGTTTTAAAATCACATACACAAATTTTTCTAATATTTTCCTAATTTTTTCTTCAAAATGACTTTTGCTTGTGTAGAAAATAGTCCAGAAAAGTGATCATTTAGCTTTCAATATATTGTTTTAGATTTATTTTTAATTGTAATCACATTTTTGTTAAGACCTTTTTTTTATCCTTGAGATTACTTCATCATCGCATTATTTCCCCCTCCTCCCCTCCCTCTAGCCACTCCCCATGTACACACACTTGCTCCCTCTCACATCCATGGCCTCTTCTTTCATTAATTGTTGTGACATGCATATATGTGTGTGTGTGTGTGTGTGTGTGTGTGTTTATTCCTAAATATAACCCGCTCAGTCTGTAGAATGTTACTTGTGGGTGTGTATCAAGACTGATCATCTGGTTTTAGATAACCAACTGGAGTTCTTTACCTTGGGAAAGACTATCTCCTTGCTGCATCCCTCAGTTGCCTGTAGTTCTTGGTGAAGGGCTGTGACCTCATGGGCTCTCTTCTCTTCACTTTCTAATACCTCAAGCACAATGTTGAAAGGAGTGGGGATAGTGGACATCCCTGTCTCATTTCTGACTTCATGGGATTGCTTCAAGCTCTTCTGCGCTTAGGATGATGTTGATGGTGGGGTTTCCATATATAGATTTTATGTTGAAGTATGTTCCCTCTCGTCCTACATTCTCTGGGACTTTTACCATGAAGGCATATAGGATTTTGTCACAGGTTTTTCCTTTATCTATTGAGATGACCATGTGATTTTTTATCTTTAGATATATTTATGTGTCTTATTACATTTATTTACTTGCATATGTTGAACCATTCCTGCTGTGAGTTCTTCAGTTCTACTGTGTCCAGGAAAACTATTTCCATGACATCATCCAGCCCTTCCGGGTCTTATAATCTTTCTGTCTCCTCTTCCACATAGTTCCCTGATCCCCAAGGGGAGGATTTGATGGAGACATCTCATCTAGGATTGAGTAGTCCAAAGTCTCTGACTGTCCTCACATTGTGAGTTGTGGGCCTTTGTATCTGGTACTGCAGACGGCAGCGTCTCTAACCATGGCTGAGTGAGACACTGATCTATGGGCACAGCAGAATGTTACTCGGAGTCCTTTTCCTGCTACCCTCCTTCAGCAGAACGTAGTCTTTGGTTTTCCTCTAGCTCCATGGCCCATCTAGTCTCAGGCTTTTGGCGACTCAACAGTTTCGGGTGTAGGTTCCATCTCGTGGAACGGGGCTCAAATCCAACCTCAGTGGTTGGTTACTGCCACAACCCTTGTCCCACCGTTGCTGCAACACGTCATGCACGCGGATCACCACTGCAGGTCTAAGTTTGTAGCTGGGCTGGTATTTACCTTTGCCCTCTAGTAGAGTGCAGAGTGCCTTCAAGTACCATAAACCCTACCAACAGGACAAAAGCTCTCACTGGTCTCCAGCTCCACTCCTCCATGTCCAATGAGATGTGTAGATGTTTTCTTCTAGAATAGAACCTTGCCATCAGTTTTTGGAGAGAAACCGATAAACAGCCTTGACAGTGGCCTGAGTTGCTCAGGAATTTCCATGGCCCCCTTTGCCTAACAATAAGATGTAACTCGTTCCTGGCACGGAGAATTCACTTGGTAGTGAAAGATGGCTAGTTAGGGTTTTCTCTCCCCCTTTGTTTGGCAACTCCATCTTCATTTCTTTTATATATTATATATTTTAAGAAGCTTTTATGAAGTCAGTTTCTATGTGGTACTACAAATGGCCCTTAGTGATAACTGTCCCTTCCTGCGTTCCCCCTACCCTCTACCCTCCTCTCCACTGAATCCTCCTGTTCCATCTCTCTCTAACTTGAGAGATCTTCCCCCAACACTGGTTCTTTACTCTATACCTAGCCTAATGTTTAAAAGGTAACATCCATGTATAAGGGAATACATACCATATTGTCTTTTGTGGCCTGGGTTACCTCACGCAGGATTTTTTTTCTCCATCTATTTACCTGTGAATTTCATGAATTCCCTTTTAACTTAACAACTGCATATTATTCCATTATCTAAATGTAGCATTTTTTTCTTTATCCACCTTTATCCACCTGTTTTTTTCTTTTATTGAAGACAGATTGTTTCCCCCACATAATACAGCCTGATTCCAGTTCCCCTCCCTCTGTTCCTCCCAGCTCAGTTCTTCTCCACGTCCTCTCCCTTCTGACTCCATGCCCTTTCTGTGCCTTATTTTAAAACAGTCACCTAAGGGATAACAATATAATAGATTAAGATAAAACAAAAATAAACACATTGGAGTAGGACAACACAAACGAACAGAATGAAAAGAGCCCAGGAAAAGGCACAAGAAACAGATATGGGCACAGAAGCCACTTGTTCACACACCCAGGAACCCCAGAAGAACCCAGAACTTGAACCATGATATACATGCCAAGTGCCTGTGGGATAAAATATGAATGACTAAATAAAAATGAAAGGGATACAAATTTAAATGGAGAGACAGAAAAGAAAAAGCCCTGACATGACATTACGAGACAGGGACTCTCCAAAGACGTTGTCGAGTTAATTTTCTGTCAGCCATCTACTGCTGGGCATGCAGCCCACCCTTAGGAGAAGTCTGCTTTCCCAGGGAGGCTCTGGAGACAACTGAATTTTCATTTTAAGTGGTTATCAATTGGAGACAGCTTCAGGGTTAGGGATAGGTCATGGAGCACGTCTCTCAGTTCTAGGACACCATATGCAGACCCGTGCAGGCCTGTGCATGCTGCCTCAGTCTCCATGAGCTCATGTGGGCACATAGATCCTGTTGGTTAGGAGGTCTTGTTTCCTTGGTGGCCTGCATCTCCCTTGGTTTCTACACTCTTCTTCCTATTCTTCTGAGGGTTCCCTAGACCCTGAGTGCAGGGATTGGGTAGAGACATCCACTTTATGATGAAGGGTTTCTTTTCTTTCAGTCACTGCATGTTGTCCATTGTGGATCTTTGTATTTGTTCTCATATACTGCAGATGGAGACGGCTGAGTGAGGCTCTCGTCTATGAATGTATAGCAGAATGCCATTTAGAGCCAGTTTATAGCTATGCTCTTTTAGTAGGAAAGTAGTATTTGGTTTTCCCCAGGTATCTGGGTTATCTGGTCTCATGTTCTTGGTCACCCAAGCAGTGTCTGGTATGGGTTCCATCTTTTGAAGTGGTCCTAAGTAACCACAAGCTCTGTGCCCCTGTTGCACTGGTGTACAGTACTGGCATTCAGGCAGGGCACCCTTACACGTGGAAGGTTTGCAGCTGCGCTGCTGCGCATGCTTCTCCTTTACTAGCAGGTGCCGTACCTTCCAGTACCAAGAACACAAGCCCATAGGGATGAAGGCACTATGTAGGCACTATCTCCCCTTTTTTCAAGATCAGGGCATTGTATAGGTGTTGTCTTCAGTTTGTGGGGAGCAATAGCCTTGGCAATAGCCTGGGTCATTTTGGGGTTCCCATGGGACCCCGTTGGCTAAGAGCTCAATTAGACATAACCCATTTTTGGTACTGGAAATTTCATTTGGTGGCAAGAGAAGTCCAGTTGGGACTCTATATCCCCATTCCTTGGCAATTTTGTTTATATTGCCTCCATGTATGTATGTATATATATATATATATATATATATATATATATATATATAATGAAGATTCTACTATACTGTTTTTCTATACTACCCCTCAAAATACCCCTTTATTTCAGTCGTCTCTCCCTGTACTCCCTCCTTCAACTCCCTCTCCCCTTCCTCTCCTCACTCCTGTTCCAGTCCTGGGGAGATCTCTCTATTCCCTCCAGTCTCTTTCTCTATGCCAGCCTTCTGTGATTCTCTATATTGTAGTTTGGTTATCATTGACTTAACAGCTCACATCCACATATAAGTGAACATACACCATATTTATTTTTCTGGGTATGGGACATTTGCCTGAACACTTGATGGCACACGTGCAGCTGGGGAACCCAGAAGTGCCAGCGCTTGCGGTGGCTAGGTGGCAACTTTGGGTGGTGGAAATTATAACATTTTACCCTCTCTTTATTATAAAAATTGGGGGGAGGGTTAAGGGTAGCAGAGGGGCAGGAATGGGGGCGTCAGGTCTCTTGAGACTGCTTTCTGTTGATTTGTGGGCATCAAAATCTTGGGAGACTTGAGAAAGCTGGGATGCTGGCCATGTCCTGAGGTAGCTGGTTACTTCAGTGTTCTCCAGGCTTTGTGGAACTGTCCACTTGGCAGGCTGGACCCGATGAGATGCTGGTGAGGCAGATTACATTTAGAAAAAAACTTGATCCTGGTGACTGAGGGAGGAGGATCCCCAAGATAGAGGGAGGGGGGTTCCCCAGAGTTCTCAAGATGAAGAAGGAATTTCCCAGGGAGCCAGAGACCAGGGAGAAGCTAAATGATACTTATCCTGGGTGCGTCTGGTCTGTTCAGGTGGATCCAGTTTGGCTCCTTGGAGCTTATGAGAATGTTTACATTTTTAAAAAGAGATAAATTTTAAACACATTAAGAAGCTCATGGTTATGATAGTATAATGTTGGCATAACTTATTAGGATTTTATCGGTTAGTGTTAAGATTATGGAAGCTATATAGTGAGAGAAGAGAGGAGGGAGAGAAGGGCAAATTATTAATTAAACCTATTAATGTTTACCTAAGCAAACCTTAGGGCACTTGTTCCTTTTAGCATCACAGTATCACAGTATTACCTTAACGTCCAGGAGACACTGCTGCAGTCCGTGACAAACCTGTTATATTGAAATCTACTTTGTGAGACTCCTTTCTGAGTCTGGGGGTGTGAATGTCCCCAGGCTGTTACTCTTCCTTACCACCTGGGCATCTGACAATGTGTGTACCTCCAGCTCTGTAGCTAAGGATGGTCCCTGTAACAACAGCTGAGCAGTTAATTGGAAATTTGAATATGTCATTGGAGACTGAGAAATTGGTAAGGCAGACAGGAGAAAGAGAAAAGGGGGAATCAGAAAGGAGAGTATATGGAGTTCCTGGTACAGGAGAGCTGAGTACGGTGGTGAGACTTTATTCTTCTGGAACTGGAGACAAAGCAGCCCATCTTGGTGTTCTCTGGAACAGAGCCCTATTTGAGTTACCATATATACGAGGAGCAGGTGTCCCGAGGTGGAAGAGTAAAGGGTTTGAGGTGAGACAGGTATATCCAATGAGGGAGGCCTTCAAACTTGGCAGCTGTGGGAGTTACAAGAACTACCTTAAAGGGGCCCTGTCATTTAGGGGAAAGGGATGTGGGGTGCTGGTCTGGAGGAGAGATCTCCAATGTTAATTGGAGATGACAGGGGTTGACGCATGGTTGGGGTAGTGAGTAGTCAGTTAAATCCCATAAGAGGTTTTATGCAATAATAGCAGGTGAGCAGGTGAGCAGGCGAGCAGGCGGGCAGGTGGGCAGGCGAGCAGGTGAGCAGGGAGGGGTGAGAGTCCGGGAGTCAGAACCAGCCACCCATACATGGGTCCAAAGAGTGAGATTGAAAAGGGTCGTTTGGGGAGGGTCCAGAGCCTGAAAAGAGCCAGAGGCAAAAGCTTTACCCAGCCAAGGTGAAATTCCTGTAACATCTTAACAAGAATATTTTTTAAGGAGCAGTTAGTTCGTTCTACCTTCCCTGAGGACTGAGGATGGTATGGGATATGAAAATGCCAGGGAATGTTAAGAGCCTTAGAGTTTGAGAGATCTGGGAGTTAAACTCTGGGCTGTTATCTGACTGAAAAAGAGGTTGGGATTCCAAACTGGAGAATAATTTCCCAGAGAAAGACATCAGAAACTGTCTGGGCCCTCTTGTTAGAGAGTAGTGGAAAATGTTTAAATCCACCCAGACATGGTATCTACCAAAACCAGGAGATCGTTAACCTGTCTGACTGTGAGCATATGAGTAAAATCAAACCACTTTGGACACGGTCTCAGTATAAGGATTAGGACACGCCTAAGCCCAATGCCCATTTTCTCCACATTTAAAACATAAGCCCGGTGGCCCTTGAGCCCCGAGTTGAGGGGGCAAGGGAGCCAGGGAGCAGCACGGGCAGGATGGGTAGTCACCATGGCCAATTGGACGGCCTTGGCCAGCATTTGGCATTTTTGTCTACAGGCTTTATAATCTCTTCCATGGTACACCTTAAAAGTCAGCCTTAAGACTTCTGCATATGGGGTCAAGGAGCCTCTCTCCAAAAGCTTACGTTTAGGCCTAATGCAGGGGAAGCTCTGGGAAAAGAAACTGGTCATGAGGAGTGTTAGCCCTCTGGGCTCTCCAGATCTAAATTCGTGTACTGCAAGGGAGCCTTTGTGAGGGTTCCAAGAATTGAGGATTTTTCCTGCCTGTCCTAGGAGTTTACTGGCTTGAGGGCAGTCTGACAGGGACCTGTTTGAAAGCAAGTCTCAACTGATCTCTAGCTAAACCACCTGGGGTGTTGTAGTCCCAGTGTGGGTCCTGCTTGGGGACTGCCTCAGTCCCAGCATAGGGGAGGTGGGCTGCATGAGTCTGGTGAATCTTGTCTGCATGCATGCTAGCCTGCTCCCAAACTTGCTTGTGCTTCTCAGGAAGTAGGTTATTAGTTAGGATCATAAAAATATCATGAAAGGTGAGATTATAAGATTTGGATAATATATTGGAATTGTTTTATGAAAGAGGTAGAATCTGACGTGTAAGAACCCAGTTTTTGTTCTGAGAGTGAGAAAGGGACATGTACCTTGACCAGCCCCTCCACACTGGCTACCTCTTTCAAAGGGAGAACTGCGCTTGTTTGGTTTGGTCAGGGTTAGGTTCCTTAGCAGCGCGAGAGTGCGTGAGAGGAGGGGTGAAAGGAGGTGCCAGAGTGGAGCGGAGGCAGTGGCATGACAACAGGGAGGAGGAAAAGTTGCTGGGGGAAGGGGAAGAGCTGGAGAGGTCGGGAAATTGTGGGTTCATTAGCATGGTCCAGAACAGAAGTGGGGTGTTCCTCTAGTTAGATGGCATAGCTAGGAATATGTGAGCTGAACAGATTGCAACGACAGAGGGCGCAGAACTTAAATAGAAAAAGGCTAGAACGTATGGGAGCTCTTTCCATCTACCTGTTCACTGGCAGACGTTAGAAAGCTCCCACAGAATAGCTGGATCTAAGGTGCTGTTAGGCGGCCACTTTAGATTGTTACCTATTGTTAGGCCATTTCTTCGTGCAAAGGAGGATAAGCTGAGGAGTCTGTAAGTAAGGCATTAAGCTTAGGGGCTTTAGGGTCTCCGAAAGACATCCCAGGGGAGAGGCTGGACTGAGCACCAGAAGGTTTATTTCCCATAGCCAAGGAAGGGAGAGAGAGAGATGAGACCCAACAGCTAACTTGTCTACAAGTGTCCTTGAGACAGAGCAAGTGATTGGTTCAAGCTGCCCCAACGCTGTCAATGCAGGGGCTGGGGACCAGGGCAGAGGATCCTGAAGGTCAACTGTCCAAGATGAGAAATGGGATCCCAGTCCTCAGCTGTGGGGAGTTACCAGAGATGAATGTCAGCAAAGGGATCAACTGTAGCCATGGAGGCTGTGGCTGGGGGCATTCCCCTGTTGTGAAGAACACTAGAGGGTTGCCGGACAACCAATGGTCAATTACTTGGGTTCAGGGAAATGGTTACGCTGACCAGAATGGGGAACTCACCAACAGTACTGGTGTTGTGCACGGAATTCAGCAGCTTGGCAGATGGAATATGGGCAGTTGTGGAACAACCCGGTCCAGGGTCCCAACCCTCGTTGAGTGGGGCAGGAGAGCCGGTGGAGTCTTGGCACCATTGAAATTAACAGGTGTGATTACAGATCACAAGACACACAACTATGAATTTTTTTAAGAGTGTACGTAGATCACGTAGACTTGAGGACCCTGGGTGGCTGTGTAGGTTGCCTGAATGCTTGATGGCCCATTTGTGGCCGTGGAACCCGGAAGTGCCGGCGCTTAGGGCAGCCAGGCATTTTGCCAGAACGCTGGCAACTTTGGGTGGTGGAAATGGGTCCCCTGGAACTGGAGTTACAGGCAGGTGTGAGCTGCCATGTGGGTGCTGGGAATTGAAAATGGGGTCTCTGGAAGAACAGTCAGTTCTCTTAACCACTGAACCACCCCTCCAGCTCCTGTTGCTGAAGTTTTAACTTTTCATCTTGTAATACCACAAGATTTGAACCTTGCTTGGCAGTTTGTGCTTTCACATTAATGCACGATCTCTGTGGGGTCCAGCAGCGGACTCGAGAATCTCAGCCTCACTGCAACCCCAAAAGCATAGACAGAAACAAGCAAATGTCAATACTTTTTAGTATAAAAATAATACACACCCGTGGCAACCCTAGGTAAGCTGTAAAATTCCCTGGAAAGGAAGAGGGGGAAAATCCACAGGGAAACAGAAAATTGAGGCAGATAGGAAGAACTGAAAACAAAACCCAGAGCCCTCAGGCCAGGTGGGCTTGCTTGGCTGTATTCAGTTAGTGCTAAGGTGGGTTTGCTTGGCTGTATTCAGTTAGCGCTAAGGTGGGCTTGCTTGGCTGTATTCAGTTAGCGCTAAGGTGGGTTTGCTTGGCTGTATTCAGTTAGCGCTAAGGTGGGCTTGCTTGGCTGTATTCAGTTAGCGCTAAGGTGGGCTTGCTTGGCTGTATTCAGTTAGCGCTAAGGTGGATTTGCTTGGCTGTATTCAGTTAGTGCTAAGGTGGGTTTGCTTGGCTGTATTCAGTTAGCGCTAAGGTGGGTTTGCTTGGCTGTATTCAGTTAGCGCTAAGGTGGATTTGCTTGGCTGTATTCAGTTAGCGCTAAGGTGGATTTGCTTGGCTGTATTCAGTTAGCGCTAAGGTGGGTTTGCTTGGCTGTATTCAGTTAGCTACGGTATTGTTAGCAGGAATCCTGGTATTTGGGGGTCCAAAGGAGAGAATTCATAAGAGGAAGAGTTTGTATTAGGTTTTTTTTCAGTTTGGCACAAAAGTTTCCTTTATCTCTGTTGGACACATGGCATATTATAAAAATAAGGCTTATATTAGTTAACACTTAAAAGCAGCTTCACACACGTGTACACACACGCGTGTGCACCACTTGTGTGCATTTGTAGATGTGTGTGTGTGCGTGCGTGTGTGTGTGTGTGTGACTCACCATCCCCTCTCTTCTCTCCTCATTCTGTCTGTCCTTCCTCACCAGGAATGATGATGATGTAGGTCTCTTTGGGTGAGAGCATCTTGCAGGAGGGCTTTGAGAAGACTGGAGCTAGAGCTAAGATGTGGGACCCTATCTTGGGAGGGTGGGGCTCAAGTTGTAGCACATAGCCATGGGATTGGTATTGGGGAAACAGTGAAGGCAGGAGACAAGAGAGATCCCATGGGGTGGATATCTTGGTCCAGCATGCGTTGCCACTGTAAAACCAGAAATTTATAAAGAGCAGAGATTTCTCACAGTTTTGGAAACCAAGTGCCCACAGCTGGTGAGGCTCTCTGGCTGTGTTACCACATGGGGACTCTCTTTCCTCCTTCTTAGAAAGTCAGTAATCTCATTGTGGTGGTCCTGCCCTCCTGGTGTCATTTACTCCTAATCACCCCCACCCCTCAGAGCCTCACAAACAGCATCAGCATATGGATATGGGCATTATGTTTCCAACTCATGAACTTTTAGGGGACACACTGAAACCATAGCAGAGTGCAGAGGATGTGGTAGGGGCCTGAACACTGCAGGGCACTGAGCAACTGCAATGGAGTGAGGAAGGGAGCCATAATGGGGAGCTTGCAAGAGAGCTGAGTCCAACCATGCTGACCTCTCCTTGGAGCGTGACAGGATTCCTTTTGCAGTTTCCTAAAATGTATTCAATTATGTGCAATAAAAACAAAAACAAACAAACAAAACACCCGCACACACTCCCGGAGGAGAAGTCTAATTTCGGTACCTGCAGATCTAAAATGATTTACCAAGATTGATGGGCATGGTGTTCTTCCTGTAACACGATATTTTGGTGCCTCCTGCTGGTTCATATTAGCGACTGCATACCTTCCTGCCAGGTAGCTTTATCTTAGAGGCAAGGAAAGCCTTGAAGGCTTTTCTTCACTGGGTAAAGAACACGGTGAATTCACCAGTGACAAGGGACAAGTCCCCTGAAATGACACCAGACAATGTACACAGGAGCAGTAGTAACATGCAAGAGGCACTTGATGTTCTCAATGAACTCTTTTTGGGCCAAGCAGGTAAAATTAAACCTCGCTGAAGAAGCGGGGAGTGGGGGCTGGGTTTCCCACTCATAGATCTGAAACATTCAGACTTGCTTTGGGGACAGAGATTATAAACCCGTGCACACCAATGTGTGTGTACAAGTCAAAAAATGGCTAAGGGCAGCAGGTGGTGGGTGGATGCCGACAGACTCTCTCTCTCTCTCTCTCTCTCTCTCTCTCTCTCTCTCTCTCTATTTGGGAAGCATCTTGTCCCATGACCCTCAGCTAGGTATTCACAGCATGTGGTCCATATTAAAGGCCAAGGGGTGCTGTGTGGTACAAAAGCCCCTTTCAATTAGTTTACGCTAGCATTTAATAGATTTTTTTTAACCGCAGAGTCCTTTTTCTTGTGAACTACTAACTGCTATCATGAATATAGCTTGCTTGGGAACCCAAAAATGGCCCCTGTGACCATATGACCCCTCTCACTTCTGCCTATGCCTTGCTTCTCTCCTTCCAGGCAGACATCTTCTCTGGAGCTCTGTTCATCAACCTAGCCTTGGGCCTGGACATCTACCTGGCCATCTTTATCCTACTAGCAATCACCGCCCTTTATACAATCACAGGTGAGTCCATTCAAGCGAATCGGCATCTCCAGTCTGGCTCGGGGTTAGGCAGGGTTAGACTTGTGAGGGGATGAGGAGAGAGGGTCTGAGAATGGCTATTTTCTTGGTCTCCGTGGAAAGCCATGTGGAATGTTCCGTGAAAGCTCCCGTGCTGGGTGGAGGAACGTCAGGACAGCCTTTCAGAGGCGCTCGGGAGAGCTTAGCCTGAAGGTTGTGGGCAAAGTGGCAAAGCTAGGACAATTAGAGACATGCTAGGTGAAAAAAATGTAAGTGAAGGGAGAATGGTGGCAGGAGTGGGTGGGGCGGGGATCGGGAGCAAGGCGAGCCCGCAGGTACCAAACAGGTGGTTACTGCAAAGTAGCGGGGAGAGAGGAGACACAAAGCATGAGCGATAAACAGGTACGGGGTCCTTGGGAGCCTTAGATGTAGTGTGACTAGATTGGAAACCATTTTGAAGTGGACAAAAGATATACAAAGAGGTTTCGGAGTAAGATTTGAGGATGGCAGAGACAAATGTTCTTTGCAGGAAGGAAGGGGGAGGAGCCACAGCGGGACTTGCTGTTCCTTGGGCACCTGAGTGCCCGATATACCTGAAGATAAGACGTTCCTTAGAGAGGTTGGGATGTAATTTACAGTTGGCACATTTGTCTGTCACATGCATGTGTACACACACACACACACAAACACAGAGAGAGAAAGATTCAGAGAGAGAAAGAGAGACAGACAGACAGGCACACACACACACACACACACACACACACACACACACACACAGAGTCCTGGGTTCCATCTCTACCATTACAGAGTCAAAAAGAGCAAACATTCCTTTGTGAGCCATGTCCTAGCATTAAGCTCACAACAAGTACTTTCCACTCAGGTAGAGACAGGTGTCTTCCCTTTTCCCAGGCCATGTAGGTATTTTCATGAGAGGCGAAGGCCAGAAACAATTCTGAGCAGCAGGATTAGAGCCTGGGAGTAAAGGCAGGAGGTGGTGGTGGCAGGGGGCGGAGGTTCTCAGAAGGGGCACTATGGAGAAGAGAGGGTGGTGGGTAGGAAAAGAAGCCGGAGGGCATCGTACGCTCCATGTGATCTATTGTGTTTGCCTGCTTAGGGGGCCTGGCAGCGGTGATTTACACGGACACCTTGCAGACAGCAATCATGCTCGTGGGGTCTTGTATCCTGACTGGATTTGGTAAATGGGGCTGGGGTTCACTAAGCAGGTGGGGGCAGAGGTATAGAGTTCTGAGAAGACAGAGTAAGTCTGGCTGGCCTGCCTGCCTGCTCTGACGTAACCAGTCTTTCTCTGTCCCACCAGCCAGCTCCCAAATAATGACATGGAGACTTATTGTTAATTATGAAAGCTTGGTCTATCTTAGGCTTGCCCCAAACGAGCTCTTGTCACTTAAATTAATCTGCTTTTATTAATCTATGTTTTACTATGTGACTTTTTTTTTTAACCTCCTCTCCATTTTTGTATGCCCAAATTTTTCTGCATCTCCTAGCATAATCCGTGTACCTGGATTCCTCCTCCTCTTCCTCTCTCTTGCTCCAGAAATCCCACCCACCTCTCTTGCTTAGATATTGGTCATTTGACTCTTTATTAAACCAATCACAGCAATATATCCTCACACAGTGTACAAATATCCCATAACACCTTGTCTAGCTCAGGGCAGTGGCCCAGCCCTGTCTGGCAATCCTTATGGGATCACCTTTTCCCTGTAGCACCCTTGTTGGAGCAGACCCAAGGAATACTTGAATTGCCCCCTGTTCTCTCCCTATAGCTTGATTCAGTGGTCTCCAGTGTAGGCCCGTGGTAATGCGGTGCTGTGTTTGCAGAGAACCTGGGTAAAAATGAATGCAGTTAATGCGGCAAGTCACACAGATTCACACGCCGTGTTTGCAGGCTGAAACTATATCCTGCACACAAGTGATGTTAAAAGGCCAAAGTTTATGCATTATTGGTGATGGGTGATTTTTTTTCATTTAGAACAATTTAAAAATTGTTCACTCAATGCTGGCATCTCTGATCATTTCTTGATAAAGACAGCATTGGAAATCCTAGCTGTCATGAAGAGATAGAAGAAATATTTTGATTTTTATGTTTACTGGACCCTCTGGGTGTCATTAAAGACTTTTGTCTAAACTCTAGAGTTTAGACTTTATTATTTCTTTATTTTTATCTTTTTTTGTTTGTTTTTTTTTTTTGTTTGTTTGTTTTTCAAGACAGGGTTTCTCTATAGCTCTGCAGTCTGTCCCGGGACTATCTCTTGTAGACCAGGCTGGCCTTGAACTCAAAGAGATCTGCCAGCCTCTGCCTCCCCAGTGCTGGGATTAAAGGTGTGCACCACCACCGCCTGGTCAGAGTTTAGCTTTCTAAGGACTTTCACTTGCTTTCCCCGCAGGCCCTGGGGTCAGCAAACACAGGCTAGGATGGCAGCACTGAGATGGGAGCTGGCAGAATTCTGATCCCTGCCCCGTTCCCGGGCATCCCTGGGGCCAGCTGTCCGGCCTGTGTCCTGTCTCCAGAAGGCCACTGTGTGTCCCTAACTCTGTGTTCTGAGTTCTAAAGACCATGCAGACAGCTGGGGTTTGAAGAACAACAGTCTGCAAGTGGTCCAAGGTCAAGTCTTCCTTTAATGAGTTCCCTTCCTCTCCAGACCATGTGCAGTCAGGGCACTGCCGCAAGCTGTTGCTTTGAAATGCCAGTGTCTCCTAGAGGCGGGGCAGTTAACACTCCCGTTTTTATAAATGAGAAGCCTGAGGTCTAGAGGGAAGATCATTAACTCCAAACGACACATCATGGGTGTTCCCCTATGCTGGTGTTCTGTTGGTGTCTAAGATACTCAGACATGAAATCACAACAAGGAGTTAAATTTTTCACAGTGTTCTTTTTTGTACCAATATTTTTCAGCCTTCACTGAAGTGGGAGGATATGATGCCTTCGTGGAAAAGTACATGAATGCCATCCCAACTGTGGTTTCTGAGGGAAACCTGACCATCAAGGAAGAATGTTACACTCCCAGGGCCGACTCTTTCCACATATTCAGAGATCCTATCACAGGAGACATTCCATGGCCTGGGCTCATCTTTGGCCTGGCCATTCTCACCCTGTGGTACTGGTGCACAGACCAGGTATGGAGTCTGGGTATGGAAGCAGACAGGGTGCACGACAGAGACTTCCACCTGTCAGGCTGTTGGGGTGGAATATGTAAGAAGCCACACGTGGTCTCTGGGTTGCTGGGAACCAAGGCTGAAGACCAAAACAGGGCAGCTGGCATGTCAGGGGGTTCCAGAATTCCCAGCCTGCACAGCTCCTCACTGGGATGTTCCTGACAGGTCATCGTGCAGCGCTGCCTCTCAGCTAAGAACATGTCTCACGTGAAGGGTGGCTGTATCCTGTGTGGCTATCTGAAGCTGTTGCCTATGTTCCTCATGATCATGACGGGGATGGTCAGCCGGATTTTATACACAGGTAATTCCTCTACCTGATCTCAGGCAATTTTTCCTTTGTAGCTCTAGGGCACTATGGAAGCTCTCCGGCTCCTTCGTTCCCTTTCTTTTGTGCCATGATTACCAAGCGGCAGGGTTGCCTGTGTCAGGCAGTGTGCACATTGGAGACACAGAATTCCTGGGGTTGTCTTTACCTATTTCTTTTAAAATCAATTTGCTATTTTTTTTTAATTTAAAGTTGTTTGATAGCAAGCTCATCACGAAGGCTGATAACCTGAATTTGATCTCTGGAGCCCATGAGGCGGAAGGAGAGAACCAGTTCCCTCATTTAGACTGACAGTTGTCTCCTCATTTTCCCTTAATCTCCCACACTCATGACATCATCCAGGTTCCTTCTTCCAGAAAACAGTGTTTATTCGCTTGCAGTTCTGCACCCTGAACCCCAGGCCTGTAGTGGGGTCTAATAATCTATTTTGTAATTCTAATGCCAAGGCCCAGCCAGCTACCGCTGGCCCTGGCTCTCTGCCCTGTTTCATGGGCTGTTTTCTTGCAGGTGCTCCGCCTTGGCGGATTCACCTTTGGTCTTTTTCTGGCCTGTTGTTATGAATACAAATAATTTTTGGTTAGCTATTATGAATCAAAACTGCTTTGAAATGCAAAATAACAACAAGAAGTGAACAGTTCACCACAGAGTGACCATTTGGCAAGCACCCCCAAAATGAAGTCAGATAGCTGGCAGGCGTTGGCTGTGTTGTCCTTGGTGGCATGCCCCGCTTGGCTCTCATATTCCTGTGCTGGCTGGTACACCATGAGGAAAATATAATTGCCTTCTATATTCATAACTCACACCTCTAGATCTTCAACCAACCACCTATTGAAAAATATTAAAATATTTGAACCTATGATGAAAACATGTAAGTTTTGCTTATCACTTTTTCCAAACAACATAGGACAACAGCTATTTCCATAGCACTTCTAGGTTATTCTATGTTGTAAGCAACCTGCAGATGACTTCAGGGGAGGATGTGCATGTGTTAGGGCAGGTACTACGCTGTTTATTTAGGGGGCTGAGCCTCTGCAGACTTTGGAATCCACTGGGTAAAAAGTACCCAGAAACAATTCACACATGGATGCTGAGAGATACCTGTTGAGTAAACAGAATAGCTCATGCCCTAATGGCTACTGCATTTAGAATTTAGAATAAACATATTTATTTATAATAAGTGTATGAATTGGTGCTGTGTGGTACAGTGGTAAATGAGTATTTAAGAAATGTTGTTGAGCAAAATTTTACATAAGTTTCTAGAATTTTCTCCAAGATTTTAGATGTTGTTCCCTTCTCCTTCCAGTCTATTTTTTTATTACTGCTCAAGATTTCTCAAATCTTGAGAGTCAGCCTGATTTTCTAGGGTTTTGACTGTATGTCTAAAAGCTGTTCAGAAAAAAAAAAAAACCCTGAAAACCAGGGTCACAGATAACCCTAATTATCGTCACCAAGCTGTTGAGGTCGATGGCAGTGCCTCCTTCCTCCCCTCCAGATCATTTCTTTGTTTCCTTTCTGTCCTCTAAGAGCCAAGTTTCTCTGCTGTGGGAGCGTCCAGATGTGTCAGGGATAACAGGACAGGGTATGGCATAGAGGTCTTAGCTGGGAAACATTCTTTTCCTGCTTCTGTTTCTGGGTACCGGGCGGGACTGTCTTGTTTGAAGTGTTGCTTTAAGGTAAATACTGCAACCATCAGAACCGTTGCTACCCAATGGAAGCTCACTGATGCACCCGTTCATCTCTCTCTAGACAAGATCGCCTGTGTCGTCCCCTCGGAATGTCAGAAGTACTGCGGCACATCAGTTGGCTGTTCCAACATCGCCTATCCTACCTTGGTGGTGGAGCTCATGCCTAATGGTGAGACTTTCCTGGGAGGTCAATTTGGCTTAGGCTCCACCCAGACTTCTGAGTGCATTCTGGGACAAAGGCTTTTCCAGGCCAGGGGTGTGCTCTAAGGAGAAAGTCCCATTTCTGTGTTTCTGAGTTTAATTTATATCTTCACAACATGTGGTCCAGTTGGAGTCTATCACCCTGGGTCTTGTCCATTAGTCGGGCTAAGAAAGGACACAAAAACTTATTGGGGTGGGGGGAGAAAGTCCCTTTCCATGCCTGTCTAGATCATCATGTAGAATACTTAAACAAAGAGGTTGTAACTTACAATGGCCATTTTGGAAAACAGTGTAGAAGCTCCTGAGGAAAGAAAATTAAAAATAGACCTACCATAGGGTTCACCGTTCTCCATACAGGGTTCATATCCAAAGGGATGGAGCCACTATGTTGTAGAGACAACTGAATTCTAGTGTGCATTTTAGGTGTGTTCACAATTGCCAAGACAGGGAACCAACCTTAGTGTTTAAATATAAATAGATAAAAATGTGCTCTGCACAAGCAGTGGGTGACATTCAGACTCACGAGAAGGTGATCTGTTCATCTGGGAACACGGATGCTGCAGCAGGGTGTGAAGTGAGAGAGTCGGTCACAGAAACGCAGATGCCGAGTGATCTCATCTTGGTATTTAGAGTGTGTGTGCGTGCATGCGTGCGTGTGCATGTGAGTGTGCGTGTGTGTGTGCATATGAGTGTGTGTGTGCATGTGAGTGTGTGTGTGAGTGTGTGTGAGTGTGTGTGTGAGTGTGTGAAGCCACCGCACTGGCCCATGCACCTTATTTTCCTCACAGTTTTAAAAGTCCACACTGTGGTGGAAACGTTAAGCACGTAAGAGGGAGGCAGACATCTGTAGAGAACATTTTAACTGACATCTGCAATCACCTACATTTTCACTCATTTGTAGTAACAGCTCTTTTCCTGCTACATTTATTACTTTTGTTATTAGAATATATTTACATCATTTTCCCCATTCCCTTTCCTTCCCCAACTCCTCCCGTGAGCTCCCCTTCACTCTCAAATTCCTGTCTTATAAAATTTTACACACACACACATGGATTCCATTTAGTGTTGTTTGTGTGTATATGATCTCAGAGCTAACCACCTGGTACTAGATAACTAATTAGGAGCTCATCCCAAGGGAAGACTATTTCTCCTGCTCCTAATGCCCCTTAGTTGCCTGAGGTCCTTTGCCTATGGAAGGGCCCCTTCCATGTTAGCATGTCTACATTGGTGTTGTCCTTGTTCAGGCCTTGTTTAAGAAGCCATATTGTTGGGGTATTATGCATGAAACTTCTCTGCCATTTCTAGGAGACACAGTCTTACAGTAGACTTTTTGGTTCTTTGGGTCTTATAATCTTCCTACCCTGTCTTCCAAGATATCCCATGAGCTTTAAGCCATGCTTTTCTCCCTAAACTTGGAGCTCTCAGTTATTTCTAAACTGGCTGACTAGGGAGCCCCAGTATCTGCATCTTCCCCATCAGCTCTGGAGTTGCAGCTATGAGCTACAGTTCCTGACTGGGGGCCTGAACTCAGGTCCTCATGCTTCTGCAACCAATACCTTACCCGTTGAGCCGCCTTCTCAGCCTTTCATACTTTCATGTATGTATGTATGTATGTATGTATGTGTGTGTGTATATTTATGTATGTATGTATTCATGTTTTCTCTTGAGGCAGAGTCTCGTTATATAGCCCAGGCTAGCCTTGGATTGGCGTTAGTCTTCTCGTCTGAACTTCCCTAGTACTCGGATTACTGGGCTGCACCAGCATGCCTAGACTTCTTTTTAAATTTCTCTCCAGAGCTTTATGCACAACCTTGGGCAGAGCGTTTGTATTCCAATCATATAAGAGGGGAAATATATTTAACCACTCCCCTGAACTTGGCTGCTATTTAGTTAAGGTTCCCATAAGCGTCAGTCACACTGGTCTTGGCAGGAACAGGGTGTGACTTCTCCAAACGGGCCCTGGACCCCTGCGCTCATGAGACCCTAGCACATGGTGCTAGAGGGAACAGTGAGCAATAAAAAGCCATGTGCGAAACAGCAAAACACTGTGTCTGTCACCTGGCTTCTGTGACTACTCAATCCCCTGTGTTAGACCACCAGACACTTCCTGTCCCTTGTCTTACGTCACTCACTTGCGTTTAACGGCATTGGTCAGTTGTCTCCTTGAGTCTTTCTCTTAGGGTCCATAATGTTATCCTTTCCTGTTTGCCTTTCCACATCTTCTTAGGCTGCCTCTTTTGGTTCCTCTTGTAGCTTCAGCTTTTCAGCCAGCAAGTGTTCCCCAACTAATCCACATCAGTCCTGCCCATTTTGTCTCCTAACTATCATGCACTTTCCTTCCTGCCTACGTTTGCCATTCTTGCCTTACTTCATCTGCCTTATTATAATGGGGAGGGGGGCTAGACTGCCATACAAGTACATTTAGCAAGCATTTGTTGAGTAGATAAGCAGATGAAGGTTTAAGAAGAATAGAACAATGAGAGATTAGGTTGTTTTAACCTAGGCTGCCTGAACTGTCAATGGCAAAGCTGATGTGGGCATAGGTCAAACAGGTCTTAGCTGGGCGATGGTGGCACACGCCTTTAATCCAGCACTCAGGTGGCAGAGGCAGGTGAATCCCTGTGAGTTCAAGGCCAGACTGTACTACAGAGTGGGAGTTCCAGTACAGCCTCCAAAGCTACGGAGAAACCGTGTCTAAACAAAATAAGCAAATAAACAACCAAAACAACAACAAAACCAAATCTTGCTGCAAGTCAGGCAGTCTGTCACAGATCTGCTTCACCAGGTGACTTATTAGTGTGGCTAACAGGTTGTGGTCCAGCCAGTCCAACAATCATTGTTCCCTAACAGAAAGCCCCAGAATCTAGTAGTTGTTCAGGCCATGAGGTTCAGTGTCTCAGCTCGTCTTCAGTATTTGCCGGAGTCCCTAAGAAGTAGGCTCCCATAATGGGCTTGCCAGTGAGGGTGATGTCACGCAGACAAACAGCAAGAGAATCCTTCTTCCAAGTCCTTTATGCAGGCTGCCATCAGAAGGTGTAGCCAGAATAAAGATGGATCTTTCCACCTCAAAAAATCTGGATTAAAGGTGGGTCTTTCTACCTCAAATGATTTAATAAAGAAAAATAATTGCTCCCAGGTGTGCCCAGTGGCTTGGGTTTTAGTTAATTCCAGGTGAGTCAAGCTGACAACCAAGAGCAGCCACCACACTCTATGCTACAGCTTTGCCAGATGAGAGTTGTTCATTTCTCTAGCCTCCCATTCGTGGATGTCTTTTCATTCTCTCCGGTCCAGCTTAGACATCCTTCTTCTGTATCATGACTCTTTGGTGAGAGTCCTTCCGGTAGTCCCCTCGGGTGAGAACACCCACCACTGCCATGACCACCACACTCACCACCAGCATCACCACCATTTAGTTGAAAAGTCTGCAATGTTTCTCTTGTCTCAAATCATTGCCTGCTGTGGTCTTAGAATGTAAAGCTACAGTCCATTTCTTGAAACTTCTCTTCTTTCTGGAGAGAGAAATTTGAGACACAGTCATGGTTTCTAAAGGCAAACAGACCTTGGAGACTGCTGCACAAGAAACAGAGTCAGGGTGATGAATGTCACTCAAAACCCCGTTCTGTTTCAGGACTCCGAGGCCTGATGTTGTCAGTCATGATGGCCTCCCTCATGAGCTCTTTGACCTCCATCTTCAACAGCGCCAGCACCCTCTTTACCATGGACGTCTACACCAAGATCCGGAAGGGAGCATCTGAGAAGGAGCTCATGATTGCAGGAAGGTAAATGCAGCTTCCTCCTCTCTACCATGTACCAGGGGAGCTGAAGGTCACAGAGAGTTCTACCCACCGTAGTGCGGTTAGGCAAGATTGGCGGGTACTTGGTATAATCGGAGTTATCTCTGTGCCCAGTTATAGTTGCTATGTACGGGAACTTTATTTTCTGAGCTACTGGAGGATTGAAGTCAGGGGTTTTCACATTCTGGGCAAGTACTGCACCACAGAGCTAGACCCCAGCCCTGGCATTTCATTTTACATTGAAACAGTTGAGCAGTGTCCCTCTGGAGTTAGGAGAAACAAACAGATTGACTTCTCTATCTCAGGCTACCAGTGAGCATTACTAGAATGAAGTTGCCTAGGTCTTACTTAACTAGGCCTGGATTGGGCAGAGTCAGAACTGCCAGCTGCAACCAATTAAGTCCCTGCACAGGGCTCTGAGTATATTCTGTGCTGTACAAAGTACCAGCTATGTGCACATATATATTCAGATGGTGTTGGCATTGAACTTGGCACTTTGCAATGCTCTACCACTGAACTGTATCCACACCGCTTGATTTTTGAGAAAACAAGGGTACTTAATGCCACAAAAGAGTGTGTGACCAGCAGAGAATCTACTACTTTGCATTCTACTGAGCAGCACTGAGGTTTGATTTTCCTTAGAAGGTACCTGCTGGAGAGAAAACCAGTTCGTTGACTTGTATAGTTCTAGATTTTCTGGTCCTATGATTGTATTGAATCTCACATTTTTTTGCGCCTCCCATAACTACTGGCTTTGGGTTTGCTCAGCACTGAACAAGCTTACAATGGCATGAAGCAATCGTAATGTTTGTAAGAGCAATCCAGGAGCCAGATAAAAGAGAGATGAGCATGGCTTAGTGTAGTAGGGGGAAGGTTTTGTGGAAGATCTTAGAGTCAAAAATGGCAGGTAGGGTTTGAGTAAATCATGGATGTTATGGGAAATCCATCCCAGAGGAAGACCTATGTAAAAGCACTACTCCGTGCTTTAAACACACATGGGGTAAGGAAACTCTAGTCTTTACAATTAAACCAAGTGCACAAAAGTAAGAGCATGTAAGAGAATCTCCCACCGTTTTACAACATGAAGTAAAATAAGAAGAAGAGAGCTAGAAAGACCCGGTCACTTCCCGAGTAGATGGCTCCTTTAGACTCTCTCCTTGGCTAATGTTTTTTTTAACTGTGTTAAGACTTTCTAAGAAAGAAGGAGAAGAAGATGGTATTTTAAAAATTTTTATTTAATTTAAATTTTTTTTTAATTTGAGAGCCAAGTGTGATGGTGGTGTCCACCTTTAATTTCAATACTTGGGGGTCAGAAGCAGGTGGAACTCTGTGAGTTCAAGGCCAGGCTGGTCTACAGAGAGAGTTCCAGGACAACCAGGACTGTCATACAGAGAAACCCTGTCTCGAGAGAGAGAGAGAGAGAGAGAGGAAGAAGAAGAAGAAGAGTTTTTACTTTTTAAATTTAATTTTAAAAATTTTTAAATTTAAATCTAATATTTGTGAGATGTTTTTCTCTCATTAATCTTTATCCCAACCGTTTATTCTCAGTTTTCAGCTGAAGAGATATTAAGTGCCATGTTTTCTATCATGTAGAAACAGTGGGAATTTGAGCGCATGATTACTTTGCTCCCGAGTCCTGTAACCCCATACCTACACCTGACTCTTCTCAAAGCGAGATTTTCATACATTAGATCACTGGGCCAAGCTGCCTGGTGAAAGTCAGATGAGTTTCAGTTATTCAGTTATTCATAGACACAGGTGACTTTTCTGATGCCTAAGCAGAGCAAGGAAGAAAGAAGTCTCCAGAATGAATTTGCTTATTTCGCTTCAGTACAGTAACGTGAGATATGCATATATTTATATAGTACTCGTGCATATATATTTGCTGGTGACCTCTATATGTAAGTATGTGCATATGTTTACATATTATTGGTACGTATTTGTTTATGTACAACACTGATGTGCTACTGTGGGCTCTGATTTCAGGTTGTTCATCCTCGTGCTGATCGCCATCAGCATCGCCTGGGTGCCTATCGTGCAGTCGGCTCAGAGTGGACAGCTCTTTGACTACATCCAGTCTATCACCAGTTACTTGGGGCCACCCATCGCAGCTGTCTTCCTGCTTGCTGTTTTCTGCAAGAGAGTCAATGAACCAGTAGGTATCGTTCTAGAAGCTCCCGAAAAGCCCGTGTGCTGCAGCAGTGGCTTATGGGGGTTTGCAAATTCTCTATGAGAAGGATTGTTTTCCAGAGATCTTAGACAGAAGTGATGTACAGTTAGAAGTTTGGCTGGGTACGCCTCAAAGAACCACAAGGGCCCCTCAGGAGTTAGTATCAGATCTACTTTCTCTCTGACCCCCCCAACCCAGTTCTTGCTATAAGGTCCCAACTAATAGTGTACATTTTCCATCCAGTCTTTTTAACCATTTAGGCACTTAGTTTTCTTTTCTTTGATTTTGGTCTCTGAAATGCTTTGCTTACATTGCCTTCCTAAACTTGAAAAGGTATAGGCCCTGGTTACCAAAAGAGGAATAAATAGAACAGAGGTGTCTCCTATGGGATGGAGGGTGACAGAAACTGTGACCAGACAGCGTCCCCTCCCTTGCTCTTTGACAAGTTAAGTCATGTGGTGTTGCACGGGGTGTGAGTTAGAGATGAGGGCCACACTGTATCTTTGTTCTGTCACTTGGTGTTTTACCCTGCTATGCTGTGGGGACCTTCTTTGCTGGTCTATTTCTGTCCCCCGTGCTCCTTGTATCCATATGGGTGTGGAGAAAGTGTTCTGCTAGGATCTAACTATTTCCTGTGTTGTTTTCTTCTTCAGGGTCATAGTCCTTGCTTAATTGGGCTAGATCCTCTGCTTACTCTTCGAGTCCTGATATCCTGTCTTCTGCTTGACTTGCTGTACTCGTGAGCCTTCCCTGTGAGGTTCCTAGTTGAGGTGTTGGGTTTTCAGTTCTGTGGTCACGTTCATCTTCAGTCCTCAGGGCTTCTGTCTCCTCACTGAATTCTGTTCTCACATCCCGATTGTCTCTGTCATTCCCATCAGCCTTAGGTTTGCATTTGCTTGAGCACCACGCAGGTGTGTATTCTCCTTCGTTTCATTGAACTGCTTGTGTCTTCTTTAAACTTGAATTCTTTGCTGAAGTTATGATTGTTCTTTTCAATTCTGTATCCTGGGACTCATCTGGGTAACTTTCACTGGTGAATCTTTCTATAGAAACAATGGTTGTAGGATAGAAATTACTGGCTCAATCTTTCATGTCATTTGTATTTTTGTGATGAACTGGTGTATGGGCTTCTGTAGTTAGTTCTGATGTGGACAGAGCAGGTTGGACAGAGGAGAGCATGTACCTGTGGGTTGGGCCTGAAGGCAATGGCTTGAGTGAAGTCGGGTGGAGGGAGGGGACTGCAGTGGTCTAGGATGTGCCTCCTGGTCTAAACTGGAACACATGGGTAGATCTGGCCACGTGGAAAGGTCGGATATGGTATGAGAGGAGCCTGTGGGTTGAAAACAGGTAGGTAGAGTCTGGCAGAAGTAGAGTCTTCAGTAAAGACCAGGCTGAGGCAGTGTCTATGGGGTCAGGAGCAGATTTGGGGATAGTGTGCAAATGGGGAGGGTTAAGGAGTCTCATTGAAATGAACCCTGGAGAAAGATGTTGGCTATTGGCTGGGTGCAGGGGTTGGCTGCTGGGCAAAAGGGACCTGTGATCAGAGAAAGTCCTGGTGGAAGTCAGAGGTTGGTTTGGATGCAGGCAGAGGAGGTAAATTAGGCAGTGGCCCTGGATGTGTGGTCCTGGGAGAGATCAGGTGGGTTGGGGGAAGGCATGAGTGAGTCAGAGAGAATCACTAGGTGAGACCCTGGAGAAAGGGGTGGGAGATTTGGCAGGATAAAGAGGTCGGATGTGATGCAGGAAGGACCTGTGGGTTGTTGCAAGTATTTTTTATACTTTTATAGAAAAGTTCCTTTCTTCTTCATTCCTCAAAGTCTTTATTTAGTTTAACTATTTTTATGTCTTCAGAGAATTTATCAGAATGTACAGAAAGCAATGAATCAGCATGTACGTGACTTGGGAGTCTTGTGATAACATCAGCTGAAAGTATGCAGGCTCAAATTATTGCTGCTCTGGTTTTTGTGGTCCTGAGGATTGAGTCCATGGCCTCACACTTCTAGTCCAACACTCAACCACTGAACTACACCCTTCACCCTCAAACTAGCTTTTCTGTTAGGAGGAAGGTTTTGATTTGATATGCACTGTTAAATAGTCTATACCAACCAGTAAATGTTTGAATCCATTTTATTTTGAATTTTTGTGTTATGATACAGGATATCATGTCATTGAAACAATAGACAGACTCATAAAAAGTGCTACTTAACAGTTCTCGCCCAGATCTGATTTTAGTGTCCTGGCTGCAGATGGCTCGGAGGAGCCTTCTCTCCTGTTTCCTCATTTCTGGCTTCTGAGAACACCAGTTGCTTTCTTGTTTCAACACAATTAACCCAGGGTTTTCTTTTGCAGGGAGCCTTCTGGGGACTGATTCTAGGCCTTTTGATTGGACTCTCCCGTATGATTACTGAGTTTGCCTATGGAACCGGGAGCTGCATGGAGCCTACCAACTGCCCCACCATCATCTGTGGGGTGCACTATCTATACTTTGCCATCATCCTCTTTACTATCACTCTCATCGTCGTCTTGGCCATCTCCTTCCTCACCAAGCCCATTCCAGATGTGCACGTGAGTATCCATCCATTCGAGACCTTTCCTGCCTGTGTCCCACAGTCCTTGCTGCAGCACCCCGCTGAGCAGCTCACACTTTACAGAGCTGAGATAGCTCCAGCTGGTCGATGGTTTCATGTAGGAGGATTCAGGATGGGAAACATGGGATGCTTGCTGTCTCAGCACTGTCTGGTCCAAGCCTTACAGCCCAGACTTCAGTCTGGGACTTTCCTGAAGACTCAGCTTCCTGAGTAATGCCTACAAAGGGAAGTGAGGTCACTTGACAGGCAGCATAATACTCTAGGTTAGAAGTCCTTGTCCAAAATAAGAAGTTGAATTTCATGTGAAAATACCATGGCCAAATGTCCAGAAGTCCTGCAACACACATGCCTAATACAAAAATCATCCACTCAGGAAAACTTAAACTATAGCTTACTTTTTGACTTTTTTCTAAAGGAGATATCTTTAACAGTATGCTTTCTGTTACTATAATTGAATGCTACAGAATAAGTAGATTATAAATAATATTATAAACAATATAATTATATAAATAATATTTCTAATGTTAAAAATGACATTTACAATATTATAAGTAATAGAAGTTTATTTCTCTCACCATATGGATGTTGGAAAGTCAAAAGTTGACAGGCTTCATATGGTAAGGGGTTTCATGTCGCATAACAATGTGGTAGTTGGTGTCTTGACAGAAGCTGCTGTGAGAGAGAGGGAGAACGGATAGAAGCCAAACTTCATCTTTTTTTTTTATCAGAAAGGTTCTCCCAAGGTAGCAGTATTAAGAGGTAATTGGAATACTTCCTTCCAAAGATTATCTAAAGAAATACCCCACTCTGGATGTCACACCAGCAATTACATTCCAGTATTTGTCTTGGAGGAGACATTCACACCACAGTATACTATCAATGCCCACCCAACTGAAGCCTTCACAAGTCATAAGACACTTCTTTAGCTGCATATGTTGACATTGTGTTAAAGTTATTTTATAGTTTTACCAATTCAAAGAATAGTAAATAATGGGGCCATCTTATTATAATAAAAATAGTCTGGTGACCCAATAATACAACATTCTATTGTTCCCAGGTTATCAAGGGAACAGAGCTAGAAAAGGAACCCAATGTAGCATTTATCTGTAGAAAAAGGGTTGTATGAACACTTTACTCCAGCACACACTAATACAAGCACCCGTGGAATCCCTAAGAGAGCTTTAACCTCCCTGGCAGATTATCAAGATCTGAGACAGCCTTAATGTAAAATAGAATCTGCATTTATAGCTGCAGATTCTCCAGCTTGTCTTTTGCCAGCTCTGTGGTAGGGATCTTTACATTGTATCAACCATTTTGCTGTATCTCATTCTTCGGAAGCATTGAAGCTTCACACATTTTTAGCTCTGAGCTTCCTTTTGTATTGGCGGAGACTCCTCATTCATTCCCGGCCACCTAGACTCAAAATAATTACACTGAAACTATATTAATTGCAACACTACTTGGCCAATGAATCTAGCGTATTCCTAGCTAGCTCGTATATCTTAAATTAACCCATTCCTATGATTTTATATTCTACCACTAGGCTTGTAGTTTACTCCAGGGTGCGTCTGTCTCCTCCAGTGGCTACATGGTTTCTCCTGACTCCGCCTACTTTCTCCCAGCATTCAGTTTAGTTTTCCTGCCTAGCTCTGTTCTACACTATCACAAGCCAAAGTAGCTTTTTTTTTTTATTCATTAAACAATAAAAGCAACACATATACTGGAGGATTTCCCACACCACTTGTAAAGTAGGGAAAGCAAGACATTCAGCAAAAGGCATGGCTGGGGTGGATGTATGGCATTGGTTCTCACAGAATTTTACAAATTCTTACCTCATATTCCAAATTGTATCGGTAGAAACTGCCCCTGCTCTACTCTGTGTTGACAGGGCCCATGTTTGTAGTTCTTATTTCCATAGTGTGACAGTGTTAGTAATAAGATCTTACAATGCTGGTTCACATAAATGACTTCTAGTCTTCTTTCTTAGCAGCAGTGATGAAAGGAACAAATTTAATTATCAGAGAAAAGTGAATTCATTCACACAACAAATATTTCAGGTAGTTTCTTTTCATGAGCTTTTAAATTTTAAAAATGTAAAAGCTCCATTTTATCTATGTATTTTGTGCATGTGTGGGCATCTGCATGCTGCAGTGCACACATGAAGGGCAGAGGAAAACTCACGTGAGGTGCTTGTCCTCTTCTATTCAGCAGATCCTCAGGATTGAACTCGAGGCTTCATGCTTGGTTGTACTCTCTTTTATTCACAGAGCTATCTCACTGGCCCAGCATGTTTAAATCTATTATATTTTTAATTCACCTTGCCCTTTATTTTTGTTTTTATTTTTTTACTACTAATATTATTGTACTTCTTTGATACTTTCATATATGAACATACTGAATTTGGTCATTTACACTGTCTATTACCATCTCATCCCATGTCTTTCCAACAAGCCCCCTCTTACTTTGGCTCACAGAGTTTAATTATGACTGCTTGCATGAGAGTGAGCCAGGAATCCTCTAGAACCCGGGAGCTTGTCACTGGCTATCCCACTGGAGAAAATGTCACTTCCTCTTCAGCAGTCTTTAATTGTCCACAGGCCCTCAGCGTGGGGTGGGGTCTCCTGAGTGGCTTCCCCATGCAGGAGGAAATGGTGACAGCCCCATCTTGTGCAGGTCACTGGTGCAGTGAGGGCCCCAGTGCAGGAGGAGTCATGTCCAGTCGCTGCTCCCACACTCTTCCCTATCTGGTCTTCCCTTCTCACCTGTGATTCTCCCCTTAGCCTCTCCCTAGATTATGCTGCATATATTATGTGGGATTTCAGTGGGAGAGTGATCCATGATTTCTTGGTATGGCAAGGCCATATTCATTTCCTTTTTTGATTCATACTTTTCTGTTGTTCGAGGTTTCTGTCCTGCCTGGTTTCTGCAGTTGTTAAGTCCCAAAGAAATCACACAGAGGTCTACATTAGTTATAAACTAATTGGCCCATTAGCTCAGGCTTCTTATTAACTCTTATAACTTATATTAGCTCATTATTCTTGTCTCTGTTAGCCACATGGCTCAGTACCTTTTTCAGTGAGGCAGTCACATCTTGCTTCTTCTGTGGCTGGGCCAGGACTGCAGAGGAATGGGCTTCCTTCTTCCTAGAATTCTTCTTGACCCACCTCTACTGCCTGTCTGCTTGTCCTGCCTATACTTCCTGCCTGGCTACTGGCCAATCAGCTTTTATTTAAAATTTAACTGACAGAATACAGAAATTGTCTCACACCACTTTGTTTCCCCAAATTCTTGGCCTAAGGCACTATTTCAACCTTTCTGGTAATCTGTTCTGCTTTCTCCCACAGCTGTATCGTCTGTGTTGGAGTCTTCGTGACAGCAAGGAAGAACGAATTGACCTGGATGCAGGAGATGAGGACTTCCAGGAGGACTCCAAGGATACAACTGAGATAGGTGTGTTCCTAAGCCACTTGTTGAAGTTTAGCAAATGCCTTTGTCAATGCTCACATCTCTTCTCGGGGACTAGGGAAGGGTAGTGGAAGACAGGTGTGGATACGCACTGAAAAAGCTCACCAAATGGGCAACACTGGGAAACCCTCTCAGCTGCCTTGCTCCTCAGATTTTGCAGAACTCAGTGAATCAGGGAATGAAGAATAATTTGTTCTTGATATGGAGCACAGTCAGGGTCGAAGATTGGGGCTTTCTGGTATAGCCTATGATCTAAGATAGAGATGTACGCAAGCTATGTCCATTTCTGATGACACCAGAGTATGGGCCAGAGGCTCTTGGCATGTTAAGTTTTTCCACTTTAGGTTAGAAACCCAATTTCTCTGGATGCTTAACATGATGCTTAGTGTCCATAAACTTATGCTTTGTGATTTTTTTCTGTTGTCTGGGTTTTTGTCCTGCCCAGTTCCTGCAGTCATTAAGTCCCAAAGAAATCACATAGAGTTCTACATTAGCTATAAACTTATTGGCCCATTAGCTCAGGCTTCTTATTAACTCTTGTAACTTATATTAGCCCAATATTCTTGTCTATGTTAGCCACGTGGCTCAGTACCTTTTTCAGCAAGGCAGTCACATCTTGCTTGCTCTGTCACTGGGCCAGGACGGCCAAGGAATGAGCTTCCTTATTTCCAGAATTCTCCTGTTCTCATTGACCTGCCTCTACTTCCTGCCTGGTTATCCTGCCTATTTTCTGCCTGGCTACTGACCAATCAGTGTTTATTTAAAATATAATTGACAGAATACAGACATTTGTCCCACACCTCTTCCCTCTTTTTTTTTTTTAAATAACAAGAACTCTGAATCTGATATACTTTGTTTAGCTTTTCTCCTGACCATTAGCCATTACAACTTGTAACCAACATTCTAAACAAAGGAAAATATCCATAGTCCATTTTATGGGAATGTGGGCATAGTTCTCCAGGCTACTTCCTGCTGGTTGGGGGTGCTGATAATCTTATGGGGACCTAAAGAAAATTTAGAATTATGATCAAGTCCTGACTGGAGTATCCTGTGAGACTTGATCATCTCAGGCAGAGTCATGAATCTGTTCTGGATGAAGAACTCAGACATCTGGTCCATCTATTCCTACTGGAGATTTCTTAGGTGATCTTCCTTGATCAAACCTGATTTTTCTTAACTCAGAATGAATCCACAGCCTCTCATTTCCTGTGGAAACAAAAGCAAAACCTCTTCTCCATAGTAATATACCCTTTGACTTCAATTTTGAAGTCAAGGTATTTTTAAAGTACCTATCTTGGATTAATTCAGCAGCATTATAAACAAATATCTTTTGGCAACTGTTGCTCCTTCCTCAGCATTCAAACAATTCAAAGAGAACATAATAACATACAGTATCCAGACTCTCTGTATATTTTTCATCTTTACATAGCTTTATTTAAACCTCTATTTCTTTTACTTTTATTTTTACTTTTACTTTTAATTTTGACTTTTTGAGACAAGTTCTCTGTGTATCTTTGGCTGTTCTGGAACTCCCTCTGTAGACCAGGCTGTCCTTGAACTCACAGAGATCCACCTGCCTCTGCCTCCCAAGTTCTCTCTCTCTCTCTCTCTCTCTCTCTCTCTCTCTCTCTCTCTGTCTCTCTCTCTCTCTTTAAGGACTTTAACCTTTTTCTTTTCTCTCCCAAGCCTGCATATATTTTTAACACACTATAAAACATTTAGAGGTTTTCTTCATCTTTGAATCTCTCTTTACTGTATATCTCTCTTTTTCTGACCACGTGAGTCTTTAATTTATTAAGCAAAATGGCTAGAATTAAAGCTGTGGCTTTGGTGGCTGGATCCAGCCTATTACTTAACTTTCTGAGATTTCAGCCTCATGGCAGAGGTACCAACCAGATCCATGTTTATTGACACAACTCTATGGTGTTACAAGGTCCCTGCCAGCAAGCAAGCTCCAGCAGTGTGCTCACAAACCTCACTCAAATGCTCTGTGGCCAGACCTCCTACCTGAAAGAGTCCGAGTTTGTGCTGGCAGGACAGCCCAGAAAGCTGGCATTTTAAAATGGCATGATTTTTCTCCTGCTATGGCTGAAAACAAAAAAGCATGCGGTCAGCTTTTCATCAACACCATTTAAGTGTTTTGTGCCAGGGCTTCTTAAAAGAGCTGTAAGGTTGTATAGCTAAAGCTGAGTCCGGAAGCCTCTATTAAATGAGAGCACTTGCCTCTAGCAAGCAAAGCCCATCTGAGAAAATGCTGTTATCAATAAGTCATGCTATCCTTTTTTTCTAGAATTACTTCCCAAGCTCTCTCAGGCTTTATGTGGATGCAGTTTCCACATGGACATGCAGTTTCTGTCCAGCCCAGTTCCCACAGCCGTTAAGTCCCAAAGAAATCACACAGAGGTCTACATTAACTATAAACTGACTGGCTCATTAGCTCAAGCTTCTTATTAAATCTTATAACTTATATTAGCCCATTATTCTTGTCTATGTTAGCCACATGGCTCAGTACTTTTTTCAGCAAGGCACTCATATCTTGCTAGCTTTGTGACTAGGCCAGGACTGCCAAGGAATGAGTTTCCTTCTTCCCAGAATTCTCCTGTTCTCATTGATTTGCCTCTACTTCCTGTCTGGTTTTCCTGACTATACTTCCTGCCTGGCTATTGACCAATCAGCGTTTATTTAAAATATAACTGACAGGATGCAGACAATTGTCCCACACCATTTTTCAGTTCTGGGGATCAAGTCTTCCTTAGACTTAGCATGCTGCAAAGAGAGTGCTCTATGTCTGAGCTCCTCCACTCTAGCCCCAGGCTTAGTCCTTAAATTAAGTCTGTCTTCAACTTTGTGTTGCAACTTTTTCTATGTGGAAGAGAAACACACATGGGTATGCGTGTGTATGGTATGCAGAAGTATGGGAAGGTTAAGTACGCAAGTCCCTGTGCTTTATCTGGTACTGAAATGGAAGGTTGGTCCTGAAGATAGCACTAGCTGAAGCAGAGAAAGTTACGAGTCTGGCATCAGACACAAAGACTCCTAGCTGCAGACCCAGTAGATGTCAAGCTCACCGTGAGCCCAGGGACCACGTGGCCTCGTCACCTCACTTCAGAGTTCTGAGACACGTATGTACTTGGCCACTAAAGCTCCAAAAATAAGTGTGTGAGCTAGGAATGGTGGCACATACCCATAATCCAGGAGTCAGGAGGTCTGTCTGGCCATGTATTGAGCCTCCATTTCCCACCCCAAAAAAGCAAAACATATTAATCTGCTTATAAAAAGCAGGATGTGCCAATCAGTAGTCTCTGAACACGGTGCTAACACATAGAGTGGCATCAGGGGAAGGGACCTGACCTGCAGACCCCAAAGCAGCAGGATCTCCACAACACAGGGCAACAGCAGGATATCCAGGAGGAGCCCTAGTGAGGCTCAGCCTAGATCAGGAGGTAGAAACCAGAGGCCTCGAACCAGACCAATGACTCCATGCAATGAACACTTCCAGTAAATCTATATGGACAAAGGGGTTCATGGTATGACTCACGGTGTCACACTGCAGCTTCCCCGACAAGATTTTTATTTTTTCCCCTTTTTAAATTTATTTTTCCCTTTTTCTCTTAAATATTGTTTTATTTGGGGCTGTGCAGGGCTAGAGGGTGAAGGGATGGGAAAATGAATGGGATCAAAATACATGATGTAAAGACACAAACTAAAATTTTTAAAAAGAACAAAAATAGCCTGCTACATTAAAAAAAATAGAGTAGGGTGGATGTCACAGCTGGTCACTGGCAGAGCTGGCATCTGAAACTACGCCTGTCTGTCTCCAGTGCCATAACTGACCTCTGAGCTGGGAATCTGCTCCCTTGCCAGCATCCACTTTGGGTGTCGGCAGCACCGCATGGCTTGGTTGAGCAGTACTAACGTGTGCACCTGCGTGCTGTGAGCCCGGCGGGTACAGACTGCTGTGACTGTGCATCAGGACCTGGTCAGAGTGGCCCTTCCCTCCGGCTGGGTCTGTTGTGAGACCTTAGAATAGGCAAGTGTTGGCAGCTCTCCTCTGGGTCAGGCCAGCTTCCCTGCCTTCCAGTGGCATAGCAAAAGGATATGGTCCTAGATTTCAGAGGTGGGTTTACCGTATTGTCCCTAAGTCAGTTGTCCATCTTGTTGTTAGCACGTCCCTCTCATAATCTATTATCTTACCTGACTATTCTAAATCAAAGCCCATTTTTATTGGTCCTAGAAGAGATAAATCTCAGATTAGTTGACTGTGAGAAGCCAGAGTCCAAGTCAACTCTGTCTCAGAATTGTATTCACTTCCCATTCTGGAAAACAAGAGAAGGATTCTTCTACAGAATGTAAATTCTCTGTGGTATTCCATCTTCCCAGGAAACTTTCTAGTCCCTTTACCCCAGTGGTTCTCAACCTTTGGGTCTTGACCCCTTTGGGGGGGTTGAAGGTGTAAGTCATAACAATCCCACACCAGTTCAGAATTATGATTAATAGAATAGTTATTTATTTAAAGGTGAAAACTTACAGATCACCATCCCAGACAACAGCCCTCTGCACAACCAGGAAAGGAACCTAGTCGCCGGAAGCAGAGCCGGAAGCAGGAGAGCAAGCTGAAGGCAGTTGCTACTTTTTTAAAAAGAGAGAGACCACACGCCAATGGGCTGGTATCTCAGTGGCTGTTGGCTGAAGGAGCAGAAGGAGCTCCTGCAACAGGGGGTCAAATAACCCTTTCACAGGGGCTAAGACCATCTGCATATCAGATATTTGCATTATATTTCATAACAGTAGCAAAATTACAGTTATGAAGTAGCAATGAAAACAGTTGTATTGGGGGTCACCACAGCATGAGGAACTATATTAAAGAGTCACATCATTAGGAAAGCTGAGAACCACTGCTTTAGACTTTTTATCCAACCTTTTGATGTCTCTTTGTAGAAACAGAAGCTCCCCAAAAGGAGAAAGGATGCTTCAGGAAGGCATATGACCTGTTCTGTGGGCTGGACCAGGAGAAAGGACCAAAGCTTACTAAGGAAGAGGAGGAAGCCTTGAAGATGAAGATGACAGACACTTCTGAGAAGCCTTTGTGGAGGACAGTGGTGAACATCAACGGCATCATCCTATTGGCTGTGGCCGTCTTTTGCTATGCCTATTTTGCTTGAGTCCTGCCTTCTGGTGTAGGTTGGCTTTGTATTTCCCTTTAGACCATTCTGCAGTTGTTTGGGGAAATTGTAAATTTTTTCCATTGGGATTAAATATGTAAATTGTAATTTTAGAGTTGCTGGAAGGAAATAATTACATTGCTGTAAACTTTTGCATTTGAAGCCATGTGGCACACATATCTGCCTCTCCTAGAGTTTAAGAAGAGAAATTGACACAGATCTCAGAAAAGTCTGCCTTAGCCACAGAAGACTGTGTGATCTCATGCTATTCTGCCTCAGTACATCCAGTTTGTAATTATTGTTTATAAATAATTCAATAAGATTTTTTAGAGGTTGTAGTCTAGTTTCTGTCATTTTCCTACCTGACTCTTCCTTCTTTGTTTTTAAGAAATCTTTACCAATGGCTCATATCTTAGATTTTTTTTCTATTAAAAGGAAATCATTTTTACAATTGGATGAATACCCAGAAGCTAAGGACAGAGACCCTATCCTAGGAATTTGTTTCTTTAAATGGTGGTCTCAAGGGGACAGTATTTATCTGCAGTATGGGGACTCCACCAATTGGGGGTGCAGACAATCTTGAGCAGCAGGAATTTTCTGGCCTTTAGGAAATACCCTATGTGTATCTCCTGTGTTTGTTACTCATCTCGGTGTTTCCTGTGCACGAAGTGTCTTAGCTGCTCAGGACTGTACATTGACTCCAGGAATTTCATGACATTTTTGATGGATGCTGCTTGGTCCTTGTTTAGTTTGTATTTAATTTTATTATTTTTGTGGCTGCACAAAGTATACCTCAGATGTTCAGTATGGAGAACACTGCATTTCCTTGTGGCCCCTGCCTCATGGTGCTGATGTTGACATGAAATATGTTCTTAGAAGTTGACACTGTGTGACAGGACAGAGCAAATGCTCCTGCAGGAACATATGCCATCCAGTCACAGTGCATCTTCCCAGGAACCATTGACCTGATTAGCCCAAGCTCCTCTTTCCTGTGTGTTCCCATGGCCACACTGGTTGCCTTTTAAGGTGTCCCGGTTGGTGACCACCCACTGACAAGACTAAGGCTGATGCCCTTGTCTCTAGGTGGCAGTGTTTAGCTGCCTAGAGCTAAGTAGGAAGAAGAATGTTGATGTTGAGCTAGTTTTCCATGGGAAAACAATTTTCATTTAACTTAAAATTAATGAATTAATTAAAATTACCCTTGCAAAAATCTAAATTATTTTGTAATATTATTCCATTGAAACTAGGAAATCAGTATGTTATTGTGGAATGATTTTAAGTTAGTTTACAAAAGAGCTGAGTAAAGTCTTGGACTTAGATCTGGCTCCAGGGTCAATGGATGGTTTGTGTTCTAGGAAAGAAAACCTGGAGGGACTTGCTTGAGGTCTTGTCTCCTTCCCCTTCCTAGACTGAGAGATGGAAAGTGGGGAGTTTCTCAGGGCCAGCACAGCATAGAGTTCTGCAGAGTGCTGTCTCGGAGGGCTTGGTGCTAGGGTGTGGGTCTTGAGAGGAGAAAGGGGAGGATTGAAGCTTGTGGGTAAAAAGGGCGGTGTGAACTATCTCGATGGTTTTGGTTTCAGTTCTTGGCATTGCCTGTGATCTACTGTATATATTTTAATAAAGTATTTTGTCTGAGCTGTGTGTTTTTCTCTGTGAAAGATGGAAAGTCTTGGTGCTCATTGGATCTTCTGTGGTGTGTAGAAGACTTTGGAAAGGGGATGGCAGACACATGCAGGAAAGTGCCATGCAGATGCTATGTTAAGTTGTATTATTGTCCCAATGATTAAATGGTATTTGTGTTGATAAAAATGAAAACACTAAAATTCTTACAACTTTGAAAAATTACAGATAAAAGTGAACTTAATTGTGGTTAGCATTCAGATATGGGACACACACACACACACACTTGAGCAATTAAAAATTGTAGCCAAAACCAGGCACAGAGGTGTGAGCCTATATTCTCAGGTACTAGAAAAGCCCAAATAGAAGGAACACTTGAGCCCAAGAGTTCAAGATAGCCTAGGCAACATAACCATATCTCAACTCAAGAAAAATGTAGCTATTCAACATGAAATACAGGTTGTCCCTGTATTTAAGACTTTAAGACTTTTAAGTGTTTAAGACTTTAGATCTTTTAGTTTATCCTTTGAGGTTAGGGAGTGAACCAAGTCTTAGCTCCCCACCTATGGTCACCTCTAAGACCAGGGAAATGTGTCAAAGTTTCAGTCTTCACTCATGGTTACCCTTTGAGGTCAGGGAGCACACTGAGACTTTGTATTCCTCCACTGGTCCCCCTCTGAGTTTAAAGAATGCATGGAGACTTGGTTCCCCAGCCAGAGCATCCTCAGAGGTAAGGGAGTGCAGTGGGATTTCAGCCTCACACTGATTGTTGCCCTTGGAGTTCATGGAGTGAGCAGAGACTCTGTCTGTCTCCACATAGCTCTCATTTCCCTCTAGAACTTTTCCTGTTTAATATCATACCAATGTCACCACAGCAGGTCTCCTCAGTCCCCCGCTGCTCACACCTTTTCTCCCATTTCTCTGTAACCCCCCTTCTCTCCATCTCTCAAAGAACAGAGGCCTCCCTGGTCTTATAGGATGTTCTAGCTTCACTTCTGCTGCTGGGTCAACTTGCCACATGGGGAAGGACAGGGTTTAGTCAGCTTCTAGCTCTAGGTTATGGTCCTCAATTTCAGGGAAGTCAAGACAGAAACTCAAGCTAGTTACATCCCATCCAGAGTCAAGAGCACTGAGAAACAAATACACCCATGCTTGCTTTCAGCTAACCTTCTCCACCAGTGTGCAGGTCAGGGTCAGCCCATGACATGGAGACACCCACACTCTGGGAAAGAAGGAAATTCCTACAGAGGGCCTAGGGGCTAACCTTATCTAGATTATTCTTTAATTGAGGCTCTCATCCCAGGTGACTCTAGGTTAGGTCAAGTTGTCAGTTAAAGCTAACCAGCACCTCCATGACTCAGTTAAATCTAACTAGCACCTATGTGTCTCAGTCTCCCAGGAACTGAGACTGTTGTGTTATCTGATTATATTTTTACCCCTCTTTCCAGTCTATTTTTAACCAAATTCTCTCTCTCTCTGCTCAGCCACTCCCCCTTCTATGTATGCCTTCCTCCTCTACTTCCAATGTGAGATTTCTTTCTTATTTGTTTTCAAACACACAATAGCTAATGTATTAGTGTAGTAGGAGAGATCCACTTGTTGGTTCCCACTTCCCAGAACTGATATAATCACACAGAAACTGTATTATTTAAAATCACTGCTTGGCCCATTAGCTCTAGCTTCTTATTGGCTAACTCTTACATATTAATTTAACCCATTTCTATCAATCTGTGTATCGCCACGTGGCTGTGGCTTACTGGCTAAAGTTCTGTCCAGCTCCAGCAGGGCTACATGGCTTCTCTCTAACTCCACCTCCTTTCTCCCAGCATTCAGTTCCACCTTCCCTGCCTACCTAAGTTCTGCCCTGCTATAGGTCCAAAGCAGTTTCTTTATTCATTAATGATAATCACAGCATACAGTAGGAAATCCCACATCATCTCCCCATTTCTGTTTAAATGAAAAGGAAGGCTTTATCTTCAACATAGTAAAATTACATGTAACAAAACAGATATCAAGTAAGAATTACAGTTACAATATTTATATCTACTTTATCTTTTATTATAATTAAGTAAAACTATAACTATCAATGCTTCAACTCCATCAAAGACTCCAGAAGGATATACTATTACCTAAGTAAACAGGAAGTGCATTATAAACAACTTCCAAAACTCTAGAAATGACAGAGACATCTCACTGCCTGGACAGTCACTCAAAGTTCTTCTGTATCATTGTGCCACCCATCTTCAGCCTACAGACCCATAGTATCGAACAGACTTTTCCATGAAGCAGGAAATTTCAAAGACAGTTTTGCCTATATTGGCAGTTTGTCAGTCACTTTCTTCTGTGTCCTGCAGAATGTCTGGCAGATTCTTTCATGATGCAGGAACCCCAAAGGATCATCTCACCTTTAGGCAAGTGCAGCAGTCATTTTTCTGTGGGTCCTGCATGTCCAGTTAAGCAGTGCAAGCAAGAGCAGTTTCTTGTCCAAATGGCTATCCAACTCCATAAGGAGTCTCCTCGATGCCCATCTTCCTCTTGAAGTAGATTGGTGCTGCCAGGAGCAGATGTGTCTTATTGTCATGAAACAATTCCTAAATTCTTAAACATTTTAAATGTCATATTCTGTAGTCTTTGAAAGATTTGAAGGATATTTATCTGAAATACATCTCTGTATATCTACAAAATCTAACTAACATAACTACAAACTTGACTATTATAGATGATTATCTATTAGCCTATATTTCTTAATTATACATTATATTTTTAAATCAGCCGGACAAACACAATATCTTAATCAAGATCAGAAATACATACATACAGTATAACAAAATTGACCTTAAATTTATATCAATAAACCAAGATCCATACCATTGCAAGTCTCTATAGCATATTCCCCTTTAAATGTAAGCAAGCATTTATAGACAATATTTTTAAATATGGGCATCGTTCTGTCCAAACTTCTTCCTGCTGTTTATTCAGTAAAGTAATTTTTGAGGGGTGTTCAAGGCAACCTTTTGGGGGGTCTTGGTTGATCAAAGCACATTAGTCTGGAAGGATTCCACAGGTCCTCATCCTCTATGGAAACAAAAGAAGAACCTCTTTTCCAAAGCAACATATCCTTAGACCCAAATTTTGGAGTCAAGATACCTTTATAAAATACATGCTGGTTTAGCTTAGCAGTCCATACAATGAAATGTCTCTCTGTATTTAGCTCCTTCACAGTCAAAAAATTCAAAGAAAACACAATAATATACATAATCCAGACTCTCTGTGAATTTCCCATCTTTACATGGCTTGTTTTTCTTTACTTCTTTTAACCTATTACTGTCTGAACTCTGTATCTTTAAAGACTTTGTTCTAATTTTTTATAAACCATTTATTTCATTTTATAACTCTCTATACTCTTTTTCTTTTCTCTCCCAATCCTACCTACATTTATCCAACACTGACCCATTTAGAAGTTTTTTTTATGTCTGAATCTGTTCTATTGTGTATATGTAATTATTTACTGTCTTGAATAGTTTGTAAAATGGTAAGCAGCTTGGTTGCAGCTGCTATGGATGTTGGTTCTGCCTCTCTCCCAATTTCAAAATGGTGGAGGTACCATTACTGCCAGCTCTGGGACCACCCAGTAGGAGCTGCGCTCAGCACTTTAACTCTGAGAATGAACATGCAGTACATAAACCCTTTTTTATCTGAGTAATGGCTAGATATTCCGTGCAGAGCATTGCACTGCCTGGAAATATCTCTGTATATGGCAGCAGGAATCTGCCATGCTCTCCTGCCTGTGGACTCCTAGCAGTCCTGACCCCACCACCTTCCCAGGAAGGGGGTGTGTGCATGCTGAGCTGCTGGAATAGTCTCAGCTACTTTCCCAAGCAAGCATACAAGCACCCAGGTCCACAAACCCCATTCAAGTGCCCCATAGCCAGACCTCCAGAAAGAGTCAGAGTTCACGTTGGCATCACAGCCCAGAAAGCTGGCATTTCAAAACCACTGCTTTTTTTCCTGCTACTGTTGAATCAGGAAAACCTCTTTTTAAGGAGCCATGCCCTGTTTGCTTCTAGGAAACAGAGCCCACCCAAGAAAATGCCACTACCAAACCATGCTTAACTCTTTTATTTTGTGTCTAGGATTCCTTTTTAAGCTCTCTCAGGTTTTTAAGTGGATTTTATTTGGTTATGTGGGCACCAATTTGTAGTGGGAGAGAGCTGCTTGTTGGTTCCCGCTGCCCAGAATTGAAATAATCACACAGAAACTGCATTATTTAAATCACTGCTTAGCCTATTAGCTTTAGCTTCTTATTGAAAAGCTCTTACATATTAATTAACCCATTTCTATCAATTTGCGTATTGCCATGTGGCTGTGGCTTACTGGCTAAAGTTCTGTCCAGCTCCAGCAGGGCTACATGGCTTCTCTCTAACTCCACCTCCTTTCTCCCAGCATTCAGTTCCATCTTCCCTGCCTACCTAAGTTCTGCCCTGATATAGGTTCAAAGTAGTTTATTCATTAAAGGTAATAATCACAGCATGCAGAGGGAAATCCCACATCATATTAGTACTGTGTAGTACTGATGCTGCCCCTTTATTTCCTGAAACAACTAGTACTTAAGAAGTGACTGTTGTAGTCAACTGCTACTCTATTTTCATAAGTGACATTGTTGCAGATAGCAATCAGCTCTTGGGGGAGGTCTGAGGATAAATAGGGCCTCATGCCCTAAACACCCATCTAAAGTAAGAAAATATTCCAACATGATTACAAATCAGTCTCTTATGAACACCACAAACACTTCCACTGCAAGAAGGTAACTAAATCAATAACAGCAATAACAACAACACTTAACCAATGACTGAATTCTATATGAGTAGAGATCCAAGTACAAAAATAATCCTAGTATAACCTTCAATGACAGCAACTTAAACGAAATTGAAGAGAAAACAAGAGCATGACTATAAATATGTTCAAAGACGTCAAAGAAGACATGAATAGACTCCTGAATGAATTCCAAGTGAACATAAAGAGCTGAGTGAGAAAAGAAAGTCAATTCAGAATGTGGAAACAATTATGTTTACAGCAATAGACCTGGGTTGTTCACAACCTTGGTCGAGAAGCTTCATTTTCAATGAACAGTGGACAATACAGAGACTCACAACTGGTCAAAATGTTGTGAATCAAATACTCAGTGCTCAACCCTAAGTTGGCCATCTTTATCACCCACCCACTTCTCAAGGTCCAGGAACACCCCAGAAGAAGAAATGGAAAGAATAAGACCCAGAGCATGGGAGGAACGCTATGGAATGCAGCCTGGTCACAGAAGATGGCCAATTCAGGCTACTTATCAGCCATTGCTAGGAGTCTAAGCTGGGTTCCTCCCCATAGACTACTGGGAGATTCCCCTACATAGGGTTTCTCCCACACCCTGAAATGTCCCCCAGTTGTCCCCCTCAGTACACATCCTCCTTATGCTCCCCAACCTGATCACTCATGTCCCCATCTGCTCTCAATCCACTAATAAAATCTCTTCTATTTCCACTTCTCAGGGAGATCTGGGCGTTCCCCAGTGAGCCCTCCTTGTTACCTAGTCTCTCTGGGTCTGAGGACTGTAGTACAGTTATCCTTTCTTTTAGAGCTAATATTTACTTATGAGTGAGTACATACCACGTTTGTCTTTATTGGTCTGGGATACTTCATTCAGGATAATTTTTTCTAGTTCCATCCTTTTGCCTTCAAGTCTCCTGGTGTCCTTGTTTTTAACAGCTGAGTAATACTCCACTATGTAAATGTACCACATTTTCTTTATCTTTTCTTTGGCTGAGGGACATCTGGGTTGTTTCCAGGTTCTGGCTTGCTGTAAGAATTCCTACAGCCAGTAACCTTTAAGTTACCCACCCACTTGGGCATGGCCTCTTACACTATAAATGCCGATGCAAGGCACGTGGTCGCTCTCTCTTCTGGCTACTGCATTCAGTTCATGCAGAGAACTGTGATCTGTGAGTCTACCCCTAAATAAATAACCCTTTATTATACTCAGTATTGAGCTAGTGTGGGATTTCTTTTTAGCGTTCATCTTCCCTAGCTATTACAAATAAAGCTGCTATGAACATAGTTGAGCAAGTGTCTTGTGGTATAAATGATCATCCTTTGCATATATGCCCAAGAGTGGTATATCTGGGTCTTGTGGTAGGTTGATTCCCAGTTTTCTGAGGAACTGCTACACTGACTTCCAAAGTGGCTATATAAGTTTGCATTCCCACCAACAATGAAGGAGCGTTCCTCTCACTCCACATCCTCTCCAGCATAAACTGTTGCTTTTTTTTTTTTTTAAATCTTAGCCATTCTGACAGGAACTCCTACAGCTGATAAACAACTTTAGTCAAGTGGCTGAATACAAGATTAACTCAAATAAATCAGTAGCCCGTCTATATATAAATGACCAAGCAGGCTGAGAAAGAAATCAGAGAATCAACACCCTTTACAACAGCCTCAAATAATATAAAATATCTTGGGGTAAATCTAACCAAGCAAGTGAAAAACCTGTATGAGAAGAACTTCAAGTGTTTGAAAAAAGAAACTGAAGAAAATATTAGAAGATGAAAATATCTCCCATGCTCATGGGTCGGTAGGATTAACATAGTAAAAATGGGCATTTTACCAAAACCAATCTATAGATTCAATGCAATCCTCATTAAAATTCCAACATAATTCTTTACTGACCTTGAATGAACAATATCCAACTTCCTACAGAAAAACAACAACAACAAAGAATCCAGGATAGCTAAAACAATACTGTATGATAAAAGAACTTCCTGTGGTGTCACAATTCATGATTTTAAGCTCTACTACAGAGCTAAACAATAATAACCCCATCATGGTATCAGCATAAAAACAGACACTTGGATCAACAGAATCCAATCAAAGACCCAGATGGAAATCCATAAACCTAGGGACACCTGATTTTTGACAAAGAAGTCAAAATTATACAATGGAAAAAAGAAAGCATCTCCAACAGAAGGTGCTGGTCTAATTGGATGTCAGCATGGAGAAGAACACAAACCGATCCATATTTATCACCCTGCACAGAACTCAATTCCAAATAGATCAAAGACCTCAACATAAATCCAGATACACTGAACTTGACAAAAGAGAAAAGTATAGTGATATTTTATACATGTTTTAATAAACCTGTGAAGAGGGCACAAACCCCAGAGCACAGACGCAAGGATATTAGAACTACCAGGGTAAGCCTTTTTCTAAAAAGTGATGCTAAAGAATCAAATGGAAAAGGTAGACACGATGACATAAATGTGGGTCACATGATTGAGATGTGCTAAGAAAACAAATGGCAGAGATAAAATGCACTGTAAAAAGAGGTGAAGTCTGCTAGCCGGAGCTGAGGAAAGTCTTTGAGACTGAGGATGGGGCCAGCTCTCCACACTGGAAAGCAGAAGGAAAAACAAGTGGGACGGAACATCCAAGGGCTTTGGGGAAACTATGAAACCTCAACACGCAGAATGCTGGGTCAGAAGAGCGGGAGAAGGGAAAGAAAATACGTGAAGCAGCACTGACAAACTTGACACCCGGAAGAGAGTTTGAAGCAAAAGGAAAACTTCAAGTTAATGTCAGATGCCAGACGTGGATGTAAGGGGTTCGGGAAACACCATGTGGGATTAACGTTCAAACAAAACTAACAGCGGTAACAACACAACTACAGCTGTGGGCATCATACAAGTGACGGAGCCAGAAAGTCTGGGAAGGAGCCAGAGGGGGGTTGTTCCTAGCACGGAGTACATGTAAGGTCACCTGACTGCTCCGAATCATACAAGAAGAGAAGAGCCTACCAACTTAGGCTTCTGCAAAATCATCCTCCAGAGTTAAAGAGAAATACTTCATCAGAAAAACAAAAATGGAGGAAATAAGTGCAGTTAAAATTAAATTTTTCCTTGTTCTTAATTTACCTAACAGATAAAAATTTGTTCAGATTTTAGCAACAATTTACCCAACGATAATTTATGTGGAAATAAGATGATGTAACAACCAGGACAATTGGGAATTCTTAGCTTATACGTGCTTACACATGATGTAAAGTAACAAATTGCTATTTGACGTGGACTTGGCTTTGTTTTAAATGTATATGGCCAGTTCTGCGACAGCTTAGAAAAAAAATTAAAAGTTGCGTAATTGATATGCATGAAAACAGAGAGAAGGGCTGGGGAGATGGCGTAGCCATCGGGAGCACTGACTGCTGTTTCCCAGGACTCAGGTTTGCTTTCCAACACCCACATAGTAGCTCACAACCATCTGTAACCCCAGTTCCAGGGGATCTGACACCTTCTGGCCTCCGGAGGCACTAGGCACTCACGCAGGCAAAACACCCACACACAGTCAAAACTTACGTTTAAAAAAAAAAAAGGGGCTGGAGAGATGGCTCAGAGGTTAAGAGCACTAGCTGCTCTTCCAGAGGTCCTGAGTTCAATTCCCAGCAACCACATGGTGGCTCACAACCATCTATAATGAGATCTGGTGCCTCTTCTGGTGTATGTATGTTAACAGAACATTGTATGCATAATAAATAAATCTTAAAAAAAAAAAAACAAGGAAGAGACTGAGAGTTGGTCAAAGTGCAAAGAGTAAGCGTGAGGGGAGCGCTCAGCCACAAGCAGGGCCTTTGTATCACACCTCTTCTCTCAAGACTCAACATGTCAAGGCCCGACGTGGAAGAAGGAGCAGAAAGACTGTCAGAGCCAGAGGTCAGAAACGGCCAGAGGAAAATGAAGTCTCGGTGTGACGGTACCGCTCTGATGGTGAGGTCGCGGCAGGGGGCTGCCTGCGGAAGACCTGCCCGGTGTCAACTGGTTGACACTCTAGCACAGTGAGGCTATTGATGGTTTCTGGGGAACAGGGACCCTGTTTTCTCTGTAATGTGGTCGTGCTCCAGTGGATGGCCCTGCACCTGTGAGTATGTGATCACACAAACTACACTCAGTGGGGTATGAAAAGAGGGAACTCAAACAGGACAAGAAGTCGGGAGGGATGGGTGTGAGAGGAGTCAGGGAGAAATGGTGATAAATTTGGTCAAAATGCAGAGTGTACATGTGTATGTATGACATTCTCAAAGACTTAATAAAAATAATTTTTTAAAAAAGAGGAAATGAGATTCTAGAAAATGCTGTTAAAACCACACAAAGCACGAGGGTAGGAGATAAAACTTAGAAAGAAGAACAAGGGCAATCAATAGAAGACATTAACAAAGTTAGTAGATAGGAGTGCCAAACTATATCAATAATCACTTTAACTGTCAATGGTCTAAATATATCAATTGAAACACAAATTATCAGGAAGCAGAGGCAGGCAGATCTCTGTGAGTTCAAGGCCAGCCTGGTCTACAGAGAGAGTTTCAGGACAGCCAGGACTACACAGAGAAATCCTGTCTTGAAAAACAAATAGAAAAAAATGTCAAAATGAATGAAAAAGAGGACTGGAGAGATGGCCTCACGTTTAAGAGCACTTGTTGCCTTTGCAGATTCCCTACACCCACATGGTGACTCACAACCATCCAAAACCCCAATTCCGAGGGATCCAACATCCTCTTCTGACTTCTTTGACATCAGGAACACATGTTGTGTACACACAAAAATGCAGGCAAAACATTCATACACATAAAATCAATCTTTAAAAATTCTGTGTTCAATTGAATGTCTGAGATTTTGTTTCATATTTGAGGCTCTATATAGTCCTGTTTTTAGTGAATATCCAATTCAGTAAATAGTTTTGAATGCCTATTGTTTGGGTGTGTGTAAAGAAAGAGAATACCTGGTTTAAAATCTCAGTGTTGTCTCTGCAGACAGAATGACGTCACGTAAGTCATTTAACCACAGATCACGGTTCCCTCACAGCAGAACAAAACTGTTGGAAATGGAACTCGAACGCAGAATGTAGAGATTTATAGGGTCCATAGATATTGCTATTGTTGGCACCTCCTGCCCTTCTTAGCCAGGCTGTCAATCACTTGCATTTGAGCTCTTGAACAAGCAGGTATTCAAGGCTAGTGACAGAATAAACTACTTTGAACAGGTTGTCCCAAGGAGAAACAGTGTTCTTTTGTGGTAATGATGTGGGGGAAATGGAGGAAATAATTACTAAAGCCTCCTCAAATTTTGTAAGAGACATAAACTTACAGATTCAAGAAGCTTGGGAAACCGAAGTGGGTAAACTCTAAGACATCCATCTCCACGTGCATCACAGCCAATGGCCAAAGCTAAGGACCGGGAACTATCTGGGATGCAGTGGGGGAGAAGGAGTGAAGGAGTGCGTGACTAACAGGGTGTCAGGGATGAGGAATGATGCCAGGAGCAGACACCAGCAGGTGGAGGCACTAGGAGCAGACACAGCAGGTGGAGACACACCAGGAGCAGACACAGCAGGTGGAGACACCAGGAGCACAGACACCAGCAGGTGGAGACACACCAGGAGCACAGACACCAGCAGGTGGAGACACCAGGAGCACAGACACCAGCAGGTGGAGACACCAGGAGCACAGACACCAGCAGGTGGAGACACCAGGAGCAGACACCAGCAGGTGGAGGCACTAGGAGCAGACACAGCAGGTGGAGACACACCAGGAGCACATACCAGCAGGTGGAGACACACCAGGAGCAGACACAGCAGGTGGAGACACACCAGGAGCACATACCAGCAGGTGGAGACACACCAGGAGCAGACACAGCAGGTGGAGACACACCAGGAGCACATACCAGCAGGTGGAGACACACCAGGAGCAGACACAGCAGGTGGAGACACACCAGGAGCAGACACAGCAGGTGGAGACACACCAGGAGCACAGACACCAGCAGGTGGAGACACACCAGGAGCAGACACAGCAGGTGGAGACACACCAGGAGCACAGACACCAGCAGGTGGAGACACCAGGAGCACAGACACCAGCAGGTGGAGACACCAGGAGCACAGACACCAGCAGGTGGAGACACCAGGAGCACAGACACCAGCAGGTGGAGACACCAGGAGCACAGACACCAGCAGGTGAAGGTACATGCTTCAACACTGAAAGAAAGCAACCAAAATCCTATACACAACAAAATATTCTCAAGGATACTCTCAGATCAATGGAAATTAAGATTAAGAAAGTCAAGGACACTCGGGTTAAAAGAATTCTTATATTTTTGGTTGTGAGCCTAGCCTTTAATGGCTGAGTCACCCCTCCAGCCCAGGTTAAAAGAATTCTTAGCTAGGCATGGTCATGCCTTTCATCCCAGGACTCACAGTATTGTTTCGGCTGGTCTGGAACTCACTATGTAGATGAGGTCAACCTCATAGAGACCCACCTGCCTCTGCCTCCCCAGTTCTGTGTCCACAGCAACATGCCCACAATTGTCCATTTTTTAAAGTGGCTGATGATTGAAAGCAAAAGTTCAAACATTGCTGTGCCTTTCTGTGTCTAAGGAGATAATATTTAAGATAATTCAAGATGGTATAGGTAGGGTTTTATGTTCATCTTAAAATTATAAGATATTCATACTAGGGGATATTAATGAGCAATAAAACTATAGAAAGATATAGTGGAAAAAATTCTATATAAAGCAAAGTAAAATATAAAATGTTTGGGCACCCCACAAGTGGACAGAGAATGGAAAACAAAGACAAAAAAGAATGAAAAGAAAATAATAAAATGGCAGTCATAACATCTGCTATTAATAACTACAAGGTATGTAACATAGCCTCAACAGGGGCTAGACAGAGACTGTCAGAATGGGCTTCAGTGACATAGCTATAATGTAGACTATGGAAAAATCATTTAGAGCACAGGGCTGTCAGGGGTTAAGAACTAAGTCAGGCCATTCAGGCAGGAGGTTAAAAAAGCTTGAATGGCTCAGATAAAGCGGACATCAGAGCGGAACGTTACCGGGGATAAGCGACCCACAGAGAGGTGGAGAGACATAAGATCACCAAATGATGGCTGTCTCCAAACACATGGGGTACTGTGACCAAATCCAGAAAGAACTGGGCAAATTGAGACTTCCACCCCTCTCTCAGTGCTTCAGTTAACTGGACAGAAAGTCACCAAGGACAGGGACCTGCAGCAGCAACAGGCCCTCGTGACCTTTGGAGGTCATTGTGTGAGCAAAGAGCAGAGTATGCATGTCTTCTCAATGCATGGGCAACACTGACCTTTCAGGCAGCAGGGCCAAAGGTGACAAGCCACTCTGCTGAGGCAGCTGACTGCTTCTAGAGAAGAAAGAGCTCACGATGACTGTAGAAGGCCGCTTTCCACATCACCTAGAGGACTGTGTGCACCTGCCATTCTCAGAAACTTCTGGTTCTAGTTCTGTCTTTCCTTCTGAGCTCCTTCCAGAGCTCACTGTGTATGGAATTGGGGGATTCATTTCACCAAAGCCCCTGTGGCTCACCCTTCTGGCTGCCACTTGTGTGGGTGGTTGGAGTACCACTGTTCTGTCCATAGCCACGCCTTTCCATTGTAAGATTTGCTCATTCCCATTCCCACAGATACATATATGGAGTTGTTTGTGCCAGCATGGTTGCCTCCGTGAGTGCCTTTTGGGAACAGTGTATGCATTCATCTATGTTCTCTGAAGTGCCTGAGAGCAGGAGACATCTTATTCCCCTTTATTCTAACCTCCAGGCTTGTAATAAGCCTGAAGCAGTGCTTCGCTATATGGTATATAGAGCAGGCTTGGCTATGTGGTAGATAGAACAGGGCTATATGGTAGATCGAGCAGGCTTGGCTATGTGGTAGATAGAGCAGGCTTGGCTATATGATAGAAAGAGCAGGGCTTGGCTAGTGGTAGGTGGAGCAGAGCTATAGGGTAGACAGAGCAGACTTGGCTATGTGGTAGAGATTCGGTGAATATTTGAGTTGAGTGTAAGTGTGTTCTAAAGCATGTGCTCGGTGATTGATTCTGAGCTGACGAATGCCTGTTTGATCCTCCTGTTAAAATGCCACTGTTCTTGGAATATCACTTTATCTGCTTGGTTCTGCCCAGATTCTTCTGGCCCTAAGCACGTGCCACTCCACTTCTGTCCTTGGGCAGGCTAGAGTAACAGGGAGCAGTGCCATACCCCATGCGGTCAGCAGATGTCAGGAGAGATGCATTGCCTATGGGAGGAGGATGCCATGGAGCAAGGTCTGCACAGTGAACTCCTTGGGACAGAAGCTTCCACACCGGTCACCTGTAGACATGGTGCCTTGCCACTGTGCTCACACCATAGCGAGGGTTTCAAAACCCATGGAGTAAAAGACACATTCTCCCCCAAACCCTCACACTCTTTTCTGGTCCTTCACCCCTTTTCCTCCTACTGGGTTGCCCCACCCAGCCTTAACAGAAGTCTCACTGCAGCTTGATATAGCATGACTGGTTGATACTCGTGGTTGATATTCAAAGCCTGCCCTTTTCTCAAGAGAAATAGCAGAGGAGGAATGGATTGGAGGGTGGGGAGGGAGGGGAAGAAAGGGAGGGACTGGGAGAAAGGGGAAACTGCAGTGGGCATGTAAAAACAAAGATAGATAGATAGATAGATAGATAGATAGATAGATAGATGAGAGAGAGAGAGAGAGAGAGAGAGAGAGAGAGAGAGAGAGATGAGAACAACTCTCCAAGGAGCTTACCAGGCCAGAGGAGTTGCAAACACAGCTTCCTGCCCCGTTCCTCTCCTCTCCCCTCAGACTTAACCATCAACGATGCCTTCCCCATCTTTTAAGGGACATTGCAAGTCAAAGGAACAGAAACAAGGTTACATACACAGAATGCATCTCTTGCAGGTGTTTCCAGGCAAGGGTTTCTTCTGCTGGATTTGGCTGCAAGCCCTTGGTTGATAAATCCTATACGGTCTCCCCTCAGCTTCCAGCAGCAGCATGGTTCATGCTTCTCGGACGTCTCTTCACTCAGGGAGGGTTAAGGCTGAAGACACACCCACTTCTCCATCAGGCTTAGAGCAAGAACTCTGAAGCCAAGTTAGCAAGGTAGAGACAAAGTCCAAGAGGTGGAAGCCAGCCTTGACAGATCACCTGCAGCAGGCCACGGACATGCCAGGGGCTTTCCTGCCCAGGGCCACTTTGTCTGCTTCTAACCAAGATGGCTCAGAGTCACCAGCTAGCAGACAATCAAAGTGACTTTAAAGTATTTTCTGGAGCCGGGCGGTGGTGGCGCATGCCTTTAATCCCAGCACTTGGGAGGCAGAGGCAGGCGGATCTCTGTGAGTTCGAGACCAGCCTGGTCTACAAGAGCTAGTTCCAGGACAGGCTCCAAAAAAAAACCCACATAGAAACCCTGCCTCGAAAAACCCAAAACAAAACAAACAAAAAAAAAAGTATTTTCTGCCTCTAAAGTGGTAGTTTTTGCAGGTCCCTTACAGTCCATGTTCAGTCCTACTGAGAAAGCATATCTTGATGGCCGGCTCTGAGGTCATCTACCGAACTTTCTAGAAGGGTGTATTTCACCAGAGTCCATGCACAGTTTATATGTGCCCTTGTTGTACCTATGCGTACAGATCTGTTGATGTTGTTGCTTTGTTTTGTTTTGCTGTTTTCGTTTGTTTGTTTTCCAGAGACAAGGTTCTTTGTGTAACAGCTCTGGTTGTCTGGGAACTCACTCTGTAGACCAGGCTGGCCTTGAACTCACAGTGGTCCACCTGCCTCTGACTCTTGAATGATGGAATTAAAGGTATGACCACCACTGCCTGGCAATTCCAGACCTTTTTAAGCATGTGTTTACATCTTACTAGTAACTTCAGAATAGGAGCATATTAGTGATCGTGTGCACTGTGGGAAGCCAAGGCATGCCACAGGCTCTGCGGGTTCTTCAACTCAGTGGATGTGAGAACACAGCCTTTGCTGGTGACAGGTCACATAGGCATGCCTGACTGGCTCCAGGGAACCTGGTGAATCTGTCCCAATGGGTTCCCACAGCAAATGAAACAAAAATGGGCATACAAAAAATGTTTTCATTAAAGGGATGTTTAAAATGAAATGCTGGGAATTATATTTTATAGGATATGAGTAATTGTCTGGCATATCCAGAAAGGCAGTTGTTATTAAAGCCAGGAGGCTCAGGTGGCCTTCAGCAGCTGGACTGCAGGGTACCTGTGTGGCTCCCCACGTTCCCTCCACTGGGCTCTTTAGTCTCATCAGTTTGGACAATTCTTTGTTTGTCGCTGCTGTTGCCTTCTCTACCTTGTCTCTCCGCGTAGGCGAGTGTGTTCATCTGCCTGGCTCCTCTGTGCCCCTCACTCCGACTCTTCGCTCCTGCTTCTGTTGAGGCCTCTTCCAGCTTGGCTATCCAGTCTCCTTTACTAGGCCCTTCTTGCTGCCTTCTATTGATTCCACTCCGTGAGTTCCAGACAGAGTAGTTCCCAGCTCTTGTGGGTATTTATATGTGTGCTTAAATTAAAGATTCCAATAGTTAAAATTCTCCTTATGTTCATGTTTCCCTATTTTCTTTCAATGGCTAAAATTCTTTCAGTCCCTTTCTACCTTGTCTGTAGATCTTTCTCTAGTGCCCCTTTGTCTTTGGGGTCTTATAATTTGACATTTTTCTAAGCATGCCTCACGACTTATGAGCTGACATGTTTCAAAGTCTCCTGAAGTTAACCCTGGGTTAGCTAAAGCATGAACAGAGGGACTATGGGAAAACGCGCCAGGGCCTCTCCTCATGTGGCCATCAGAGCACTGTGCAGCTGCACTGGTCTGGTCTCTTCAGCCACTCCAGGGGCCCGGTGACTCTTCAGCCTGTCACAAATGTGGGCGGCAGGCAGTACGGACAGACCACTCGTCCCTCTTACTCCTCCGTGGCTCCTCGACATCCAAGTTGGAAAACTCATGAGTTACTAGAAAACTGGTCAGCGTGCCAGGATTTTTCCAGGTATCCAGATGTTCACCTGCTCAGAGCACACCGGGCAGACACCGGCAGACCCTGACATCACCTGTGTGCTAGGCCCAGCCTCATGATCCAAAGGAGTAGGCGCTGCCACATCATCTCCGTTGTCTCTACTCCAGAGAAGAGGGAGGTGACGGGCTCCTTGGTAGGTAGCGGGGCTGAGATCTGGAACCAGGGCATTGTTCAAACTCCCTGACCGAAAGCACAGCTTCTTCCCTCGGTGACAGACACGGGGAAACCGAACTACACAGATTCCCTCTGTCCTGTTCCTTCCCTTTCTGCTGGCTCCAAGCTCCACCTCACTCCATCTCTGTTCTCTGCCTCTATGCTTGCTGCATATACTTAATATTTTTCAAACCAGATTATTATTTTTGGAAATAGAACACCGAATAATGGTCATGATGAGCTGAAAGAATTTAATATCAATCAATAAAAGATAGAGAGTATGAAAATGCATAATCAGTTTTGTGAAGAATGACGCTCCATTTAAATTCTATTTTCTCCTTGTATTCAAATCAGAAAATTTGGTGTTGATTCCGACTTACATGTTGGAAGACTTGTCCGAGTTTCTATATGGTGTGAAAACTGCAGGACACTTGTGTCTTTCTCAGAATCAAGGTAAGGCTCGCCTGTGTAGAAACACGCTTGCATCTGAGAGCACATAGAAACCAGTGTGAAGACAGGGTGGTTGGCAAAGTCAGGTCCTGGGAGGCATGACTCCCTTGGGGTACTCCCTCCCCCCAGGTGCAGCAGGTTCCGGGAAGCTGCATGCATGTAGACTCATTCCTGTGCCCTGCTTTAAAGGCCAAGCCAGAATTCCCCACATACGTTCTGTGTATTCAACCACAATTAGTGTGCTAAGTGACATCAGAAGTTTCTCCGCTCGAGGAGATCTGACAGCCCAGAAAACAAATCACGCTTGGATTACAAGGTGTCAGAAGTAGGCTTCCTGTATTATGAATTATATAATTCACCCTCAAGGCAATTTTCATAACTCGATAAACTATCGCAGGAAAAGCCATTAAGCGTTAGACCTACTGCTGAATAATACAGACTTCGGGAGATGAGCGTGATGCCATAAAATGACCCGTGTCTCAGCCTCGAGCAGAAGAATCCATCTTACCCACCTGCTATCAGCATGTCCCTTGGAATGTCGCCTCTTGCTCTCTCCAGCATGGAAATAAAAAGTGGCTGTAACCAAACCAAAACGTACACGTGTCTGCATGTCCACCCCTATAGCCCTAGACACTCCTGGTGGTCCTTTCCTTGAAATGGAGCAGTTACAAGGGCTGGCTTGTTAGGCGTTTGCATTGCAATGAGTAATTTTGTCAGATTGATGTTTGTAAGTAGCGACATACGGTGCCTATGCTCAGGTAGATAATTGATGTAAGCCCCAGTGAACCAGACAAAATGGTGTTTGTGCCTTGAGGCCTTTTCAGGGATGATGGTGTAGGAGTTCCTTGCAGCTTGCTGGCTTTTGAAGATGCTGAGGTGTGCTGAGAGAGAGACGGTTATTGTCAGGCCTGTCGGCTGAAGGAAGCTGGGGCACGCCGCTTTAGGAGGATTCTATGCTGCAGTCCAGAGCTACCCTCAGTGGCCATCCTGAAGTCTCCTGGTTGTCCCCACGGCATGGCGGGAGGTGGAGGAGGAATGAGAGGAAGGAAGAAAGAAAGGGAGATTGGTGTGGGATAAGGGAAGAGGACTTAGAAGTGTAGCTAGAGGAAGGAGCTATTGTTCTGGGACTAGGAGTTGTAGGAATGGTGGGCTGCGTTCCTGCCACCCGGCTCCTGGCCGCCTGGCTAGCTTATGCCCCGAAATAATAACACACAAATTGTATGAAACACTGCTTGGCCCATTAGCTCTAGCCTCTTACTGGCTAACTCTCACATCTTGATTAACCCATTTCTAATAATCTGTGTACCACCATGAAGTGTTAGCTTATCAGGAAGATTCTAACCTGCATCCATCTCGGAGAGGAGAGCTATAGTGTTTGATTCACTTCCCTTCTTCCCAGAATTCTGTTCTGTCTACTCCATCCACCTATGTTCTGACCTATCAGGTCAAGCAGTTTCTTTATTAATTAACCAACAAAAGCAACACATAGAAAGAAGACCCACCTACATCAAGGAGTGTCTGAGAAACGTGGTAGCTTGGCAGTGTCCTGAAGTCTTCTAGTCACCAGGGCTCCAAGTTTTACTCTTCTGCACTGAGAAGTGGGAAGAGCCTGGGTTTTTTGTTGTTAGTTTTGGTTTGGTTTGAGTTTTTTGTTCGTTTGGTTGGTTGGTTTTTTGTTTTGCTTTATTGAGACAGGGTCTCTCTACGTATCCCTGACTACCTGTCCTAGAACTCACTATGTAGACCAGGTTGGACTAGAATTCATAGACATCTGCCTGCCTCTGTCTCCCAGGAGCCACCATGCCCAAAAAGAGCATGAATTTTAACTGAGTCCTTGCCTTGAGAAGACTCATAAGACAGTGATGTTTTTATGCATTCCTCTTCCCGCTGCTCCTCCTCTTGCTCCTCCTCCTCCCCCTCCTCTTCCTCTTCTTCTTCAAATGGGTCTTGCTGGAGAGGCCAGGTTGGCCTTCAACTTCCTATGTAACCCAAACTAACTGGCTTCAACCTGTGATCCTCCTACCTCTGCCTCCTAAATACTGGGGCTATGGATGTCCACCACTATACCTGGCTTTATAAAGCCTTTTATTTTAGAACATTTGTAGACTCTCAGAAGTTGTAATAACAGTAAAAAGAAGTTGACAGAGATCGTTCTGAGACAAAGCAGAGGAACTCACTCACATCTCCTGGGTCAGGAGTTAAGCACTGTTAACTATGGTTAAATACTGTTGCATGATGGTAAATGCCGTTGGAGTTATTCTGTGTTAAACTTCTACGAAGTCTTTGCTATGAATGACCTTTAGTGCCTTCTGCCGAGAATGAAAACTGTCCAGAGGGGTGAGTGGCTCTTTCCTATGCCTGGCAGCCTTGGGCAGGAACCATCAGACAGGCAGCCCTTTCACAAGCAGCAGCTAGACTGTCCTCAAAGTAGCCAAGCTGCTTTGGACACTTTGAAGTCACTCTGAGGACCCCAGCAGCTACAGAAGACCACTATAGCCAGAACACACCCCTGCGCTCCCTCTGGTATTGAAACACTGGGTTTCTCCTGAATGACCTTTTCTTGCCTCCTTTTGATCTTATCATCTGTAGACTGAGATGAGCTGGGAACTCAAAGATGAAGTGGGACTGAGTAGTAGCAATAATGAAGCTGGCAGCTGTGGGCTGACTCCACCAAGGCAGGGACAATAATAATAACAATAGCAATGAGATGGCAGGTGGAGAATTCCAGAGAGTAGGTGGAGAAAATGGAAACCGGAGACAGTAAAAGATGGCGGTAGAGGGGAAGAGAGCAACACCTGAAGAAAGGTGTTGGGAAAGGCTAGAGAAGAGAAACTAGAGGCCCTGGTGGCTAGATGGGGCCCAGCCTTGGGGCCAAGGTTCTAAACACCCTAGTTCCACAAATTCTAATATTAGCTGTTGTCAAGTGCGGAAAGCCCCAATGGTTGAAGCCTAAGAAACTGTAACGTTAGTTACTCAGGGCTTTTAACTCTTGGGGATATAGGTCTGAGGGTTCCAGAACCCACTGCCCACTACCACCTACTGCTGGTTACAGTACCTGCCAAGTTGAAGTGTTACTTGGGTTAAAGCCCAGAGTAATAAGCATGTAGAGCCTAGAGCAAAAGTGCCCTAGCTCTCAGGACTCGGAACTGTAAGCCTCTGGACGTGCCAAGCCAGGTGCTAGGTCCTAGACACCGAAGCTCTTCTCTTCGCCTGTGTGTAGCTTACGTTTAGGTGGAGCTAGAGGACCCCAGCCAGTTGGCTGGCTTGCTACAACTCCGTGGGTGTGTCACGGAGGCTTGGAGTATGCCCTGGGGAGAGCGTAATTAGCTGAACTGCGGACATTGTGTTGATTTCTCCAGTTTTTATACACACCCGTGTTTCATTTTGTTTTGTTTTACAGTAATGGGCATTGAACCCACGACCTCACACGTTTGCACTTGCCACAGAGCTACGTCCTAGTACTGAAGACATGGTTTCTGGAGACTCCATAGCAGCTCATGGTTTTGTGGATCTGGTCTCATAACTGTCATAATTTTGCTGGAGCACCGAGTCCATCTGCTGGGGTTTAAATAGAGTGTACATCTCTGTGGTCTTCCTTTGGCTTCTGAGCTCCTGGTGTAATACACCCTACTGATACCCTGGGACTGCATTCCACCCTAGTTCTCCTGGGTCTGTTCTTATGGTTTGTCGATGCCATGGCCGAAGGCATGAGGACTGGTGTTCTGTATGTGTCTTGGGTTGGTGACCATATTCATGTTCCTGGGGACATATCCAGTACAGCCTCCAGACAGTCTTACGCTCCTCTCCAAAGTTCCTCTGGTGTTACCCTTCAGGGAACATTAGAGAAAACCTTTTTTTCCCTTTCTTTCTTTCTTTCTTTCTTCCTTTTCTTTCTTTCTTCTTTTTTTAATTTGAGCCAAGATCTCACTCTAGCTCACTATGTAGCCCAGGCTATCCTCAAATTCATGGCAGTCCTCCTGTCTCAGCCTCTTAAATGCTTAAGGAAAGCTTTCAATGAAGGTTTCTCAGATCTCCACAGCAATCTCCAGACTTGTGACCCTGTGATCTTGGTTTATGTTCAAGAATTTTCAATGAGAATTAGATACCTAATGGTAGGCAGTGGGCCTGGCATCTGACCCTGGAAGCATCAGAGGCAAAGATCTCTGCCAGTCAGAAGAGTAGTCTACCAAGGTCCCCGTGAAGCAAGAAGGACATGTTCTTCACATCCAAGCTGAGGGACAGGGCTAGGAGGATATTCCCAGAGTGACCTTCTGGGGTCAGATGCTTAGGCAACTTCAGAATTCAGTGGCCGGAGGAGTAGGCAGTCCTGACCCAGAAGAAAGGCCCTGGCAGACCACAGTGAGCCCTCAAAGCTGTTTCAGTTTGCGCCTGGGATGTCGACGAAGCTCATGTGTTGAGGCTGGTTCCCTAGAGTGACACTGAGAAGTAGTGCCTGTTGGGAGTCCCTAGGTCACTGGGAAGCTTCCCTAGGAGGCAACAAGACCTTAGTGCCACTCCTTCCTTCTCTCATGCCAGTCACAAGGCACAGCTCTGCTGTGCCCTCCTTGCCATGATGTGCTAACCTCATCTTGGTCCCTAAACAGTAGATCTGCAGGACCATGCACGGACATGCTCAAAGCTGAGACAAAACAGTCCTTTCCTGTCTCTAGGTCATTTGTCTCAGACAGTTTGTCACAGTGACAGAAAGCTGACATGGACATAGATGAGGGTAGGGCGCCCACACTCAGGTTCCCGAGAGGCCCCTGTTCATGATCTGTGGGGAGGAGCAGAGCGAGGGCCCCTGTGGTTGTGACAGATCTCTGGGCGCTGCTCTGAACATCCCCACTCTGTCATGCTGTCTTTGTGTGGTAGTCTGGAACGTGTGAGCACTGTTTTCATGCTGCTTTGCCTGGCAGCTGAATCCTCAGCACAGATCCCATGAGTCTGTCTCCTCCTCTCTGGTCCAGGACCCACTTTGCAGCCATGATGTCACTGTGGGTTCTTGTGAATCTGTGACTTCTACTTGTACATACCTATGAGCACCTCTGCTGCAGGGTGACCAGGAAAGGTAGAACACACCCTCTGGCATTTGTCAGAAACACAACTTTTATTCAAATGCAAAGGGATTGGTGACAGAAGAGGACCAAGTTCCCCAAACTGTCCCCTTCATCTGTTTCTCCTGTGGCTACTCCTCTTTTAGCCACAAGTGGTGTGAAGCTGCATTGTTGGCCTCCAGGAGCAGGTGCAGTGGTAGCAGTGGGCCTGAGGTATCTGACAGCAGTGTGGTTGTGGGGCTCACAGGCTTACCGCATCCTCTGCCTGTTTTCGGCGTGCCTGCTCTCTGCGTTGACGGCAGCCTCTCGCCGCAGTGATAAGTTACATGGGACATTTTGGAGAACAGACCATGAGCCTCAGGGACCACACGGTGGGAGAAGCAGCCTGTCTCTTACCTGCCACTGAGGACCTCTGTGTCCAGAGCATTCATCAGCCCAACCATGGTGGGAAATGGTGCAAAACTGCCCAAGCTCCTCTCCCTGTCTGCATGTGCCTCCCGGGAACATTTGTGGCCCGGATCTGAGTCCAAGACTTGAGAGGACCCTAAGGGCTGGTTACTGGAGTCTGGGTTTAGACACAGTTATCAGGGGTACACTCAGCCTTTTCTTCAAGCTCAGGGCAGGGGGTCCCATTGTTAGCAGGTTGAACACGGACGTAACGAGTTCTGCTCTTGGCTCCCAACTTTCCACATGGTCCTCCACACAGTCCCCAGGATGACCAGAGGGAAACCTCACAGTCCAGCGGTGTCTCTGGAACTGGACAAAGCCCAGGGGAGACCCAATGAGTACTATACAAAGAGATACTTTGAAAAAGAACAAGAGATTATCCCCATATGTGCGTCAACCCCAGGAGACTCCTCCAAAGACCGAACAAAACACTTGCTCTTCTCGGGAGTGTAGAGCAAGACGCATGACGGGTATCACGAATATACACTCAAACAAGAACCAGATGACTGGCTGGACTTGTTCCTCTCCAGACGTAAGCTTCAGGAAACCTTGGCTAACTTGTGACAGCAAGGGTCGTGGGATCTTACCCGCTATGGAAGAGGCATTACAACAGCAGGGACCTCTCTGAGGGGAGGTGACTCTCTGGCCCCAGTAACCTTCATAACTGACATTTCTGAAGTCCTACAGATGCCAGGAAACCCTTTGGGTTGTGGAATCTTACTCCCCACACACACCCAGGAAGCTCAAACATTTTCAATAGTGTTCCTTTTGATTATGTCTCCTCTGCTGCTATCATATTCACAAATTTAAAAATAATCAGTTTGGGGTTATGTGGCTAAACAACCTGGTAATTTCCATTTTCCAGAGCAAAATGCGATTGCCCGTATATCCACCATATGCTAAGCCAGCCAGCCAGTCAGCAGAGAACAATCATCTACAGAAGACCAAGAGACCAGGAGACCAGCCACCGCCACTAGTGTCATGAGAGGACAGTGTGGTGCTGGCAGCAGTAGCCAGGCTAATGGCTCCCAGGGAAGGACCCCGTTTTTTATGAGTCCTTGTGCTGCTGCAATCAATGTGTAGAGCTCCCAGAAACAAGTCAGATGTTGGAAGAATTCAGAAAGGAACAAAAAGAGATTGGGGATGTCAGATACAGTACCCAGAATATTCTAGAAAATTCAGTAGGCCACTCCTGAAATAGCCCTCTCCTCGGAGGAAAAGGTGAGACAGGGCCTACAAAGACCCTTTAGAAAGATGAACAGACCCAGTTTTTACCTAGACCCTTGCCTGAGAGCGAGGGTTCCAGGCAGCCAGCCTTGATGAGATACCTGAGCCCCTATCTTCCAGGTATAGCTAGATTCCTGAACGCTTGCAGCAGCCCTGGTCTGCAGGGAGAGCTTCCCAAATGGAGTTCTTGGACCCTGCAGATTCCTGAGGGGAGCAGACCCAGGATGACCCGTGTGTGGCCGAAAGTGGGAGAGGTGCAGATGTGGGCCTAGTGGGAGCTTCCTGGATATACTCATCCCAGACAAGGTCTGGTGTCTGCTGCTGAGGAGACCAGATTAGCAAGGGAAACTCATGTGGGCCATGCCAGGTATTCTGCCCCTACTCCACTGACAGGCTAGCAGTCATGAAAGCATGAGAGAATTAGGTAGAAGAGGTGGGCAGATGTGAGAAGCCCTAGCTACAGGCAATGGCTTTTCATGACGAAGAACACCTTGGCACAATTTGCCACGTTGTGTTCCTCAGATGTACTGGGTATGGAAGTGCTCAGCTGGCTCCTATGCCATCCAGTGGTAACTATGGGTAGACTTGCTGAAGTTCCCTGTCACCAGAGATGTGGTCCTCAGCCAGAGCGGAGGGCAGCGTCCACTCCCACCCTTTCTTCTCCGTGCCATCCCCACCTACTGTCCTTGCCTGCCCTTCCTTGGCAGTGTCCCCTGCACTCCCAGCATGCTACCTTCCCAGACCTGACCAGGTGGCTAAGTGCCCCATTGGTGAGTCAAAAGGACCCCTCCAGTGGCCTGCCTGCAAGTGACTCTTCCCGTAAGACTGCACTGTCTTCCCAGGTGACACCACTGTCTAGCGTTTACAGGACTGTCCAACAGGAATGGTGGTGGGAGATACACACTTCAAATGCCTGTGCTACATAGCCCATCAACAAGCTCATCCTTCTGCCTGAGGCTGGCCTGGCCAATGCATCAGGGCAGAGACCATCCCAAGTGGCTAGAGAAAATGAGTTGGCAGCTGAGGCTCCTTCAGCTCCTGCCAACAGGAGAAATGGCTTTGAAGTTTGGCAGGTCTTGGCTGATTCCTGCTCCTTAAGAAAATAAGTTATAGCCGTCTGGAGGGGTGCTTGCCCATTCTGGGGCCTGCCAACGGATGAGAGGCACTCTCTACTCTTCCAGTGTGAGGGACTGGAGAAACACAGCCTCAAACGGCCAGGTCTCTCTCTGTGGCCTCACACAAGGGCTGCTGGGCGTCTGACTGGCTGGAGGCTGCAGTGCAGTGAGCAAACTGTGATTCTCACTCTCAGTGTCCAGCTCCCTCGGCTCCAGCTGAGGCCCTTGAGGGATGAAAGCCCAAGGTGCCTATTAGCAGACTCTCTGGACTCTCAAATCATTTGTGGAAAGAGGAGAACCCTGGACTGGCCCTAGAGAATTGGGAACTCTGCACTGGCCACAGCCAGGCAGGACCCAAGTCTCCATGGAAGTATCATGAATGCCAGGCTTCCACCAATGCCTTCCTCTCTTTTGGCTAACGGAGGTAGAGGTGGAACCACCATCTGAGTTTTCACTCCATCCCTATGGGCTGTGGCGTGCAGGCCACTGCATGCATTTCTGGTGCATGCTGTTTCCTAACCATATCTGGGGTCTTTCTCCGTCGTTCAGGGTCTTTCAACAGTAGATATTGTCAAAGTTTTACCTACAGTATTTGAACCCACCAAATCCTAAACCTTTAAAAATTAATACCATCTCCTAAAAAGTGACAAGACTTCCCCTTTGAAATTGCTCAGGCTCAAGTTTCCTGTGACCTTGGAGTCCTGGGAGAGTCTGTGAACTCAGAATCTATGCTAAAGACAAGGGCTAGCCTAGGGCAGAAGGAACTCACCTGTTGTACCTTATTTTGGGCTTTAGGACCTAGTGTATGACCTTGGACAGAGTATACCCTACAGGCTCAGGGGAACAAGTTGTGGCTTCTCACCCCAATTCAGCCAGTGGTGACATGGAGTAGTGACATGGGAATGAGCTCCAGCATGCTTTTCCAGCCTGTCTACCTGGGGCTAACAGAAGACGGGAAACAAGGAAATTACCTGAGAGGCTGTCGACAATTTCATTGCCCCTGCTGGCCAGGTCCAGGGAAGGTGGGGCAAAGGCCCTGGGACTCTGCCGTAGCCGCACGAAGGTCACTTTGGCAATGGGAGGCAAGGACTTCAGGCGTGGGTAGTAGAATGAGTTTGCTGGGTGACTGGGTGATGAGGATGTTATCTGGGTGACAGAGGAGGAGAAGCTGCCACAAGGGTCTGGGAGGCCCACTTTCAAGTGTCTGTTTGAGTCAGTACCCAGCATCAAGCAGGACAGTGCCAGCAAACACTCCCAACTTGGGTATCATCTGAGTGGCTCTTAAGGCCAGCACAGCTGGAGGTGCCCACATGGCCTCTTGCCAAGATTGAAGAAGACTGGCCATTCCTTCCATCTCCCAGAGGCAACACTGCAGCTCCACTGAGACACCTGTCTATAGAGTGCCTGCTGATGCACCGGGCAGGATGACACACGCCTCCTCACTGGAAAGGAAGGGCCGTACAGGCCCCGGCATCGGGCACTTCTCTCTATAATACTGCCAGATCCCAGGCAGACCAGCACCCCACTCTCAACCAGCAGACACCAGAAACAGGATTATTCTCCAAGGAGAAGCCAAAGTCTGGGATGCCCAGAGGTCCCCCTGAAACAGCCTGCCCTTACAAATTTTCTCAACCACGCCGACCACCTTCTTTGTCCCACCATGGCGTGGGGAATGGCTAGACATCCTGTGCCGTGGGGAATGGCTATACAGCCTATGCCGTGGGGCAAAGACTGTGGACTACTTACCTCTGTCACTGTGTCCTGTGGGATGGTGGCAAAGTTGGGGGAGGAGAAGGTGAAGCCACTGTCCGTCCCTGCATCGTGAGGATAAAGATCGAGGACCACCTGCTCCTTCCAGCGGCCCCCCTCACACAGGTCCAGACTGTCGACGCCCACAAACCAGTCAGGGCTGGGGACAATGCGTACCACGAAGGACACCTGGATGGGAGCAGAAGGCTCAGCAGCTGCAGCCCCAGAACACACCCTCTCCTGGACCAGCAGAGACTTACCAGCGAGTGCCTGGGGTGCACCTCTAGCTCTGCAGAGGTCTGCCCGGTTCCACTGGGGACTGCGGGAGCTGAGAACACGGCATGCACACTCTGGAGCTTCTCTCCGGCAGCTTCGATCTCTTTCATCAGTGCCCAGGCCTCACCACGCTCGGCAAATTCCCTCAGCCCGTTGCTGACATACTCGTTCTTCCTCCACATGCTGTAGTCAGAGCTGTGAGCCGCCCCTGAGCAAAGACCTGACTGCATGAGTAGCCAGCTGGGATGAGTAGCATCCCCTGGGAGCTACAGACTTCAATGCCACGGGGCTGACCACGGTGGATACCATGCCTCCCCCATGTCAGCTCCCCAGATGAATGACAAGGAGCCACATCCACCCCTAACACAGAGAGACAATATTGTCTTTTATACTTAAGTTGTTAGGATAGGACACACCTGGCTGGGTGACCCGTGTCCCACCAGCGTTCCTGTACCACTGTGCCCTCTGCCAGCCACTAGTATGGTGAGTAATTAGCAAGTGTCTTTTGTGTTGAGAGTTTCTTAGTTGAGAATAACCTGTGCTGTGTGCTGTGAAGTGGGCAGCCAGCAGGCACTGTAGCCTCCTGGATGGGGCAGAAGGAGGAAAGGTGCCCTTACCCAGCAGGGAGGACCACTGTGCAGGGGGCCGGAATAGAGGATACTGTTTGGGGAAGGCTGTCTGGCTCCACTTGCCGGTGAAAGTGATGCTGTATCTAGCCAGGGGCCGGGCTGTGCAGACCGATTCTCCCCCCAGCGGCTGGCCTGTGGCAGAGCCTAGCATGGCCAGGAGGAAGGCCCAAAGAGCTCTGCCCAGGGAAACACTCCCGTTTTCCATCACCTACAGCAGGGGGAGAGAGAAGTGTTGGCACCTTTAGTCCCAAGAAGGCCCCTGCCCAGCCAGCCCCAGAAGAGAACAGAAGGAACTTCCAGATTGGTGAGACACCATAAACACATGCCTACTTCCCCAAAATGTTCCTGCAAGAGTTTCCCCGATTCTATCCAGGAAAGAGAAGGGTGCCAGGTTATGGGGTGCGTGGTTAGTTTCACTGCCGGTCTACAAAATCCTCAGGGTAACGTGCAGACTCACAGCCTCCAGGGCCGTAGCCCAAGGCACAGAAAGAACCTAAACAGGCTTACAGCTATCGCTACCGAGTGCAGCACACAGGAGCCGCACTCTCCTGACTGCTCCACGCTGTGTCTCCACCACTGTGAAGTGTGCCTAGCACATACACTTCATGTACTAGCTATGCACGAGACTAGACCAAAAAAGCCCAGGTCATGCCCATCCCCCCAGGGGAGTCTGGAGTGTCACAAATTCCTGCTCCAGGAGCCCCAGGCCTCTTTGGATGTGTACACCGCACTCACCTGGCAGGAGCAGCGGGGCAGCCTGCTGGACTGTCAGCTGTAGGACAGAGCCCCTGAGATCCTATTTATGCCCAAGCTTAGGAGTGCCTCTGGCCAATAAAGAGGTCCCAGCTCTTTCTGTCTTCTGCCTCAGTGCCGGGGGAGCCCCCAGAAAGTGACAGCGGGGACTTGAGACAAGAGGCGTTTCTGCCTGAGTGCTGCAGGGCTTTTCTCCTCAACCCTCCCACAAGTTCTGACAGCCTTGACCTGCTCCAGGCTGAGCTCACTCTCCGCCCCCTCCGGCTAGCTGCTGCCCTGCCGCACCCCTTTCTTTGTCTTCAGCTCTTTCTCCGCCCTCCTCTCTCCTCCCTCCTCCTCTGGGTTGTAGTTGTGAGGAGCTCTGTATTCAAGGATAGGAATCTGGGGCCAGAGACCACACTGGGGCCTGTCAGAACTTTGCCACAGATGCTACCAGAATATGGCCCACACTTTCCACTTGGAGAGTGTGTGTGTGTGTTGGGGGGTTGCTAAGGAGCCCCAGGTCTACCAGCTCAGGCTTTAGGACTCTGGGTTTCAGCCAGCCAGTCTCCTCTTTCTCATCAGGGTTTGAGCTATACAACATAAAGGCTCATGCGCCTACCAAATCGGAACAGCTCAGGCTGTCAAGACCCCCTTGTTGGTGTGCTTTCTCCTGGCCTCCAGGCCACTGTCCCTCCTTTGGACAGGATAGTATATTCTGGGGTTTACTGCAGCTCAGTGTCAGGAAAACAGTTTCAAAACTACCATGGAGCCTAGGAACTAAGGAGAGAGAGGAATGGAGACATCTTACTCAGCCTCTGCCGGGTCCCCCAGACACACCAAAATATCCAGAGAGCTGATCCAAACACATTCTGGGTTTTGGAACAAGTTAATGTTTGACTGTCAGACAGACAGTAAGAGAGAATAAATAGAATCAACGAGGCTAGAATGCAAACAAAGCAAATGACTTCACCCTCATTGCAAATAAATAACACAGCCATTGAGCCGTAACTGTGAATACAGCATTTAGGCTGCAGGCCTAGAGGCCAAAGACAAACCACTCCAGCACTTCTCAAGCCGTCCTCGGTGTGTTGGCACTGGCTTCCAGGCTTGAACGTCAACCAAGTCACCCAAGGCTTCTGTCTGTGGGTTCTAGCTCTCCACACTATCAAGTCACGGCAAGTACAAGGAAAACCTAACTCACTGAAAATAGCAAAGTTGTTCTATGCTAATAGAAACTGCACAATGTCTTAAGCTGAGCAGGTATATGTTACAAATTGATTAGAAATGTGTGACTCAGAAGCAGCACAAATTCCAGAGAGGAGATGGTTGTTCACTGTCTCTACTACAGCTCATTCGCTGAAGGTGCAGAGTGACGCTGTGAAGACAATCCAGCCTGAGTGGACATCAGGACCAGGACTCTCTTCCCCTTTTCAGGTAAAGGTTCCCTAAGGCAGCGTGGAATATCCCACTGTCCCTTGACAGAGAACAGACAGAGACAGACAGATACTCTTATGAGATGAACTTGACTTTATGGACCCTGAAGGATCTTTTTCACCTTTGATTCAGAGGTCTCCGTCCCCCTAACTTCCCTTGTGTTCTGGAACTATCTATGGACCATGCTTGTCACAGGATCCAGGTTTCTCACTTCTGACAAGCATTCCAGGAACTGCAGGGGCCAGGACGCTCACAGTGTTGCTGGAGGAGGGGGCTGCAGGGGCCAAGATGCTCACAGTGTTGATGGAGGAGGGGGCTGCAGAGGCCAGGACGCTTGTGCTTTTTAAGCAGGTAGATGGAGTATGCACATGAAGTTAACCATACCCATTCCTCGTGTGTGTGTGTGTGTGTGTGTGTGTGTGTGTGTGTGTAGTCCTTAGGAGCAGCTACAGTGCTGTACCTAGAGCTAGCCAGGCCAGTCTCCACTAACAGGAGCTTAGGCTCCTAGGAAGAGGATAGGAAATGACTTCTGCCCAGCCAGGAGTCACTGTGGGTAACTTCAGTCCAGCCCCGCCCCGTGTCCCATGCCCCATGCCCAGCTGGAGGCCCTAAGGCTCACTCCATTCCACTGGAAAAGACAGTAGCTAAGGGCCCCAGCCCAGGGCAGCAGGAGGCTCCTTTCCCAGCCTCCAGTCATGAAGTCTGTGTGACTTGGGGATTCACTGGTTTGGGCAATGAGAATGGGCCAAAGCCAGTTGCCTCCAAGCAGAGTTGCAGCTGCCTAGCCAGGGCTGTCCTAGGAAGGCCGGGCAGGAGGACAGCCAAGCAAGAACTCCCTTTAGTTGTGGTAGTATCCCCTTAGGGAGGAAAAAAGCCTTAGAAGTTTCATGGACATGATGGAACATGGGAAGGATTCTGCCGTGGCATAACAACGGCTCTTTCAGGGCCTACCAACACCCCTCCCTAGGTGTGGCACAGGCCCCTAGGCTTGACCTAGGCAGAGACATGCTCCCAAGCCACATCTGCTGACTCAAGCTTGGAATCCCCACCCACGGGGTAGCTGTCTCCTGCAGTGCACACAGGCTTCAAGCCTGTCTGGCTGCCAGGTACCTCTGCTGTGAATTAAAAAGTCACCCTCAGACACCACACATGCCAGCCCCCACAGACTCACAGTCTGCTCACTGGCTCCAGCCAGGGCCATGATCTGTGCTCTATATACATAATCTTTCTAGAGGCTGCCTCCACCCTTAGGCAATGTCCCCAGAATGGGGCCACCGGACTGACTCTCTCACGAGCTCCCCTTCCCCTTTCTGCTAGGCACTGAGCATTCCCAGCACCGGGTCTTTGCTTGCAACCCCTCTACCTAAAGAGAGCTCCCCAATCTGGCTTCACGCTCTCCAGGTTTCAGGGAAAGCCCTGCAGCTGTCCCAGCCCAGAGGACACTGTGCTCAGGCACACTAGCCTTTTAGCTCACTTTATGGCTTTACTTTTCATCTCCTGCAGAGGGGGACATCCATCCCAGCCTTGTGAGCAGCCTGAGTTCTGCTGCAGGGTATTAAGTGCTCACAGAGGCAGTGGCAGGCTGAGCAGACTCTGGACTAGGTTTCTGGGCACAACTTCTAGAACTATGCAGGCAGCCGGGCTGCAAAGTTAGCTGCTGGCCCAACCAGCGCAGGGACTTGTCCCACAGGGCAATGCTGCCAAACTGCCTCCCTCTCTCTATGCTTCCCTCTCTCCTTCCCTGGCTCCCACACCACTATTTTAGGTCAGATTTCAAATAGCACCTCTGACCCAGGGCCTGAACTAAATCCAGTAACCAAGTCCTGGGTTCAGCCTTGTGGCCTTTGCTCTCTCTCTTGGAAAACACCTAAGAAAAAAGCGAGATCACGAAGCCACAACACCCATCCCTATCTGCTCGCCTTCATCTCTGAGCTAGTGCAAACAGGACCACGTTCAGCGGCTTCCTGTGTGTGAGTGTGAGCACCTCAGCTATGCAGTCCCCGAAGGAGCGCATGCCCTCCAAAATCATACAGCAACTCTTCCCCTCCTGTAGAATGCCAGGCCATGACTGGCATGTGGCAGATCTGGAGAGGACCTGCTGATGCTGTGTGACTCTAATGCAGACTTCCCTCTCCCGCTGGGCAACAGCTGGTCTTCTTTATGTGAACCCGGGGCAGTGGAATGGCTGCTAAAAGCTGGTGACCCGAGTTCAACCCCTAAACCCATGTAAAGGCAAAAGAAGAGAACCATTTCACTAAATGCTTCTCATGAGACCCCCCATGATAGAAAACAAAATAACATAAATGTGGCTCTGGCCATCTCGAGTAACGTTTGCCACAGTGTCTCTACACATGTGACGTGAGATGCCAGGATCTCAGAGAGAGAAAAGGGAGAGAGAGAATGCCTGAGAACTCTCTCTCAAAGCACCAAGAAAACTGAGAAGGATGTCTGGACAGGGCCAGCACTTGGTGTATAGACTGATGGTGTGAGTCTTCATGGCATGGGAAGGGAAGGCTTTTGTTGTAGATATGAGGGGAGAACAGCCAGAGGCATCTGGAAGAGGCCAGAGCAGAGGGAGAAAAAGGTAGACTGAACAGGGACAGCAGACTGGACCTGACCAGGGCTCTCTGTGAGAGAAGGGAGAATAACAAAGGATAGAGGATAGAGAGAGCATAGTGAAAGAGGCAGGAGGGGGGGGAGGGAGAGGGAGAGAGAGAGAGAGACAGAGAGAGAGAGGGAGGGAGAGGGAGAGGGAGTTTGGGGAATTGCATTTCCTTTGGTCTGAGGAAGGAAACAGAACTTACAACTCGTCCCTAGGAACCTAGAAGGCCACACATTCCAAGGAGCCAGGAAAGTCCAGGGCTCTGGAAGGGCCTGACTAGGCCCCTGAGTTCTCAACTCTGACTGACCTTAAGGCTCTTTGCAAGCGGGAAGAGAGGACTAGCGTCCTTATTAAGAACATGGCTAAGTGTTTTGAGTGTGTCCCAATACATATAGAGATTCCCACAACTGGGAGCTGAACTGATTCCGGACATCTTCAGTCCAGTAGTTAACTGACCACTGAGTTAACCAAGGAAAGACTTTACGGTCATGCATGGCAAAGAATAGAAATATTTCAAACTTAAGTCACTAAAGAAACCTCAACAAACAGAAACCTCTGAAGAGGGGAAGGATCTAATTTCCAGAGTTGTCAAATTATACTCTCAATCTGTTCAGGTTCCAACAAAAATGTACAAAACATGCAAAACCAGAAGGAAGCACAGCCCATACACAGGGGGTGGGAGGCAGCTACAAAAACTACTGAGGAAGGCCAGGCCTCGGGCGCACTAGATAAAGACTTTAACAGTCGCAAGTATGCTCAGAGATCTAAGAGCCAGGCGTGGTGGCTCACACCGCCAAACCCAGCACTTGGGAGGCAGAAGCAGGATTGCCACAAATTCCAAGCCAGGCTCTTCTACACAACATGGACCATGTAGTAAGAGCCTGCCACGAAGGGCCTCCATCCCACAGAGGAAGCCATGCCTGATAAAGTGGGAGAGGAATGTGCCACCAAGGAATGATATCAACAAATGGTAGAAATTACAGAGCAACATAAATCCTGAAGTTGCAAAGTACGAAAACTGAATCAAAAAGCTCACTACAGGAGCTCAGCAGGAGATCTGAGAAGCTGGGATTTTTTTTTAAAAGTCCATAAAAGGAATAGGTAAATTGAGATTATCCAGTCTGGGAAAGAAAACAGGATAATGAAAATTAAACAAACACCAGAGACTTTCAGGGCACCATCAAACACAAATAATTGCATAACTGAAGTCCCAAAGGGAGAAGAGGGATGGAGAGTGTTGATGTAAATGCCAGAGTTCTCATCTTAAAGGGAAGAAGGAATAGTTTATTCTGGAGCCAGTTTGAGTAGCCATGGCCTAGGAACACAGATTTAGGTTACCCCCAAATTCCACATTCCAATGTGGAGGCAGTTTCCCAGAGTTTGTGTAGTTTTACAGAACAAAGATAGTCATAAATCAAGGTGACTTTAAGGGACATTGGTGGGTGCACCAGGGAGGTGGGCACTCTGAGTTGTGGGGAGCTATCTCATAGGCCAAAGATGCTATCTAATGATGCTTAGCTCTCAGGTTGGGAAAGCTGGTATTGTGCTAAATTACACCCTCAGAGGTTTTCATTTGTTATTATACAATGTTAATTGTAAGATAATCGTGTCTGAGAGGTTTTATCACGAGGTGTTAGTTCAGATGCCGACTACAGCAAGGCACGGCTGCTCCGGAAGACCAACAATAACCCAAGTGAAATAATTAGCCTCTGAGCCAGCAAAATCCCAATCTCTCCACAGTGCTAAATTTCCAACTGGCTCCTTCCAGGAATTTTTTTGTTCACAGCCAGACACAGTTTCTTTTCAGGAATTTTTGTTCATGAGAGAAAAATCATGTGAAAAAAGAAACAGCTGAAAATTTCCCAAACTGATGGGGGAAAAAAAAAGGTATCTATATATCTAAGATGTTCAGCTGATTCTGGGCATGAACATGCAAAAAGATCCTCACAGAGACACAGTTAAAGATTCAAAAGCCAAAGAGACCTGAATCAGAAGAGAAAAGCAATCCATCACATGCGAGAGTTACCCCACTAGATTTAATATGTCACCCTCACCAGAAGCCGTGTAAGCCAGTAGGCAACGGGGTGATGAAATGGATGAGCACGAAAAGCCAAGAACTCTGCATCTGAAAAGACCGTCGTTCCACCATAACTCAAACCAGAAGAAGCACGGAAGGGAACTCCTTAGAGCGAAAACAAGGGACAGAAACTCAAAGCCATGTGACGTCAGAAATAGCCCCCCCAAAACAGTAGACAGAAGGCCCTGGGGCGAGAGGTTCAGCTAGTGGGCGGAAAGCTGTTCCCACCATGGCTGACACTTATACGGGACAATCTGGGCGCTGTAACTACTGTGAAACTGGGAAGTCTATTGAAGGGATGCAGCTTCCGGGGGAGGCTCTAAAATGAAGTGCGATTGCTTTCCGTATTAGTCACTGCCCATTCCCCAGCGCCAGGCAGGTGTGAGTGTATCCCTGGTGAGTGGCACAATGGACTCTGTCTCCAGATAGCTATAATCTGTACTCCAATATCTAACCGGGGCTGAGGTCACAGAAGTTCATAGCGATGGATGGTCATTGTTATGTCTCTAATCATTGCAAACCCCTGTGATGATTTGAATGTAAAATTCCTTCCATGGGTTCTTGTGTTTGGACGCTTGGGTGGTGCTGTTTATGGAGGCTGTGGAACAGTTAGGGTACAGGGCCTCACTGCAGAGGCAGGTTGCTAAGGGAAGGCCTTGAAGGTTATGGTCTGAGGCCATCCTTCTGAGGTGCCTCTACCCTCACAGGACATCTCTGCCATGCCTTCCCCACCGTGATGGGGCTGTGTGTCCATGTCTCTGTCTGTGTCCTTGTCTGTGTCAGGGTTCGTCATAGCAGCATAAAGTAGCTGATACATTCCACTGTCCCAACAGGCAGCATCCAAAAGCTTTAGAGGATTGAGGCCCTTCTCTCTCCGTTCCCGTTCATTGTTCTCTTTTTCCTCTTTCAGAATCCCAGACATCAAAAGTTAAATTACCGACGAGGAACTGTATATGTGAGAAAGTTAAAAAGTGATGTCATGCATGCTGGGGAGGGGCAGGCCCTGAGAAGACAAGGCTGCATGTCACGCTGGTCCTTGGCCCAGAAGCAACCTGGGACAAATGAACGCAAATCAATGATGCAAACGACAAACCTTGGGGAGAAGCTGATCACCACTGAGTCACGGTATTATTAGATACAAATTTCCAACTTTAACCAAAACAAAAAAAAAATCACAGTGCCTACAAAGAAACAGCAAAGCATTTACATTTCAGGGGGAAAGCAAAAAGAAACTGTCAATAAAAAAGATGAACTAGCTGTACAAAAACTCACCAACACTGTCCTGAGGTTTCCAGAGAGCTAAAGCGGATACAGAAAACCAGTCACATGATGAGAAACGGAACGGAAATGCAACCTGAGCAGCAGCCACTAACTATATGTGAGAAGACAATACAGACGAAAAATACTAAGCTTAACTTAGGGGTGGTCACCACAGAGTATATGACACAAAATACTCCAGGGGTGGAGAGTTATTGCCCAGCCTGAGGTCTTTGCAGAAGCCATACCTGGCCCAAAGAAAGGCACAACCCATAGTGCTGTCCCGGAGCCTATCAGAACTGGGTTTCCAGCTACAGTGGCAGGCACAGCAGGCTAAAGCTGGGTCGTTGGGCCTGAGCCAATCTGGGCAACTCAAGCCGGGTTTTTCAGGATCCTCAGGGTAGGAAGATGCACAGCAGCTGCAGGCCAGGGATGAAGAGGCTGAATGGCTCGTGTAAAATGTCTGTGGACTATGCAGGGATAGATAGTGTCCCCCACCTATGCCTTCAGAGCCGGTGTTGATCTTTTGACAAAAGAATTGATAGAAGTAATGAGATCTTTTTTGAATGTTGTTTAACAACCCCTTTTAAGTAGCTCCTTAGCTGCTCAAGACCAAATGGCACTTATTTGGAATGGGCAGCACTTTAGAGATCCTGCCTCCCTCTGTAAAATGGTTTATTGCATCACGTTATCCCTTGACTATCTTACAGATGTGTAAGAACATCTGGAGGAATAGTAAACAGTAATGAAGGACTTTAAACAAGAACATCTTGCATAAACAGAAAAGGACAATCCCGAGTCATGAGGTGGTTGAGTAAAAATTTCAGTTACAGCTATCAGTTCCCTCCCCGTGAATTGTTGGTCGGTTGTGCCCCAGAGGCCCCACAAACCATATGTGCTGTTGCCGTTGCCATTGGCTGTGCACCATGACTAGATGACAAGACCCTATTGCTGAAGACGCCACATCATTTCACTTCAGGACATTGAGAAATAAATCCAAGACTAAATAAGAAGCTCCCTCCTTACTGGCTAGCTTTCACAGTGCCAGACAGTGCTATGCAGGCTGCTGGGAGAGGATTCTCACCAACGGTCCTGATCAGCTATGAACCTTGTGAAACATGATACCAACATGCCAGACAATATGTGCTCACTGGTGCAATAGTGGCACTACTGATACGACCATAGCCACCGACTTTCCCACTGGATTTACGGTCAACTCCACATGGGGGAACATATGACTTATACAGTAAGCCAAGGCAAAGGCCTGTAGCTGGAAGTCCACAGGCCTCAGGGGGGAGTAGCTGTTATTGTTTTGTTGAATAGATGTGATGTGCCTGACAAACTTCTTTTTAAACATTTGTGCCTATCGATCACTGATGCTGTCAGCTGCACTTATGAAAGGAAGCTTGCTATGGGATAATGCTTTTGTACATACACTGTATAGATTTGTCATTCATATTGGTTTAATAAAACACTGACTGGACAGTAGCCAGGCAGGAAGTATAGGCGAGGCAACCAGACAAGTAGAATTCTGGGAAGAGGAAAGGCAGAGAGATGCAGAGGAAGCAAGATGAGAATGCCTCCCTGAGAAAAGGTACCAAGCTACATGACTAAACATAGAGAGGAATTATGGGTTTATTTAAGTTGTAAGAGCTAGTTAATAATAATCCTGAGCTAATAGGCCAAACTGTTTGTACTTAATATAAGCCTAATATGAAAGGACAAAAGGACACAAGAAACATGGAAAAAACTGGCAAATGACACACCTAAATCTTACCTTATTGGTAAAGAATTAAGCATCAGTTAAACACAACCATGTAAAGACAGGGAATAATAAACCAGTTATGATCACACATCCCTGTAGTCCCAGCTACTTGGGATACTGAGGTCAGAGTGTGCAAGTGGCCAGGTCCCACCTCTAGACTACTCTAATGGACTTCACATCTCCAGTCCTTCTAGATGGAGGCAGCCAAGCTCCACCCTACAGAGAAAAAGACCCCAAACTCAGACCACAAAATCCCACCAATCCTTCAGTTTGCCCTAAAATCAGGCCACAGAACCCCACCAATCCCTAAGCTTGTCCTAAGATTAGGCCACAAAAATCTCACCAACCTCAGGCCTAGATTGCTCATCCTCGAAAGCTACACACACACACACACACACACACACACACACACACACAAACACATGAAACCCTATATACAGCCTGCCTCCTGCTCAGTTATTGCTGCTTCTCCCCTGAGCAGAGGCATCAGCCCTCTTGTGTCTTTCCTAGTTGAAAACAAAACAAAACTCTGTGTGAGGTTGGTCGTGCAGTGTGGCTCTGTGGCATTCCTTGGCTCCCGGCTGCCAGGAGACCTCTCTTCTCAGAACTGTCACACTTGCACAGAGGATCACTTGAAGTAAGAGTTCAGTACCAGACAGTGAATAAGGGGAGAGGGGAGCTGCAGGCCTGTGATCCCAGCATTTGGGAGATGGAGGCAGGAGGTCAGGAGTTCAAGACAAGCCTCAGCTACGAAGCAAATTAAAATCCAGCCTTGCCTACAGAACACCTTATCTCAAAAGAACAAACCTGAGTCCATCAGGCATGGAGACCCGCAATGAGGAAGAGGAGGGTGGAGAATACATTAACCAAAACTAAAGATACAGGAATCAACGTGTTGAAATCCAGCTCGTTTGTAAGCTAATTAAACTTTTTAAAAATAAAGTTTGAACAGAAGTACCCCAGCCGCACATTAGTGAACAGTGCTGCTTCCAGCACGCATGCGTTATTAAATGAAAATCTTAGTACCAAGCATGGATTACCGCCCTGTGAGTTATTGGTCAGATAGGCCCTAGAGGCACCCAAAACAATATAAGCCATTAACATTTCTCTGGGGTGGCCACCATAGCTAGATGGTGAAACCCCATTGCTGAACAAACTATATACTTTGGTTGCAAGACATTTTAATTAATTATTTGGGAATTTCATGCCATGAACCCAATCACACTCATTCTCCATTCCTCCCAGGTCCACCCTCCCTCCTCAAAAAAAAATACCAAGTCCAATTTTTCCCCATATACTCATTGTAGTATGGTCAAACACCTAGTGGCCACCCTCTTTAAAAAAAACCTGAGTCCTTTCCCATTCCCCAACCCCCACCAGAAGCCAGCAACTGTGAAGAGTTACTCCAGCATCTTCATCAGTTTTTAAGAACTCTTCAATAGCTTCCTGTCTAGACTATTTTGGGAGAGGCGGAGGGGAGTGTCACAGAAACCTTCAATGTCTCTCATTCTCATTTATGGCTCTGTCGTCATCATTACAAACTGCAGAAGGAGCATCTTTACCCATAGCAGCCGCGGGCAGCATGGACCACGGACATCAACATGACCTCCAGCAGCAGCGCAGATCACAGACATCAACCTGGCCTCTGGCAACAACACAGACTGTGGACATGGATACGGCCTGTAGCGACAGCACGGACCACGGATGCCAACCCAGAAAATGAACAGTCTTCCTCTCAGACATCTTGCTGTTGCTCAGAGTCAGGGTGACCGTGTGGTCGGGCAGCATGTTCAGGGACGGTACCTGCAAGAGTTCCAGGCTGCTGTACCTGGGCCCTTGGCACCAGGGTCCCCAGGCATAGCCACCATGTTTGCAGCCTGTGGGCAGGGATGCCCTCCTAGGCTCTCCTCCCCACAACAGGGCAAGCAGCTCAAGAAGCAGCAGCAGTGGCAGCTCCGTGCTGCAGGCTGGGCCTGAGGGCTAAGCGGCAGCCCCAGCTTAGCTGGCAGCAAGTGGGGTGAGGTGGCTGGTGAGGGCCCCAGGCTCCCCGCAGCTCGGCGATGGATGACTTGCTCCTTTGTTCACCATGGCTGCATTCCCGTGCCAGTCGCTGCATCTCGGCGTCTCTCCACTGTGCACACCACTCCATCCTGCCATCTTTCCTATCTTCCTGTCACACATTCATTTATGAAAGCGCTGCTGTGACCAACAATGTGTCACACAGTGAATTATTTTGTCCAAACCTCTTTATATGCAAATCATTATTGTGAAGAATCATTGTGTAACTGGAGACTGTTCTTTTTGCATTTCCCGGCTGCCCAGACCCGAATAACCACACAGAAACCATATTAATTACAACAGTTTGGCCTATTAGCTCAGACTTCTTATTAATTCTTACATCTTAAACTAACCCATTTCTATTAATCGATGTGTAATCACAAGGCTGCCTGCTGGTATGATTCCAGCGTTGCGTCTTTCTCCTTCAGTTGGGAGCTATCTGACCTCTCCCTGACTCCAACTACTCTCTCTATCTATCTCTGTTCTGATTTCCTGCCTGGCTTTATTCTGCCCTGCCATAGGCTTAAGTAGCTTCTTTATTACCCAATGATAATAAAACACATTCACAGCACACAGAGGGGAATCCCACATCATCATTGATCTGGCTCAAGGTTTCTGAAGTTCCATAAATACTGGAATATTCCTGAGACTTTGCTTGGATATACCGTTGTTGCATAGAGTTAGGGTAATCATGGGGTTGGGCAGTGTACTGGCCACCCCAAGGCTCCCCAGCCACCCCAAGGCTCCCCAGGTATGATCATTCTGCTTACAGCCCTCAGGCAGCGCCTGGCCCCTGCTCTCCTCCTCCCAGAGGAGCAAGCAGCTGATGGCAGCTCCATGCCCACTGCAGGCTGGGCCTTCTGGCTGAGTGGCAGCACCAGCCTAGTAGGTGACTGACAAACCAATCTTTAACAGACCAGGAAACTCTCTCCAATGGCTAGTTTTCATATTGCTGGAAAGTGATATGAAGGTTGCTGAGGAAGAAATGGTATTGATAGTCCTGCCTGCATGTTATGAGACCTGCTTACCAGGTAAGGTGTGCCCACTGGTGCAATTGTAGTGAGACTGTTTCTGGGGTTCCCAGCTGCTGTTTTGATTGGATTTGAGGCCTGCTCCACAGGAGAAAATTTACTATAAACATATTCAAAGCCCATGGCCAAAGAAGTCATAGGTCCTGGGGAAAGTTTATTGATAACTGTTTTTGCTAAGTAGTCATGTTGTTAAACTGTCTTATAAATATTTATGTGTAGTTGGAATTTTCTTTGGGCTGCCAACCAGTTCCCAAATAAAGACATGGAAACTTATTATTAATTATGAATGTTCAGCTTTAGTTTAGGCTTGTCCCACCAGCTCTTTTAATTTAACTGTTTATAATCATCTATATTTTACCTTAGGGCTTTTTATCTTTTTTTCATTCTGTATGTCCTACTTCCTCCATGTCTTTCTGTCTGTCTGATCCCTGGCATCTCTCTGGTGTCACTTTTTCTTTCTCCCGCTTGAGCCTAAATTCATCCTCCTACTTACTCTCCCTACTCAGAAGACCTACCTATACCTACTCCCTTGCTACTGGCCATTCAGCATTTTATTAGACCAATCAGGTGCCTTAGGCAAAATAAAACTGCAACACATCTTTACATAATTAAACAAATGTAACACATCTTTGCATAGTTAAGCAAGTATCCTGCAACATTTATGTTTATATCAATATAAAGTTATAAATATTAAATATAGATAGATATTTATGTTAAATCTATGAATGGATTTGTGTTTGTGTTCTATTGCTGTGAAAAAACACCATAACTAAGCCAACTCTTATTAAAAAAAAGCATTTAATTGGGGACTGGCTTACAGTTTCAGAGGGTTAGTCCGTTATCATCAGTGTGGGAAGCATGGTAGCACACAGGCAGGGATAGTGCTGGAGAAGGAGCTGAGAGCTACATCCTGATCTGCCGGCAGCAGGCAGAGAGAGAGAGAAAGACTGGGCCTGGTGTGGGCTTTTGAAACCTCGAAGCACTTCCTAATCCTCCCAATCCTTCTCAAACAGTTGGACTCCCTGATAACTAAGCATTCAAATATATGAGCCTATGGAGACCATTCTCGTTCAAACCACCGCAGTATGGCTCCCAACTTGGTCAGAGAAACTTTTTATTGTAGAGGGCAGTGGTTAATGCAAAGACCCATGACTGTTCAAAGTACTCAGTACAAGCCACTGTGGGTGCTCAGCTGTAAATGGGACATCTGTGTCACCCTCTTTTCCGGTCCCCACGGCAGGAGAACTGGCAGAGAGAATGTCACAGCCAGAGGATGGGGAGAATGCTGGGAAATGGCCAGACATGGCATGGCTGTTAGACACATCAACTCACAGCTGCTTGGTGACCTGAATAAGGTCAAGCCAGCTACAAAACACAGCAGAGTAGGGATGGCCTCTCTGAGAGGTCCCACCCCCTAGCTGAGGCACTATTGGTAGTTGATGGCCTCTGGGGGAAAGGGAGTCACTTTTCTCTAGGAGGGTGGCTACTGGTAAGTAGTGGATAAGACCATGCCCATGTTCATTTGGGCAGCAAATGATCGAACTAAGTGGATTAAATAATTAATTGATTGGTTATATAGGGAGGGCCAGCACAGGAGACTGCCCTTATTTCCCAGTGCAGGTGAACACCCTAGCTAAGCTTCCACCTAAGAAGCTGAACAAGGAAAGGGGATGAAAAGCAAGCAAGGGAGATAGGAAGAATCGCAGGAGAAGAAATGAAAACAGAATGGTAATTAAGAAAAATCAATACACAACAATGAATCTTTTTTTAAAAATCAAGAAAATTGAAGAGATAGACCAAGGGACAGGAGGGAGCAAGAAGAGTCAAAGTAGTAAAATCAGGAACGAAATAGGAGACATTATCAATGGTTTCCCAGAAATAAAGATTTATGAGGCTCCCCTAAAATAGCCATGTGCCACCTACAAGCTGGCTGAATGCATTCCAAGAAAGACACAACTGTCAAAACTGGCTGGAAGAAAGAGAAAATCTGAATAGGCTCAATTAGAGATAAAAAGATGGGACTAACAACAAAACGAAACTTCCCACGAAGAAAAGCCAGGAGCCAAATGGCTGCATGGGGACTTAATCAGACCTTTGAAGGAGAATTAATTCCTCAAGTCTTCTAGAAATAAAAGAAGGAACAGTTTCGAGCATATTCCTTGAAGTCAATGTTATCCTGATACCCAAACTGGACAGAGTCCTCATTAGGAAAGAATACATCAGGTCACTATCCCTTATGGCTATAGAAACAAACGTGTTCATCAAAGTGACTGCAACTGAATCACGTAACATCAAAAAATATTATGTGCAATGAATGTAACATTGGTTTAACATATGAAAGTCAATCAATGCACTGTCATAATTAATTAAGAATAAAACTACATGATCCTATCAGTAAAAGCACAAAGCATTTTACAGAACTTAATACGTTTAATGATTTAAAAAAATAGGAAAAAATAGAATTTCCTTAATCCTAGAAATGGCCTCTGTGGAAAAAAAAATCACTTCAACATACCTAATGGTAAAAGACTAAAGACTTTCTCACTAAGATTAGGAGCCAGACATAGATTCTACTGTCATCACTAGCCAGAGAAATTAGGAGGAAATGAAATTTAAAGCAAACAGATTGACAGAGTAGAGGGCAAACTATATTTGTGTGCACAGAACCACACAAAATGTTAGAGCTGGTGACTTCCACAAGACCGCAAATAAAAGATCAGTATACAAAGTTCAGTAGTATTTCTGTATACTACTAGTGAGCAACATGAAAATAAAATTATGAAAATGTATTTACAGTAACATCAAAAAGAACAAAATACTTAAAAGTGAATTTAACCAAGGAAGTGCAAACGTTTACACTAAAAACTGCAATCATTCGGAGAAAACTGAGAAGGACTTAACAAGTAGAACGACATCTCATTTCCACCAAATAACTGGAAGAATTAGTAATATTAAAATGGCCATGCTCCCCATAGTTATTCAGATCCAATACTATTCCTGAGAAAATTTCAACTACTTGTTAGACATGGTGATGCCTCCCTATAATCTCAGCATTCAAGAGGCTGAAACCAAAGGATCACAAGTTCAAAGCTCGCCTGAGCTACATATACAACCCGGTTTGGGGTGAGAGTGAAAAAGTCAGCTGGGGGTGTTTGTTTGCTTGCAGAAAGTGTAAAAACTGGCGGTAAAATGTGCAGTCCCTCCAGCGAGGCATGTAGGAGAAACTCCAAGTGTCGGGAGAGCCAAAATGATTCTACCCATAACTGTAGCAGGGCCTCTGTAAGGACTGCCCCATGGCTTTGAGAAAAGGTGAAGACAACCTGAGCTCCCAGAATCTACCCCATGCTGTCCCCAGCACCAGCTTCCTTGTTGAGGAACTTGCTGAGGACGCTGCCTGTGGGGTTTTGTTGTTGTTGTTATTTATTTTTGTTATGTTTTGTTGTGTTAGACACAGGGTTTCTCTGTGTAACAGTCCTGGCTGTCCTAGAACTCAATCTGTAGACCAGGCTGGCCTTGACCTCACAGAGATCCTCCTGCCTCTGCCTACAAAGAGCTGGGATCAAAGGCATCCTACCCCAGTGCCCAGATGCTGCCTGTGTACTTTGAGTGTTCCTGGTAAGAAGCTCACGGTCCTCACTGTAACACTCTTCCATGAGATGCTAACGGTGTTCACTGTAACACCATTCCCTAAGATTCTCAAGGTCCTCACTGTATCATCATTCCCTGAGATGCTCATGGCCCTCACTGTATCATCATTCCCTGAGATGCTCACGGTCCTCACTGTATCTGAACCTGGGTTACTGTGTATAGCGCAGGCAGGGCCAAGGCTCCCTGGGACAGAGACCTGCCTGTGATGCACCCTTCTTCTCTCTTGGTCTCTTCAGCACAGAGATCAAGGATAACTCAAGATCCCACATAAGGCTCTGCTCCCTGTACCACAGAGCATTCTCCTGCTCTCCCCAACACGCGCCAGGGCCACACACTTCACCGGCTCTACCAGCAGGCAATACCACCATGGTGTGGGAGGCTGGCTTGAGGCCACAGCCAAGGCCAGAACCTGGAGCAAGAGAAGTGTCAGACCAAGAAGTCAGCCCTGTGTCCAGGTGTCAGGATGGACAAGGTGAAGCAGCCACATTGGGGCCTACATGGAAGGAAACCTGTCTTCCGCTAAGCCCCAAGGGAAGAAGCACTCCATAAGGAAGTATAGAAGAACTAGCTATTCTGTCCTTGTGCGACCCTCAAAATGCAGGGTAGGGGTATATAGGGAACCACAACCCCCACCCCAGCTCCTCTGGGTTGACTCCACCCAGCCCCCTCCCTGGCCCAGGGAAGCCCAGAGGCCTAGGGAAGGGCACTCCCTCCCCACGGACCCACTTTCCAGCCTGGAAAGTCTGAGCTGCTGCCTCTGGCCTCCCACCTCCGCCTGCCTCCCACCACCCTGGCTCCAGCCTCACTGCTGCCCTACTTTCCGCCCCGCACAGTGGAAATATGGGTCAGCATTTGCTCACCAGGCCTGGGGCCAGAGCCAGTGGAAGGAAAAACACTAGGCCCAGCTGCCTGGCAAAGCCCCAGCCCTACAGCAGCCTCCTGCCCACACTGGGGCTCAGGAGTCAGGGCTGTGGGGAGCATGCCCCTGCTCCTGCTTAGCTGGAAGAGAGAGCTCTGAATGCAGTACAGCCCGAGCCCACCCTACGGGCCGTCTCCCATCTCCATGGCTCTCTGTCTCACACTCATCTTCTGGCTGCTTATTCCCAGGCAGCCCCCAGGAGCAGGCAGATGATGTGTGGCCCACACTAAGGCACTTCTCTGTCCGAATCTTTTCCTCCCTAGAGGCTGCTGACCCCTTGTGCGTTCCTGACAGCACAGCCCCTAAGATATGGGGAAGGCCCCTGGATGTCCTCCAGCTTCCAGCAATAAGGCCTTCACCCCTTCCCAGTGCCCTCAGCTCCTCGGGGCTGTCCATGGATACCTCATATCCAGGCTCCAGGCTAAGCTCCATTTCCCTGATGGAAAGGGACTATGTCCTGGTCCCAGGGCAGCTCTGAAGCAGTGCCCGAGACAACACCTTCTGCGAGGTCCTCATTTGTCTCAAATGGGAAGATGGACGGAGCAGTCTAGACAGATGCTGAGGCAAAGGAGACAAAGCCTTGACCTGGGTCAAGCCCAGGGTGTTCCCTGCAGCTGTTAAGCTTGTGTTTTATGCAGCATCTGGCTCCCCTTCCTTCTAGGAATTCTCAAAACATGTTTTTCACTTTATTTTACGGAGACCGGGTCTCACAGAGTAGCTTTCCACGCCCTGGAACTTTCTATATAGATCAGACTGGCCTGGAACTCAGAGAGATCCACCTGCCTCTGCCTCTCAGGTGTTGGGATTAAAGGTGTGCGCCACCACACCTGGAAAAAGATGTTTTTTTAAAAATTCATTTATTAAAGATTTCTGTCTCCTTCCCACCACCACTTCCCATTTCCCTCCCCCTCCCCCAATCAATTCCCCCTCTCTCATCACCCCGAAGAGCAGTCAGGGTTCCCTGCCCTGTGGGGAGTCCAAGGACCTCCCACCTCCTTCCAGGTCTAGTAAGGTGTACATCCAAACAGCCTAGGCTCCCACAAAGCCAGTATGTGCAGTAGTATCAAAACCCAGTGCCATTGTTCTTGACTTCTCAGCAGTCCTCATTGTCTGCTATGTTCAGCGAGTCCAGTTTTATCCCAGGCTTTTTCAGACCCAGGCCACCTGGCCTTGGTGAGTTCCCGATAGAACATCCCCATTGTCTCAGTGTGTGGGTGCACCCCTCGCCGTCCTGAGTTCCTTGCTCGTGCTCTCTCTCCTTCTGCTCCTGATTTGGACCTTGAGATTTCAGTCTGGTGCTCCAATGTGGGTCTCTGTCTCTGTCTCCTTTCATCGCCTGATGAAGGTTAATATCCAGGAGGATGACTTTATGTTTTTCTTTGGGTTCACCTTCTTATTTAGCTTCTCTAGGATCACGAATTATAGGCTCAATGTCCTTTGTTTATGGCTAGAAACAAATTATGAGTGAGTACATCCCATGTTCCTCTTTTTGGGTCTGGCTTACCTCACTCAGGATAATGTTTTCTATTTCTGTCCATTTGCATGCAAAATTCAAGAAGTCCTTGTTTTTTACTGCTGAGTAGTACTCTAATATGTATATATTCCATACTTTCTTCATCCATTCTTCCATTGAAGGGCATCTAGGTTGTTTCCAGGTTCTGGCTATTACAAACAATGCTGCTATGAACATAGTAGAGCATATACTTTTGTTGTATGATAAGGCCTCTCTTGGGTATATTCCCAAGAGTGGTATTGCGGGGTCCAGGGGTAAGTTGATCCCGAATTTCCTGAGAAACTGCCACACTGCTTTCCAAAGTGGTTGCACAAGTTTGCATTCCCACCAGCAATGGATGAGTGTACCCCTTTCTCCACAACCTCTCCAGCAAAGGCTATCATTGGTGTTTTTTATTTTAGCCATTCTGACAGGTGTAAGATGGTATCTTAAAGTTGTCTTGATTTGCATTTCCCTGATCGCTAAGGAAGCTGAGCACAACCTTAAGTGTCTTTTGGCCATTTGAAGTTCTTCTGTTGAGAATTCTCTGTTCAGCTCAGTGCCACATTTTATAATTGGGTTGATTAGACTTGGAAAAAGATGTTTTAAAGGGTGTAAACAATAAACTTTACTCCTATTGAGTCACAGAAAAGGTTGCCCTCCAACCCAACATCACCAATGCTGCCTCCTCTGCATTTGGGCTGTTGGCACAGCCTGCTGGAGGCTGGAGAGATAACTCCAGGGCCAAGGTACTTAAGTAGTACCTGGCAGTCTCACGGGGCAGATGCAGAAAGTGAAGCCCCCTTTGTCCCTATTCTGGCTGACATTCCATCCCTGGCCCCCACAGAATCATGGTCGCTGGATGCTGTTCTCTCAGCTCACAGCCATCTCCTTCCCCAGTTTTTTTTTTTTCTTTTCTGTGAACTATTAAGCACACCCATCAGGGTACTCTGTGCATATTGGAAAAGCAGCAAGTTTTTTCCCCCTAAACCCTTCTTGGGTGCACTTTCTCAGAGGCTAGAGAGATGAGAGAATTTTAGTTGTGTGTCCCCAAAAAGGTGATGTTGTCTCTCTGAGCCTCAGCTTTCCTCATCTGGAAACACAGGGCACTATATATAAGGCGCCACCAGGACTTTCCACCTCTTCTGTTACATGGTGAAGGCAGCCATTGTGGAAATGCACAGGAGGGTGTATGGCCATGTGCCCACTGAGAAACTCTGGCAACCCGTGAAAGGATGAAGGATGGGGGACTGGGCCATTACTAGGAATACTATCCTCCCCCTCCCAGGCCTTCCAGAGTGCAGGGGAAATGCTCTCACTTGCCAACAGAGCAAGCTGTGACCTCAGAAGCTCTGACAAGGTCTGGAGTTCCCATCCTTGGACAGTGCCATGTCATCTAGGGACCGGGCACCCCACACCAGCCCAGAAATGTCACCAGGAAGCACGAAGGAGAATCTCTAGCACATGTCATCCATATGCCCAATCCAGCAAAAACAAAGAGCGGCCAAGCCGGTGGCCACAAGCCAGAGAGCAGAGCAAGAATCGAAGCAGAGCCACCAGTGAGCATGTGCCGATGGGAGTCGCTGTGGCACAATGTGCAAGGCTATTGGGGGCTGGGGTGCCGAGGACAGGGTCTTAGGGGGCAGAAAATGACAGACAGGTGCATAACACAGTAGTGCTCACGCCGTCACAGAGGAAATGAGTACACGTTTGCTGTGTCGGCGAACTGAAAGTGCTTTGATTTAAATGATCTTACAATCCGGTAAATTTAAAATAACCGGAAATGTCTGCAACTTTGACCACTCAGAAATGAAGTAATACACTCCTACTAACCATTTGTTTAAAGCAGGAATTCCAATTTGCTTCTAGAAAGCCATAGAAATAGACAGCCAGAGTCCCAGAACTGGGTGGGAATACATAGAAAGGATCCTATATCCATCACTCTTTTTTCTTTCTTTTTTTGTTTGTTTTTGTTTTTCGAGACAGGGTTTCTCTGTGGTTTTGGATTTTTTTTTTTTTAATTAAAGCTTTATTTATTTAGTATGTATACAGTATTCTTCCTGCATGTATTCCTGCAGGCCAGAAGAGGGCGCCAGATCTCATTACAGGTGGTTGTGAGCCACCATGTGGTTGCTGGGAATTGAACTCAGGTCCTCTGGAAGAGTAGCCAGTGCTCTTAACCTCTGAGCCATCTCTCCAGCCCCTTCTTTTTTCTTCTTCCTCTTCTTTTTTTTTTTTTTTTTCAAGACAGGGTTTCTCTGTAGCTTTGGAGCCTGTCCTGGAACTAGCTCTTGTAGACCAGGCTGGCCTCGAACTCACAGAGATCCACCTGTCTCTGCCTCCTGAGTGCTGGGATTAAAGGTATGTGTCACCCACCACCACCAAGCTCTATATCTATTTTAAGAAAATAAATTGGCTAGGAGGTGGTGGCGCACACCTTTAATTCCAACATTCAGGAGGCAGAGGCAGGCAGATCTCTAAGTTCAAGGCCAGCCTGGTCTACGGAGTGAGTTCCAGGACAGCCAGGGTTTTTACACAGAGAAACCCTGTCTCAAAAAACGAGAGAGAGAGAGAGAGAGAGAGAGAGAGAGAGGAAAAAGAGCTAGGTGTGGTAGCGCACACCTTTATTCCCTGAACCCTAGAGGTAGAGACAGGTGAATCTCTGTGAGTTCGAGGCCAGCTTGATCTACATAGTGAGTTCCAGCACAATCAGAGTTACATGGTAAGACCTCATCTCAAAAAACAAAACAAAACAAAAAAACAAAAAAGGGAACTCGATTGGGAACAATAAGATCCATCATGAAAATGAGAGGACTGTGAGGGTAAAAGGAAAGCAATGTAGCAGGAAACAAGAGGCAAAGTGATTGCTTCTTTCTGAAACCAACTATCTTTGCCAGAAAGCCCAGTACAGGACGACCATCACTATCCAGGACTTGCTAAATGTTGACATTTCAACCCGCATACAATCAGGGACAAGAAGGGAGTCATAAAGAGGGAAGACTCCAGACCGGATCACAATGTCAGAGCTCAGAAACCTAGAGCTTTTAGGAAACCTGCAGCACACAGGTGATCAATTCTTTGTGGATTCAAACAGCCAGAGTCACAGCACCAGGAAAACACAGCCGGACAAGACACTGGAAAAGCTCTTAGAAATGGTCAGCCCAGGAAGCCCTGGAGAAGCAGATGCTCATGCTGGCCAGGTCTGACTCCACTCTGAGCTGGAAGTCAGCCTGCCATCACTCTAGCCCTTCCCATGCATGAAAAGATGGAAAATCTGCAGCTCAACTCATGACTCCACTGTCACTTAATACAGAAACGCTCCATGGAGAAAAAGAGAAAACCAGATCGACCTCACTTTTAAGTGAAGATGCAAAAACAACCAAACCGAAAACAGTGACGTCTGCAGAATCTTGCGTAAGACCGCTTAGAGCAGGGCCATCTCTGCCACCACCTCAGATCACTCCACCAAACATAAGCTTAGAAACTTCAGAGAGACAAATCAATATGCCCCAAAATAGGTTTGATCAACTAGCCATCAATGTTAACAATAAAATTAACAACAACAAAAGCCCTAGAGGTTCCTGCCACGGTTGATGTATGAAATGTCCCTCACGGGTGCATGCATCAAAGGGTCGGCCTGCAGCCGTGGTCCCATTTTGGAACGCGGTCCAGGCATCTAAGAAGGTGGGCCCAGCTGGAGGATGGGTCACCAGGGATGCACCTTGTCCTGGACCCTTCCTGGACCACTTCCTCTCTCCTGGATGCTGTGAGGTGAGAAGCACAGCCGTGCTTCAGCAGAAGACCACAGTGAGGGAAGCAGACAAACTTAGACTTAAACCCTCCACTGTGAGCAAGGCGAACCTGTACCCCTTTTTACCTTTCTTTCGGGTGTGTGTCATGCGACAAAAATTCTGAGACAGCTTGTGTACCCTTGGGTGGCCAGGACAGCGGTGCTGATCACTGCAGCTGCTGTACAGCACTTTCTTAGACTTTCTGGCAAGTGCAGTAGGGTAAAAACAAATGACATGAACATAGAAAGCATAGAGAATAATGATTGCAAATCTAGAAACTCAAATGTTATTATTAAAAAACTAAAACTCAAAGGCCCCTGAGAACACTGCTACCAAGCCTGAAGACCTGAGTTTAAGCCTTGGGATCCACATGAGGGAAGAGGACAGTGCCTCACTCCATAAATTAAAATGAAGTAAAAAGTTTTAATTAAAGAAATAGTTACTGGGGGGCTGGAGAGATGGCTCAGCAGTTAAGAGCACTGCCTGCTCTTCCAAAGGTCCTGAGTTCAATTCCCAGCAACCACATGGTGGCTCACAGCCATCTGTAATGAGATCTGGCGCCCTCTTCTGGCCTGCAGGCATACATGCAGACAGAATACTGAGAATACTGTACACATAATAAATAAAAAAATTCTTTAATAAAAAAAAAGAAATAAATCCGGGCGGTGGTGGCGCACGCCTTTAATCCCAGCACTCGGGAGGCAGAGGCAGGCGGATCTCTGGGAGTTCGAGGCCAGCCTGGTCTACAAGAGCTAGTTCCAGGACAGGAACCAAAAGCTACGGAGAAACCCTGTCTCGAAAAATCAAAAAAAAAAAAAAAAAAAAAAAGAAATAGTTACTGAATGATAGAGGCACACACCTTTAATCCCAGCACTTGGAAAACAGAAGCAGGAAGATGTCTATGAGTTCGAGGCCATCCTGGTCTACAGAGCGAGTTCCCGGACAGCCAGAGATACTCAGAGAAACCCTGTCTTGAAAAAAAGTAATAGTGTACCTTTAGTCCCAGCACTTGGAGTCAGACAGAGGCAGGTGGATCTCTAAGTTCAAGTCTCACCTGGTCTACAGAGCAAGTTTTAGGACAGCCAGAGCTATATCATAAGACCCTACCTTAAGAAAAAAAATTAAAACCATTATGAAATTAATGCTATATATATATATATATATATATATATATATATATATATATTCCTTCTATCAATAAGTACCATCCTGGTTTGCTTTCTGTTGTGATAAATACTATAACCAAAAGCAACTTGGGAAGCAAAGGGTTAATTTCATCTTAGAGTTCATAGTCACATAGGAAGTCAGGATAGGGATGGGAACCTGGCGGCAGGAACTGGAGCAGAACCACGGAAGAATGCTGCCTACAGGCTTCCTCTCCACGGTGGTATCAGCTTGCTTTTGTATACAACCCAGAACGACTTGCCCACACACGTCACTCACTAATAAAGAAAATGCGTGATGGAGACATTTCCTCCGCTGAAATCCCCTGACAGATCACCTTGGACTGTGAAAAGCACAGAGCAAGGAACCCTGCAGCAATGTGCCACTGACAGCATAGACAGAGCAAAGGGCAGCAGAGAGCTAGGACCTGCTACAAACAGCTCAGACAGGCCACGCCCAAAAGGCAAGACCCACTTCTCTCCCTCATGGTTGCTCGGTCCTACAGGTGCATAGCTACCTTGTAAAAATGCCTGTTAGCAGCCCTTGGTTGTGGGGTGGGGTGGGGGGCAGAGAGGAAGGCAGCCAGACCACACTCTATAGCAAGGTCACAGAAGTAGCCCTGTGATCAGAACAGCATGGTCTGACTGCTGGGGACAGAAACAACGCCCCACTTGTGAGGAGGTTTCTATTTCAGGAGAGTTAGCAGCAAGCAGTCTTCTCCAGACAAGAAAGCACGTGAAATCCTTTGACAAGAAAGATGGAGATTTGGCATGAGGAGAGCCATGAACCCAGGGCAGGTCACACAGACAGGAAAGCCAAGGAGATCCAGCATGTTCTTGGGAGGCCCTGACTCCCTCCTGGAGAAGGAACAGTGGCTGCTGGTCACATCGGCACCTGAGATTCCATGGATGAATGAACAGGAAAGCCACTAAGTGTCTCTGTCCCTTTTCCATGTTTGCTCCCCACACAGTGGCCCCTGAACATGTATGACTGCTTTCCAGGAACACTGGTAACTGTGTTAAAGAAGTGCCAGGTAGCAGGGCTGGAGAAATGGCTCAGGGTTAAGAACAACAGATGCTCTTCCAAACAACCTGAGTTCAGTTCCCAGCACCGCACACTTGGGCAGCTCACAACTGTCTATAATTTCAGCTCTGGGGAATCTGACAATCTCGTTTGGCTTTTATGGGCACCAGCACACATACACACACACACACACACACACACACACACACATAAATAAATAAATAAAAACAAAAATAATGGTTTTTCAAAAGAATTTGTGTTGGGGAGATTGCTCAGTTGATGGGGGAGAGTCTTTTGTTTTGTGTTGATTTCATTGGTTAAATAAAGAAACTGCCTTGGCCCTTTAATAGGACAGAAAATTAGGTAGGAGGAGTAAACAGAACAGAATGCTGGGAGAAAGAAGCTGAGTCAGGCAGTCGCCATGATTCTCCCACCCCACACAGACGCAGGTTAAGATCTTTCCTGGTAAGCTACACCTCGTGGGGCTACACAGATTATTAAAAATGGGTTAATCGAAAGCCGGGCGGTGGTGGAGCACGCCTTTAATCCCAGCACTCAGGAGGCAGAGGCAGGCGGATCTCTGTGAGTTCGAGGCCAGCCTGGTCTACAAGAGCTAGTTCCAGGACAGGCTCCAAAACCTCAGAGAAACCCTGTCTCGAAAAACCACAAAAAAAAAAAATTAAATTAAATTAAAAAAATTTAAAAAAAAAATGGGCTAATCAAGATGTGAGAGTTAGCCAATAAGAGGCTGGAACTAATGGGCCGGGCAGTGTTCAAAAGAATACAGTTTCTGTGTAATTATTTTGGGGCATAAGCTAGCCAGGTGGCTGGGAGCTGGGGCAGCAGGGAAGCGGCCCATCGCTCCTTACAACACTCAGTGGTTAAGAACACTTGCTGCCCTTACAAAAGATTGGGGTTTAAATTCCAGAACTCATGTTGGGTGGTTCACAACTGCCTGTAACTCTAGCTCCAAGGTATCTGACTCCCTTTCCTGGCCTCCACGAGACTTCACACTCACGTGCACATACTCACACACTGACTACACAAATGCATCATCTTTAAAATTTAAAAAGTGGGGGGCTACCACATGGCACCAAGTGCTGGCTCATGTTGAGTTCTCTGTAGGAGCCCAGGCCTTTCAGGAGCCTGGGAGCCACGGGGGTCCAGGCTCTGCTACCCACACCCAGACTGCAGACCCCACTCTCCACAAGGGCTTAGGAATGGCAAAGTTGGAGTTAAGACAGTTGAAAAACTTGCTGTGAGGGAAGGCAGTGATGGGCAGGTGATATGGGGGTGACAGACGATAGAGGAAAGGCAGAAGCAGAACGCTTATTAGATAAACTGCAGGATGGCTGCAGCAAGCGAGACAGGAGAGAGACACTGTCGGGCTTTGAGAAAGGCTGTTATTATGGACGGCCCGTCGGGCGGTTTTAGTGTCTCAATGCAATGGAACAGTCACAGTTAGAACTTACTGCGGTTAGCAACATCCTAGCCTTGAGGCAACCACAGTTTTGTCCTAAGGAAAAATGGCTTAAAAATGGCTCACCATCCTAAACCAGCATCCACAAAATGGTGTTTGGTTGTCATAAATAAATACTTCTCAGAGGAATGGAGCAAGTAAATGGCCCTCAATGGATTTCCTGGGGTTTGTCTGAGGCCTGGCTCTCGGGAAAGGTGCTGGAAGAGCTAAAGGTTGAGCTAGGGGAGGCCCTACCGTGGAGGACAGGGTGGGTGGCACCAGGAGCCTGGGCTGCCAGCGTTGGACGACCCCAAAGGCCCCCAGACTTCTGGCGTGGGCAGGGCTTGGCTCCTCAGCCCAATGATGCTTCCAGCTCTGAGCTTCTCTCCTTTCGTGACCTTATCAGCCTTCTGGGATGTGTAAACCATGAGCTAATTGTGTGGGAATGCACTTTCCGCTGGCTGCCCCTTCGGAGCCTGCTGGTCCCCATCAGCACAGTGCTGACCTCCACCTCTGTCCACTCCCAGTTTTCCACTGAGAAGCCCAGGGTTACAGAGCGACAGGCCAGGTGTGACTAGTCACTCGTTACATTCTTCCATGACTGGGGTACAACAGGGTACCTCTGCTCAGAAGGGCCTTCGTCCCTGCTTCGTGCCTGCTTTTGTGGTGAGGAATCAGGGACCCTCAGATCCCTAGGGTAGGGTGGAGCTTTGCCTGGCTAAGTGCCTGTAGCTCAGACAGAGATGCCCTCTTACTTAAGCGGGGACCACAGCGTCACTGTCCAACATCAGTGTGTCTGGACTGGGTCTCGATCCCGGGGATGCTGGGCTCTCTGCTCTGCTGCCCGGACAGGGATCGGGCATTTCCTGCCAAGGTCATGGAAGACCCTCAGCCTGGGCTCGCCCTTTGAACAGGGTGGCCTGGACCCTGCAGAACTAAAAGGGCTGTATTTGCCTCTCTTGTGTGGCTTCCACAGTGACACCAAATTTGGGGGGCAACATGTAGACCTTTTCTAAACCCAGCTGTGCCGTATAAATGCCACCCCTTCACAGTGAGCAACTCAACAGCATGTCAGCACACTTGTAGTCTCAAGGACAGCCCTCTTTTCACCCCAAGAAGAGACTCCCCACCCGAGCGGCTGCTTCTGCTGTGGTAGGAACATGTGTCCCTACATGTACTGCTGCCATGCATGGTGGTTATCGCCTAGGGGTGGGCCATCCTATCTTGCATCCTATGGTCACCTGCACTGGGATCATGTGATCCAGCTGCCATTCTCTTGTGAGAGGAGGATGTGCTGGCTGGTTTCTGTCAACTCCACACAAACCACAGTCATTTGGGAAGAAGAAACTTTAACTGAGAACACACACACACACCTACCAGATTGGCCCCATGGGCCAGCCTATGGTGAGGTTTGTTTACTGCTAATTGATGTGGAGGGTCCAGCTCACTGTGGATAGTACCGTTCTGCGCTGGTGGTCCTGAGAGCTATAATAAAGCAGGCTGAGCAAGCCAGTAAGCAGCAAGCCTTCTGCTTCAGGGCCTGTTTCCAGGTTCCGGCCCTGATTTCCCGAGATGTGGACGTGTAAGTGAAATAAAACGCTTTCCTTCCCAAGTTGCTTTTTAGCCATGGTATTTTATCATAGCAATAGAAAGCCCAATGAATACAGAGGGGAAGGGCTGTGTGGCCTCCACAAAGCCCCTCCCTTCCAATCACTAATTTCTACTGTATGAGGTCAATAGCGGGATGGGGTCAAACAGTAGTGTAGCCACCTGCAAGTTATTCAAGCGCTTACGTGTAACCCCTAGTGAACTTACTGATGCACTGAACTGGGTCTAGATGGAATTCTCTCTTTAGTCTGTCAAGGCCTCCCTATGTGAGTGAATAGGCATCTCTAAGTCTTCCAGGAGACGTGCTGTAACCGAATGCCCGAGCTTGATTACTTAGCAGTAACACAGCTTTTCACAGTGCTAGAGGTAGGAGTCCCAAACACAAGCATCCGCAGGTGGTGCCTCTTTCTTGTGACCGTGGCCTGCACCATGTGTCCTCACTTGGCAGGAGAGACAGCGTGCCCAGTGCTAGGGATCCAGCTCACCCCTTACGTGTGCTTGATGCCGCGCTACCACTGAGCCCTCCTCCCAGCCCCACGGCCTTACTGTATGAACACTAACCCTTTCAGAAGGGAAGCCCTCACCTACTCACCTCTTAACAATAGTAACGTTATAATGAGTTTACCAAGTTATAGAGAAATCCTTTGTTGCTTTCAGTGGCATCGTCAGACCAATGCATTGGCTTAGAGTGAAGCTATGTTGCTACTGAAAATCTTCTGCCCCCCCCCCCACACCCATAAGCTTCACTGCTAACGCAGCAATCCAAAGCAGACCAATCAAACCGAATTAGAAAAAGTCCAGGTTTAATGGACTCAGTGCTCCCAGATGATTTTCCAGCCCCCCAGAGAAGAGACAGGAAAGGAAAACGGAAAAACCACCTGTCTGTTTTCTAAATACCCTGTGGGAGTGGTCTTGAGCATCTGTTGGGGAGGGGGCCGTCATTTGGTGGGCTTTCAGAGAGAGATGGGGGAGGGGGATTGGGGTGGAACTTCCACATCAACATTCCTGACTCCTGGGATGCCAGGAGCTGGGGTGAAGCTTCCACCAAACATCCCAGACCCTTTGGGTATATGGTCGCGGGGGCCGAGGTGAAGCTTGCAGCAGAACAGCTGTGTCATCAAGCAGTGTATCACTGTATCATATGAGCAAAATGCCTGTCTATTGTGGAAACCAGTGTCCCACAGCAGCCCGACAGGATTTCCCCTATAGCTCTGGCTTGCTACAGTTGTTCCCAGTTTATAAATTCTAGTGCTGTTGTCGACTGGGCCTTTCATTATGGCTTCTATTAATGTAAGTATTTGACTCAGAAAGGGTCCCCGAATATTAACTCTTGGCACAACTACCTTGCTGAATTCACTGGGCCTCTCATAGCTTTCCTGGGGCCTACCTGAAGCCTTAACAGGTGTGTTGAGCTTGTGTCCAGGTGTGTAGGTGTGTGTGTGTGTGTGTGTGTGTGTGTGTGCGCGCGCGCGCGCGCGCGTGTGCACACTGAACCTCTCTGGCTAATCACTGGCTGAGACAGGAGACCTGACTACCCAGCACTGGATTTCTCTCTCAATACCACCCAAGCTGGGCTCTGGGCATGGTCCCTGGGGCCTGTGGATGGTGGACTGGCTATGGGTGGACAAGAGACCTCTAGCTGAGTTCCCAGGGAAGAAGCCATACTCCACACATCTGAATGCAGACTAGCTGGCTGTGTGAGACCTGGGCACATCAGTACTGCGTGGTGGCACTTCAGCTGGGCCTCTGAAGCTATGCCTAGGGCACGCCTGTGAGCCTGTTTCTCATTTGACAAGAGGTAACTGTTGTGCTAGAGCTGGAGCTTGGGGAAGGCATGGTGCCTGGTACTGGGGTTACAGTGTGTACTGGGAACGGAGACCTAAGTAGGGAGCCAGCACCTAGTACCTACCATCCTGAAGCCTGATCAGAGTAATCCAGTGTCCTCTCATGTCGTGACTGTCTATGTCGTGCTGCTGGGACAGTGGCCTCAGATATGAGGTAGTGGGGCAGGGGGCACAAGCCATCTGGAGTTGCTTGGCCCATCTTTTCCAGGACCAGGCCTTTCTCGCATGACTGTCCTCACTCACTCCGATGCTCCACCCATAGGTGCCTGCCAGGGCCCTTACCGTGCCCCACCCAGCGGTCCTACATGGGCATCTCCCACAGCAAATCTACTTCAGTCCTGAGAGGCAGGGACAACTAGAGACCCTCAGCTCCAATGAGGTGAAGGCTGAGGGCTTGGTGGCCATCGGAAAGCCACACTTGTCTCTTGAGCTCTCCTGCTGATGGCCTCTGGATTCCGCCTCCCCACACCCTGCACCCTGGAGAGGAGCGGCTGGGGAGCAGAAGAGGGAGAGGGAACTGTGGGGCTGCGGCTTGAGGGAGAGCCAGGCCCAGCATGTGGTTTTCATTTTGGGTGTGACTGACTCCTCCAGCCTGGATTCCTCTCCCACACGGGGCTGGGGGCTGCCAGGGTGACCCTGCCTTGCCTGGGGCCAACATAGCTACAAGAAGATGTCCTATGTGCCTCCAAGGGGCCACTGGGCAGTGATGGGACCTTGGCCACCTCTCAAGGCTGTCTCCAGGACCAGAAAGGAGCCTGGTCAGGGCCAGTTGGGGATCACTCATCATGCTCAGGCCCCTTTTCTGGGCTGATTCCTAGGCCTACAGAACTAATGGAACCAGGGGCTGCTGGGCCTTGTGACCTTGCACTACCCTCTGCTCTGGCTGTGGCCAAAGTCACCTGCCTGGTGAGTGAGGAGGCATAGAGAAAGCCCTTGACCCCACCCTTCCTGTATGTCCATCACTCTTACCACCTGAACTAGCCCCAAGCAGGGAACATTTGTGGTCATACAGACCAGTGTCTTCCCTGCGGGGACTATATCCCGGGAAGAGAGTTCTACAGATAAGGTATATAGAAGAGGAACGAGGGAAAGGTGGGCCACTCAACCACTGGCAAGCATCCCGATTCCCAGGAAAACAAGCCTTTTAGTACCACAGAGGCTACAGGGTACCAGTCTGTGGCTTTGTGACAGTTAGGGTCTATGCACTAATCTCTCTGCCCAGAGCCCTGCAGGAGACTGGCCAGGCCAGATAGCCAGTGCCCCAGGAGGGATGTAGTTAGAGTAGACTCCAGTTCAGGCTGGACCCGAGCAAGGGGGTAGCCATGCTAACAGCGGCTTTGGTCAGTAGTGGACGTGTAGGAGGCAGGATGGGACAAGAGTAAGGACACTCATAGGGCAAAGCCAGCCGAGGCTGGACCACCCCCAGGGAGGGGAGCAGAGGTAAAGTCATCGCACAGGTCCCCTGAGGAGGCCTAGCATGGTCCTATACTGCATCCACCTTGGCCTAGCAGCCATCACTCATACATGCCCAGGAGCCAGGAGCTCTCCCTGTGTCGTTAACCAAGCTGGCTGAGCACAAGGATTTTTTTTTTCCTAAGCAATTTCCAGGATTCGACATCTGCTAAAACACTCCCCACTTTTATTGGAAAGCTGGCTTCTGGCCCTGAACCTTAGCTTCCTTGGTCCTGGCTGCCTCTCAGTCACCAGGCCCCAGGGCTAGTGTTGAGGCCTGCTTTCCCTGGTGGGAGGCTGAGCCCTGGAGGGGTGCTCCTCCCCATCCCACATATTCACAGACGGGGATAGGGGTTCTAACAGCTGGCTCCTTGAAACCCCTCTGTGCGTAGCAGGGTGTGCTGGATCGTTTACGTCAACATGACGCAAACTGAAGGCATCTGAGAGGAGGGAACCTCAATTAAGAAAATGTCTCCACAAGGTTCAGTTTTAACCAGGCCTGCAGGGCATTTTCTTAATTAGTGATTGATGGGGGAGGGTCCAGCCCATGTGGGTGGGGCATCCCTGGGCTGGTAGTCCTGGGTGCTATAAGAAAGCAGGCTGAGCAAGCCATGAGGTGTAAGACAGTAAACAATACTTCTCTATGGCCTCTGCATCAGTTCAGGTCTCCAGGTTCCTGTCATATTTGAGATCCTGTCCTGATTTCCCTCAGTGATGAACTGTGATGTAAAAGCATAAGCCAAATAAACCCTTTCCTCTCCAAGTTGTTTGGGTGTGGTGTTTCATCAGGGCAATAGAAACCATAAGACAGAAATTGGTACCAGGACAGTGTGGTATTGCCGTGACAGACATGACCATGTTGTTTTGGGGAGGATTGGGGAAGGACTTCAGAACTCTGGAAAAGCCATTGTGTTGAGAGTTCAGTGACCTGTTCTGTAGGAGCCCAGAAGATAAGAACGTTGAGAGCAGTGCAGACAATGGAGGCCTGCTTGTGAGGTTTCAGAGGAGAGCAAAGACTCTGCTGGGCCGTTTGTGTGCCGCGTCTGTGGTGTCTGGTCAGCTGGAGCTGAAAACGGTAAGCTGTGATTAACACTAAAGCACAACCTTTGCTTCACTGGGACAATGGATGCTGGTTAGCTGGAGCTACATGTTCTCTGTGAGTAACAAGAGACCAGCATCACCGAGGAGAAATCTTCTGGGAAGTGTTTTCTGAGAGCGCAGAGATGCTGGATTCCAGAAGCAGCCAACGTTGTACCCATGCTGACCGCTGAACTTGGTCATTTGTAAGTCTCCCAGATACTGGTTTTGAAGGCCTGAAGGGGTCAACTGAAGGTCAGGACTAGGAGACGCCAGGAGAGGCCAGTGGAGAAGGTGTACCCTCTGTAGCAGCTGAAGGAAGACCCAGGATTGAAGGGGTCGTGGAGAGAAGTTGAAACTTGGTACCATACAAAGAGCCAAGGAGAGGCTATTGGTGAAAGAGTAGCCCAGTTGCAGCAGAAGACCCCAGATTTTGGAGATGCCAATACCATGGGACAACCGCCAAGAACAGTAACAGCCATGGTGTAAAGCTGGCCTGAGCCCAGAAGACAATCTGAGTGTGCTGCAAAAGGCAGAGCCAGGAAAATGGCCCAGGCCCTATGGAGGAGTCCAGAAGATTCTGAGTAGATCCGAGATAGTGGATAATTAGAGATTATATTGTTGGAATTTGAGTTTGCTTCGTTCTGATTGCAACTGTGCCCTGGTTCTTCCTCTTGAAATAATAAAGTATTTAACTTATTTTTGACTTTATAACCATAGTTTAGAGATTTGGGATTTTAAAAGAGACCTCGGCCTTTTTTTGAGATTGAACTTTTAAAGTGTTTGAATTTTTAAGACTGTGGGACTCTTAGTTTATAAAATGCCTTCTATTGTGTTGTCCATAATAATGTGCGATCTTGGGGATGAACAAGAAAGAAAAAGTGTGGCTGAACAGTGAGGTGTTTGTGCATCTGTCAGGTTGACAAGGGTTCAGCTACACTGAGTAGGTTTATGTCAACTTGACACAAGCTAAAGTCCCCAAGAGAAGGGAACCCCAATTAAGAGAATGCCGCCATAAGATCCATCTGAAGCCTGCAGGGTATTTATTAATAAGTGATTGATGGGAGAGGGCCCAGCCCATTGTGAGTGGTGCCATCCCTGGGCTGGTGGTCCTGGGTTCTGTAAGAAAGCAGGCTTAAGCAAGCCAGTAAGCAGCTCCCCTCCATGGCCTCTACATCAGCTCCTGCCTCCAGTTTCCTGTCCTGTGTGAGTTCCTGTCCTGAATTCCTTCAGTAATGAACAGTGATGTGGAATTTTAAGCTAAATAAACCCCTTCCTCCCCAAGTTGCTTTGGTTTATGGTGTTTTAGCACAGCAATAAAAACCCTAACTAGGCCAGGTGGTGGTGGCACATGCCTTTAATCCCAGAGGCAGGCAGATCTCTATGAATACAAGGTCAGCTTGGTCCACAGAGTGACTTCCAAGACAGGCAGACTGTTTCACAGAGAAACCCTGTCTCAAAAAAATCAAAACCAAATCAAAACAAAACAAAATGCAAAACTCTAACTTGGACAAAACAGGTTCCTCATAGTCAGCCATGGCTTTGCTTGCTCCAGCTGACCCACCTCCCCAAGATGCACCTAACCTTGGCCAACCCTAGCTCCCAAACTTCTTCTGCCTATCCTCCACTTCCTTGCCTAGCCCCTGGCTCCACCCACTCCTGGCCAGGTGGGGCTAGAATCCTGTGACTTTCCATCTGGTCTGTATTTGCATGCTCCTTGCCCTGGCCATTTCCTTGGGGCCCGTGGGATTCATCTCTAGCCAGTTCTCTTGCCAAGCAGTACCCAAAGGTCAGAGGCCCAGATCACACCAGACATATCACAGGTCAGAGGTGGGCAGGCCGAGGGCAAAGGCAGGAGTGCAGAAGTGCTGGGTGCCACCAAGGTCCTGGAGAACAGCTTCAGGCTGTGTCCTCGAGTAGTCTGAGATGCACAGAGATGCACAGAGCATATGGGATGAGACCCTGCAGAGAGCCCAAGGTGTTTTCAGGATATATTGCCTGGGGTGTCTGGGGGTTCACAGGACAGATGGGAGATAGCAAATTGGGTTGCACTGTCTGGTTCCCAGTGGGCAAGAGTCAGCAATCTTGCCAAGAACACAGCTGAGACCTGTAGGCTAGGAAAGAGCACCTGGGAAGCTGACCTTTCCTTCTGCAGGGCCTCTTCTGGTTTTATGTGATGTTGAGCACTCTGATCAAGGTAAGTGCCCACTCTGGGAGACCTGGGCCAGTGTCCCCATTTGAAGAACCTGCTTTCCGGGGCCCCTTGGCTAAGCCTGAATCCAGGGTGCAAGGGTCAAGTCAGGCCCAGGATGGATAATGGGTGATGGGCAATGGGTAGAGGATGGGGGCAAAGCAAGACCAGGAGGGGTCAAAAAGCCTCTGATCTTACTCAGTGTGAAGCTGGTCCAGAGAAAATGGACCAGAATAGCTGGCCCTGGGCCCTGCTTGGGTGTTGTCCTCACAGCTGGGCCACCGTTCACCCACCATGCATACAGATTACCTCAGCCCTACCCACTGCCGTCCATCATGGATGTCCCCCCTATCTACCCCACAAAGCTGGGGAAAGGGCTGTCGGGACAAAACAGCCAACAGCCCTACCCACTGCCGTCCATCATGGATGTCCCCCCATCTACCCCACAAAGCTGGGGACAGGGCCCTGTGGTGCCAGGCCTTGTCTGGCAGCCTTACTCTGATGGACATCAATGGAAGGACAGGCAACTAGTATGAGGGCCATTTCACACAGGGCTTTCTGGGGAGGGGCTGATAAGCATGTTCTGCAGTGGGATCCTGGAGGACCAGAGTAACCCCCAGTCAGAGCATGCTGAAGTCAGAGAAGGAGCAACCTGCATCCTGGGCATTGAACAGTGCCTTGCTTTAGAAGAGAGCGGGTCTGCCTAGGTGGAGGCCCTGCCCACAGTACCCTAAAGCCCCACAGGCTCTCAGCTTTGGGAAGAGTGCTAAATGCTAGGACCCACCATCTTTCCACCCTGTTAGTGTTAGATCATTCCTTGTGGGCAACCTTTGCTTCTGGACCCAACTAATCCAGACATCAACTGTCTTGGCCCAAAGCCCCTTGTTCCTGTCCACTTGGTGGTGATCACTTTGGGGCCTCTGCATGCTACTCATGGGTCACCCAGCGTTCACTTATCCCCACCTCCACCTCAGCAGACTTGGGGTCCCCAAAGGGCAGATGGCCTGAGTTCTGACTTGTTAGTTCCTCTCAAGTGAAGAAGACATGCGGTTCAGATTAATATAAACACAGAATGCCCACTGTGAGTAAAGGGGAGCCATTCCTTATCCTGCTCACACAGCAGTCAGGAACACATGAGCCATAAACAACAGATTAGAAAATGATTTACATGGGGTGTGAGGGTCTGGGGGGAGGAGGGAAGGGAAACTGCAGCTGGGATTAAATAAATTTATTAAAAAAAAAACAAAATGATTTACAATTCTTGCCGCATATAAAACTATAATTTCCAAACTATGCAAAGAGCCCTTACAAATCAGTAAGAGAAGGTACTCACTAAGTAAAAAAAATGAATGGGGGAGGGGGCTGAGAAAATAACACGGGGGTGAACACAAAGGTCATGACAACATGCATGGAAATGTCATATGAAGCCATTACTATGTACAATGAATTTACACACTAAAATGGTTGAAGGGGTTGGGGAGATGACTCCGTAGGTAAATCACTCGCTGTTCGATAAAGAACCGACATTCAGATCCCCAACACTCACGAGGCAGGTGGGCGTGGAGGCAGAGACAGGGACTCCCTGGAGTAAACTGGCTATTTAGACAGGCCAAACCAATGGGCTGCAGATGCACTTGAGAGACCCTGCCTCAGTATATAATGTGGAGAGAGGTCAAGGAAGACACTCAGTATCAAGCTCAGGCTTCCACACTTGTGTACACATGTACACCACACACATGAAAACGTATACACACACACACGCTCGTACAAATGTGCCCACCCATGGGAACATGCATATACACATGTACAACACACACGCACGCACACATATGCACAGAGCAGGCAGGCAACATGAAGGTGTACAACTCTGGAAGTGATATAGAAGCTATGGAAAGCACGGGTTCCATATCTCCACACGCCTGGATTGTGGCACTGGAGGAAGTCCATGTTGAGGGCTGTGGGGGACAGGTACTGAAGATGAGGAGCATGGGACTGTCTCCCCAGATGGTTCACAGCTGTCTTTGAACTCCACCCCTGAGAATCCAAGCCACACAGCTGCTCACCCGTGACAGCCTGCTGACCCAAGACCAGCCATACACCAGAGCTCAATAGAAGCTGTGAGTAATGGGGCTTCATCTCCATGCTCTGTGGGACCCCAAGGACATCACAAGATAACTGTTTAAACAGAAGGCACTGCCTGTGGGAGGGGACAAGCCAGGATGATGCATACCAGGCCAGGCCCGACAGGGCCTGTGACCTTCCACCCTTCTGTATTTCTTGGATATTGTTCAAGGTCATCTATGAACAATCTATTATGTATTTCTAAGTCTTTACACATTGTCCCGGTAGGTTTTTGTCACCTCAACAAAAACTCAGACATGTGTGAGGATTCTTAACTGAGCAATTGCCTCCATAAGATTGGCCTGACGGGGCATTTGATTAAGAACTGATGGGGGGGCTAGAGAGATGGCTCAGTGGTTAAGAGCATTGCCTGCTCTTCCAAAGGTCATGAGTTCAATTCCCAGCAACCACATGGTGGCTCACAACCATCTGTAATGAGATTTAGTGCCCTCTTCTGGCCTGCCGACACACACAGAATATTGTATACATAATAAATAAATAAATAAATAAATATTTAAAAAAAAAAAAAAAAGAACTGATGGGGGAGGGCCAACTCACTATAGGCGGTGCCACTCCCGGGGAAGGTGGTCCTGAGTTGTTTAGGAAGGCAAACTGAACAAGCCAAGGAGAGCAAGCTAGTAAGCAACATCCCTTTACGGCCTCTGCAGCAGTTCCTGCCTTGAGTTCCTACCCTTCTGACCTCAGTGATGGAGCGTGAGCTGAGAGTTAAATAAAACCCTTTCTTCCCCAAGCTCCTGAACATGGTGTTCTTTCACAGAAGACACTAAGATATTACATAATACCATTTGGCTCCTGTCAGAGGTGGAGCCTGGGGAGCAGGAGGCAGCCATGGCCACTTGGCTAAGTAGGGTTCAGGTCTGTGTGGTGGCTGGGAGAAGGGAAGCAGGTATGGACTCAAGTAGTGTTGGTACGGGAAAAGATTTAGTTCCCAGTTTGGTCAGGACTATGATGACCCAGGCTACCCTTGCCTGGGAATCTGTAGAGGCCTGCAGGGCTCAGGATCAAGGTGGGAGCAGGCCAGGCAGGAAGAGGCTCTCACAGGGCCAGCTGGGCGTGAGTGGTACTGCTATGAGGGACTGGAGATCCCCCCTCTGGGGCCTGGGCTCAGGCCCAGCAGAGCAGATGGTTTTCTTTACTCAGAGAGAGCCAGCAGCCAGAGGAGGGACTGGGCAGCTGGCCTTCCTCCATCCTTCCGTTTTAATAGTTGTTTTTTGCTGGAAAATCCATTTCCAGAGTCCCTTTGGGCTCTGACCCAGAGCAGTGGGGAGCAGAGGGTGTTTCCTGGCCTCCTTGGGCTCATTCTGGGCTCAGCGTGAGGCCAGACTAGGGTGACCACAGAGAGGAGAGTCTAGCAACTGCTGTGCCCCTGCTCAAACTGCCTCAGAATATCTCCTCCTCCCAACTACTGTCCAAGCAGAGGGGTGGAAGATAGCTATAGAAAAAGATAGGTGCCCAGTCCCTGAAGCTCGGTCTCTTTTTTTTTTTTTTTTTTTTTTTGATTTTTCGAGACAGGGTTTCTCCGTAGCTTTTGGTTCCTGTCCTGGAACTAGCTCTTGTAGACCAGGCTGGCCTCGAACTCACAGAGATCCGCCTGCCTCTGCCTCCCGAGTGCTGGGATTAAAGGTGTGCGCCACCACCGCCCGGCTCGGTCTCTTGTCTACTGTCCTCAGGTCCTGGTTTGCTCCTTGTCCACCATGCCCAAACTCTGCCCTGGGCCTGAAGAGCAGCCTCTCACTCCTGCTCCAGGGGCTCAGCTCTGCTCCTGTTGCCACAGGGCCCTTGCATGCCCTACCATTTGGGTATCTTGGCCCAGTCTTTCTAGAACAGGTGTTACCAAAGGGCCTAAATACAAATCAACTCAGTTTTTGCCCCATGACTTGTGCTTTTTGATTCTACTTGAACAAACTACCGTCTCTGACAGTCATTCTGTAGCTTCACCCACCGAAAGGTGAAGCTCTTTGATTTGTTCCCCTGCTCACGAGTGGGTACATGTGTCTGCAGGTGGAGAGGACAGGGCAGGATGTTGGTCACCTTCTTCCATCACTTTCTACCTTGCTCTCACAGAACAGGAAGCTCCCTGTTTTGGCTAGGCTTGCTTGTCAGCAAGTTCCCCAGCTCCACCTGTCCCTTCAATGCTGGGGCCACAGGCACATGCAGCCATGCCTGGCTTTTCACATGGTGGTGATTTAAACACAAGCCCTTGTGCTTGCAGAGCAAGTACTTACACTGAGCCACCTCCCCGGCCGCCACCTGCTTCTACCACGTCCTAATCGACATTATCCCTTATAAATCTGGCCCCTTAAGAACACAGCTGATCCCTGGGAATGCTGAACTTGTTCACTCTACAGTTCTACATACAAGGCGTGTCTCTAGCTTCAACATTTCAGCATCCACACAGGCAGTGTCTCTTTGGTTGAGTCCCAGGCTGGACGAATGGTGCTATGCTCAGACTCTTTCAGGAATCACTCTGTCAAATCAGTTCAGTGGATCAGAGGCCACACCTGAAGATAGTGTAGTGGAGGAGACCGGAAGCAGAACTGTAAATGCCTGGTGCTCTGCCTGTGTGCTAAGTCTTCTTTTTAGTAATAATTTTCTGTTGCCATTTCCTTTGTGAGTTTGTCTAAAATGTCAGGACAAGTGCTGCCGGCCCAGGAGTTTGGGCAGAAGAAGTGGTCAGAGCTGTGCAACCCCTACCCAGTCCTCCCTGCAAGTTAGGGTGGCCTCCCCAACTCAGGGCCCTGTTCCCTGAAGACAGTGGGGACTGCAGCCCAACTTGCTGCTGCCCTCTTCTGGGTCTCCCCAGGACTGCTTGCCTGTTCCACAGAAGCCAAGCCAGGCCCTGGAGGTCATGATAGGCAGGACCAGAGGGACCTGACAGTGCTCCTAGATGAAGCCACTAAAGCGGTACCAGGCATGCTTGCTCTTTCTGGGGTCTTTATTTCTTTAAAATAATTCATACAAATGGTTACAGTCACAAACATGATTTTAACCAAAATATTGCTAGCCTACCACATCAGCAGGACGGCACCACGCAGGCAAGGGTCTGCAACCCCTGCCTACCCAGGACAGACACGGATGGTCCTGAGCACACTGGGCACTGCAAACACTCCTCTGAGCCACTCGCAATGCCGTCTTCATTTGGAACAAAGGGGTTCATGCCAAACTTAGGAAGAACAGCTTTTGTTGTTTTTCTAAATTATTCTAAAAATAAGACAAGCAGGTAGAAAAACAATGCACTGTGTGGCATAAAAAGAAAAACGGGAAGGATTCATTGTCCTGAGAAGTGTGCCGACGGCCACATTCCGGGCACGTTCCAACGTAGAAAAGGAAAAATAATCTCAAACTGACTTGCTGAATGCTCCCTCAGGTTTTCTTTTTGTGGACAGCTAAGCAAACAAATCCTTTGTAATGTTCTAAAAACTGTACACAGACAAGAACATTCGTGATAGAATTAGCTACTAACTTCTTTTGCTTAACGAGGAACGCAAAGGACACAGGACAGTGAGCCAGCCCACAGGACGGGACAACTACAATCGACTTGGGGACGTGCTTCCTCTTGCCCCGCCTGGTGCACGCCCGGGTCAGTCTCTGGAGCGCCAAGGCCCACACTGGATGCCACCTCTGCACACTTGGGTCCAAGGGCACGCGGCGCCCTCCACCAGGCGCCAAGGCTGGAGAGCTCCTCACAGGCTACAACTGGTCACTCGTATGGTCTCTATCCGCCTCAGGCTTGACAGTCTGGCCAGGAGAAGGAGCGTGCGGTGGGTGGGCCACGGGCGGGAGGCCGTGGGACAGGGACATGGCGCTGGGAACAATACCTTCCACAGCAGCTGGGATGCCAGTAGGGGCCACACTCACCACACCTGGAGGGTACCTGCTGGGAGAGGAGGGCAGACATGTGAGGTCATCTATGGAGCACCCACCTGCTACACACAGCCCTTTTGCATGGGGCATCAGTGACCCCTGAGGTCCAGAAAGATTGGGAACAGTGAACACTTGGTGAGTGCTGGGCAGTATCCCTACCTGGCTTCTCACTTACGAAGTCTTCCCCAAGCCCCATTCCCTGTCTCCTTACTATTCTCTGCCCCAACAATAGTTCTGCCCAGTACTCCTGTCTAGGAGGTTCCTAAGGCCAACCCTCTTGATATCCTTCCAAAAAGCTCAGGGAAGTGGACTGCACCATCCAGCTCATCCTCTCCAGTCACAGGGGCCTACATAAGGGTATCCCCATCCATATCACAGCCCACTACATTACCTACAGCCAAGGTCCAGGTTTAAGTCTCACTGTCCTGGAGGCTGTCCTCTGCCCCTGCCTGCTCACCTGTAGGCAGCCCCATTGAGTTCAGGGTGCACCACAGCAGGGTCCATGCTGGCCCAGTGGGTGGCAGCTGTCAGGTGGTCCTTGTTGACACAGTTTTTCAAGCTATCTGGGATCCGGCCTGGGAGGTTGGGAGGTACACCAGAGAGAGACGACAGCAATTTGGGTTAAAACTGCTGCCTCTGTAGAGGCCAGAAGGCAGGCACACAGTCACCCAGAGCCCTGGATTACTCCCTGTGAACACCACAGGGCTCTGTCCACCTAACAACTCAGCTCCCAACTTGGAGACCCCAGCCTTGCACATGCGCCCTCAGCTCACAAGCAGCTGACAGTACTCAGCCTGGCAGGTCTTCATGCATGAAAATGATACATGTGCTACCCAACTTCACCCCAAGGGATGCCCAGTAAGAGACAACCAAGTGCCACCTCCCCTGAACTGGCATAAAACAGACTTGTCAGTCTGAGAGCAAAGCCACCCACCTGTAATGGCTCGCCGGATTTCCCGGGCTGCCTCCTCTCGCATCTCAATGGAGGCCTGCTCACTGTACCATGCAGCATGAGGGGTGCAGATGAGGTTGGGTGCATCCTTTAAGGGTCCCTGGCTAAAACTGAGGACAGCACATACCCAGTCAGAGAGGTCTGAGCACCCATGTCTGGGGAGGTGCAGAAGGTAGCCAGTCCTGAGATCTGAGGGCCCCTGACCTGATCCCAGGCATCTGTGAATGTGGAGCTGCAGGACTTTCAAACCTACCCCAAGGTCTTAACAATAAGGGTAGAGGGTCTTCCAAGCCTTAGGGGAGAAGCCATGATGGGGTATTACACAGCCCTGCCCAGCAGAACAAACCCTAGGACTGTGGGCTCTCAGACACAGACTCTTACTGCTAGCTCTTCCAATGGCTAATCACTCAATTGGTTACCCCAAGATAGGTTTTGTCAACTGCTGGAGCCCCAGAAAGTCTGTCCCAACAGGACTAAAGACTACATGCTAAGCCAAATTAGCCCTGGCCCCATGGTCTCCAGAGGATGGTGGCTATGGGACCATCACAGACATCAAGAGACAAACTGAGAACCAAGTCAAGTCCTAAGCCTACCCCATAACTGTGGCCAAGGTGAGATAGAATCTTGAGGTTCTTGTTCCCACCTGAGAACAGAGAGTAAACCCTCCCCTAACCCAGCCAGCAAAAGGCCAGAGCTGAAGGACAGCCTCCAAATCCTAGTCAGCAGGCTGGTGGGCATAGTCCATCTTGGGGCTCAGGGGGCACCTGAAGGGCTCTGATTCATGCACGTCCAGCGCTGCGCCACGGATCCGCCCTTCCTTCAGGGCCTGGGCCAGAGCCTTCTCATCCACCAGGCCACCACGGGCCGTGTTCACCAGGAAGGCTCCTTGTCTCATCTGAGAAGACAGACAGGATGACCATGTGAGTGAATGGCATTGGAGCTTCTCACTGGAGTGGCATACCCACAGCAAATCTCACTTCCCACCCACCTGGAGCTGACCTACTACAGATCAGTTCTGGGAGAGAGTCTGGGCCAGGGTGGGCAGTGGTACCAGCAGGTACACTCTGGACTATCAATGGAATAAGACAGACCCAGGTATCTAATGCTGTTGCTGTCTTGACCAAAGGTTCACTGCCTTCTGGGGAAGAAGGGGTACATCCTGAGGGAAGAGTGGGAGCCACCCTATAAGGAAGGGACAACATCGCTCTGGAGGAGAAGGGAGGAGGGTGGAGGACGCCGCAGCGCACCTGCTTGACAGTGAAGTCATTGATGAGGTGGTGGTTGTGCTCATTGAGGCCGCAGTGAAGGGTCACACAGTCACTGTGGAAGAGCAGGTCCTGCAGTGTGCTCACACGCTGCAGCCCCAGGGCCCGCTCGATGCCATCGGATAGGTACGGGTCATAGAAGAGGACGTTGAAGCCAAAAGCCTTTGCCCGCAGTGCCACCGCCTGGCCCACACGACCTACAGAGTCAAGATGAAGTGAGACATGCATCCTGAGGCCTTGAAGCCGCCTCACAGCCGGGATTCAAGGGCCTCAAACACAACTTTGCCAGTCTGCCAAAGTTTTACCAGATCCCTGAGGCCTCCATCACAAACACTCAGCCAAGGTGCCTGCTCCCAGGCACCACAATCAAGGGATGGGAGCTAGCTGCCACTCTCCAGCAGCCTGCCATTGATCAGTTCTACTCACTGCTCTGGAAAGCCAATACATAATCAGCTTGGTCCCCTCCCTTGGTCACTGGGTCACTTATCAGACGTCCTTGGAATCTCAATTCTGATCACAAACCGTATATGTGGGGACCATTCTGGACAACACTCTTCCTAGAGATTCATATACCATTGACTCTAGCAGCACAGGACTGATGAAACAGCCCAGCGGTTAGGAGGGCCTGCTGCTCTCGCAGAGGAGCTGAGCTCTGTTCTCAACATCCATGTCAGGAGCTCAGGACCACCTTTAACTCCAACCTCTGGCCTCTGTAGGCACCTGCACTCACATGAACATACCCCCTACACATACACACATACACACTAATAGAAATAAATCTTGAAAGGAAAAAAAACCCCAAGAACCTAGCAATAAAGAGGTACACTGCACACAGTACATCTGCCACCTTTCTGGCACAACTCCACAGATGTACACCCTATGCCTTCTGAGGCAGGCCTGGCTCTGGAATGGGAGCCACAGCCTAAGGGTCATGGAATGCAGACATCAACTGATGTTGGATACAGAGAGAGCACAGACAGCACAGGCTGCCAGTAGGAGAATGCTAGGGACATAGTCTCTCCTGCAGCATCCATCAATACCTGCCAGGAAAAGAGCATTGAGGAGTCAGACATACTGGCAGGACATGGGCACAACTTTAAAGAGAGTACCACAGAAATTATAACAGAATAAAGAAAAACAAGCAGATCCACAGACAACCCAGATGGTGGGATTAGCTGGAAGGACTTCCGATCGCTGCTGAGAACATGTGTCATAGGCACATGTGATAAATTTGAGAGGACAATGAACTCCAGCAGAGAAAGTGTCCTCTACAAAAGACCTGGACACACATTTTGAGCTGGAAAAGCTGTACCTGCAGTAAAGAGCCCATCAGAAGGTCTGACACCAAAGGCAGAACAATGGCCAACAGAAATGACCCTAATTAAAGCAGAAAGGAAACTGAATTTTTAGAAAGCCTTTTAAAGAACAAAAGGCACAATTGAGTTTGGGAAAGCGGAGAAAAGATGTGCCATAACAACGTTTAGTTAGAGAAAGCTGTATGATAACATTTAACAGGCCAGATAACCATAGAGACCACAATAAAGGACGGAGCTCTACCCCACTGTGGTCTAGCCTATAAAGCACTGGTCATCACTAATGCCAAAAGGACAAGAACAAAGAGTGGGAGCAAGTGAAACATGCTAAAGGAGAGAGCAGAGTGCTGGGAAATGCCCGGAGAACCTGCAAACCAGAATTCTGGGAAGTGCAAAGACCAAGTGTGTTTCTGAACACCAAAGGGAATTAGAACACATAAATTATAACAGTCGTCATACCAAACACCTGGTCAGAGGGGTGATGCCTAGGTTCTACCACCAGCATGGGGGAAGTACATTAACAAGCTGAATAAGCTCTGTGCAAATGTTATGTATTGATCACTACAGAACACTGCTAAGAGAAATCAAAACATGAAATAATAGCGTGATGTATGTCTTGAGGACATGTGTGTGATTTTCAGAGGCCAGTGTCCCAAAACACTCAAGGACTAAACAAAACACAAACCAGTGAGCTGATTCTAAAGAAGAACTATCAGAAGTGAATGACATGGCTACGTGTGGTGGCACACGCCTTTAGTCCTGGCATTTGGGAGGCAGAGGCAGGCAGACCTCTGTGAGTTCAGGGTCAACCTGGTCTATAGAGCAAGTTCCTGGACAGCCAGAACACCACAGAGAAACACTGTCTTGCAACACCATCACCAAAAAAAGGAAAAGAAAAGAAATGAATGACAAACAAGGTTTCACCAGAAAGTAAGGTCTCTTGACCCACAGCAAAGTGTGCCTGCTACTGAGTAAGGGACACTGTTATAGATCAAAGAGAATTGGAAAGAGGAAACACAACTTTGTTCAAGGATACACTGTGGATGCCAATTGGAGCATTCTCAACTTGATTATTATAAAAAAGACAGAGAGAAGGGGAGGGGAGCGGAGGGGAGGGGAAGGGAGGAGAGGAGAGGAGGGTATTTCTGAACTGACAGATACTACTTGGAAGTTAGGAAGCAAAAGAGCTAAAATCCGAAACTTTTCAATCTCTCTAAAGAAGATGAGATCTGCTATGGTGGTTTGAATGATGGCTCCCATAGGCTCATGTATTTGAATTGGTCCCTAGTTGGTAGAACTGTTTGGGAAGGATTAGGAGGTGTGGCCTTGTTGGAGGAGGTATATCACTGAAGGTGGAGCTTTGAGATTTCAAAAGTCCACACAACTCCCAGCTATCATGCTCATACCTAGCTGTGTTCTCATATTCTCTCTCTCTCTCTCTCTCTCTCTCTCTCTCTCTCTCTCTCTGCCTTGTGCTTATGGATCAAATGTAAGCTCTCAGCTACTTCTCTAGCACTATGTCTGCCTGCCTGTTACCATGTTCCTTACCGTAATGGTCATGGACGCAACCTCCTAGAACCATGAGCCTTCAAATTAAAGACTTCATCTTACAAGTTGCCTTGGTCATGGTGTTTTGTCACAGCCATAGAAAAGTAACTAAGACATCTGCCATAATATTTTTAGAGAGCAACAAAACAAAGAAGTAGCTCAGGACCAAAGCCCCCAAGACTCAGCATCTTGTTACTCCATGTGTCCTGCAACACAAACACCAATACATGGCTCTAAAAAACCAGCTCACTAAGAAAAACGAGGAGGAGACTGAAGAATGTGCAAACCTTTTAGCCAAAAGAGTAAAGGAAGCCAAAGAAAACCACCAGGAGCAAACTGCCAAGAGATGTAGGCTGTCCTTGCTGAGAGCTTCTACTTCTAAGACTGAGTGAGTCCAGCTGGACCAACAGTCAGGGAGCCTGCATGAAACTGACATAGGCCCTCTGCATGTGTGTGACAACTGTGTAGTTTGGTCTCTCGGAAAGGCTTCTCACAGTGAGAGCAGGACCTCTCCAGGTGCTTAGCTGGTTTTTGGTAACCTGTTTCCCATGCTGGATTACCTGGCCCCACCTCGACCCACAGGGACAGTCTTGGTCCTGCCTCAACTTGATGCGCCATGCTTTGTGCAAGCCCATGGGAATCTTGTTCCTTTCTGAATGGAGATGGAGGAGGAGCAGATGGGGACAGGGGTAGATGGAAAAGGGGAGGGGACAGGAAGTGAGGAGGGAGGGGAAACTGGTTGGTATGTAAAATAAATAAAAAAAAAAAAGAGTGACAAGCTGGGCAGTTGTGCCACATGACTTTAATCCTAGCACTCAGGGGACAGAGGCAGGCGCATTTCAGTGAGTTCAAGACCAGCCTGGTCTACAAAGTGAGTTACAGAACAGCCAGTGCTACACAAAGAAACACTGTCTCGCAAAACAAAAACCAATCAAACAAAAAAATCCTGTATTCACCTTAGCCAGATTATGGAGGGAGAATTATGTGGCAAATTGTTGCCACTAAAACCACTGAGCCCTGAGAATTTATTGTTATTGTGGAAAGACACAAACTTATTTGCCTATGTTTCTGGCATAGTATACTCAGCACTGAGCAAAGTGTATGATCCAGGTGGTCTGAGACCTGTAAAATCCGAACTATGAAGCTTCTAGAAAGCAGACTCCTCATGTTTTTCTTTTGGCTAAAAGCTGAAGCAGACAGAGACTACTTAAGACACAGGAAACAACTTACAAGTAATAAACTGGATTTCTTCAGAACCAGAATCTGTCCTCACCACAGATACTAAGTGGGCACCAGGGTGTCAATATACTTGTCTGACGAGGCCCTGAGATAGAACACAGATGGAATCTTGCAGATCCACACCAAGACAAACCAAAGAGAACATGACGGGCACCATACTTCAGAACACAGGCGAAAAGTTCTCTAACGGCCAGGCATTCCGGCAAGAAAGGCACTCAGACACTTTAGCTGTCGGAGAGGTGAAATAAAAACACAAGGGGTAGCACTAGTGCTGACATTAGTGCCAGCAAAGTTCAAAACTCCAGTTAGCCAGCTGACAAGTGCCAAAGCCACACACCTGCTTGAAGAATGCCGTGGTGGCCTTCTGCCATCTCTGTAAAGTCACTTCACTTCTGCTTAAATCAAAGAAAAGAGTCCCATGCACAAAGAGACATGTCTAAACTTGCTCACAGCAGTTGTCTAAACAGATCAACAGAATCCTGCTCAACAGTAAGAGTCCTGAGCAGGACAGACGTGTGCAGAAGCGAAGGAGCACAGACCTAGGGCCCTGCCCTGTGGGTTTATTTCAGCTGGACTGAGGAACCTAGCAAGCTGTGCCAGAGGGAGCGCAAAGACAGCAGGCAGGAAACAGTACAGGGCTGTCCCACACAGAAATACATTCCATACTCTGTGAAAGGAGTAAATTTTGTTTCAGTTGTAAGAGGGCAAGAAGGAGAGAGGCAGAAGCCTATGGATGGAGAGGCCAACAGCCATAGGAAAGTAGTTGGCATGTTCATTATAAAAGCAAAAGTTACAGCCCACATTGCCTGTGCACCCTCACTGATGAGCCAAGAACTCACCACCATATTCCACACAGAGGTAGACTCAACAGGTTGTAGAAGAGAAGAGCAGAGATATAGGTTCACTAGGGGCACATACCCATCTCCCTTCTAGAGGGAGGCCACAATGTGTGGAAGCTAGCCTCAGACCTGTTCTGTAGTGGGTAGACAGCAAGTACATACAAATAGGAGGTCCTTAAGGTAGAGGGTGCAATAACTCAGGAGCCCTTGTTGTACCCCGAGGGGACAAAATTCACCTTCCTTGCTTGTTAGACTGTACACTCATACACAAGTATGCTCACATGTATAGCCCTGTCTCTCTCTGTAATCTACATTATCCATATGGAATACATGTTACCATCCATGTATCCTAAGCTCTAGGGAGCTCTGGGCTGGCTACAGGGAACAACTAGACACAGCAGAGAGGACAGCAGTGTAGGCCAGGTAGTCAGTGGCAGACATGTGATACACTGGACAAACAGGGTACAAAAGGGACACATGGCTCAGTCCCCAAACACAAAAATGACAAAAGCAGAGGCAGAGCCACTCGACTGCTGGAGGACAAGACCTGAGGGTGGGGGTGCCCTGACCACCCAGACCTGCCCAGTGACACCCTTCACCCCCTCACTCCCCCCATGCTTATCTTTCTTCCATCCTTCAACACATCTTGGCGCTAGGACCCTGAGGTAGGAGGTGCTATCTTGTCCTATACACCGGATGGGGGTGGTGGTGGCATACAGTGTCATAGAGCACCAAATAGCCCTGCTGTGCATGTTCATTAGGACACCAACAACCATATCCCAGGCCCGCCTCCTTCTGGAACTGTGGTGACCTACACACACTTCCCATCTCTTGCTGCTGGCAGTAGGATTGAGGCAAGAGTACAGCGCAGCCAGGGTCAACCAAGGGTAGGCAAGGGTGACAAGAGAGCTCTCAAAGGTGGAACTCTAGCACAACTTACTTTGCCATCTCTGTGGTACACATAACAGACAGATACCCACAAAAAGGTGATGGCTGTGAGAACAAGCCAGGGAGCATAGGAACCAACTACTATCTTAGCAGGGCAGAAACAGGCTACTCCAGAGCTGTGGGGAATGAGTGTGTATGTAACCATGTTTGTATAGAGGATGCACGTATCTGTGTCCATGTGGACACCATGTCTGTTGGATCCACATGTGGCACATGTTATCACCAATGTGTGATGTTCACTTGTGCTCTTACCTGACCTCCATGGATGTGAGAAGACGCCTGTGAAAGACACAGACTAGTTTCTCTAGCCCTGCCCAGGACTAATTATCCTATGCCCTCAACACACCCAGCAAGTCAAGGGTCTTTATGGAGTAGGAGGGTGGCAGATGGGCAAAGACTATTTGTGCTGAGTCACAGTGGCCACGCACCTAGTCCAATGATGCCCAAGGTCTCTCCACGGATCCTGGCAGCTCCTGAAGCCACCTCTCGAATCTGCTCTACACTCTGGACCCGAGTGCCTTCCCGAAGTGCTTGATGCAGCCAGGTAGTTCGTCGGTACAGGTTCAGGATGTGGCACAGGGTGGAGTCTGCTGTCTCTTCCACAGATGCTGCAGGCACATTGCACACTGCGATGCCTACAAGATATGTGAAGGCACATGTTCTAGGCCCACAGCCTCCTGTCATCCACAGTCAGAGGTGCTGCCGTCAGAGCATACCCTCAGGGTGGTGCTTCAGCAGTAACATGTCAGAAAACATGCCCCACAACCACCTAGGAGACTACATGTCATTGGGCTGTCCTGCATGATGTATGGGATTCCCCTCTGTATGCTGTCAATGTTTTATTATCACTGGTTAATAAAGAAGCTGCTTTGGCCTGTGGCATGGCAGAATAGAGCTAGGCAGGAAAACCAAACTGAATGTTGGGAGAAAGAAGGCAGAGTAAGGGAAATGCCATGTAGCTGCCAAAGAAGACTGACGCCCCTGAACCTTACCGGTAAACCACAACCCTCATGGTAAAATATAAAATAATAGTAATGGGTTAATTTAAGATTTAAGAGTTAGTTAATAAGAAGCCTTAGCTATTGTCCAAGTAGTGTTGTAATTAATACAGTTTCTGTGTAATTATTTCGGGTCTGGGCAGCTGGGAATGAACGAGCAGTCTCCACTTACACCTACTCTTGCAGAACACTGATGTGGCAGCTACCAAGCAAACAGGACAGGGGGCAGGCAAATGCTGTCTTGATCATTTCCAGCCTGAGTTATCTGGGCAGGCAGGTGGTAGAAAAGAAGCCAATGCTACTAATGCCCAATTCTTCCCCATCTGGATCATGGGACACACAACCTTCCTGAGCAGCCATGGCTCTACTAGCAAAGGGCCAGAGCCAAGGTACATCCTGGAGCTGGCTGGCCCCTCCCTATTGACACTACACAAATAACACCTTCCAGTTCCCTGGGGCTTCCCAGGCCAAGCATGCCCTGGCTACATGGCTCCACGATTCTTACTGTCCTGGGAGCAAGTCAGATGAAGCTTTCTCTCCCCTAGCCATGGCCTCCCAATTTACCCAAGGGCCCATGTCCAGGCACTAAACTGATGGTCTATGCTGCCTTGGGCTGCCCTTAGCCCTTGTCCCCAAGGAGGACCCCATCATCCCAGCCGTGAGCTGATCCTCCACAGTGGCCTTAGTTCCAACTCTACTTCCCATCCCAGCAGCATGCTTCTGCCCATACTTCCCACTGAAGTGTGAGGACAGAATTGTTTTGGAAACTATCCTATAAATTAAAGGTATCTGACACCACAAAGAGGAATCAAGACAGGACCCATGCACCCTCCAGAAATGACTCCCTTGAAATAAAACAAGGATTCAGGGAGCAATAGCATGTAGCCTTGAGATACAGAAACAAAACTGATCCCCCAAGAAGGTATAGACGGTAAGACCTGCCCCACTTTCCACAGCTGGGTCTAAAGGAACCAAACTTGGCCCACCATTAGGCCATCCCTAGCTGAAAAGAGGAGCCTGTGAATTCTAGGGACTACAGTGGGACCTTGTCCAGGAAGGGGCAGACCAGTCACCAAGGTTTCAGCCCCCGTGGATTTCCAGGACAACATGAGCCAACAGAACAAGACTGACTTTCCCACCATACTACTGCAGTCCTCAGTTGCCCTGTGGTTCTTGGACAGGTTAGCTCCTGCCTCCTCTGCAGCTGTAAGGGGCAGAGTAGCAGAACGATGTCAACAACACACTGTAGAGGGCAGCCTTGCTTTGTCAGTGGGCCACTAGCACAGAACACAAGCTACTCTAGAATGGCAAAGTATGGTTATGCTTTCAATATAAATAGACTTGTGTACAAGTGTCCACTTTGAGCCCACGTTGCTTCATATGTATACCTGCATGGTTTCAGAACGCATTCCATTTTCTGCTGTCTTAGGAAGACAGCAATGACTCCCTGACTGGCCCTGTTTCAACCCAATCCCTAGGGCCTGGTAGGCTGGTGAGAGCACAGGGAGTCGCAGCCACATCCTGTGCTACCCACCACAGCCTGCACTACCCACAGCCCAAATCACCTTCAATTCAAGGAGCAGTCCCGGCTCTACTGATTGCCCAATAGAGCCTGAAGGTTAAGTGAGACATCTTGGTCAATGGAAACGGGGACTTCAGAGCTCCTACCTAGATCCCCAGCTGACTTGATGTCAATGTTGTCAAACCCGCTGCCAATTCGGACGATGATTCTGAGAGCTTTGAATTTCTCCAGATCTTCTCTGGTCAGTGTGATGGTGTGGTACATCAGGGCGCCCACAGCCTCATTCAGTACCTGCATTGAGGGAAAACAGGCTGCTTACTAAGCCCCTAGGGACCACCAAATGTACCCAAAAAGGCTGAGCAGCCAGCCTCCAAATGAAAGGAATGGGAGGCAGACAGAACAAGGGAAGAGACGGGGAGCACAATGCAGGGGCAGCTGTGTTCTCTCAATTGTCTCAGACAGCAGCATGCTACAGCAGAGCCTCAGCAGAGGCTGTGGGTAGTGTCTAAGGGCAAAGACTAGCAGCAGCATCTGCAAGCAACCAGCCTCCATAAAACTATGGAGCCCACTCCACACCAGTCTCTACGGAGTACAGAGGACCCAAGAAACAAACATATCCAGAGGCATTTGTCGACTGGGAGTGGGCAGGGCCAGCCTCTAAGAGGGCACCACATCCAGTGAGCAACTCTACTACCTGTCCTCTTTTACACTGGTACTTCCTGCTGATCTGGTTGGCTGTGGAGCCAGGGTATCTTCCTGGGGTGGAGACTGCTCCACATGCGAAGGCTGATGCAGCCTCCTTCTATCATAGCTACACAAGCTCCATAGCCAGATGCATGACCCAGCATGCAGACAACTGTCACTGAGGCAGAAAGGCCTTCGCCTGTCACAAAGAGCCACAAGGGTGGAGACAGTAGCCTTTCCACTCATTTTGGGCCCAGGGGCCATCTAAACTACATGAAGAAGAAACAGCCAGATGCTGAGGGAAGATGGTTAGAGTCTGGAATGCTGGGCCGAGCGGCCTCTAGAGTACACACGCTCAGGGCCAGAACTGATGGATGCCCTTAGTTTTGAGGGAATCAGGGTCACATATACTACTTAGACATGTGTGGAAAAAATGGGTACCCATTTGCCAGTGGAGAGTCATGGAGAGCCCAAGTGGGAAAGAGTGAATGGGGAATGGTCAGCTGACAGCACAGGGAGTGGGGAGTGAGGAGATTTAGGGGAGTCCTTGACAGCATTTTGCCATATGGACTTCAGATGGACAATCATGAGGACAGGAGGACTGAACAGCTGGGTAGAACAGGTGAGGCTGGGGGACATAGGGACCAACCCCATACAAACAATTGTTTGCTGAGGCCCATGGCAGGTATAGCAGTGCAGACCAAAAGTGACAGATCTCAGGGTAGTATTAGAATGAGTCTGTAGTTAGGGACAGATTTAACATGGGTCCCTCACTATGTTTGAAAAGGGTTGGTTGTGGACAGGACAGAACCATAGCCTACAGGCCTATGTTGTATGTCAACATGTGTATGTGAACAGCCAACTGGTTTCTTACCCTTAGCACTTAAACATGAGAGTAATGTCTTTCAAAAGCATGTTTTCAATGTACCGCAAATGTGCCAACAGAGAAGGGAGAGAGCAAAGCATCCGACCTTTCACTGCACTAAGTCTTCCAGAAGCCAGTGTGCTTATGTCCTTGAGCTAAGTTCCTACAAGTGGAGGGTCTTCTGAGGCTCTAGACCCTGTTGTTCAATTGCCAACGGACTTCCTCATGTCACCACTGAGCTTTCTACAAATAAATCACAGCCTATTGTCCATCCACTGCTTGTGCTTGAATTTGCCTTCCTGGGTACAATCTACCTATGTTTCTCTGTGAAATTTTTTCATGTTTTTTTTTTTATTTGTTTGTTTGTTATCTTGGTTTGAAGTTACTTGGCTGCAGAACAAAAGCATACTAGGAGTGGGCTTGCTAGGTAGTGGGTGAACCAGACAGAGTTCTACAGCCCCGGTCACCACCAACAGCTGTTCTGTTGGCCACAGGTCTACCCCCAACCCCGTCCCTCTCCTACACTCCCTTTAGTGTTTCCAGGGAAGTCTGGGAGGGCTGCTGATAGGCCTGTCTCCAAGAGTCCTCTCTGCAAGCAGCCACTCACATGTCCCCATTCACCAGCTGTGTGACCACGTTAGTGACCTGACTCTAGGGTACTTGGTGTCCTCAATGCCAGACCCGGAACGACATGGGCCCTAGATGTTCATGGCAGGCATAGCATATGATGAGTGACTGGTGCAAACGGGCCATGAGTGTACCAGTGGTAGCACGTTCTGAATGGAGCTCACGCTCCAACCGCAGTGAGGTTTCGTGGTCAGGGCAACAGTGGGCTCACTGTGCTAACCTCCCTGAGAAAACACTGGATGGTTTTATCGCCTGGTGTGCACAGAACAGCTACCATGTGACACTGTAGCTCCTCCCACCTCACCATCATGCCTGACATTTTTCTGCTGACGTAAGGCACATACAGGCAAAGCAGACACTGGCTGAAACCTCTGTACACTATCCAACTCCACAGACACCAGGTAGCTTTGCAGCTGTTCTTCTCCACAGAGGGAAGTGGTATCCAGGCTTTCTACTGTGCCAGTGATTGATCATCTGGCCACCTGGTGGTGAACTGTGGGTTTTCAGGGGGCCACAGAGAGGCTTGCTGAAGTGGTTTATATAAGCAGTTCTTCTCTGACCAGCTTTCTGCAAAGATCTCCTTTTCCTGCTGACTGGGAAAGCCTGAAGGTCTTACATGTATCCTGGGGCCAGGGCCCAAAGAGCAGTGCCCACTTGACCTCACTGAAATTTTCCCACAGTTTACTTTCCTGAGTCATTTGAGCATGCCCACAGACTCCTTTCTAAAGCAGTATGTCTTTTGTGTGTAAGAAAAGAACCCCCTCCGCTCTTCCAACTGGAACACCATCCCAGCCTGTAACTGGTTTACCAGCACTTTGTCCATATACCTGAAGGCCACACCCATCCCTGGGTCTTCTGCTCTGTCCCATCAAGGTACTAACAATGGGTCTCTGAATCTCAGCATACTCTCAAAGGGGGACCTGTTGACCCATGGCAATGGACTCCTGCACACAGTGAAACCCCCTCCTCTCAACCTTTGTCCTGGTTCCAGGTGTGTCTGCAACACGAGCCCAAGGTCAGTGCATTAGCAGCCTGCTGGCCACGAGAGACACTTCTGCCCACTTGCTCCTTGTACATCTTAATTGTAAGGGGCCGTCCTCTGGCCTGGGATGTTCTGCACCCATGAGTCATGAAGCGTCATTCTCCCATCTCCAGTGGGGACTTCCTGCTGCCCTAAGTCCTCACTCGGCACATGATGGGAGCAGTGTCCCTGGGTTCCTCCTCGGCACATGCAGCCCTGGGCTGAAGGTCATTTGCCTGAGAAATTGTACAGCACCCAGCCAGGGGTGTTCTGAAATTCCTGCCACAAGTGACTTTCCCACACCTAGTGGGCATCTCCTAGCCCCTCTCAGAGTCCTCCTGGGTCCATGGCAGAAGAGCCAGGGTCTCTGGGAAGTTTTCTTCATCACGTTCTTCCTTGCTAGTGTAACATTCTCATCTGCAATTTAGACAGTGACACACACAGCCAGTTGTGACAACTTCTTGTTCTGAAAGGACAATTCCCACGTAGCAATGATACGTAAGACAGTTATTTCCTCTCCACACCTAGAGACAGGTGTCCCATATGTTTGGTTACATCTTCATAGTCATTTGGGCACATGATCCCTGTCTTGTGACTGTGCCATTCCCAGTATATGGCTTCCCTCTTATGGTACACGGTACCTACCCAAGGCTTCAGCCATCATCTCCAATTTCTAGCCAGCAGAAAGAGGGAAGGTGACTTCCCTCAGTGATATGCGCCCAAGGTGCTGTGTGCCTGTGGGTCATCCCATTCCTGAGCCAGGCAGGATCTGAGGTAGGATACAATCTGCACAGCTGTACCACCCAAGGGCACTGGGTGATTGCCCAGTGTGGGCTACAGTGAATCAAGCTGCCATACCTTCAGGTAGAGATGACAGTGAGAACGCATGTCATGTCTGCGAAGACTAAGCCCAAGCATGGCTGGTAGAACGATGAAAGGTTGTGTAATAATACAGAGTGCACAAACTGCCAGGGTTGTGCCTCACTGACATACTGTTTCCTACTGTTCAGGGGAAATCTTCCACCATTGGCATCTAGTTCCTTCTGAGTTCTAGGTTCTGTTAACTTGCCCACTCCTCGCTCCTTCCCTCTGAGTTCTAGGTTCTGTTAACTTGCCCACTCCTCGCTCCTTCCCTCTGAGTTCTAGGTTCTGGTAACTTGCCCACTCCTCGCTCCTTCCCTCTGAGTTCTAGGTTCTGGTAACTTGCCCACTCCTCGCTCCTTCCCTCTGAGTTCTAGGTTCTGGTAACTTGCCCACTCCTCACTCCTTCTCTCTGAGTTCTAGGTTCTGTTAACTTGCCCACTCCTCGCTCCTTCTGAGTTCTAGGTTCTGTTAACTTGCCCACTCCTCGCTCCTTCCCTCTGAGTTCTAGGTTCTGTTAACTTGCCCACTCCTCGCTCCTTCTCTCTGAGTTCTAGGTTCTGGTAACTTGCCCACTCCTCGCTCCTTCCCTCTGAGTTCTAGATTCTGTTAACTTGCCCACTCCTCGCTCCATTCTCCTCCCATTCCCCACTCTCCTCACAACACATCAGAATCAGGTCTTCTGATCTCTTCCTGCCTATTATTATGTCCTCTGTTTTTTCTATTGCTCCCCCATACCTACTACAAGACCGTCACTATGGCACTGTCTCCTAGCTGAAGGCAGCCCACCCCACAGTCAGACGAAGGCTGCTGCTGATGAGAAGCTCTCAGCCTTGCCTCCTTGTATCTGAGTATCTGTGTGGAAGTGACAAGTTCCCAAAGACTACAGACACACACTGAGGCCAGGCTGGAAGGACTGTCCCAGATGACTCTGTAGCCACTGAGGAGCAGGGCTGTAGGTCCACGGTATGCTAATGCCATGCCTGGCACACTTACAAGGCTGGGTACTAAGCTAGGTGAAGGTTCATGCACATATGGGTGTCACTGCCCTCTGGGTCTGAGACAATACCTGCAATGGGCCAACAGGCCCACCTTTTGAGACCATGGTGCCACCGAGAGCAGAGCTCACCACTCCTCCCAGGGGAGCAAATCTCCAGGCTAGTCAACCAGACCATCTACAAGAGCAGATGCCAGGTCCCTCGTGGCAAAATCCCTGACTGGTTCTACCCCTGAAGGCTTATTAGGTTTGCTGTAAAAAATGCTTTTCAAGCTGTCTTCAGTGTGAAGTCTGACTTGGCTAGGACACAAGCAGAAACCAGGTGAGCATACTCCAGGTAACAGAGGAACTCAACTGAAGTAAGTAAACATCAATCACAGAAGCTGCTTAGAGCGACTAACACCTGACAACAAGCTCTAGGCAGGTACTGTGGATAAAGATATTGTGACTTTCTGTACTGCAGGGAGCATCCAGCATAATCACTGGCAGAAGCCCATAGTTCCACTTCTTCTAATGAACTGGCTGTGATGTAAGAAACCAAGAAAATACAGAGTAAGCCCATCTCTACCGCCTGACAAGGCCAGGCACAGTGACAGGTCACACAAGACTAGGTGACTTAGACCTAGTGTGGCCAGAGGCCCAGGAGCATGACGAGTGTTGTGTGCTGACTCAGACTGCAGCCTGAGGTGGCAAGGCCCATGCTCTGGAGCACCCCCTACTCCCCCATGAAACTTGGCCAATTTGTGACCCTACCTTCTCATGGATCTCCTGTGTAGACTGTGCATCACAGAAGGCCACTGTGGCCACATCCTTCAGGATGGGCATCTCCACTGTGCAGTCCCGGCCATCCAGCAGCGCCACCAAGGGCCGGGGGTGCATGGGCCCATTCATGATGGGAGGTCGGACGCCTGCAAGAAAGGAGCAGACCACTTAATGCCCTCAGCAGCTCTAATCTGTGACCTGAGGACTGTGCTACCCACTAGAGCTGAAGAGATCAGCCCTGAGAACTTGCTGTACTCAGCATCTGGTTACATGGGACTTTGTAAAATGCAAATTAACGCTGTGAAGAAGGAAATGGAGTTTGTGATAGCTCACTGATGACTGAGTGGACTCAGACCATCAATCCCTCAAGAGCACACGACCTGAGATCCTTGCAGACCCTAGTGGGGCTGTGGGGAACAAGAGAACTGGGAGCCGTAGGCTATCTTGTCAACACAGAAATGTACAGGTCACAAAAGGATGGGATTTGGGAAAGAGCCTGGTCACTTTTTGTTGCTTAAAGTCACTAATTGTGACTGCCCAGAACCCCAGAACCCCAGAGAGAAACCACAGGGATTTTAGCATGTGACCCAACCTGATATCATTCCTAGTGATAGATTTCAAAAGCCAAAAATCTGTGACAGTAAAAAAAGGCTACCCACTGTAGAACCCACCTCCCAGATCAAAGTGAGAAAGAACCTTAGGCCTGGAGTGCAACTTAAAAGAGCACTTGCCCAGTGGGTGTAAGGCCCTGAGTTTGTTTCCTAGTTACACCAAAGCCTTCACAGATACGGCATCTGCTTGCTCCCAACACAGCCTAGACTAGACCCCACTTGGGGCCAAGTGCAGTTCCAGGGGCTTCACAGGTACACAGCCGACACAGTAGTCCCAGGTACTGTCTGGCCACCTTGGGCAGGGCAGCAGACACCTCATGGTGACCAAAGGTAGCTCCGCAGTAGCACGCAGCACCAGGCAGGGCCTTGTCTGGCCCCAGGGCCTCCTAAAGAGTTGGCCAGGAGAATGGACCATGGAGAAGGCACAGTCGGGAGTGGAGGACAAGAAATATGTCACCATCCAGTCTCCCACTGAGCAGGCCAGAGGCAGCCCTGCAACAGCTGCTGGCGAGCAGCAGCCCACAGAGTTCACAGTCACTCTTCCTGCCTCCAGGTGCAGAGGCTGCCCCAAGCTGCCAGTGCCAACGACGTGCCTCGGAGAGCCCATGTCACAGAAAGGCAATGTCCTAGGAACTGTCACATCCATGTACAGCAGGGCTAGTGGACAATCACTCTGCGTGTTTCCAGGTCTAGAACTGGATACCTGGGCTGTGACACCAGTCTCACTGACCGCCAAGAAATAATGGAGCTGCCTTCTAGACAACATTAAGCCCAAGGACTCCAGCTGAGGAATAGAGGTGTTGCTATACACAGCCCTTCCCCAGTATCAATGTGCATATAAAAAGACAGCTCTACCTCTCTATGACTTCATAAGCAGTAAAAGGAAAAGACCTGATGAACCCAGACTTCAAGGTCACAGGCTTGGCATTTGCATACTCCCTTCCTTGACCCCTATGGATCACATCCTTAGCTACCAGTCACCAGACAGCAGTGGCGGACAAACAGCAACAATTCACCTGTCCTTCAACTTGGACTTGCAAAGTGGCTTTTCTCACATGAAAGTATTACTTTCTGTAGAGGTGATGGACTTACTGCTATTTGAGAAGTGTTGATAAACATCTCCCTTTCTCATCCCCCAGACTGAACACCACATTCTGTAAGAATACGGTGAGCAATGCCCATGTCCACAAATCCTCTAAGGCTACAAAGCAAGTCCTCAGAACACAGCCTGAACCTACTGCCTAGGAAGTCTATACCTCATCGAGGACCCGCTCAGCTGATGGAAACTCTACTCTTTCACCTATAAACAACTCCTTAAGGAGGACCTACGGATGTGGGTGTGGCTAGACTTGGGTCTAAAGGATGGGTATGATACCCAAAGATTCATGTGGAAGGACAGAAGAGCAAGCCCTCTAAAATCCAGTGGGCTTGTCAACGGTGCCCCCTCTTCATTCACAGAGCTGCTCCAGCTAGGCTCCTCCCAGACAAACCCATGCAGGAGGCAGACAGATCTAGTAACTGGACCCCTGCTACACAGGAACACTAGTCCAGGGCTGAACTCACTTAAGAGCCTTTCCCAGACATAAGACAGAAAAGACAAGAAACCCCTGCTGAGCCTACCTCAGGATCTCAGGTCTGCATCGGGACATGCACAACCTCAGAATTGACCCTCAAGCTCCTTCAGGGAAGACCTGGCTTCAGCACCCACTTCCTTACCCTCGGGACACTTTCTGACAGAAGACAACCCCTAGCATAGCAGCTGAGGACCGCTGACCAAGGCAGCCTGCAAACACCAAGCACATCCTTCAGGAATCCCATAGTCCTCAGACGTAGGTCAGCCTGCCTAGCTTATGGCAGCGCAGCCCATGTCCCTCCTGTAGTTCCTTTGCAGAGATGGCTTCACTTGGCAACCCCTACCAACCTGACATTGCTTAATTGGGGCAGGGTTTCCACGACCATGAATTCGCCTGTCCAAAGCTTTTTGTCTTCAGAATCCCCAGGCCGAACCGCGTTCTGTCACGGAGCCTCATCCCACGTCTTATTGTCTCCAACCAAAGCTCTCAGGCTTCTGCTCCACAGCAGCCACTGAAGCCTGCGTCGGGTTCAAAGTCTTACTAAAAATCAAACACAAGAGACAAGTTAAAATGCCATCAACGGCCGGCTAAAACTCAGACTCCAGGAAACTCCATGGAGTGAAGCTGTATGCTACATCCTTAGCTCTGTGCAGCTGCAGCTGCAGAAGACCAACTGGACAGCAAGGCTCTCACTGAGTTTGTGATTCCAGGCTGGGGCAAGCCCCCAAGTCATCTATGTGGACCTAGGAACCGCACTGCAGTTGGCTGCCCCAACAGACTTCTGCTCAGCCCATTCTCCACAGTGGAAGGTAAAAGCAGCCAACATCAGGTACAGGACCTTGAAACTGCAGAGAGGGGCTACCAGCTTTCCTGGGAAGCTCTCCTTTATGTTTACATTTCCTAATACTCGAGGCTGTTCTAACCATGTCCCAACATGGATCTTTTAACAAGGCTTTCAGGCAAGCTTGCCAGGTGCTGGCTTTCTAGCACTCTACCCAACTTCCTGTATGTCCCTGCTCCAAGTGTCCCTGCACCAGGAATGATTCACCTGCAAGTGCTGCCCAGACGCTCTGGAAATGTAGGCCATGACACCCAAACACATAATGGCAGGCCTGTAGCCCAGAAACTTAGGGTATTACAGGTGAGTACAAAAGCCCAACCTCTGAAGTGTGTCACTAAGCAGCCAAAGCCCTGGCCCCTGGCCCTAGCATCCACACAGGGACCAACCCTCAGCTTAGGTGGACATCAGGCTGGCTAGGATGAGCCTAGCCTTGACACCCTTCAACATCACAAGAGACAAGAGCACTTGTCAGCCCAGACTCTGGAAGCTCATCCAGAAAGTCCACACGTGGCCACAATCCAAGGCAGATTGGGGCTTCAGAACCCAGCACCCAATGTATTTGGGGAATAGCTCCTTCCAGAAGGCTCACAAACTTTTTTCCCAGCTCTCTTGTGAGTTCCCAGCACCCGTGCCCAGTGCTGGTTTCCAGAAGAGCCCAGCCTTGAGGAGCAGCACAGACAATGCGGAACCAGTCAGTAAAGCAGCAACAATGCCCTTGAGTCACAGTCCTGCCAGTGCCAGGCACCTGCCACAGGCCCAATCCTTCCCTTAGTCGGTGCCATGATAGCCTTTCCCAGTAGAGGGCGCTAAGGTGCCACTGCAGAAGCAAAGGACCTGAAGTCATCATAATGCTGGGAACTCTGACAGATTTGTGGCAAGGAGTGTTTGTCCCTTGCATGAGCCACTGTCATCTGCAATAGCAAAAGCAGCAGCCATCTGAGCCATGGGGGCTCAGGGACCATGTCTCAAAGAACTAACCAGCAAAAATCCTCCCGGAATGGCCAGCACTTCTCAACTAGGATCAGATCCCTCGTATCCTTCAGCCACCCCATCCTCTCTGCTCCCCCTTCCCCAGACAGGATTTCTCTGTGTAACAGCCCTATCTGTCCTGGAACTAACTCTTGTAGACCAGGCTGGACTTGAACTCACTAAGCCCCGCCTGCCTCTGCCTCCCAAGGGCTGGAATTAAAGGCGTGTGCCACCACCACCCAGCACACCCCCATCCTCTTTAAAGGTACTCTGGGAAGGGATTCTGCAGCAACGAGGGAGGGGGGCAGAGTCTCCTCCTACCTCTAGGCACAGATTCTTCTGGGGTACAAGGCCAGCTCTACTCCCCAGCAGCCCTCTCTGGGAACAAAGCTGTCCTATGGGCTGGTCCCTACCCAATTCTGAAGGCCAGAGGACAGAGCCTGGCCACTCAGATCAGGTGGAGGCAGACGCTGGAAGTGCCTACTGTCTGGCAAGAACAGAGCTGGAAAGTAAGAGCAACATGCCAAAGGCACTGCCAAAGGCAAGGGTAAAGCACAGCGGGACAATGGGATGGCTCGGAGGGAAGGTGACTGTGAGAAACAGGCGTGCTCACAGCCAGCTGTGACTTACACCACACATCAGGGAGGCACAAAATAGAAACCATGATAAGAGGCATGGATTTGCCACCAAGATTATTCATTTTCAGTAACATTGGTCAATTTTGTGTGTCTGTGTGTCTGTCTGCCTGTGTGTGTTTCAACAGATACTGCAGGTCTTGACCCCTGAGAACACCTGCCCATTTCAAAGTCAGTTGGGAACACTATCCTCACTGGAAGAGCATGGGCCGTGTGTGATGTTCCAGATTATTAGGGCTGCCTCCCTCCATGCCCTTCTTATCCTTCCAGTGCTGTAGGGACGTCTGACTTTGTAGAGGACACAGAAGTCATGAGCCCTAAAGAAGGCTCCACTGGAGACTTGTCTCTGGACAAAGCAGCCCTGTGTGTATCTCCACTGGAGACAGTGGCAGGAAGAGCACCACAGCCATAGAGAACTAACAGAAGGGACAGCAATGCCTGGGAGGGGTAGAGATCTTTCTGGGTCCCCACTATCTAGGCCTTCCTGTGGGCTACAAAACCTACACCCCTGACCCATACAATATCACTCCAAGCCTGGTAGATTTTCTTTTCCTTGAATCACGCAGGCAGTGCAGCCCTGTCTAAAATTCTTCAAGCTCTGACACTGCCTATAGAACACAGGTCTGATGCTAACTAGAGGTCATGAAAAGACCAAGGACTTCACAGCAGTTAAGTCAGGCAAGGCTGACAAGAGGCCATGCTATAAAACTTTATAGGAAATGGTCATGTCTTCTGAAGGTGCCACCCCAGTCCACAGAAGGGCTCTGGAAGGACGGTGCGTGTCTGTGGCCATGGACCTCAGTGCCTGAGGGAGAAGGTGCTGCAGCTGCTGCAGGACTGCTCAGAGACTACGGAGACTGCGTGTGTCTACCCCACAGGACTGTGAGGATACAGATGCAGACACTGGTGCTGGTAAACTTTCAAGTGGCTGGACACAACCAACCCAACATACACTTTCATGCTGGACACACAACCAACCCAACATACGCTTTCATGCTGGACACACAACCAACCCAACATACACTTTCATGCTGGACACACAACCAACCCAACATACGCTGCTACTTCTCTTATGCAGCAGCTTACACCCCAGGACCCGGAGGCAGTCCACCCTACCCAGCACCACGCAGGCCAAGTCCTTTCCTGCCACCAGCAGGATGAAAACTAGTGTAAAGGTACTGCCATGGAGCAGAGACTCAGGACATTTCCGCTTCACACGCCATGCCAAGGAGCCACAGGGCCACCAGGTAACATGGTCGGCTCTGCCCCAAGAGGGTCCTCAGCAGTACGTAGTTCTAAAGATGAATGTTCGCAGAAGCCTCTTGCCAGGTCACACTGCAGGGCACGCACCACTCTAGTTCAAAAGGCAGGCAGGAAACAGCTGGGGACCAAAGACCTGATCCTACCTGAAACCCTGGGGGCGGGGGGGGGGGGGGACTGGACCTCTCTGAGCCTGGGGACCATCTGGAGAGACGCTAAGCACACAGCTGAAACTCAACTACAGGCCACAGGTGACAGAAGAGAGGTAAGAGGTCAGAGCAAGAACAGGATATCACTGAGGCCCCACCAAGTCCTCCAATCCACATTACGTACAACTAGCATGGCACGGTGCCCTAAGACATCTGTGGATGCCAGTGGACACACACAGCAGGACCATGTCTGAGCAAGCTCCAGAGCAGAGGAAGGGCAGCCTCAAACCACAGCTGCCAGCCTAAATAGTAAGACAAGGAAACACACAGTTCCGGAGAACAGTATCACCCCACACTACTCACGAGGCTGTCCCTGAACTTGGTACATCCCACAGCTGTTACCCCATGTTGCAGATGAAACGCAGAGAGATCACACATGAGTCAGGGCTCATAGTCATGTCCACAGACATCAATCTTCCAAAGATCATGTTGCCCCAGGACTCAAGATGTTGGCCCCACTCTCAAGCATTGGGCCTGAGGCCCTGCATGCCAACTACACTAGGTGGCATCCTGCACACTCCTGTTCCTAATGGGCACACACACTCTGATTCTGGAAATGACAGAGCAGAAACAGTGAGGACACACATACTACCTGGGGAAAAACCGCTCGGTGTCACCTTACTGACACCCTGGCTCACAAGGCCCACCTTTCTGAATACCAACTAAACGTCCCTTTTCCTTCCTAGGAGGCAAATTTGTCCTGGCCAATCCCAAACTCATCAGGACAAGGGTCAAGGCCCTGGGCCAGAAAAGGTTTGACAAGCAAGACCAGGATGAAGGCTGTCTTCCTAATTTCTGGAAGGCAATGGGCTAGGCCTACCCTCCCCATCCACGGGAAATTCTGGCCTACGATCCTATGATTTTGGATGCAGAACAGTTTCCCGCAAACACACACCCATACACACACACCTCCAGGGAGTGACAGCTCTGAAATGGTGCAGTACACCTCCTTGGGGGAGGAGTACCCACCACCAGCCCAGGATGGAGGGCAGGCCTGTAGGCCCTTACCCGGTCACACCCTGAAACAGGCCCACAGGATCTGCGACTTGGCCTTGTCTGATAAGAGGTGCAGTAGGCCACCACAGGGCGCCTCCCTCCTGCCCACAGTTCCGTATTTACTGCTGGCAGCACACACTGCAAGGATTCTTCCTCTACTGTCTTTCAGGCTATGAGGAAAAGGGCAGAGATGGGTCCAGACCGTTTCATTAGTAAGGGAGAAGAGCCAAAGAGAGGGATACCATGGGGTGCTTGGATGGTGGGCAACAGCTCCTCTGGGCTCCGCAACCTCTGGGCCGCCCCGCCCGAAGGTGGGGTCGGCCCCACTGCGCGTGCGCCAGGCTGCGCGGCCAGCGAGCACCACCAAGGAAGGACTGCCCTCCACTGGCAGAACCCCTGTGGTTTAAGGACTTTCACAAATGAATAAAAAACTTATATGGTCCAAGGCCAGGGGCCAAGCTGAGCATCACTAAGTCACTTAGAGCCGTGATGGGCGTGTATGCCCTCAGTGCCACCTCTAGAGAACTGCCCGCTCCCGGATCCGCCAACCCGAGGCCCAGGGGGGATCCACAGGCTCGTCACTCCGGGAACACCTCAGTGCCAGCCGGGTATCCACGCGGAAGGAACCTCGCGGGGCCGCGAGCCAGGAAGGCAGGTCCAGCTAGGTCACAGCCTGGGTCGTAGCACCACAGGCCCCTTTGTCACCTGCACGGGTCGCGGGCGGGCAGGGGACTATAGGGACGCGCACTCAAGTGCAGAAGTTCGCGCATGCGCCCCTCCCCGTGGCCACACCGGGGCCCCCCGCTTCCCCCTCCCAGCGCGCTCACCGACCGCGCACGCGCACTCGCACACAAAGCCAGCGCCGCGCGCGCCCGGCCGCCCCGCCCCCGCCCCCCGCCCGCAGCCGGAAATGCGCGCGCGCGGCCTTACCGAGCGGCAGGCCCTTGTTGAGCAAGTGCGAGCTGCCCATTGAAAGGCGCGGGTGGCCGCGGGCCCCGATGAGTCCGGCGTTCTCCGCCGCAGTGAGCCCTGCGCCTGGGGCGGCTTCGGCGCAGTCTGCTGCTCCGCCCGGCCGCCTGCGCCCGGCCGCCGCCGTGCCGAGCCGCCACCGCGCCGCCAGCCGCGCTCCGACCGACGAGCGGGCGGGGATACGCGGCGCGCGCGCGCGGGCGGGGCCTCGGTTGGTCTGCTGTTTGCCGGCAAGGCGGCGCGCTGGACGTACGCGGGCGGCTCAGGGGCCGCGCTGCCCGCCGGCCCGGCGCTCGCCCCCACCCCTCGCGCCCCTCCCAGGCTGGATCCCCTTCCTGGACACGCCCCCAGCTGTTCCCGCCCCGGGCCTCCCCTCCTTTGCGCGTACCCGGTACTGCGCCTCTGCCACTCCTTGGCGCGGTGACCCGGGCCTGAGCCAGCGTGGTAGAGCAGCCCATCCGCGTGGGGCGCTACCGGGCTGGTCGCCGCAGCCTCAAGCGGACAGCGGGAGGGACGCATCTGGCCTGAGTATGGCTGGAGCTAGGGCCGCGGACCCAGAAGCTGGACAGCGCCCTAGCCAGGGAAGGTGATCTGGGTAGGAGGCTGACTGTTGCTGGGACTGTCAAGCAAGTGATACCACTTAGCTGTTCAAAAAAGAAAAGAAGAAAAATCACAAAAACAGCCCAAACTGGAGGGTGCTGAAGGCCATCTTACCTACGTGTTTTGAAAATAATCAGATCTTTGAGAAAGGTGGGCAGATCCAGTGGCGGATGACAAGGGTCTGGGAGTCTGTTTACAGAACAAAATTCGATCCCTTAACAGACATGGATGGAGAAAAGGATCTAACAGGTGGAGTTCCAAACCCGCTACGGTACTTCTAAATAGACGAAGGGCTGGGGAAAGGCCAGCAGACATACACCTTCCCATAGCCCCCATCCCCATCCTGGACTGCCTCTCCTACTCCGCTCCACTTTTCTTAGGCAGCAGGTAACTCCCTAGAGATCGTCCAAAGGGCTCCTCCCAGTTCTTCCATCCTAGCATGGCAACTCCATGGCAGCCTGACACCTCCCATTTCTTCTTAGCCTGCCCAAATTCTCCTTTTTCTTGCCCAGTGCGACCAGGGCCACCACATCGCTCCATCACTGTGAGGGACTGTATCAGGGCTTGTTTAAAACCCCGTAGGGCCTCCCATTGAGTTAGAGGAAGCCCAGGCTTCTTGTCACCATCACACGGACTTGGACCCTTGTGCCTGCTGTAGTACTGCTTCTCCCATAGTACGGGAACTGTAATACTCTTCATGCCTGGGGTATTCTTCTCCTACTCCGGGGATAGTCTCTGCCAGCCAGGGCTCTGCTCCTGAGTATTTGGAGAGCTGCTGGGTAGAGATGTAGAAATGGACAGGGAGTTCTGAATATGCCCATCCTAGGAGAGCCCTTCTGACTTTAAGATTGCCCAGAGGCACTTGCGCCACCTGCTTCTGAGAAAGCACCTGATTCTGTTGGGCCACACTCAACCTACACTCCATTCTTCTCGACATTGCTCAAATCCCAAAGCCCTGAGTCCTCATCCTGCTGCCAGCTAGCCAGTGAGAGAATGTGATGTTCACCCTTGCCCTGATTCTCTCAACCCCAGGTCACAGGGTGGACTGGGTACATCTAGCCTGCCTCACTCAGATGTCCACCCTCTGGCAAAGCTTTTCTCTTCCTGGGAGGACAAGACCAGAGGAACCTCCAGTTCTTTCTTTATCAGAAAGCACTAGGTTTGCATCCAAAAAATGAGCCTGGTAATACAGCTCTTCCATCAGTTTAATGAAATCACATCTGTCTTCTGAGGTTAGAGGACGCCCTGTACTCAACCAAAGAGACCTATGGAGAGGCAGACCGGTCGTTCCCAAGTCACTATCAAGTGCACCAGCTCTTCTTGTAAACAGTTTGAGACTCTTAACTCTGCCTTTCTCAAATATTGTTCAGATGATTGCATAATTTACAGAATAACAGTGTGGAAACAGGGTGGAACGCTAGGCATATTCATTCTTAAGATGTAGTCTAAGCTCTGAGGAGGTTTCCAGGGTAATGCTCCCTTCTTCCGGTCACCAAGACATAGACAACCACATATCCGCTGAGCACCTGGGAAGCATCTGAAAGATTTAGGGATGGTATCCCAGTCAGTGAGGGCTGGTGATGGGAACCATGTGGAGCCCTGGAGGAGCAGGGAGCTGCCCTGCAGAGACTTGGGAAAAGAACCCTCCACTAAAGTGAGCAGAAAACTCAAAGCCCAGATATAAAACAGGAAACAGAGGCGGGAGGCCATGAGGAGCTGGGTTTGCAGGTCCAGGGACTTTTGGGAAGGAATATCATGGTTGTTGGGACAGAAATGGAAGAGACCCCACTAGGCTTGTCAGCTTGATGTGGATGGGTGACCCCAAACATGTCTAACGACATCTAGAGGTTAGTATCAGGGACAGTAGGCAGAGCCTAAAGTCTAGCCACTGAACAGAAAAGGTGATGAGGACAGGGTTCATGCTCCTCTGTGCTTTCCATCCAGAATCAGACTGAAACACACCAAGGAGCAGGTAAACAAGCAAGATTGTGGAGAAAGAAATCTAGCCTACTTCTGCTAACTAGTCCCCAAATCCCAAAGGTTTTACAGCCCCTCAAAACACTGCCATTATCTGAGAACAAAGTATCCGAGCATATAAGAGACATTTCAGACTGACAACTGCATCCCCCTCTACCGACAGTCTTGTCTTATTCCTGGTGTTGTCTTCAATAGCTGAGGTTATGGCCACCCACAGAGCTCTTATCTGCTATCCAGTGCAGTGATCAGAGTCATGAGTGATAAACGACTTTCTGTGCATATGGCCCTGTGTTTCTCAACACCCTCCACCCCCGACACATCCCACCTGCTGAATTTTGTTCTTTGATAGTTCCCGTTCTTGAGGCAGCAACCAGGATCCTCCCAAGATCCAGAGCTACCAGCATCAGCCTGGGAGATAAACACTGCCAGGAGAGTGGTTTGATGTGACCAGAAGCTACAAGACCAGGCCTGTGCAAAGGCGGTACTGCGCACAGCTGAACTCTACGGAGCATGCTGGCCCGTAGCTCCACTGGAGGGCTCCAGTGGGAATATAGTGGAAATCTATGCCACACCATGAGATGGCAAAATTTGAGCGTCATGGCAGATCTGTAACACAGGAGCCACAAACACCCATGGATCCTGGAGCTAAGGCCTCACTCACCCAGCCAGATTCTCTGTACTTTGTGAAAAGCCATGCACCATTAGTGCCACAGCTAATGTATCTCCTGGCCTCAAGGTTTCCCAGATCCACAGCTGTGGTGATGTTTTGTTTGTACTGTAAAAAATAAAGCTTGCCTGAATATCAGAGTGAGGAGCTAGCCATACTAGTTAGTCAAAGAGGCCAGGCAGTGGTGGCACATACCTTTCAATCTCAGCACTCTGGAGACAGAGGCAGATGGTTCTCGGTGAGTTCAAGGCAACCCTAGGCTACACGAAATTGATCCAATCTAATAGAGAAAAAGAACTAGGTGGTTGTGGCTCACACCTTTAATCCCAACACTAGGGAGATGGAGACAGGAGGGATATGACTGGGCAGAGAGGAATATAAGGCCGGAGGAGACAGGACTGCCCCATTCAGCCTGAGGATTCGGTAGAGATAAAAAGTCTGGTGGTTGGCTCCTTTACTTCTCTGCTCTATCAGCATCCACCCCAATGTCTGATTCTTGATTTATGTTATTAGATTCACACTACACACAGCTATAATTTGTCAACATGTAATAAAAATTTAAAACGTTGCTTCAAAATATTCACAACACAACAGAGATAATCTTGATTGACAGCTGATTCAATTAAGACCAAGGAGTTTTTTTTGCACAGCTTGGGCTTGTCTGTGAAGACTTTTCCAGGAGGAATGAGAAGGAAGACTCTCCCAGGAGGTGGGTGGAGCCATCACCATCGGCTGGAGCCCCATTGAAGGGAAGAAAAGGAGTCAGCTGCTATGATTGCTGAGATGTTCTGCTCCCCTCTACCCTCCATACCGTGATGGGCCAAGACCTCTGAAACCTTGAGCAAAATAACCCATTAGGCTGTTTATGGCAGACACTGTGTTACTGTGATGTGAACACACACAAGGTGAATGAGGTAGAGATACAAAGTTTTGTAATAAAGTTATTTTGTAAAATAACAGTATGAGGCTGGGCATGGTGGCACATGCCTTTAATTCCAACACTCCAGAGTTGGAGGCAGACAGATCTCTGAGAGTTCAAGGCCAGTCTGGTCTACAGAGCCAGTTTCAGACAGGCTCCAAAACAACACAGAAGAACCCTGTCTTGAAAAATCAAAAAAGAAAAATAAACTGTAGAAGGAGCAGTGGGCTGCATTCCTGCTGCCCAGCTCACAGCCACCTGGCTTTGCCCCCGAAATAACAACACACAAATTGTATTCATTTAAACACTGCTTGGCCCATTAGCTCTAGTCTCTTACTGGCTAACTCCCATATCTTGCTTTAACCCATATCTAATAATCTGTGTAGCAACACGAGGTGGTGGCTTACCGGGAAGATTCTGGTGTACGTCCATCTTGGGCTGGAGCTTCATCTCTTCTGCCTCCCTGGCATCTGACCTCACTTCCCTTCTTCCCAGCATTCTGTTCTGTCTACTCCACCCACCTAAGGGCTGGCCTATCAAATTGGGCAAGGCAGTTTCTTTATTAACCAATGAAATCAACACAATCAGAAGACCCTTCCACATCATTAAACAATATGAAAGCTTGCAGTTTTGCAGTTTCTTTTCCCTAAAAGTCTTGAAAAGTGAAGTTTTCTCTGTGGTTAGAGGGAGAGCAGGGATTTCTGCAGAGGCAGACCCAGCACAACCTCTCAACATTTCTTTCTTTCTCTCTGTCAGTATGTATAAGTGAACTTCCATTTATTTTTCCAGAAAAAAAATAAGTCATTCATGTAAATAGAATTGTCAGTAGCCAGGACATACTTCAACATATTAAATTTTAGCCAGGCATGGAGAAGCATGCCTTTAATCCCAGCACTCGGGCGGCAGAAGCAGGCAGATCTCTGAGTTCAAAGCCAGCCTAGTCTATAGAGCCATTTCCAGTACAGTCAGGTCTACACAGAGAAACCCTGTCTTGTAAAGGAGGTGGAAGGCGTGACCATCAGATCTGTGCCTCACACAGCAGGTTCCCCATTAGCCATGCTCTAGCTCTGTGGAACCAGACATTGTTCTGAGATAGAATAATTTGTAACCTTCCGGATGGAGGAACAGCTTCTGTGACTGCTTTTGGTCACATCTGGTAATGTTGACAAGATACAGTTTAACAATGGGGCCCTTGTTATGAGGTCAGACAAATGCCAAGCATCCCTGGAATGTTCCGTTTCCAGGTGTCTGGAGGAAAATATTTCTGTTTAACAACACACTTCAAGTTGCTGATGTTTTAGCTTCTGGAGGCCCCTTGCAGACTCATGGAGGTTTTGGTTTTGATTCTCTAAGCTGTGTTGAATCAGTAGATCCCTTTGAGTGGCAGTACCAGTATTATCCTGTCCATGAATATGGGATGCCTTTTTATTTATTTATTCTTTGGTTTCTTTTTAACTGTCCTTCGTAGTTTTTAACATGCAGGTTTCTCATCTCCTTGGTAGGTTCTCTCTTAAGTGTTGAGCTCTTTTAGAGGTTGCTGTTTATGGGATTGCTTCCTTTCTAATCTAAATGTGTCTTCTTGTTCTTTCCTTTTCTCCTCTATGCTCTGGGTAGGACTTGTAGTACAGTGTTGAATATCAATAGTGAAGTCATAACAGGGACTTTGAGGTGAAGGTAATATACACCAGAAGGCTCATGCCTGTCTCCAGAGAGTTGCATCATTCAATGACATACATTTAGTGAGTATGTAACCTATAAGCAAAGCACTGATCTTAACCCCATTTAACAGATGAGGAAACTGAGTCACAGAAAGCTAGGCAGCCTGTCCAGTGCCCCATGCATAGCTAATGGCAGAGCTGGGACCCTACAGCAAGCCAACCTCACAGCAAATAGTGAGTGCTAGGAACCAAACCCAGTTCTCCAACAGGAGCAATGAGTACTCTGAACTGCTGAGCTGTCTCTCCAGCCCCTCAGTTCCTTCCTTTTCTTGGGGATGCTCACAGACATCATGTGAAGACACATGCCCAAGCTTTGTCCACAGCCTCACAGGTACCTAACTCACAGCTGCCTCTGGAGCCTACGCATGCTCATAAGAAGACATCTTCCCATGAATGCTGCCATCAGGAAGGCAGCTGTCCCAGGCTCCAGCTGTAGGGAACTCTGGGGTTCAGGAGCATGTCTCCTCCATTCTATAGATCGATGGCATGTCAAACTGTGAACTCTGGGCAAGGCCTGCATCCTGGTGCTCAGAGACCTGCAGGACCAGTCACTTGCAAATAGTCTCACAGCATCCCAGCTCTCCCACTGCAGAAAGGGCTCATCCGATGTGGGCCTCACATATTACATATGGAGCCCTAAACCCTGGAGTGTTTAATCCTCCACAGAAGAGAGTTCCAAGAAGTTGCTTGCATTCATTTTCCTCTGTTTCACTATATTGATAAAGGAATTTAAAGTTGTTATTTGTGCCCTGCTGTATAACTCAATCCTCCTACCTCAGCCTCTGGAGTTCTTGAATTTCAGGCATGCACCACCATATCTGATTCAAATTTTTCTAATTAAGATTGTGTCCATAACTCAAGTGAATAAAATAAACAGAAAAGTGGAATGCATTGATGACTTGGCATTAAAAATGACTACAATTCAGGGAACGATGCTATGAGATGTTGGGGTTTTAGAATGAGTAATTACTCTTGGAAAGCAGAGGGACAATTGGTTTCAGAGAATAAAAAATCTATTTTTATTGTAATGAAAATTCATTCACCCCAAACATTTGGAGAGTTGAACAGAATATCGTTACTTCGGAGGGCATGGTGACTGAGGACAGATGGAAATCCCAGCGCTGAAGCACTTGGCTCTAGTCTCCCAGTTTTCTAAAACCAGCCTTTCAGGACCTCTGCTTCCCCACAGACTGTGGAGGCAGGCAGAACACAATCTGCCCACAGCACGTGGTCCTGCTCGCTGGAGCATGGGAAACAGCTGAACCAGCCACAGCAGCATTGCTTGTTTTCCTAATTTCATCAAGTGCCTAAAAATGCCAAGAAGCCTGGATAGGCCAAGTTCCAGAAGGTCTACAGCCCTCCCTGGGCAGTGGACTGTGGCTGTTTTCATTTCTGCAGAGAGAAGAGGGGCTACAAGGTCAAGGAATGTGCAGCGAGTGAGTGATGTCGATAAGTCCCCCCAGGCCAGCATAGGGACTACATTCTGTCTCTTATCTTCCTGCAGGGCTCACAGAGCATAGAGGTGTAACTGGGGACAAGACTCCTTGAAAGAGTCTGTCTTAGTTTGGGTTTTTATTGCTGTGAAAAGACACCATGACCATGACAACTCTTGTAAGGAAAATATTTAATGGGGATGGCTCGCTTACAGAGGTTCAGTCCATTATCATGGTGTGGAGCATGGCAGCATGCAGGCAGATGCAGACGGGGTGCTGGAGTTGAGAGTGCTACAAATCGCAAGCAACAGAAAGTAAACTGACTGTCACACTGAGGGAAGCTTGAGCATAAGAGACCTCACAGCCCACCCCTACAGTGACACACTTCCTCCAACAAGGCCACACCTTCTAAGAGTGCCACTCCCTTTGGGGGCTATTTTCTTTCAAACCACCAGAGTCCCTCTTATATGTAAGGTTTCTTCTAAGTATATATCACAGTTTTCTAAAGTCTGAGGCAAGGACAGGGCACAGCAAAATGTGCCCAGAGTCCCAGAAAACCAAGTTGGAAAAGTAATCAGACCCACCAACTAAGCTAGAAGTTCTACAAGTCTGTGATCCAGCTGTAAAGCCTTGAGAGATGGAGCTTCTATCTTATCCACGTGCTGACACCAGGTTCTGCTGCAGGGAAGCTCTGATTTCACTTGCTGTATATTTAAAGTGACTAAACCTCATTAAAGTCATAGCACAACCTGGACTCGACTGTTCAACTTCAGATTAATTGGTTCATTCTGTCTCATGAGTGTTCTGACCAAGGAGGAAGTCTGCCCTTCTTCAATAGAAACTATTTACTTGTGTCTCAGCAAGTCTTTATCTACAATGAACAGTATAAAGTTAAAATTGCCAGACACACAAGGAAGATACATTGTTAGACAGTGACTTGGAGAAGTGGCACTGGCACTATAGTCAGAAGAGACTTCAGTCATGAGTACAGATCAGAGAGGGGACGACAAAGGTGAGCAGTATGCATAAACAAACAGGAAATTTTAGAAGACAGAAGAGACTTCAGTCATGAGTACAGATCAGAGAGGGGACGACAAAGGAGAGCGGCATGCATAAACAAACAGGAAATTTTAGAAAATAGGTGTGTTGGCATACAAAAGAATTCCACAAGAACCCAGAATATTTTAAAGCCTATTGACCAGAGGAGTTCACACAGCATTTTCCCCTTTTGTCTAAATTAGAGAGTTCTAAACCTAATACAAAACTATATACAATACAAACAAATATCAAGTATCTCCCAGGGAAAAGAAGAGGCAAAAACATCCATAAAATTAGAATTATACCCAGCATGAACAATATCAAACAAGAAACATGTGCTAAATGTTTCAATAGATATCCTATCCTAAGGAGTCTATGTCTTACATTTAAAATGGCTTGACTAAATCATGAGAGGAAAGTAACTATGACTATCTAGTCTTCGACCTCATCAAAGACCTGAGAAGGGAAATAATATTACTTGAGTAGACAGGAAGTGCAATCAAGTAACTTCCAAAAGGTGCAAGAAATGACAGAGACAACCAGCTACCTGGGCAATCATCCAAAGTCTCATTTGCAACATTGGGGCAACCAACTTTGGTTAAGGCCTAGAGTAACTGACAGACCATTTTCAGAGGCAGAAAAATTTGAAAAGCAATCTTACCCTGTCTTGGCAATGTTTGGCAGTCTTTTTGCTTGTATCCTGCTTGTCCAGTCTGGAAACCATGCATTTTGTCAGAGTTTGAGGCAGGGAAAGTTCTTTGCACAAAGGCCAGTTTTGCCAAGGAAAAAACAAGCTCTAAGTGTCTTTGGTGCCCATCATTCTCTCTGGAATAAATCAGTACTGTCAGGAGCAATCGTGTCTCATGTAAACAGAACCCTAAGTTATTTAAATGCCATATTCTACAGTTCTTTGAAATGTCTGAAGGTTACCTATCTATACATAATATAATCTCTATGCATCTAAAGAACCTGATTAGTCTAACTATAAGTGTGACAAACATGAATGACTATTGACTTGTAATTCTTAATACCTATATAGCTTAAATAAAGACTTCATAAATAAAGGCTTCATATTAAAAAAAGTAAACAGTCTTTAAGCAAATGTGCAGCAAATGAGGACAATGACCTCAAAATGTAAACAGTATATAAGTATCTTGATCAGAAATAGAAATGTATATTGCAATAAGATAAATATATTTTAAAATTGCATCAATATACATAATATCTTAAGCAGAGGAAGAAACATTCATACAATATGACAAAATAACTTTACATAGGTGCACAAATATTGTAAACAGAAATAGGAGCATATTCAATATAACAAATATAATTTGAATTTATATCAAAATACAAGAATATATAGCAATGTAAATCATCTATAAATAATAGCTTAAAAGTAATCTCATTATTACTCACTATTATTAGTGTGAGTAAGCTCACACTAATCTACCTATTATCCCATCCCATCCAATCCTTTTTTTTTTCAAAAGAGATCCCTGAGCCTACTTCATTTCCACTCCCAACCCTATACCACTTATAACCAACCCCTAATAGATGTCCCTAACCCTGAGGACAAACTTTGTTGTGAGAAGGGACATCTTTTTTTTTTAATTACTTTCAGCTGTCATGGGGGCAGTGTTATTGTATGGGATCCTGTTAAAACTAAAATTATGGTTAAGTTTCAAGATTACTGTCTGGTACAATTGCAGATAGTCTCTGAGTAGTTGGTAGGATTTTTCTGAAGTTCTTATTTGAAATTCTGGCCAGAACATTGTAAGAAGGTGCACCATGTCAATTAGCCAAGTTGGAATGATCTTGAGCAGTTTGTAACATAGACTGATCTTAAAGTGGCGCTATCAGCATCATGACATCATATCAACCAGGTGGAATCATTGTTGTGGGCCCCATCTTCTTCCTGGAAATTTCAAAGATTACTACAGGAAAATTTGTTATTCATTGTGAAAAACTTAAACATTATTCATATAGATATATATTTGACAAAAGGTACCATAGAGACAATAATAGCCATGGAGAGAAGTAAAATCTTTTGAAAGCAGAGTTTTGATAATAGTATCCCCTTTTATCTTCCTTCTGTCCCATACCAGGTGGCTCCTGTTATGAGACAGAAACTTTGGATTTTTCTTTTAACAAGATGCTTGGATTTAGAGAAGGATAGCCACTGTCTAAATCCAAAGCCAGCTGTGATTTTTAATAAATGAAGACTATTATTATATGTATGTCAATAAGATTTTAGTCTGCGGAGGATATTGGTACCATAAGTCAGATTTCTCTTGATGATTCTTTCTGGATAGCTATATTTTCTTCTTTAAGCCTCTAGATGTCCATAGTACCTTGACTCTTCAAAGATAGGTATTTTCCTGCCAAGACAAGAACAGAACCCTGCCCCGAACCTTATGAGGTTTCCTTACAACCTGTAGGATTGTCACCTCTGTGGATAAGCTGTCATTTCTCTTTATCATTTCTCCTTTTCAAACCGAATCTTTATTAATTTTGATGGTATCCATAGCTTTTCTTCTCCTATGGAAACAAGAGTCAAACCCCTCCCCCAACATAGACTATCTCCTGGTTTCCATTCTGAGATCAACACATCCTTGAAATACACCGGCTGATTTAATTCAGAAGTTTTTTCTGTTATCCAATGTCTCTCTGCTGCCATTGTTCCTTTCTCATTAGCATTAAGAAAATTCATGGTTATTAAAGAATCCCACATCATAGATGAGAACCATAGAAAGGACCAAAAGGAAATTTTAAAAGTAAAAATATGATACTGGAAATGAATTAACCAGAGGAAGGAATCTGTGAACTTGAGGATAAGAAAATGTTAATTAGGACCTGCAGGGTAGCTCATAAGGTAAAGATGCTTGCTGTCAAGCCTGGTGACCTGAGTTGGAGCCCCAGAATTCACATGGCAGAAGGAGAGAACCTACTCCAGCATATTGTCCCCCGACTTCCACACACAGGCTCTGGCATTCGTGCATGTGCATACACACAGTGAATAAAGATATGTTTAGAAAAAGAAAATTTAAGTTGCCCAAACTTAAACACAAATGGGAAAAATGAATTTTAAGAAAGATATCTGATCCGTGTATGAAAGATATCTGAGCTGGGCGGTGGTGGCGCACGCCTTTAATCCCAACACTTGGTAGGCAGAGGTAGGTAGATCTCTGTGAGTTCAAGGCCAGCCTGGTCTACAAGAGCTAGTTCCAGGAGAGGCTCCAAAGCCACAGAGAAACCCTGTCTCGAAAAAAAAAAAAGATATCTGATCCATGTATGATGATATACTGAGGAGGCAGGAAGACCATGTGTTTGAGGTCAGCCTGGGCTGCACAGTGAGAGACTGCTTCACAAAACAGCCTTGAGAAGTGCTGATAAGATGGCTCTGAAGGTAAAAATGCTCATCTCATGCCCAGTCCATGGAGAGGAAGAACTGACTCCACCACATTATCCTCTGATCTCCATAGCATCATGTGCCATGGCTCACATTCACCCACCTACCAACACATACAAACAAATGTTAATAATAAAAAATTGAAGCCAAAACAAAACAATATCAAAACAAAACAAATAAACAAAAGAGGGTCAGTGAGAAAGCAAGTCAGGTTTTCAAGTTAAGGGGCTTGCCACCAATTTTGACAACCTGAGTTCAATTCCCAGAATCTACATGTTAGAGCAAGAGACAGACTCCCATAAGTTACACTCTGATATACACAGAGAGAGAGGGAGAGAGAAAGGGAGAAAAAAGGAAGGAAAAAGAAAGGGAAAAAAGGAAGGAAAGACAGAAAGAAAGAAAGAAAGAAAGAAAGAAAGGGAATGAAAGAAAGGAGAGAAAGCATAAAAAATTAAAAAGACATCTGAGATATAAGGGGCAAGCTCAGAGGTTTAATGGGTATAAAATATAATATGACACCCAGAAACATGGAGGGATAGAGAATAGAATAACCCATGGAGAGAGGAATGGTCAAAGACTTTACCAAAGCTGTAGAAAAATTCAATCTATGCACCAAAGAATGTCACCAAACCCCAAAGGGGATAAGCTCCCCCAAAAACTACTCCCTGTGGGGGGGGGGTCAACCATGTTGCTGAAAGGCAAAGAAAAATAATTATAAAAGCAGCTATGGAAAAGTGAGACATAAAGAAAATCTCACTGTTAAAAATGGAGACCTTTGGACATAAGAACGGCTAGGTGGGTAAAGATATTTACTGTACAAGCTAGGCCATTGGAATTCAGTCCCTGGGACCCAAGAAAGATGGAAGGAGAGAGACAACTCCATGAAACTGTCCTCTGACCTCTGCATTTTCGCTGTGGCACCCCAATCAAGCCCACCCATCATCATCTTATCAGATACCAGAGACCAGTGGAGTGTTAGATAACCTCACTTCTAGCACGAATGAAGGAGTTGTGAGCACACTGTGCCAGAAACACAAACAGGCATGTTCACACCCTTCCATGATGTTATAATGCATTGAATAGTAATCAGTTCATAAGCTCCCTTGTTTTGGTGGCTGAAATTTAGCAAGTATTCCTGGTTGCCCTTGACAGCAGGATGTCAGCAAACAAGTTTTTTTTATTACAATCTTTATTACTTATATTAAATCTCAGCGCTCTCTCTCTCTCTCTCTCTCTCTCTCTCTCTCACACACACACACACACACACACACAGAGAGAGAGAGAGAGTACAGAATAGCTACAAAAGGGTTAAATAAAGAAACCACAAGATTCCCAAAGACCATACTGAAGGAAGAGAGCTGATACAGATGCAGAAACATCACTGCAGGTAGGTAGACAAGACAAGGAATCAAGATTGACATTAGCTGCTGGAGGCAAAACCAAACTCCAGGGTCCAGTGGAGTCACAGAAGCTCAGGACCATCAAGGTAAGGTGTGGGACCTCTCTGAAAAGACAGGTGGGTGGGTACGGGTGGATGATAGATGGACAGTTTGAAATTCTGGGGATCAACTGGGAGATTCAGGAATTCTCTGTTGGTCCCTTTACCCATACACAAGGTGTCTGGATATCAGGTCAGTGGTGCTGCCGCAGCCACTACTGTCACATGCTCTCCTCTTTGTGGGTTCCAGGTGACAACATTGTACCTTTTCTTGCTATAATAGGCTCCACAAGCTCGTGGGCCTGGTTCATCGAATGTGTTATTTTAAGATTTACTTATTTGTCTATATGTGAGTGTGTCTCTACATAAATGGGCACATGTGTATGCAGGTACCTGCAGAACCCAGAAGCATCAGAGCCCCTGGAGAAGGAGTTACAGCCCATTGTGAGCTACCTAATGCTGGAAACTGAACTTGGGTCCTCTGCAAGAGCATCAAGCACTCTTTACTGCTGGGCCATCTCTCCAGCCACTCTGATAAGGTTTTAATATCTCCATGTGTTCTTATTTTTTCTGATCTACTTTGAGAAGTTTGTAGGTGGTAGCTTTTCACTTGTAAGTTGTTTATCAGTCTATACCTCCTGGGTGGTGCAGGGCATGTTGTATCTTCTGCATCCAGGAACAAGGTGCAGAATCATCCTGCCTTTGTGTTTGCTTCTCAAAACAGGTCCAAGTGCCACAGCTAAAATGGAGTTTCCTTGGGTAAGGCACAGCCTGAAAGCCACTGTTCCAAACAATGTGGAGTGTCTTTGTGCAGGGCGTGACCTAATCTTCACAGAACAAGACTAAAGGTGGACAAAGCTAAGAAGACCCATTTCCAGAAGGCCTGCACAGTAGGTACAAGCAGAGCTCTGGAGGGTGAAGGAATGGAGTCATTGGAGCTAAGTTTGCATGAAGAGATGAGAGAAGCAAAGATTAAATATATAAGTGAACGTGCAACACCTTACATGCTCACAATGCACATATATGTTGGGAAGAGGAGAGGCAAAGAAGAGGGAGTATTTACCATCGTCTATTAGGAAAAAGCCCCTTTCTCTAAACTGTTAACTGAAAAAACATCATCATTCCATTGAGCTTTTAGGATGACAGAAGCAGAAACGCCAGAACACAGGAGCGCCAGGGAGAGAGGATGTGAAGTAAAACTGCGATGACGAGGTTCTTGTTTTATGGCTGCAGCATGTGCGCAAATCATGATGTGTGAAAGGTGCACACAGTGGTCTCTAGAGCCACACCTCAAAATCTGTGTCACAAGAGACACAGGGACACTAAAATCCAAACGCAAGCAACTGGCCAGGCCTGGGTCTCCCCTGATTAGGTCTCATGTAATCTCTCTAATAAAGGCTTTGTTTTCTGTTTTTCCATCTTGCCTGATGTTGCCGAGGTTCACTTTGGGCTTATGGAAGACAGTTGTGAGGCTCCCATGTGGGTGTTGCAGGCCCAAGAGAGGCACAGTGAAGGCAGCAGGTCAGTCCCTTCTTACTGCCCACCACCTTTTGGGTACCACTCTGTGTCCAGAGTTCCATCTGAAGGGGTATAGAGAAGAGAGGGACAGTGTTCAGGCCTGGCCCTGCTTCTGGAAGGAGATGAAGACACAGGAATCCTAGGTTCCCCATCCCCAAGATCCCAATTCTGCCTCTGTCTTAGTTAGGGTTTCTATTGCTATAAAGAGACACCATGACCACAGAAACTCTTATAAAAGAAAACATTTAATTGGGTGGCTTACAGTTCCAGAAGTTCAGTCCATTATTATCATGGTGGCACATGGTGGTGTAAAGGCAGACATAGTGCTGGAGAGGTAGCTGAGAGTTATACATATTGAACAGGCAACAGGAAGTGGTCTAAGATATTGGGTGGCATCTTGAGCATATATGAGACCTCAAAGCCCGCCTCCACAGTGATATACTTCCTCTAATAAGACCACACTCCCTAATAGTGCCACTCCCTTTGGGGGCTATTTTCTTTCAAACAGCCTCCCACCATGAACCAACTCATCACAGACCTTCCAGGATACTGGGATCTAGTACTTAGGTCCTTCATACTCTGGAGGAGGGAAACCTTGTTTCAGGGGAGATGGGAGAGGCAGACACTCCAAATCATGTGGCTGGCTGAGAATCGTACCATTGGGTCAGGCTCTAGCTCGGTGGCAGGATGCTCATCTACGTTTGGGAGGCCTGCATTTCAGGTCTCCAGCAATACCAAAGTTAATAATAAAAGAATCGCCTTGCTGATACCATAAATTATAGCTCTCTCATTTATCATATTTAGGTAGATAAAATGAAAAATGTTAACACAGAGTTGCATGGTCAAATCCACCTTCTATTTTGACTGATAGCAATTAGGGGCCACTCTGCAAACTGTCAGTGGCTCCTCAGGTATCCAGCTTGCCCTCCTGGAGGTTCTGGTGCCACCAGAGGGGCCTAGGCTCCCCCTGGAAGGTGGTCCCTTGCTCATAGGACTTTGCTGTCCTGCCTTCCACAGGTACAGATGATATATATGATATAGATATGTGTAGATTTGTAGATAGATAGATAGATAGATAGATAGATAGATAGATAGATGAGATATGCCTATTTTAGGCAGCCTATTTCCAGGAGGAGAGAAGATGTTTCTGTCAGAAAAAACAACAAACCCATTCTGATGATTTGAAACTGTAGCAGCGCCAGGATTGCTAACGGCTACCATTCCAGCACCGTCCTTTGTAAATCAAGACACTATCTCCTTGAAGCCTAGGAGTGGGGAGCTATGACGCAGCGCAAGCACACGCTGGTCGCCAGCCAATAACTGTGACAAATGGAATTCCTGGCATCTATGGTGATGGATGAAATGACATGCCAAATTAATAAAATGGGGATCACAAAGCATGCATTTTTATTAAAGAATAATTTTGTGATAACCATGTAATATGGAGGCCTCCAAGCAAGAGATTAAATTACATGCTGAGAAAATCTGGCATTTTGTGATAAACTGTGAAATCTGGCTTTCTCCAGCAGCTGGAGAGGGAAGTAGACAGTGTCTATAAACATGCTTTACAAACACACACACACACACACACACACACACACACACACACAATGCTAGAGCGGCTGCTAGGATCCGTCGTTCTGCCCAGAGCAGTGACTTGTTTAACGCAGTCTTCTGCAAGAAATCATTTTCACTAACATCCCTGTTCTTAACATTAAAAGTACATTATTTTTATTATTACCGCTATCAAGCAGAATAATTACACTAGAGATTAAATTCCTATTTTGACTTTCTGAAGCCAAGATTGCAGGGTTAACCACCTCCTCTGCATTCTTTGTGTACTGGAGCTATTTTCCTCTAGCCTAGTGCGGCTGGTGCTCTTTTTGGTGGCTATTTGCCTTTTAAACAGTGTTGACTCGGAGTGTGCAGTCCTTCCAGCCTTTTGGAGAATAACTTGAGTACTAGGTAATCTCTGTGGTACTGTCGATCTGCCCCTTACTTGACTGCTCCATCTGCTCCTCCATCGCCCGCTATGGGGCGAAAGAGGGGAAAGTCAATGTCTTCACCTCCCTGCTGCTTCCCAGCCTGGATGCTCAGGACCTGGGCATTGTATGAGAGACCAGCTCAGTTCCTCTGCACACAGCTGTTGGTTCTTGCTGTGTTTACCTCTTTAAGCACTTGGGCCAGGGAAGGAGGTTTTGCAGGGATCCGAGGCAGCATGAATTGAAGTCTGCATGCTGGCACAGGAAGCCTCAACCTCTGGAGCACAGGGTGTTCCTTAGCCTTTTTATGCTGCTTGTGGTCATAGCACTGAGAGAATACAGCCTGGTCATGGTCTGGGCCAGACAGCCCCCATCCCTCCACCCCTAGGAAAACTGGCTGGCTATGTCACTACCCCTTGTTAGGGCTGGAATAATCAGAGAGCATAAATCTGCTTTCCCTTCACCAAACCTCAACATCTCTATCCAGACAAATGTCCTTAAAGAGGGGCATCATTCCTCCCAAGATCGTCATGCACTTGTTTGGTTCATCTCTTCCTACATAAACCGTAATCTCAACAGGACTTTCTGTTTTGTTTTGTTAAGAACAAGATTGTATTTTCCTAGTGTGGTGGTTAGTACTGCTAACTTGACAGGATCTAGGGTCACCAACCTTCTGGACATGTCTGTTAAACAGTTCCTATACTGGGTGAATTGAGGTGGGAAGACCTACCCTGAATATAAGTGACGCCATCCCATTTAGTGTACATCATTTCTTACTGGGCTGTCTTGTTGTAGATATTTGTCCACTGCGTGGAGATATATTGCTGTGATTGGTGTACTAAAAAGCTGAATGGCCAATAACTAGGCAGAAGATATAGGCAGAATTTCTAGAGAGAGAAAGGAAGAGGAAGAGGAATCTGGGCTTGTGAGACATGCCAGGAAACGGGGAAAACAGGAGGAGCAAGGTGGAAGACAGGCAATGCCATGTGATAGAGCACAGATTAATATAAAAGCATTAATTTAACTTATGAAAGCTAGTTAGGAACAAGCCTAAGCTATATGCCAAGCTTCCATAAATAAAAAGTTTCCATGCCATTATTTGGAAGCTGGCTGTCAGGACAGAGAAAGACTCACTCACTGTCTTCCATTCATGACTGATGGGCACTGTTGTGTTCAGCCCACCTGTCAGCATTTCTCTATAACTTATGGTGTTTCTGCAGCATGATCATCAAAGAGCAGGTCCGTTGAGGTCAAGGATGTATTTTAGTTATGGTCACTATTGCTGTGATGAAACACCATGACCAAAGCAACTTGGGAGAAAAGGGTTTATTTGGCTACGTTTCCATATCACTGTTCATCATCAAAGAAAGTCAGAGTTCAAGCAGGGCAGGAACCTGGAGGCAGGAGCTGATACAAAGGCCATGGAGGGGGCAGCTTACTGGCTTCCTCTCCTCTCCTTGGTGGACTCAGCCTGGTTTTCTCTGAAGCTTTGGAGCCTGTCCTGGAACTAGCTCTTGTAGACCAGGCTGGCCTCGAACTCACAGAGATCCACCTGCCTCTGCCTCCTGAGTGCTGGGATTAAAGGCATGCACCACCACCACCCAGCTTCAACCTGTTTTCTTAATAGAACCCAGGACCACCAGTCCAGGGATAGCACCACCCATAAAGGGCTGGGCCCTCCCACATCAATCACTAATTAAGAAAATGCCCTCCAGACTTGCCTACAACCCCATCTTAGGGAGGCATTTTCTCAATTGAAGTTCCCTCCTTTCAGATAACTCCAGCTTGTATCAATTTAACGGAAAACTCTCCATCATAGAATGTAAATGATTGGAGATAATAGTTACCATAGATAAGGCCACTCTCTGTTGCTCAGAAGACTGGGGTAGGAGGGTTGTTTTAATTCACAAATGTAAGATCATGACACTAGCTGAGCAAAATGGGGAGACCTGGTATTTAAAGAAATAGACAAACTTCTGAAAAGTCTAGGCTGTTTAAAGAAGAGCCAAGTATGTTGGTGCACACCTTTAATCCCAGCACTTGGGAGGCAGAGGCAGGTGGATCTCTGTGAGTTTGAAGCCAGCCTAGTCTACATAGCAAGTTCCAGGCCAGCCTGGGCTACCCAGTAAGACCTTGTCTCAAACAAAATAAAACAAACAACCAAAAATGGAAAAAAAATAAGCACTCAGAATGTGCCTCATGCTACTTAAGTTTGTCTTTGGGCCCCCCAAACTCTATGACCCTTGGCCGTGGTACTCTGTTCATAGCAGTAGAACATTGACTAAGGCAGGCTGGAGCGGCTTCTGCCCATGCAGAGAAGGTATTTATGAAAGCTAACAAATACTTATAGCCAAGAACTGTGGGGCCTACTTCTGTAAAGTCCACCTCCCACTGTTCCCTGGGGTGTTTGTGGTGATATTTTGTTTGTTCTGTAAAGCTTGCTTGAACATCAGAGAAGCAGAGCATCCAGTCACTAGTTCTTCCCTCTACAAAACCCTCAGATTGAATGGGGAATCCTGTCTCTACAAGTCCTCAGACTGAATGCAATGCGCTCCTGTCTCCTCCTGTCTTATATTCCTCTCTCCGCCCAGCCATATTCCTTGCTGTTTCCATCTCCCTGGTGCTGGGATTAAAGGTGTGAACCACCACCGCTTGGCTCTGTTTCTCTTTTAGACTGATTCACTCTTGTGTAGCACAAGATGGCCTTGAAATCACAGAGATCTGTCTCCCAAGGGCTGGGATTAAAGGTGTGTGCCACCACCACTACTGCCTGACATCTATAGCTAGCTCTGTGGCTAGCTCTGCACTCTGATCTTCAGGCAAGCTTTATTTGTTAGATCACAAACAAAATATCACCCCAGGCATTCCCTCAGGCATGAATTCCTTCTAGGGTTTTCCTTCCTCCTTTGGGGTTCACTAGTACACAAGTGGTACACCTGGACCCAATGTCTTTGGCAAGATTGTCTAGCAGCAGGGAGTACGGGTCTCCTTTTCAGTAAGAGACACCATACATTCGTCTCCTATTTAGCCACTTGGTTTCTTCCTGCGTGCAGTTTGGGTGCTGTAGCAAGCCAAGATCTGGAGAGGCCCCAGTGGCTCTCAGGCTACCTTCTGAGTGGCTGTGCCGGATAGCTGTATGTCAACTTGACCCAATCTCGAGTTTTCTGAGAGGACAGAACCTCAATTAAGAAAATGCCTCCATAAGATCAGGGTATAGGCCACCTGTAGGGCATTTTCTTAATTAGTGATTGATGGGGGACGGCTCAGCCCATGATGGGTGATGCCATCTCTGAACTCGTGGTCCTGGGTTCTACAAGAAAGCAGGCCGAGCAAGCTAGCAAGCAGTACCCTTCCATGACCTCTGCATCAGTTCCTGCCTCCAGGTTTCTGCCCTGTTTGAGTTCCTGTCCTGGCTTCCTTCAATGATAGATTATGATGTAGAAATGCAAGTCAAATAAACCCTTTTCTCGCCAAGCTGCTTTTGGTCATGGTGTTTCATCACAGCTGTAGCAACTCTAAAACAGTGACCAAACCTGCTGTCCTGTTTCTTTGGCCTCTGGGGAATCTCCTTTTTGACGCCCTTTGCTGGCAACAATGGCTCTTTTGACAGCCTTATTGCCTCTAATAGGGCCGGGATTTCTTTTTGATTTTGATTTTTTTGTTTTGTTTTGTTTTTTGTTTCTTTTTTTTTTTTTTTTTGATTTTTCGAGACAGGGTTTCTCCGTAGCTTTTGGTTCCTGTCCTGGAACTAGCTCTTGTAGACCAGGCTGGCCTCGAACTCACAGAGATCCGCCTGCCTCTGCCTCCCGAGTGCTGGGATTAAAGGCGTGCGCCACCACCGCCCGGCTTGTTTTGTTTTTTTCAGCTGAGATGAGGATCTCTCTCTCTCTCTCTCTCTCTCTCTCTCTCTCTCTCTCTCGTCTACAGAGTAAGTTCCAGGACAAGCCAGGACTGTTTCGCAGAGAAACCCTATCTGGAAAAACAAACAAACAAGAAAGAAACAAACAAAAAACAAACAAACGAAGGAAGGAAGGGAGGGAGGGGGGAGGGAGGGGTGAGGGAGGGGGGAGGGAGGGAGGGAGGGAGGGGGAGGGAGGGGGAGGGAGGGAGGAAGGGGGAGGGAGGGGAGGGAGGGAGGGAGGGGGAGGGAGGGGAGGGAGGGGGGGAGGGAGGGAGGGGGAGGGAGGGAGGGAGGGGGGGAAGGAGAAAACATGCGGTTACAGTAACTTTGGCTACAAGTTGACCAAGAAGCATTTGACTTTACAGTAACTTTGGATACAAGGGAAGAAAATGTTACTTCCTGATACAAATTTTAGAACCTTTCTAAAAAGTTTAAATTACAAAAAAAAAAGTTTAAATTACCTAATTCTCCTAAATAAAGAGGCTTTGAAGCCGAGGCACAATTATCTGCCAACCTGAATTAGCTTCATATGTGAAAATATGGCCTTGCTTTTCCTAGAGCTACTAGAGTCCCATTGGGAAAGACAGACTCAGACCGATTTCAATGTAAAATCAAACTCAAGCTACCATGCTATTGCTATTGACTAAAAACTTACTTTTTGCTATTCCTTTATTTAAAAGAACTTGCTTTTCAGTGACCGCTCTCAGGAACCAGACACCTACGTCTTGTGGTGTATGATTAAATGTTTCTAAAAAATTTAAAGCTTATGTAAGTTGTAAAAGTCTGAGGAAGTGATTTAAGGTGTGTGAAAATGAGACCTAAAGATAATAATACGATGTTAAGACTTCAAAGTTCAATGGAATTCTAATAAGTTATTAATCTAGTAGTCTTGGTAATAGTTACATTATCATAGTTATGGGTTCAAATTTTAAATTGCCTTTGGTTATTTTCTCAATATAGACTTAAAAGTGCATCTCACTGTACTGAAAACTTCTCTGTTCTATATAGATATCCAGCCCTCTGGACGGGGGGAAAGTGTTCACTTTTTTCCCAGAGCCATCTTTTTGGGATCCTTAAGCTATTCTTACCCTTTTTTTCGCTTTCCTGCCAAGAAATTTCTGTCCTGTTACAGATTCATTGCTCCTCTTACATTAACTTCCCAGTCTGTTTGCTGTGGATCAAAGGCATGAATCTGTTCCAGCTGTTTACAGACACTTGTTAACTGCTTTTTCTGCAAAGAGGATCTCATTTCCGATTACAGACAGTGTTCGTGCTAATATATCTAAAACTTTTATCTCTTTTGTCAATTTTAAAGAAGTCAAGGTTGTTACAGGGTTCCTGGAGAGAAAAACTCCCAAGAAGACAGAATAAGTAAGTCATCTGGAGTCTTTGTTCACCAGCAGAGGGGCTGTCCCAGGCAAAGGGGTGTGGGAAGCAGCTCACCACTTCCAGTCTGAGTTTTTAAGGCAAGGACTGCAGTCATGGCATATTTAGAAAGGCCACGCTAGACAAGCAGCAGCAAGCCTTCACAGAAGCAGAGAGATAGCAGCTAAGTGGTCAGGCGGCTCCCATAACCGTTAGGTCAGGCACACATTGTATAGGCATTTATGGCTGGTTCAGAGGCCAGTTTACTCTAGGAATTTGGTTCAGTAGCCCACTACAGTGACTTGGATCCAACTGTCACAGGTCAAGTGAACCCCTTCCTCCCTCTCCTGTTGGGTGTGAGTTCTCATCATCTTCCAGCCTTTTCTCAGGCAAGGAGATAGACCTGGAAGTAGCAAGTAAAGATCCCCTTAAGTTCCTCAACTTCCCCTTCTGTTACTGGTCTATATCTCCCCAGGTATCTACACAGCTAGCAGACACCGTCCAGGAGTCAACACCATCCAGGAGTGGCCCCGCAACTGCTCCAAAATAGCTCAGGCAACAGCACCAGGGAGTCCTGTGGAACCATTGATTCCTGAACTTGCTGAAGGCCATTATGAACAAATCCCGCCAAGTGAAAGAGAGTCGGCTTGCAAACTACAGCTTCCAGGAGCCAACTCCAAGACTCCTGTTATAACAGGCCCTGAGATCTTAGCACAACAGACACCATAGATCATAGGCCCCAACACCTGCCAAAATGGGAACAAAGACCTAGTCCATAGTATCAGGATCTGGGAAAGTCCCTGAATGGACTAACTTTGCTTTTGGTTTCTGTAGTTCTTGCTTCTCACTAACTGTTCTAACTGAACTGTGTCACCCAGGATGTGGTTTTTGTGCTCAAAAAGCAAGAAATGGTGAGGCTCAGGGCTGCATGACTTGGGAAGGTCATGCAATACATAATTTTTATTTGGCCTTAAGGGGGTCTGTGTGTGTTCTCTGGTGGACTTGCTTCACAATACTGTGGTCTCCTTTGGACCCCTAGCTCCTACCCTCCTCAGCCCAGTGGTCCAAGCTGGAGATCATCCTCCTAGACTCAAGTAATCCTCCTGCCTCCACATGTACAGTGTTTGGGATACAGGTGCAGACACCACTAGAGCCAACTTAATGTAGTGCTTTAAGTAGAGAAAGGAAGGAAATGGTGCTGCCACTCTGGTGAGCCTAGCAGTGAGTTGTCGCCCGCAGAGCCCACCACCCCCTTCAGTCACTCTAACAAGCAGCCATGCAGGACACGGATCCCAGGAGTTTTCTTCGGACTTGGATTGGAGCAGAGAGATCTTGATTCATTTCATCCCTTCCATGCTTGGGGCAGGTTCCCTTTGCTAGTTATGACTTTCCATATTCCTGGCATCTTGTTTTTAATCAGGTCAGAGAGCAGGACAATCATATTCCACATTTTCTATATGGTTCTACCATCTTTTTTTTCAAAGCAGGGTCTCTCTGTGTCTGTGTAGCCCTGGCTGTCCTGGGCCTCACTCTGTAGACCAAGCTGGCCTTGGCCTTGAACTCAAAGATCCACCTGCCTCTGCCGGCTGAGTGCTGAGATTAAAAGCATGTGCCATTACCACCTGGCATGTTCTACCATCTTTAAATGTCTAACTTCATCATTACTAATGTTGCCTTTGCAGATGTATTCACTATAACCACACTGGGAAAGGAATGACTAAGAGGTTCAGTGACCTCTAAGTCCATCTTTAGTGTCCTGGCATGGCGCACAGTTTAAACAGAGGACAGAAGCTATACATAGCTAAGCAGGCCTGATCCAGGGTGGTCCTGTCCCTCACTGACCCATCAGCAACTTGTCCAGTAAAGTGATTAGATTAGACTCTGTGAAATATCTTTCTGGGGACAAATTCTTCTTCTGGCTAATGTGCTTCCACCATTTTCTTCCTCCAACTTGAGATTCCTGGAAAAATTCCAATTTCTGGGGGACCATTGTTTCAGTAGTGTGATAGCCAACAGGAAGGACTGACATGGGATTCCCCTCTGCATGCTCATGTTTTATTACCATTGGTTAATAAACAATCCGATGGCAGGGCAGAACAGAGGTAGGCAGGGAAAACTAAACTGAATGCAGGGAGAAAGAAGGTGGAGTCAGGCAGACGTCATGTAGCTGTCAAAGGAGAAAGACACTGGAAACTTACCAGTAGGCCACAACCTTGTGGTGATACAAAGATTAATAGAAATGGGTTAATTTAAGATGTAAGAGCTAGCTAGAAATATGTCTAAGCTATTGGCCAAGCAGTGATGTAATTAATACCATTTTTTCTGTATGTGATTATTCAGGTCTGGGTGGCTGGGAAACATAAGTGCAGTCTGTGTACAAAGGACACAGTGTCAGCGTCTCTCTTAGAATATCTTCATTTCTGCCAGGGTGGGTGAAGGACCACTTCTCTTAGCATCTTGTCTGAGACATTGCAACCAAGGACACACACACACACACACACACACACAATTTCCTTTGTCACCACAATAGATGGGTGATTTTAATGACTATCTGGACTTTCTAATGATCTACTGGGCTCAACTGCTCAGAGCGAGGGAAGCTGGGTTAGTTCTACCAACTGTAACCAGAAATACATCCTGAGGTGCATCTCACCATAGCTCTTCGTGGCCATCAGAGCTAGTGGGCTGACCTCTGCTAGGGACACTGAACACAAGACAGGCCTTTCTGAATCCAAGACACTAAGCTTTGTCCGTACCTAGCCTTGTAATTTTAGGGCTGGTACCTACCACCACATCAGGGCATATCTAAGCACCCACCCATGGTGGAGTCCACCAAGAACCCCCTGGACACCTCTGGGCATGACTGTCCTAGGAAGGCCTCTGAACCGCCAGCCTGAAAACAACAGAGCCATTTCCCAGGAGACATAAGCAGATGTAAAAATAACCATTTGGGAAAATTCAAGCTAATCATAGAAAATAATTATAGGTTGTATTACTAAATAAATTCAAGGGAAAATCAAGTCATGCTATTTTCTTGCCAATAAACCACTCAGCCCTGTAGAGTGTATGCATTATTCAAGAACTGAGTTTTAAAACAGAATCAGCAGGTGTTCACTACCTCTGTAAGGATGTGTGGCTCAATACAATCACAAGGCAGCTTCAGTTTAGAACTTAGGACATCAGTCTGAAGCTGGTGCAATGGCTCACTGGATAACGGTGCTTGCCAAACAAACCTGGCAAATTGAGTTTGACCCCCAGAACCCACATAAAGGTGGGAGGAGAAAACCAAATCCAAAAAAGTTGTGCTCTGACCTCCACATGCATACTGTGTTCCCCTCAATCCACACATCATACACTCCCCATACAATAACAAAAGAGAAAATCCTGTTAACTGCTGAACAAGACAGACGCCTCTATCAGTGCACCTTCACAATGCCTTTATTTTGAGCTAAAACATTATGGAGTGAACTGAGCATGCCCAGAACCATTCTTGTCCCAAGAATGTTTGTGGGACAAGCTTTCACTACATATCCATGGCTGTCCAGATCAACCACGCTGTCCAGACTGGCCTTGAGCTTGTTATGGGTCTGGAGTCATTCAGATTTTCACCACGAGTAAATTTTAAACAAAGAGGAGGCTTTACTTGGGTACCAGGTCTACACCAAGATTTGGATTCCCAAGGTGTAGCACTGAATTGCATTAGTCAGGGGCTTGTAAAGGTGAAACTCACAAACCTGCTTACTTCCTGCCGTCCTGCAACCAGAGACAATCACACATACTGATGTACTTTCTGCCTACATGCAACTGGGGCAAGCAGGCTTGTTTACAGATGCAAACGCTCTAAATTTGTTATCTCACATGGACAGTTTCATTAAAATTTTACCAAACTTGGAAACTATAAGAAAAGCTCCCAGAATTTCAGAAAGTTATCCATCTTTGAGAAAGTGGGGTTTACAAATTAGAAGCATTTTGTCTTAAAAATGTCTTTGGTGGATTTTTGTTTGTTGGTCTGTTTTATTTTGTTTTGTTTTTGTTTTTTGGGTTTTTTTTTTTGAGACAGGGTTTCTCTGTGTAGCTTTGGAGCCTGTCCTGGAACTCATGCTGTAGACCAGGCTGGCCTGCCTTTGCCTCCTGAGTTATGGGATTAAAAGTGTGTGCCACTGCCACCTAGCTTTGTTTTATAGATCTCTTAAGCACAGCAATCTAAACTTAAAATATAATGTTAGCCATCACAAATTCACAGAGATAATCCCTGCCTCTGCCTCTGCCTCTGCCTCTGCCTCTGCCTCTGCCTCTCCCTCTGGAGTGCTTGGTCTAAAGGCATGCATTTAGCACGATGCCAGCTATTGCTCCATGGCCTTGAGCTAAGCAAGTCTCTATTTTCTTAACTTAAGCAGACAATGCTTAAGAGTGTACTCCTTTTGTGGTTGTTGTTGTTAAACCTATTTTTTGAGACTTTATTTTTATTTCATGTGTGTGTTTTGCCAGAAGGCATGTTTGTGCACCGTGTGCATGCAGTGCCCAAGGAAGCCAGAAGAGGGCGTCTGTTGTTTTACCTTCATCACAGTGGCTGAGCTTTAAACTACTAGTGGTCCAGTCACTCAGGCTGTATGTAGCCTGGGAGAAATTCTGCTCCCCAGACAATGACTCTAAAGGTAGTTCTTACTAAATCTCTATTATTCTAATAAAACTCAAGATTCAAAGGTTAGGGTGAAAACCTGTGAGTTCAGAGAGTTAGAGTAGTAACTGGCCAACTTTCTATATTTGCTGGCATCCCTGGAAGCCATTCTTCTTCTTAATGCTCCAGCTATACCCATGCTATACACACCTCCCTGCTACTTCCTAGTTAACTAGTTGTTAGCCCAGGTTAATTTTATTTAACTAATGCAAATGCAGCACATCTTTACATAGCTAAGCAAATAATCTGCAGTATTTCCCCCTTTTTACTCTAAATAGACAGAAAGCCTTTAACTGTAACATAGTAAAACTATGTACAATAAGAATATTTATCAAGTAAGAATTTATTTATCATACCCAGTCCCTTCGCATTTGGCAACATTGGAGAAATCGCTCCATTATCTATCCTATCTTGATGAGTTCAAAGCTCTGTACCTAATTTACCTTCTATCATAACTAAGGAAAACTGTAACTATAACTATCTAGTCTTCAACTCCATCAGACTTGAGAAGGAAATAATATTAACTGAGTAAACAGAACGTGCAGAATAAGAAACTTCTAAAACTATAGAAATGAAAGTGACATCTGACAGTCTGAACAGTCACCCAAGGTTTCTCTGCAATGTTGGGGCATCTATCTTTGGCTTACAGGCCTAGGATACCTGGCAGACTTTTCTAGCATGAATTTTGAGGGACTGTCATACCCTGTCTTGGCAAAGTTTGGCAGTCTTTTTCCTTTGTGTCCTGCTTGTCCAGTTTGCACAGCATACTGTCAGCAGTCGAGTCCAGGGAAGTTTCTTACTCAAATGGTTAACTTTGCCATATGGAGGTTCTTCAATGCCCATCATCCTTTTATGAAGTAGAACGATACTGCCAGGAACAGACTCTGTCATGAAAAGCCCTATGTTAAGAAAACATTTAAATGCCACATTCTGTAGGTCTCTGAAGTGTTTGAAGACCTTCTATCTACCTAAAATATATCTCTGTATGAAAACATACCTAACATAACAAGTCTTATTGTTATAGATGACTAACTACTAATCTGAGTTTCTTAATTATCATAAATGGTTTATAATAATAGCTTTCAAGGACTAGAACTTCATCTTACATTTTTAAATGAACTACATAGGCACAATACCTTAAACAAAAATAGAAGCATATACACAGTATGTTGTAACAAAAATAACCTTAAATTTGTGTGAATATACAAAAATCCCTTAAACAAGATATATATTTTTATATCTTGTTATATATATACATATATATGTGTATATACATGTATATGTATATATATATAATCACATAGAAACTGTATTACTTAAAACACTGCTTGGGCCATTAGCTCTAACTTCTTATTGGCTAATACTTACATCTTAATTTAGCCCATCTCCATTAATCTGTGTATTGCCACATGGCTGTGGCTTACCAACTAAAGTTCTAGTATCTGTCTCCAGCAGGGCTACATGGCTTCTCTCCAACTCTGCCTTCTTCCTCCCAGCATTCAGTATAGTTTTCCCCGCCTAGCTAAATTCTGCCCTGTCAGATGAAGCCAGTTTTTTTTCTTAATTAACCAGTCATATTCACAGCATACAAAGGGGAATCCCACATCGTGTATTATTGCAGGGAGAGGGCCTGCTTGTTTGTCCCAGCCGCCCGGCTAGCTTACACCCAAAATAACCACACAGAAATTGTACTAATTAAATCACTGTTTGGCCCAGTATCTCTAGCCTCTTATTGGCTAACTCTCACATCTTGATTTAACCCATTTCTATTAATCTGTATTTCGCCATGTGGCAGTGGCTTACCGGGAAAGATTCATCATGTCTGTCTCTGGCGGCTTCATGGCGTCTCTCTTTCTCTGCCTTTCTTCCTCCCAGCATTCAGTTCTGTCTTCTCTGCCTACCTAGGTTCTGCCCTATCAACTAGGCCAAGGCAGTTTCTTTATTCATTAACCAATGAAAGCAACACACAGACAGAAGGAACTCCTACACCAATGTGTCTTATCAAATTATTATATTTAGCACAGCTATCAAACCACTTTTTAAGATAAAATATTAATTACCAATCTGATAGTAATTACAATTGATATTATGTCAATCTTAGATAGGCTATTTATCCCCTCATTTATATTTTCCATCAAACCATCCATAGTAGCACTGTACAGGCTCCTAGCATCCTGCATTATGATGTTCCCTATTCTTAACATGGGAAAGATCTCTCCTACAGGGTTTCCCAGGTATTTCATGAAATCTGCTGACTTCTCCATTTGTTCACGGTGCCGATGGCAAAGTCAATTCCCTCCCGCACTTTCCAAATTCGAGCCTGCTTTTTGGAGTTCTGGCAAGCAGTAGCCAGCTGCTGTGAACACTTTCTAGAAGAGGCCTGAACAGCAACTGCAGCGGAGCTGGTGTGATCCCTCCATCCATGTGGTCAGGCCATGAGTTGGAGCACCAAAATGTGGCTTTACATTCATCACAGTGGCTGAGCTCTAAACTACTCTCCCATAGGCCATTCAGCCAAAGCCTGGGAGGAATTCTGCTCCCCAGACAATGACTCTGTTGCTGCCACTGAAGGTAGTTATAACTCAGTCTCTGTCATTCTAATGAGACTCAAGAGTCAAAGGCCAGGGTGAAAACCTGCGAGCTCAGAGAGTCAGAGTAGCAACTGACTAACTTTCTCTCTTTGCTGGCATCCAAGCCGATCTCCTTCCACACTGCCCCAATTAAAAAGACAAAAAACAAAGCAAAACAAAAAAGAACAACAAAAACACAAAATAAAGCAAACAAACAAAAAACCCATGCTAAGCTCCTCCCTTCTTCCTGTTGCTTATCCTGCCTCTCTGAGCCCAGGTCACTCTTATTTAATTAACGCAAATGCAACACATCTTTACATAGTTACACAAATGCAGAATAAACACACGTAACACATCTTTACATAGTTACACAAATGCAGAATAAACACACGTAACACATCTTTACATAGTTACACAAATGCAGAATAAACACACGTAACACATCTTTACATAGTTATACAAATGCAGAATAAACACACGTAACACATCTTTACATAGTTACACAAATGCAGAATAAACACACGTAACACATCTTTACATAGTTAATAGTTATACAAATGCAGAATAAACACATGTAACACACCTTTGACTAGATAAACAAATATTCCATGAAGGGAATCAGACCCCCTGGGACTGGAGTCGCAGATGATTGTGAGCTGCCATTGAGGGTACTGGGAACTGAACATCAGTATCTGAAAAAAAAAAAAACAGCTTATGCTCTTAACTGCTGAGCCATCTCTCTAGCCCCAATTATGGGACTTTTTAAGTTTGTAAAAAAAAATTTTTTTTTGAAGTAGGATGTCTTTGTGTGTCCCTGGAAATTTCTCTGTAGGACAGACTGGCCTCAAATTCATAGAGATCTGCCTGCCTCTGTTTCCCAACTGCTGGGATTATAGGTGTGTGCTACCACCCTTGTAAAATGTTTTATATTGTGATATTTATATTAATGTGTGACCTTTGTGATGAACAAAAAAGGAAAGGCTGTGGCTTAGCAGTGATGTGTCTGTGTGTTAATAAGGGGTCAGTTGTACTGGATAATTTTATGCTAACTTGACTCAAGCTAAAGTCATCTGAGAGAAGGGAATCTCAAATAAGAAAATTCCTCCATAAGACTGGGTTGTAGGCAAGTCTATGCAACTTTTAAACTAGTGTTAATGAGGAAGAGCCCAGCCCATTGTGTTTGGTCCACTGACCTGGTGGTCCTGGGTTCAATAAGAAAGCAGACTGAGAAAGCCATGAGGAGCAAGTCAGCAAGCAGCACCCTCCATGGCCTGTGCATCAGCTCCTGCCGCCAGGATCCTGCCTTGCTTGAGTTCCTGCCCTACTGTGTTTGATGATGAACAGTTACATGGAGCTATGCGCTAAATAGCCCTTTCCACACCAAGCTGCTTTTGGTCATGGTCTTTCGTCACAGCACTAGCAACCCTGACTGAGTTCCTGGACCAAACTCTGCCCATGCACACAACTCTTCCCCAGGTTTGCCTTTGTAGCACACCAGCAAACACAGGTAAAGTATTTCCCTGACATGCTGGCCTGATCAGGAGTCATGGGAATGTTGTGCTGTGTGTCATACCTGAGTGCTGTGTGACACTCTTCCTGGGAAGACAAGAATAAGCATCTTGTGACAGTGACAGACCAAAAGTGAGGATTCTTCTAAGGTGAGCCTCTGAGTTTTATTGAGGTTACTAGGAAAAAAGTAACTCAAAGGCATATATATTCCTAAAGCTGGGCTCACAAACTAGTCCCCACAGAGTACTGGGAGAGAGAAACCTTTATGGATTCTTAGACTTGGGATGGTGAGTCACACCTCCTGGTGTGTTCATTTAACAGTGCTGGGATTGAACCTAGGACCTCACATGTGCTAAACAGTGATCTACCACTGGGCCACATCCTTAACTATATTTTTACTTTTTAAAAAAGGGATTTATTTTGTTTTCTTCTTAATTGTGTGTGTGTGTGTGTGTGTGTGTGTGTGTGTCTAACTGTGGATATATGCATATTCCTGAGGAAGCCAGAAGAGGGCATCAGAGCTCGCGGAGCTGACCTTACAGAGGTTTGTGGGTTTGATAACCAAACTTGAGTTTTCTGCATGACAGCAACTGTTCTTAACTGATAAACCATCTCTCTGCATCTATATTTTTATTCTTGGCCCTGGAAGATCACATGAACTTCCAAGTTCTCCCCCAGATCCCATATTTTCAGATGATCCTAACCCACATCTTGTCTTTCCCATAATAGCATATGGATGTTTCATGTGGATTATGATAGAATGACATCACACAGAATTTTCCCCTAGGTTTGCGGTGCTTACAGGGAAGAAGACACTCCTTCCAGGCATGTGCCTTGCTGAAATTTAGGAACCTTGTACTAATTCCCTGGTGAGAGAATCTCAAGGTTGGTAAGGCTGAGGTGCGAGGTCAGGAGGTGTCTGGCCTCTGTGGGAAGCAAAGTCAGGTAAAAGCTGTGAAGCACCTTGCTAGGAGCAGTTTTTTAAAAAAAGATGGCATCCAATATGGTGCAGATCTCAGTCATGGCTGGTCACTAGTCCCAGTCATAGTACTGAACGCAGCTTCAGAGAGCAGCTCAAAGGCGGTGAGATGGAGTCCATCTGTCTGGGAGTTGGGTCAACAGCTGGCCTACAATGTCTGACACAGGTGTGCTGTGACATCAGGGGATTCTGAAGCGTCCCAGCCAAAGATACTACTCATAAAGCAGATCCTGCAGGTGTCTGGGGTCATATCAAACCTGCAAATCAGCTAGAAATCAGCTAGGCTGTGGTAGCGCACGCCTTTAATCTCAGAACTCAGGAGGAAGAGGCAGGCAGATCTCTGTGAGCTTGAGGCTAGCCTGATCTACAAAGCTAGTTTCAGGAAACCCTGTCTCAAAAGAGGGGGGGGGGAGGAGCGGGGAGGGGGAGGAGAGGAAAGGAGAGAAGAGGAGAGAGAAGAGAGAGAGAGAAACCTGCAAATCAGCATGCAAACTCTAGAACCTGGAAGGTCAGTCTGTGACAGGGTGTAACGAATAGCTTAAAGTCAACTTGACACAAAATGAGTCATTTTGGAAGAGGGAACCTCAGTTGAGAAAGTGCTCCCCCTAGATAGTCCCGTGGGTAAGTCTGTGGTGCATTTTCTTGAATGATGTGGAAGGCTCTAGCTCACTGTGGGGTTCCACCTTGAGCTGGTGGTCCTGGGTGCTATAAGAAAACAGACTGCACAAGTCACAAGGAGCAAGCCAGAAAGCAGCACTCAGCACTCTTCCATGGCCTCTGCATCAGCTCCTGCCTTCGGGCTCCTGCCCTTGACTTCCCTGAATGACAGACTGCAGACATATGATGAAATAATATGGTCATGGTGTTTCATCACAGCACCAGTTAGGGTTTCAGTGAGAAACCCTAACTAAGACACAGGGTAAGCAGCCCCCATGGGCATTGCTGGGGTGGTGTCTGTGCAGGTTGATGCACTCCCTGTTCTGTACCATTATCTCAAGCTGGAAGAGAGTTCTGGACTCAAGAGCAGAAGTAGCTCTATGAGTTTGAGGATAACTTGGTCTACATACACAGTGAGTTCTAGGTCAGCCAAGACTACATGGTGTGGGGGGGGGGGCGGGAGGGGGAAAGAGAAAGAAGTTTCAGTCCCTTCTTGCTGGCAGCTGCTTGAAATGACTGCTGTGCTCTAGGAATGAACAGCATTGGGATACCCTGCTCATGCCCTGGGAATGCTCCCCAGAATCGTAGAAAAGGTAATAGCATAAAGCTATTTATAAGCCGGGCGGTGGTGGCGCACGCCTTTAATGCCAGCACTCAGGAGGCAGAGGCAGGCAGATCTCTGAGTTTGAGGCCAGCCTGGTCTACAAGAGCTAGTTCCAGGACAGGAACCAAAAGCTACGGAGAAACCCTGTCTCGAAAAGCCAAAAAAAAAAAAAATACATCCTTCCTCCCTGGTGGATAGCTTTCAGAGTTCTGGAAGGTGATATTCAGCCCAGCGAGGGGAGGAGAGCGATCAACAGACTTACTCAGCTGTGGTCTGTGTATGTTACACCGACCTACCAAGCACGATGTGTCCATCGCGCAACACTGGAATGACAGGGTAACTAACCACTTTCTGTCTGATTGGATTTGGGGCCTGTGCCCACAGGAGAGAGATCTCTGCTGATGCTATAAACCTGCTCCAAAGCTCATAGCTGACAAGTCGTAGACCTTGGTGGGGACCACTGCTCCTGCTACTACTACAGCTACTGTTGTTTTGATAGATGAACAAGATGTGCCTGTCAAGCTGCTGCCTATATTCATGGCTATGCCCATAGCTTAATGCACCATCAGCTTTGTTCAGTGGGAGGTGGTTACTGCAGAGACTCAAGGGGTCAAAGTGGTGAGAACAAGTGAGTGTTGAATGTTCAACTCTAATGTGACACCTATGTCACTCCCCTCAGGGCTCAGGGAACACTGAAGAGGGGACAATTGCATTCATGAATACAAGGTAGCTGTGATTATTGACCCAGGATTGGGCCCATTAGCACATCAGCAAGGAGAGAGAAGGAATTAACAAGGCTCCATCCCTTCTTGAGGGTTTCTAAGCAGTTAATGGCTGATGGGGGAAAGGAGAGACGTTTTCTTCAGTAGTATTGCCATCAGTCAGTTGCCCATGTTCCTGTAAATAACCCCTCACCCAAACTCCTATAAGCAAGCCTAATTAAACTCACTGGGTCACGAACAAAAAAGACATGTAGAAGAGGCATAACAGCAACAACAAAAACAACATGGAGACCCAGGATATGCATTGACCTGGTTCTCTCAAAGATTTATGTGGCAACAGAGTCACAAGGTTCCTCTGAGCTAAGGGATGATCATTTCTGCAGGGCCCAACAGTCAAGGCCATGGGGCATCAAGTCACAGAACTTAGACAACCGCTTACACACACAAATTCCCAGCATGGCATTCCTTTTGGCAAATTCAGTGAGCACCCAGGGGTGGAAGCGGCACAGGATCCATTTTCAGAATAAAAGCATAAGTTAAGCAATTCCTTTACACTAAAAGGATCACTCAGGAAAGTGCCTAGTATGACTGGCACAGGAAAAGTACACTCTCCAAAATGAGATTCGTATATTGAATTCCATCTAGTGGGGCAACTGGCAGGAAACTGGACCACTAGGCCCTAATGTGACTTCTTTGGTACTCTTAGGAGTGAGGCTGAGTTGAAGAAAGTGGATCACTGGGGTGGGGGGTATTCCTTAGATGGGCATAGCTATCTTGTCTCCTGAGCCTTCTCTTGGTCTCTGCCTCCTGCCTGCTATGAGAAGACTTTGCTCCACCACATGCTTGCTGCTCATCAATTACGAGGACCGGAAACAATGGAGCCAAATGACCGGACTGAAACCATAAGTCAAAATAAATCCCACCTCCCTTGTGCCGTATTCCCAGGTGTTCTGTGATGACATGGAAACTGACCGAGATGAAAGTTGGTGTCAAGAAGCAAGATCACTGCTACGACTAAACCTGACGATGCAGTTCAGGAGTCTTTCAGAGCTGTGGGCTCGAGAAGCCTAGAATGCAACGAGCAGAATTTAAGGGTGATTCTGGTGTAAGACGAGCGGATCCAAGTGTGGATTAGGAATACAGATAGTAAAGACTGTGCTTGGGAAGTTTCATATGGAAACAAGAACGTCATCTGGAACTGGACCAGAGGCCAACTAGAGAGGAAGAATCTGACTGCAGATTGCCCACGCTCTCAGACTGTCTGTAAGTCTGAGTTCAACATGGTGGACTAAGTAATTTAGCAGAGGAAATGTCAAGGCATCTCAACATTCAGGCTGTGTTGTGGTTATTGTTAGCTCCTTTTAGTCAGCTGTGCATTGATAACTGGGGGCAAAAAGCAGACTTTTAAAGCTTTCAGTTTGTACAGAAAGGGAGCTCAGAGTTATTCCCAGAGGAAGTGTAGTTTCTAAGAACAGGACCATTACAAAGAAGATAAGTACTTTATAGTAGGACAATGGGAAAGAAGCCTTTCTCAGGAATTAACCAGATCCCTCCCACCACAGGCTTCAGGGTGGAAAGGGAAAGCTCATCTGAAAGACATTTTCTTGCTTGAACAGAACCATCTATTCATCCCAATAGTAAAGCAGGCATCAGAGGCCACAGGAGCCCAGTAAGCCCTGGTTACTGCTCATGCTCATAGCAGACTTCAGCTGTGTTCATATCATGCTGGCTTTGCAGGCATGCAGAATGTAAAAATGCCTATAGAGGCTTCCACTTATACATCAAAGCAAGGTCCGGGACTCCAGGAAGTATGTGGTAGAGTCTTACAGGCAACCCATAGTAGGGTTGAAACTGCATGAAACTGTGAGCAATAGAAACCCCAGGACTTGGCGTGCCAGGAATGTAGAACACCTGCTGGAGAAAAGCCACTGGCAATAGATGAAGCCAGATAAAGATAGAGGCCATGTGGGCTCCAACCCAATATGCTTCTGCATGTTCTAGGTGTTGGGCATGGAGCTGCATTTCTGCCTTGTTCTGGTCTCATTCCTCTTTTCTACCCCTTCCCACATTTCTGTTTCGGAATGAAAATTATTATAATTGGTTTTAATGTCAACTTACCATAATTTATGATCACCTGAATAGAGAACCTCACTTGAAAAATTGTCCCAGTTGCCTTTGTTGATGGGGGGGGGGTATCTTCTGGTAGGAGCCCTGATTTTTCTTTTTTTTTAAGAAAAAAAAAGTGTCTCAGAAGGAAGCTTATTCTGCTTGAATAAAATTTAAAAAAAAAAAAGAAAGAAAGGATGGGGGCTGGATAGACGGCTCAGAGGTCATGAGTTCAGTTTTCAGTAGCCACAAGGTGGCTCACAACCGTCTATAATGAGATCTGGTGCCCTCTTCTGGTGTATAGACAGAACGCTGGCTAGGAGCTCTCAGCTAGGCTAGGGTTGAAGAGGCACAAGCAGTCTCCTATGTGATAGATCCTAGGATCATAATAGGAGGGCCTCTCCAGCTACAGGACATTCATTAGACGAGGCCTTGTGTCCTGAATCACTAGGATGGGGATTTGGGGAGGGTGCTATGCTAGACAGGTGCAAAGACTGTACCTCTCGGGAGTACCAGCCTATGAGAAAAAGAAGGCAGGACGTTTTCATGCTTAGGAACTTAGAAAATCACTATCTCCTGTCAACTTTGGGCGCCAGTCACTTTCTTTCCTTTTCTCTAAGCTGATGATCTCCACCATTTCTGCAGAATCAAAAGATAAAAACTGCTCAGCCCTTTCTAGTCTCTTGAATGTATTATAGTTTAGGGGCCTGGTTTCTCAGTCTTTGACGACCATGAGGAGACATTTTCCTTCCCCACGTATTCCCTGTCATCATGCTCTGACCCATCACACGAGGCCAAGAGGCAGAGGAGCCAGAAAAAAAAAAAAACTCAAACATTTTATCATTCAGAGAAAAATAGTTCCAGTGCAATTTTATCTTCAAATACAGGAAACTCTGGAGCAGAGGTTCTCAACCTGTGCGTCATGACCCTTTTGGGGGTCACATACCAGATATCCTGTGTATCAGATATTTATGATTCCTAACAGTAGCAAAATTACAGTTATGAAGTAGCAGCAAAATAACTTTATGGTTGGGGGTCAGCACAACATGAGGAACTGTAATACAGAGTTGCAGCATTAGGAAGACTGAGAACCACTGGTCTAGAGTGAAGGATCCAAGCAGACTGTGTAAGGTCTACAGCTTCAGTGTGCAAACGGTCACTTTACTGTTGCTGAACATTCCTGATTAAGTTCAAACATGATGGCTTGGTACAGAGATGAGCAGCTAGGAATCAGACAGCCCCTGGTAGGAAGACAAAGAGGTAAAAGAGGCTCCAAGTAGATCACTCTACTTTGTTTGTTTGTTTTTGTTTTTCAAGACTGGGTTTCTAGCCGGGCGATGGTGGCGCATGCCTTTAATCCCAGCACTCGGAAGGCAGAGGCAGGCGGATCTCTGTGAGTTCGAGACCAGCCTGGTCTACAGAGCTAGTTCCAGGACAGGCTCCAAAACCACAGAGAAACCCTGTCTTGAAAAACCAAAAAAAAAAAAAAACAACAACAACAACAAAAAAAAAAAAACCCAGACTGCCTCTGCCTCCCGAGTGCTGGGATTAAAGGCGTGCACCACCGGCGGCGGCAGATCACTCTACTTTTTACTTAAATTTCTAAGATGGCTGACTTCCTGTTTCTTCTCCCTCTTTAAAGACAAAGGCGTGTCCCCTGACTCCCACAGAGGAGTTGGGTGAGACTTTCAAATCTCCCACTGGAGAGCTCCTGTGGTGGGAACCAATCTGCTTCCCTATATTTGGATCATACAATCCCCTGCCAGAGCCCAAATCAGCCAAAGGAGAAAGGGAACTCGCTCCATTCCCAAATACAAAATCCCCTATCATCTGAGCAGACTCTGGCGCCATCTTTTGGCTTCCTCCCTACTACGGAGAGCCGCGTCTTTTTGTGTTTGTCTATGTGCTTCTGCTTTCAACAAACTTGGTTGAGTCCTGAGACCTTGCTTACCCTGCCTTTTTATTCTTTAAATTAACAGTATAAGAATTCATTCCTACAACCCTAGACACATCATCCTGACAGCATCAGAGAAGAAGTCTGTTTTGGGTTAGCTTTAAATTCATGAATTGGCCTCTAAGAGGGCCGTGGTGCAGCAAATATTTCAGCACTGAACACAAACGTGACCACAGCAGAATCAGACAGGATGGCTACAGAGAAGAGTGTGGAATATGGACTGGAGGACTGGGGACTTCTGTGCCTCAGGGTCTCTGATTTCTCCATCATCTCAGGCCAGATAGGCCTAATTCTAAGACTAAAGACTATCCAGTGGCGGGGGTGGGGAGAAGATACCATCTGGGAAGGAACCCAGAGCCTTCTCGAGAATCAAAAATGGTCCTAGCTTTTGATCAGCTTGTGTGAGGGGAAAAAACAAAACAAAACAAAAAAAAACATTCAGTAGCTGCAGAGTTGAGATGTGAGCAATTTATTCAAAGCAATGTCTCAGTATTCAAAAGAATCTGCATGAGCAGAGTCTGCGCAGTGCGCGCACACACACGGACTAACATTGTCCTCAGCTCTCAATCCCCTGCTAAAATGGGAAGCCCTTCTAAGATGCTTCTTCCCTCCCAGCTGTGACAAACTGTGACTGAAGTTCTCACGCATCATCCAGCAGGTTCTCCCTTCACTGAACGACACCACCAGAAGTCCTTTCTTTTCTAATGCTGCACCTAATGTCTAAAACATTCCTGAAGAATTGAGTTCTGAAAGGCGGTGGTAACACACATCTCTTATCCTAGCACTCGGTAGGCAGAGGCAGGCGGATCTCAGTGAATTTGAGGCCAGCCTGGTCTACAGAGTGAGTTCCAAAGTAGCCAGGACTATATAAAAGACCAAGTCTCAAAGAACAAATACAAAACATAATTAAGTTCTATAAAACACAAAAGATGATTTAATGTAGAAGTCATTTCCTAATGAATGAAGCCTAACTTCATTTTTAATTTTCAAAGTAGGTGAGAGGGCTGGAGAGATGGCTCATGGGTTAAGAGCACTTCATCTTGAAGAGGACCCAGATTCAGTGCCTAGCACCTATGTGCTTGCAAACTTTCAATCCAACAACAGAAAGTGAAATGCAGAGAAAGGAATCTAATATGCCACATTCTGTACAGATAAAGGGGTTCAGTGACCTCAGGTTTATTGTCTGGCCACCAACCGTCAACTTTAAAATAGAGGAAGAACTTGAGCAGAGGTAAGAGTTATAATGACTAAACAATCCTGGTCAAGGTGTGGTCTGGTTGAGCATTAGTTTTCTGTGGAGTGGTTCAAAAGAACTCCTTATTGCCTGAGGGGACAAGCTGATTCGCAGGTAATCACTACTTGTGCTTTAGGGTGCAGCCTAAGTCACAAATAATTACCCTCACTTGGGGGCCCTGGAAGGTCAACGTTGTTCAGTTTCCGTTCCTTGCTAGATGTTAACTCAATACCATTGCTCCAGGAATCCAACTTGACAGTCACTGGACACTCTAGGTGCCTTTCGGACCCGATTCAAGGAGTCAACATTTTTTAACAAAACCAGTTGCCGAGCGTTCCTTATTGGTATCACCTGCAGGAAAGCCCAGCTGCTCGCAGGCCCCGTCCTACTCTATGGTAAACATCCACTTTTATCTTTCATTAGGAAGCCTGTGTAAGGACTCCAGCTCTGCTAATCCATGAAAATGGAGACGAAGGAAAGTAGTTCCCGGATGGCAAAAACCGCACCTCTGAGTGACCACCAATAGATGATGGCCACCAAGCACTGAGACAGGGCCAGTGGCCACTACCAGAAGTGACCGGTGAGTGGGCAGGGGTGTGGGCGTTTACAAGACAGCTACCTAACGCGCGCTACCCAGCCCCAACCGCCAAAATGCACACGGCGTAGGTGTCTAGGCTACCTAAACCCGCCTCAGCGGACTAGGCCGGCTGACAATTCAATGAGGAAGCCGCTCTCTAGAGTCGTCGACGATTGGTCGAGCCCGTGGACGGTGACTGGCCCGGGACTTCTTCCTCTCGAGCGGTCCAGTGACATGATTGGTGCAGGCGCTCAGCCGCTCCGCCTGCCCCCGCGCGTCGCACGTCACTACCCGGCGTGCCGCGTACCCGCCTCCTCCGCTCGGCCGGCCCAAGATGGCGGTGCAGGAGTCGGCGGCCCAGCTGTCCATGACCCTGAAGGTGCAGGAGTACCCGACCCTCAAGGTGCGTTCTGGGCGCGGCCAGAGCCGCTTCCGCACCTTCGAAGGCGCCGTGGGGGCGCAGAGGCTGGGGCGCGGCGGGAGCCGCTTCTCCAGGGGCTGCACGGCCGGGGGCGGGGTCGGGGGCGGTGGGGCTGTGGCTCTCCGGGGCGTCAGGCAGGGGCCGGGGCCTTTCGGCGGGGCCCCCGGGAGCTCTCTGCGTCCTGGGGACCTGATGGCGCTGGGCGGCGGGGTCTGAGGACCCCCGAGGTCCGGGCGACGGCGCCTGAGCCCCGCCTTCCGCCTAGACTCTAGAGGCTGCGGGCATTCCGTGTGCGGGCAGCAGGGCTACGGCCGAGGCTGCGGGCACTGGAGAATTAGGGGCCCCTGGTCGCGGGCGTGGGTCGCGGCGGTACCCGGCGTCCTTCCGGAAGCTCGGCCTGGGGCGTGGCGGGCATGCCTTGGTGCTAATTAGGGGGCCAGTGGGGAGCATTGGCGACCCGGTGGCACCCTGCCTCGCTGGCCGTCCCCAGCGCAGCTCTTGCCCTTGGTTTCCGGGGCGTGACCTTGGGTGGTCGCTGCGCCAGTGCGTTCCTCTAGGACAAATGTTCACTCCCTGATGGACGACTGGTAGTGGCTCTTCGGTTAAAAGGGGGTTTGATGGTGGCGGATGAACTGGCGGTGAAGCACCGGGGAAGAAAGCCTTCGGAGAACAAATCGGGTAGTTTTTAGGAAGGCCGGCCGAGCCTTGGGGTTCTACATTCCTCCAGAGGGCCGGGCAGCTTTCTTCTGGAGCGCTTGGCAACGTGTCTATCTCTGTGGTGACCGAGCGGTTGCCGTGTGGCTTGGCGGTGGGTGGGTAGTTTAGCCGAGATTGAAGAGCACAGGTTCTAAGCTCGGCTGCCTGCTTGTGCTTAGGGAGCCCCGGAGTGCGTATGGGAGGCACCTGATTGCTGGCATTCTCTCATCAGATGTAAGCCCTAGGGAGCGTTTGTTTCCCACTAGGGTGAAGTGAGCGATCACGTATTGCACACGGACGTCTTGGCATTCACTGGAAGTTATCTGCTGTCATTGTCCCTGTGACATCTGACTGCTCTGGTGTAGTTGGTCTTCACAGGAGGGCAGAAGCAAGGCCCTGCTGCTCCTCTTCAGCAGTAGGTGAGCAGCCATATTTAATTGCTGTTTTGTATCCCATGCTTTATTCGCCCAAGGAAAGGAGCAAACAATGCTGGCATCCCAGCCTCTTCGCCACACCTTCAAAACGAAGGGTTATGGGGGGTGGGGGGGACAGACTCGTGACAAACTTAGGTCTTGTGCGTGCTAAGCAAATGTTCTGCTACTGCACTATACCCTTAGGCCTTGTTTTTTTTTGTTTGTTTAAAGCAGGCTTCTGTTGGCCTTGAACTCTCAATTCTCTTTGTACTTCCTCCTGAGTGCTGGGACTGTAGTTAGGCGCAGTTTTCTGGCATTGTTGGATTTCTGTTGATTGACAGATGGAAACCCTGCAGCTCCTAGTTGGCTGTACCTGGGAACTGCTATCAGTGGACCTGTAACCACTTTGGGGCCTAGTCAGGGCCTACAGGCCTGTTGCAAGGAAGTTGCTTTGGGAGAACGTGGTTTTCTGCTTTGGCTGGTGAATTTAAGACCCACAGACAGGAAGGGTTTCCAGAGCTCCCTCTCTGGCCTACTGAATGCCTTAGGCAGTGAAATGGATGGCCAGGAAAGGATTCTCCCAGTCTTACATCTTCTGGTGATCATGAGTGCACTTTGCATTCCAAAGCAGTTGTACAGCTTCTGAGTAAAATGATTACGTGGATCCTCATGCAGGTACAGAGAGGTGGTGGTGTCGTTAAACAAGATTGCTGTCTCTTTCTTTTTTGGAAGAGTGACAATAAGCAAAGATTTGTGGGTAGAAATGCTACTTCCTCCAGGAAAAAAATAACACTTCCCTCCAAGTCCTTTAGGTCCTAGCATATAATTTCTGTTCTGTTGACAGTGTGTCTTTGCTTTGTTAATGTTTTTCCTATAAGTTACTATTGCTTGTTTGTTCTTTGTTTTTTGAGATGGGCTCTCATACCGTCTTGGCTGGCCTGCAATTCACTGGGTAGCTAAGGATGACCTTGAATTTCGGCCGCTCCTGGCTCCAGAGTGCTGGGATTTCAGGCATGTGTACCACACCCACTTTATGCAGTGATGGATATCAGATCCAGGACTTTCTGCACGGTTGGCAAGTACTGTGCCAACTGAGCTACATTTTTTGCTTCATTTTTTTTTGTCATTTTTTTCAAGAGTAATTAATGCTGGGTACTGGGAAGTTTTAGAGCTTTGATTTAGAAGTATGTATTGGCACAGAATCGATCAGGATGCCAGGAGAAATGTATTTGTGGACAGTCTTAGGAACGTCCAGGTGCAGGTGTGACATGGTGCGTTGGGATCCACAGGAAGTGAGGACTGGGGGCTGGAGGGCTCCTGAACAGTCGTGGGAACGGAGTATACTAGATAGACCTTTACACTTTTTTATTCACTGAAAAATTCGTAATTTATATATTTTTATCATTGACAGATTTTTTTACCTGCCAAGCAAGGCCTCCTCAGATGTGCAGGCTTGACAACTGTAGGTGGGCTTAAGCAGTAGACTAAGATGTCTATTGTGCAGTCTCAGGCCCCTGGCAGGAACTCTTTTTCTGTTTTTCCTTTCTCTTCGTTTTCCTTTGAAGTGCTATTGCTGACATGCCCTGAGCATGACTCTTTCCTGTTCCTATATTTCCTCCATAGTGGTGAACTGATACAGGCTTCTTTTATAGCCCTTGGAACCTTTAGGCTTAATTTCCCAGTTTCTGGGGCCAGGAATTTCAGGATGCTTCCTAGTATCTCTAACCTCTGCCCACCAGGTGTAGGAGTGTCTTCAGAATACCTCCAGACATCACCAGGTTGCCCTGGGTACAAAGTCACCAGCATGAGGATCTCTGGACTGAATGTTGCTTTAGGGGACTTGTTTCTGTGTTCTTCAAAAGCTCTGGAAATGTGGTTCATAAGACATCCTCTTGTATTCTGACTGCAGAATTTTCTGCTGAAGTCTGTTCTGATGCCAGTTTGTAAATGACAGCCCTTTGAAGCAAGGGGAAACTGGGATTTGTGGCTCAACGTCTTAAGTTTAGATCCCTTGTTTGATTTAAGTTTTAAGCAATCTTTAGTTACAGAAGATTTTTCTTCCTTCAAATTACTCTACTGAAGACACCACTCCATCAGTATTCCTACTTCCCTCCAGATAGCTGTGGCCTAGTGCCATGCCAACCTTCTCTGCTCATCACCTAAGTCAGGAAGCAGCTGTTCAGTCCAGTGGCAGGAGCTGAAAACACTGGGACAGCCAGCTCTGACCCCAGCTCCTTCCTGAATCTCACCTGCTGTCCCTTTCCGCTTTTGGACAGCTAGTCAGGTGTCTAGCTCCTGCAGTTAGTTCTCTTAGACACACAGACACAGCTGCTGATCTGTTCTGTGCTTTACAGAAGCCTAGGTGTGTTTTTGAGCATAAACTCATGTGTTCTTGGAATTTTTACAGGAATAGTTAAAATTTCAGTCTTGAATTTGATAAAAGACTGGTGGACCAATTACTGCTTTGCTAATTCATATCTTGAAATATCACACAGAAAGTGTGATACAAGCCCTGTATTATAACTTAGAGCACTTTTGCAAACTTGGTTTTGGCTGGATTGGAAGGATCATCAAGTATTAAAGCTGCGGATAATCATAAAAGTTTGACTTGAGACAGGCACACACTGCATTAGGTAGTAGGTATAGCAGTATCCTACAACAGTCTAGATCTTCTAATATGCAGATTTGAAGCTGCTTTTCTCAGTGGGCAGGCTATATGATACTAAGAGTACTTGGTGCATTCTTTTTGCACTCTTAAGTACTTGGTAAATTGTAATCTGCTTACTCCTTTATGCACCAAACCCTGCCAGATCTTCAGCGTGCTCTCTATTCTAGTCTGAAGCGTCCTCCTTTTAGAACCTGCCATCCATTGGTGGGCCCACCTGGATTCCTTTTGTTCTTTAAGAACTCTGCCTGATGCTCAAGTGTCCCCACCTCTCACTCACCTTGTCTTTGATTTGTTGGACATTTGAGTGAATGAATCTGTTTCAGATGGGTGTCCCATTGGTGTACCTCTGTGTTTCTGAAAGGTGGGTGCCCACTGAGATTAGAAAGGCTTGAATTCCATGATAACTTCTGGGTTTTTATTGCTGTTTGGTTGTTATCTTAAACAGATTTTTTAATTAGGAAAACAAAACACTTTGTAATACCTAGTTCTCTGTGGTGGGTGGATCATGATAGAGGAATTGCTAAGTTGAGGCACCGATAATATGGCTCAGTAGGTAAAGGCACCTGCTGCCTGCCAAACCCGATGACCTGATTTTGATCCCTGGAACTCATGTAGTTGAAGAAGAAACCAGTTTCCCAAAAGTTGTACTGTGTTCTCATATACTGTATTAACACTCATGCTTCTACACACATGTACAGACATAAAAAATAAACTTCTGTTTTTGTTTGTTTTGAGATAGGGTTTCTCCACGCAGCCCTGGCTATCCTGGGATACTCTGTAGACCAGATTAGCCTTGAATTTAGAGATTTGCCTGCCTCTGCCTCCCTAGTGCTGGGATTAAAGGCTTGTGCCACCACCCTCTGGCATTAACTTTTTTTTTCTTTCTATTTTTAAAGATACCAGTGAAACCAATGTGAAATTGAGTAGTGGAAGGGGACTGGGCTCCTGTGACTGACAGCCTGAGCCAGTGATCATGGAAATAATAGCTGGTGCTGCAAAGCCTTGTGAACTGTGTAAAGTCTTGGCTGACATTGCCCCAGAGGCCTGCAGTCCAAGAAGAAAGGAGACTGACTGACCTGTATAGTCAGTGTATGTATCCATCTGTGGAAGTCCCATGACTACCAGTCTCATGGGACTGTGTCAGAGTTCAGACTCTGCTGGTGGTGTGCAGTTACAGAATCGTTAGACGTCGGAACCATTTGAAAACTTCAAGAGAGTTATTCACTGTTGTCACAACTAGTAATTATTTGGCAGAATGTGTCTAAATGGAGAAAACTCTGATTTTTTTTTTTTTTGGTTTGTTTGTTTTTTAAAGGTGTGGGCCTGGCTTAACTTTCCTGACTGTGAACCTCTGGTGCTACCCATTACCTACCTCTATCCCAGGTTATCCTTCCTCATGTCCTATCATCCGTCCTTCCATCCATTCATCCATCTTGAGCCAAGGTCTCTGTAGGCCCAACTGTCATGTACCTTGCCATGTAGACCAGGCTGGCCTCCAACTCATACCCTGTCCCCCAGCCTCTTCCTCCTTTTAGATACTCTTTCCTACCCATCTGTCTTCTCAGACCTTTCCCAGCTCAATTGCCCATGCCTATCTTGACAGTTGTGGGTCCATGTGCCCCACACTAGATCTTCAAAGTGTCTACTGGTGTTCCTTCCTGTCCCCTCCCTACTGGGTTGGTCTGCCAGTTTTTAGACAAGAACTATTGCTGCTCTCTCTACCTTCTTCTCTTCTTCCTGCCTTCATACTGTTGAACCACATGTTTCTTCAGGTTTTCTTCTTTCTTTCTGGGCAGTCTATGGTTCTTTTACTGTTTCTTCAATCTTCTTTTTACTAGCTTTTTGGTGTCACCAGTTAACCCTGAGAGGTGGCCTTAGTGCATGCATCATCACTGCCCAGCTGATTTTTGGGTATTTGGGATAGTCTCACTGTATAGCTCTGGCTGCTTTGGAACTCGCTCTGTAGACCAAGCTGGCCTGAAGCTCAAGAGATCCTCCTACCTCTGCCTCCCCCAGTACTGGGATTAAAGGTGTGCGCCACCATAATAACCATCTTAATTACTCATTTTTAAAGATTGATTTTTAATTATGTTAGGTGTTTGTGTGTCTGCATGTTGGTATGAACATATGAGTGCACATTCTCTGAGAAGGCTGAAAGTATCAGATTCCCATATCTAGAGCTACATTTTCCAGTCTTGTCATGGGTGCTGGGAACGAAGCCTCAGATCCTTTGGAGCAGCAAGTGCTCTTAATCGCCGAGCCATTTCTGAAGCCCCCACCCCCAGTTTTGGTTTCTTTATAGTGTTAGTCACAGTTCTACAGAATTATCTACACTTATGTCTTTTTTCTTTTCCTTCTCTTTCTGTCAGACATCTCCTTTAGAATATGTTTTAGTAAGCCTTGTGGTGGTGGTGAATGGCTTTAATCCCAGCACTTGGGAGGCAGAGACAGGCAAATCTCTGTGAGTTTGAGGCCAGCCTGGTACCTGGTCTACAGAGCGAGTTCCAGAACAGGCTCCAAAGCTACATAGAAACCCTGTCTTAAAAGAATATGTTTTGATCACTGCCATATTCCTAGCACATCCAAGAGTACCTGGCACAGAGTCACTATAAACAGCCATTGGCCAAATTAATTTCTTTACTGTCTGGTTGGAAAATTCCTTAAAATTTTATGTCACTTTTGTGCATTTATTTGAATTCCAGGATGCAAGCATATGCATCCTTCCTTGTTTCGTTTTGTATCTGTTCTCTAACCTACTTTTGCTCTGGAATTGCAACATCGACCTCCTGCCCCTAGATGTCCAGCATTCTTACTGCTAAATTTCAGCCTAGAGTCAGCCATCTGTGGATTCTGCGTTGATTCAAGCAGTTGCCCCGCTTCTGAAGGCCCGGACAGCTCACTTGGAGGGTCTCTTGCACACAAGTACTTTCACCTTAAACTCTTCTGCTTGTGCCACTCCCCATGGGCTGTGCTCAATACTTGGTTTCCATTGTGGCCTGCCTGCCTATGCCCATTGTCTTGTTCTGATGATTAGAAATAAGTTATCTGTCCCCTATCCTTGCCCATCTCCATCTCTCACAATTAAAAGATGTACAAATAATGACTGCCTTTTAGTTATCCAGTGAGCAAATTGTCACATTCTCTCTTAGCTTATCTTGTTTACTATCTCTGGAGTAGCCTCACCTCTGCTTTTGCCCACATTGCCCTTGGTCATGCTATAACTATATTTATAGTGCTTAGACCCTATGCTGTGACCATGTGTCCATCTATAGCAACCTATCAGCAGGTATCCTGGTGTTCTATTTGACCTCCATAGTCTTGAGGCACATTCCTGTTTGGCTTCCACAGTAGCCACTTGCCTGACTTTCCCAGGCTCACAGCTGACTCTCATTCTTTATGGCGCAGCACCCAAGCTCGACCCTGGTAGTTGGGATCTTAGTGATCACATGAGTGATAACTGTAATGACGCTGTAACATGCAAAGACAGTTGTTAAAAACTTCCCAATTGTGAAAAAGCCCAGTACTGGATAGCTACATGCTAAAACACTCCGCAATATCTAAATCTAAGCTCCCAGCACTTGGGAAATGGAAGCAGGAAAATCAGGAGATCAAGAAGAGACTGTAGTCAGTCTGGGCTGGCTGACATTCCTCAAACCAGTAGAATCGCACATTAATGTCAAATGAGTTCTCCCAGAAATGCAAAGTTAGCTCACCTTGTGGAAATCAGTATAATGGACATATTAATGGAATAAAGGACAAAAACTACACCATCATCTAAGTGAATACAAAGTAAAATCTTTTCAAGATGAAAATACCAACTTTCTCAACCCAATAAAAAGTCTTCAAAAAAGCAATTAACATAATGCCTAGTGGTCAGAGACTGAAAGCTTCCCCTAAGATACAGGACAGATGTCACTCCTCAGCACTTCATTTAACTTTGGCCTGGAAATTGTGGTCAGGGCAGACAGACAAGAAGCCATATCTTGGAGACTGGAAAGGAAAAAGCAAGACTATCTGCAGATGACATGATCATGCAAGCTGAAGGAATGCCCACCAACACACAAGCTATTAGACTTGATGAGTTAGTTCATTGTTGTTGCAGAATACAAAAGCAGTATATAAGAATAAGTATATTATATTTTGTATTTCTGTACCTTAGAAGGGAGCAGCCTAAAAGGAAATTAAGAAAATTTGATTTACTGTTGTACCAAAATAATACAATATGTAAGAATAAGGCAGGATTGTTAGGATAGCATTACTGCCTGAATTAATGTGCAGACTCAACATGATCTACATCAAAATCTCAGCTGGCATTTTTGTAGAAATTAGCAAGCTGTTTGTAAATCAACAGTATGACTCAGGAACCCAGACTAGTCAAGGCAACCTGATAAGCAGCAGTTAAGAACTTGGAATTTTGGGTTTCAAACTTCTTATGGAGATGTAAGATTGCATGATATTGGCAAAAGAATAGACATAGCAAGAGGGGTGGTGGTGGCACATGCCTTTAATCCAAGCACTTGGGAGTGGGAGGCAGAGGCAGACAGATCTCTGTGAATTTTAGGCCCTACTGGTCCAAGAAGACCAGAGCTACACAGAAAAACTCTGTCTCAAAACATAAACAAAACAAAACAAAAAAAAGAATAGATATAGCTACCAAAATTAAAGTAGGCATTTGTTTGTACATTGCTGAGGATTGAACCCAACACTTTACTCTTTACACACAAAGCCAAGCACTGTACCAATACTGCACTACACACTCAGCTTTTTTTAAAAACAGAATCCATCTTTTTTTTTTAGAATACTTATTTATTATGTATACAATATTCTGTCTGTGTATATGTCTGTAGACCAGAAGAGGGCACCAGACCTCATTACAGATGGTTGTGAGCCACCATGTGGTTGCTGGGAATTGAACTCAGGACCTTTGGAAGAGTAGGCAATGCTCTTAACCACTGAGCCATCTCTCTAGCCCCACATTCAGCTTTTAACCCATATATTTAGAGTAATTTATTTTAGCAAGTATGTCAAGACAGATCAAGAATAGTGTTTTCAACAAGTGCTGAAAATAACTGGGTTTTCACAAACAAAATGTAGTTGGGTCCCTATATTACAAAATATCCAAGAGCTAAAAATAAGTCAAAAGAACTAAATGAAAGTTCTAAAATTATAAAGCTTCTAGCACAATATACAAGATAACTCTAACCTTGAGTTAGTCTGTGGTTTCTTAACACCTGAGCACAAGGAGCCCCAAATAAAAGACTGGTTTGTGGGAAGCTGCGAAAATGAAAAGACTGTCATTCAAAGTAAGTGTGCCCATGTCCAACCCCTAAAAAATGTATGCTGAAGCCCCAGTCCTTGTGGTGTAATCTTTGAGAATGGTTCAATTTGGAACAGATAAAATGTGCTATATATAGCCAAGGATGAGGAACTTTTTTTTTTAGTTTAGCATTTTTGCTTTAAACATACCTCATCCAAGTTTTATTTGTTTATTTTGTTTGTTTGTTTGTTTGTTTGTTTTTCGAGACAGGGTTTCTCTGTATAACAGCCCTGGCTGTCCTGGAACTAGCTCTTGTAGACCAGGCTGGCATCAAACTCACAGGGATTCACCTGCCTCTTCCTCCCGAGTGCTGGGATTAAAGGCGTGCGCCACCACCACCTGGCCCCAAGTTTTATTTTTAACCTCTTGTCACATTTGCAATTTTTAAATATTTTAAAAGTTGTGTGTATGAATATTTTGCCTGCATTTATGTAAGTGTACCCTGTGTGCCTGGTGCCTATGGAGTCCAGAAGAGAGTGAAGGATCAACTACAACTGGATACAGACAGTTGTGAACCACCTCGTGGGTGCTGGAAACCAATCCCATGTCTTCTGCAAGAGCAGCAAGTACTTGTAACTGTTGAGCCATTTCCAGTCCTCCATTTGCAATTTTTAAAATTCTTTGATGTATTCATGTGTGTGTATATATATATATATGTGTGTGTGTGTGTGTGTGTGTGTGTGTTCATTTTTACCTTCCCTATCCTCTGATTCTCCTAATCAGTACTAAATCTACTTTCTTTCAACAAGTCCCTTACTTAATCTCGTTTTATATTTTGTGAACCAGTGAGTATAGAGTTACTTGCAGGAGGATGGATGGGGGTTATCTATTGGAGCATGGGCAACAGTGCTATATACCACTGAAGAAATAACACCCATTCCTCCAGCAACCTCTAGTTGCCAGTAGCTCCTCAAGGAGTGGTGTGGCCTCGTGAGCCCCTTTGCAGTCCATAATGGAATGCTGATGGGCCCCATCGTGACCACAGCTGCTGTGAGCTCGTAAGTACAACCACCATGTCATGTCCAGAAAACTGTTTCACAGCCCTCTCCCCATCCTGTGGCAGTTACATTCTTTCTACTCCCTCTTGAGTATGCCTCGAGCTTTGGAGGGAGTGGCACAGATGTCCCATTTGGGATCCAGCACAGGACGGTCATGTACTTTCAACACTTTGATCAGTTATGAGTCTTGTTAAACTGTTGCTCACTACACAGAGAAGCTTCTCTGACCAATACTGAGAGCATCACTCGTCTATAGTTAATAAATACTTAAGCAGTTTGACAGCTTGACCACAAAACAGCCTTAATAGGTTCCCTAAAAGGAAACCAGCCATAGACTTTTGACCAGGTTTACAGTACCAAATGTGAATTCCTCCTGTGTAGTAGATCTAAAATCCAATCAGAAAATGGTTGGTTACTAACCCTCATAACGTTCATACTGCTATTGCAAAAGTGGTCAACTCTTTGCTGGCAGGCTTCATAGCTGAGTAAGTTTGTTGATGGCTATTTTTCCTCTCCTAGCAGCCTGTGTAGCACCTTCCAACACTGTGAAAGTTATCCAGAAAGAAGGAAGTTTCCAAGTCCTGGCACCAAAGTGTGTGGTGTTTTCAGCAATGGGGTCATAACCATCCAATTCTGATTGGCAGCCTTGAACAATGGCAGTAAAGTAGCCTGTATTGTTTTAGGGACCTCTCGCACTTCAGTGGCCAACAACTTAGGGGAGGCACTCCACACCTGGTACTAGGATTTTTATTTAATTTATGGCTTTGGGAGCAGTATAATTTACCCATGCAGGGTGACTACATTCAAACCTTTTTTTTTTTTTTTCTTTTTTTAAGACAGGGCTTCTCTGTGTAACAGCCCTGGCTGTCCTGGACTAGCTCTTGTAGACCAGGCTGGCCTCAAACTCACAGAGATCCACCTGCCTCTGCCTCCTGAGTGCTGGAATTAAAGGTGTGTGCACCACTGCCTGGTTCAAACTTCTTTTAATTACAGTTTTCAATTAGCTTACAAAATAGGTTTTCATATGACTTTTTAATACTCAATTTGATTACCCTTCCCCCACCCCTTCTCTTCCCCATCCCTCCTTACACCTTTTTACCTGTATTTTCCCTGTTTACTGTCATATCACATGTGTTCTATCAACTGATCGTCTTCTTCCATTCTCCTGCTCTTCCTTGTAAGTGCTGGGATTACAGGCATGTGCCACCATAGCTGGTTTGATGTGATGCTTGAGATGGAGCATAGGACTTTGTGCATGCTAGTCAAGCATTGTACTGTGAGTGACACTAATCCCAGCCTGGATTATTGTGTTTTTTGTTTGCATTCATTTATTTTGTATGTACATGTATGGGCATGCATGAGTAGAGAGAACAGCTTTCAGGAGCCAGTTCTCCTTGTATGAGGTTCCAGGCATCGAACTCAGGTCGCAGGCTTGGGAACAAGTCCTTTTGCCCACTGAGCTGTGTTCCTACTCTCTAATGTTTTCATATGAAGACCAAAAGAAAATGTGGGGTTATAGCAAGCAAGAGAATTTTTGCTAGATCCAGCACTGCCAGGACCTTGCTCCAAGATTTTCAGCCTTTTTAACTTCTATAGTTGAGTGTATAAGCTGAGCTGACCAAGATAATTGTTCACAAAATAGGAAGAAACATTTGCAAATCACCGATCTGATAAGAGCACGTGTTGAGCTATATGAAGAAATCTTACTGTTGAGTAATGACTTAAATTTTAAAAATGAGCAGACATGGTAGATAAAGCAAAGTTCTCACTATGCAGACTTGAGGACCTGAGTTCAGATCCCAGGACCCCCCGCATAAAGCCTTGTTACGGAAGGCTACCTGTAGCCCACCTGTAATCCTAGCATGTGGAAGACTGAGGCAGGGTATCCCAAAACAGCTGGCTGTCTCTAGACTAGTCAAATTGACAAGCTCTGGATTGGGCAGGAAACCCTACCCCAATAAAATAGAGACACCATAAATGTCAACCTCTGGCCTGTACACACACTTGTGCATATGCACCTACATGCATTCCAAAAACAAAAACAATTTGAAGACTTTCTCCAGAAAAGATCCACAGATAGCCAGTAAGCACATAAGAAGGTGCTCAGTGTCTTTAGTAATCAAGGAAATGCAAACCAAAGCCACTGGGACACACTACTTCCTTCTGCTATAATGGGGTGGGGAGATGTGGAGAAATCGGAAACCTTCAGGTGCTGTTGATGGGAGTGAAAAACAATGGTGCCTCCTTTTGAAACACCCTAGGCATTAGGTAGTTGCTGTCTATACAAGGTACAAAAACTTTCACAATCTTATTCATAATTGCCCCAAAGTACATGCAGTCTTAATGTGTGTGCATAACAGTTATTAATACAGGATTGCTCATCATCTAGAAAGAGAGCAAAGCACTGGTATATGCCACATCATGATCAGTCTCAGAAACAACAACAACCAAAAATAGACAGACAAAACCTGTTGTTCCATTTGTGTGAGATTTCAAGAACAGAGACGGAGTCATGGCCTATGCTTGTGTCTTGAGGAATGGCCGTGATGTGGTTATGAAAACACTCTCTTATAGATGGTGGTAATGGTTTCACAACCTTGTAATTACAATCAAACCTCCTAAGTGTTATCTTTTGAAGAGGGTCTTAGAGTATGTGAATTACATAAATAGTAACAACATTCCTTTTTTAAAATTGTAAGTGTTGGCTTGACTGACAAATGAAGTGGCCTCATGGCCAGATCTGTTGGTTGGCTAGGGTACACAACGCTCTGCATACATGAGCAGTTGTTTTAAAGTCTGTTCAGTGACCAGGTTAGGAAGCCAGGCATGGTCTGTGACTCACATCATCTCCACCTGTGTCCCTTCCTCATCAGTGATGTGAAGCCCAGACTCAGAGGAGTTGCCCATCACATATATGTACTACATTCTTTCAGGGCCGCTGTGAACTTGTGTGTCTGGAGAGCACTGGGAATGTTACATGCTCTGAGTTAAGATGAATCTGGTTTTAAAGACTTAGTACAAAGTGGGGGATGGGCACCGTGTACCAGCTGGATACAGATTGGGGTCCTAAGTGTTCTGTTCAGTTCTTCAGCTGATTGGATGAGACCCGCACCAGAGAGGCCATCAGTTTTACTGAGGACTGACTTACTCATCCAGAAACATGCTCACAGACACCCAAAGTCTGTGGCCAAATCAAGATTCTGCCTAGGAATAACCACTTTTCTTTTACAGTTTTCCTTTATATTTCCTGGTCACAAAAAACCAGCATTGTAGGTCTTCCATATGTCGTTTTGGATGGCATTCCTGCTGATACTCTGGCCTGTTTTGAGAATAGGATTTTTGCTATTCTCATTTTAAATTGTTTGTAAGCGCTCCACATTTCCCCTGAAAGGAGTCATGCTAGATGTGTATATTCCAGGGGCTTCCTTCCAGTCTGGCTTCTGTTCTCTTTCCTAGGTTGTTGTCTACAGAGCAGAAGTTTGGGTTTGGTAAAGAGCGTTGATGAGTTTTTCTTCACAGGTTGTGTGGTTTGTGTCATTTACAAAGCTTGTGTCCTCTTAAAGATCATGACAATGTCTTGTTTCTTCCTCAAATGATTAATAGAAAGTGTCAGCTCCTATTTTTGGATATGTGATCTGCTTCAGAGTGGTCTTGATAGATGTATTACGCATGGCTTAGTTTTCACTACTTTGAGGGGAGTTTCCAGTCCTGCTATTGTCATAATGACTACAATTTCCCTTGGCCTTGTGGCTGGACATGTATGGTTGATGTTGGACTCTATTTGTGGTTTCTCCACTCTCATTTGGTCTATCTCTAAGCTCAGACCAGCACCTTGTTAAGGGAATCACAAAGGTTTATAGTTACTTCTTTTTGTTGTGGTTTGGTTTGGTCTATGGTAATGGTGTTGACATGGGATCTTATGCAGCCCAAGCTCAAACTCACTAACTTTCTGCCTTGGATTCCATGCCACCATGCTAAGCTATAGTATTAAGTCTTGATATCACGTACCATTGCTCATATTATATCAAAATTGTTAGTTGGTTTCTTTTGCCTCAGACTTACTATGTAGTCAGAAAGGATCTAATCTTGAACTTCTTATCCTCCTGCTTCCTCTTCCTGAGTGCTAGGATTGCAGGTGTGCACCACCACTATGCAGTTTGTGTATGCACTGTTGGGGAACAAATTCAGGGTTTCGTGTACTCTGGAAAGCATTGTTTGTCCCAACTGAGCCACATTCCACCCTGAAATTTAAACTTTTTTTTTTTTTTGGTTTTTCGAGACAGGGTTTCTCTGTGGCTTTGGAGCCTGTCCTGGAACTCGCTCTGTAGACCAGGCTGGTCTCGAACTCACAGAGATCCGCCTGCCTCTGCCTCCCGAGTGCTGGGATTAAAGGTGTGCGCCACCACCGCCCGGCTTAAACATTTTTTTGTAGTAAAAGCACAACATAGAATTGTTAAAGTGTACAGTGTGTGCGCTCTTACTTGTGTGTACCCTCATGGTGCATGAGGTCTCTGGAAAATTCAGTCTTATAGAACTGAAGTTCTGCCATTAGAGAATTACTGTGCATCCTACTTTTTTCTCTGAGAGCTTGTAGTTTTTAAGAGTCTTGTTTAGTAGACTTTGATCTTTTTGGGAGTCTTGTTCAATGACAGTTTTGTCATTTTGTGGTTAGCTCGTCTTACTTAACATGATGTCCTCAGGTTTCATCCATATTTTGGTATGTGGCAGGACTTTCCACTGTAAGGCTGAATTATATGTATATGCTGCATTTTCTTCATTCATTTGTCAGTGAATACCCAGATGGCTGCTGTTGGGGTTGTAGTAAACATGGTATGCAAACATCTTGTAGATTTGATGCACACTCAGAAGTGGGCCTGCTATCATATGTGGTTGTCTGTAGTTGGCATTTTCTTTGGCTGCCAACCAACTCCCAAATAGACACTTAGTATTAATTATGAATGCTCAGCCTTAGCTTAGGCTTGTCCCACTAGCTTTTTTTAACTTAATTTAACCTGTTTCTATTCATCTATGTTTTGCCTCAGGGCTTTTCACCTTTCCTTTATTCTGTATGTCCTGCTTTCCTGCTTTCTCTATGTCTGGCTGGGTGGCCCCTAGTGTCTCCCTGTCATCATCTTTCTTTTCTTTATTCTCCCCTGAGCCTAAATTCCTTCTACTTACTCTCCCTGCCTGGAAGTTCCTATTCCTCCTCCCTAGCTACTGGCCATGTAACTTTTTATTAAACCAGTCAGGTGCCTTAGGCAGGCAAGGTAAAACAGCAACACATCTTTATATAGTTAAACAAATGCAACTTTTGTTTTGTTTTGTTTTTTGTTTTTTTCAAGCTTTCTCTATTGCTTTGGAGCCTGTCCTGGAACTCACTCTGTAGACCAGGCTAGCTTCGAACTCACAGATATCAGCCTGCCTCTACCACCCAAGTGCTGGGATTAAAGACGTGCGCCACCACTGCCCAGCTATACAACACATCTTTACATAGTTAGACAAATATTTTGCAACACAAATGCAACTCATCTTTGCGTAGTTAAATATTACACATTTCCCCCTTGTCTAAATAAAAAGAAAGGTTTTAGCTTTAACATAGTAAAACTATACTCAATAAGAACACTTATAAAGTAAGAATTGTATTTACAATATCCAGTCCATTTGCACTTGACAAATTCAGAGAAAATACTCCATTATCTGTCCTATCTTGGTGAATCCAAAGTTGTGTATCTAATTTACTTTCTATCCTAACTCGTATTACCATCCCCAAATGATCTTTTTAGACCTCAAGTCATTTTCTTAGATAAAAGTTTAAGCTTTTATGTTTCTCAACCTTTTAGACTTTACATTTCTTATGTAAGTTTCTTTTCTGAATTTGGTAACAAGAAAAACTGTAACTATCTCTTCTTCAACTCCATCAGAGACCCAAGAAGGATATATTACATGAGTAAACAGGAAGTGCAGAACAAGCAACTTCCAAAATTATAGAAACGAGAGCAACTGGCTGCCTGGACAGTCGCCCAGAGTTTCTCTGCAACATTGGGGCATCCATCTTTGGCTTCCAGGCCTAGAATATCTGACAGACTTTTATATGAAACATTAATTTGAAGGACTGCTGTATCTTATCTTGACCAAGTTTAGGGGTCTTTTTCCTTTGTGTTTTTCCTGTCCAGTTTGTATAGTATACTGTCTGTATTTGAGGCAAGGGCAGTTTCTTGCTCAAATGGCTAGCTTTACCACAATGAATGTGAGCTCCATATTATGGAGGTTCTTCTATACTCATCATCCTTTTATTAAGAAGATTGGTGCTGCCAGGAGCAACGTGTCTGACTGTCATGAAAAGCATTAGGTTATTAAACATCTTAAATGCCATATTCTGTAGGTCTCTGAAATGTTTGAACATCGTCTGTCTATCTAAAATATATCTCTGTTTAACCTTGTAAACATACCTAATGTAACTACAAGCTTGATTATTATAGATAAGTAACTACTAACCTGTATTTTTTAATTATCCTAAACAGAAATAATAGCTTTCAAGGACTAGAACTTTATATTACATTTTTAAATGAGCTGCATAGATAGCTTAAACAAGAGTAGAAAAATATATATGGTATGTCAAAAATAACCTTAAATTTGTATCCATATACATACATCCATTCCAGTGTGTAAAATATTTGAGATGAATAGTTAGTTGTCTTTAGTCCTATATTCCTGTATTCCCACTAAATGATAACAAACATCCATAACCCACCGAATGACCAAAACCATCTATCCCACTTCTTGGGGATGTAGGCATTTTGTTCTCTAGACTCCTTCCTGTTGCCAGAGGGTGACAGCATCCCCAGGGGATCCTGAGAAAATTGAGATAATGGTCAAATCCTAAGAAAACTAGCAGTAACGTTTTTTAATCTAGTCTCTGTGTAATGGGAAAGTGCAAGGCTTATCTGAAGTCCTGGCTAGAGTAGTCTGTGAGGCTGGACCATCTCAACTGTCTGCCTTGAAGTTGTTGTGACTGCAGAACTCTGAGGAGACCGCAACAATTGTTCATGGTAATCCTCTGGTGGTTCACCATTAACGGTGCCATTCCTGTCCTCACCAGCAAGACACTTTGCTAATACATGGTGTGGTTTCAGTGTGGTTTTGTTGTTATTTAGAGACGAGGTCTGTGTGCCTGCCTCTGCTCTCCTCAGTGCCATCATGCCTGGCTACATTTTATTTTGGTAAAAGCCATCCTAACAGATATGAATGAGGCAATGCTTCATTGTGGTTTTAATTTGTATTTTTCCACTCGAGTGATAATAGCATCTTTTATTTGTTTACTTGTTTGTTTTTAGATTTCTTTTTTTGCTGAGCATGTGGCACATGTCTTTAATCCCAGCACTTGAGAGGCAGAGGCAGGCAGATCTCTGGGTTCAAGGCTACTCTGTTCTATAAAATAAGTTTCAGGACACCCATGGTTACATAGATAAACCCTGTCTCTAAAAACTAAAAGAAAAAAAAATGTTTCCTTTTTAATCCCACTGTGTGTGTGTGTGTGTGTGAGAGAGAGAGAGAGGAGAGAGGAGAGAGATAATGATAATGGAAGGAGGGATGGAGGGATACAGGGATGCATATAGTACCCTTAGAGGCCAAAAGAAGGTGTTGATCTCTGGGAGCTGGAGCACAAGCTGGTTTGAGTTGCCTGGTGTGAGTTCTGGGAATGAGCCATGTCTCCTCCCCCCACACCCCATCATTTATATTCTTGCATAGCATCTTTAGAGACTTTACACACTTTTTTTTTTTTTGCTGAGTTTAAGAGATATTTTTCTTTTTTTTGAGACAGGATCTTTCTATGTATCTTAGGTGTCCTTGGAATGTGATGTGTATCACCTAGACAGGCTTTGTACTTATATTCCTACCTTCACCTCCAAGTACCAGTAATGCAAGTGTTAGACACGTGGCTTATATACCATCCTGCAGGTTGTTCTTTATGCTGTTGTTTTCTGCTACTTGTAAACATCCTTGCTGCCTCATTTGTCTTTTTTGTGAAGAGTATATATTTAGTATTTTGCCTTATTTCCGCAGTTTTTCCTTAAAGTCTATTACATGTATAGGCATGTTAGTTACCATCTTTTTTAGTATCATGTCCTGTGTCTGTTGTCTTCCCTTATAGATTTCCTGTTTCGCCTTATTGAATACTGTCTTGAGACATTTTCCTCCCAGAGAAAATTTGTGCTTGCTGAACTTTTCAGACTTGCGTATCTAGAAATGTCTTTAGACTGTCCTTATCTGTGAGTGGTGATTTAGCTTGGGTCTTAATTCTGCTGTTCATTCTCCAGAGCCCTTTGGAACTTACAGTTTGGAATCACCTGGCATAACTCAATGAGGGGAGCATTTGTGTCTGGAAAGGGGCAGAGAAAAGAGGACTGGTTTCCAGGTCTGGGAAAGGTATGGGTAAAAGGAAGAAGCTGGTTTGGAAGCTCCTTCTTGATTGTTGACTATACTATGAGACATGTTCTAAGAGGCCCTGAGAGTAGTCAGCTACTTTACTCATTCTCTAGTCTTAGATGAGATGCAGGCACCTGGCCTAGGCCCTAGGAGGAGCAGACCATTATGCTGGAGTCTGGGGAGGGGGAAGGTAAGCTAAAGAAGGGAGTAAAGAGGGGTGCCTGACAAGCATGTGTCTAAGTCTAACCAAGGAAAGTTGACACTAGGCTCTTCTAAGGTTAGACTCAGGCGTGATGGCTGGCTGGGAAGAGATGTTCAATGCAGAACCCCAGAAGGACACTCAGCTGACAGTATTAGGAACTGTCACAGTACCTTTCAGGTCTATGCCATCATATTAGCCCAACACAGACAACCATTATGGGTTAATGCAGGATGAAGAGTTAATAAGAGGTCTGAGCTATTGTAGACTGTTGTGATCCAGCTGCCCTCACTCCCCATGACCGGCAGGGGAACTTCCTTGTGGTCTGTAATTGACAAGGATGTTTTGTGTTCTTTCTGGCCGGTGGGTCTCTACAGAAGGAGTAGAGGTATAAAAGGTTGCTGGGCAAAATACAGGTTGCTATTCTTCCACCTAAAAAGAAGCCTCCATGTCTCAATCCCGGCCACGCACACACACACACCCCCACCCCCCACCAGTCTCGGCTATCCAGGCTGCACTGGCCGCAGCAGTAGACCTCTGTGTGTTTCTTTGAGACTGATCAGCTGAGGGTCCAGGCAGGACAGAAACTTCAGTCAACATGTGAACCATTTGCAGTGCAAGCCATATGCTGTGCAGCCTTCCTGTAGATTCCACATGGACATGGTGGTTTTGTTCACACCTCACTTCAATATACTCAGTCTTGGATTTTATTTTCTCAAAAGATTCTCAACAAAGCCATGGGCTTAGAATAGATGACTATCTACCATCTCTCTAGATAACAGATGGACACCCTGAACTGATGGGGTTTTGCTGTCATTACCTGTGTTGGTAGACCATCTCAGTAAGTATGGAGCAACGTAGATGTGTTAGTCCCAGCAGTCAGCTGATCTGCTGACATATTTTATAACACTTGAAACCTGCAGGTGTTATATGCTAGGTTTCACTCAGGCATGGGGCGTAAGACTTGGCAGAATTCTGATTCTGTTGAGAGTCTATTCACATCACCCAGTGCCACCTAGATGGAGCTTTATGCACAAGTTTATAATTACATTTTTATATTTATTGGAATATAGTTTTAATGTGTGGCAGATGGTATTGTGTAGCTTGGGTTTTGTTTTTGTTTTCATTTTAATTTTTATTAACTTGGTGTTGCTGTATTGAAGGAAAGTATGGGTCCAGGTCAGAAGAGCAACTGTCTAAAGGATCGCCAGCAAAGGGAGAAAAGGTAGAGTGAGGGGGCTAGTGGGACTCCTTTGCTCACTCAGTGCTCCTGCCTTGTAGTCAGATGTTTTTGTTTTGATTTTTAAAGAGTTGCTTATATAATTTTATATGTATATCTGAGTGTATGGATGTATACCATGTGCATGTAGGTTCCTGAGGATGCCTCAAGAGCATGTCACATCCCTGAAGCTAGAATCACCGCAGTTGTGAGTCACCTGATATTGGTGAGGTGAACTGAACCCAGGTCCTCTATAAGAGCACCAAGTGCTTTTAACAGCTAAGCAACACCTGGTGGAATTTGTTAGATGATAACCCATGACCACAGCTGGGAACTGGTGTTTTCCCTCTTGGAAGCTCAGTATTTTTTTTTCGTATACTTGGGACTGAATCCCAGAGCCTGGCAGTACATGCAGGTGTGAGTCAATGTTTCACACTATGGCAACAGCTCATTCTTCTGATAGCATTGCTCCTGACAGAGGAGTTTTAGCGAATGCTGCTTTCATTTGTCTTGACTTTATAACTTTGTATTTTGATATAATGTTAGGCAAAACTAAACCCTTTTCCTTTGGCCATAAAGAACAGGAACCTGTGTCTGCAGCCTACTGGTAGTATTTGTTTTCTCTTGTTATTGCACAGAATAGGCTTGCTAGCAAGACATTCTTCAGGCATCCAGCAACACCCAGAGAAAGTATTCCTGGCCACAGGTTGGGCTGTGTTGGGGCCGGGGAAGCTAGGTACATGAAGCCTCTAACTACATACTCTGCTCTTTGGTGGGCTGGAATGCATTGTGGTTGAAGAATATGCGATTGATTTGCCTGCCAGAATTCTACCTCCTTGCAGGATAATCCTTAAATTGGGTGGCATGTAGGAGAGTTGGACCGGGCAAAGGTGCCAAGTGCTATGGTGGCTCAGGGACTTGGTGGCTGCCAAAGTCTCACACCGGGTCTTATGTCTTTCTACTTTCCCATTAGGTTCTTCCTAAGAGTCTGCAGTAGTAGGAAGGCATTGGACAAAAACAATTTTGAATACATCTCTCCATTGAATAGATAGGAATAGAGGAATCTCTTTTGCGTGTGTGCGTGCATGCATGCGTATCCACACATATCCCACTTCCCCCCTCCCCTTTGGTGAGAAGTGCTGAATCCTCAGGAGAACATATCCATGAAGACAAACAGTGTTGGCTGAGCAAGGTAATGCAGGTTACCTTGGCCACCCATACTGTGACAGGCTGACTATTTAGGAAGCGAATCACAGAGCCCCCAGAGAGGATGCTACAGCCTGTGCTATTCTCTACCTGGCCCAGGAGCTGTACTGGCCACACGAGTCTCTTGTTTCTTTTTTTTTTTTTTTTTTTTTTTTTTTTTGGTTTTTCGAGACAGGGTTTCTCTGTGGCTTTGGAGCCTGTCTTGGAACTAGCTCTTGTAGACCAGGCTGGTCTTGAACTCACAGAGATCCACCTGCCTCTGCCTCCCAAGTGCTGGGATTAAAGGCGTGCGCCACCATCGCCCAGCGAGTCTCTTGTTTCTTATTACCCTGTTGAGACATTTGCTATTTGACAACTTCTCCATGTTCATTTCCAACACTGCAGGATTTCCTCGCTCACCAGCAAGAGCTCACTGCCATTTTGCTGTACCTTCCTCACATGTCTCGACTAGTGGAATTTACCTCTTGTACCAGTGAAGCCTTAGGTTAGATAGGAATGGGTACACATTGCATGTTCCTGCCTGAAGCTGCCTGCCTGGGGAGTAACAGTCAACACAGGACTAGAGAAAAGTGGGTTTGGGATTGGGGGAAGTAAACCTAGTCCTTTCCCCATGTCTGTCGTTGTCTTTATGTTACCTGCTCTTAAATAGCCTAGGTTTCATAGTGAACCATGTCTAGGTCTCTGTTTACATTCCTGCCTTTATCAAGCCTCACCATAATCTTAATGGCTGGCTGGTGCAGGGTCCATGAGTTTGCCCGTGTTGCTAAGTGGGTTTAAGATCACGGGTGAGCTGGGTATTGAGTGTGGTGGTGCACATCTTTAATCCTTTCACTATGGAGGCTGGATTTCTATGAGTTCCAGGGTAGCCTGGTGTACAGTTTCAGGACAACCAGGACTAAACATTGAAACCTTGTCTCAAAAAAGAAAATAGATATCTAGCTAGCTAGCTAGATAGATAGATAGATAGATAAAAAAAAAAAATTTCCTGCAGGTGAGTTTGCTGTAACAGCAAAGTTGATCCTAGCAGTACTTGACAGTAGAGATAGGAGCCATGGCTGTAGCCTCGCTTGCCATAGAGGTGGGGCATTGCTCAGGTACAGCTTAGTGTGTTATGTCCACAGTCATGGGCCAGGAAATGAGAGAAAAGTGTGACAGTGATGTTAAAAGGAGGCCGCTTGTTCGTTCCCAGCTGCTCAGCAGCTTAGACCCGAAATAATCACACAGAAACTATAATATTTAAAACACTGCTTGGCCTGTTAGCTCTAGCTTTTTATTGGCTAACTCTTACATATTAATTTAACCCATTTCTAGTAATCTATGCATTGCCACATGGCTGTGGCTTACCGGGTAAAGTTCCATCTGGCGTCTGTCTCTGGTGGGGCTACATGGCTTCTCTCTGACTCCACCCTCTTCAGCATTCAATTTAGTTTACCCCACCTACCTCTATTCCCTGCGCAGGCCCAAGACAGTTTTCTGTATTAACCAATGGTATTCACAGCGTACAGAGGGGAATCCCACATCACAGTGATTTTCTGGAAAGACAGAAAAATCATAGTGACTTGACAATTCTTTGCATAGTGCTTACTTTGTAATTTTTCTGTAGGAAATGGTAGTTTTGGTTTTTTTTACAATTAGGATAATATTTTTTCATGGAGGAGAAATGTTAATGTGCGTTTTTAATTTCACATGAAATATGATGACTTCACATTAACCTGAATGATATGAAGGTCTTTGGACTCACCCTGCCCTACCCAGTGTAGTGTTTACCTCCAGTTTCCTATGACTTGATGGGAAGCCCCTTTCTCTCATCTTCTTTTTTAACTGTTTGTTTTTCTAGATAAAAACTTTGCTGTTATTTTGTCTGTATACACTTACTTTTTTTTTCTTTTTTGTGAAAAAAAAATGTTGCTTAGCATTATTCAAAGACCAGGGCAGCATGTGTCTTGGTGTCAGTCTCAATTCCAGGCTCTGGAGCATGTCTAGTCGTGCTTTGTGGGTCCTGGTCCAGGATGCTGGGAGATGTTTTTAGAGCTCAGGGTCTTAGACTTAGCACGGCCTTTGCTGCATGTGAAGGAGACCCATGTGCTGTGCCTGGGGTGTATCTGTGCACTGAATGTCAGGGCTGAGATTCTTTCTGCCTTTTCTTGTCTAGGTGCCCTATGAGACACTGAATAAACGCTTCCGAGCTGCCCAGAAAAACATTGATCGGGAGACCAGCCACGTCACCATGGTGGTAGCTGAGCTTGAGAAGACCTTGAGTAGTTGCCCAGCTGTGGACTCTGTGGTCAGCTTACTGGATGGTGTGGTGGAGAAGCTGAGTGTCCTCAAGAGGAAGGTTTGTCTTCTGGGAATGGCTGGGAGATCAAGACTTAGGCAAACTGTGGAAAGGATGTTTAGGCCTCATGCTGCTAGATAGAGAACTGAAAGTGTCCTAAGCCCCACCTATGAGGAAGCTAGGGCTTGCAGACACTGATATTTCATCCCAGAACTTCCTGGAACTGTCAAAATGACCCAGCCACTGAGAATGACCTTTAAAGATTTGAGTAGTCCTTCAAAACAGTTTCCCAAAGGGGTTAGAGAACTCGGGCAACAGAAGAGAATCGTCAGTCCCAGTCCCAGGTAGGGGTCAGATGTAAGAAAAGGCCAGGGACTGCACCTGTCTAGGAGCATTGTCTGAGCATGAGAGGGTTATATTAAAAGTCAGACCAAACATGACACATGCTTTTAATCCCCACATTCAGGAGGCAGAGCCAGAAGGATTTTTGTGAGTTTGAACGACAATCCTGGTTTACATAGCAAGCTCCATACTACTAGCTAGGGCTACACAGTTGGACCCTATCTCAAAGTAATGAGTCACTTTATAGTCAATAATAAGACAAGGAAAGTACAATAAATTTCAAATTTTAAGCATCTGACAATATAGCTTAAACCCAAAAAGATACGCATGCATTTTAAGCCCTCCCCCCCCTTTTTTTTTAAGGGAAATTGGGCCTCAAATGTGCTCAGCAAGTATGTGAAGTAGTGGGTAGTATGCCATATCCCTCTTAATAATTACTGTCTCACACAAATTCACCCCAAACAGATGTAGAGCCTGATTTCTTCTATTTCTACCATATAGTCCAATAACATCTTAGTTTTACCTTTCCTTGCTTGTCTTCTTGCAAGTATTCAGAAGAGGTTGTAAATATGTATGTTTTCATTGCTGCTGGTAGGCCAATCATCTCAAGTGTGTTTGCTGTGACTTAGGCAGTAGAGTCCATCCAAGCTGAGGATGAGAGTGCCAAGCTCTGCAAACGTAGGATTGAGCACCTCAAGGAGCACAGCAGTGACCAGCCAGCAGCAGCCAGCATGTGGAAACGGAAGCGCATGGACCGCATGATGGTGGAGCATCTCCTGCGCTGTGGCTACTACAACACAGCTGTGAAATTGGCTCGCCAGAGTGGCATCGAGGTGGGCTCTTTGAACTTTTGATCCCCTGCTTAGGAGTGAATATCATCGCATTCCCTTCTGTTTCTACCTCTTATGGTGCCCCAACAGTCACTGAAGATCACAGGATAAAATTAACTTGCTTTTAGCCAACTTGAACTCGTTGGCCTTGTGGTGCCTAAGGAGGCATGAAGGTTGGTGTTCTTGACAGGAGCTCCCTGGAGTCAGTGACATGCCCATTTAGCCAGGGGAAGGTATTGCTGCTTTCTTACCCCTGACCAGTGACCACTGTTTATAGCCACTGCCACTAGACATTGAATACCCAGCCTGTGGATGGCCACCAGAGTGTGTCACTGAACCCATGGGTGGTCACATGTTTTTTCTTGTTATTTTTTTTGTAAACCATTATTATTTTAAATTTTTTATTAAATTTATCATACATGTTATGACACGTGTAGAAGTTAGAGGACAACTTTTGGAAGTCAGTTTTCTCTCTGCCATGTGAGTCCTTGGATTGAACTTGGGTTGTCAGGCTTGGTGGCAAGCATCTTGTTCCAACTGTGCTATTTCACATCATCCAGACCATTAGTTTTAATTGCTTTGGTATTAGCTCTAGTCTGCTTCTTGCGATAGTTTATCTTGAAATAGGAATAGTAGGAGTCTTATTACGATTTCTTTTACTTTAAAGGCTGTGTTGTGTCTGCACCATGTTCAACAGCAAGTTCCACATGCTCTGCTCAGCCATGTCTCTGGAAGGAGCTTCCCATAATTTCCACTTTCTCCCGTCAATGGTCATTTCCTGTATATGTAGTGTCCAGTGCTTGGGATATGATGCTAACTGGGACCGTTGTCATGGGATTTGTCAGAAGAAACATCTGGTCCCTGTAGATTCTGGCCAGAGCATACATACTACACATGACTCAGCTAGGAATCAGCAGTTCTGTGCTCTTACTCTACTTGTTATCAATATGTTTTGTTGGAATATAGCCCAGAAATTGTGTCTTCAGGCTGATGAGACGGTTCAGCAAGTAAAGGCACACTTGTCAAAAGTAATTTTGATCCTGTGAACTACATAGTGGGAAGAAAGAACTAGCTCCTGCAAGTCATTTTCCATCCTCCATATATCTGCCCACTGGTATACAAATCAGTGTGATTTTTAAAATTTCCATTTTCTTCAGGTAGCTTCCCTGCTTTTCTCATAATGTGTGTACATCTCATTGTCCCAGCCACTCAATTCTTGCTAATCTTGTTGGACACTTTTTTTTTTAATATTTACTTATTTATTATGTATACAATGTTCTGTCTGTGTGTATGCCTGCAGGCCAGAAGAGGGCACCAGACCCCTTTACAGATGGTTGTGAGCCACCATGTGGTTGCTGGGAATTGAACTCAGGACCTTTGGAAGAGCAGGCAATGCTCTTAACCTCTGAGCCATCTCTCCAGCCCCCTCTTGTTGGACACTTTAATGAAGAGCGACCCTGACCTTGTACGAACCCTCCAGACTCAGCAGATTTTCTGTCTTTGGCCCTTTTTTAAAGAGCATAGGGACTGGGGAGAGTATTATATCACATACACACACACACACACACACACACACACTGTGGAGGCATTGTGCCCTATGCTGAGGACTTGAAGAAGGTTGTACACCGGTTTGTGGTTTGTTTGGGGTATAACTTTTGTTGCTGTACCAAAATGCCTGACAAAAGTAACTTAAGAAAGGTTTAATTTGAGAGTTACAGGAGATAGTCCATCATGCCAGAGAAGGCATGGCAACAGAAGCAGGAGGCAGCTGTTTGTGTGTGTACATAGTTAGGAAGTAGAGATGATTACCGTTACTCAGTTTGCATTCTCTGTTTTCAGACTTGATACTTGTTGGTCCCTGGAATAGTACAACCCACATTTACCATGAATCTTCCTGCCTTTAAAATTTACCTAAGCTAGGTGGTCCCTTACAGATATGCTGAGATTAATTTCCATGGTGATTCTAAATCTCATCAAATTGACAAGGTTAACCACAGAGTGCCTGTACCCTGTACTATCTATAACAGTCTGGTTATGATCCTTGTTGATCTTTCTTTATTACAACAGGATGGGTCTAACCAGTAGGCATCTGCCACATGTAAGCTTCCTAGTCATCACAGACCATTTCTGCTCCTGGAATCTATTCCCTGGGTACTCTCTATGAGCAGTGCCCCAGACAGGTCGAACCGGAGGCATGGGTGCAGTAGGGCCAAGCCAAAACTCTGGTTGGGAGGCTGGGGTGAAGAGGGTAGAAATCAGTTGCCCCTGCTTGTAGGCCACAGGCATGTTGTGACCTGAGCTGCCCCTTCCTCTAAGGACCTTGTGAATATCGAGATGTTCCTGACAGCCAAAGAAGTAGAAGAATCCTTGGAGAGGCGTGAGACAGCCACCTGCCTTGCCTGGTGCCATGATAACAAGTCCCGACTCCGGAAGATGAAGGTATGTGGGCTTTCCCAGTTGGACTTCTGGTGAGGATGGGTCTCTATTGAAAGAGAGGCCAAAGTTGAGTAGCTGTGCCTCCTCTCCAGGACCATCATGCCCTCACCTGCTTACAACCTTTTGGTTTGGTGATGATTTGTAAGATCGAGTTGTTGGATGTAAGGTGGGGTTCAAGGTGTTTGGGTGTTGGTGCTTTACCTTTAGGTAAAAACCCTGCCTCTTGTGTTGGTTTGGTTCATGCCCACTGCACTTATGAGTTGAGACAGCTGTGGGTTCCCCACTTAGTCAGATAGGGGCTACACAACTCTGGGGTGTGATGTTCTACTGAATGTACACTTTGTACTTTTAAAACATTCTTTCAAAGTGAAACACAGACCACAGACCTTAAACCTGCTCACTGAAAATTATCGTCTTAGGGCTTTGTAGCAGAAATGTGTTAGTTTTCATTAGTAGCCCCTGCTTCCACCAGAGGAGCTGTATTGTAGACTGCTGCTTTAATCCATTGGGTTGAGTTTGTTGGGGTCATGTAGTAACCAGCCAGGAGTGACACTCTGCCACTCAGGACTGCCAAAGTGAGCATGAGATGAAGATGGAACAAAAGAGCAGAACCACCGGTGAGGATCTTGGTACAGAAACCCCCAAAGGAAAGCCAGAATGGTTCGTTGCATAATAGTCTGACCTACTCAGTTTCCACCTTCACTCCCTCCCACAGAAAACACTGGGCTTTTATCTTTCATGAAGTGATCTCACAAGCTTTGACCTCTCTAGGCAGTGTGTCTACAAACTTGTTGAATTTACTATGTGGACCAGGGGTGGACACTCTGGGTAGGCAGAGCCTGAGAAATTGAGGTGCTGATTGAGTGCTGAACTGGTAAGCATTACCTTAGTGCCTAAGCAGTGAGATAGAAGGGAATGTTAGGGTTGTCCATAAACACACTGTGAAGGTGCCTAGTGATAGGGTTGCCCATCACATCACATTATACTATCTGTATAATTCGAATGAGCACATGAACACATGCTCTCTCCTCCTATCGGAGAAATAGTGGAGGAGCCACACTGCACTGAAGTCCCACAAATCAGACACACTGATCTGGATGGGAAAAGAAACATCTCAGATGCAGTTTCACTAAATTAGAAATATAACAGGGCACCAAGATAAGATCTGTAAATTAGCTTTGGTCTCTAGACTAGACAGGACACTGAAAGAACAACCTGGAAGCCTTTTGTCTAGAAGTCACACAGAATGGTAAATTCAGAGTCTCCAGCTGCTGTAGAGTGAACAGGGTGGCCCGTCATTTCACTATATGACTTGGTAGATACATGTTTTAGATTTAGGTCTGGAGGCTTAATTTGCATGACAAACTGGCACTTTGTATATTGGTAAGGTATTTGAAAGTTAATTGTTAGGGAATATTGCTCCTAAATAATAAAGGCAGATTTAAGGTATATGCTTTATGAAACAAAACTTTCCACTGAGCTGTGGTGGTGGTGCACACCTTTGATCCTAGCACTCAGGAGGCAGAGGCCCGTAGATCTCTGAATTTGAATTTAAGGCCAGCCTAGTCTACAAAGTGAGTCTGCAAAGCTGTCTACAGGACAGCCAGAACTGTTACATGGAGAAACGCTGTCAGGGTTGGGAGGAGGGGTACTGCTTTTCCTTTAATACCTATACAGTGGTCTCATCCTACTGTTAAACATCCTCCTGGTGCCCACCAACTATAGGAGGAACAGTGTTACTCTGCAACTTAATGGGGCTCTAATGTGCAGGTTCACCTTTCAGTCCTGCTTTGTTTCCTGGTTTTAAAGGGAGCAGAGCACGCACATGTATCTCTTCGTCAGTGGGGCCAGGCTGCTCCTAGGGAGCCTTGAGTACCCTGTCTTTTCCTGATAAGCCTGCCACCCACCACTCAGTCAGGACAGCACCTGCTCTGGCTTGAAATGTACTGTTTCCAGCCTGCTTGACCCTCAGCCTGGGCACGGGAGGGCCCCAGTGCAGGGATTAGAGGAGTGGATATCTCTGTCATCTTCCTGCACAGAATTGTCAGGCTGTGGTTACACTGTGTTGGTGGAATAGAGTCAAAGCAGCTGGAGATGGAGTATGCTTTGCTGATGTTACATTGAAATGGGCCATGGGGATTGGGTACATAGAGGAGGCTAGGTGGGAAAGGATGTGGCACTGGAGAATTAAGTCTTAGATGTTCAGGAATGATTTATTTGCCATGTGAAGTCTGTGCTGTTGTAATACGGTTCTTTGAAATCGGTGACCTATGATGAATAGTCTTAGACTAGTTTTTCATATCCTCATTACTGCTTTCTGTTAGGAAGTGTTTTATGTGTCCTGAAGCTATGCTGAAGGTTTTGAGTATCTTTTAGGAGGACATTGCCTCAGGCTAACCTCAAATTTACTGAGGCCTCAGCCTCCTAGGTGCTGGTTTTACAGGTGGCTCTGTACATGCTGGGCAAGTGTTCCACTGTCCGGTGCTCGTTGCCTGGGGATCTTTAGATTATTACTTGCAAAGAAAGGTGCTTTCTGTGTAAGGTGATTAATATTCCTACTGGCTAGCCTCCAGTCACAGGAACTTCTGCCTGCATTGGATTGTAGTGCTGGTTTTAGAGTCAGCTTTGAGCTTCTATGTAGATGGCATCTACCAGCATACCCTGTACTGTACCCAAGAGCCGTTGTGGTGCTGCTCTCAGATCTTCCTTACAACTGCAAATCTTAAAGCTTCTGCATTTATGGATGCACCCATTCTCTGGTCTTCTGATCCACCAGCCTGGACCTTTGAGTCTTGACAGGAACATTAGCTTCCTTGGACTTATTGCTCCAGGTATTTTTTTCCTTCTCTCCTAGGGCCTTTGTACTATCCCCGTTTCTGCCTGGAACCCTCCTGGTCATCTTTTCAGCCTTCCATCTTTTGTTGTTGTCTTAGTGTTCCGTGTCAGCACCTTTGAGGTTCCACCTTCTTGCTACCTCATACCCACTTGGCACTGTTCCCTTCTACCAGATATCAGTCTTAGATAAAACAACTTGTGGACATTTTTACAGAGCAACCACCAGGTTGGGCAGCATGGCTTACAGTACAGACAAGAAGTGTGCTGAGTTGAAGCCTGGTGGAGGTGGTAGAGAGGAAACTTTAAGACAAGGTCTCTTTACATAGCTCTGGCTGTCCTGAACTACTCACTATGTAAACCAGGTGGTCTTTAATTCACAGGGATCTGCCTGTCTCTGCCTCCTGAGTGCTGGGATTAAAAGTGTGCGCATGCCCAGCTAGAGGAAGAATGGAGGAAGAATTGCTTTATGGTATTCATAGACAATAGGATCTTGACTGTAGGGGACCTGGAAAACTCTCTAGGGAGTTGGCAGGATTTCCTCATACAGTCACTTAACTTTACCCCGTGTACTCTGGGAGCTAAAACAATCCGTCTGCTGCCCATACAGATGCCACATGACTGCCTTCGGGTATTGAACTCACCATCTGACTAATGCATTAGTCCTGCTGGAAGAGGACTGTTGTCCATTAGAATAGAGACTCTGGCCATAGCATTGCTTCTCAGTGCCCATGGGAGGCCCTGAGTTTTGATGATAGAATCTGTGGGACCTGTAGATCCTGGTGCCCGGGCGCCTAGGCCATCTCACTGCTGACAGGTGACACCTAACCCTGTCTGTCTTTGCCCTCAGAGCTGCCTGGAGTTCAGCCTCAGGATTCAGGAGTTCATTGAACTTGTTCGGCAGAACAAACGCCTGGATGCTGTGAGGTAAGAGGCCATACACAAGGTTCTATTCATTAGGACAGGACACTCGGTTGCTGTTGCTCTTTCCCTGTCCTCTTAGTCAGAGTGCTGGAGAAGGAAACACATGTTGGGGCACTTCTCATCTGATGGCTTCAGTCCTACATGCCAACTACATTTTTGTGTTCTAAGCCAGGGATTGAAGTCCCCTGCTCCACAGACAATTTCATGTAGCAGTTCAGACCCTCAGAGTTGTCAAGTAAGCTAGATTGGCGTCCCAACCACCTATGTAAACCTGTGATCAAGGCTCTGGGGCCTATCTTCTCCACCTGGGACATAATCATGAACTTTAACAGGTTTGCCTCAAGGGGCTGTTCCTTGGTCAGTTCACACTTCCTTGGTCTGGTGTTTTCTTCGTGGCCATCTTAAAGCATGCTTGCATCAGGAAGTATACCTTAGGGCTTTCTACAGACATAGCTGAGCTTCCGGGGTCTATCTCTGCCCTAAGAGGACGTGTGCTTCTACTTGGGAGGTCCCTAGTGGCTCTCTAGCAGTCCAGCATAAGACTCGCCCTTTTTTGCCTGGAGTGTTACGAAGAGTACCATGTGCCAGTTTTTACTCCTTTCCTTGAACCACTTGCTTTCAGTAAGCTTTGTAAAGCCTTCCTGGTGCCTACCAGGCGTCTGGTCAGTGCCTGTAGCTGGGGTTATCCAATTCTAGCTTTGCCAAGGCTCCTGCCCAGTTAGTCCTGGAGTGTGAGCAGGGAGGAACACTGAAACAGTGAAAACATGGCCTGCTGCTCCCTAGACATGTTCTGAGCTGGTGGCATCTCCCAGCATAGGCACTGAAGGAATATATCTTCCAGAAGGTGTCTGTCTGTGATGCAACGCTGAGACTCAGCAGTGACATGTCCCACCAGAGAAGCCTGGGTTGGGAGCAGAGTCCTGTTGGTCCAGCCCAGACTTAGCTTTTAGTGAGCCCAGGACTGCTATTCCTTGGGAGCGTGGGAAGGTGAAGGTAGGTATGATAGAGCTGTGGACCTTACTAGCTGCTTTCACTTCACCTTAACTCATACGTTGTAAAGGGAAAACATGAGATGCCTACATGTGTATATGCTCTCCATTGATTGGCAGGGATTAGAAAAATAAGATAAAAAGAACACAGAATATAGCATCAGGAGGGAGTTCCGGTGAATGCTGAAAAATCACCTGCATTTAGTTCCCATTTCTTAAATACCCCAACTCCAAAAGGAAGGAGTAAGATAGAAAAAACAAAACAAAAAAAAACCCTGCATTAACATGAGACAAGGAATGAACAGATCAGTTGAAGGACTGCGAGCTGCATTCTTAGTTAAACGTTCTGTTGGCCAAAACAGGACAAGTTAACGTTCACACCCAAGACCACAACATTCCGTAGGTAAACCACTCCCTGTGTGGAATCCATTGTTATTTCTCGAAGGGAGTAGGAATCTAGTTGGATCCTTAGACTTTTGTTTGAAGTAGAAACAGATCTACTTTTTTAAAACCTGAAATACTAGGTCTGGCTATTAGCCACACCTGTTTTCTGAACTGTTAACAATAACCAACTCTCTGACCTTTAGTCAAAGCAGAATGGACCTGTCAGTTGGTTCCCCTTCTTTCTAACCCGTGAGCTGTAGACAAGTGCTCTACCATTAAGTTAATTTCTCCTCTTCTCATTTCTTTTATAAGAGCCCTGGTCATTCCAGGAGTGGTGGTATATGCTTCCAATCCTAGTACTTAGAAGGCAGAGGCAAGTGGATCCTTGTGAATTTGGGGACAGCCTGGTCTACATAACAAGTTCTAGGCTAGCTAGGGCTACATATAGTAAGACCCTATCTCAAAAAAAAAAAAAAAAAAAAACACATTTTGCTGCCTAGTCCTCAACTTCCTGAGCAACCCGGAGTTTTGGGAGGGGCACTGTGCCTGCTGCCTGAGACTTGAGGCTTGACCTGTGTCAACTACAATGTTACAGGGATTGTCACTCTCCTCAGACTGGGGCTGGCTGGTTGGTTCAGGTGTGTCAGTCTCTGGGTATCTCACATTTATGTTTGCAAAGAAAAATTTGGTATTGCTGTACGCCAGTTGCCAGTTTTACCACTGTGATGTATTCTTGAGGCAAACAACTTCAAAGGTGAAAAGGTTCATTTTCACTCTGTCTTCTGTCACTTGGTCTCACTGTGTGGCACCTGTATGATGGCAGAAGTATATAGTGAAGACAGCCGCTTAATTCACAGCAACCAGGAAACACAGTGGCAAGGGGCCAGTGTGCACTATCCCTTGAAGAACACACCCAAGTGACCTAACTTCCTCCAGTGGGCTCCACCTTCTAAACTTTGGTATCTCAAATCATGCCATAGCTGACAGCCAAGCTTTCAACCTATAGCTCTTGGGGGACAATAAAAAGCCAAACTCTGTTTTGTTTTTCTTTTACTGTTGGAGATACTCATTAAAGCAAAATTGGTTCTTTTCCCCTGGGATTAGGATGTCAGAGTCCTACACCTGGTATTGGTCTCGACTCACTGCTTCTGTTGAGTGGGAAGCTATGTGAGTAGTTGGTTGTATCCTTAACCTAGGCATACCTCCCACTTCTCTGGCTTTGTGGCCATCTTGCTACTTCCTGGTGACTGCTTGGTGACATTGTCTGCTAATTTTATCCTCTATCTAACCATACATACCCATTCTTACCCCAAGGCTGCCTCAGGTTCCCAGGACTTTCTATCTCTTTTTTCCTGACTTAGCACAGGGCTGACCTACATGGTGACTTGATTCTAGGGGTTCTGCTGTGTCACTGGCCACTGGCTAAAGGGACTGGTTCTGCAGGAGGGACTCAGGGTATAGAGGCTATGACAGTGAGTGAGGCCTTGTGGGAAGATATGAAGCTTTACATCTTAAGGGCTAGTGGCCAGCGGAGGAAAGTTCCATATTCCTCCTGGCTGCCCAGCCCTTTCAGGTATATTTTGGCCCAGTCCTGAGACAGCCATGTGTATCACATGTGAAAGCCCACAGTGTGTGTTTGCTTGTACATGATGGGCTAGACAAGCCTTGGAGTCCATCTGTGGGCCCCAGTTGCTCCAAACAACTTAGAATTAAAGATATTGGACTCAAGTCCCTGGGCCTGAGGTAAGCACTCAGGGCAAATGGAACTACTTGAAGGCTCAGGCAATAATTCTAGCACTAATTGAACCCATTTTCTGATATCTTGACCCCTCAGGCCCTGCCCAGCACATCTTCTGGGATGGGATTCCTTTATGCCAGATTATGAAGGACCTGCTAGTCTAGATCCTTTCAGTTGGAGTTCTGGGGCTCAGAGAGTTGGCTTAGCAGGTAAAGGAAGGCACTTGCCTCTCAGCCTGGCAACCTTAGTATAACCTCTGAGATCCACATGGTAGAAGGAAATACCTAACTCTCACAAGTCGTCTTTTAACCTCTGAGTTGATTGTCTAAGTGATTAATGATTGAAAATCTGGGAATACAAACTTAAATGTGCCGAAATGTTGTTTTTCAGACATGCAAGAAAGCACTTCAGTCAGGCTGAAGGGAGCCAGCTGGATGAGGTTCGCCAGGTCATGGGCATGTTGGCCTTCCCTCCAGATACACACATCTCCCCATATAAGGTAATGTTCATGACCCTGGCATCTAGATTTCTACTGGTCCTTGGAGTCAGTGGTCCACTGGGATGGATTAGAGGATGCTAGCCAGCTCCTGAGGGCCCATCCATTGTCCCTTCTTCACACCTCATAGCCTGTCCTACCCAGCTGTGCTTCTCTTGCTTTATTCCCATCCAGCCGATGCAAAGTTTGGGGCAAAGGTGAGGAGGTTTCAACCTGGCAGCTCTGGGGTCTTCACTCCCTGCCACACCTCCATGGTGCTCTCTTCCCGTAGTCTTTTGCCATATCCACAGCCTGTCTCCTGCTCTGCTCTCCCTCGCCTCCTTGCTGTTTTTGTAAGGCCAGAGTTCTGGGTCTAAAGGGCATTAGAGTCTGGTCATGGTGGTGTTCTTGCCCTTCCTGGGCTGTGCCTGGTCTTTTCCCTTGGTGCAGGCCTCTTGTTTTCCACCCCCTGTTCTCTAGCCTGTGGTGAGGGAGGTCTGGGAGAGGATCATGTTCCATTGCTCAGACAGCTTTGTACAAACTTCAGCCCACGTCAGGGTATCTGTGCCTAGCCCTGACTGAGCAGCCTGTTTACCTCTTTTGAGTATAGCCTCACCAAGCCAAGACCTCTGAAGGCATTAGGTACAGGCTTGGCTCATAGAGTTCTATACTTTGAGACTGGCTTTTGTCAGAGGCTTTTGTGTCTGCCCTGCAGCCTCACCCACAGTGCCAGCATGCCTGAGTAGACCCAGTTGGTGCCGTTTTGAAGCTACTGGATTTGCTCTGAGCCCTAGTAAACCCACCCAGCTTTGAGGAATGGAGCATCATGTACTGAAATGCCATTAGACCAGAGTGTCAGGAATGTCTAAACTCATTTTTTAAACTGATGTTGTAAATTTCTTTTCACTGCATTGGAGGTTTGGTTTGGGCCTGAGGCATCTGAGTTAGAAGATGAACCATCTCTATCTGATGCAAGACCTCATAGTACAGGGAGGGGTGGAACATACCTGCTGTCCCACCAATGCGCACAAGGGAGAAAGCCTCCTCATGGGGTAACAAGAATAGCTTATCAAGTCCTGTCAGTGACAGAAATTTAGTGACCTGAAAGAGAAAGACCAAGATCATACTGAAAACCTTTGTCTTGGGGGCAGTCAGGCATTTAAGGGTACAGCAAGCTATAAAAAGAACTGAAAGAATGGCTTTTATAAATTAAGGAGGAAAAAACCAGGGCACTAGTGAGGAAGGCAGGGAGGAAGCTTCCTTCAGAGGAAAGTGGTGATCTGGCCCGATACCTAATCCTTTCTATGAGAGTGTCCCAGACTGGGCATACTCCTCTGTAGACTGCTTTTATAGAACAATTCTGAAAGCCATGTTTCTATAAAAAGGTGGAAGGGAAGTGTGTGGTATCCCTGGTGACAGTGAGGCTTCACATCTTGTGCTCTTGTGCATGTGCATTCCTTATGTGTGTCTAAGACACACGCATTAGCCAGACGTAGTTCTGAGCTTCAGTTTTATTCTGTGATTCTTTTTATAGTTGCAAGACCACAGGATACACACCAGGGAGTATTCTGGAATATTAAGCCAGCAGGGGCCTTGCAATGGCTACTGGAGCATCTGTATTGTCTGGGCCTCCCAGTAACTGCCAAGGGAGGGTCCCAGCATTTCCACGTTGTTTTTCAGGACCTTCTGGACCCAGCCCGGTGGCGGATGCTGATCCAGCAGTTTCGATATGACAACTACCGACTGCACCAGCTAGGAAACAGCTCCGTCTTCACCCTCACCCTGCAGGCTGGGCTCTCGGCAATAAAGACACCGTATCCTTTTTGCTCCACCTTGTCCTTTGGGGTAAAGGTTGAGAGGGCATAGGACCCGCAGCTTGGTCTTTTCTTGGTCTATCTACTCTTTGTGGCTTTTGCATCTCAAATATTGCCATGCACCTGATACTGACTTCCCAAGAGTCCTTAAGTCCTGAGCCCTGGTTGTCTAGCCAGCTTGATTCATAGTGGTCATGGCTCTGGCAAGTTAGCCTCCCTTCTTAGGAAGGACAAGAAAGGCTGATCCCTTCTTGCTTATATCTGACATACTAAACCCTTGTATGGCTCCCTCTTGTGTGGCTGACCTATTCCTTCCTGTGATGGACCATCCCCTATGGTAGATGTAGATTCTTGTCCTTTGTGTGGCTGACCTTCCCACATGTGTTTGACCCTCATCTCTTGTGGGTCTGTCCCTGCCCCCTCAGGTGAGTTGCTTACTTACATGTGGATGACTTGTATCTATTGTATGGCTAAACCCTACCTCTCTGGTTGAACCTGTCCCTTATATGCCTAACCTGATTGCTACATGTAGCCAACCCCATTCTGTGTGTGACTGGCTGTCCCACAAAGTAGTGGCTGTGTGTTGTGTTATGCTCCAAGCTGAGGCTCAAGGCCCATCCTTCTCACCATCTCTGGTGGACACTGGAGAACAAGCATGTGTTTGCCTGACATCTGACAGTCACCAGAATATCCTGTCTCACACTTGGGTGAGGTGCCAGCAAAGGTGCATGGTTCCACTGCTTGGCCATGCTAGTGGCTTGTCTTAAGTCAGGTGTTGGTAACCATTGTTATTGAATAGTATAGCATTTTTTTCACCTTGAGCCTTTGTTTTCTGCGTGGTGTCCCTATGACCATAAGGATGCCCTGTGTGTAGACAGTAGTGGTCACGACATGCCTGCCTTGTTGGTACAGCCTTTCCTTAACCGTGTGTACAGACAGTGCTACAAGGAGGATGGCAGCTCCAAGAGCCCCGACTGCCCTGTGTGCAGCCGCTCTCTGAACAAATTGGCGCAGCCCCTGCCCATGGCTCACTGTGCCAACTCCCGCCTGGTCTGCAAGATCTCTGGTGACGTGATGAATGAGAACAACCCACCCATGATGCTGCCTAATGGCTATGTCTATGGCTACAATGTGAGGGGCCCGGATGAGGAGGGCTGCGGGCTAGGTTGGGCTGGGCAAGGCAGCTGTGTGGAGGGTAAGGGGGAACCAGGGTTGGAGTAACATTACATTTGAACAACTTCAGGTTTCTTTGACAGGTGTGCATTCAAGTGACTTTGTAACATTAGGTGGCTTGAAGCTGAAGAGATAGCTCAGTAGTTAAGAGCATGTGTTATTCTCGTAGAGAACCCGGGTTTGGTTCCAAACATCTGCATGGTAACTCACAGCTGTCCATAACAAGTTCCACAGGATCTGACACCCTTTGCTGACTTTCAGAAGCATCAGGCACACATGTATACATACATGCAGGCAAAATACTTATAAAAGTTAAAAACTATAAAATTAGCTGATTAATCTATGGTAGCTTATTTGGGGGAATGGGCCCTAATTCAGATCTTTTTTGTGCTGGATTTTCTCATTTTAATGCCTAACTCTGGTCTTGTTTTTTCAGTCTCTGCTTTCTATCCGTCAAGATGATAAAGTTGTTTGCCCAAGAACCAAAGAAGTCTTCCACTTCTCCCAAGCTGAGAAAGTATACATCATGTAGGCCTTGCGTTGCCACGTGCACGCTTTTGGCCAGAGGCTGTGGTGGGTGGGAGCCATACCCTCCTACCCTGACCCATAACCCCGACCCCAGCCTGCCTCGGCATTTGTTTCTTGCGACCAAAGATCAGTGAGCAACGACAAATACTCTTAGGAAAAGAGGAAGTGAGATTTAATAAGTCTGTGCTTGAGAACAGCGTTTGATTGGTAGGATTCTGTAACATAAGTCGACTGATGCCTCTGCAAGTTCTTGCACCTCTCAGAGGAAACATTCTCTACAGTGTGACCTGAACACCAAGGAAATCCAGAGCATCTCAGAAGTAGGAATTGGTTCATCGGTTATTTCCCTGTGTTTCTCCATTTCCTTCCTTCCTTTTGCTAGTGATGGGACTCAGGGGAGCTTGAGGAACAGGCTGGTCCTTTGCCAACTCCTGTTGGCCACAGCCTGGGCAAGATGTTGGCCACACCAGGTTGGCTGCAGTGACTTGTGACATGGTGCCAAGGCCTTTTCTGACTTCACTGTCTAGCTGCTGCCAAAGCACCATGCACCGTACACGCCTGGGCTGCTACTTGAGGAGGCTCCGCCTACATGGCCAGGGTGTCTGGGGCTGTGTCTGTGTACAGGTTCAGTATCTCACCTCCAGCACCGCCTTATCTCCTGCTTTGAGAATGTATTCACGGGAAAGCCACTGGACCGAGTTTCTGCAGAGGCCTTGCCAGGTGGTTCCGTAGTCCTAGAGTGTAAATGCTTTTCATTACAGAAACTGATAGTTGAGCTAAAGTAAGTACTGACGGGTTTTCAAAACAGATGAACCATTGTAATTCACACAAAACCATATTGTAGAGGTTTGTATCTAGCGCTTATTTTTGCATGTTGATGTTGATTAGCTAATTAACTGTAAATGTAAAGCGTGTTAATAAAATAGCTTTCTATTTCTCATTTTTTGTGTGAGGTATTTCTAAGACCTCTGGTCTCTTCCGCTCACCCTGCCAACCAGTAGGCTATACAGTACCTATATGGGACCTGGGTTTGTCCTATCACTAGAGTAAAGGGACTCAGCACACTGCTGGTCTACTATATACAACTTAGCCTGCTAACCTCCAAGGGGCTCTTCTGAAGAATGAGGGCATAAATATTAAGAGGCCTAAGGTAACAGCTTTCTCCTGCCGGCCTAGCCAGCGCCCACCTGGAGCTGGAGCATTGCAGGTTTTCTGAAGAACCACAGTGGATCTTGATAGCAATTCTTGTTGTCTGTTCTGGGATCTTAGGAGCCACTGTTGGGGCAAGGGTTCAAGCTGTAGACAACAGCAAGCAGGGGTCCTGAGTGTTCTCTTTGCTTCCCTATATTCAAGACATTGTATAAACTTTTTCACTTCCCTCCATTCTGACTCTCCCTGCATGGCAGCTACATTGACCACATCACTCAGTTCTGCCAGCAGAGCCAAACACATGTACCTCAGTTCAAACGGTGGTAGGAGTAGGCTTTGCCTATGGTACCTACTGCTTTCCAGTGCTCTCGGGAGCTACTCTGTTTGGGGGTCTCTCTGACCTAGCACCAGTTGACACCTCTAAACTGGAGCCGCAGCCTGTCTGGGCCTTCCACTTCTACCTATGGCACCAGTGACAGGTGGTAACAGAATGATGTCAGAACTTTTTTTCTGTCCTTTCCTGCAAGGTAGCTGTCCTTTGGGTCAGTATGGCCATTGTCATCCCTGCACATGGCCTTCCTGCAATTAAACATGTTAACATTCTCTTGGGGAAAGGGGGAAGGTTCCAGAGGCTTTTCCCCTCTCAAAGATTATACAGGGTAAAACAGATATGGGAGTAAGGGTGTTATTGCTGCTTATAAGTTGCATGGGGAATTTCTTGGTCCATGTTCTGGAAGTAATCCAAATAAACACATTGGTTCACCAAGCTGGACTTAATGGCATTCAGTCTCTGGTCTGCTGGTGCCTTGGCTTTCTTGGTGTGGTATAAGTTCACATGTCCTGCTGTAGTGGCAGCTGTAGGACTCCTGCCTTGGGTGATAAGACATACAGCTCAAACTGAGCTATCTGCCTTGAGGGAGGGATGACACATGGGAAGGACATGCATGATAGCCTCTGATTAGGGCGGGGATAGTAGGACAAAATAAAGGTGGTGACTTCCAAGGTTTGTGTCTTGGTTGCTTTTACTGCTATAAGACATGGAGGCAGCCTATAGAAAAAAGTGTTTAATTTGAGGACTCGGCTCCAGAGCATTAGAGTCCATGACCATCATGGTGGAAAGCATGGCAGCAGGCAGCTGTGCAGGACAACCACGAGGCAGAGTGATAAGAACTAAACCCACCCCCAGTGACACCTCTTCCAAAAAGGCCACTCCTGATCCATCCTGAACAGTTCCAAGTGGAGACCAAGCATTCAAATGAGGGCCATTCTCATTTAAACCGCCGCAGTTTTATATGTGTATGGGTGTGTGTGCACAGGCCTGGAAACTAGAGAATAACTTTGTGTATCGCTCCTCCAGTGCATTCCCACTGCTGTGGAAGTAGGAGCTCTCACAAAATAGAAATCTCCGCTGCACCCTTAACGTGATGGTCAATGTTGCCTGCAGGTGACCTCCTTGTATGGTGACCCGAGGCCCCACATTGAATTACATGTTGCTTGGACCCTACTAATAAGCAAAACTGGGGCCTTAGTGGATACTGGGACCAAGTGCACTTTAGTTTATGGCAACACCTAAAAGCAGCAGGAACAAACATCAGCAGCAGATGGGCACAGAGGTAAAGCAACACTCCAAAAAGACTAAGCTTACCCACTCTTGTATATCCCTCCCCTCTAAGAAAACAACATGGGACTGGAGAGTTGGCTCAGCAGTTAAGAGCACTGACTGCTTTTCCAGAGGATCTGGGTTCAATTCCCAGCAACCACATGCCAGCTCACAACTGTCTGTAACTCCAGTTCCAGGGCATCCAAAACCCTCAGGCCAATGTACATAAAATAAAATTAAATAAAAAGAAAATCTGGCGATGGGGGCTGAAGAGATGACTCAGTGCTTAAGAGCACTTGTTACACCAGCACTTGGGGGCAGAGGCAGGTGGATCACTGTGAGTTTCAAGGCCAGCCTGGCCTACAAGGGCTAGTTCCAGGAAAGCTAGAGCTGTTATACAGAGAAACCCTATTTTGAAAAAAAAGCAAACAAAGCACTTGTTGCTCTTGCAGAGCATCCAGGTTTGGTTCCCATCACCCACATGGTATCTTACAACCGTCTGTGCCTCCAGTTCCAGAGAATCCAATGCCTTCTAACGTAGGGCATCAGGTCACACATGGCGCACATACATGCATGTAACAAAATATTAAAAAATTAAAAACAAAACAGGAAGGGTAATACAGCTGGAGTGCACCTTGCACACAACCATTGGAGAATTAAGTATTTGAGTAAATTGGAGCCTATAAATAGATGATAGCTTACTGTGTCATCTCCAGACAAATTATGTGTATAGCGTTTGCTTGTTTGGTTATGCAGGTGTATGTGTACCACATGCATACAGTGCCCACAGGAGCCAGGAAAGGGGATCAGATCCCTTGAAGCTGGAGTTACACCTGTGAGCCACGATTCCCATGTAGGTGTTAGGTTAGAACTGAACCCAGGTTTTCTGCAAGAGAAGCAAGTGCCCTTAATTGCTGAGCCACCTCTCCAGCCTCCTCCCTCCCCCATGCCCTTTGAACATGGAAGTGTGGCTGAGGAGGCTAGGAGGATCATGGAGGGATAGATTTCAGAACGGTGCCTCCAGTCCATGCTGCTGTACTCAATAATTTGACAGAAAAACTGATGCAAGTGGTGGTTTTGCTTGCTTGTTTGTTTTGGGTTGGTTTTATTTTTTCCCCGAGATGGGGTTTCTTGATGTAGTTTTGGAACCTGCCCTGGAACTTACTCTGTAGACCAGGTTGGCCTCCAATTTACAGAGATCCATCTGCCTCTGCCTCAGCCTCCTAAGTGCTGGGATTAAAGGTGTGTGCCACCACTGGCCGACGATGTTCTGTTTTTCTGTTTTTTGTTTTAGACCTTGCTGGCTTGTTTACTTTCCTCATAGTTGCTGAGTCCCAAGAGCAATTCTCCCTTATTTTGAGTGGAAGGCAGTGAAGCTTCAGAGCTCCTGCCAAACCTTTGTATAAAGGTCCCATTATTTAATGCTAGCCTCTGAGTGTCTTATGAGTGGCAGAACATCTAGGGGAACAGCAAAAACAACATTTAAACACTCTGAGTGAAGGTTATCTATGAAGAGGAAAAAAGAGCAAATACGTTGTTGAATGAAAATCTCAGTGCTGGGGTAAGCAACCTCTCTGTGTGTTGTTGGCCTGAGGACCAAAAAAGCCCCTCGTCCAGACTCTTGCCGTTGTTGCTGTTGGACAGAGTCTCCCTAAATAGCTCTGGCTGTTGTGGAGCTTACTATACAGACCAATCTGGCCTTGGATTTAAAAAGATCCGCCTGCATTTGCCTGCTGAATGTAAGAATTAACGTCGAGTCCTGGGATTAAAGGCATGTGCCAGCAGGCCTGTCTGACATGTCACTCTCCTGCTAGATTTAAGGCCACTGTTTGCTAACTGTTTCCTATTTGTCTCCTCTGTTCTTTGTTCTGTCTTTTTCACCTGTATTCATTTTACTTTAAATTGACCCCATTTTATCTTTGCGGTGATGTGCCGTTTTGTGTGTAGGATCAAATCTAGGGCCCCAGATATGCTCTGTCAGTAAGCCACACTCCCAGCCTTGTGCACTAATTCACTGTTACTTCAAGGTTTATTTGATGGCAGTGGCATATTCTGAGAAATGGATATTAGGCAGTTACATTGTTTTGTGATAATAGCATACTTAAACAAAAGTCTGCTATGTCATTAGGTGTTGTATCGGACTGGCATTTGTTTATCAGAATGTACCTCCAAGTAGTATACCAATTTATGTAAGAACACAACTCTTGGACTATATGCCACCATTTTCCCCTCCTTGTCACTTGAGTAACTGTGGTCATTTTTTTCCTGAATATTAAACTTCATAGTCTATTGAACTGTGGCTTATAAAAGGAATTTGAAAAGATTTCATCAGCTTTATCATTTACAGTTAGTTCTTCAATTACTTGACATCTAGAATCATTTCCTTCTCTGAAGGGACTCCTGCTGGCATGCTGGCATGCAACAGCTTGCTCCTGTTTGGAGGAAGCTCAGCTTTGGAAGGATGCTTTGCTGCACATGTGAACACATCTGGCTCGACTTTTCTTTTACTGCCCTAAAAGACATTCTGGTCGCCTAGATGGCTCAGCTGGTGAAGGCACTTCACCAGACTAGCCAACTTGAGTTTGAGTGGTGAGAGAAGGAGCTCCCACAGGTTGTCCTGATTCCACAAGAGGACTCACCTTCTAACCTCCCCAATAAATAAATAATAAAAATAAATAAATGTAATAAAAACATCTTAAAGATAGTTCATCCTTTTTCATGAGGGGAGGGGGGCGGCAAACCTGTGACATACCTTTGTGTAAGGTGAGCGTGTGAAGTAGGGAAGCAGCAGGCCGCAATCATCACCCCACAAGTATACAGGGACTGGACCTAGCAGCGGCCACGAGGTGGTAGGAAGAGCTCAGATGCTGAACACATTCTAAAGTTGGGCTGCCAGGTCCTCATATACTGAACACAAGTGAGAAGAAAAGTCCAGTTGACTTGGGTCACTGGCCCAAATTCAGGGTGGGGCAATAGGCACACAGTCCATAAGTATAGTCAAAGAATAAATAAATAAACAAACAAACAAATAAATAAATAATAAAAGATCGCGCTTCAGTACACACAAACTTGCTGATTGCTCTGTGGGTGGAGAACCCGGGCCTCAAAGTAGGGCAGATAGGGAAGACCCGTGAATGCCACTTCTTTGCTGGATGAAGCAGGAGCTAACAGAGAAAGTGCTGACTGCAAAAGGCAGAGCGGCGAGTTGCGAGAAGGATGAAGTGACAGTGGCCGGGATCTGTTCAACGGAGAGCTGGCCAGCAGACTGAAGCAGGGGGAGGTTGGCAAGAGCCAGTGACCTGGACATGGTGAAACTGTACGGAAGGGAGCAAGCAGCTCTAGCCGTGAGCCATAGCCTTTAAAATCATTCTACGCTGAGAAAGAACTGACACTTAAAAATATCCGATCACTGCAACCACTACCCCGAGGCAGCCTTGCACTGTGCCTCCTCCGATGGCCCGGCCTGGGGGTGGACAGCTAGCTGACCCGGTCAGGGAGGCGGGCCGACCCCTCCTCACCGGACTTGCGCCCAGACTCTCTTCTGAGCTTTCTTAGCAGATGCGAGCCTCCTGGTGGCCAAGGAACTGATGCCCCGATCAAAACCTCTTTCTACGCCTGTGTTTCAGACTCCTGCCCGGGTGCCACCTCCCCTTTAAGAACTTGCTGCGCCCTCGCGCCTCCTTTTTCTCGCGCGTAGTTCTAGAACTATCCCGCCCCCTGGAAGCGCGTCTGCGTCACCGCGTTGCTGGGCCCTCGCGCCTGCGCTGTGGGACCACCCGGGCAAATGACGGAGACTGGCGGGGGCCTTGTCTGAGAGGGGCGGGACAAGGGCGGTCGCCTCGCACGTCACGTTGACTTCCGCTCCTGAGCCTCGGGCCTTCGTGAATCTATGCTGCTGCGCTCTGGGGCCTGTGACAGGCATCTCCCTCCACCGGAAAGGGTGGACGAAGGGAGCTGCCGTTTCCGGCGATCTGTGTCACAGCGGCCCCGGAACAGTGGGATTAGATTTCCTGAGGCGGAGGGTCAGGCAGCTACTGCGGCGCACCGAGGCCCGCGGGGACGGATCGGTCGCCCCTGCAGTGGTCCAGAGGCTATCACTAGCAGAGAGAGTGTCCTGTGCGGCCAGCGTGCGAAGGCCAGTTTGAGTATAATTTAGTGACATTTTCCATTTAAGAGCCAGTACCGGCTTTGTTTCGACTCCCACACAGCTGACTGTAGACCGCCGGAGTTAGTGTCATCTTCAGAACCTTAGCTATTACCGTCAAAGGTCTTGTTGGCTTTCGGTGGCAATGAGCTGACTAGCCTCCTTCGCCTGGGGGACGTCCTACAGAGATACCCTAGGGCCCTTGCCATAGTCCCCACTACTTGTTGGGACCCAGTAAACTTTGTTGCTAAAACCAAAACTGTGAAGTACTGGATGTTAATCCAGCATCTCCGGGTCCCTCGTTTCTAGATATGGATCACAAACTTTCACAGTTGATAGAGGAGCTCACAACGTCAGGAGAAACCCAACTGAATGCTCAGAAAATGAAGGAACTGAAGAAAATTTGCAAGTATGTATTTAGGTTAAACGTGGGTCCAGTGAGCGCCCACACTGAACCCTTCTGTCTTCTTGTACATCTCTGCCACCTCCTGCCTTCACCATGGAAAGCAGTTTTCTAACCACTGGGGCATGGAAGCACTTGCCTGTTGGGAGGTAGAGGCAGGAGGGTCATAAGTTCCTGGCCAGGATTGGCTACATAGTGAGACCTTGTGTCAGAAACTGTAAAGAACCACAAAAAGAGTTGCGGGGCTGTAATCTCCAGTGCGCATTAGTCCAGAATGTAGCACGGGTCTAAGCTTGACGCCTCTGATCATTTCTGTATGTTATGAAGCAATCATAGCATGTCAGTAACTCAGGGACAAACTCAGAAGCTTCAAGCATGCTAGGCAAACTGTGTCACTGAGCTACCCCTGCCTCTACTCTCCCTTTCTTTTTCCTTTCTTTTGAGACAGAGTCTTATGTAGCCTAGGTTGACCTCTTACAACGTAGCTAAGGCTGGCTGTGAACTTCTGATCTTCTGCCTCCACTTACCAGGTGTTCGGTTGGGATCTTAGGCATGTGCCGTCAGTGTTCTCCCTGTCCTTAAGGTTGTTGTTCCCATCTGTATTAGATGTAAACACCCTGCCTTGCCTCCGAAGGTAGTCATATTTAGTGAGGAAGCACACTTCCTTCATTGCCTTGGTCACAAAAGGAGAAAATTTAAGTGATTATTTAGAAAGTGCTAGAATATTTACATTTCGACAAAGCTTCTAGTCCAGGCCTGGTTTTGCTGCACACCCCAGGAAAGCTCTTCTGTCTGATTTACACAGGGTGTTGGAGAGAGAAAGACGACTGTGAGCATCTTTCTGTTTCCTGTAGAAGAGGCAGGGGCCATGCACCTGGGACTGTCCTGTTAACAATGAGCTTTACAGGACACCTCTGGAGGGGTTCCAGGTTTTTCTGTCTCAGAACAAAGACTTGAACAGAGACATGTGGATAGTAGCAAGTAAAGCAGGAAAATTTGTTAAGAATGAATACTCTTCCAAGGAGGAAGCTGGCTAGAGATGGGAGAGAGTTTAGCATCTCAAATATCCCTGGAATACAAAGAGCTCTTGTGTTATCTTATTGTGAGCATTCCCTGCTCTGTCTGTTGTGTTTCTACATGCATTCCTTGTCTGTGGTGGTTTGAATGAGAATGGCTCATATATTTGAATGCTTGGTCTCCAGTTAGTGAAATGGTTCTGGAAGGATTAGGAGGTGTGGCCTTGTTGGAGGAGGCGTGTCCCTGGGGTGAGCATTGAGATTTTAAAAGCCCACACCATTCCTAGTTAGCTTTTTTTCTGCTGTTGTTTCATGTTGTCTCAAGATGGGAGCTCTCAGCTATTGCCCCAGCACTATGCCTGCCTGCCCGCCACCATACTTCCCACCATGATGATCATGGACTCACCCTCTGATACTGTAAGCCCCAGTAAGCTCTTTCTTCTGTAAGTCGCCTTGATTGTGGTGTCTTTTCATAACATTAGAAGAGTAACTAAGACAATGCCTCATTAGCATCTTAAATCCCCCGGGGGTGTGTTTCTAGTTTAGTAAGCTTTGTAGAAGGTCTTTGGGGTCTCACTTTCCACCTGATATCTATGGTTTTAGGAATCCTTTGGGAAAGCAAGGAAGCTAAAGAATGGCAATCTGATGGCTGTTAAGATATTGGTCAGTCCTCTGCAAGCCTGGCAGCCTGAGCTTAATCCTTCCTCCCAAGAGGAGGTGGAAGGAGAGAACCCACTCCACAGAGTTGTTGTCCTGCCATCTCTACACATGTGTGGTGGAATGCGCACCCACGCATGCTTCAAGAGTCAAACACACAACAATAATCTTTTAAGTTAAAAAAATGACCATCTAAGCTTCCATAACTACTTCCATATCTCAGGGCATGTAAGAGAAACCACAAAGCTGTTATCTAGTGACTGGGGAGGAGAATTCAGATTCTCCAGCTTAGTCTGAAATTGCTGTATCTTAGATGACAAGAATTAGAAAACAAAGGATTTAAAAATCAATGCCCAAACAAGAGTAATATGATTCCTACAGCCAATGGCCTTGAACTCATTTGCTTTCTGTTGCTGGGATAAACACCATGACCAAAAGTAACTTGGAGAGGAATTGTCTATTTCATCTTACATGTTATAGTCTGTTGGTTGTGGGGGGGGGGGTTTGCACAAAGATGGAGACAGACCACCAAAATCTAATAAACCAGAAGCAAACTTTATTCCAGAAACCAGATTCCAGTCTCTCTTAGCGTCCCGTATTGTTGTCTAAGTTCTCTGGGATTGTGGTTTGATGGCTGGTTTTCTTTGCTTTATGTTTACAAACCACTTATGACTGAGTACATGTGATAATTGTCTTTCTGTGTCTGGGTTACCTCACTCAAAATAATGTTTTCTAGCTCCATCCATTTTCCTGCAAAATTCAAGCTGTCGTTATTTTCTCTGCTGTGTAGTACTCCATTGTGTAAATGTTCCACGTTTGGCATTTATATTTTTAATGAGCTCGTGTCTGAGCATTCTGTGTCTGGTGTAGCATACAGGTAATCTGGATATCCACAGTTACAGTTTAGCTGAAGAAGTAACCTATGGATGTAGGAAGGTTCATGACTTTTTGGTGAGGACCTCAGTGGTATGCTTGTTATTTGACCATGTTTTGGGCAATTGCAAAGGTTGGGACCCAAAACAATAGTTCCTTTGACTTTTGAGCATTCCCATCAACCCTGGTTATGCACGGGTTTATTTAGGAAGGGATCCTGGATTATTGCTTAAGGCTGTGTTCAGTTACTTTTCTATTGCTGTCATAAAAACATTATGATCAGAAGAAGCAACTTGCAAGGGAAAAGGGTTCATTTTGTCTTAAAACTCTTGGGTCACATCCCACACTGAGGGAAATCAGGGCAGGAACTTGAAGTAGAAAGGAGGAAGGAACTGAAGCAGAATTCATTTAGGGGTACTGCTTACTGGCTTGCTCAGCCTGCTTTCGTTACAGTTTAGGACTACCTGCCCAGGAGTGGGTCACCCCCAGTGGGCTAGGCCCTCCTATATCAATATTAATCAAGAAAATGCCCCCACATACTTGCCTTCAGGAAGTCTAATGGAGACGTTGTGGTTTTTTTTTTTTCCAGATAACTCTAGCTTGTGTTAAGTTGACCAAAAAACAGACAAACAAACCCAATAATCAGGATATTCAGAGAACAAACCCCATATTTAACATTTCCCACCACATTAATAATTTCCTGAGGCATCTCAGTAGTTTCTACTGTTAGAGGAGGTATGTCACTGGGACAGGCTTTGAGGCTCCAAAAGTCTCCTGTTATCTCCAAGCTCTCTCTGCCTCCTGCCTGTGGTTTAAGGTGTGAGCCTTCAGCTATTGCTCCACCATTGTGGACTCTAACCCTCTGAAACTCTAAGCCCAAATTAAACCCTTTCTTCTTTAAGTGGCCTTTGTCATGGTGTCTTATCACAGCAATAGAGAAGTCGCTCAGACACAGAGAAACTTCTCTGGTTTTATCGTAGTTAACAGGTTTCTTAACTTTTCTTCCCTACAAGGAGGCTTTCAGTCACCAGCCTACACCTGTGGGTCCCTGCTGGGGTTGTATGATCCCAGTTAGTGGGTTCCTGATGTGGGAGGTGTTCACTCAGAATGCACAGAGGTGAGAGTTTGAGTAAATAACCTACTGGTATACTTCCTCTTTTTCTTCCTAGATCCTCTACTTTTTGTCAGGAGTACAAATAGTGAGGACCAAGTATAGATCCTTCCATCTTCTAACCAAACCTCTCACCCAGCCAGCCTATATTAAAACCAGAAGATGTTACAGTAAAATATTGGTCTCTTTTTCTTTAGGTTCTCAGGATTAATGTATTTCTTTGTCTGCATGTTTGAAATGTATTATTTTTCTATGTGTGCACACATTAGTGCACATGTGCATTCAAACAGGTGCATGCAGGTATGACTGCACTCATGTAGAAGTCAGAGGGTGACTTGGTGGAGTTGGTTCTCTCTGTCCACCTTTATGTCGGTTCTAGGGATCTAACTCAAGATCTCCAGACATACCCAGCAAGCACACCCACTTGTTAAGTAATTTTGACAAAATCAAACAGAGTTTCAGTTCTTGAGGATACTTTGTAGCTGGGCAACCAAGGTAACAGAGGATGTATCTTAGGAGAGACAAGAAGCAGCCTCTGGGAGTAGAAAAATACATGCCTTTGACTTGTATGTAGACTTCTCAAGAGACTCAAAGGATTCAGATGTTCCCCAGTCCATCCATCACACATCACACTCGCTGGAATTCCAGGTGCAGGTGAGGCTCCAGCTTTTCTGTTTCTCATTCTTTTTTTATTTTTTATTTTTTTGTTTTTTTGGTTTTTCAAGACAAGGTTTCTCTGTAGTTTTGGAGCCTGTCCTGGAACTAGCTCTTGTAGACCAGGCTGGACTTGAACTCACAGTTATCCGCCTGCTTCTGCCTCCCCAGTGCTAGGATTAAAGGCATGCGACACCATCGCCCGGCTGTTTCCCATTCTTAACTAGAGTTGGAACCAACTAGTGTTGTCTCTTCAGGGATCATGTGTTACTGGAGACTTCTCTCTGTCTCGTCTGCACCCACTGGACTGGTTTCTCTTCAGCTCACTGGTCCTGGCAACTGGTTATAATTGTTTGACTAGTGGCTTAGGCTATAACTGGCTACCTCTCACTTGTTAATTAACCCGTTTCTAATAGTCTGTATATCACCATGTGACCTTGTCATTATCTTAGGTGTTCTGGCATCATGTTCTATCAGCTTCTCCCTGGCATTTCTCTTGACCCCACTTCTTTCTCTCTCCCTCTCTGCTTGGATTTTCTGCCTAGCTATATTCTATCCTGCCATAGGCCAGAGCAGGTTCTTCATTAGCCAATAGAAGGAATACATATTCACAGTGTACAGAAGGCTATCCCACATCCCACATCAATCATATCCTGCATTACCGTTCCTGAGATTGGAATGCAAGTCCCTGCTACAAGCACAATTCTTCCTACTTTGATGGAAAAAGGCTTCTTCTGAGAGTCTCTAAAAAGTTCCAAAGCACTTGACTGTTCTTTCAGAGGGCCCGGTTCAATTCCTAGCACCCACATAGCAGCTCACAACTGTCTGTAACTGGGGACCATCAGGGTAGCTGTGCTTCAACAAAACTCATTGACATTTATTTTTTTTAATTATTTTATTTTATATGTATGGGTGTTTTGCCTGCATGTAGATTTGTGCACCATGTTCATGCCTACTACCCAGGGAGGCCTGAAGAGTGTGTAGGATCTCCTAGAACTAGAGTTAGAGATGGTCATAAGCCTCCATGTGACTGCTAGAAATCAAATCCAGGGCCTCTGGAAGAACATGTAGGGCTTTTAACCACTGTGCCGTCGCTGCAGCCTCTGACGTTTGATTCTTAATGTAATGTTCATATGTCAAAAAGTATTCTTGGGGCTGGAGAGATGGCTCAGTGGTTAAGAGCATTGCCTGCTCTTCCAAAGGTCCTGAGTTCAATTCCCAGCAACTACATGGTGGCTCACAACCATCTGTAATGGGGTCTGGTGCCCTCTTCTGGCCTGCAGGCATACACACAGACAGAATATTGTATATACAATAAATAAATAAATATTTTTTTTTAAAAAGTATTCTTTTATGTGTTTCAACCACAGTGTATCTTTGCAGTGCCCGACGTCCAGCTGAGGACCTCACACGTGCTAGCCATATGCTTTGCCACTGGGCCACATCAACAATGGCTTTAACTGTTTGAAAATGTACAGAGTTCTTGGTTCATGGGCAGTACAGAAACAGGACAGGAGTGGCCACAGTTGGTGTTTAGACCCCGGTATGTCTTTTCAGCTTTAGAAGGGAAGAATAAACATTGAGTGCTAAGCACAGTCTCTGCCACTTGTAACTGTAGTGTCCCCACACAAAGAGTGATGCTTATTTGTCTTTCGTGAGTGAGCATTTGGTTAGGCTGACTTGTGCCCTTAGGTCTTCCGAGGAGCAGCTGAGCCATGCCTACCACCTGCTGAAGACACAGCTGACCCAGGACCATGCTGAGATCCGCCTCTCAGCCTTCCAGATCGTGGATGAGCTCTTCACCAGGTCTCATCAGTTCCGAGTGCTGCTTGTTTCTGACTTCCAGGAATTCCTGGAGCTCACACTGGGCACAGATAATGAACATCCCCTGCCACCCCCACGAGAGGCAGCTCAGAGGCTAAAGCAGGCAGCCATGCAGGCTGTGGAAGGTTGGAATGAGAAGTTTGGGGAGGCCTATAAGAAGCTAGCCTTGGGCTACCACTTCCTAAAACACATCAAAAAGGTAAGTGAGTCTTGGGCAGGACAGTCTGCTTTCCTGTGGTAGACAAGACTGGCCAACCAATGAGAGAAAGAGCTCTTTGCATTGAGGGTTTGGCAGGGTGCCCAGCCCAGGGTAGGCAAGACAGCTGGATCAGCATGCAATAGAATGGAGGATGCTCCCTAAAGGTCAGAACAGCTTTGGGGAAGAAAACTGCACCTAGCACCTGCCTGAGAGTGGAGCTAAGCCTGACGAATCATACTCCTAGATGCCTCTGCTTTAGGATGGGCTCCCCTTTCTGGAACATACTCTATTCTTGCCAGTAAGCCATGCTTATTTCTTGCCATGAGCTCTGACTAGTGCTGGGCTTAGTAAGACACCAGGTTCTGTTCTGCCTTCCACCCTCCTGCCACTGCCCAGATTCTGTCATGCCCCTGTCAGCAGCACAAGCGAATGACTGGACCTTCCTACATGGTTCTGGTTCTTGTATGGGTGTCACCTACTCTCTGGAGTGTAGGCGTAGACTGCTCTTATGTTTCCCGACTGCTCAGACCCAAATAATCACACAGAAACTATGTTAATTACAGCACTGCTTGGACAATAGCTTAGATGTATTCCTAGCTAGCTAAATTAACCCATTTCTATTATTCTGTGTATTGCCACGAGGCTGCGGCTTACTGGGTAAGGTTCCAGCATCTGTCTCCTTTGGCAGCTGTACGGCGTCCATTGACTCCACCTACTCTCTCCATATATCTCTCTTCGGACTTCCTGCCTGCCTGACTTTGCTCTGCTAAGCCATTGGCCAAAACAGCTTTATTCTTCAACCAATAAAAGCAACACATATACAGAAGGACATCCCACATCATTGGAGTTCACTACTGGGTGGTGTGTATGTTCTGGGCCTAGCTGATAACCCCTGGCCTGCAGTTAGAGGAGCATTCTGCTTCCCAACAGTGTTGAACTTGGCATTGGATGTAGAAGATGTGGCAGGATGAGGCAGCCTTGTTTGAAATGTTGTAGATTAGGAACCATCAAGTTGTGGCCTTGTGTTGATGGCACTGTGTCTTTTTGTACTTTGTGTTTGTTGTAGCTAATCCTAAACTTCCTTTTCAATTTCTCAGGTGGATTTTCGGGATGTCAATGCTAGGTCTTTGGCAGAAAGGAAGCGAGAAGAAGAGAAACAGAAGCACTTGGATAAAATCCACAAAGAAAGTGCTGAACGGGCTAAGAGAGAAATGGAAGGTAAGTTCCTAGGCTAAGCCCTTGAAACTGCCCAGTGGTCCCTTGTGCTTGTTCCCTAGTTGTTCTTTTATCTAGCCTGAGACCATGCAGGCAGGTTTGCAAGACAGAATGGTTCACGATGGTGTTGAACCGTCACAGGCTGCCTGTAGTGCATGTGTCTCCTGGTGATTTGGTCTCCCTGTAACTATTTAGCGTAAGACTCTCTGAACAGAGGAGCTGGACATAGCTGTGACTTCAGGAAGGAGTCCACACTCTGTAGAGGCCTTCTTGCTGTTTCTTCTCATGTCTAGCATCTGTTCTTGCGAGTTCCGTTCCCCAGATCCTCATCCTTCCTGGGAGTCAGCCTGTTCTCGAGAGCAGGTCTTAGGTTCTTTCTGTGTCCAGAGCCTCTCACATACCCGTGTCCTGTGAAAACCCAGGCCTTGTGGAAGGCTATGGGGAGACAGCTGTGCTGTGAATGGCCCAGAGGGCTCCAAGAGGGGGGACCCGGTAAAGTGTGTAGTGGTGATGACCTCTCTGGGACCACCATTCTGAGTGGAAGGCTGGCCTGTGGGAGTGGTCACATAGGCTCCTGTGAACTGCCACACAACCGTGATCAGAGGTGTGCTCCAGAGACTGAGCTGTTTACACTAATAGTTTAATAAGTGGTTGGAAGTGTTCTGATTTCTGCACCAGCGCATTGGCTTTCCTTGGCGGCACTGTGATCTTCACTTTGGTGCCCTGGGGAGCAGTTATAGACATCTCTTGCTCTCTGGCTCGAGATGACAGAGTAAGCAAGTGTTTCCATGTCTGCAGAAATGTCTGCTGAAATTGGATACAGCCTGACAGAAGTGGAGAACTGCTTTAAACTGCTCGTGCCCTTGGACTTTGGCCCATACCCAGAGGATAAATTCTTTGCTGAGGCATCTGGCATAACAGAGGGCCATGTTCCTTGTGTCTTGAGCCCAGACCAGGCAACTTCTCGTGAGTCTGGTCTCCCTTTATCTCAGAATGAAGAGCAGCCATGCTGTAGCAAGGACCTGGTTGACTCTGCATACCATGTAGGATCTGCTGTTGGTCTGAAGGCACTGGCCCTAACAGCCACACAAGACCTCTCCAGGGATGAGGATGAGCACAGTGACCCAGAGGAGTTCCTGAGGAGCCATGGGCTAGGATCTCACAAGTACACACTGGATGTGGAACTCCCCTCAGGTAACTGACTGCTGGGGGTGTGCAGTGCCTCCATGCACTGCCCTGGCCTAGCAAGGTTTGCAGCTCCCTCACTGGCACTGGGTTGTCTCAAGGTAGAACTGCAGTTCCTTGGGTTGGGCTATGAGGGATAGAGGGACCTCCATCTGGTTAGTCTTTCCTGTGTAACTCTTCTCTGAGTTTCTGCCACCATGGAATTCTCAGTCATTATAGTCCTATACTAAGGTTATGAGCAGGGATACAGACTCCATGGCAGATGTATGGGCATCTACCTGAAGGCCCACCAGGGGCACCTTCCTAGGATGAAAATGTGATCAAAGTATGATTTCTGGCTGTGTTTACAATGATGAGGGATGTGGCAGAGTTGTACCTGGCCCTAGCATTCCAGCCATGTGGGCACAGAGGGCTTACTTGTCCATCTCTTGATCTTGGTTGGACCAGATGTCCTCACAGGTGCCATCTGTTCACCTTGTGGGATATTGTTGGGAGGGACTGGTGCTCTTCAGGATCCACAGCTCCAGGTTGATATCGCTGCTGTACTGCTCCTTGCCTTGGAAGCATACAAGTGCTAGTGAGGTCCTTTCTGAAGGCCTGCCTAGCAGGTGTTGTGAAGGAAATGAAGACCCTGTCAAGAAGAGGCAGAATGGCAGGGGTCACTGAGACCCTGGGACCCAGAGGTGGAGGCAGTCCTGAGAGAAGAGGAAAGAGAAGGTGACTGAGCAGTTTAGCCCTCTGGCTGGGAAGCCAGGGCTGGAGCAGTGGAACTGTGTGAAGGGCAGCCTCAGTGCAGAGCCAGAATGGTTGATACTGTCCCAGAGTTTTTCCACATGGTATGTTTCTCTCTCAGAGTTGACCAGTGTCTGGGACATGCTTGGAGTCACATTTCCAGTGGGTTTCATGGCTTCTGCTACATGACTGGCCTTAGCATCCGTCTGTGACTTGCTTTGCCTTGTTTTAGATGGTCTGAAGGTGCAAGAGAATGAAGACAACCTTGCTGTCCTCCATGCTGCTAGAGATTCGCTCAAACTCATCCAGAACAAGTTTCTGCCAACTGTGTGCTCCTGGGTCCAGGTGAGGCTCAGTACCTGATCTTCAGCAGTGAACTTGGGTTCCAAGACCAGGCAAAGCAAGGATGTGGAAGGCGGGAACACTCACGTGGGTGGGGAATGAGCATTTCCTCTCTCCCTAGAACTTTGTCCCTTCCTAGAAGAAGGGGCTAGGCCATGGGTCTCCTGGCCAGACTAGGCTCTCTGGGGATGGGCTGGGAACTTTGAGTGTCATGCTTTGTTTTACAGCGGTTTACCCGTGCAGGGATCTACAGCGAACACTTAAAGCAGGCCATAGACCTGAAAATGAAATTGGAGCTTGCTCTGAAGAAGTGTGAGGAACTGAGCATCAAGCCTGAGAGAGAGCCGAAGAGTAGGGTGAGTTCACGCAGCTGAGGCTGAGAGGTCCCAGGAGTCTGCACTCAGCCATTTGAGCGGGCAGGCGTCACCAGCTTCAGAAGATTCTGGGCTTTTCCTTACTGAGTTCTTATGGTGGGAGTCCCAGATAAGTCTCTGTGGAGTAAGTTCATGGTGGCTGCATTCCTGTTGTTAGGATCTGTTCACCCTGTGTTATAGCCAAGGATACTTACAAAGTACTGAAAACCCATACTTCAAGGGCTCCTCCTGAGAGCCCGAAGAACTAGGCCAGGCCCTGGCTCAGTGTTTGTTAAGTGGGGGCTTCTCTGGAGTTGCTATCTAATAGGGAATCCTGTCTCTGGGCAGGCAGACAGAATGAAACCCTCAGAATGCTCTGGTGCAGTCAGGTGAGCATGGCTACTGTGCCCTTTGGGATGGGGACCTGAAGGCCACCTGTCTGTTGGATTGCATGTGGCCTCAAACTTGGATAGGCTAGGTTGTTTGTAGGCAAAAACAGGGTATTTTTGAGATTCGGGGGGCTGACAAGGTGCTGTATCTCCCTGAGTGAGGATCTGGTGTTGAAATAGAGCAGGGGAGCCGGGCGGTGGTGGCGCACGCCTTTAATCCCAGCACTCGGGAGGCAGAGGCAGGCGGATCTCTGTGAGTTCGAGGACAGCCTGGTCTACAAGAGCTAATTCCAGGACAGGAACCCAAAATCTATGGAGAAACCCTGTCTTGAAAAATCAAAAAAAAAAAAAGAAAGAAAGAAAGAAAGAAAGAAAGAAAAAGAAAAAAAGAAATAGAACAGGGTACATGGGTTCTCTGGATGGGACCAGAGAGATGGGAGTCCCAGAAAGGGCCAGAGAGAGGTGTGGGGCGTGTGTTCAGGGTGCCTGGTAGTGGGTAAGGATTCAGTCCTGTAGTGGCTTAGGAGCCACAAAGGCCATCCATGCCAGGCACACTGGCAGTGTTGCTGTGCCTGGAAGAGGTGCTGCCCTTGGAGTGGGAATGGAGATCCTGGGCCTGAGGGCTTCATGGACCTGGGGTTTGTCACAAGTCACCACAGAGTGGGGAGGTGGCTGCTGCACTTGGGTAGATGGGTCCTGAGATTTTGGTTGGAAGACAGAAAACTGTCACAGTCCAAACTCTCTCTGTCACTTGTTCTCCCAGCTCCCAGCGGACAGTCATCACCCATCTTTCTCTCGGCTGCTTCTAATGAAAACGGTTTACGTTTATCTGTGGCAGTCAGGTCTCTCCTTGTAGCATGTAGGTCCACAGACAAGAGCCAGGTCCTTGGCAAGTGCCCTTCCCCGGCTGGAACATCTCAGTGACTCTTCCCAACTGGTTTCCAAACAGAGAAAATAGACGTTAGAGCTGCCCCCATCCCCATGGAATTGTTTGAAACCTTGACCCTTAGTCTGGTCTCTGAACATAGCCTTAGAGCAGTGGTTCTCAACCTGTGGGTCACAACCCTTTCACAGGGTCAGATATCTTGCATATCAGGTGTTTACATTATGATTCATAACAGCAGCAAAATTATAGCTATGAAGTAATAACAAAATAATTTTATGGTTGGGGGTCAGCACAACATGAGGAAGTGTATTGAAGGGTCGCAGCATTAGGAGGTTAGCTAACCTGGTCAGTCTGACTTGTAAATTCTGTTTTGGAAGCTAGCTTTGAGGTGGAAACAACGCTGCCTTTACTGAGGAAAAGCTCAATTTTGAAGCCATCCACTGCTCCAGCCTAAAGCCAAGAGGACGCTCGCCTAACGTTTAGAGACCCTTTTGACCCCTTGTGGCAGCTGAAAGGGCAGTAGAAGAAGTGCTGGGACCAGATGGGGTAGGAGGGAGCTCCTGACTATTCTGCAGCTGCCGGCTGGTCCCAGCTTTGCTGAGGGTATGTGTGATGTGGGCCAGCAGAGGGCGACCTTGCTTCTCCTTCAGCTGGCCAGCCGTTGCGATCGTGGCAATGATGGAAGTACTGTGCCACCCCGAGTCTGTCTGGCGGCTTTGGTATGTGGGTTACCATCTCGTGAGAGTTGCATTTGGTTGTGTCACTTATCAAGTCAGATTTATGAATCTTGAGCAATGTATGTCTACAGCAGAGAGCGTTTCTCCAGCCCTCACTGTAGCAGTCAGGAGGCGTTCATCTCTACACTCAGTGTCCAAAGTCTCAGGCTCCAGGCTTGGCCAAGACTGCGAAGTGGAAGGCCACCTCACTGTTCTGCTGTGTACCCCAGTCCCTCCCTGAAGATCTCAGTCAAACTAATTACTACACTATGTGGACAGTCACCTTGCTGATGGGCCTTGGCAGTGCAGGGACATCCTTGGGTAGCTGATGTTCCAGGGACTGGCCATAGAACTTTGAATGCTCTTGGGTAGCACAGAAGGGGTTTTCAAGGGCCTAAGTATTACTAGCTTGCACTACCTTACTGGGACCAGCAGCAGTGCTGGGGCTGGCAGGACTCTAAGCCCTGAGGGTCTTAGCAGTGTGGCTGTTCTTGGCCTGAAGCTTTGTCGGGTTGACAGAACTGGGTGTTGTTGGGCACTGTTGTCTTAGCCATGTCTCTTGGCTCCATATTTCCTGAGTGCTGAGTGACCGACTGCTGGAGGAGACCTGGGCAGTCTTCCTCTGGCCTACAGGACACTCTTTTTATTATTATTATTTTATTTATTTATTTATTTATTTATTAAAGATTTCTGTCTCTTCCCCGCCACCGCCTCCCATATCCCTCCCCTCCCCCAGTCAACTCCCCCTCTCTCATCAGCCCGAAGAGCAGACTGGGTTCCCTGCCCTGTGGAGAGTCCAAGGACCTCCCACCTCCTTCCAGGTCTAGTAAGGTGAACATCCAAACTGCCTAGGCTCCCACAAAGCCAGTACGTGCAGTAGGATCAAAACCCAGTGCCATTGTTCTTGACTTCTCAGCAGTCCTCATTGTCCGCTATGTTCAGCGAGTCCGGTTTTATCCCAGGCTTTCTCAGACCCAGTCCAGCTGGCCTTGGTGAGTTCCCGAAAGAACATCCCCATTGTCTCAGTGTGTGGGTGCACCCCTCGTGGTCCTGAGTTCCTTGTTCGTGCTCTCTCTCCTTCTGCTCCTGATTTGGACCTTGGGGTTTCTGTCCGGTGCTCCAATGTGGGACTCTGTCTCTATCTCCTTTCATCACCTAATGAAGGTTAATATCCAGGATGATGAGTATATGTTTTTCTTTGGGTTCACCTTCTTATTTAGCTTCTCTAGGATCACGAATTATAGGCTCAATGTCCTTTATTTATGGCTAGAAACCAAATATGAGTGAGTACATCCCATGTTCCTCTTTTTGGGTCTGGCTTACCTCACTCAGGATAGTGTTTTCTATTTCCGTCCATTTGCATGCAAAATTCAAGAAGTCCTTGTTTTTTACTGCTGAGTAGTACTCTAATATGTATATATTCCATACTTTCTTCATCCTACAGGACACTCTTGATACCTTTGTGGGTAGTGAAGACATGCAGCCTGCTGGGTCAGAGCTCTATATTTAGTTCGGCCAGCAGTGGGTGCTGCAACTTCCATCCGCAGAGCCCAGGCAAGAAGCACCATTTTTCCTATGTGGCTTGTACCCATGTCTCTGTTACCTGAATAATAATGGCCATGCACTCAACACAACTCAGTGGAAGCTGGGCCTGGTGGTGAAACAGTGTGATCCAAATTACTTGAAAGGCTGAGGCAGGAGGATCATAACTTTAAGACCAGCTTGGGCTACAGAGTGATTTATAGGGCTGCCTAGGCAACTTAGTGAGCCCTTGTTTCAAAATAGAAAAAGACCTGGGGATTTAACTCAGTGGTAGCATGCTGCCTAGCGTGTTTGAGGCTCTAGGCTCAATCCCTGGTACTACACCAAGAAAGACTGAGTGGCTTGCCCTGACTCCCGCTAGCTGTCCTAAACCATCTGCTGTCCTAGCTTCCTGTTGTAGATCTGCCTTTGGTGTAAGGGGACATGGGCCCCAGGAGTCTGAGACCCAGCACTTTAACATTCCAAGGACGGTCTTCCTGTGGTACATGGTGGCCAGTCTTGGGTTGATGTGACGCTCAGGGCCTGTACTGTTTCCACTATCCCTTGTACCCAGTGACTCCTAGCCTGATCTTACCCAGATTAGTACATGTATCCTTGTGCATCTCAGCAGGCAGATGGTGACCGTCACAGCTGAAGCCTGACTACTTTCACCTGTGCCTATAGGATCTGTTGTGAAGACAGGCCCTTCAGGGCGTTTTGGGGGGATCCTCTGACTCCTCTGGTCACACAGGTCAGCACACTAACCTAGACCATCTGTGGGTTCGTCGGGCTGCCTGGGCCCAGTGAGGTGGCAGCCTGTGGACTGAGGGTGCCCTACCTTCAGAGGGAAGGCAGGTAGTGCTGTGTTCTGCTCTCAGTTAATGGACACTTCCTAGACCTGTCTCTGCAAACTGATTTTAACGAAAGGCACTGCTCTGAAATCCTTGGAGATTTCGCTTGCCGCAGCTGGAGAGCGAGTGAGGCGCTGCTTGTAGATGAAGTGATTGGCGGCTCCCGGACTGTGAGTGGCAGCGCCCAGGCTCAGGTGAGCACTGCTTCCCAGAATAGATACAGCGACTGCCTATCTACACATCGCCCGCCCTTCCTGCAGCTGGTGGGCAGCTCCTTGCAAGGCTGCTGCACCACAGTGTCTTGTGGGGGAGGGGCAGGGAGAGAGGGCTAATGAATGTCTATGTTAATTAGAGCTGTTTTAATTAGAAATCATGATGAGGTGTTCACTAATTTCCAAATAAAATTTACGGAGGGTTTAAATCATTTCCTAGTGTTTCCCCATTTAGCACGGGATTGGCATCGTTAACTCCTCATGTAGAACAGGCTGAGCAGGGAACACTAATTCAATAATGCATGATTTAAACATTTAAGAACTTCTAACAAATGTGTGAGATTGAAACAAATACAGTGCTACTGGTCATAAACAGCAGCCCAGATTTGGACAGGTCCAGGCTGTCTTTGGAAGGTTGGGTTGATGCAGGCTGTGCGGGGTAGTCCCCTTTCCTCCCTGGCATCTTGGAGTCCAGTCTCAGTTCCCATTTGAATGTTGCCATTGGTTTCTGCACAGTATTGCTTTCCTTTTGACATAGATGGTCTATCTTCAAAAATACTTAAACCAGTTTAAACATGTCTAAGCATTTGCTTTACAGAGTGTGTTCTCTTGAGCTCAGTTTGGTGGCAGACTGGGGATAAATCTTGACCCGATCAATGTGGAGGGCCATTTGGTGGAGTTAGTTTCCACCTGCTCTGTTACAGAAGAGCTGTAATAACCCATGGCGGCCTCATTATTTAAACTGATAAAAATCCTTTGAAAACTTTTAAATTGCCTGCCTTTTCATTATGGAGCTCTGATCATGGTTAGTTTGTGTTATGTAATTAACAAAATACGAATTCCCACCAGCTGGTGGTCAGAGCAGTGATTGCAGACATCAGTACGTCTGACTTATCAGCAGCTGCTCTTTCCTTCCTGGACTGTTGGTCTACCTGTTCCTGTGGTTATAAATGTGTCTTTGTGCACACCAGTCTTATGGGCCGTGTGGCAGCAGCCACCCTCATGGAACCACGGACTCATCTTCGCCCTCTCACAGCAATGGAAATCAAATCTGTTTGGTTCATGCTGTGCAGCCTTGCTCGCTTTCTGTGTTGGGTGCTGGGCAGCCTGCCTTTCAGATCAGCCAGCCTCCTTACCAGGCCCATGGGTGCTATGTCGGGAGCACACTCAAGCCCAGCTCCTCTCCTGCTGAGTGTTAAGAAAGCTCCCTAGGCTGTGCAGGATTTGCTTCTTGTAGGTGAAAAGGACAGAGGCAGAAAACCCAGGGAATGAAATGTTGAACCGTCAGGCACACCCTGGGAAAGCAGGGAAACTAAATCAGCCTTTGCGGGACCTTGTGCAGCAGCAGGGCCCGTAAACAGCCTTCCCGATGCTGTGCTCCCTCCATCACCCTGAAGGCCAGGCACGCACCCAGCAGCAGGGAGTGGGGAGGGCTTTGAGCATAAGTTCTTATGCTCACAGGGGTGGGAGAAAACAGTTCCACAGCCTGTTCACCAGCCTATACTCTCCCACGCCCTACTGCATGGATCTGGTCTTGGCTCTAGTGTCCAGCCCAATCATTTGTCTTTCCAGAATGAACTAGCTCTCAGTACCTTCTCATATGTTGTTTCTTTAGCTCCAGGAGTATTTCCTCCGTTTCACAGATGAGAAAGCAGTCTGGAGGAACTTGTTTGATCTTGGCCCTTCCTAAAGTCCCAGATGCAGAGTGGAAAGGCTGTCTGATGACTATGGCATCCACACCTTTGGGACAGGCCACACAGCATAGCATGGCCTCAAGTTCTCAGAGGCTGGCCACCTGCTTTCACCTGAGATGGCAGCCAAGGCACGGGGAGGGCCCTGTTCCAATCCTGGCAAGTGTTAGCTATGAGGACACACTCCTCCCCTGTGTGGTTGGCTTTCTCTGCACACTCCTGGGAAGAATGATTAGTGATTTCACACTTCATTGGATGTTAATGTGTGGAGTTCGCATAACCTCATTCATGATAACTCTCCCTGCCTCTGCACCACTCACACAACCTTGTCATTGGGAGCATGTGTATGTGGGTTCCCAGAGAAGCTTGTTTGAGAATACTCATTAGGAGCACTGTAAACCCAGAGCACCTGGCCTGTGCCCACCTAGGCTCCCAGGCCTCAATTTGATTGACTAGCTGCTTGTTTGGATCCAGCAGAGATTTCTAGTCTTAGCCTTGCTCTAGAAATGGACTTCCAGGCACATTCTAGGCACACTAAAAGCTCTTTGCCTCATGTTTTGTAGCAGGCTAGACTCAGCTCTTGAGCCCCAGTTCCAGGAAGCTCCCTGGCACTGGAGCTGTTGAGCATACTGGATTCTCAAGGGCAGGTTTCTATGGACTGTTCCACACTGTTTCAGATCAGGGGAGAGGAGGAGGAGGAGGAGAAATGCCCATCCCTGTGTGTCCTGCAGTGCTATTGTGAGATCCCTTGTGTACGTGGCCTCTATAGAAACGGTCATTCCAGAAAATGAAGTTTTGTTCCAGCGTAATGTTTGGACTTGACCATGTGTTCGAGTGCCCTGCCTGCATCTGGGCAGGTTTGACTCAGTGACCACCAGGTGCCTGTTCTGTGTTATCATGTGGTGAGCACCACTACACCCTCTGTCCTCTGAAGGTGCGTCCCTGGCAGCCGAGATGCACATGAGATATTGGCCTGGCCGGGCAATTTGCACGGCCTTCCAGGGAGGGCATTAGCATATAAATAGCAGATGCAATGACGGCCATCACAGCTGAGCACGTTTAATTTTTAGTTTATAAGATAGAATGGGTTTTTAAATGCATAGCCATCAAGCCGCTGAAAGACAAATGCAGTTTGGAACTCACTTGTCTGACGAGGCCTTACATCATTTTTTTTTAAAAGGGAAATAGACACACATAAAACTGAACAAAAGTGATTTCTTGGGTGAAAAGTAATTGAGATTGCGCACCAAGTTAATTAGATCGTACAAAATTTATTTAATGGTCTCAGCTGTATCTCTAGGCTGTGGGCTTGGCGGCCATGGCTTTCTGGATGTTGAGATGCTCTTCCCATTCCTTCGCAAATAATTAGCACTCACCACCCTACTTCTGTAAACTGATTGCGTTGTATATTTTAGCCATTTTATTGCTTGTTTAATTATGATCATGACGACTCATTTTTCTAAATCCTTTTAACCGTGGGTGAGAATCAATTTGTATAAAACCAGCAGTGCCCCCACCATGGCAACAGTAGTGGGTAAAAGCTTGTGTCTATCCTGTGGGTGGCTGAATTGGCCCTCTGTAGGGATCTGTAGTTCCCACCAGGGGGTGCAGCTTGGGAGAAGTCATCTGATTGGCTGGAAGGGTTTCTGACCACCACCCTATCCTCAAAGGCACCCAAGGGTTTCACCTGTCAGAAAATCACCTGTGCTGATGTGTGGCTCCCATGTGCAGATCTCATTAAGGATTGGTCTTTCCCCTGGCTTCATGCAGTTTGTGTTATATTGTTTCCCCAAAGTAGAAAACTTGGCCCTCACTTGGGATAAGAGTAAGTTGTTCTTGAGAGCATTTTAAAAGTCTGGCCTCATTTTGAAGATATTACCAGTCCTGACGCCTTTTTTTTTTTTTTTTTTTTTAACCAGATGTGAGCTCTTTCCCAGGACCCTTGGTGTTCAGCTGTTTTCTCCAGACCTCTCTGGATGCTGCCTTCTGTCTGACCTCCCATGTGACCTTAGAGGCAGGTTACTACCACAGTGGTCATGACCTCTTGAGATTCTAAAATAGTGAGTGGAGGCTGGTCACCTGAGGTTCCAGACTATCCCATGAAGGCCTTCTCCCCTCTGGGCTGTGTTACCTTTCCAGGGTACTGTCCCTTGTGGCCATTATGTTCCTGGCCAGACTCCTGAGCAGGTCACAGGAGTGTCCCAACAGCTAGGGCTCTGAGGTTTTCCACATCAGAGTAATTTCCCGTCCCTCAGGTATGGCCCATCTGTCTGCTGTCCTTGGTAACTTTGGCACCAAGGATTTGCATTATTGGTATTTACCAAATGTGGATTCAGACTTCATGTTAGTCTCACTTACGTATTAGTGGTGGCATCTCTAGATTCCAGTTGTTGCAGCGTGAGGACCCCATCTTCGAATAGTTGCAGAGTCAAGTATAGAAATGACTGGCATCTCTCTGTGGCCCCAGAGAAAGCCTGGGTCTTTTCAAGGCAAACGCATACAGTGGAAGAGCAGACAGCCAGAGGCCTTATCAGTACTAATTTAAGAACAAGAAAGAAGCCAGTGCTTCAAATTTAATCTTAAAAATAAACGATTTAGTTGGGGAGGAAGAAGATAAAATTCTAATAGTTACCTAAGCAGTTGAATATTTTTAGGGAATGCAATTTTGATAAAAAGTCCCCAGCAAAATTCAAGGGTGTGAGCAATAAGCATAATATTTTATGAAAATGACCCCCATATTTAAAACCTGGCACTATATGTTATGCATTGTAGCACCCAGCCCACATCTACCTTTTAGAAAATTAAAACACATAAATTCTGTTTAGTGTTTGATACGCACTGCACTAGCTGAGCCTGTAATGCCCTAAAACCTTGGGCTGCTTTCCACCTTTCATAAATTCCTGGGTAGATTCTATACAAAAATAATTTTCAGGTCCGTGGCTCATTGTTATTCAAACGTGATTGATCGTCGTCATTTGCTCAGCGCGGGAGTTAAGTGCCCCTGTCATTTCCAAAGAGTATAATTGGGACGTTTCACAGGTCAGCGGTGGAGACAGGCTTCCCTTTTGATCAGTGTTAGACTGATAACAAAAATTACAGTTTCCGATGATTAATGTCTCCCGTGCTTCCCAGATGCACGACTGTGGGCTGCACCAAAACAAAGTGCATTTGCATCTGATTATGCTCTCTCGGGCAGCAGTCGCCCAGACTGGGGCATGGGGCCAACAGGCACGGCCAGATGTGGCTGCTGATGGCTCCAGCAGCCCCAAGGTGGAGCTTGGCTCTACCTGGGCGGGCAGCGTGCTGAGCTAGGCCTTAGGCAGGTGCTGCTGTAGATGCCTCTGTGGTAGCTGTCATTTGCACAACTTGGCTTCCAGTGCATGTGGCTCCTGACCTAAGAGTAGAAGCTACTCTTTAGATGTCCTTTCTCCCTTCAGGAGATAGACAGGACCATGGGAAACATCTGTGAATTCAAAGTTTCTGTTGGAAATGGTTTCTAAAAAGTTTTTCAAAGTTTTTCTTAAAACCCTATAAGGGTCCCACTAGTTGGCATTCACTTGACAAGGGTCCTCCTTGCCTCAACTCTGCCCTGGAGCTTTTGTTTGTTTGGTTGATTGGTTTGGTTTTTGTTTTGTTTTGTATTTTGACACAGGGTCTCTCTATTGTCCAGGAATTTTCTACATACACCAGGTTGGCCTCTAACTCACAGAGATCCCCCTGCCTCTGCCTCCCAACAGCCCAGTCCACTCTCAGACATTGATGGATACTCAGTGCAGAGCTCCTGATGGTCAGTTAGGGCTCTATGGATTCTTACTGCAATTGAGTCTTCTCTTTATTTCAGCCCTTGTACATTCCCCTTCATTTCATACACAAACAAGCGCTGAGATTAAAGGTGGGCACCACCATGTCCAGTAAATTGCTCTGGAGATTTGGAAGCTGCAAGGGCATTGAAACTTGGGGCACATTCCAGGGGCATCACAGCTCAAGGGGCCACCACAATCTGAGGGGTATTACATACCTAGGGGCATGGACCTCCTTGTCCTGGTTAGCTGAGCCTGGCCCCCTAGTGTGACAGGTGGGCAATGGAGGAAGGTTGGGTTTCTATCCTGGGTGTGGAAGGTTCTGGAAGAACATGAGGTCACTGGGAGGTAGGGCGGGAAGAACGTCATCAGAGGATGTTTCTGCTGTGAGATTGGAGGAGCAGGAAGTCTGAGCCAGAGCTAGTACTATGACCTGTGTCCCTGGTGGCTTACTTGGGCATGGCAGAGCTGTAGGTGGGCTGGCACAGCATTAACTGAGGCTCTGCTGCCTGCTTACTGGGGATGGGGCAGCTGTCCAAGTGCTCGGCGGTGCAAACTGCAACAGGCACAAGAGAGTTGGTGGTGATTAAGGAATGGCTCCAGGTAGGAGCTAAGAAAAGGCACTGTAATTTAAGAATAAGAACAGCCTTAGAGACATTGTAATTAAAGACCATTCACATCTGATGGTGAAGTCCTAAACTAGAGAGATGACCCTATGGGAAGCAGCACCTGCACACAGTCCATGGCCAACTGCTGTTGTCTAGAGCTGATGACCTCATTTGTGCTTGGGATGTATCCACAGACAGAAGCCCTGGAGGACAGCGAGGATGAGGACCAGGACTTTGTGGAAGTCCCAGAGAAAGAAGGTTATGAACCTCGAATCCCTGACCACCTCCGGGCTGAATATGGTGAGCTGTGGGCAAATGAGGGGCAAGACTGGGCATCAGGGGTACGGGGGAGACAAGTCCCCCATCTGGACAATGCCTCTAGGTTGTGACAATAACATAGGGAGCTTAGCCTTCAGCTTCCCTTGTACAGCTGTTGTATCAGTAATTGTTGCTTTATTTAACTTGGGGAGTTTTTCTTTTGTGCCTCGAGCCTCCCAGGGGCCAGGATATGGCAGGCTTCCACCACACAAGGTCTTCCGGGCCATCTGATGCTCTGATTGTGGGACAGGGTGCAGTCTATGGGGATGCCTTTGCTTACATAGGGCCTGTACCAGGGTGGAAGGGAGGCAGACACCATGCAAAACATCCCTTTGTGTCTTTGAAGTCACAGATGAGGCCTCTGACCCAGTACTGTCTGAACCCCATAGCAGGAATCAGCTTGTTGCACACAGCACCACTGTGACAGACAGGAATGCCCCATTTAAGATTTTTCTCTTTTCCAAGAACTCTAAAAGCCACACTCTGTGTCCTAGGCTTGTGCCCTCCAGAGAGAAATTTAAAGGGGATCCAGGACCCAGGTCACACCCTCGGTTAAGGCATCGCTTATGTCAAAAGGAAGCAAAGACAAACAAGTACCCAGGCTTCTGTGGGGTAGAATTTGAATTTAGCAAGAGAATTTAGACATGACCCATTGGGGCATCATGCCAAATTAACCTGGGCAGACTCACCCCTCTCCACTTTCCCAGCCCTCTGCCCAGAGCCATCTGCTGGGCAGGCTGGCGCTTAGGGATCAATGAGTGTGTGACTGTCAGGAGGAACCTCCCACACTAAGGGGGTACTGGTGACCCCTTAGCTAAGCATCTTCTGGCCTGGCCCACTCTGCAGGAAGGAGTCCCAGTGTTGTAACGCCCCATGAAAAGCTCCTTGCCTAGTTGAACTGCCCCTCTTATACCTGCTTGCCTCTCTTGCGCCTTGCTGAGCTGTGTATACCCTTTCTCCAGGCCTCAGCCTTGCAATGCTCTCATGGGATTCTTCAGCCTGCAAGCCCATGACCCATGAGCCTCCTCCACCCACACGCTTCTCCAAGCACCCATCTCTACCCGAAATGGATTTTACCATCTCCCAACTTACGTTTTCACCTAGTAGAGATACCACGTGGTCAAACTCTCACCCAAAGTGGTCACAGCTAAGTGCCACACCTAACACCTGGGGTACCCAAAAGTGCTTCAGGCATACCATGGGATGACATGGCCACCCTCCTGTGCCCAGGGTGGTCTTTGCCCCCTATTTCTTTTACCCTCAGCTGGATGAGGCCCTGGTCTAGCAAGGTGCTGGTATGGCTGTGGCTACATCTGAGGCCACCAGAGTCTAGAACAGTGGGCTGTGAGATCAGGTGAGGCAGGGACACTCTTCACAGTCCAGGCAGTATGAGTAGCACCTAACTATGGACCATGGTCCTTCTGCCCTCTTTGGAAGCCACACTTTTCTTCTTAAGCTGGTAGACTCTTGGGTTCTTCAGGGGAGCCTGGGAGCCAGCACTGATCCAGGGCTCTTGGTCACAACAGCATTTTTTTTACTTTTGTTCTCTGCATTTTATTCTGACGTTTGTATCCTTCCCGTAGATGTGGTAAGCCTGACTTTACACGGACTTTGAGTGGCTCCAGGTCACATGTAGGGCCAGCAGTGACACACCAACACTGAGAACAAACAGATTCTTGCCATCCTCGGAGATTGGGAATGGCCAGTGATGGTGCCAGTGAGAGACAGATGCTGACTCTGTGTCCCCTCTGGGAGCTAGATACACACAGTGAAGCCCTTTTCAGCCACCAGTGGACACTGACAGGGCTAGAGCAAAGCCTGTAGTCCTCCTATTGGAGACTATCCTGTGTCTGCCTGCACCTGGATGGCTTGTGACTGCTGGCCATTTGAGCCCAGCAAAGGAGGCTGAATTGAGAAATACTTTGAAGCATCTCCCAACATTACTTGCTTGGACACAGCCACAGGCCACCTGCTGTGAGGCTACGTGAGTACTGACTGCACAGGGAATCCTAAGTGGCTCAGGTTTACAACCCACATCTACTCATGGTCACCCCAGCCTGGCCCAGGCCCCAGAGTTGTGTTCTAGTGTGGAATACTCATGATTTTCAGTAGAATGCTGTTGGCTCCACTACTGGGTGTTTAGTTATTTGTTACACAGCAGCAATAACTACACTGCCCATAGCCCCTGCACCTAGTGCCCATTAGCCCGTGTCTTTTCTTCAGAGCCCTCCATGTACTCCTGGCCATGGAAGGGCCTAAAAAGCCGGTGAGGGACTTTATCCCAGCCTAACAGAAAGGTAGAGACCTAGTGGCTGCATCATTGTCTGTAGTTCGTCCCTTCTTGGACATGCTCTAGGCATCTGGTTTAAACCTGAAAGGCAGTAGTGACCCATGTGGTCTGAACCAGGTGTTGTTTTGTGTTTTCAAAATGACATCAAGTGGAAAACATGGTAGAGGCTGGGTGGGCTGGCAAGGTGTACAGGTAGACCTACAGCAGCCACAGTCTGGCCATCGGTGCCACCATGGGGCTGAGGGCCACAGGAACCAAGGAAGGGTCGGTGGGCACTTGAGGCCAGGGATACATGACACACCTAGAATGTTGGAGCATTCACAGGAGGTGCTGGGGTAAGAAGGACACTAGCCTCGTGGGCAGGACTTGTGGCAGGGATGGAAAATGGGAAGCCTCCATCACTGCACCAAATGGAGACTCCCCCGGGAGTCCTGGGAACTAAGCCAGCAGCCTAGGCTGGAGTGTCCAGACAGACAGACAGTGCGCAATGAGCTCAGTTCATAATACTAGTTTATAGTCCATCACTGTTTTTCCAATTAAACACGGGCGAATCTGAAGTGTTAGATTCAGTCTAAATCCACACGGCTGAGGAAATCAGGCTCTTTTTTCTTTCTCATTTCTTTCTCAGAATTTTCACTGAGGGGCTTTTATCTTCCCCTTAATCCTACCATTTCTGTCAGGACATAATCTCTTTCTCAAATTTACATTTTAATTACAAGGCCAGCTGAACTAGGTAAAATCAATAATGTCAGCGCGGCAGCCTAACTTTGTGTGGAGCCCCAGCCTCTCCATTTCCTCCTATCGATCCATCTCTCCCGCACTGTCTGCTTTAGTGCTCCAGGCAAATAGGTGCCACTTGGCCAATTTAAACAAAAAAAGGAGCTTTGGACATTTTTATGATTCTTTCTAAAAGCAACTGTGGGAGTAAATTTTGGCCAAGGGACTGGAGTCAGGCCCTGCAAGGCCGCAGGGCCACGGTGGTCAGCAGGATGATGTCTCATTCCTTTAGGGTTGCACGCCCTCTGGCCTGAGGAGTGTGCTCTGCTTTTGGGGTTTTAACTTTGGAAATATGTCAGTGAGATTGATTTTCCTCAATGGCGTGAAAACAGTGGTGTGTTCTGTGCCCTGAGTGTTTACCCTGCTCTAACACGCTTACCCATCTTCTTAATGGTTTAAAACAACAAATCAATGAAAAATATATTTCATTCTTGTAACTCTTAGGAATTCTCATATTGATCTTTCAGCTGCGATTGTATCTATCTAAATGCCACATTGTTCACTTACCAGCCTTGCCTCCCTGCTGTGTATGTATGTATGTATGCGGGGCTGGGCTAACTGCTGCCTTCCATATGGCCGGGAACATTGTGATGGGAAATGCTGAAGGTCGCATGGAAGTGTTTGCTACCCAAACCTTGGACGCTGTTTTTAAGGACGGAGCAGAGAAGGGGCTGCCTGGTGTCTTCTGACACACAGTGTGCCCAAATCTTAGGACCGCAGAGCTTCAGAGCCTGGAGGTAGCTGACTATGACTCCGCTATCTGCTCAGAGTGACCCTGCCCAAGTTCTCTGTTCCCTACCCATGAGTTAGGAGATAGATAGGTAAGGGCTCCTATCTCTTGGATAGCTATTATACCAGAGCAGAGACAACAGATGTTTCTATGAAGGGCCACCGAGGAAATATTTTGGCTTTCTGGACTGCGTCAGGTCCCTGTTTAGTTCCATTCCAGATGGCCATAGCTAGGACCAATAAACTCTGTCATTAAAACAGGTAGTGAGGCTGATTTGGCTGTTGCCTCCAGGGCCCCAGGAAGCCCTGAGGAGCAGCTGGTTGTTTCTGTGCCATGTCAGGCTGACCTCTGCTACGGCGAGCCCATGATGAGTCCAGAACTCTGGTGGCTTAGTGCTGTGACCCCCTCAGAGCTGTAGACTTTGACTTCCCAAGGACCTCAGGTATAGTGTGTTGGTCTGCCTTAATGGATGTCTCTTTGTGTGCTTAGACTTCATTTGGTCTGGTTTTGGAAACAGTGTCTTGCATTGAGTTCAAGCTGCCTTCAGCTGAAATCCTCCTTCCCAGGCCCTGCAATCACATACCTGTATCGTATACCCCAAAACACTCGTTCACCTTGGATCTAGAAATTAATGAACAGACTTAGCATTTCTTAATGAATTTTTTCCTGATTTAGATCCAGATTGGCCTTGGCTTTGAGATTCTCCTACTTCAGTGCCCCAAGTTCTGGATGACAAGTGAGGCCCAGCTTGTACTTTGGCTATTAGGTACAGCTCCATTTATCAGACCTTTGAGTATTTTTTCTTTTATTCTGTTTTTTAAACTTCAAATCTACTTTCCTGATATTAACCCGTTTTCTCAGCTGTCTTTTGATTGTTTATTAGCTTTTCCTTTTGACCTTGCGGTAGCTATGTATTTGCTGCACACGTTTGATATGCCAGGCTGTGTGCTCACAGCTGTATTAGTTCACGTGACAGGCGCTCCTCAGTGTGCTCAGAACTGAGCACCTTTCTGGCTTTGCTGCTGTGGTTACTGTTTGTCTTTTCTCTTCTTAAAAAATGTATCTCTGTACCCTTCTGATAGCTATCTCTAATTTTACGATTCACGTATTTTTATCACTCATTGCTTCCATTTATGGATCTGGGGAGAGAACCCAGGGCTGTACACATGTTAGGCATGCTTTCTACCACCAGCCAGCCCTTAGCCCCTCACTCACTAATTTTTTTATGGTTTCTCTCCTCTCCTCTGCATAAGTCAGGTGATCAAGGACTGTCTTATCCTACCTCCTGGAACCCTGGTACCCACTGAGTTAGTGTTCTGATGTCAAAAGGCATTTGCTCATCATTATCTTGTCTTGCACCTGTGATTTAAATTTCTTTTCTTGGTGGACCACTTATGCTAAGGGTGTTCTTTTTTTTTTTTTTTTTTTTTTTTTTTTGATTTTCAAGACAGGGTTTCTCCGTAGCTTTTGGTTCCTGTCCTGGAACTAGTGCTTGTAGACCAGGCTGGCCTTGAACTCACAGAGATCCGCCTGCCTCTGCCTCCTGAGTGCTGGGATTAAAAGCGTGCGCCACCACTGCCCGGCCTAAGGGTGTTCTTAAAGAATCTGCAAGTGGTGGCCTTGTAAGGCTTTGGGTCCACAAGACCCCCTTCCTGCACCTGTGGGGGGCTTGACAGCTCAGGCTAATCAACTGTAAGCTCGCTCTTTCTCCTACGTACTTTTTTACTTTTTTGTCTTTTGTGGTACTGAATATGGGACCCAGAGCTTCGTACATACTAGGTACGTGCTCTGCCACAACACTGTAACCCCAGCTCTTCCCTGCACCCTTCAAGGTGACCTTGCAAGGCCTTAAACCTGCTGCTGCAGCTGAAAGTGCTGCTTCCAATGGAATTTTCAGCTCACCTTTTTCTTTGTTGTCTTTAATGTTCTCTAACTTCCTCTTTCAGCCATAGTTGCCCCTTTGCTTCCTCTGGCAGGCAGCACATCCCTTAATTTCAAAAAAACTTGCTCATTTCTTCAACTATTTCCCATGCTCCAATTATTATTTCCTCTGGAATTCCAGAAACCTGTATATCTGCCCTTCCCACCTCCGAGCTGTGCAAATTTCCTCATGCACACCACCAATGTCCTTCTGCCCTTCAGGCACACAAGTAGTTATTTTTCTGCTGCATTTCCTGCTCCTCATCCTTTATAAAAAATTGTATTTTATGTGTATGGGTTTTTGCCAGCCTGTATGTTTGTGTTCCATGTGTGTACCTAGTGCCTGAGGAGGCCATAAGAAGGTATCAGGGCCCTGGCACTGGAATCAGGCAGTTGTAAGCTGTCATGAGGTGCTGGAGATTGAAGCTGGGTCCTCTGAAAGAACAGCCAGTGCTCAGCGCTGAGCCAGCTCCCCAGCCCCCTGCTCCTCATCTTTGATGAAAGATGTTTTCAACACCTTTCTTTTCTGACTGCTGCATGGTGCTTTGCTGGCTACAGTCCTCCACATCTCAGCCTCGTCTAAAACATGGCGCATCACCTGTTCGCTCTCTTTGGGGGCAGAGTGCTTAGAAGCCTGAGTTTTGTTTTGTTTTTTGTTTTTTTTTTTTTTTTTTGCCAGTGCAGATCTCACTGGTAGCAGGGCTGGTATCCAGCTGAGGTTGCTCCCGCAGTGAATGTGAGGAGTGGGGGGTAACAAGTGGGTAGTGCCTCTGGAGCCCCACTTCAGTCTGTGCTCTGGGACCAGCAAGGGTCAGAGTTCACCCCACGTGCAACCTCCTGAGAGCCAGACCCGAGAGTGGGCAGGAAGGGGAGTAAAGTGGCAGGACCCTGCCACTGGAGATGTGAGAGTAGATGCTGAGCTGTGATGGGGACCGGCTGCCACATCCTGTAGGAATCCTGGTGTCGGGTGTCAGCATCATGACCTCCTCTAGCTTAGTAGTAGGCAGGTATCCCAGGGTGACATCCTGTAGTCAGGGACATCTGCCCCGCAGCACAGAAAAGGTGCTGCAGTCACAGAACCCAGGCCCGACTATAGCTATCCCTGTGGCTTTTCACGTTTAGGGCAGAAGATGGGAACAACCTTGGGTGTTTCTTCTGAGGACAGTACAGGGGAGAAGATGTACCACTAAGTCTCAGCATAAATTGTAGAGTCACCCTCATACAGAGGCTAGTTTCCTCTCTTCCTTGCTCAGTGAAGGGGGGGTCCGGTATTGGGGGAAGGGAACTGTGTGTTCACACTATAGTTAGTCTCTTTATAGCATGGCAGGTTTCGTATGTCTTAGTTAGGGTTTCTGTTGCTGCAACGAAACACAAGTTGCGGGCCAGTTTATTTGACTTGCACTTCCACATTTCCACATTGCTGCTCGTCACTGAAGGAAGTCAGGACAGGAGCTCAAGCAGGACAGGATCCTGGAGGCAGGAGCTGATGCAGAGGCCATGGAGGAGTCCTGCTTATTGACTTGTTCACCATGGCTTGCCTGGCCTGCTTTCTTAAAGAACCAAGGACCACTGGCCCAGGGATGGCACTACCCACCATAGGCTGCAACCTCCCACATTGATCACTAATTGAGAAAATGCCTACAGCTGGGTCTCATGGAGGCATTTCCCCAACTGAGGCTCCTTCCTCTCTGATTACTCTAGCTTGTGTCAAGTTGACGCACAAAACCAGCCAGTACAAAGTCCATCCTCTTAGTGTGTGAAACTGTGGGCAAAGGTGACAATGTTGTCAGTCCGTGCTGTGAACAACTCTGAGGAGGCTTCTTGTGACAGTCCTTGTAGGCTAGGGCTGTCTGGGTCATTGGCCTGTGTCCCCTGCACAAGAGTGTGGTCTCTATCTAAGAAGCTGAGGTGACAGGCATGTTTTGTGCTGTTGAGGAGTGAATGTGTCGTGTGTCTGTGCATCTGAGGCCTGGCCACATGGTGCTTCCCCAGTTTGCCCCGGATTGGAGAGTGATGTCGAAAGTGGACACGTGTCATTCCAGGGCTGGAGCCGGGGGCCCCACTGAAGACTCTAGAGAAGGGCACAGCTGTGTGCAGCTTACAGGAGAGGACAAGGATGAGAAAGGAAGAGGAGGCATCAGACCCCACCTCTGCAGCTGCCCAGCTGTTGCGGCTCCAGGAATGCTTGCCATCCACCTCATCCTCCTCTCCCGGGTAATTCTAGATGTCCCATGTTGCTGGGCCCACTGCCTAATACTGCCACCACCCGTTTGGAGCGCTGACTAGCCCGCACAGGCTGCCCAAGAAACTCCCCACCAGCCTGCTTTGAGAGGTAGTCTGGTGCATGTAACCCTAGACAAGTAGCCCCTGTTGACTGGGGCCTGCTGCTTAGCTGGGCCTGCGGCAGCCTCTAGAGGTCCTGCAGCCAGGCCCCATTCTTGAAGATGTCAGGTGACCCTCCCCCACCCCCAGGTAGGTTCACATCACAGACCAGAGCCAGTGCTCAGTAGGGCCAGGTTGTTTGCTGGACCTCAGCAGCCACTCTGAAAGCTCAGGCACCACACAGTTTATTCATGCTTACCCCAGGCCTCTGGGCTACATTGGGGTGTGGGAGGGAAAGGCAAGTGGCCACACAAGGAATGGGTAGCCCACATGTGCTGATCTGTTTCCAGGGTACCTCTGGGGCCAGAGGAAGCCCAGAAGCAGGCAGAGCGGGCCCGAGCACCCATTGTACCCTTCGGAGTGGACCTGTGTTACTGGGGCCAGGAGAAGCTAACGGCTGGAAAGATCCTTAAGTGAGTCTAACACATCTATCTATATCTGGTTCCCAGGTCTCAGAGCATGGCATGGTCTTGTATATCTGTTCTCTGGCTCTTAGGGCACTGGTACTTGAGCCTTGCTATTGCTTCTTCACAAGGTACCCATGAAGTTCATCCATTACTCAGTGTGAGGGACTAGAGGGGAAAGCTCAGTCCTGAGACCCTCTCTGGCCATCGCAGCTCTTCCTCAAGCTGCAGAAAGCTAATGAGCACGTTACTCTTCTGCCCGCCATTTGCCCCACCATCTCTGAACAATCAACAGAGGTGCTAGTTCTTGGGGCAGCTGGCATCCATGTGCAGAGCCCATAGAACCCTGCCATGTGTTAGGTAGGGGGCCGAGTGACAAAGCCAACCCCATTCTCTGGCATCCAAAGAAAAGTGGCTTTAACAAGGTTTGGTGATGGACTGGGGCTGTAGTTCAGTGGTAGAGTGCTTGCCTAGCATGCATGAGACCTTAGGTTCAGTCCCTAGCACTGCTGGGGGCATGGGCAGGGAAATGAAGATTTGATGATAGCAAGAGAGTAAAAGCTCCATCTTTGGGTCCCTTAGCACTGCATCAAGACTGGGCATGAATTTATACAAGCTTCTTCCTCTGGTGCCATGTCAGTGTCAGAGCCCACTCAGTGGCAAAGAGACTTTTGTCATGGATTCATGTTACCCTCAAAGCCATGGCCTGAGGGCCCTGGAGCTGCTGCCCTGCTTTGCAAGGAGAATCTAAGCTCAGGCTAGTGGTTATACCCACCATCTTTGGCTGGTTCATAAACAACAGTATTTGAACCCAGTTGGAGTGATCATGTTCTCTAGTCCACAAAGGCCTCAAGGCCACCAGGGCCTAGTGCTCTCCCCAATACAGTTGGGGTGCATTGGGATTGGGCCAGACGCCCTCTTCTGGGTTCAGAGTAGCCACTTTGAGGGGTTTTGGTGCACCTTGCAGATCTGACTCTCAACACCGCTTCTGGAAACCCAGCGAGGTAGAGGAGGAGGTGGACAGTGCCCATGTTTCTGAGATGCTGCATAGCCGACACATTACCTTTGCAGGGAAGTTTGAGCCTGTGCAACACCAGTGCCGGGCCCTGAAGCCTAACGGCAGGCTCTGTGAGCGCCAGGATCGGCTAAAGGTAAGACTGGTGGGCAAGGCTATCGGCATGAAGCTATAGCTACCCATGGAGAGGCCGGGCCACCACTAGTGGCCTGGGGAAGTGCTTGTCCTCTCTGCCTCCATTTTAGACCAGGGATCCTTGTGAGCCCTGAGGAGCCCTGTATAAGAGGCCTTATAAGCAGTGTCATCATTGCTTGCTTGGCCACTGGCCATCAGAGAATCCTGCCTGGGGTTCTCTGCCCTGGGCCCTGATACTGACTTCTGAGAGACTACTAGAACAGTCAGACTGCTGCTCTGCGTCTAGAACCCTGTGCAGGCTATCCTGAGCTTGGAGAAGGTAGAATGGAGAGACAGACCAGAGTTCTCAAACTCCTGCTGCTGCCGCTCCCCAGAGCTCCCCCTCACGATTACAGGGTTCGGCCGAGCCACTGTCCCCTAAAGCTATTTGTGCTACCTCCTGGCCATCAACTGCTTTGTGCTTGTTATATAGTGCCCATTCCATGGGAAGATCATCCCCAGAGATGACAAGGGGCAGCCCCTCAACCCAGAGGACAGAGCCCGTGAACAAAGGCAGCGGTTTCAGCAGCAGCAGGCACATCCAGGTAGGAATGCATGCGGGAACATGAGACGGGCTGCAGACACAGCCAACTTTGCTCGCCAAGTTGCCATTTGGAGCTGAGAAGCAGGTGAGGGGCTCCATGGACAAGGCTGGGTACACATGGCGTGAGATATTTGTCTTCAAGGCTCACAACAGGAATGTGGATACTCTTGACTCCATCCACCACCTTACCAACATCTGCACAGTGGGACTGAACCCAGAGTCCTGGATGTGCTAGACAAGCACTCCACCACTAAGCTACAGCCCCCAGGCTCTGGTTCTTGTTCCTGCTTCCTGAGCAGATGAAGGAATTGCAGCAGTCTCTCTCCCCTGAGATGGTCACCTAGAGTCTATGTGGTCTCTCTGCTGGCTCTGACTTGCCCTGCTCAGCTCCAACTCACCTCACTATCTACATGGGTGGTCAAAGTCAGACAGTGTTTAAACGTACTTAGAGGCTGTGGTCAGCCATGGAAGACCCTTCTGTATGGGGATATGTTTACAGGCCCTTCATGGCTTCTTGCCCTGTGGTCCTGAGACACAAATTCCTGTTTCATCCTGTGCCTAGAAACATGTCTGGGTTGTGTAGCAGTGGGGAGGGCCTGACCTGTTCATCTGTGGGAGAAACCTTCCCTGGTGGCTCACATTCAGGAGCAAATTAAGTGCCTATTTTTGTGTCAACCCTGAAGAGTATCTAGTTTTCCAGCCCTCGGTGGCTTGTTAACAAACAGGTATCAGGCCACGGGCCAAGCCCGGTGCTGGCCAGTCAGATGTGAAATAGCATCTCTTTACTAACTGCAGTATTGATCCCGCCTCCCTCGCACACGGGGCAATTTTCTTTTCCCTGGTGCTAACCTCAGTGACAATGCACGAGGTGCTCCGGGGCCCTTGAGCGCCCAGGAAGGCCGCACAGCCCAGCGTCTATTGATTTTCTTCAAAGGCTTTTAAATTGCTCCTTCATTTTCCTGAGGTGCTCATTCCATCTCCACTGGATGCCGGCATTTTTTCGTTGTGTTTAAACAATTGCTCCATTCACCAGGTTCCTAAACTGTGACGCCTTCTTATTACTGGGAGATAAACTGTTTAGACAGTTTTCCTTAATCTTGGATTAATCGTCCCTGTATCTGAATCGTGCAGTCCTGAGTTCCTTCACTTCAAAAAAAATCAGCCTGGAGAGGCCAAGCCATCTCTCTGTCTGGCGTGCTTGCTTCTCACTCCGTGGACGTGCCCTTCTCACAGTCTGGCTTTGCTGCCACCCTGTCCAGGCACTGTTCCCTGTCCACTCTGCCCCAGCTCATGGGTCTTTGGCACTTGGATGCCATTATAGTAGGGAGTGCCAGGCGCTCTTCTGCCTGCTAGGCTCACCCACAGGCCTGGAAGAGTTAGGTTTAATTTGCCTTCACTCTTCACTAGGCTGACTTTTCCAAGCCAGGCTGGAGCAATGTCATGCCTAACAGAGCTTAGGGCAGCCTGTGGAGGTGAGCCAGCAGAGGCTGGACAGGGAACTCCAGAGTCCCGGGCTCTGACTTTCAGAAGGCTGGTGCTTATTTATGTGGCCAACCATCTCAGCAGCACTGCACGTGAGCAGCCATCTTGCCATGGGTCTGGCCGGGTAGTGATGGGGCTGCTCAGTGGGCTGGATGCTGTTCAATTCCCTTGGCTTTCCATAGACCCTTGTGGCTATAACGGGTAGTGCCCAGCTCACAGGAGGGGTAACTCTGCTCTATACTCTGAGGCCCATAACCACATTTCCTGTGTCCAAAGAGCCCGTCTCTAGCCTGCCGTTCCCCTCAACTCTGGATACCCTTGTCTCACAGGCCCAGTAGCCAGCAGATATGGCTGAAAGCATTACAGTTGGCCTGGCTGGCCATGGCCCAGCCTGCAGGTGGGAAGTAGCCTGTAGACACTCTGACTCCATGGCCAGTGGCCTTGTGTACTGTCCTGCTGAGTGGTCGTGAATGCCAGGAGTAGTGGCCATTGGTGCTGGGCCTGCCTGGATCCTTCCAGCCTGTTCAAGTTGTGGGAAACCTCGGGATACTTGGGGACTAAGTAACAGAAGCAGGGCAGTGGGAATAAGGAAAGAGATTTCCCTGTGTGGCTCTTATTCCCAAGGCAGCCATGTCACTCAGCACAGACCCTCTTAGACTATGTACCAGGGCATGCAGCAGGCAGGCTCCAGCCCTCCATCAGGAAGAAACCCACAAGGGTCAGCCCTGGCTGGTGCCAGACACCTTTTGAAACCCTCAAGTTTTGTGCAGGTTGGCAGGATCCTGAGTTTATGAAGGATGTGGAGGCAGCCACAGGAGTGGACCTTGGCTCGTCCAAGTATAGCAAGAAGGGCAAAGGGAAAAAGAAGAAGCACCCCAACCTCACTGACCTGCGAGAGCGTGCCAACACCAGCCGGGCCCGCCTGGAGAAGAAGGTCTTTGCCAAGTAAGAACTTGTCACTGGCCCAAGGCCTCGGGCTTTGGTCTAGGATATGTTGGGGGAGAGCCACCTGAGTTAGTGATTGTATTAGTCATGGTGATAACCAGAATTCGCCATCACAGTGACCTCCAGCCCTGCAAAGAGCTGGTTGGTTATAGAGCTGCAGCTGGTGCCTTGAGTATTCTTCCTAGGAGTCCATAGCCACCTCTCTGAAAGTAGAACTGGTGGCAGCCAAATGGTCCTAAAAGGCCAGATACTGGCTTTGCTGTGTCCTGGGTTAGTACCATGCTCACAAGAGGGTAACTCTGCTCTGCACTCTGATGTTACAGGAGTGACCTCAGGGAAGACAAACATAGAGTCCCACACTGCTGGGTTTAGATACTTTATCACAGGACTAGTCAGTAAGCTCTTGGTTTGCCTTGGGTGGGGTGGAGGCTGGGCCACATGGGCTTCCTGCTTTCTCCTTTTTCTCCTTCTGCTGAGTTCTCTACCTCTGGACTCAGCCCATGTTCACCGTGCCTTCCTCCTGAGGTCAGCCTGGGGTTAGCAAGTGTGCTCTTGCAATTGCCTTCAGGGCTGGGAGACACAGCCAAGGCCCATGGTGGGTTGTAGCTGAGACTGGTGAGCCCCACCTTCCAGACGTCCAATGCCCACTGAAGCAGGTCAACCTAGGAGCCCAGGGCCTCGTCACATCCGTAGTCATCTCTTACTCTGCTCTCTCCACAGGGCAGCCGTGCAGAGAGTAGTTGCTGCCATGAACCAGATGGACCAGAAGAAACACGAGAAGTTTGCGAACCAGTTTAATTATGCACTGAATTGAAGGGTGTGGGGGATGTGCTGTGGTCCCCTTTGGCCTTCAGCTTACTAGGATAGGTGAATAGGGTTAGGTCTGGGTAAATCAGAATTTGTCTTCTATGAGTGTAAGTAACAATGGAAAATGATACATTAGGGTGCTCTACAGGAGGCCAGGGAATGTAGCTTAGTGGTAAGGCCAGAGTATGGGTCCAACAATTTTAACCATGCATATGGCACCACACCTATAATCCCAGCACTTGGGGACATAAACAGGACTGTGAGTTCTAGGCCAGTATGGATTAGAAAGCCTGCTTGAAAAGCAGCAAAAAGCTGTATGAGGTGATGTACACCTGTCATCCTAGCACTTCGGAAGCAGAGCAGAGAATCAACACAAGGTTAAAAACTAGCCGAGTATACGTAGTCAGTTACAGGCCTGGAGATTTCATAAGGAGGGTGTGTTTCTGGGGGCAGGGAGCCCCTCAGCAGAGCCTACAGAATTGGAGTTCAGGGGTCAAGGCAGGTACCCCATCTGGTTGCAGGTCAGGCCTTGGGCATAAGTGTGTCTCCATTAGGGCTGTGTACGTATGATGGCTTTAGAAACCTTCTCTTTCATGCACACACTGTTTAATACAGATGCACAGGGAGCTGGAGAGATGGCTCAGAGGTTAAGAGCACTGCCTGCTCTTCCAAAGGACCAGAGTTCGATTCCCAGCAACCACATGGTGGCTTACAACCATCTGTAATGAGGTCTGATGCTCTTGCAGGCATACACACAGACAGAATATATTGTATACTTAATAAATAAATAAAAAAAAAGAAAAATACAGATGCACAACTCTTAGCACAGAGCTCTGTGGAATGGCTCTGTTGAACCCTGACTCACATATCAGCTCGCCTAGTACAGACACAGATGTGTAATCAGTGACACTGTCTGCTCCCAGAACCTTATCACCCTAGGATGAATTGCCTGCCCACCCCACCCCTGAGCCCCCTTTCTGTTTCAGGATTTGTGTTTTCTAGAATAATGGGGTCTGTCACCTTTTGTTTCTGCTTTTTGTTTTGTTTTTTTGAGGTGTGGTCTCTTCATGTAGTTCTGACATTCCTGGAGCTCACATGTAGACCAGGCTGGCCTCAGACTCACAGGGATCCTCCTACCTCCACCACTTGAGTACTGGGATTAAAGGAGTAAGGCCATGTGCCACCACTCCTGGCTGAGTCCAGCGCCTTTTGTTTCTGGCTTCTTTCCCTTTATCTTAAGGTTCTTCCATGTTGTAATACACACTAATACTTCATGTCCACCAAGCCAGCCTTACAGAGAATTCTAGAAGTAATACTTTGGACTGAAGAGAGGAATACGCATAGTTAAGAGACTACAGAAAGAAAATAAGTGAAGCTGTAATTACTGAAATACAAAATAGGATGAAGAACACAAAAAGCAAAACAACAGTAACCAGCACTTTAAACGATGACTGTAATGGCCTCAGCTTCCCAGCCAAGAGCTGGGTAGTTCACTAGATTAAGAACTCACCTCTGGTGGGCGGTGGTGGCACACGCCTTTAATCTCAGCACTCGGGAGGCAGAGGCAGGCGGATCTCTGTGGGTTTGAGGCCAGCCTGGTCTACAAGATCTAGTTCCAGGACAGGCCCCAAAGCTACAGAAAAGCCCTGTCTCAAAAAAAAAAAAAAAAAAAAAGAGAGAGAGAGAGAGAAGAAAATAAAAAGGAAAAAGAACTCACCTTCAAGTGAAGGATGGAAAAAGTGCTCTGAACGAATGGGAGCAGCGGCCTTTTTGTTGTTCTAAGACAGTGTCTCGCTGTGTGGTCCTGGTCTGCTGTACAAACCAGGTGGACCTTGAACTCAGAGATCTGCCTGCTTCCGCCTTCCAAGTGGTGGAATTAAAGCCATGTGCCATCTTGACAGGTCAGTAGTGCTGTTTTAATATCTGACAAAATAACAGTGGTGATGGCACACACTATTAATCCTAGCACTTGGGAGGCAGAGGTGGATCTCCATGAGTTCAAGGCCAGTCTGGTCTACGTGGTGATTTCCAGGACAGCCAGGGCTACACAAAGAAACCCTGTCTCAAAAAAGATATATATTTCAGACTAAAATTAATCAAAAGAGATTAAGAAGGACACTTCATTCTAATCAAGAAGACAGTTGATCAAGAATACACTACAGTTCTGTATGCACCAAACTCTGGCATACCCAATTTCATAAGAAATATATTATTGAACTTAAAGACACAGATTACTCTAGTTTAGTATTAGTGAGTGATTTCATCACCCCACTTTGTCCAGTAGACAGGTCATCTGGATGAAAAACAGAAACATGAGAATTAAGTGATATCATACATCAAATGGAACTAACAGATATGTACAGAAGGTCTCACCCAGACACTAAAGAATATACATTCTACTAAGCAGGCCATGAACACTTCTCTAAAACAGATGGCATAGGCCAGCAGGTGGTGGTACACGCCTTTAATCCAAGGACTTGGGAGAGAGAGGGAGACAGATTTCTGAGTTCTAGGCCAGCCTGCTCTACAGAGTGAGTTCTAGGAGAGCCACTCCTAGAGAGACCCTGTCTCAACGTCTCCCCGCAAAGAAATGAGAAAAAAACATAAATAAGTGTCTTCCTGATGTAATTCAATGATTTGTAAAAACAAGAACCCAAATCCAATAGGAATAAATAATAAAAACAACATAAATTAATGAAATCAAAAGAAAACAATACAAAAATTTAATGATCCTAAAGCTGATTCTTTAGCAAGCTATCAGAAAATCCTTGCCCCAACTAACCAAAAGAAGCAAAGATTCAAATGGATAGAGTTAGAGTTGACCAGGGAAACCTCACAACAAATAGCAGTGGAGTTCAGAGGACTGTAAGGGAGCGAGCACTCCAACCCGCTCTCCATTAAGTTAGAGACTCCAGAAGTGGACAGGACACGCATATGGTGCCCGTGTGCAAGCAAAACACCATGCAGACTTTTTTAAAAAAGAATTCTTTTATGGGTATTTTACCTACATGCATGTGTGCACCATGTTTATCCTGGTTCTACAGAGGCTAGAAGAGGGGGTCAGATTCCCTGGAAGTTACAGTTATTAGCTGTTTTGTGGGTGCTGGGAATTGAATCTGAGACCTCTGGAAGAACAGCCAGTGTTCTTAACTGCTGAGTCATCTTGTATCTAGCCTCACATTTTTCCTTCCTTCCTTCCTTCCTTCCTTTCTTCCTTCCTTCTTTCCTTTTCTTTTTCTTTGGAGCCTGTGCCAGAAATCACTTTGTAGACCAGCCTGGCCTTGAACTCACAGAGATCCGCTTGCCTCTGCCTCGCTAGTACTGGGATTAAAGGTGTGCGCCACCACAGCCCGGCCATCATTTTTCTTTTTTAATGTTAGCAATATTAGTGAAAAGTATACCTTATGGTTTTGCTTTTCATTTTTCTAATGACTCATGGCAGTATTTTTGTTTATTGGCCACTTGTATCTGCTCAAATAACTTCTCGTTTTCAGTTGGGTTGTCTTGTAGGAGTTTTTGTAGATATTCTAAACATTGCATCCCTATATAATTTGCGAATATTTTCTCCTTGTCTTTTCACCTTCATAGTGCCCTTTAAAGTAAAGTTCTTAATCTCCTTAAGTTACAGTGTGTGTGTGTGTGTGTGTGTGTGTGTGTGTATGTATGTACACGTATGTAAGGAGGTCAGAAGACAGCCTTCAAAAGTCCATTCTCTTCTTACACTATATGGATTCTGGGGAGTGATCAGGTCAGAAGGCATAACAGCAGGTGCCTTTACTCACTGAACCATCTCACTAGCCCTAAAGTTTTTCATTTTAATAAAGTTTATTTATATAATTTTTGTCATTTGTACCATTGGTATCATTTCTAACATATATGTATATTTTATATATAAACACACACGCATATAAATTTCAAGTCATTTGAGACACGGTTTCTCTGAAGCTTTTGTGCCTGTCCTGGAACTAGCTCTTGTAGACCAGGCTGACCTCAAACTCACGGAGATCCACCTGCCTCTGCCTCCCAAGTGCTGGGATTAAAGGCGTGCCTGCCACCACCTGGCATTTTGAGACAGGGTCTTTCTACACAGCCCTGGCTGTACTGGAACTCACTACGTAGACCAGGCTCCACCTAACAGCTCTGAGTTCCTCTGCCTCCCGGGTCCTGTGATTAAGGAGTGAGGCAGCACACCTGGCTCTCCTGAGGATTGCTTAGTTTTAGCTCACATTTGTAACCTTCTGACCCATTTTGAATCAAGTTTTGTGTGTCCTGTGAGCTGGGCCAACTCCATTGTTTGTGTTCAGGACTTGCGCCTTTCCCTTTAACTCATCACTTGATTGCTACCATTGTGATCATTGGCCACTGCCTTAGGGTTCCTCTAGCTGTGGTGAAACCCCAGGACCAAAGCAAGTTCAGCTTTAGAGTTCATCATCAAAGGAAGTCAGGACAGGAACTCATGTAGGGCTGGGGCCTGGAGGCAGGAGCTGTTGTAGAGGCCTTGAAGGGGGGCTGCTTATTGGCTTGCTCAGCCTGCTTTCTTATAGAACCTAGGACCATCAGCCCAGGGATAGCACCACCCACAATTGGGCTAGGTTCTCCTGCATCAATCAATCACTAGTTAAGAAATAGAAGCTTACCCTACAACGGTCTTACGTAGGCATTTTCTCAATGGAGGCTCCCTCCTCTCTGATGACTCTAGCTTGTGACAAGCTGACAAACTGTCATTTACCTGAACGTGGATGTGTGGTTTGTTTGTGGGCTCCAGTTCCTTCTCCCACTGACAGCCACAGCACTGTGGTCCTAAATTACTGTAGCTACATGGATGGTAAAGTTTGGGTTGGACAGGTGTGAGCATTCCTGCTCTGTGTTCCTAGATTTGACTTTTCTGAGTCCATATATTTCCAAGTGAATTTTAGGATCAATTTTTCAGGGAGCCCTATCTCCCAGGAGATAAAATTTTGGCAGGGATTTTTTTCAATTTGATATCACTTTGGGAAATTGTGACCTCCTAATACTAAAACTTATGATTCATGAACTTCTGATAGCATTTCATTTAATTGAGTTATTTTCAGTGTTTTACAGTTTTTATATAGGTCAATTATTTTTTTTTTAAAAAATCCCTAAGTACTCTAATGCTTTTATAAATATGATTTTCTAAGTTCTGTGTTTAGATTATTTGTTGCTAATGTATAGAAATACAGTTGATTTTTTATTTTGATAGTGTATCCTGCCACTTTGTGAAGCTTTTCTGTTCTAATAGCATGTGTATTTCTGTGTGTTCCTTAGAATTCGCTATGCACAGTCCTGGTATCCATAACCAGAGATGTTCTTTCCAGATACAGAGTTCGTTGTCCCTCCCCCTCCCCATCTTGTGCCTAATGGCTCCGGTCACCACCTCCAGTCCGGTGTCCCGTGGATGTGAGGAGCACCGAGAGTTCCATCTGGTGGTCAGCACCTCCAGTCCGGTGTCCCGTGGGTGTGAGGAGGTCAGCACCTCCAGTCCGGTGTCCCGTGGGTGTGAGGAGGTCAGCACCTCCAGTGCGGTGTCCCCTGGGTGTTAGGAGCACCGAGAGTTCCATCTGGCTCCTGACCTCCCACACATGCTCTGAGTGTGATATTCGCTGTGGGTTTCTGTAGATCCTCTTTATCATGTTTTTTCTTTATAATTTTAATGAAGTCGTTTTATTATTTTCTTTTGTTGCTTGTGGTTTTGGTATCATTTCAAAGAAACCACTGCCTAACTTTTAGCCACAGAGATTTACTACTTTTTTCTGAGAGCTGATTTTTGTCTTTTTTTTTTTTTTTTTTTTTGGTTTGTTTGCTTTGCTTTGCAACAGGGTCTTACTATGTAGCACTGGTTGGCCTGACACTCACAGAGCTCTACCTGCCTTTGTGTCCCTGGTGCTGAGATTAAAGACATTTACTACAACTCAAGGCCAGTGAGAGTCAACTTTTATGTGTGTTCTTGAGTGTTTTATATTAAATGGTTCAACTTTGTAAAATGCTTTTGCCTCACTGCTAAGCGCTTTCCCTGTATTTACTGAATTGATCATATGATTGTCCAGACAGATGCAATGTATTATATATGCTGTTCATACATTGAACTAGCTGGGCGGTGGTGGTGGAACTCACTCTGTAGATCAGGCTGGCCTCGAACTCACAGAGATCTGCTTGCCTCTCCTCCTGAGTGCTGGGTTTAAGGGCATGCACAACTACTGCCTGGTTTCATGTTATGATATTTTTCCATGTTTTTATTTTACAAGTTTCCACTCAGATTTTAATTATTTCTTTTGGATTGTTTTGGACATGATTTTCTGTTCCTTTTCATATATCTTAAGTTAGAAACAATTAGCTTATTGATTTAAAAATCTTTTATTTAGTAGAGGTATATTTATAGAGGTAAGTTTTGATCTAAGCATTTTATATTGATCTTTTAATTTTTTTCATGTTGTGTTTTTGTCATTTAAATTTTTGTTTCGAGATCTCCTGAGTAAATTGAGAACTTGGGGATCAAGGGGACAGGGGAGGAAGGGAAAAGAGCGTAGAAAAATATATAGCTCAATAAAAACAATTAAAATTTTTTTGTTTTGTTTTTGAGACAGGGTCTTACCCAGGCTAAGCTTAAACCCCCATCCTCCTGCCTCTCTCAAGCACTGGGATTCAAGGCATATGCTGCCACACCCAGAACTTGTTTAAAATTTCCAAGAACTTTCTCATTTCTCCGTTATTCTTTTCTCAGTTGATTAGACATTTGTTGTTTGATTTCCATAAATATAAATATAAGATAAATATATATCTTATATAAATATAAGATAGTGATTTTTGTTCTTACTGAAGACTGTACTTCATATGATGCCAAGGCGTCCTAAGCACACTGACCTGTCTGCCAGGGAACCAGCCACTATTGAGTTCTGTCCTGTCTGCTCAGGAGGCTCTGATGCCTGCAGACTCCCCCCTCCCTGTTGCTGGCCAGCCTCCTTATCTGTTCTTTGAAGCCGGATGTTGAAGTCTTCAGCTGTTGTCTCTGTTGCCCTCATTCTGATAGTTTTAGATTCATGTATTCTGGGGCAGGTGTTAAGCTCTTTTATACTTGCCATCTCTTCCTAATGGATGGGCCCTTGTCCCTCTGCTGGCAACAGTGTAGCCACTTAGCTCTCTCCCTCCAGATGACTGCTTCTCTGACTGCTTCTACGGTGCACCTTTCCCACTTCCTCCCTCCATCCTGTCTGTGTAGCTGTTTCCTGCCCACTGTGTAGGTTTTTAATCTCTGCCCTCGTTTCTGCAGCCTGAGGAGTCTCTGATCTGCTCACGGTCACCAGTGTTGTTGATGGGGTGAACTTTTCCTGCTGCTTTCTGTTTCCTCTATTTCTGTGTTGTGGAAATGAGTATTTAGTTCTTTGTAACCTTTCCTTTGGTTGTAAACAAAATAGATACTTATTTCTCTCCTAAGTCCAAAGCGCCTGCCTCCACAAGATCCTGGAGCTCAGAACCCCTGCCAAGTACTTGGTCCCATGTCTCCAAGCACAAGCTACTGCTCTCTGAATTGTGACTTGTCTTGTAGGAGTTTCCTTGTTGGCGCACAACATTCAATTTCTAGTGTTTTTCATTTAGAACAGGCCTGGGATTGACGGCTCCTTGTAAAAATTGTTTTGTTTGGGCAGCTGTGTACTGTGTAAGATGGTGGAGATTTCCGCTGCTAACCATGCTTGGGACACTTTCCCTGATGCTCTGTACAAGTTTAGGGATATAATGAGGAGGATGGTAGGAGCCTCCAAACCAAGATGACCAAACACACATGGAAGTCAGGCAGAATTGGGCTAGGAACTTGCTTCTGTTTTCAGGGTTTTGGTTTTTGTACAGGTCTTATTACATATACCTCAGGCTGACCTGGGACTCAAGGGCCCCTGCTGCAGCCTCTTGAACACTGGGATCCCAGGTCTACACTACCAGAAACAGTTGTATTTGTGTGTGCAGTGCTAAGGCCTTGCACATGGCGTGTGTTCTGCCAATGAACTGCATCCTACTCCTCAGCCGTTCTTCAGCAGACATCCCAGGGGGTTGGCTGTTAGAAACCTCTGTTAACTTCCCAGGGTTTTGAAAAGTTTGTTTTTGTTGGTTACTGCTGTGAACAGTGGTCCTCGTTCTGCCTTCTGAAGGATCTCCCTGCAGCACACTGTTGTGAGGATGGGTGTGCTGTCTGCATAGACTCTTACCCATCGCTGCATTCAGGTGCACACCAATCTGGAAGGGGAACTGCTGAGCCGGGGCTAGCACGATTATTTCTTCTGTCACTTTTGTGTATCCATATTCCCCTTTAAATCACTGGCCTAAAAAATATGAACTAGGAAATACGGTTTTTACAATTCGGATAGCTAACTACTTGCCCCACACACCTTTTCTCAGATCTGAGAGAGCATCTAAACTGTGTTCAAGTCCCAGTTGCAGTGTTCCTGGTCTGGCACTTGAACTGCCTACCTGGTGAAATGCAGGCAGCCTTTTTACTTGTGCAGATTTGTGATGCAATTTTAGGTCAAAGAGCTCTGTTGTGGTAAAGCTACAACATCAGGGATGGGAGAAGAGAGTTTGTAAGGTGTGACTTGGGACTGGCCGGTTATCCTGGTGATTTCTGTATTCTGTTTTTCAGTGGATCTCCCTGATTTTATATAAGAAAGATTTGCCAGGATAGGAGCAGGGTAGGGGCCACAGTGAAGGTCTGGGCAGTGCCACTCAGCTGGGCACTGCCCCCAGGGCTTCCACAATACCCTGCACCCAGAAGCTAGGGGCTATCCTGGGGGTGGGACACAGGGTAGAGCACACCCTGTGGTGGCAGGGCAGACTCAATCCTGCTTCCTCCCCTCACTGGCTGTTCCTTTCCATCATAGGGATGGTCCCCCTGGCTTTCCTCTCAGTGCCCTGCTTCCCTGGTGTTACCTCCCCTACTGTGTGCTGGGTCCAGCTTCCCTATCTCCAAATGTTATCCTTGCTCCTGGAGCTAGGGAGGGTCCCCCTGATCCACCTGCCCTGATGACCCAGAATGGATACCTAAGGAGCTCACCATAGGCCCTGGTCACAGCCAGCAAAATGACTCTGGCATAAGGGGGTACTCAGACACCAAGGAAGACATGAAGGGGATGGCACCAGGCCGTTGCAGCCACTGGCAGGCTCTGTCAGGTTCCGTTGGGCATCGGGCAGAGCTAGGCTCCAGGTGACATAGTTGGAGGAGATGGAGGGGCCTGAACATTTCTGGGGCTGAGTGTTGTGGTACAAGGTGGATCTGAGATGGGCAGTGAAGGCCACTGGCCACTAGGGACACCTTGAGTGGGGTCTGGATGAGGCCATAGCCTCCCTCAGCAAGACCACAGAAGAGGAATAGCTAACACAGGGACGCCATGCAGGGAAAGAGAGTTGGAAGGGCAAATGGTTAGCAGGGACAGTGAACACAGATAGTGAACAAGACAAGAGGAGCCATAGGAGTAGAAAGAGGAAGGCCAAGGCAGCCATGCTTGTCATGCAGGTCTGGCCTGGGACCAGACTGGGAGCAGGAAACCTCCATCTGTCTCTGTTGGGCCTGACCCCGGGAAAAGACCCCATTTCCCAGCCTCCCTCAGTGGCCACATGGCTGAGCTCTACCAATGAAGCAAAAGCAGCCTGGGCTTCTGGGAAAGTGTTTTATAATGAAGTGGTATCCTTCCTTGCTTGTTGTTTGCTGCCCAGAATAAGGGCATGGTGGCCGGAGCACATTTGGGTTTGTGAGGATGAGGGCCCAGCCCAAAGATGTTGCTACAGAGCTGGATAGGCTTCATAGGGCTCTGTGAAGGTGCTATATCTGCCTAGGACTGTACAGACACAATTCTCTCATGAGAAAATAAAGTCTGTTTTCAAATTCTTTGAGTTTTCTCTCAGAGGCTAACAAACCCAATCTTGACCCACACCCAAGGGGCCATGGAGCACAGACAGGATTGTGGTGAGGAGGGGGTCGGTAGGGGCAGGGGTTTGTGTGGCCTCACTGGGATCTTCCTCAGTGTCTGGGTTCAGCGGTTCTCACACAGGAAGTTGGGACAGAGAGGAGGGGGCCTGGGTGTGGGCAAAGGCCCCTCCCTATCCCAGGGTCCTGGCCGGTTTGTCTTTGCTTTCAGCCCTGTCTTCTATTGACAAGAAAACTCCCACGTGTGGCTGACAGGCAGCTGGGGGCTACAGGGCAGGTGCGCCTGTATTCTTAGCACTTTGATGACCGAAGCATGAATGTCCACTTAAGAGTTTGAGAATACCCTGGGCTATATAAGACCCTGTCTAAAGAAAAGAAATTGATGGGCAGATTCTATGTAGAAGGGCTGTCCAGGCCAGAGCGGGTTCTAAGTCCTAGAAGGTAGACTTCTTGCCCTGGGGTCCAGTCAGTTTCTCAACCACCAGCACAAAGGGGTGTGGTAAAGGCCAGCAAGACCAAAGACCAGCTGGCCTCCAGTCTATTGGAGCACCCAAGGCCTGGACTAAGAACTAAACAAACTGGTGTGTCCACCCAAGTCTGGCCCAAACAGAGTTGTAGGTCCAACTGGAGGGCTCAGCAGACTTTGCACCCCGAACCTCACCAGCTGCCAGATGTGTATTGAGAAAGCCAGCTAAGAGGCCAGAACTAGGCAGGCCCAGCAGGCTCCTCCGAGCCCTGCCTGCACGCAGCAGCCTTTGGCCCGCTGGATCTGTTCCTGTCCCAGACAGAAGCCCACAGTTGTGACGTGTTAACAGTGTTCTCCATACTGAAACATTCCATTCTGGAGGAAGCTATCTACACAGGAAGGCAAACAACTCAACTTCAGGAAAATCCTGAAACTGACCAGATTCACTAAGCCCCTCCGGACCAGCGAGAGTCCCTCTCTGAAGAGCTGAGCTGCCAAGAGACTAGGAAAAGCAAAGCTGCGATCCTGGAAGAGGTTTAAACCAACTGAGGTGCCTGGGAGGGGCAGCCTCCAACCTGCTCAACTGGGCAGGCTGTGCCGTGAGCTCCAGGTTCCCAGCTTTGTGAGCTGCCATCCATGCTGGGTGGGCCTTGATGATGTGGCTGTCTTTGAGTCATTTCTGCTCCTGTAAATAACCCACACTCCTGTAAGGAACCCCAATAAAACTGATTGGCTCACCAGGTTGGACTTTGGCCGTATTTGTAATTCCATCTGTTGTGGGATCCCTATTTGGGGTGAGAAGATATGTTGCATCTCCCCAGAAAAGGTTTTGTTGTACAATATGCTATCACAGACAAAGTGCTCCATACACAGTAAGAGTCCAGCAAGGACGGCAGGGACCCAGGAAATGCCAAGAAGCAGCCTCTACTCCGTGTCATAGCATGTGGCCATACACCAGTGAGGAGCCGGCAGGGAACCCAGAGAGGAACAGGAGAGCAGCTATGTGTGGCGAGCCCACTGCTTTGCAGCCCCATGGCCGCTGACTCATGTTCCTACCCGGTCCTACAGCCTGGGGCGAATGAGTGTAAGCAGCCCTATTTGGGACTGAGCCTCGGCAGATGAGAAGAGTTCAATCCAGCCAAACTGCATCCGTTATCACATGCAAGAGCACCTAAGCATCAGGGATGCACAGCTACCAGCCCTACCTTGTCATCTCCCCAGGAGAGCTCTGGAGTTCTGGATTGTCTCAGCATTCCCAGCTGAGCTCAGCAAGGCTGGCATAAGGAAGGGGACCTTGGGTCTTTTTCCAGGGTCATCTGGGAGCTGCTTCTCCTCTCCTGTATAGGGACCCTGAGCACAGAGGGAGCTTGCAGAGAGGCCACCCCCACCCCTTATCATGTTCCACCCCACCCTGCTGAGGAGCTAGGATTCTGCATTTGTTGGCGTGTGAGAGATGCCCCTGAGCTGAGGAGGGCTGGGTGGGCAGCCCCCTGGAATGATCTCTTTATTCAGGCAGAGTGGCTTCTGGCTGGGCCTGCCATTATCTGTTTTGATGCCAAGAGTCTCCTGAAGGCTTTTAGGGTTTCCTTGCCAGCTGTGTCTCAGAGGCCCACTCCTCAGCAACAAGGTCAGGAATGTCCTCAACCTATCACCTGTTACAGTGAAATGTATCACACTTCACGGAGGGCTCTCACTTCTTGACCACCAGGAATACAAGTACTGTCCAGCCTGCTGCCCACTTAGGGGCTGGCAAACACCAAGTCAGGACAGAAAATTCCAGGCCCGGAAGATCTGGGAAATGGAAAGTGAGCTTGCTGGAGTTGGGCACCAGGTCTCTGCTGGTGAGTGGGGGAAGCTAGAGGCACCAGTCTTGGGCTATCTTAAAGGGGCAGGCGGTCTTTCTGCCTCTGCCAACTGCCAGATGCACAGCTCTGACCTGCCCTCTGACTCCTGACCACTAAGAAGCCAATTAAAAGGACTCCCTATCAGTTCTAGACATGGCAGTTCGTTATCAACCTGACCCCCAGAGGTAGCTGACTAGGGCCAAGACTCCTCCAAGAGCTCACTGTGCTTGGGTGGGGACAGACTGTGGGCTGGAGGATGCCTGAAGGGTTAGAAGTCAAGCACCACAGTGAAGCACAGCTGTTTTCTTCCAAGGTGAGTCAGAGACCCTGGTGCAGACCTGAAGACAGTTGCCTGCCCAACCCTCCACCCACACACCAACTCCTTCCCCATCCTGTCTCCACCCCTACTAGATCTGCAAAATCTTCTGGAGCTGAAACAAGCTGCCACCATAGCCATAGGTGGTTCAGGATATGCTTCGAGGTGTGTGCAGCCACTGCTTAGGGCCACCACCCCTCCCCCCGCGCGCTCATTGCATTCTGCGCATAGAAACCATATACACATTTACACAAATGTTGAATATGCCCAAAAGTGACACACCAGAACAGGTCATTGGGCTTCCAGTCTAGCTATGACACTCTGGCAGGTAGTTCAACCCCAACCCTTGGAGCCCAGGGAAGCTGGTGAGATGTTTTTCCCACGTGGCCACAGGTGGGACGGGGTGTGGAGGACGATGAGCAACGGGATGGGGCACCCCCTTTGGAGCCCAGCAGTGCCAGATTGCAGGGAGAGGGACAAGAACCTCACCTACGAGAGAGAGGAAGAGAGCAAGAGCGGGGAAGGGGAGTCGGCTCAATGCTGCACCAGCTCCCAGAGGTAAAGGAGTACCTGGATATAAGCTACTAGAGTGAGGGCTGGCCATGGGACACTAAAACTAACAGCAAAACCAGAGCTCAGTACTCTGAAGTCCCCGCTCAAGAAGGCACACAGAGAGGTAAGAACCCAAGTGGACAGGAAGGCGGGATCAGAATTCTGCGGCGCCAGAGCCTTCTAAAACGCTTCCTGTGGTTTATTAAGAGTTCTGCAAAGTGCTTGAAGCAGGCCTCGGGAGCCTTCCTTCTGACCCCAGGGCACACTCGTTTATAAATTTCTCTTCTGTAGGAACCAGCTATATACAGAACGACTGAAACCTTAGAAAAGAGACTGTCGCGCTCGCCTTAGGTCCTCCGGCCGCGAGGCTGCACGGTGCGGTCCCCACCGAGGTCCTGGCACCAAGGTTCAGAGGTGCGGCGCGTAGAAGGCGGGCGCGCCGTACGTCTGCGACCCGAGCACGAAGGGCGAGAGCACCGCGGGGCTGGACAGGAAGGGCAGCTGCGCAGCGCACACCAGCCCTCCCGGACTGTGCGCCGGGTACCCGGCCGGGCCGTGCAAGGCCAGCGGCGCGCCCATGGGCGGCGAGGGGCTGAGCGGGCTGAGGCCACCGGGCAGCCCCGCGCCGGGCCCCGCTCCTGGGCCGGGGCCCCCGCCGCCGCCGGTCGGCGCGCTTGTGTCGGCGCCTGGGTTTTGCTTCTTCCACTTGGTTCGGCGGTTTTGGAACCAGATCTTCACCTGCGTCTCGGTGAGGCTCAGCGACAGCGCCAGGTTGAGGCGCTCGCACACCGACAGGTAGCGAGTGGCCTTAAACTTGTTCTCCAGCGCCACGAGCTGCTCGTAGGTGAAGGCGGTACGCGCGCGCCGCGGCTTCCCGGACTTGGAGTCCGAGCCCGTGCGTTTCCGCTTGGGCTTGGTGGCCACGGCCGCGCCCTGCGGGGTGCTCCCCGCGCCCCCTGCTCCCGGAGCTGTTGCAGGCGGACCCGGGGCTCCGGGCGAGTTCCCACGGGGCCCTGTGGCTGCGGCCTCGTCCACGGGAGAAGCCTCGACCTCGGCCGCTCCGGGGCAGCCCGACCCGCGGACCCCGAGGCCGCCGCTGCCTCTCCGCGCCTCCTCCGTGCCGTGAGCATCCTGCACCTCCGGCGCCTCGTCCTCGTCCTCGTCCTCAGGCGCTTCATCTTCGCTGTCCGCTGTCGGGCTGCGGCCACTGCCACTGCTGTAGCCGTTGGCCTCGGTCTCGTCCGCCCTGTAAGAGTCCCCAGCACCTGCGGGCGGCGGAAAGGAAGAGAACACAGGGTCAGCCCGGCACCCAGCCGCACTGCCCGCTCCCTCCTGCCGAGATTCTCTTTATCTCGTTGGGTTTTCTCCTCTTCCTCATTTGCCCCCTCCCCAAAGATTTTGTTTTCCTCCCTCCCTGCAGCCGTTCTCCTCGCGGCATCTCCTCTCTGCTTTCCTTCGGGAGGATCCTTTCTGTGTCAAGCTGATTTTGCTGCCCCATTCGCAGTCCGCGCCTCCCTCGGCCTTTAGGGCTGTGGCGCGCGGGCGGACCTCGGCATGTACGGGGTGAGAGAGCTCCGATCGATTCACGGGACAGATACAAACTTAATTAAACTCATTTTGTGTAATGTACAAACTAGTTAAAGTCCATTTAATTTATTTCGGCGTATATTACCTTCCAATTACAGCGGCGCGGGGCCAGCCAATTACCGCACTCTTAATAGCTGGAGGGGCCAGAGGACTAGGGTGGGGTCGGCCGGCTGGGAGGAGGCCTCGTCTAAGAACCAAAATCAGTCGTCTTGGAGCAGTCCCTAACCTCAGGCTTCAGGCCCTGAAAACTAGGTGGCAGGAAGTGCTGGCTCTTCTGCCAGCCTTGGAGCCCACTACTCAGCTCCCCAACTCCACTATGACAGCCTCCGCCGAGCTGGTTGAGTTTGAGGCTGGGAAAGGGCATTGTGAAATGCTGCGCACCAGCTAGAGGGGATCTGAGCACCAGTCCCGCAGCATCCAGACAGAAGCTGCCGCGGTGACTGCATTTTATCTCTGAAATTTGAAAGGTTGTCTGTCTCCTATGCAGGTATCTAAAGACTGTCTATACCCCTCACCCACAGGTGGTCTTTAAATGCCAGAGGAGCCCTCTAAGCCTTCCAACACAGTGCCCGGGTTCTGCTTTCGTGTTGGGTCAGCGCCGGCATACTGGAGCATAAACGAAATTCACTCCTCGCAAATAACCCCCAGCTCAAAAGACCCAGGTCGCGTGAAGACTGCGGATGTCCTGGCCTTAATTCCCAGGCCTTAAGCAGGGCAACTCTTCCCTCAGGCGACCCTTAGCCAACCCCAGCCTGGTTGCCCTCCCTAACTGTGCAGCGCTGGCTCGCACCCTACAAAGCTCCAGCAGGCAGCCGCGGGTTCCTGGTAGATCAGCCCCTTGCAGAGAGCAGGAGGGGTCCTCTGCAGCCTGCCGGACCTGCTCTTCCTCCCTCCAGGAACGGAAGGTCAATGCAGAAACGCTGGCAGAGCTGGTGGCCCCAGTCCTGTCCAGCCTGAGCTTTCTGGTCCGGGCGAGGTGCAGGGGCCAGGAAGTTAGAGGGAGGACGGGGGAGGGGCGCAAAAAGCAATCAGGAGCTGGTCGAATGCAATTCGCGATCAATAGCGGCCCCTAATAAGTGTAATAGGTTTTAATCGAGTAATTATCCGAATTTTGACCCTATAATTTAGATGTTCGGGGGGAGTTTGCAAGGTGCTTGAAAGAGATATGCATGCTCCGTAATGGGATATCGACCGCAAAGGGGGCGCGGGCCGCCCCATTACCGGCCGCTTTCCGCCGCTAAGCACATTTCCCTTTAACTGTAATCGAAGGGATTTAATTGTTTTTCCAGAGATAACCAGCGTTTTGTCACAATTAGTCTGATTTGTCCAAAGGGGGGGGCTGGGGAGGCCACGGTGGGGGTGGGTAAGTCACCAAGCCAGCTCCGTACGTCCCTTCCCTCCAGCACCAACTACCCGCCAAAGCCACAGACTGACTAGGCGAATCCTGGACCTTGTCGCAACGCTAAAACCCCAGATCTAGCCTAGCACCTTTTTAGAGACGTTCAGCAGGCCCTAGAGTCCGGGTCGGGAGGAAGCCACGGATGCGCCGGGCGCAGACCCCGCACTCTGCGAACTTTCCACAGATCCTGGTGCCGAGACAGGCCCAGCTCGCCGCAAGGTCTTGGGAGCATAAACATTCCAGAGCAATCACTGCCCTAGCCCCTGGCGTCCACCCCTTATACTCACTTGCAGGTTCGGCTCCCGCGGCAGCTGCAACTCCTGTGGCAGCGGAAAGGGTTCGGCGTTCCAGCTCTGCGCGCGGAGAGCGTCCGGAGGCAGCGGGGACCGGGACGCACGCGGCCGCTGGGGCGCAAGGGGCACACGTAGCGGGCACCACAGGACCCAGTAGCACGCACCGGCGTCTCCTGCTGTTGAACTTGTTGGGATCTAGGATGTCCAGCACTGAGAAGGAAGTGGGGCGCGGGGGTGCGGCGGGCCGAGCCGCTCCAGCCCCCTCTGGCACCGCGGGCACAGTGTCGCTGGCCGCAAGCGGTGGGACTCCAGCCCGGGGGAAGATGGGCAGCTCAGCTCGTCCGTCCATAGCGTCCCGAGCAGTAGCCGCAGAAGCGGGCGGTGCGGGCCCCGAGCCGGGCCCGGGCGGTGGCGGCGGCAGCGCGGGGACGTCCCCAGGTGCCGCCGCGCCGCTGGTACTCATGCTGGCCTCGGGCCGCTCAGGCGGCTCGGGCCCCGCTGCCTACTGGGCTCCCATCCCTGCGCCCTACAAAAACAGTTCAGCCCAGCTGTTCTCGGCGCTGCGCTCCGCTTGGCTAATGCTGCCCGGCGTTGTCTCCGCCACCGCTTCAGGCGCCCGCCGCGCCCGGCCAGTGCATTTATGGCGGCCCCGCCGGAGGCGCCCACGCGCCCACACGCTGCACACACGTGCGCCCGCAGGCGGCCGCGGGGTTCCGCCACCCTCGTTAGCGCGCACGCCTAATTGGCTGCGAACGGTCCCAGGCGGAGTAGGCGGGCCCGGTGCGGGACACACGGACTGAGCCGCAGAGCCGGACAGACAGACGCCCTCCCGGGAGCCCCAGCACAATCCGCTGGAGGGTGTCGTGGTCAGCACCGTGCCTTTGCGCCTCCGCCGGGCTGGAAACTGCGTGCCCGCCTCCTCGGCGAAGGGGGAGGAGACAGCTCGGCTTTTAAATAATTGCGGGATCAGTCGACGGAAGAGGGCTGCGAAGGCCCCCCGGACGCGTGAACCCGCGAGCCCAGAGTTAGCCTGGATCTCCCAGCTCAGGGTACTGCTCTGGGGCAGGTCTCTCCTGCTGCGTGGAACGCGTGGTTCTGGACTCCCGTGCCCTCCGCAGCTGGGACGGGGGAATAGTGGGGACTCTTTCAAGTTCTGAGTCTCTGCAGGGTCCTCAACCCCTCGTGGGGCGTTTCCAGAGTCTGGTTTTCGCGGCCCTCGGTTGCTGTCTTTCCTGTTTGGAGCTCTCCAGTCAGGATCTCTGCCCCTCCGCCCCCGGCAGCCCTGACTTCCGCCCCCTTGGCTGATCAAATTAGGGACCGCACGAAATCCCCGCAAGGGGCGGGGCTGGCGGCCGCGAGTGATGCTCATTAGAAGTGGAATCGAAATGAGGAGGGCTAGACGGCCCTCCCGGTCCCCGCCCCCGGAAAGGGGGACTGAAAAATCGCACAAATAGTAGGCGGCCTACATAAAGATCGATACCCTTCATGTAATGGGAAAATATGTGTTTCTGCCAGAAATAATACGGAAACAACCCCCTTCCCACCCTTCAAGATATCAGAAGAGCCGTTCGAGGCCTCTGTATTTGTGCACGTCTTGATAGTCTCAGGTCTGGCTGGATATTCTCAGAGCGATCTCTGTGACCTCGGAAGATCGAGCCTGGCTTCGGAGGGTGAGGGCCGGGTAGCCGATGCTTTGCTTTCGGAGGTCAAGAGTTTCCCTCCTTCCCTCGCTCAGGCCAATGACCCGCCTCTGATGGACTCAGGTGGGTCCCAGCGGTGGAGCTCCTGCCTAGGGTGTGAGTGTGTGCGCCAAAGACTTGTGCTTCAGCGGATTTGCTCTCCTCCTCCCACCGTGGTCCCGGGAGCCTGCTCTGCACAAGGACGGTCCTTTGCAATTACCGCGGGCAATGATCCTTCGGAAGCAGAAATTAAAAGTTAGGAGAAATAATGGGGGACCGATCGCCTGTAATTTGGGCCAAGCTCGGACATGCTGAGCCTCTGGGAGGCTGGGACGGGAGTCGGGAGGAGGGGGGCAGGGCTCTCCTCCCCCTCAGTTTCTTCCCTGCCCCCTCCCACCCTCACCACGTGCTGGTCCATCCTGAGATTCTAATCAGACCCACAACACTGTGTCCTTTCTTGCCAGGACTTGATTACTCTTTATCTTTAAATTATAAATCACCTCTGGGGAAGGAGGGTGGGTAATCTCTCATCGCAGTGAGGTAATTATCTTCTTCCCGTCCCCCCCCCCCACCTTGGTCTTCGCTCCCGCCCTCTCAGCTGAGTTTGAATATAGATGTACACGCCTCATTCTCTTCACACACACACACACACACACACACACACACGCGCGCGCGCGCGCGCGCGCGCGCGCGCTCACACTCATTCACAAGCGATCACCGCACAAGCAGGATTCATTCATGAGCACCCATATAGAAGGTGGCTCTCCAGTGTAGTGCAGTTCACCCATCACCTCTCTCCCTTGCCTGTTCCTCTCTTTTCCTTTCTGTCTCTTTTAAGTCCTTTGGTGAAGACCACACACAGGCATAAAGCCTGGTCCCCATCCTCTTTGCTTCCCTGGGAAGCGGAGCCACTAGGGGCAGGGGAGCTTCTTTGACAGAGGGGAGGGCAGGACAAGCCTCTCACATTCAGACCTTGGAGCTGGCTCTGGGTAGCGGAGACTGTGTGACATCCCTGCACGCACACACTCCCCCACAGACACTTGTCACCAGCGCAGGTCGTCAGCGAGGTGAGCGGTGCTAAACAAACAGCAGCCGCCACAGCACCCACACTTTCCTGGGTGGGTGAGAGCTGGTGTGGCTGTGAGGAAATGCGATGACCTGCACAGCTGTCTCCGGACAGCTTTCCTTCAGCACAGGCCAATCAAGGCTTTTTCTAGGGTGTAAGTGTAGATTAGTGCTAGGACATAGTAAATATAATACAATATGTTCATAGGATGTGAAATAAGATAACATAACATGTTATAGAAAAATATACAACCAGATGTTGGTTGTGTTTTGTTTTGTTTTTCAGTACTCTCAAATGCTCTCCCTGCCGATAGGCAGACGCTGGTCAGAGTTGAGTGTAATTCAGAGAAAGCATCTTGGCCATCCAGAAGTTTATAGGTGTCTAAGTTCACTTACTGCCCATCTCTTCCTGCCCCTCAGTGTCCTGATGGGAGCTGCCGCAGGCAGAGTGATGAGCTACCAAGTTCACTGCCAACTTTGAAGAGTAGGATGGGCCTGAGGGTCCTCTGGAGCTGAGTGGGTCTTCCTTTGGTCTGGGGCAGTGCTGTATGGACCTAGCTCAAAGTTTCTTCCACTGTTCCCACCCTATCTCCGAGGACAACCCAAACAGAGGGATGCCTATCCGCTCCTCCTCCCAGTCTCAACCCGAACTGTCAAGGGCTCTAAGAATGTCCTTTGGCTCCTAATCACAATTGATTGTCAATTAGACCCTCACTTGTGCATTCCGTGCCCATCTGCCACCTCAGGTTATCTCTCCCCACCAGCTTCACTGCGAGGGCCCCAGGTGGGCACTGACAGGTGAAACCTCAGCCTAGAGCGGAGCTGGCTCTGCCTGCAGTGGACAGGAAACACCCCCTTTCGTCCCCTCTCCCTACTGCATGCCACCATGCAGGTCAGTCAGAGTGAGAGTCATGTTGGACTGGGCATCAAGGCAGAGACAGGGTGCCAAGGGATCTGAGAGGTGGGCCCAGAAAAAGGAGGAATGGGCTGGCATTTTTAGCTTCCTTCCTCCTCGATTACGCATTTTGAAATTCTGGAAGATGAGAGCAAGAATAGGAAATTCCAGCATCTGTTGTTAACTCACCTTGGGCTAACGACTCCTCTCCACTGTGTGGTGATCTCCAAGATCCCATTTGCTTCCCCTCATGGACCCAAGGGCTCCAGTAATAGCCACTTACTCAGAGTAAAGGAACATTGGGTGATGGAATATCCCTTCTCTTTCTGCTTCTGGTGTTCATAATCTCTGTGACTGGGCACATCACAGCTTCCACTTTTGCTTTGTGCACTGTGACAACCCCCTACCTCTGGTCTACCCAATCGCCAAGGCTCCCACAACCTTTCTGGGAACACTCAGAGAACTTTAGTTTCATCTGGTTGCCTGAGTGTGGACTGAGGGGCTGTTGAAATTCTGCAGCCTCTGAGCGTGCTGCCTCCCCATGGAAGGATGCAATGCAGAAAATTAGGCTGACAAGGGGACAGGTGCTCTCCTGTGCCTTTCTTGACCTCCACCCATATTGACACTTGGCACACCCTGCTGCTCACCAGTCTGGAAAATGAACGAGCAATTCAAGCAATTCTGCTTGTTCATTTTCCTGAAGATGTATATTTCCCTTTGGATCGTCTATCCCCTCACGAATGGGCACAGCACAGTCAGAAACCCAGAAGAGGCAGGACGCTCGGGCTGCTCACCTCTCACTGCCTGAGGTCACAGAAGAGGAACAGCCCTCAGAACTACTCCCAGAACCCAACCAGTAGGCTGCGGGTCAGCACCGCGGACAGCGCCCGTCACACAGCCTCCCCGTCTGCTCGGCAGACACCCGCCCCGCCCCCTCCCTCTCCCCGGCCCCACCTCTCCCACCTCCCCCACCCCGACCTCAGCTTCCAGGAGACCACGTCTCAGGTTCAGCGACTGGATCCAGCTAGCACGTTTCTGCTCTCCACTCCTGCACAGCCCCCCCACAGTCTATTACAAGTCTGCCCATCTCAGAGCGTGAGGGCTATCTTTGGGGGTACAGTGAGGTGTCTGAACCCTGTGTGTTACACACCCAGATGAGATGCCGGCCCATTCACCTCATACCAAAGGGCTAGAGAATTTCACAAGATCAGTGACTGCTGGTTTTGCATCCTCCTGTTCAAATGGTACGGGATTCAGAGGTGGAGGGCACAGATACAGGCAGGGGCTGGCTTCTAGCAAGCGATTACCCAAGAGTCACTCCAGGGCTTTGGGAATGATGCTTACTGTCATGGAGTCTGCACTGGCTGCTGGCTCCCTTTCTTACAATGCTAGTTGGATTTTTGCCCTAGGAGGGTTTGCTAACCACAAGACAGACAGGATGGGGTAAACTGAGACCAAAGAGGATCAATGATGTGTTCAAGGTCATCCAGCCAGTCAGTGGTGGAACTTTAATGTGAATGCTGATACTCCTGGCCAGCATTTAAAGCGGAAAAGTCAGGAATAATCAGTTTCCTGGGCCCAGGGAGAAGGTGTCCTGGACAGTGCAGAAACCAGGGCCGACAAGGGGTCAGGAGATCCCAGTCCTTCATCGACCCTTGTTCCTCACCCTGTGTCACAACTTGCTGACTGCCAGTCTGGAGATCACCAGCATGGAGCCCAGTCTGTTGTTCATTTCCCTTTGATTCCCTTAGGGTGCTCGGGACCCTCTTCTCACAGGCTCTGTCCCTGGGTCTGTCACACCCCTGCCCCAGCCTTTTTGCTGATGCTGACATACTTGAAACATTTTAGCAGAATGTCCAGGCCAGAGCTTGCCCAGAGTGCCACCCGCCCTCACTCTCCAGGGCTCCCAATAGCACACGAGCACCAGGCACCTCACTGTCAGAAGCTGAGAGTCCCTTGAGGAATGGTCAGGCCACGTTGTATAAAGGCATGAGGTCAGGGGACCCCTCTTGAGTCGGGGAACTGGGTGCCTTGGCACTGTGCTTCACTCTTTTTGTTTTTTGTTCTTTTGAGACAGGGTCTTATTTGCAGCCCTGGAAGACCTAGAACTTGATTTTTAGACCAGACTGGCCTTGAATCCAGAGATTCACCTGCCTCTGCCTGAAATTAAAGGTATGCAGGCTCATGCCCCCTTGCTCACTTTTTATTGCCTGGCCAAAACCTGCCCCCTTCTAGAAGCTTCCTGAGGTTGACGTGGTCTGAGAATCATGCCTGGATTGAGCATCCTGCCTGTGGGACTCCCTGGGTCATCCTGCATGGTCCTACATCTGAGCCCCATAACCCAAAGTCCTTCCTTATCCGATGGCCAACTACTGGGCTCTTGAACAGTGTGTGTGACTTTGTCCTATGTCTGTCATCAAGATAGAGGTGGGATGCAAAGTGCAAACACATGTTTGCACAAACAAGGAAAAGTAGGTTAGAGTTGGGCAAGGGTTCAGCCAAGGCCATGCAGCTCTGCACCATAGTGCGGAACTTAGCTTCTGTGGGCAGAAAGTGCCCTGGTGACTCTTGGCTCTGCCTTCACTCCACTTTGCCATATCTTCAGAGCAGTCTGGTTACTCTTACTCCCATGGGTGCAGGTGGTACCTGCTTAGATCCGGGCACAGCATTGCGTACCCTTCTTGACTGCTGCCAATGCTATTTGTTGGCAGGGATGCTGCTTCCAGAGAGAACTGGGGACACAACCCTCTTTCTCCAGAGACAGGAAAGCTGCTGTCAATCACAATTCAGAGTGCCTCTCCAGTCAGACTACATGAAAGTTCGCAGAGACACATCCTTCCATGGTTTCCTATACTCGTTTTTTGATTTTTTCCATCTTGGGAGTGACAGGCATCTGAATACTGGCCCCAGACTCAGCCTTCCCAGAGACTATTAGAAGGGTGGTGGGGAAGAGGCCTGGAAATTAGCCTACCAGGGGTGGCACAGTCACCCTTTCAATGCCACAGTTCTAACACACAGTCCCGAGGATCAGAGTGTGTTGTGCAGTAATGACAATGCTTCTTGTCCCATGTTTCCAGGGAAGCTCTGAGTCAGAAATGCGGCAGGCTGGATAATTTGTCCATACTTCTTCTTTCCCTTCACCTCCTCACTGCACCATGGTCTTCTGGAGAACATGTCTGCCCTGTGTTCCTGAAGCTGAGCTTGGTCACATGACTTGCGGGAACTGAAGGCACAGAGTTCTCTGAGTTTTGGAACTTCTACTCATGTGAAGGCACGGCTCCTGGGATTGGCTGTCGTTGTCGGTTCCCCCTCCCCGCCCAGCTTGGGTCTTGGATGAGGATGTGGAGTTAAAACCCACTTCAAAGCCTCAGTCAAAAGAACCTAGCAGAATGGCAGCCATCACCATCCTGAGCCACAGAGTTCTCTGCAGTTACTTCTTACACATGTGGCCCATCAGCTCTCAACCCGGCATGGAGCTGGGGCCACCTCGCCTGGCTCTTCTGTCCCAGTTCCATGTGCTCAACTGATTTGTTCATCTCTGTCCTCTCCAGCAATCATGGGCCACTGGACACCCTTACAGCAGTGTGACTCAGGTGACCACCCACAGGGCTCTCTTTTTCCTCTATCCTTTATCCATACCCCCCAGCTCTCCTGTGACAGGGTGGGCCCGGGAGGAGGGACAAGTTAGGCCCACCTTAGCTGTGGGGAGGCTCTGGTGCCCCTGTCACCGCAGAGAATATGCCACCTCATTTCCATTGGCTTTTGGGAAGGGGCTTCTCTGCCAAGGAGGGCTGGCCTGTATTGGGAGTCTGGGAAGCTGGGAAGACAGGCCCCCGGGGACAGAGAGGCAGAACACAGAGGGGTGAGTAGGAGGATGTCTAGAGACTGTAACCCAGCATTAAAGATGGGCCAGATGGAGTCTGGGCCAAGTACACAGAAGGTGCCCAATAAATGAATACAGAAAAGTCTTCCACCGGCACACATGCATACCTAAGTGCCTACAGGGCCACTCCAGGGCAGAAAGGTGTGTGGAGAGAAGTTGGTCACTAAGCAATGAACTTAATTGAGGTTAATGCCTCTAGCTCAGCCCTTGATTATTAAATTCTTACCACGCACATGAATCATAATTAGAAGGCTGAGAAATTCTACCGGACAGGATAGGAAGCCAGGAAGAGGGATTTTGAGATCTAAGGGGAGGGGAAACGACGTGTCGTCGAAGTTGGGGGGGGGGACGCGTATCGTCCAGGTAGGGGTGTCTTGGAGAGAGACATATCCTTCTTGGGGTGGGAGTGTCTGCAGATAAGGGTCATCTCTTCTGAAAGGGTGTCTTGGGAAGCGGGCTTGTTGTCAGAGTAGGAGGATGTCCGGGTGGCAGGAAAGTGAAGCCTCAAGAGTGAGAGAAGTGTCTGCGGGGCGGGAGGGGGGAGGGGGCGTGTCATGGGTGAAGGGTGTCCGGGGAAAGCGTGTGAAGAGGTGGGGGAGGGTTGCGTCCTCTGGATGGGGGCGTATCTTCACTGTAGGGGGTGTTTCAGGGTGGCTGTTGGAGACTAGTGGGCGAGTGGGTGCGGTGAGGTGCCGACCCGGGTGAGCGTGTCCGGAGATGATCACTAGGATGGGCTGAGCCGTGGGTGAAGACACGCCGCTGCTTCGCCCACGGCCTCCGCCCGCCCCCTGCCGACGCGGCGTGGAACTGCAGCAACCTGGGTCAGGCGCTCCCGAGGATGGGGTGAACAGGAGGTGGCCCGAGGTTGAAGTCCGACCCCCTGAGATGCGGCCGGGAGGTTGTACTGGGACCCGACTGCCCGGGAGCATGCAATAGTCCCGGCCCTGTGTGCATGCGCGGCTGGACCCCGCTCTGCGCCTGCTTCCCTGGGCGCGAGCGCGCGTTGTCTGGATGGGGCGCTTGTTAGTGGGGGCCCCCATCCTTCGCCCCCTCACATTGTGGGCTCAGCCGGGAGATCCCCAGGAAAGACCGGCACGAAGGTAGGGGCGAGCCTGTCACCCCTGCTCTCTCCAGGGGCGCAGGGCCGTCCCTCTGCCTCGCCGTCCTCCCCCCTCCACTTCTCTATTTATTTCCTTCTCTGTTGCTGAAACATATTGAAGGGGAGAAAAAGGAAACATTAAGATCCGCTGTGAGCCGCGCGGCGGTTTAACGATTTCAAATGAGGCCGGCCTGGGTGAGGCCTGACAATCCCGTCAGGATGGCAGATGACGGCTAAAATTACCCGGAATCAATATTCTCACCGGGTGTCCCGGGCTGATAAGCTCCGCCAAGACAATGTTGACTATTAAAGTCGACAGCTTGAGATATTACACTATTAGTTATGCTATTTTTAATAATCTATAATATTTGGGCGATAATTAATTAATTATACGGGTCAGATAATATCTAGGGCTGGAATGAGGTCTGAAGGACCCATTACAGCGGTAATGAGAAAGGAGAATCTAATCTGGGACAGGTGCCGTGGTCCTGGTGCTGGGGCCTGAGGCATGATGTCTCCTGTGCCTGGCCCTGCCACCAGCCTGGGTCCTGGCCAAGCCTGGCCCTTCAGAACCGGGGTCAGCAGGCCAGACAGCTGAAGCAGTGCCTGCATGTTCCCTGGGGTTGGAGGGACCGAGTGACTGCTCAGAGAGCCAGCCTGGCCAAGCAAGTGCCTGCTTCCTGGCTAACTCTGTGGCCTAGGCTTGCTACCTATCTTTCTCTGCTGGGAGAGCCTCGACAGGTGTGTTCTCTGATGGAGGGACCGCATTCTCTCCCCTTGCACCACCAGCGGCATCGCAACAGGAGACTAAAGCCCAAGCTGTTGCCTCATCCCACAGCAGCACGGATCACCCGCCTTTCCTGCCAGGAGGCTTGCATGCTTCTAGTGAAGGAGCCAAGCCCACTCCTGTCTCGGGAACTTTGCTCCTTGTTCCAGACTCTTTCCTTCTCTTCTCATTCATCCACAATCGCCCCTTCAGGGGCCACTCCGACTGGCTGGTCCTCAATACCACCACTGCCCAGATGGCCCTAATGGAGACTTGCCCTGGTTCTATTCCCAGGGCAGCGTGTCCTTAAGCAAGCACCGTTGTCTTGTGCTTAAAGTCAGGGAGTGAACGGTGGTCTGAAGCAAGGGCTGGCCACAGAGATGCCACCTGCCCGGAGACAGCAGTGCTGTGGTGAGCGGCTGTCAGAAATGCTCTTCTTTCTGGTTCTTCCCCCCACTGCAAGGGGCTAGACTCTCTGTCTTTTCTGGTGAGGCCAGCCCTTCACCTCTGGGGTTCTAGGAGGCCTGAGGTGAGGCCAGTCTGTGACTGTGAGCCGTGGCCCTGCCAGGTGGCTCTGGCTCTCAGAAGGCTGTCTTCTGGGAAGTGAGGGATCTCCCGGGAGACCATAAGCCCTCTGCAGAGATGCAGCCCTTCCCCACCTCTGAGCCAGGTCAGCCTTCTGGGCTTTGCTTGGCCTGGGAAGTGGATAGTGGTCTCCAGAGGGAATTTAGAACCAATACTGACATGGGTGACCAGGCTGTCCACTCCCTACCACCCTACATGGTGGCTCCCAAGCGTCTCATGGACACTCCTTAAGAATAAATGTGCTTGACTAGGTTCTAAATACGTGCTGTGGCTACTGTAGAATTTATAGGTACATATGCAATATATACACAGACATATATGTTATATGTACATAAACTTCATATTACTGCATTGACTCAACCTGTGCTTCTCAGGGAGGCTAGTTCTCAGGATCCAGTTTCTACTAGGCACCTCTGATGGTGGCCACATGTCAGTCTCAAGCAGTCTTGCTTAAGTGTGTGTGCGTGCACGCATGTGTGCACATGTGCATATGTGTGCATGTGGAGGCCAGAAGTCAACTTCAAATATTGTTTCTCAGGTGAAATACACTTTGTTTTTTAATTTTAGTTTGTGTATATGTGTGTCACATGTGTGCAAGTGCCTTATGGCAGCCAGAAAAGGGTGTCAAATACTCTGAGGCTGGAGTGACATGCAGTTGTGAGCACTTGGGAGGCAGAGGCAGTCTTATCTCTATGAGTGTGAGGTCAGTCTGGTCTATATAATAAGTTCCAGGCCAGCCAGAGCTTCCCTGCAAATTTGTCTGCTGGGCCCTGGAGAGATGGCTCAGTGGTTAAGAGCACTGACTGCTCTTCCAGAGGACCTGGGTTCAATTCCCAGCACCCACATGGCAGCTCACAACTGTCTGCAACCCCAGTTCCAGGGGATCTGACACCTCACACAGACACACATGTAGGCAGAACACAATGCACATAAAAATAAATACATCATTAAAAAAAACTTTGATATGCCTGCTGGACACTTTACAAGGCTTCTCTTCACAGCCCTGGTTGGCGGGAACCCACAGCGTAGACCAGGCTGGCCTTGAATTTAGGGATCCACCTGCCTCTGCCTCCCGAGCACTGGGATTAAAGGTGTGCGCCACATCAAACATCTTTTTAGGTCTTTATTGGCTATTTGTATTTGTCCCTCAGAGAAATGTTTGTTCTGATCACCTCTCCATTGTATTTTATTTTATTTATTTTTAAAAATAAAATGTGTGTGCACTCATGCGTGTGTGTGTACAACTGTCTGTAAGTCCAGTTTTAAGGGATCTGACACTCTCTTCAGGGCTCTACAGACACCAGACATACAAATGATGCACTGACATGCATGCATATACAACAGAGAGCAACGTATATACGGTCATATATAATGTAGAATTAATAGCAATGATAAAACTAAAAATAAATGTTTTATTAAAAATAATGTAGTCCTTGCAAAAGTATAGCATGACAGCTTGCTGTCACTGTGACAAAATACAACAAAATGTTTATTTTGAATGGTCGCATGGCCTGGTTGCTTCGGGTTGTGGAGAAGCAGCACATTTATCAGGAGTACATGGGGGAGAGGAGGCTCTTCTCATGGTGGCCAAGAAGACATGGAGACAAGGAGCAAGGACCCTAGTGATGCCCATTGCACTGCCTAAAGTTCCCACTACATCCATCACGTGATCTTCAGGAGCCACTCAAGACGAGGCAACAGCAGATGCGCACACAGACCGCCAGGGTTGGAAACGTGGCTTGATGGTAGAGCCCTTGTTAGTGTGTACATGTTTTTGAATGAAATGTCTGTGCACAAGCAAAAACACAGAGACCAATGAGCCAGAGTCCACTTTCTTTTGATAAGGGCATTAGGCTGTTCAATGTCCAAGGATACCATCGGTTAAACAAATGGAAATGGTATCCACATAAATAGAATAAGACAGAGCCCTTACACCAAAAATAGGACTTAAAACGGACTACAAATCACGTGAGAGCTAAAGCTATGGAGTTTTTAAGTAGAGCGATAATCACCATGCTCTCAGATTAGACAATGACAACGAAGAAGAAACAGGTTTTTGTTGTTTTGTTTTGGTTTTTGGTTTGTTTTTGATATTTCAAGATAGGGTTTCTTGGGGCTGGAGAGATGGCTCAGTGGTTAAGAGCTTTGGCTGCTCTTTCAAAGGTCCTGAGTTCAATTCCCAGCAACCACATGTGTTCAGCAACCACATGTGTTCACAACCATCTGTAATGAGATTTAGTGCCCTCTTCTGGCCTACAGGGATACACGCAGGCAGAACACTGAATACATAATAAATAAATCTTTTTTTTTTTTAAGATAGGGTTTCTTTCTGTAGCTTTGGAGCCTTGAACTCACAGAGATCTGCCTGCCTCTGCCTCCCGAGTGCTGGGATTAAAGGTGTGAGCCACCAGCGCCCGGCAGAAATGATTAGCAAACATTATCCTTCAAATCCCACGACCAAGAAAAGGGCTAGAGAGGTGGCTCAGTGGGGGCTGGAGAGATGGCTCAGAGGTTAAGAGCACTGGCTGCTCTTCCAGAGGTCCTGAGTTCAATTCCAAGCAACCACATGGTGGCTCACAACCATCAGTAAGGAGATCTGGTGCCCTCTTCTGGGCTGCAGGGATACATGCTGGCAGAACACTGCATACATAATAAATAAATAAATAAATAATTAACAAAAAAAAAAACGAGAGGTGGCTCAGTGCTTGTGAGCCTGGACCTGGGTTTGATTCCCAGCACCTGCGTGGTGACTCACAGCCAGCTGAAACTTGGTCCCAGTCAAATCTTCAAGCACTGCATGCACACGAAGCACAGACACACATGAAGACAGAACACCCAAACACGTAAAATAAAAATGAAAAAAAAAAACCCATATTTTTAAATGAAAACAAAGGGTGCCTGGGGCATGGCTTCATGGAAGAGCATCTGTTGCTCTTGCAGAAAACCTGAGTGTTGCTCCCAGAACCCACATCAGGTGGGTCACAACTGCCTGTAACCCCAGCTCTGGGGCACCTGAAGTGCTCTTCTGGCCTCTGAGGGCACATGTACTTATGTGCACATCCCCACACAGAGACACATACATACAAACAACTGAAAATAGGAATAAGTCTGGAAGAACAAGAGAAGAGGAGTGGCTGGGCTGTAGCTCAGTGGCAGGTAACTTGCCTGGCATGAGCAGGGTGCGGGTTCAATCCTCGGCACCGCAGAGACTTGAGGGTGAGCACAGTAATGACCGGAAAATGAAGGAAGCATTTTTGAATATTATATCTGACTAGCAATTTGACAGAGAAGATGCTCAGGAAGGGAAGGGCAGGGGACTTGAGTTCGGCGCTTCCTTTTGACTTTGGAAGGACTGAAGAGATGCATCTCTTGCTGGGTCTCTAGCCAAAAAGCAAGGTCAGCTGGTTGCTTCTTGGCTTCTCTGATCTAGGATTTCACCCCTACATCTGACTTCTGAGTCATCGTTGGCAAAGAGAATGATGGAGACTTAGTTAAATTTACATATCATGGTCACGGCAGAGCCAGGGTCACAGGACCGGAAGGCCCTCCAGGCCATGGCCTGAGTGGCCAGGGGTGATGACTGCCAGGCCATGGGACCACAGATGATAATTAAAAATATCAGTAGATTCATGTGCTAAGATGACAGAGAAATATCAGTAAAGGGTTTGTGGATACGTGATTGTGGGCGCCCACAGAGACCAGAAGGCATTAGGTACCGCAGTATTAGATTACAGGTGGTTGTGAGACCCCAGCATGGGTGCTGGACACCAAACTTAGGTCACCTGCAAGAGCAGCTAGTGCGCTCTTAGCTGCCGAGCTCCCTCCCCAGGCCCGGAGCACAGCTTGGTTCTGTGACTCTGTATGGAGACTGGAGTCTGAGAAAGATGAGTTCTCCTGCTTTATTCTTCTTTCTTAACTTTGGTTTGGACGTTCTGGTCCCATTTGGATCACATTGTCTGGTAGAATCCTGAAGGGACCACTGATGATGGCTGCCATCCTTACACTGTGTGGAATCTTGGTTTACAAACTCAAGATGTCCATCCCCTCCCCTCACTTAAGGCCATCCACCTCTCTCAGAAACATTTTGCGGTTTGCAACCCTCAAGGCTTACATGTCCACAGGAGAGTTTATTCCTAGGCATTTTGTTCCTTTTGATGCTGCAGTGAATAGAATTATTTCCCCAATTTCATTTTTCAGATGCTTTATTAACTTACGGAGTTTAAACTTCATTTCTTTGATTTACAATTTCATCTTTTTTCTCTTCTGCTAAAATTCTTGGCTCCTAATGATACCAGCATAATTACTTGTAGGCTTCGTCCTGCGGCATACCTGCAGTAATTTCAAATAGCAGCGCCAATGTTTTCATTAGCCATAGGATCATCAAGTGTGGGATTTCTGTGAGCAGTCTGTCCTCACAATTCCCTGTTTGGCAAATGCGAGTGCGCACGCATGCACGCGCGCGCACACACACACACACACATACACACATACACACACACACACACACATACACACATGCACACATGCACACACACACAAACACGCAAATACCTGGACATAATTAATTTTTTCTGTACAGCTCATCCCATTAGTTCCAGTTTGCAGTGCAATTTTGTGGACGGATTTCTTTTTTGCTTGTTGGGCAACAGAATTGTTCTGAGCCCCAGCCTCTTAGTCATCAGCTCAGGGCTCTGTTGCCTGTGCCTTGGAACTCCGTGTCCCCATGACTGTCCTCTCTCACAGGCTTGCTGCCTCCCTAAGCCACGTGCCAGATCTCAGATCCTCAGGCCACACCATGCCCTTGAGAGCCAGAGGTGACTTGGCCATGAAAAGGTTACAGCCCAGGTATAGAGTCTCTCTCCCAGTACTCAGGGAGGGTGCTCTGTATACCACATTCATAGCCAGCTGGTAAAGGATGTGGACTTAACTCTGAGGTCCTGCAGAGAAATGAAAGTTTCCCTAAGGAGAAATTCATATCTAAACCACAGTGTGATGTGGGATTCCCTCTGTATGCTGTGAATAACATTGGTTAATAAAGCAACTGTCTTAGGCCTGTGCAAGGCAGAATAGAGGTAGGTGGGAGGGAGGAACTAAACTGAATGCTGGGGCAAAGAAGGCGGAGTCAGGAGACGCCATGCAACCACAGCCAGGAACAGACGAGCTGGAAACTTGCTGGTAAGCCACAGCCACATGCAATCGATACACAGATTAATGGAAATGGGTTAAATTAAGATGTAAGAGCTAGCTAAAAATATGCTTAAGCTATTGGCCAAGCAGTGATTCAAATGATATAGTTTCTGAGTGATTATTTTGGGAGTCTGGGCACCAGGAAATGAACAAGTGCCCTCCTACAACAGTGTCAAGTCTACTGAGAGTCCATCAGGCTACATGTCTAGCCTTGAACGTGCCAGGATTTCCAACATGTCAGCCTGAACCACAGCCTCAAGAGCTACCCTGTGTGATTCACTGCTGTGGGTAGCAGTGGAAAACACAGCAAAGGACTGGAGATCACCCCAAAGGGTGCAGGCCGCTGTCACTCTGAAGCCCTCAGACAGGAGTCTATAGTGTCCCTTGAACCCTGCATTGTCAGCAGAGGGGACATTGTCAGAGCCCAGAAGTTCCCACTTGGCCTCTCTACTATAGCCCAAGAGTCTTTGCTGCTTGGCAGTTTTACTGAGGGGCTTGCCACCATCTGGCTTCAAATCAGAATCTTGTTAGTGTTTCCCAGAGTTGTGCGGGAAGTGGGGGTCGGGGCCCTTCTGAGGGTTGTACAATAGAAGAGGAGAAACAACAAGGGGCCCGAGCACACATCGATGCTGAACACAGTGGTTTTGATTTTGCAGTTACGGAAAGGACGATAAGAGGGACCCGAGAAGCAGGGCAACAGCTCTAATTGATGGATATGCTTCCAGGAGTCAATTCGGACCCATTAATCCCCTGCAAGAGGCCTGCAGCCCACAGGCACTGGAGTTTATTGCCTTTTGTAGCAAAGGGAAGACTCAGTATCAAAGCCAAGGTCAAGCCTTGATCAGGACAGGCTGGGCCAGAGGATGTGCACACGCAAATGGGAGTGTGCAGTCAGATAGGCATGCTCAGGCACACACCCAGGGAGCTCGCATGCTCGGAAACACACCCAGGTGAGCTTGCGTTTCCCCAGATACACATGGGTGTTGCCCATGCATGCCGCTGAGCCCATTCACCCAGATAAAAACACTAGAACAGGTTTAAACTGAGACAATCTCGTGTAGTCAAAGTCACACACACATTGTGCCGGATTCAGACCTGCAGCCCCATTCTCTGGCAGGGATGTCTGGGTGGAATGAGGAAAGGTCAGGTACTTGAGGTGCCCGTGTTATGGTGGCTGTGGGTTACAGTGGATTGTAGCCCTGCACTGGGCCCCAAGAAGGAGCTTCTTCCCTCACCTTCTATGTGGGCTTTTCCTGCCCCCAGACACTGCCCCTCCCCTTTGTCTGACTATGACTCAAATGTCTACTTGCTTCAAACTATCCCTGACAAGCCATCCTGAGTCTCGAGCCCAGGGTCCAGTACCCCCAACAAGCTATCCTGAGTCCCAGGCCCAGTACCCCCAACAAGCCATCCTGTGTCCCGGGCCCAGTACCCTCAATAAGCTATCCTGAGTCCCGGGCCCAGACCCCCAATAAGCCATCCTGAACTTCAGGATCTACACCAACCCCTGAACAGTGCTCCACAACCAAACCTTCTTCCCCAGAGCACATTCCTGGAAAGTTGAGCCCTCCCACCTTCCCAGCCTCATCTCCCCGTCTCTCTGACCAGCACACCGAGACTCTGTCTCTTCCTTGTCTTGGTCTACCTTGGTCTACCCTGTGCCAGCCACACTTCTCTGTCGCTCCCAGATGTCTTGACTTCTGCTACCCCAGGTCCATCTCCCAGCACACCATGTGGGTTGGTTATGGTGGGGAGGTGAGTCTGGTCGGAGCTAGTACCCTGGGCAGGAGGACCAGCACCTTCTACACAGTACACAGACTAATGAGTACGGTGCTGGGCCATTCTCTTTTCCAGCTTGGATTGAGAGCGCCCTCACACCTTACCTTGCCTGGTCTGGAATGATAAGATCTCGGGAAGGGGTCCTGACTCTGTGGGTGTGTGGGGACAGCCCTGCTCTCTGGCACCGCTGTTTTGCAATTGCTGCTTGGTGTGTATGGCCAAGATGCCTAGACAGTTGGCCCCCGGGAAGTCCTAGCAGCAGAGCTTACTGGATGTTGAGCCTGTTGCCAGGATACCATCTGAAGGGGGCGGAGTACTGACTGGATGTGCTGGCAGAGGTGCTAGCTCCATTACCCAGGCTACAGGCTCAGGTCTTCCTCCAGTCCCAATCCCAGCAGGGTAGGTTTGGTCAACTCTGACTCCCTGTGGGCAGAACCCACCCAGTTGCTAGATGCCGGCTTGACCACCTGTGTTCACACACAACAGTGCTTATGAAGAGGTCTAGACCATGGCTTCTTAAACTATGAATTGTGAAAGAAAATGTGGAGGGTCACAAGAAATTTGGCAACAGTAAAAGATTTCTGGGTGCGCATAATCAAAACTGAATCCAAAGCCAGGCATAGTAGCATACAGTTTTATTCCCAGAACTCAGGGGGCTGAAGCAGGTGGTTCTCTGTGGGTTCAAGGATAGCCTGGTCTACATGGCAAATTTCAGGCCAGCTAGAGCTACATAGTGAGACCTTGTCTCAAAAAATGAATTAGAAACCAAATATATCCATTGTTTCTGGTGGAACAATCACCATCATCGCCAGCATCACCACCACCATCCTTTTCCCCGCTATCCTTTGGAGATGATGGTTCCTGATCAGCATCAAGTGCCTGGTGCACACTGTGTGTTTTCTACATTTATCCCTCACTGTAAAAAGCCTAGACAAAACAGGGCCCTGAAGCTGTCTCACAACTCAGGAGGATGAAGAAAACTGTAAAAGGCATCTTGCTTTTCCCTTTAAAAACACTTTAGAGGGCTGGAGAGTTGGCTCAGTGGTTAAGAGCGCTGCCTGCTCTTCCAAAGGTCCTGAGTTCATTCCCAGCAACCACATGGTGGCTCACAACCATCTGTAATGGGGTCTGGTGCCCTCTTCTGGCCTGTAGGCATACACACAGACAGAATATTGTATACATAATAAATGAATATTTTTTTTAAAAAAACACTTTAGATTCATGTATTTTCTTTATGTGTAGAACCCAGTCCTGGGGTTACAAGTGTGTGCCGCCATGCCCAGCTTTTATGTGGGTGCTGCGGATCTGAATTCAAGTAGCCAGGCTTGCACAACAAGCACAGTACCTATGAAATGTCTCCTGCCCCTGATGCTGGTGCTGTGTTCTTTAAAACCTTAATTGTTCTGTAAATATCTAAAAAAAAAAAATTCTCTGGGGTCTAGAGAGATGGATCAGTAGCTAAGAGTGATACTGGGTGGTGGTGGCACACACCTTTAATCCCAGCACTCAGGAAGCAGAGGCAGATGGAGAGTTCGAGGCCAGCCTGGTCTGCAGAGAGTTCCAGGACAGCCAGTGCTACACAGTGAAACCCTGTCTCAAAAAAACAAAACAAAAAGAAAGAAGGAAGGAAGGAAGAAAGGAAGGAAGGAGGGAGGGAGGGAGGGAGGGAGAGAGAGAGAGAGAGAGAGAGAGAAAGAGAGAGAGAGAGAGAAAAGGAGTACTACTTTTGCAGAAGATTCGGGTTCAGCTCCCAGCACCTACTTTGGGCAGCTCCCCACTGCCTGTAACTCCAGCCCTGGGGTTTCTCATATATTCTCTCTGGCCACTGAGGACACCTGCATTCGTTCACCCTACCCTGACACACACACAGGTACAGATTCATAAAGTAATTCTTTATCTAAAAAATGTTTATTTTATATGTTTGGGTGTTTTGCCTCCATTTATGTCTGTCTACCACCTGCATCAGATGCCCTGGAACTGGAGTTACAGACAACTGTGGCCACCATGTGGGTGCTGGGGTTAAACCTGAGTCCTCTGGAAGAGCAGCCAGTACTCTTGATCATTGAGTTGTTTTTCCAGCTCCTGGACTGTAATCCTTATTCCATCATCAGTGCCAGGAGTGTGTTGATTGGTCCTCTCTGCCTGTTGCTTCCCCCATCTCTGTTCTCTCCCACTTCAGGGTGCAGTTTCTCAGGGCCAGGTGATGCCTGCGCTGCATGCTGGCCTGCACTTGGCAGGCACTACTCATGCTGTCCCCCTGTGTGGCCCTTGTGGGAGGCACAGACTCACCTGCTGGTCCCTCTGATCTGTTAGCCCACCTGCCTTTTTGTTTTCCCTATTTTCTTTCTTGAGTTTCTGTTTTCTCTTTGGAACTCTTGATTCTTGAGGCCATTTTATCTGTAAATCTATTACTTTTATGACAATTGCATCATTATTAAAAGTTACTGAATTTCATAAAGTACTCAAAGTAACCTATATTCAAATTATAGAAGTTTGATATGTGTATTAAAAATGTTTAACATAGCCGGGCGGTGGTGGCGCACGCCTTTAATCCCAGCACTTGGGAGGCAGAGGCAGGCGGATCCCTGCGAGTTCGAGACCAGCCTGGTCTACAAGAGCTAGTTCCAGGACAGGCTCCAAAACCACAGAGAAACCCTGTCTCGAAAAACCAAAAAAAAAAAAAAAATGTTTAACATAGATTTGTCTCTCTGAGAATTTATATTTTAAGGTAGTTACTTGGACTGGGGAGATGGTCTAATTGGTAAAGTCTTGCAAGCATGAGGATATAAGTTTGACTCCCCAGTATGTACACAAAAATGCTGTATGTGTGCAAGCTTGCAACCCCAGCACTGGGGAGGCAGAGACAGGCAAACCTGTTGACTGAGGTTTCTGTCCTGCCCGGTTCCCACAGCCGTTAAGTCCCAAAGAAATCATAGAGAAGCCTACATTAATCATAAACTGATTGGCCTATTAGCTCAGGCTTCTTATTAACTCTTATAACATATATCAGCCTGTAATTCTTGTCTGTGTTAGCCAGATGGCTTGGTGCCTTTTTCAGCAAGGCAGTCACATCTTGCTATCTTGCTTCCTCTGCGGCTGGGTCGTGACTGCAGACTGAAACTTCCCTCTTCCCAGAATTCTCGTTGCCCCACCTCTTCTTCCTGTCTGGCCGCCCTGCCTATACTTCCTGCCTGGCTACTGGCCAATCAGCGTTTATTTAAAATATGTGACAGGGTACAGACCATTGTCCCACAACACAAATCCTTGGGATTCACTAGCCATCCAGCTTAGCCTGTCAAGTTCCAGGGCAGTGAGAGACAGTAGAAGTGGGTGGTGTTCCTGAGAATAACAACTGAGATTGTTCTCCAGCCTTTACACGTATGTGCACATACATGCATGTACACCCTACACATGTGCACCCCCCACAAGAATACACACATAAACCGGTAGTCGCTTTACATAATTTTTGCACTTTGAACCTTTGAAATATGAATATGACCCTCTCCAATTCCAGGCATCACCTGTTTTTAACAATGGACAATTTGTATTCTCAAATGTCCATTCTCAAATGTAAAAGAATCTTGGCACCTACAGAAGTGACAAACCTGTCTGGTGCTGAGCAGACAGGTCTCTCCAGGCTGCTAGGTAGCCACCTGGCAATCTATCCTCATAATTATTGTACCCCGAGTCTGCCAATCGACTTACATTCATAGCAACATCTAGCCAACGGGGAAGAGGCTTGTAATTTTGAGGCATCTGATAAAACCTTCCAAGTTCCTTACCAGTCCTGTTTCAGGAAGCCTGACAGTATGTCACTTAGTTCAGTAAGAAGTTTAACCACACTGTCTCCAAGGAAAGAGCTTTAAACCATGCCAGTCCCATTTCTTTCCAGAAAGCTACCTCCTGGCATGGGGGTTATGGCCGAGGGCAAAACAGCTGAGATGGGAAGAGGACGGACGTGGACCTGCACGCAGGACTTGATGTGAACCCTGAACCTCTTCCATCCCATCCCCTAAGTAGCCCTTCTCTACATGAAGCCTAAAGAGCACTCACCAAGAGGTAGGGGTCAGGGTGCCCTTGCCATCTCTCAAAGGTCACTTGCTCTGGCCCCTGCTGTAGTTTGCTCCAGGCCTGTGGCATTGGGATACACTGGACTTACCTGGATTTACTTTTTCCTGTCCCAGAATTCATCTCCCTGACTCAAACCCATTCTGTGCTTCACTAGCCAGCCCTCTGGGCTTCATCACAGGACCCAGCTCAGCTCTTCCCCGCTTCCTTCCCTGTGTTTGGAAGTCTTTCTAGCTTTCTTCTGTGTCCTTTCTGCTGTTACAACAGCACAACAAGGTCTCGCAGCTGGGTTCCCTGGCCTAGCAGAACTCCTTGGGACGGGGTCACACTCTTTCAGCATGGACCTCAGTCTTTGACAGTTTTCCGTGGACTGGACGTGGTGACAACCACTGAATTGTGTCTGGATCAGCATGAGCGAGTCTGGGCATGTCACCTCACGGCATTAACAGCTCTTCTGTGTGCACTGTGGCACCCCCTCTATGCACCACAGCCTGGTGAAAGTTTCTAGTCCTTGGGGAGGAAGGGAAAAACTGGTCCTGCTCACAGTGAGCTTGGGATTCTAGGCAGATACTGTATTCTGGACGCTGCAGGAAAGAGGCTCCCTTGCCTTTTTTAGCTCCTACATGCTGCCCAAATACCCTTGCTTGTAGCTCTTTCCAACACCAACAGTGACTGCTGCCTCCGTCGCCACAGCCCCTATCTCTTTGGATTTTTATAGAGAACTGTCTGGCAGAGGTTTTATCTTTGCTGTGGTGAAATCTTCCCAGTAATCTGTCTTTGGCATCCCCTTTCCTAATGCACCTCCCTGTCCCTGTCACTCACCCTGAGGTGTACGGAGGCAATGAGCCTGGCTGAGGTTGGGGTTGAATACTTAGAAGCCCTGGATGCCCGTCCCAACTGCACAGTCCCAGGGATGGCTCTGACCCAGGAGACTAGAGAGCCCTGGCCCTAGTGGGTCTGTGATATGCAGGGTGAGTGAATTTAGTCTCTGTGGAGTACAGTGTGTGTCTGTGGGTACTTGATGCAGTGAATTTAGTCTCTGTGGAGTACAGAGTGTGTGTCTGTGGGTACTCGATTCAGGGCATGTGTGGGTGTATTGTGTGGTTTGAATGGCACCCGTGGCTGTGTGTTATATGCACATGGTCCATATGCTGGTGCTAGGCTAACAGAAGCTTGCAGGAGATGCTCACCTGGTCCATAGTGCTGGAGCTAGGCTAACAGAGGCTTGCAGGAGATGCTCACCTGGTCCATAGTGCTGGAGCTAGGCTGACAGAGGCTTGGAGGAGATGCTCACCTGGTTTATAGTGCTAGGCTAACAGATGTAACATGAGGGGGCCCTGTTTGCTTGTTTGTTGGGGTTTCTGTCCTGCCCAGTACCCCCAGCTGTTTAGCCCCAAAGAAAATCACACATAGGTCTCCATAAATTATAAGCTGATTGGACCATTAGCTCTAGCCTCTCACTGGCTAACTCTCACATCTTGATTAACCCATTTTTCTGATCTATGTTAGTCATGTGGCTCAGTACCTTTTTTCAGTGAGGCAGATCATATCCTGCTACTTCGGTGGTCTGGGCGGGAGTGGGAGGAATCAACTTCCTGCTTCCCAGAATTCTCCTGTTCTCATTACATCATTTTTACTTCCTGTCTGGTTTTCCTGCCTATATTTCCCGCCTGGCCAATCAGCGTTTATTTATAACATGATTGACAGAATACAGACAATTCTCCCGTACCAAATAGAGGCTTGGAGGAGATACTCACCCACATCTTTATTGTGCAGAAACAAACATTCCTGGACCTCTGGCTGTGAGGAAACACCTTTAATAAGAAAACAAGATCCTCACACCTACTGGGAGACAGCACTGCTGGGCATGGAGTTCCCACTATTCTGTAAACTTCACTTAAGATCTCACGTTTGACCAGGCATTGGTGGCACACACCTCTAATCCCAGCACTCGGAAGGCAGAGGCAGGCAGATCTCTGTGAGTTCAAGGCCAGCCTGCTCTACAGAATGAGAGAGGGAGTTCAAGGACAGCTTGGGATACACAGAGAAACCCTGTCTCAAAAAAAAAAAAGGGAAGGAAGGAAGGAAGGAAGGAAGGAGAAAAAGATAGAGAAATCTCATGTTTGCCCAGCTCCTGGCCATCACTTTGTTGTTCTGTGAAGGGCATCTGCATTCAGACTCTCAGGAATCAGTTAGCACAGTGGACACCTCTCTGGGGACATAGGGACATTGTGTTCTGTAGAGCTGAGAGAAAGTGAGAACTCAGATTAGGGCAGTGACCCTAAGAGGCTTCTTCCATCCCAACAGAGCCCTATACAGATGTCATGGCAGAGGCAGGGGCTTGGGTGATTAGAGTCTGAGAGGGGTCTCTGTGCCTAGAACCAAGCTCAGGGGACACCAAGAGGACAATGAGCATATGGGCAGCAGTGTTCAGAACAGAGAAGGATGCCCTACCTCTGGGGAGCCGTTGATGGCTTTAGAACACAAGAACAATAACAGAAAGGTACAGTCAGGTCCTCAGGTCCTTGGCTGGACACTCACCCTACCTTCCAGTGACCTGCAGAACCCATCTCACTTCCATGACTAGACTGGAGTGGAGCCTCGGATTGATCTCAGAAGTAGGGCCCAGTGTGCATACCCTCTGACCTATGTGTGGCACCCTCCCAGGCCTCCATGTCCAATGACATTTCTGAACTGCTTGGATACATCTTTCGGTATGATGGGGAAGGTGCCGGAACACAGCGACGGGTAGCAGGCTAAAACCAGAGGCCTCCCTTCAATGCTGTCTGTCTTTGCACACACCTGAGCGTGCCCCTGTATTGCCTTTGGAGCACGCTAGTCCTCCTGATGCTCCTGACCTCTTGGTCCCAGTCTGCAAGGTCACCTGCGTACTCCACTCCTGTCCATATCAAAGGTTTGGCCACTGCAGCCCAGGCCAGCACCTCGGGTTGCACTGGGATCCCTGGGTGTGAGGTCGTTCATGGCTGACAGATCTGCATGCAGGGCAGCGATGCTGAACCCAGCCCCAGTAACGACAGGGCTCCCAGAAAGTGAGATAACAGAAGAATTTGAAGGGTGCTACCAGGAGACAAAGGTTCCTGCCCCTCTGACCCTACCATGTTCTTCCTCAATGACTGCTCCTGGCCGGTCAGCTGTTACTTGTCTTGGGAACAGAACTAAGCACCCTTTCTTGTGGAGGGAATAATGTGTGCCCCTCCTCCCCACAGTGATCTCACCAGGACAGTCCTCACCCTAGCTCCCAGAGGTGCTTCTACAGAGCCCAATCTGGGTTTACTTGTTCTCCATCCTGTGGTAGTGGGGAGGGATGACATGGCAGGCAGGGTAGACAGGGACAATGCTTAGGACTTCTCAGTGCACTATGGGGGACTTACTGCTGGGGAAAGTGGTTGTGGTGGGCACTGTCCCTACCTGCCTGGGGTGACTCCTCCGCCCCCAACACTCCCCTACTCCCCCACCCACCCCATCCAGGACGTCCTGGCTCTCGGAGCTGTCAGAAGGATGGGCCTGGTCCCACCCCAGGGAGCCCACCTCCCACTCTCATAACTATTGTTAATTAAGACTGTCTCCATTATAGGGCTAATTAACAATTAGCATAAACATAATTAGCCAGCACTGACATTTAACTCATTACATTGTTTAAATAATTTTCAGAAATTGCCCCGAGCTTTATTCTGTCAGCTTGCAATAATGGCAGCACTTTGTCATGTAAATTAAATGACATTTGTGTTGTTACTGTCCTACACTGTGGGAGATAGTCAACCACTAGACACAGAGCCTCCTTTGCGGCTTTCAGGTCGGAAATCCCTCCTTCCAGGCACGAGGAACAAGGGAAAGAGTTAGTCCACCCTGACCTCTGGGCCTTACAGCACCAACCCAATGGATAGTGCTGGCACAAAGCCCAGTGACTTGGGGGAAGACCCCTGGGTAATCTGAGGAGGAAGTAAAGCCTGAGAATCACCCACATCTCAGTGTCAGGAAAGCTGCAGATGCCATTGGGTGGACAGAAACCACAATCTAGTCATTTTGTGCAAAACTAGACTTCACGGCACAGGAGGTGCACCAGGCTCTGGCCCTGGGACTGAAGTTCCCTGCCAGTCGGACAGCTCACCCAGTAGATGTGGGGGCGTGGCCTAGTTTCCTGATGCCCAGGCAGGGGGTTGTCCTTCAGGAGCCTGGGGACCTGGCTGGAGAGGACAGTGCTAACAGGGACTTCTTCTCCTGGACCTGCCCCCACTGACCTTCAGTGAGTGTCCCCAGCTGATCAGCTCTTTCCTGTCTTTGGACTGGGACTAAGCTCACTCTCAATCGGCAGGGACTTGGAGCTCAGAGCATGCTTGAGACAGGCATCCAGAGATACCAAGTGACCGTCACACATGGGAGCATGCTAGGGGTCACTGCTGCCTTCTTGGGAGTCCAATCAGCACAGGACCTTGACCAGGCAGTGGTATCCCAGCCCTGGCTCCTGGCTGTGCTCCCCAGCCTGGCTCCTAGTCATGCTCCCCAGCCCTGGCTCCTAGCCGTGCTACCCAGCCTGGCTCCTGGCCTTGCTCCCCAGCCTGGCTCCTGGCCTTGCTCCCCAGCCTGGCTCCTAGCCGTGCTCCCCAGCCCTGGCTCCTTGCTATGCTCCCCAGCCTGGCTCCTTGCTATGCTCCCCAGCCTGGCTCCTAGCCTTGCTCCCCAGCTTGGCTCCTTGCTATGCTCCCCAGCCTAGCTGCTTCCCCTCGCCCTGACCCCAGCACAGCATCCAGCTGTTCAAACTGAGGATTCTTGACTGTTCTCAGAGGGAGGATGGCCCACTGCTCAGCCATCCAGGATGTGGTCACTACTCATGGACCTCAATGGCTTCAACTCAATTCAGCCTTCAGACTCCTTGCTGTCCCTCTGCTCTGCCCCAATGTCTACTATCTGAGTCCCAGAAGTACTACACCCCACACTTGGGGGACATGGCACCTGAGAACTGGAACTTGGGTCTGTAAGTCCCTTTCTCACCGGCCCTGGGACAGAGGCTGCCAGGCTTCTGCTGCTGGCGTGGGCGTTGCTGCTCCCCTTCCCTGATTCTTCTCTCTGCCTCTGTTCCTTTGACTTGCAGTGGGAAGCCTTGGATACAGGACTAGGGGCTGACCTCCCTGAAGATCTCAGGGCTCCCTTATTGCACACCTTGGGAACCCGCTTGCATGGCTGTTTAAGGTGCCAAGCTCTTGCCCAGCACCACATGGTGGGCACTCCAAACTAGACCAGGCTGATCTCACCCAACAGCTTGGCTTTCAGTCTCTGCTATGACTCTGGGTTGGTTTCCCTCTAGCTAACTAGGTGGGATCTCTGAATGTCTCCAAGGGACACACAGCAGGTGCTTTTTCCTTCAAAGGCTCATGCCAGAGAAACCCTGGGACCCCCTGGAGGCAAAGCTCTGGAAGACAGCCCAGAACCAGTCCTATTCCTACTTGGGAGCACTTCTGAGTGTCCCCAGTCCCAGATAGACAAGAACTCCAACCATCAGCTCTGCTTCTGAGGCAGACAGTGGCCTGCAGTGCCCGATGGCTAAATCAAATGGCCCCAGGAGTTGTTGGGGACCGGTTCTGGCTGTTAAGTGCTTGTCAGCGTCCTCAGGCCTCTCACGACTCTATAAAATCCCTGAGAGTTATAGGAGTGCAGGGTCACATAATTCATCGCACAGTAGATTTAACCTGGCGGCCAGTAATTCATATTTGTGGCGATAATATTGTTTTCCACTTTCTGAGAGTTATCGCCGTGTCTCCCTTCCAGGTCACTATGGATATCAAAAATCAATTTGGAAAGATGGATACTGTCAGAGAATAAAGCATGAAGGCGGAGGCCTCCCCCTCTGGCCGCTGTGGCGCCCGCTCCTGAACCTTGGCAGGGGCTCTGATTGCTCACCAGAGGACTTGACTCGGGAAGTCACGCCGACATGTTCACAGCACGGGTCAGCTTCTCTGAAGGCTGGCCTCACATCCCCCGCCTCCCTCCTGCTTCTATGTCTCCATATTGAGAGGCTCTCCCCTTCCCAGCCATCTCTAAGTCCTGCTCTGTTGGGGTGCACACTGGGTAGCCTAGCTTTGGTTTGTATCCAGGAGGTTCTGGGGCAGGCAGGCATATTTAGAAGATTCACTCATTCCCTGGCTTCTATCTGGGGGAGAAGTTACTGCTTAGGACTCCAGGTACTGCCTACAGTTGGGGCCATATTGGTATCTACTCTCAGGATGCTTCTTTTAGGTATCACCAGAGTCTCCTGGGGAAGGGGTGGCCAGTGTGTGGTCCTGGTGCACATAGTGGACAGTTGCAGAAGCTCTCACGAGGCTCTGCAGGATAAGTCACCCACGCTGTGTGCAGGTCCTATCAACCCTGGGCCTGAGCTGGGAGAGGAGCGTTAGGTCATGTCTGTGGCCTGGGCTGGTTCCATAGTTCCCAAAGCCCAGGTCCTCTAGGGGATCAAGACCCACGCCTGCCTGGGGGAGCCACTCAAAGCTCAGCTCCACTGGGATTAGAAGTCCTATCGGGATCTTCCAGACATACCCAGGCTGACCTCAGGAACAGGTAGCCAATATCAAAGGGGGCATTGTTTTAGTCCCGAGCAAGGCAGCCAAGGAAGCTCCTGTCAGGGATCTGCACCTGCTTGTAGCTGGGGTTCCGCACAAGGGAAAAGCCAGAGAAGGACTCCAACCAGTTTCCCACCAAGGGCCAAGGTGACATTTGGACGAACTATGAGAATTATCTCGTCATTCCCCAGTGAGCCACCAGGTTGGCTTTTCCTTGGTGACTGGATAGTGTGGCGGGTTGGGGCGATGAGTGGCTAGCTTGGTTGTCCCCTGAAACCTTCCCAGAAAGCCTGGTGCCCAGGGAGGATTTCTAGGGTGTTCCTGCCCATCAGAGGCTCTCCTTGGCATTTGATAACGCTCTACCTTTGTAGGCCAGTGCAAGAGTGTGTGTGTGCTGTGGGGCTTGTGCACCAGACGGTGTGCATGGCTCGTGTGAGCTGGCGTGTGTGTGCATGTGTGTGTGTGTGTGTGTGTGTGTACGTACACACACACATGTGCTTCCTCACCCATGTATGCTAGGTGCTGAGAATGCCCTAGGTATATTAGAAGGGTAGGCTGATGAATGGGACCCTCCAATCCCAGGATTCATGCTTGCTTTCTAGGAAGCACCTGAGTACTGAGACAGTGAGCGCTGGCAGGATCCTGAGAGGTGTTGGGTGCAGATCTCACTGGGTCTCAGCTATCTGTGCTCCCTGACCTTAGGGAGAATAGAGGTTCCCACCGCCTCCTAAAGACCAGTTCATTGGATTACTCTAAGTGGAACTTTCCCCAGGCCTCAGGCCCACCCCTTGCCTTCCCCATTACTTACCCAAGACCTCTGGGTGAATCCAGTAAGTTTGCTTAATATCATCACTCCAGGAGCCCCACCCTCGCCCCAGTTCCATAGGAGCTAAGATCTCTCTCCTTCCCAGGCCTCTTGGGACACCAGAGTGGTAGGGATGAGGCCCAGCACAGAGGGGCAGGGATGAGGCCCAGCACAGAGGGGCAGGGATGAGGCCCAGTACAGAAGGGCAGGGATGAGGCCCAGTAGAAAGAGCCTATGAAGTTTTGCAAAATGAATAAAGGACAGAACTGAGGCCTTTGGCTGCGTCTGGGCCTAGGCTAAAATCTAGATGTTCTTTGCTGAAGGAAGTTTCTAGACCATAAGGGAGAGTTAAGGTGTGACTGATTGACCTGCTGGCCTCTAGACTCTTTCATAGAAACACAGCAGGTCTGGCCCTGGTGAGGGAGGGATGGCCAGTGCTCACCATCCCCACAGTCCCCAAGGAAGTTAGTGCCCTCTGTGCACTGGGGGCTAGCCTGAGGTCACTTGCTCCCCCATTCTTCAGTCATGCCCCAGTTCCCCAGTCCCTCACCAGGACCACTAACCAACCCCCATCTTCCCTCCCTCAGACCTCCTCTCTCTTCATATGACCAAGAGCCAGTGGGTCGTGACCCCCACAGGGGCCACAGATCAGACATCCTGCATATCAGATGTTTACACTACGATTCATAACAGTAACAAAATTATAGTTAGGGTCCCCACAACAGGAGGATCTGTATTAAAGGTCTCAGCGTTAGGAAGGTTGAGAGTCGTTACACTAGAGGAACTGGATATTCTAGTCAGGGTGTTCTCTGAGATGATTCAAACCTGGGTGCTGATGGGTAACAGGAAGCAGGGTACAGATGAGAGATTTCTGGCTGCAATGCGGTTGGGGGTGATGCAGATTTGGAGTGAGAGCAGCGGCCCTGGGGGCTGGTCCAGCGGGTACCTGCAGCCTGAGCTTAGGAAGGATTTGAGGCTGTAGCCGCCACAGTTCTATCCGTTCCCTCCTTGGTGTCTGCCAGGACAGGGTGAGCGGACAGTTAATTAAAACACAGCTAATGACTGCCGGGAGGTCAGCCTCGAGGACTCTGGGATATTGGTCCATGGATCACTGTCCTTCGAGGGCCGCCTGCCTGCCCGGCCCAGATGGGGAGAGGCATCCCTGTGGCAGGCCGGCGCTGTTCCTGCCTCCGCCCAGAAGGCAATTTAATTCAGGTTGTATTTAATTAAGAAAAGATCACACAGCAGAGTGTGAACTCGGAACAGAATCAGACTCTCTCTCGGTTTCCATTAGGGCCACATAGGCTGTGAGTATCCTGGGGGCTCTGAGGGACCCTGAGGCTGTGTGACTAGAAGGCCGAGGGTTGGACCCAGATCTCCATGGAGAGTCTGCTGCTGAGCAGAGCAGAAAGGCTGGTAGTACAGCAGTGGACGCCTGTGTCCCGTGGTTCTCCCCTGGCCCTTTGCTGTGTGGGACAGTCCCCAGCGGAGCCTCTGCATGGGTATGTCACCCCCCCATTGGATACCTGTCATGCTGGGCTCTGCACACCTCCCATCCTGTTCCCCTTTGCCCCAAGCTGCAGAGACCAACGCAAGGGAAGTTGAAGACCAGCTTGATTGCAAAAGAGGGTCTGGGTTAGTCACCCAGTCCCCACCTCTGCAGTACCCCAAGGACCATGGGTGGATAGAACTTCCTGGGCCATCTTTCATCTACAGACCCAGAGCTGCCTGTAGCTGCAGGCCATGGGGGTGGTCACCCCACCCTGGACTCACACCGAGCGGCCCGGGCCACAGCCTCAGCCAGGCTACAGACACTCAGCACTGTGCTGTGTGGAAGGCAGACAGGAAGGCTGGTAGGCAGACTGTCTTCCCAGAGACGATCCTTCACAGCCCTTCTTGGCTTCAAGGTGATATGGCTGCTGCTGAGGGCAGAGAGAACAGGTCCTTCTAGGGGTCCCTGTTGGTCACTCTGCAGGACTAAGACACGACAGAAAGGGCTGACATGAGCCAGGTCTCTTCAGGGTAGTCCCTCAGTAGCTACTGTCCAGAACGGCTACTGTGGATGTTGAGGTGGTCTGTCCTCTTGGAGCTGACCTCTGGGGTCTCCTGTATGCCTGGCCCTCTTCCTGCAGAGGAGGCGGAGTTCTGCACTGGGCTCTTGGCATCTTGTCACAGAAAACTCAGAAGATAAGACCCTAGAGCCAGCCAGACCTGAAGGCTTCACAGGGCCAGGGGGAGCCTATAGACAGCAGTCAGCTGCCAATCAAGCCACAAGCAAACTGAATCTGCCCTTAGCCTGGGGGTCAGGGAAGAAATGGCACCTCCTGAGAGACTGCAGCCTGCAGGACCCGCTGGTGGCCAAAGAGACCTGCCATGCCCACTCTGCCACAGTGAATGTCTCATTTCCTGCTTGGAGACCGGGGAGTAATATCCACTGACATGCTAAATGCAGACGCAGGAAACCGAGACAGGGAGTTCTGTGATGCCTGGGCCAGGAGGCAGCACCTGTCCCTGACCGTCACCACCAATAACAGGAGGAAGGTCAAGGAACAAGAGGCGGGGCTTCCATCCTCACACCAGGAAGGACCCACAGCTGGAGGCAGAAGGGGAACATGATTCAGCAAGGCTAGGAGGAAGGTGTGAGGCTGTGTGCACAGTGTGTGCACAGTGTGTACTGTGCAAAGCTCGCTCTCCTGAGCATAGCCGCACAGACCCCTGGAATGTCCGGCACACCTCTGCACCTGGCACATGCCATGCTGCCTCCCCTGCTGCCCCTCAGTGGGCAGCCACCCTCTGTCCACATACTCTATGTCACTGCCTTGCTCGTGTTTCTCACTGTTGCTGCCTTCAAGGTTTCCAGATCCCAGCTCTCCACCTCCACGGCCTCCCGCCAGTCACCTGCCCTGTGCTGCGGCTTCCTAGTTCCTTACACCAGCTCTTGCTTCGTGTGGAACCAGCAACGGGCATTTGCTTCATGTGTGCCAGATCAGCCTCCCTTCCTCCCAAGAGGAGGACCCCTTGGGGCTTTGATCAGAGCCTGGCATTTGGGGGCCACTGGATGCTTACCTGTTAAGACAGTCAACCTGAGATTCCTACCAGCCCTCCCTGAACCAGGGACGAGGATGGAGTGAGGAACATCCCTGGGGGAGGCAGGCAGGGTGGAAGAAGCATGTTTCCCAGATGGTGGCAAGAATGGCCTGAGACACGACTTCAGGCCAGCTCTCTAGAATTCGCACCCACCACTTATCGTTAGGGACTGCGGCAGAAAAGTGCCCCGGCCAGGGAAGGCCTCTAAGAGGCTGCCATCAGCTGGAAAAACCGTACCGTGAGCAGCTCTTCCATCCGCCGGGCTGCGAGTTCATTTGCTTGTCTTTCACCTGGCAGGCCCAAGCTCTGAGCCTTGATGAGGCCACGGAGGGCTTCGAGGAAGACCCTATTGATTTTAATTACCCAGAAACAGCCCACAGGGACAAAGGACTTTGGCTGTTTATTTAGCGGGGCTGTGCTGCGCTATTGTGCAAGGAGAGATCAAATCAGCTGCCTCATTATTACTATAATAATAAGGCCAAAATGCTGCTCGGGGCCGAGGGCATTTTTTAAAGCAATAACCTCCCCGCTCCACCCCCTCACGCCCCTCCTCAGCAGGCTTGAGCAACAAGGAGCAATTACATGCTGTCGATATTAATTCAATTAAATCCAGGTTATTTATTGGGTATTATGAAAAAGGATTCTCTGGTCTTATAGAGATGGGGCATGACTGTGGAGTGAGGGGCTCAGGAGCTGCAAGCAAAATATGGGCACCAGCCAGAAAATCATGTCTACAGCAGGAGGGGTAAGAGCCGCATAGGGGCCACTTCTGTGGGGGACTGGAAGTCAGGTCAACAGACATGGAGTGGTAAGACCCTGATCCTCCACAATCAGCCGGGTGGCCTTGGGCTAGCCACTTAGTGACTTTGACCTTTGACAGCTAGAAATTGGTTTTGGAAGATGATGGTGATGTTGGCAATAGTGATGTTGATGGCAGTGAAGATTAAAGAGTTTCCTGAGAGATGGATAAGTGATAATGGTCTCCGTGGTGATAGCGGTCGTGACAGTGGTGGGAACGATGTTGGTGATAATGATGATGATGAAGTAATGTTGGGGGGACGGTGGCTGTAAAGATAACGGTGGTCATAGGTGGTGATGATCCTGATCGTGAGAACAGTAATAGCGACAGTGGTGGTCACAAGAGGGGTGAGGAGAGCGATGGTGATTATAGTGATGGTGGCGACTGTGATGGGGCTGGCGAGGGTGGTAGGTGTTGGTGAGAGGGGTTGATGTCACCCTGACTGGTAGTGGCGTTACTGCAATCTGTTTTTCATACCTTCTTCTTACTTGTCTTTGGGTTCTCCCAGGGGAGGCGGCAGTGGCTAGGGCTGCCCTGGCCAGTGTAGCCTCATCTTAACTGATGATGTCCCTAAAGATCCTGTTTCCACAGGTTCCAGGAAACGCCCATTCTGAAGGAACACCCAGAGACCAGAGTGCTAACTGCTAGTGCTGTGGGTGGCCAGTAGAGGGCACTGCTGGTTACCTTCCCAGAGGTCACAGCCCTTTTGTGCTCTGCACACGCAGATGAGGTCCCAGTTTCCAGCAGCCGGAGCCCAGCATCACGGGGAGAGTATATTGGCTGTTGTGACCCCTCTTGGCTCCTGAAGTGGGCTGCATGCGGCCGCAAGCTGGACACCGTGTCTAACCGACCGAGATTGACCTGTTTGGGGCTCCTCTCTGCAGCAGAGCGATTTGATCTGCGCTCCAGACAGCAGTAGGGGCAGTAATTGGATGTTATGAGATAGGAGTGGCACTCTCTGAGAAGGGGGTAATTCAGTGGCCGCGGGCAGCGGGGATGGGGCTCTGCTGGCAGGTGGAGGTGGGGCTGCCACGAGAGATAAGGCCCTCATCCTTGGCCCTAATCTCCCACCAGGGTCACGAACAGAGCCCAAGGCAAGATGGAATGAGCGTGGCCACAGTCGGGCTACCACCTGGCTTGGCTGCCTCCAGGGGGCCATACAATTAGTTTTAAATATCAATTTCACGCTGCTCAGGGGAGGAGATGACCAGAGAAGCGTTGCTTGCTGCAGAGTTGGGTGTCTCCTGCCAGCTGTAACTCTGAAGAAGGAAGAAGAAACTGTCAGGCATGTCGTTCGCCAGCAGGTACCCGTTGGCTTGCCTCTTTCACAGTCTTCTAAGACTGCCCCAATATCTAAGACCCCCCACCTCCCCTGTTTCTTCCTCCTGACCTGGAGCTGGTGACCCGCCACACACACAGCTTTGACCACCCTCCCTGCTTGTTAGACTCCCTGCTTCTGGGAGGGTTGAGGATGGAGAGGGACCCAAAGACAGGGCAGGGGAGTGAGGGGCAGTGGGTGGCAGTGCCTAGATGTCAGGGGGTAGACAAGAGGGGGAGGCCTGTGTGAGGAGTACCACAGAGGAGAGACTTTGATGCTAGCCTTAAAAGACAGGTCAAATGGGTATAGTGAGGAGGGACATCCTCGCTGGGTCTCCATGAGCAGGGGCCAGGAAGGATGCCAAGGTCCCTAGCAGAGCTACTCACAGGGTCTCTGACGCCATATGAGGTATGTCCCTCCCACCCATCCCACTATGGGGCTGAGCGGACCTGGGATGCAGAGGAGGATCCTGGACTCTCCTGCCTGAACCTGGAAGGCTGGGCATACCTCACTGTGGGCCTGTCGCCACCTCCAAGGCTAAGACCCTGGCCACTATCTAAGAGAGCTCAGGCTGTTGAGTGGAGGAAGCTGCAAAGCTTTGGAGCCTACAGGTGTCCAGCAGGTGTCCATGCACCCACACGGATAAGCATTCATTTACTCACAGTAACCGGAAACATGTGGCCTGTGGTCACGGTGAGATGGGGATCAGCCTGCACTGGAACTATGGGGTCTCGGTGGCTGCCAGAGCCCCCAGTCCAGGCTGACCAAACGTCACAAGACATCATTGGTGAGAATGCTGGCCGGAAGGGGCGACCTGGTGTCCATGGCTGTCTGTGAGGCTCTCACCCGAGGGTGCGCTGCAGCTGCGGGCAATTTATCTCCGTCTCACCGCTCTTAAAACGCTTTTATCAAAATTGGCGGTCACGCTGCGCTGAACCGCGGTGGCCTCAATCTTAACCACTGTGCCGCAGATTGTAATTTGGGGAAGATAAACGTACTGCCAAGCATCAGCCTTCCTGTTATCCCCGGATGGGCGTCAGCATCCCACCACACCCTGTCCTCACGGTTCTGTGTCTGCCGGCTACGCTGAGGATGAGTATGGGCGCTGGGGTGAGGCACATGACTCAGGTGCTGGCCCTGTGCGGATCAGAACGGCGGACACAACCCCAGATGCTCGGTACAATGCTGCCCTGCTGCATCCCACCTTTGGGGGCTATAACAGCCACGTGCTCTCGATGGACCCTAAGGTTTGCCCTACAAAATTCCCTCAACTGGGAATCCTGGGACCCTCCACTTGTGGGCAGCAGCCCCTCTCACGCCTCTACAGAACTGCCCTCTCTATGTTACCATCCCCTGTTCTCTTGCCAGGGAGGTAACAGAGCCCTACTCTAACCCCACTCTCATTTTGCCCTTGATCCCACAGTGCTCTCAGCACAGAAGCCCAGGCCTGACCCTTATCCCCTAGGTGTCTGCGTAGATTCCATCAACAGCCAATATCTCATGCCCCAATTCCCTGCTCTGCTCCCCAGCTCCCCCTGATGGCATGCCTGGCCTGGTGTGTGTCTGGGTCCCACAGGCCCTGACCCAGAAATCCCTAACTCAGGCCCTTCTTCCACCTGGTCTTGCTGAGGAGGTGTCTCCTGATCCCTCTGTTTAAGCCTATGGCCCTGTCCATCCTTACATCCGATCCTTTGACTGCATCTATACATTGGAGCTATAGACACCTCCTAAGGCATTTATCATTTTGTACCTGCTAGACCCCTAGACAGAGAGGGTTCCTGCTGTCTCAGCCCCGCCTGGTCCAATGCTAGGCTAATAGGCACAGGGCAGATACTTAGCTAGATCCAGTACCTACTGGATGCTGAGGTCTCTGCCCAGCCCAGAATGGCTGATCTTGGAAGAGGATGGAGCAGTTGTTCTGGGGCTGGCTGCCAGGTGTTGTCAGAGGCTGCTCGTTGGTTCCCAGTCACCCAGACCTGGAATAATCACACAGAAACTATATTATTTGCAATACTGTGTGACTAATAGCTTAAGGTTATTTTTAGCTAGTTCTTATATCTTAAATTAACCCATTTCTATTAATCGACATATCACCACATGGCTGTGGCTTACTGAGCAAAGTTCCAGCATCTGTCTCCTCCAGCGGCTACATGGCGTCTCTCTGACTCTGCCTGCTTTCTCCCAGCATTCAGTTTAGTTTTCCCGCCTAGCTTTATTCTGCCCTATCACAGGCCAAAGCAGATTCTTTACTCATTAACCAATAAAAGCAACACATATACAGAAGGGAATCCCACTTCAGCCAGGCCAGACATGGGCACATAAGAGGTAAGGAATCTGGTGAGTAACCACCTTGGTGGAGGGCTGGGTAGAGGTGAGGCAAGACTGGGGATAAGGCCAACAAGGACCCTTCTGATTTTTACCAGGCTTCCTGACCTCAGGAGATTCTGGGCCCACCCTGGAAGGGCTCTCATGGGGGTGAAAGTAAAGTATTGATTGTGAGCAGTCTGCACTGGATCTCCAGCCCTGGACAGCCCTGACTGGCCTATTCCACTGGCTAGCCTTGCCCTGCTAATCCTGGAGTCAGGGCAGGCCCTCTGTAAGCTCCCTTCTGAAGGCCCCTCCTTCACTGCTACTCTGGGCAGTGCTACTCAGCTAGAGATGCAGGACAGAGTGTGACACATCACACTATGGCATCCTCTGGTCACCTGGCCTCCAGGCTGCTTCCGTGACTCTCCAGTGTATGCTCTATGTCACCCCATACCCCATATCCTCACTAGGATGCCACTCCTCTGGTGTTCTTGCAGTATGGACCAGGGCTACCACAGCGTGCTCTGGCCAAAAAGCTGTGTCAGGCCGGGAAGTGATGGCACACACCTTTAATTCCAGAACTCAGGAGGCAGAGGCAGGCAGATCTCTGTGAGTTCCAGGCTAGCCTGGTCTATAAGAGTTAATTCCAGGACAGGCTCCAAAGCTACAGAGAGAAACCCTGTCTTGAAAAAGCAAACAAACAAACAAACAAACAAACAAAAACTATGTGTTTTAGGAATTTTTAAAGATTATTTTTATTATTTTTAATTAGCTATTTTTATTAATTTTAATTTGTTTCTATACCTGTGTATGAGCGTGTGCACATGAGTGCAGATGCCTGCAGAAGCCAGAGGCATCAGATCCCTTGGAGCTGGAGTTACAGGTAGTTTTTAGCTGCCCAAAATGGATGCTGGAAACTGAACTTGGGTCCTTTGCAAGAGCAGTGTACACTTTTAACCCCTGAGCCATGATGGATGGATGGTAAGATGGATGGTTGGCAGATGGGTAAAATAATGGATGGATGGTGGATAGATGAATGGATGGATGATGTATAGGTAGATGAATAGATGGGAAGAAGGATGGATGCATCCATCCATATATACATCATCCATCCATTCATCTATCCACCATATATACATCATCCATCCATTCATCTATCCACCATATATACATCATTCATCCATTCATCTATCCACCATATATACATCATCCATCCATTCATCTATCCACCATATATACATCATCCATCCATTCATCTATCCACCATATATACATCATTCATCCATTCATCTATCCACCATATATACATCATCCATCCATTCATCTATCCACCATATATACATCATTCATCCATTCATCTATCCACCATATATACATCATCCATCCATTCATCTATCCACCATATATACATCATTCATCCATTCATCTATCCACCATATATACATCATCCATCCATTCATCTATCCACCATATATACATCATCCATCCATTCATCTATCCACCATATATACATCATTCATCCATTCATCTATCCACCATATATACATCATCCATCCATTCATCTATCCACCATATATACATCATTCATCCATTCATCTATCCACCATATATACATCATCCATCCATTCATCTATCCACCATATATACATCATCCATCCATTCATCTATCCACCATATATATACATCATCCATCCATTCATCTATCCACCATATATATACATCATCCATCCATTCATCTATCCACCATATATACATCATCCATCCATTCATCTATCCACCATATATACATCATCCATCCATTCATCTATCCACCATATATATATCATCCATCCATTCATCTATCCACCATATATACATCATCTATCTGTCCACTCCATGTATACCTACTGAGTCAGTATGGGTTAGTGAGTGGATGTGTGAATGAATGGATAGATGGATGGCATGTATGATAGATGGGTAGATGAATGAATAGGTAGAAGAATGATGGGTGAATGGCAGATTGATAGAAGGACAAATGGATGATGGCTACATGGATGAATGGGTAGATGAATGGATGGGTGGGTGCATGGATAGAGGGTAGAGAGATGGATGGATTTTGGATAATGGATGGATGAATAGAGAGAAGAGTTTATAAAGGATGTATAGATGTGTGAATGGCTAGATGAGTGATTGACAGGTGGATAGGCAGATGGGGGATAGATTGAGGGTAGATAATGAAATGATGGCTCACGTGGTGGATGAGTGGATGTGTTGGTGGATAATGGCTAAAGAAGGGATGGAAGAGGATTGGGTGAGCTGATAAATGATTACATGATGGGCATGTGGGTTGACGGATAAGTATATAGATGGACTGATAAGTGGGTGGGTGGGTGGTGAGTAGATGTGTAGAAGAATGGATAGGGTGATGGAGGGATAGGAGGGTGGGTAAGCGGGAAAGCACATATTCCCAAGTTTCCTAAGGAAATACCGAAGGCCAATACTTTGTGCCATAAGAAGTCACTTTTTCCCTAAAGAGAAGTCATAGCTGTCTTTTCCTGGTCCTCTTATGGTCTAGTTCAAGAAAGAACATTCAGCCATTTTTGGCTCAGCCACATTGGAAACTTCCAGCCCAGAGGGCACAAAGGGTCCTTTAAAGACTTGCCATGCCTTGCCACCTGCTCTTCTTTTCCAGATGCTCATCCTGACCCTGTGAGCAACAGACTCACTCATGGCCAGGTCTTAAGGTCCTAAGGGTACCACTCTTGAAGTCTTATCTTGCTTCTACCACCATTGTCTTGTTTCTTCTCCAGGTTCCTAGAAATGATCAAGTTCATGTCACCCTTGTCAGGTGGCACAGAGCACCAGCCCTGTCCCCTGTGGGCCAGCATTTCCCTGTGCAGCTGGGACGCTTTGAGCCCAGCCTATCCAAGCTCTCTTGAGGGGGGGTCTTTGAAGCCCAGCCCAGGGGGTATCTGTATGGGGTGTGTGGGCTATGGGAAGACATCCTAGAGACTCTGGTGGATTCTCTCACCCTTTACTCTCAGGTATCCCTGGCTACATTCTGTCCATCAGAGGGACATTCAAGACTCCAAAGTGGTGTGGGGTGTTTGGGGACCTAGAAATGCTTGAAGGAGTCATCAAGATCAACACAGCTCAGGAGACTCTCCACCAGACCCCTCCTCAGCTGACTCTCCAGCCTCAGGGGCATCTATCCCACATCTGGTCACAGGGTCACAGGAACAACGCTAATTCCACTAGGGCTATCTAAGGGTTAGGGTGGGATTCAGGGAGGCAGGGTGTGGGTTTATTCTGACATGCCTTCTAGGCTTTCGTCTTTTTGCTACATGTTGTGTTGTTCCTTGGGGAAAAAGTTTAAAGAACTTAAGTCTATATCTTCTGCCTTCTCCAGGTTGGTCAAAAACCCATTGTTTCCTCATTGCCTGAGGATGCCCTTTGCCACTGTGCTAGGCCATTGCCCCTGGTCTGAAGGAGTCATCCCTAAACACCTTCTGCTGCCTGAGGCAAGTCTTCATGGCCCTGGGTCCCAGGAGCCTCTGTTGTCTGGTTATTCCCCTCATGAGGAGAGCCACCATGTCTGCTCCTATCACAGACAAAATGGGGTCACAAAATCTAATTCCTGCAGCCACTATAGAGCCCGTGGAATTCTGGGACTCCGTCCACAGCAGAGGCAATTTCCTTGATCTAGGGACTTAAAGAACACAGAATGGCATCCAAGGTGCTCTCGGGTTGATGGCTGTGCCTGAGTCTCAGGTCCTGCCATGTGTACTCGGAGCAAGGGCCTAGGGAACCCTTGCTTTTTAACCTCCACCTTTCCGCAGAAGGACACCAGGATACCATGTTGGGGAAATGGTTTCCAACAAGAACTGCAGGAGTAATTCAGGGGCTTAATTTGGCGAAAAAGCCCATTGCTTGTTCCAAGGTTATTCATGAGATCCCAGCTTCTGACTTGGGGACCTAATAACTCATTAGTGATGAAATGAATGAGACTTTGGGAACCCTGGGACCACAGCTCCCTAGCCACCAGAGCTGCGGTGGTAGGATATCAGAGGGCAAGGCCACTGCAGAGCCAGGGTCACTAAGTGTGGCAGAGCAGACTTAGGGAAATGAATTCAGCATCTTTCAGGGAGCAAAATCGTTGAGCCTACAGACTAAATTTAACAGCCTAATAGAAATATGCAGGTGAAGGTACAATTAATTTTAATTACTAGACTATACATTGTTGGGTGCACAGCCATGAGTAAAATTAAAATGGCAATCACAATTAGAAAATTGCAACCTCATTGTGCAACAAATTAGTCACAAATTAGAAGCTTGGGCAGCAGTATGCCTTTTCTTAGTGCTTGATGGCCATCCCTGCCTGGGGCAGCCTTTGACTCCCCAGGGCTGCCCACCCCGGGGAGCTCACCTTGGCTGCGATTGCTGGCTCTGTCCCAAGAGCATCCGTGCTGAGCATCTGTGGCCCCACAGAAGCAGCAGCATCACAGGTGACACCATGAGAGCTGCTAGGCCCTTTTAAGGCTAAATAAACTGGGGTTCCTGGAACACACTCCTGAGGTCCAGGCAGGTGGCAACGAAGGGAAGGCTGCCTGCAGAATCTCACCCTGTAGCTGATCTTTAGGGACTGCTTTCCTTAAGGGTAGGGCTTGCCTGGCTGGCAGTGGCCTGGAAGAGAACAGAGGCACATGCAAGCCTCCCTTCATGTTCTTCCTGGGCCTGTGGTCTCTGCGCATGCCTGGGGTCTGGGATTGTGAATTTTGCTTGGTGCAGATTCTCAGGTGTCTCTCAAGGGTGCATGCCCTGGAGGTTTAGTCCCTGACTGATAGTGCTAACTTGAGTGCTGAAGGCTTTAAGAGTAGGGGCTGCTGCAAGGTCTTTAGGTCATCGGGACCTTGAAGGGGATTTAGGACTCCAGTTCCTTCCGTTCCTCTCTTGCTTTCTGGCCGTGAAGTAAGTAGGCCTTGCTTGAACTGTGGCAGCCTTTCCTGGCCCAGCATCCCACTGAGCTCAAGATTTCTATCTGGGGTCTCCAAGGACCCCAAGCTCACCTGAGCACAGCTCTGGATCAGGGAGGCTGGTGTGGGGCTAGGCTGAGAAGGTGGGGAACATAGCTACCAGAAACTGTTGTTCATGGGGACAATGTAGCAGCGGGCATGGGCCTGGGTCCCCACATGATGACCTATAGCTGCCTGGTAATGGGGAGATATGTCTGGCCCTGTGTCTGTGTGCGTTAGTCTGGCCCAGTCCCTGTGAGTCCAGTGTGTGAGCATGGCATCCTCCTGGGTAGAAAGCTCATTAACACACACACAGGGCAATGGCGGCCTCCCTCCGGTGCATTCATATAAGGGCAGTAGCTACCTCACAGCCGCCATGGGTTGAGGTGTGGGCCTGAAGTTAGGTGTAGATTATGGGAGGATCTGTCTGACCTGTCTATGAGACTGCCAAAGTGTCCAGTCCTAAGAACCCAGCTTTCAGAAAAGCAAAGAAGCCCAGGCTACATGAGTATGTGTGTGTAAGAGAGAGGAAGTGTGTCTGTGCATGTATGTAGAATGTTTGACTTGGTTTTAGTGGGCAGGACTCAGTCAGGGCATGCTGTACCCTGAGGACTGTCACGGCAAGCCACGGCTGGGCTCCTGCGGGATCATCACATGGTGCACACAGACTGGGTGCGAAGGAGAGAGCTTCATATGGGGCCAGAGAGATGTATCCACACACTTCAGGCTGCTCTCAGGGGCAGGGAGCTGGGTTCCCATCTGATAGCCCTTGGCATGCCTAATCTTGGTTGTCAACTTGACTGGATTTGGAATCATCTCGGGACACACCTCTAGGTGTGTTTGTGAGTCCTTCAGGGAGGGGTAAGCCACCCCAAATGGGGGCGGGGTCCTGGCGAGACAAAAGTTTTCAGCACACCAGTCTTCCTCCTTCTGGAGAGCCCCTCTTCTGGAACAAACTCTACTGCCACCAACCCCTGAAATTATACGGGAGAAGTTCAAGATGCAGTGGAGACCACAGCAACAATAGATGTCAGAAACACAGAGTGACTGCTGAGTAAAGCGGCTGACAGAGACATGAGCCAGCCCAGGAGAGACGCTGTGTGGGGTGGATGGCAAGGTCCTAAGACAGGGACCACCAAGGCCCATTGCTTGTCCCAGGTGACAGCCACGAATCCACGGAATTTAATGTTCATCCTACTTTGCTTTCTGATTCTTTCTGGATATTCTCTTCTACGTGTGCACGCGTACACACAATAAATAAATGTAATAAAAACTATTTAGTCTTGGGGTTATATTTTGAGACATGATTTAGTTTTGGACTTGATTTAATAGCTCTAGGATAACTCATTGTTTTCTTTTCCTCTTGGATAAATTTTTTTAAATCAATTTCTTATTTATTTATTTATTTATTTATTATGTATATAATATTCTGTATGTGTGTATGCCTGCAGGCCAGAAGAGGGCACCAGACCTCATTACAGATGGTTGTGAGCCACCATGTGGTTGCTGGGAATTGAACTCAGGACCTCTGGAAGAGCAGCCAGTGCTCTTAACCCCTGAGCCATCTCTCCAGCCCCTCTTGGATAAATTTTGAGTTTGTGCCTCAAGACCTTCCTTGCCAGGTGCTCCCTGTCTTCACGGTGTGGGCATCTTTTCTCGTTATCTCAGCAGCAGAATGATAGTCTAGTCTTTGGTCCCCATTGGGTACCATTGGGAACGCCCCCTTATGTTGTTCCTGTCAGTCTCTTCCCTGCTGTTCCACCAGCATCACCACCATTGGGAGTCACAGGTCTCCTGGGTTCACACCCAGTGCTCCAGGTCTCAGCCTGGAAGCCCCTCCCGTCCTGACACACTTTGCTTTGGCTCCCAATGATTTGCCCCATGACTTCCACCTTTACCACATCTGTCTCCTACGCTGAGTCTCCTTGTCCCCACACCTCCTTGAGAGTGGAAGCCTCAGGGTGACGCCTCAGCCCTTCTATGTCACACAATGGATGTGGAGACCTAGGTGCCACCCGAGAGGCAATGTCCCTTTTCTGTCCCCACCCTGCATTCTCTCCAGATGTCTATCACAAATCCAGTGGCTATTCCGGTCTCCATGTGATAGCTAGGTTCAAGCCAAAGCTCTTGTACCCCTTTCAGAAGGGAGGCTCCTGCCCCCAAAGCGCAGTTAACACTATGACCTCACCTTTGAGCTGTCTCTTCTCATGCCATACACACAGGTTGTTGACAAACGCATGGGCTCTCCAAAAGTCGGTCCTGAGCCTGGCCTTGCCTCATCACACGGTTCCGGCCTCTTATCCCCCAAGTCTGTCCAGAAAATTCAGTCATGCTTGGGAAACTTTTGCCGAAGGACTTGGGCATGGAAGTGGAGGAGGCAGACAGCTTGACCGACTGTAGAAAGCAGAGGAAGCCCCGACATAGCTCTGCTGAGGACTCCAAGACCAACTGGCTCTTGGGAAATTGGCAAAGTCATTATCTGTATGCACCAGGCCCAAGTATGAGGGTTTATGGATGGTTGATTAGTGTGTGCAAACAGTAGCAACTTGGCTTTCTCCTGGATGTTCATAGCCTGAGACTTCTTGCCCACAGAGACCCAACCCAGACCAGCTAACCCCTCCCACTGTGATGCACTCAAACACCGTAAGGGACCAGGTTAAGGCCTCACTGGTAGCATCTGAGAAACCAATCTGTATTAGGGTTTGCGTTGCTGTGAAGAGACACCATGATCATGGCAATTCTTATAAAGGAGACCATTTAATTGGGTGGCTTACAGTTTCAGAGGTTCAGTCCATTATCATCATGGTGGGACATGGTGGTGTTCAGGCAGACATGGTGCTTGAGAAGGAACTGAGAGTGAAGGAAATACATCTTGATCCCGCAGGCAACAGGAAGTGAACTGAGATACTGGGCGTGGCTTGAGCATATATGAGACCTCGAAGCCCCCCTCCACAGTGACACATTTTCTCCACGGATAGCTGTGTCCCCAGGGCATGGGGATACAGAGTCCCTGGAACCCTGCTGGTCACAGTGCCCATGTCAGGAGCTGAGGTGAGTTGGGTGCCTCCATGAGACAGTGCCAGGCAGACTGATGAGCATCCAAAGAGTCATCCCTGATAAGAGAGTGCACCAGAGGTCAGATGAAGACAGCCCACTCTGTCACCTGTCCCATGTCCATTTTGTCCCAGCATATCTGAGACATGCCCGCAGAGACAGAACAAAGGAGTGACCTGGCTGTCTTGGAACAACTTCTCCTGCTTGGCTGCACTCTGGAGCTGGGGTGGCACTGTGAGGTAGCAATCCAGCGTCCTCAGTTCTCCACCTGGGAAGGTGAAGAGGTCAGACACTCAGCACCATTAACAGAATTCTCCAGGGTCCCCGGGCCAGGGACACCTTGGTGGGACAGTAGAACCACGCTCCATGCTGGGCTGATGGCAGAAGTAAGGGGAGATCACAGTGGGACACAGTAGAACCATGCTCCAACTGGGCTAATGGCAGAGGAAAGGGAAGGTCATACTCCTCTTTGCAAACACAACATGAACTCCTGTCTCACACTGGCCCAGGGGCCTAGTTAGCTAGAAGTGGGCAGAAGCTGCAGAGTGGCCTCAGGCAGGAGCTCAGCTCCGGGGTCTTAAGCTGGCATGGGCAACTACAATCTCACAGGCATCAGTTTCTGGATCTCGAAAGTGAGGTTGTCACAGCTTGTCCATGTGGGAAGCCAAGTGGCCAAGGAGATAGGGTCACTGACACCCACCTAAGATCACCTTTAATTGTAGCTGTAACTGGAGACGTTGGCTGCACGCCCCTGGCGCTGTTGCTGGTGGGCAAGGAGCCCCCGCATCTGTGGAACTAGTGAGGGGGCGTGGCCAAGGCTGCTGAGCCTCCCCCCCCATGGCCCTCTGCCTCCCCCGCCCTGGCCCCCACCCCAGCGCACACACAACTATTTAATTTTGCTCTGGCAAGGAATAATAGAAGCCTGTGTATCTATTACAGATGCGGGGAGATTGGGCCTCCACGGCTGCGCGGCACATTCAGAGGCCCTAACAAAGCTAGCTGCAATCGACGGGCCTGCCATTACCCATTCAGCGCGTGTAATAAATGAGCCGGGCGCAGCCTGCCATATACCACCCGGCCCAGATAACGGCTGAAAGGAGAAAATTAAATTTTGCTTTTGTTGAAACATTATGATTTATGTATTTGTAATATAGGCTGCGGTGGGCAATTGGGGGAGAAAAAGATTGCTGAATATCCTTCAGGGTTACTGATGGCCCCACCGGCCACTCAGCACCGAGCTCAACCCACTCCTCCCAGGGCAGGGATAATAGCAAATCCACGTTCCCATTAACCGACACTTCAGGAAGAGGAGTGAGGGGCTGGCCTGCTACTGCAGGGCCACCTTGGGAAGCCCGGGCCAGGTACCCCTGAAAGGGGGAGCAGCGGGTGGTGCCTATGTGGCAGGACCAGGGCTGGGGCACTCGGATTGCCCATGCCCTATCTGGGCCCATAAAAATAATTAACTTCTCCCACTGGCCCTGGAGAGACAGGCTCTTGAGCTTGTCCTGTAATTTATAACCCTGCAGTTCTGCCCCTAATGCAGCAATCAGAGGGCTTATCGCATTGGAGGAGGTAACGAACTTACTGCAGTCTGGTGGTGCTGCTCCCGCAAAGGGCCCTCAGCAGAGTGGGGAGGCCGCATGGGGGCTCCCTGCTACCAGACCACCAGGAAGCAGAGAACCCTTCCCCTTCAATGACAGGGCACCATCCATGGGGCTGGCTGGGCGAAGCCAGGGTAAGCCATCTTGGCTACAGGGAGGCTTGCTCCTGGCTAGGCAGAGAAAGCCACGGGCACCAGGAGCCAAGGCCTGAGTTTCACAGGCAGGCTGAGGGATATGGGGTGTTTTCTCCTACCCAGGGCTACCACAGGCCATCTGATGATCTATATTACCCCACCTGCTCCTTCAGAACCCATGTGAGTTACCTTGCCAGTCTGGACACAGCCCACTTCCCACACAGAAAAACCAGATTCACAGAAGCTGAAGGGCCGGACTCAAGCGGTGCATAGCCATACCAACCTATCCCTTTATAGGCATTCCCCTCAGGGCTTTCTGGGAGCTAGTGGTGGCACTTCCTTTCCCATCTCTGGGTGGGGCCTGGTCTCACACATGCCGTATCACTGTTGGGGTGTCTTCCTAGAGGACAGTCCATCTCAGCTGCCATCAGTGCCAGCATTCAACATGACCCTGCTAAGCTCGCTCCCTGAACTCTTCTTCCTTCTAGGCCAGTCCAGCTCCTAAAACTTAACCTTGCTTGACCAAATCTTGCCTGAAGCAAGTTTCATTGTTCCACGCAGCCGACTGAACAGGGGGTTGCTCTCACAACTTTGTGAGCTGGGGCCTGTGACTTGATCAGCGAGACTGCCCGTAGTGCCTCTCCCTCTGGGGCAACAATCCTTCTACTCACACTGGTTCCCTCCTCGAGGCCCTGAACCTTCCTGCTCCAGCTCCAGAGACGCGTCCCTATCAAGTGGGGAGCGACTGAGAGGAGCAGGAGTGAGACTGGCCCCGCTTGGCCACTTACGTGCCTAAAGCAGGAGAGACAGCCACACGCCACAGGGCCGGCCAGTATGAGCGTCCGTTTTTCAGCTGGGTGATTTGAATCAAGAGATGACATCAGATGTGATCGTAGAAGGGCCCTGTCAGGGCCAGCCTCCAAGCTCACCTCTTCCCCTTCTCCCTTTGCTTCCTCTGAATCCTCCCTGTACCACATCACTGCCCAGCTCTCCCCGTGCTTGCCCGAGGCCCAGAGCACAGCCATGGCTTGCTGACACACAGACAAGCCTTACCCTGTATCACTGATGGTATTTGCCTTGGGGCAGATTTCTGTGGTTTATAAGTCATGGCTGACGATGGCCATATTACATGGAACAAAGTTTGGTGCTTAGTTGACCTGACTGCTCCGCATGAACCCTGGATTGCCATGGAGTTTGAGGAGCCTTATTGTCTATGCCAAAGGGTGTCTTGCTGGGGGTGGTAATTTTATAGATTTGTGTCGTAGACTGCAGCCTCCAGTATGGCCCCATGCTGCTTCCCACTGGCAGTTTATTAGTGGCAAGAGTGACCTTCTGCCATCAGAGACCCACTCTTCCCAAGATATTTACATTTAGGGTTTCCTCCACTGCCCCCATGTCAGGCCGGTAGGAACTTCTGGAGCCTCGGGGGTTGGACACCACTAACCCAGGAACCCTGCAGGGATCACAACCTGTGAACTGTGACCCCCTCCATCCTTCAGATTAGTGGAATGGCCACCTGGCCCTGGAAGGGACAAATTCTCCCCCAAAGACTGGGGCTCTGTGGTAGCCTACGTAGGGGTGCAAGGATACCTACTTCCTGTGCCCCTGGGACAGGGGGAGGTGTTTCTATGTGCTGACTACCCAGAATTGAAGCCATCACCTGTGGTGTTGAGCTGCCTGGAAAGTGGTCAGATGTCTCTTGTCTCAGGGAGTCTGTAGCTATGGAAGGGCAGGTAAACCGAGGGACATACTAACTCAGCTTCCAGCGACAGGGACAACCAACTCTACTGTGCATTATTTGGAATACCGTGCCAGATATGGGAAAGATAAAGTTCTGGGGTGCCCTTGAGACCCCCATGATGGCAAGGGCACAAGTGGAGCCCCAGCCAAGAGCCTGATGGGTCCCCAGGGTAGCTAGCTGGTTTGAGATTCCTCTGTCTCGATCACTTGACTCTCCAGTGAATGGCTGCTTGCACTCAGCATGTTGGAGGGACAAGATCTGTGTCCTGACAGGAGACCTGCTTAGAGACCACACCCCTGAGGTGCCAGAGTCCCCAAGGACACACCTATAGAGTCCCTGGTACCTACTGGCAATAACATATAGGTGACTGTTGTTTCTGTGCCCTCATCTCTGGCAACAAGGATGCCATCAGACTGAGTGAGGCCCACCTGGGCAACTCACGCTTCCTCGGTCAGCCCTGACTCCCAGTGGCCATCTAAGTCAGGCAGGGACAGTATGGGCTCAGCGGGTGACTTTAAGAAACACAGCACAGGTCTACAGGGCAGGGGAGGATTTGGGTCCACAAAGGGTAGAGCTGCCATCTGACCCAAACCGGTGTCAGGCAGGTATTGTAGCCATCCCACATTTTACGGTCCTGTCTCGTGGGAATGCCATGAACAGAACTGGAATTGCTACAGGGGACATTTGATTCTACCTTATGACCCATATAAGGATTCTTTAGTAATTGCTTCCTCTGAAAAGGCGGGACTATATCCTGTGTGCCCAGTTTTTGTTGATTGCCCCTCTGTCCACCAAGAAAGCAGAAGCAGGCATGGCGGTGCGCACATGAAAACCCAGCATCTGGGAGATCTACACATGAGTGAAAGGCCAAGGCCAGCCTGGCCTGTGTAGGAAATTCCACACCAGTCTAAACTGCAACCATGTCTCAGAAAACAGGAAGAGAAGGCCTGATGGGGTGGTCTGTGTCCTTAGGTGGATCCGAACGACAGCATAGCGAGGGCTCTGTAGATAGACCCCATCTCAAAAAATAATCAACCAACTACATAAGGAGTGACTGGGTTTGGTCTGGGAATGTCTCAGTGGCTGGGCACTTGTCTGGCAGGCATGAGGTCCTTGTTCCGCCACAGCAACTAGGAAACACCAACTAGGTTTGAATTACAAATACACCTTGGTGCAAAACTACTTACTGACCACGTGGGGCTCACTGGAGCTACCTGGGTCCCCTTTTCTTGTCCCCAGCAGTTCTTGTCATGGTCTGGACGTTTTGTTTCCAGTCTGGTAGGTGGGGAAGTGTCATTTGGTTTTGTATCTTGATTACCAAGGAATTTCGCTTATCTATAAAACTCTCTTCAAGTTACCTAGAGGTCTGTAACTCAGGGGACGCACCCCTCCCCATGCACATGGTATCCTATGATCCCCACACAGCGCAGGGCTTTTCCTCCTGCAGGCCATTCCTAGACCTTCCAATTCAGCCTTATTTGTGGCGAGGTCTCCTGAGCTCCCTCACATACCCTCAAGGACCCTTAGTGTGTGGCCCTTGGCATTGAGTCTGGGAATTCAGCTCGCATTCACGTGGAAGTCTGGCGCCGTTACCTCAACTCCTACAGCTTGAAGAGCTGCTCTCACAGCTAGAAGGAGTGTCAAAACTAGGGAGATGGCAAGGCCTCTGCCCACTGCCAAGGCCACTCTTCCAGTCAAGGGCCCTCAGGCCAGCTCATCTGACCTCTGACCTGCTTCCTGCTCTTAGGCTCTCTCTTAATGACACCTCAGGTCTCCTCAGCCAGGACAGTAGGGGAGACGGACACGCATGGGGCTGTGCTTGTGGTGTGGTGGACAGAAAGCTGAGAAAATGTCGTCAGGTCCCCATTTCCAGATAGCGGACATTCATGGTGTCCCAGTCCCTCCCTCCCAGAGGCCCCTTCTCCTCTTCTCCAGATCTGCCTCCGCTGGAAGGGCTAAGCCCGTGGATTTTCTGTCTTGTTCCATCCGTCCCTGAGCAGAAACATATAAATAATGAGTGTGATAAGATGGGGGTGTTGTAGTTTCCGAGCAAGCGTGAGTGAGGGGAGTTTTTCTGGGTTTTGGTGACTGGGCGGGTGGAGGGGAGGGGTGCAGCAGACGTGTCTAGGAGGCTAACAGAGCATCCAGGAGAGCCCCAAGCAGACAAATGTCACTTTGAAGAGCATGAAATTTATACAGAGCACATCCACTCCCTGCCTCTCATGGCTTCTCCTCCATCTCAAGGGCAGAGAATTTGAGCTGGAGGGACTGGAGAAGCCGTGTTGGAGCTCAGTGTGACCCTAAATCGGGACATCGGGACAGAATGTGATGACCTAGATGACAGGCAACCCAGCCTCTACTGGGTCAAGGCTGCCACAAGTCACAGGGGAGCCCAGGGTCTCAAATGGTCCCCAGACTGAAGCAGCTTCTTCCTGGAGGGTGGAGTCTCCACATTCCAGTCCTTGAGACTGAGGCACCCTGGCAGTTAAGGAAAGCCTGCTGGGAGCAACATGAGGCGGCTGGGTCTTGGCACCACACTCCATCAGGCAGTGGAGGAACCTGCCCTATTAGGACAGGAGAGGGGAACTGCTCTCACTCTGTGGGAGAAATGAACAGCACCCCACTGTGGATCTGGTTCCTGTCACCTCCACCCTTGGTTTCTCTGGGGAAATCTTGGAGGAAATACTGTCTCTAGGGAAATAGTCACTATGCTCAGCCCGCTATGCTGGGGCCTCTGATGAGGGGCCCTGCTCCATCCCACCCCCACAATGCGGCACAGGCAGGCAGAGAGGCCAACTGCTACATGTCACCTGGGGCGGGGGGTGCTCTGAGCTCCCGAATGCTGCGTTTGGCACTCCTCTGATGGCTGTCCCCATGACAGTCAAGGGTGACCGCATGGCAGTGCGCAATTATGTAATTTCCCAGCGAATCATTCTAGGCTGGGGCTGCTGCTGCCTCAGGCCCTAGCCTGGTGCTGGGGGCAAGCAGGAGATGCTGTTGACATTTCCCAGTCCACAAGCGATAATTGAGGTCCCAGCGTCTGAGCTGCTTTCACCATCCTGGCCTGCTGCATTCCATGGGCCCCAGAGACACCTCCTATTATGGGAACCTCAGTTCTTCCTTCAAGTAGGGCTCAGGAAAAAAACCCAAGGCCTGGATAAAAGGAAGGGTGCATACGGCGTGGCTTCCTCCTCAAAGAAGCACCAGTGCTCACTCTAAGGGCATGCATGAAGCTCTGGAGAGTGTGGCAGACAGGCTTTGGGGATCTGAGCCCAACACAACATCCTGGGCATGGTTTAGAAGAGCCTCGGCCCAGCTGGGACCACATCTCTGCCTGTATTCTCCATCACTTGGCCTCTGGTGAAGGGCGGTGGCCCATCCTGCAGCCCCCTTGTCTGCACTGTTCAGGCGTGACCCCCACCGCATCTTTACTTTCAAGCTTAGTTTTCGTTGCTCCAGTGAAATTAGGCTAAGCCTGCCCTGCCCACCTAGACATCCAATCAGGGCAGAGCACAGCCCCAACTGTGGTGATTGGCAAGGGGCCTGTGACCTCACCCACTCAATTACCCACAGTGTGAAAGTTGGTGGCAACAGTGCCAGCCAACAGCACTAGGTTCAGACTCTATCCCCCATCATCCCACTGCTGCTTCTGGGACAGTGTCTCAAAGGGGTGGAAGTGGAGAAAGAGATTTGGGGAGTCCACGAGGGAGGTTGACAAGAATGTGGTACTAGAGTCAGGCCCAGGGATGTCTTACCCTTGGAGGGATATCTGGTCTAAGGAGGACTGGCAGGTTCCCTTGTGCTGTATGGGAGCAACTGAGACACCCACTGTGTGTGTGGGGGCAGGGGGTGACCAGACTGGGCATGTAGACTAGGAAGGAGGTGTTGACAAATGGCCCAGGGCCACAGCTACAGCTCTAGGACCTCAGGCAGTGCTCTTGGTCCGGCCAGCTCAGGTCCTGGGCAGCTGGAAGGCCTGCTGACCACCGTGATGCCTGAATGATAGGAATAAAGCAGGATGTGCCCAGACAGGAATGTTTTCAAGTGGCAGGTGCCCCAACCAGGCTTCGCCTCCATTTTTTACACAGCTCCCTCTAAGACAAATGCTGCGTCAGGCCAGGCGCTGGGACCCCCATTTATCACCATTTAATATATATTAAAGCGTTCTTAACTCTGACTGAGAAAACAAACAAAAATGTTGCATCAATCACAGGCCGCAACAGGCAGAAGTCAGGCAGTTCCCCTCTTCTCTGAGGCCTGAGTGTCTTGGCCGGAATCTCCGATGGGGCTAGGCTGCCCCAGGTGTAAGACACAGGACTGTGGCAAGCCACCTCCTTAGCCTGTCCGTCACAGGTTCATGTCTAGTTCAGAGGAGACTGAGGCACCAGGGTCCAGGGAGATACTGGTCTCCTGGCACATGTCTGTCCAGATATGCACCCTCTTGGTACACCTGCAGAGATGCTAGCTGGGATTCAGAGACCCAGCCTTGGGACTCTCCAGGTGTGTTTCCTGAGAGCCTGGCTGGGATTCAGGGACCCATCCCTGGGACCCTCCTGGTGTGCCTCTGGCTGGGATTCAGGGACCCATCCCTGGGACCCTCCTGGTGTGCCTCCTGAGATCCTGGCTGGGATTCAGGGACCAAGGTGCAGGAACCGACCTGCTGTCTGCAGGGCACAGCCTGGCAAGAAGAGGCTGTACTCTGGTTCTTCTTCCTTGAGACCCAGGCCCCATGACCTCCACATTAGCTTTGGGGAGACTGAGGCACAACCACAATGGAGCTGTGTGGATCCAGGCAGACGTTCACTAAGGGAAACGAATTCAATTCCAGAGTGATGTTTAAATCAACACAGTAAACAGAACCTTCCGTTTCTGTTCACTAATATGAGTGCTAAAAATTAGACTGAACGTGGCCACAGCAGAGCCAATCAGTTTATCCTCCTCTGAGATTGAAAAACTGAGGCACGGGGTGGGCAGGCTCACATTGAGGCCTCCAGCTCATACTTCAGCAGCCCCGCCCCCAACTTGTGGACCCAGTTTACCCAACCTTGGCCCTGTCCTCACCCCTCCTGCTTCCCCTCCATCTCTCAGTCGCCACCAACCATTCACCCTCACATCCCATAATAAGCCTGTCCATCCCCTGGGGGTGTAGGCCCTGTGGCAGCCCCAACAGTGGGGGCTGCAGTGGGAGGGGAGGGGCACAGGCTTGGGTTACTAAATCAGTCCATGCCTGTCACCAGCTCTGGGCCGCAGGAGCTGCCCGAGTGGAAATAACAAATGGCTGTCATTGTGGAGCCAAAAACCTGTGATTATAATTATCACACCCTCGGTGACCTTGCGTAAACTTTAATCCCTCTCCAATGGAGCATTTAAATAGCCTTCTCTGGGCTGCGGAGCCCGGCCTGCCTGCCGCGCCCCCCAGCCCCAGCCAGCTCCCAGGGGGCAGAGACGCCTCTGAAAGGCAGGGCCTGCCAGAAGCCGCTCAGAGGCACTGAGCTGGGGGTGCCCCTGGTGGCTCAGCTGGAGAGTCTCCCCCTCGTCAGCCCTATTCAGAGAGTATCCTAAAGGCTGAACAGACACGGTGAACATAACGGCGTGAGGCTGCCGCCAGGGTCCTCAGACTCAGCCCGTCCTGAGCCAAGACAGTGAAGTGAGAAGTCTCAGCCCTGAGGCTGAGGATGGAGCCCACATGGCAGCTCCTGAGACGGTGGTGGACCCTCAGGTCCCCGACTCAACTTCTTCCATGACCTTGCTTTCAGACCCCAAAGCTCTGACAGCCTCCAGCAGTCCAGGCCCTGGGGGGTTCAGGGCTGGCACCTGTTCAAGGTGGACTAGGGCCCAAAACAGCCTGTCCTGAAGCTCATGAGTATCGTAAGAGTGGCTTCCCGCCGAAGACAGGACCCTAGTGTGTATGAGGGCACTGCCTGAGGGTGGGGACCCTAAGGAAGTGGCGCTCTGCACCTGGGCCACTCAGGAACCCCTTGTCTTATGAGAGGGTTTAGACTTGTGGTGGTTGAATCCTGACCTTCCAAAGGTGGCCAGGGCTGCGTCTTGCTCACAGACTCTGAATGCAAGACCCAGAGAGTTGATGTCAGTGACCCAGCAGGCTGGGCCCAGATCCCGCCCCGGTCTAGCCATCTCACACACTGTGCCCTCAGCTGGGGGTCAGGCTGTTAGGAGCCCAGCCTCCTGGGTCACTGACCCAGATACTCTCCACTAGCCTTCTTACCCTTCAGGAAGGACAGGACCACACAAGACACACTTCGACTTTGTAGCAAGCCATAATAGCACACACCTGTAATTCTAGCACTGAGACTGAGGCAGGAGGATCACAAGTTTGAAGCCAGCCCATGTGTCATAGGGAGACTCTGCTCTAGCAACTCTGGGCGCCTGTGGTGGGGTGGGAAGGGGGTGCTGGAGAGATGGCTCAGCAATTAAGAGCACTCTTTTTTTTTTTTTTTTTTTTTTAGACAGGGTTTCTCTGTAGCTTTTTTGGTTCCTGTCCTGGAACTAGACCAGGCTGGCCTTGAACTCACAGAGATCCGCCTGCCTCTGCCTCCCGAGTGCTGGGATTAAAGGCCTGCGCCACCACTGCCCAGCTAAGAGCACTCTTAACTGCTCTTTCAGGAGGCTGGAGTTCAGTTCCCAGCACCCACAGCAGGAGCTCACAGCCGTCTTCAATGTCAGTCCCAAGGAATCAGACATTCTCTTACAGCCTCTATGGTTACCTGCATACCTGTGCGTACAAACATACAAGATACATACACCTGAAGAGGAGGAAGGGAATCTTGACAGCCGCCACTCCTGGACTTCCACCCCGCCTGGCTATTTTTTGGGAGCTTGGTCCCCTCATCAGGAGGGGCCTGTCAATTGCTTAGTTTTGAATTAGGAGTGGCAGGCACAGGGCAGTGCCAGGCAGCTAGCCTTTGACCTCAGTCACCCACTCTGAAGGGCCATGTGCAGTATGTTCTCAGTCTCAAGTGTGTGCTCAGCTTCCTGCTGTGTTCTCAAGAGGGCCAGCTGAGTTGGCATTGTGGTTTGGGGGTTTACATGATGTTACCCCAAATCCCTGTTGCTTTCTCCTGGCTCTCCTTCCCGAGCATTTAGCTCCATAGGAATTCTCTTCTGTCAGTATGGCCATTCCTAAATGGCCCAGCTGCTGCTGTCAGCCTGGCTTTAAAGAGCCACACTTTCTGTGTTTTTAGGTCATCTCTCCTGAGATGACGGCAGCTCATTCATTGCTCACGTCCCTCTGTGGAACCTCAGCTGAGGACAGTTCAGCTGGCTGTGCACAGGCCTCAGACGCTTTGCCTTTCTTTTTAGGTTTCATTTTGTGTGTTCCAGAGCATTGCATCCGTGTATGCATGTGCAGTGTGCGCCTGGTGCCTGCGGAGGTCAGAAGAGAGCCTCCCAGCCCTGGAACTGGAGTTAGAGATGGTTGTAAGGCACCATGTGAGTGCTGGGAATGGAATCCAGGCCCTCTACAACAGCAACAAGTGCTCCCAGCCAGAGCCAGCTTTTCAGCAGCCCCTCTCACGTCGCCCTTGCTAAATTCATTCTCAAATACGTTGTCTTTGGTTTATTTTTTGCCTTTCTGAGTGTTGCTGACTTAGGCTTCATCATGCCACCCTCAGACTCCTTGCTTGAGTGCCACTGCCAAAGGTATTTCATGGAGTGCAGCCACATCTGCACAAAGGAAAGTCCTGTCTTCTTCCTCAAGGCTGACACCAGAAAAAAACTCACACAACTGGCTTCGGCATCAGGGCCTGACTTCTTGGAGTCTGGATAGAGCTGGGCTCCCTGCAGCCTCTCTCCTGAGCTTGTAGACCGTGTTTCAGTGTATGCTGAGATCTCTGGTCTCTCATGGGGTACCTGTCATACGGGTCCACCTCTTATCACGCCTTTAGAGACTGCATCTCCAGCTACATCACACTCAACCGTGCATAGCAGTCTTGAGGAACCGCTATGACCAGCCCAGGACCTTCAGATCACCACACCCTGCAGCTGGCCTGCAGCTTCACAACACTTGGAGCGACGTGGTGAGTGAGGCTAGGCCCTCTAAAGAGGATCGTTACAGGAGGCCTAGGGAGAATCATGCGAGTCATCCACCCTGGCCAGGCTCTGCCAAAGAACCAGCCTGGGCTGCACGGTGCTCATGGCTGGTGCCCTGGCCCAGTCCAGCAAAGGCACTATATAAATGTAAATGTCTCCCAGCCCCCTCGCTCGCTCATTCAACAAGCTATCAGGGCAGCCCTGTCACTCCAATTTTTCACACTTTGTGTCTGTGCTCTGTCTGGGGCAATCCTGCCTCCCTAGACTGTGGCAGGCTGGACAGGACAGCGGACAGCAGGACTGGCTGGCTAGGAGATGCTAGGAAGCCAGGCTTGTGGGTGACAGTGGTGTGGGTCAGGGGAAAGGCGGCTCCTATCCGGAGATCTCTCCTGGTGCTGGACACTGAACAGAGCAGTTGGCAATCTAGTGCCTTCTCTCCTCTCAGCCACCACCCCAAGGAGCTTAAGGCCTCAGGAACTGCAGACACCCTGAGAGACACAGTGGGAAGGAGTCCTGAGGAGCAGTGGTCAGGATTTGTCTGGGGACTCGCTTCACAGGAAAACTGCAGCCAAGGAAGGCGGGGCAACACACCAGAGCTTGCAGCAGAATTGGGGTTCAAAGCCAGGTTGGAACAGGATCCCTGCCTGTTGGAGAGGAAAAGGTACTGCCCGGCCCTGGAGCGGACAGTGGCAGGGTAAGGCAACACTCAGAGCCTGGGCCTCTGTCCCAAGTCTACACAGAAGGCCTGACCTCCCTTCCTTCTAGCTATTCTATCCTGGACAGGCTCTATCAGATGAGGACATCAGCCTCCTGCCTAGATTTCTTCCTGTTTATTCTAGAGTACTCATGTCCACACCAGGCCAAGACTGTCTTCTTAGAACCAGGATGAGCAAGCAGGGCCAAGGCCTTCAGAGGGCCAGAGGCTTCCTGGACAGAGAAAAGGCAGGACCCAGGTAGTTCCTGTCCCTCCCCTATGTGTGCATGCGAGCGCACGCACACACACACACACACACACACACACACACACACACACTCATGTGTGCACACACAAGGGTTAGAGCTGGTGATAAGAAGAGCCCCAGGGAAACTTCCTCTTTTAGCATATTAGCCAGTTAGGAATGGTTTGGGCTGTCAGCCCCACACGTGAGAGGTGAGACCGGAGGATGTTGGGTCCCAGATCAGCCTGGACCATACGGTAAGACTGTGTCTCAAAAAAGGAAAAACTTAGTTTTATGACCATATAACTGACACATAACACATTCCCATCTTCAAGGCATATGATTTTGACCTGTTCTGCAGTGAGCCCACCAGCCATAAGTCCTAAGTTGCATCCCACCCCGTCCATCCCAGCAACCAGAGGCCCCCATTCTCCTGGGAGTAGGGCCCTCTGTCTAAAATTTGTACAGACTTTGCCTTCCAGCCTCTTTGGGTTTTGGTCTTCCTCCCTTGTAGCATTCCAGAGCAGCATGGTCTGGCAATCATGTCTTCTGCTGACAGATATTTGGGGACCTTTAAGGCTGGGGCTCAAACCAAGCGGACTTCTGAACCAGGTCTTTGAGGGCGGGGTATGCCTTTGATGCCAGGGAATGCTGACTAGGCAAATGAATGTGTAACTGTGAGACTTATTTTATGTTTATTTACATGTATGTGTATCTGTGTATGTATGCCACATGAGTCCAGGTGCCTGCAGAAGCCAGAAAATGTCCTCTGGAGTCAGAATTACAAGTGTTTGTGAGATATGGATGCTGGGAATCCAACTCTGGTCCTCTGGAAGGGCAGCCAAGTGCTCTCAACCGCTGAGCCATCTCTCCAGCCCCTGTATATGTAACTTTTTAAGAATCAGTCCCTGAGGCTAGAGAGATGGCTCAACAGTTAAGAGCAAGTGCTGCTTTTTCAGAGGAGCTAAGTTCAAGTCCCAGCACCCACATGATAGCCAACAACTGAGTAGCTCAGGTTCCCAGGGATCTGACGCCCTCTTCTGGCCTCCATGGGCACTGCACAATTGTGGTATACAGATATTCATGCAGACAAAACACTCATACACGTAAAAGTAAGTAAATCTAGCCTAGGTAGTTTGGATGCTCACCTTACTAGACCTGGATGGAGGTGGGTGGTCCTTGGACTTCCCACAGGGCAGGGAACCCTGATTGCTCTTTGGGCTGACGAGGGAGGGGGACTTGACTGGGGGAAGGGGAGGGAAACGGGAGGCGGTGGTGGGGAAGAGACAGAAATCTTTAATAAATAAATTAATTAATTAAAAAATACACAAAAAATACAAAGTAATTTTGTAAGTAAATCTTAAAGAAAGAAACTGTCCAGTCCCTTACTAAACGGCTGTGCCTCCTAAATTGCCCACCAGCCAGCACGAGAGAGCCTGGCTCTTCAGCCTCTGCCTTTCATTCAACTGATGCACAAATTTAAATGTCCCAGATGATCTGTGATTTCAAACCTGCTCATTGCTATTCATGAACAATCTATGGCATAATTATCTGCTCAAAGGTCTAGGTTGAGGCTCAGAGGTGAGGTCTGTACCCCCAGGAGTGAGACCTTGGCTGCCATCCCAGCAACACACGCATACAAGTCCTGCTCAGATATTTTGACTGTTTCTAGCTCTTTTCTTTCTATCTTTCTTTTAAATTTGAGTCAAAAGCTGGACATAGCAGTGCACGTCTTTAATTCCAGCACTCGGGAGGCAGAGGTAGGCGGATCCCAGAGTTTGAGGCCAGCCTGGTCTACACAGTAAGTTGCACAATGACCAGGGCTGCAGGGAGAGACTGTGTCTTAAAAAGCCAAAACAGAAAAATGAGTTAAAATGAAGAAGACATAAAGTCAGCCCTTTGGAGTTGTGTAACTCTGTAACTGTTTTTAAACCATATTCACTGATGAGATGGCTCAGTAGCCATCAAGCCTGACGTTAACCTAAACTCAATCCCTGGGATCTACATGTTAGAAGACCAACTACCACCGTATGCTGTCCTGACATTCATACCATGGTATATACACATTCACGCACACAAAATAAACAAATGGAATTAAGACATTTAAGTATATTCGCAAAGTACTGCAGCCATCGCCACCAGCTCTTTCCTGTTAAGCATCCGCTACTCCTGGCTAACCTGTTGAGGCTTCAGTCTCTAGGACCTCCTACTCTAAAGTCCTGTGTAAATCAAGCAGCGTGTACATGTCTAGCTGGATTCTTCACCCAGTATATCTTGACGAGTGCTGTCCCTGAGTGCCTACACTCCTTTTCATTGTCTGATAATATTCCATGGGTGGATTGCCTTTCACTCATCATTCACAAGTCAGTGGATAAAACTTCTCCACATTGGGGGGCAATAAGACTTCTCCTAAGGGTGGGCCAGACCCAACCTGGCCAGCTCCAGGCCTTACATGCTGGACTTCTGTCCAGACACTGGCTCTGCCCAGTCACCCCGAAGTCTCCCAGTACCACTCCCAACATGAAAACAGCCTGGGCTGCCCATAGCATCTCATCTAGTAGCTAATCCGCCCGACCCCCTGATGACACTGTCTGCAGTGCCGGGTCTGCAACAGACTGGTCTGGCTATGAGTGAGCATGCCCACAAAGGGTGGGCAACTGAAGGTCATCTGGCAAATCTTCTAGATATTCCTGGAAAATTTGAGAAGCCTGTGGCCACAGTGGCCCAGACTCCCCGTGCAGCAGCTGGTACCCTCCTCAGTGCCCATGACCTCTATGGTACTGAAGTAAAGATCCCTTATGGGAGTGCCCCTGCAGGGATAAAGGCTGTCCACAAGCAAGAGCGTCCAAGGTGTGCACAGGGTGGGTTGTGGGGCAGGAGATGGGAAGAGGCTAGAAGCAGGAAGAGGGGCTTCCTGGCTTTGTGTTTCACCTATGCTCCAAGCCCAACAGCAAGACAGGATCTGGCTGCCTAGGGCAGGAGTCCTCCCTCTGGGGCAGTGGGTTCCAGTTAGGGCAATCGGCACTTCTGAGGGCACAGACTTCATTCAGGGCACCATGCTAGCCAGGCACCTGCCATGGCAGGGATTCCCCCACCCTCAAGGCTTGATTTATAAGGTGTCTCGTTCTGGGTCATTTGCTTTCTCCAAAGGCTGCAGAAATCTAATTGCTCTTTGAAGAAGAAGAAAAAAAAAGCCCCAAATAAGGCAGTTAATTGCAAGTGAACGGATCCTCAAATGGGGCCACGCTGGCCTGGAGGAGACAGCACGTGTGGAATCCTGAGTGGGAGAGTAGCCACTGCCTGGTGAGCTGGTACGAGACCCATCCAGCCCGGCAGCCAGCTCAGGGTGATGCAAAGGTTAAGCCTCTCTCCTGAGACCCTTCTGGCCTGGCGGTTAATTGGAATAACAAAGTCAATACGTGTGGCCACCAAGGGACACAATCTTCGTTTGATCTCTCTCCTGGGCAGATTAATTAAGTGTTATCAATTAATGGCCCTGGTTAAAGGGGACACATGTTCGCCACTTTCATAGGCAATGTTGGGCCTGCAGGCCTGACGAAAGCAGCCTGGTTTCTGAGGGTAATGAGAGGAGTTGATAATGGGACCTGGGACTCAGCCATCCATGCCCTCGCAAGACGCCAAGCACTCTGCAGCAGATCACCTCTGAGCCTTCCTCGAACCCAGTGCAGGTGGACAGGGTCTAGGGCAGCCCAGGAGGGCACATGGGGGGCAGCCCAGAGGAACACCCAGGTCCAGCTGTCATGGGCAGACACATCAGCCCCTGGACAAGAAACAAGGTCTGTTCATGGAGCCACGACTTCTGTCCTGGCTCTGGGTACCTGAGGGGGCAAGCATGTCTGCTCTGGTTGGGCCTGAGCCACTGTGAGCTTATATGGTCCCCAAGGAAGCCTGAGCTGGCATAGGCTACTCACTGAGCAAGGTGAGCGCCACCTGGTGGTGGTTGTCTCCCTAGCACAGGAGACAGGACACTCGAAGGAGCAGAGCTGAGGAGCCAGCGTGGGCACCTGCTCTAGCTGCATGTGGCCTTCCAAGGTCGCCCCAGTTCTAAGTCCCCACTGGCACCTCTGTGCTCATGGTGGAGTGTGGACACTGAGTCTTATTTGACTGGGATCCTGTAACAGTCAGTCTGGTTCCCTACACCAAGGCTGCCCGTGGACACCTATAACTCAGGAGAAAAGTCCCAGGTTCCTTGTAGTAAACCAGAACAGGAAAGAGGTGGAGCGGAGGGGTCAGCCTTAGCCAAGTCTCAGAGAAGCAGCCACGGTGTTCAGCAGGAGGAGGAGGCTTCTTCTCTGTTCTTGGCTGGTCCGTTCATGGAGGACGCTCCCTTCTGCCTTGTATCTCCCTGGGAAGATGGACAACCAAACAGTTCTCCTAAGCTTTGGAGAGGGAGTGAGTCTGCAGCGGAAGCTGAAGAAACTTTGCCTCTGACACCGGTCAGCTTGGTGGCCCCACGAGAGCTGAAGCACCTTGCAGGGCTTTTCCTCTGTCCTGATTTTTACAGGGAAAGGGTGTCAAGGACCATAGACCAGAAAGGAACGGAGGAGGGAGAACAAGGTGATGAAGGCATTAGTGACGCCAGGCACGAGGACAGGAGTGACGACAGTGACAAGACAAGGAATATGGTGGAGCTAGAGATGATGGCATGGCTGGTGCTGAGAGTGAGAGAGGGGATGATGATAATGGTGACGGCAGCAACGGTGATGATGGTGGTCATGACGATGGTGGTGGTGGTACCAGTGGGGAAGGTGATGATAGTGGTAACGGTGGTCAGGATGATAGAGGTAATGGTGACGATTGCGGTGGTGCCGACGGTAGACGTGATCACCACACAATGGTACCTGTGATAATGAAGGTGATTGGTGACGGTGGTAATAATGGTGACAGTGACAAAGATTAGTGCTGATGATGGTGTGCTAGTGGTAACAGGGTGATGTAGTGTGTTGGTGATGGTAACAGTGGCTTTAATTGTCTCTGACAAATTGTCTGAATTCATAGTGACTAAAAACTATCAGTCATGGTTAGGCATCTCAGGCTGGACTATGGCAGATTCCCTTCCCAGCTGCCAGCAGGCCAGGATGTTCATTGCCTCTTGGCCAGGACATTTGCTGCTTATCACACTGACTTTCTACATAGGCTGCATGAGCATGGCTACATGAGCGTGGCTGCATGAGCGTGGCTGTACGAGCGTGGTTGAATGACTGTGGCTGTATGAGCGTGGCTGTATGATCACGGTTGTATGAGCGTAGTTGTATGAGCGTGGCTGTATGAGCGTGGCTGTATAAGTGTGGCTGTATGAGTGTGGCTGTATGAGCGTGGCTGTATGAGTGTGGCTGTATGAGCGTGGCTGTACGAGCGTGGCTGTATGAGTGTGGCTGTATGAGTGTGGCTGTATGAGCGTGGCTGTGAGTATGGCTGTATGAGCGTGGCTGTGAGTATGGCTGTATGAGTGTGGCTGTATGAGTGTGGCTGTACGAGCGTGGTTGAATGACTGTGGCTGTATGAGCGTGGCTGTATGATCACAGTTGTATGAGCGTAGTTGTATGAGCATGGCTGTATGAGCGTGGCTGTATAAGTGTGGCTGTATGAGCGTGGCTGTATGAGCGTGGCTGCATGAGCGTGGCTGTACGAGCGTGGCTGTATGAGCGTGGCTGTATGAGCGTGGCTGTATGAGCGTGGCTGCATGAGCGTGGCTGTACGAGCGTGGCTGTATGAGCGTGGCTGTATGAGCGTGGCTGTATGAGCGTGTCTGTATGAGCATGGCTGTATGAGCGTGGCTGTATGAGCGTAGTTGTATGAGCGTGGCTGTATGAGCGTGGCTGTATGAGCGTGGCTGTATGAGCGTGGCTGTACGAGCGTGGCTGTATGATCACGGTTGTACGAGCGTAGCTGTATGAGCGTAGTTGTATGAGCGTGGCTGTACGAGCGTGGCTGTATGAGCGTGGCTGTATGAGCGTGGCTGTATGAGCGTGGCTGTATGAGCGTGTCTGCATGAGCGTGGCTGTATGAGCGTGGCTGTATGAGCGTGGCTGTATGAGCGTGGCTGTATGAGCGTAGTTGTATGAGCATGGTTGTATGACCGTGACTGTATGAGTGCTGTTATGAGTACAGCTGTACAAGCGTGGGTCAGCAGCTGTGTCCCACTAAGGCATGTAGTGAGAAAGACATGGGAGGGGAGAGAGGGAGACCTGAAGCACGTCCAGAGGGCACGTCTGTCTCATAACCCATTTTAGGAGTGTAATATAGTACTCTCCTGCTATATCACACAACAGTGAGACCACTGGACGATGGACAGCACAGTGGTCTGTCGCTGGGGCCATCTTGATATCTGCTACAGTGGGGATGTCAAGAACAAGGAGGGAGTGGTGAGTGGCTACCAGCCTCAACTTACCTGTCAGGAGGGAGTCAGAATCTATAGCCAGGTTCCAGCTCCATGGGAAAGGAAGACAAGCTTGGGTCTCACCCCAGGGCCATCTGAAGTGCTGCGTGCTGTGGGAGACACCCCTTTTTTTCTGAGCCAGCTTGTAGATGTCATATTCCAGAGCCCAAGATGCCCATCCGATCCCCACGGTCTGGTTTCAGCTCCCCCACCCCAGGGCACCAGCTAGGTGGAAGGAAGAGGGACCAGGGGTCCAAGGGGGGCATACCAAGGGGCATTGGCTGGACAGGCTGGTAGAAGGCTGAGGCTAGCCTTGGAAGGGACCCAGGCTGGGAGCCTTTAGCCACAGCCTCCCCTCCTTGGCTCCCTGGAATAAATCCCGCTAACAACCCTGTGCCGCAGTCCCTGAGGGATGAACGTACAGTCCCATAATTCTCCCTATGGGACAGTTTGTAATAAAATTGCTTCTAAAAACATATTTGCAAGTTGCCACATTTTTTAAGCAGAACAATCTCCAACGCAGCTCTCCGTCTCCTTGATGAAGTAGCCGCCTCCTGCACACAGATTCTGTCAGAGCGGCACCCGTGCGGGGACGTGCACTCTTCTGTGGCCCTCTTCAAAAGCACTGTCCTGTGACTTATGGTTCTTGAAAGAGTACACTTCCTGTAGTGTGACAGGGGCAGCTTGCACATAGGTAAGGGCAGAGTGCCAGGCTGGCCCAGCACAGAATGGCATCTGGGCAATCTGAAGCTATGGGTAACACAATGAGACCACTACTTCCCGTATCCAGCCACTCTATCCCACGGTCACAGTCATTTCCCAGCCTAGCTATAGCCCCTTGGGATTTGGAGGTGTGGAGGTGGGAGGTCAGCCTCAGGTCTCAGATGACAGAGATGATAGTGTTGGGGGTCCAACTGCCAGACCCTGCTGGCTCCATGTTTGGTTCCTCAGGATGACCAAGGTCTGGGACCCCTGTTACCTGAAATCTCATTACAACCTTATCCCTTTTGTGAGGATGGCATGTCAGCCAGTGTTAATGGGACTCTATTTCCCACTGTGTTCTAGCAGTGGCCTCTCACAGCCTGTCCTCCTTGCTCCAGGGGTGAAACTGCCCCCTAACAGGAGCCCTGTACCCCACCTCTTAGCTTTGCTCCCTAGAGCCATGTGTGCTACAGGTCAGGATTGTGGGGCCTCCATACCAAAGGCACAATGTCAAGACCAATCCTCATTTCCCACCAAATCAATACCATTAGCATCCTTGGGCTTGCTTGGTGTTGGAACAGTCAGGTGGGGACACTCAGGTGATCAGGGTGAAAGACCACGGTTGCCACACAGAACTAAACAAAACTGAACTGTACACTTCTTTCTTTTTCTGAGACAGGATCTCATTATATACCTCTGGCTGATCTGGAAATCACAGTGTAGACCAGGCTGGCTTTGAACTCACAGAGTGCCGGGTGTGTGCCCCCCATCTGGCCTGAACCATCTATCAGCTCCACTGACCACCTTTGGTCTAGGTACAGCAAGGGTAATACAGCCATGCCCAACACCTTTTCAACTGAGTCCACTGGCTAGGGCTCCGTCCTGGGGCTGAGCGGCAGCCCAATGTGCGGGTGGCCCCAGAGCCAGTAGTCAGTTCACTGCACCTGTTTCTTGCCATAACCAGTGACCCTGCCCAGCTGTGTGTCTGCGTACACCGATATGCCTACCACGGGTGCCAAGAGACAGTGGCAAATGCCACAATAGCCACAGGTGAGGCTACCGAGCATCCACGGATGGGTTAACTGTGACACAATGTGGATTGTCCATGCAGTGGAACAGTGCTCAGCCTTTAGAAGGAAGTGACTCCTGACACGCACGGCAGCAGAGGCAGGTAGACACAGGGGGCACCGGTCTGAGAGCATGGCAGTTGCAATAGGTGTGGACCCCAGGGCTGCTCACACTCAACATAGGAATATTCTCTAGGAAAAAGGATGGACGAAGAAGGGCCCGGTACAGAGCTTCTGACAATACCCATCTTGGAAGTGGGCTGTGGCCGAACACAAGAACACACTGTCAGCAAGTGTGAGCTGATGCCCAGGAGCTGAAATAAAACGAAGGAAATTAACTTAGGAGTCACAGGTGTTTGGGCGGCAGGAAATGCCTCCCATGGACTGATTCTTCTGTAGGCTCCTGTATGCTGGACGCTGGGCCAGTGCTACCTTCCTGCAGCATGGAGGCCAGGGCCATGGCTGGAGGTCCCCTGTGAAGGGCAGGGGACCACCTCACTGACTGACAGAGCCTGACTTCTGCCGCTGGAGGCATGTAGGTCTTCTCCACAGAATTTGGGCTAGGTAGGGCAGGGGAAAAACAGGAACCCAGGTTGTCTGGGCACCCCTGAGGACAGAAAGGCAGGGAACAATGCAGTGACGTGTACCCTCCCAGGTGCAGGGTGACTTGGCAGCATGAGGCCTCGAAGGTGGCTAAGGTACTCTCGGCCTCTAACCCAGTATTACCGCCTACACCCAGCTCCCTGTTCCTCAACAGGCTCAAGGCTACCACCCGCTGAGTGAGTATCGGGACCCCATCCTGCTTATGGGGGGTGGCCTCCAGGGTGTGCACAGCTCCAGGTGGCCAAAGTGTGCATTCTTGCTCCACGGTCCTGTGCCCACACCCTGGTCTCTCCTGGGGTGGGAGCCCATAGAGATATATTAATTATATTTCTCTCCACTAATGGGCTGCTTACTTTATGATGTGGGGACACAAAAGTAAATTTTAAAATCAATTATACAATTACATATGTAGCAATAACAGAGTACACGGCTAATCCCCGCCGGGTCAGAACAGCAACCTTCCAATAATGCAGGTTTCATTAGGGGAAGGGCTGTTATTGCCAAGAATTACAGAAATAATGGGAGTGGGTGTATTCAGCGAGAAGTAACAAATGAGGCCGCTCTGGAGATAAGACGCAGAGCCGGCTGCTCACGAGCACCGTGGAGGCCGAGTACATCGGGGGTCACTAGCGCCGGGGAACAAGAATTAATTTTAGACGCTTCCTGGAGCCCAGAGGGTGGGAGAGTGGGGGCTTCTGTCGCGTCTGGAGGACTGGTGGTAGCAGAGAGAAGGCCCCTCACTCAGCCACCCTCCTCGAGTGATCTTGGGCTGTAAGCCCCCCATGCTGCATATACAGTATTAACCCTTGCTGTTACACACACTATCAAGTCAATGCCAGGCGCAGGGTGGGGCATGGCTTCAGTTCATGTCCCGTTCTGGACCAGAGGAGCCCAGATGACCTGGCCACTGTGTGGAGTGTGGAGTAGGCTTCCAGAGCTGGATGGAGCTCTTCCCAGGTCTAGGTAGGGGGTGCAGCAGAGTCCAGTCTGCTAAGCTGAGAAGGGACCCAGCAGACAGCCAATGTGGCGGAAAGGAAATAGGCTGTGTGCTGGTTCCCTAGGGAGGGCAGAGCTCCTGGCACCTCCAGGCATAGTTACCAAGGGTCAGGGCAGCACCCACGACTGAATCAGGATGGATACTCCTACCCCCGGAAGGAGGAAGGGCTTTGGCATATAGTAGCATGTCGCCCAGTAAGCTGGTTCCTCCTGTTTGTGCCAAGAAGACTTGAATCTTGGTCACTTGATGGCTTACCAAGGTCACTGCATAAGGGACTCTGAACTGGGACCATGGCTAGCAGGACTAGCCTACTCCATGTGGTCCCCAGACACTGCTGGGTCTCTAGTGAGAGTCTTGCCCCATAACTGGAGCAGGGACCCCTGGTGAGGCTGGGACCCTTTGCCACAGGGCAGATGACCATCTCCTAAAGGGTTTCAGCAGTGCAGAGAGCCGTGGTCAGAGGCATGGGCCACATTGCTACCTGTCCTCAGAGGCTCCCACACATCCTCGGAATCAACCCCCTGCGATAAGTGGGGGGTTATCTAGCAGACCTCAGGACAGCACAGTCTTACCCTCTACCAGGCTCAGAAGCTGCTGCAGGCACCCCAGATTGTAGCCCCCTTCCCCCTCCCCACCAGTGGCTGTGGCAGGTTGGTGGCTTGACACAGGACGGGAAGAACCGCCCAAGTGAAGGAGAGTCCTAAGTGATTATCCGAGGCCACCAGGTTACCATGCATGTAAATGAGGCCCAGACAGCCCATGGATCAGGCCTTTTCTTCCAGGCGCCAGCAACCAGCAAAAGGACTCTGATAAGGGGATCTTTGTAATTACACGGAGCTACACTGGTCAATTCTGACTTTTAAATACTGTAGGGCCCGAGAAAGGAGAAGAAAGCGGGAACACATGTTCACTGGGGCAATAGCTTCAGCTCCCTTTGAATTTGCCGTCTTGCGGCAGAGCTGCAGCCACAGCCGCCCACCTCCTTTGTGAGCGCTATCGCTCCATCACAGTGCGAGATCATTTCCAAATTAAATTTTATGGTCCATTACTTACTGCACCGACACTGGTCTAATGGAATCTTAAGTGGAACTGACTGGACCTGCGTGGGGCCGGCCGCTCAGTTAAGATGTTATTTAGTTCTAATTATCAGATAATGAACTCGGGAAATTTAATTTTTAATATTTGTATGTCAAAAGTCCATCAGGCTTTGGTTAGAGTTTAAATTAGAAGTTAATCCGGGTTGAGCACCAGTCCCAGGACAGGCTTTTATGAGGACTGAGGTCACCCGGAGCCCCTACTGCGGGCTGCCTGTTTCCAGATGCTGGACCCGGAAAGAAGCAATCCAAGACCAGACCCTGGCTCTGGTCTGCCACAGGACAGCATGATGCAAGGAAAGCCAGGGGCTTGGGAGCTCGGTGCCAGGCTTCTGAAGGCACATGAGGAAGAGCCATCATCCGGACCTACGGCCTTGTGCTAGCATCCCAGCAAGTGCCCTGGGTTACACAGGCTGCTGTCTCCTGTGTCCCCCAGGTGAGAAGGAAGTGGTGTACCATCCTCATAGGGGGCTGGGCGGGAAGCAGTCTCTGGAGGATGTCACTTGGCCCCAGGGTTTGATGGAGTCCTCCCTCACCCATACACACTTGGAGCAAGCCTACTGGCAAGGCCAGACTCTGTGCTCTGCTCCCCTGTGACCTAACCTCAAAGCTGAATGTTTCCCCTGCCCAGGGTGCTCACTGGTCCTTCGGTAAAATCGGGGGCCCAGGGTTTGAGGCCAGAGCAGCCGGGAGCACAGAAGCAGGGATGAGGGGGGCAGCAATGGAGTTTCCTCGAGGTGAAGTCAGGAGGATGGTCTGGAGGGTAGTGGGATCTGGCAGCAGCATCAGGGACGGGTAGCTGAGGTGAGAGGCCTCCTCCAGGAGCAGTGGCCCAGGTCCCTCTGCACACATACAAGGCTGCCAAGAGGCCAACTGGGAAAGCTAGCTGTGTCTTCCTCGGGATCCCCAAAGTTTAAGGGGAGACTGTTCCTCTGTCACCTCCTGCTACATAGCAACCACTGTCTACCTACCAACTTCAAACCGCCATGACTGACACCCCTACTCAGTAGTTTGCACCTAGGGCAGGGCTCCATAAAATGACCACCTCTTTTTGGCATCACAGGTCTGGGTTGATAGCTGTGGGGAGGGACCTGCTTGAGCTGAGCTTTCTCCAACATGATAGACAGGTCCCCAGAGAGCTGAAAACTGGAGAGAGGCAGAACCACAAGGGAGGTGGGACCATAATGGAGAGGTGGGGCCAGGAGAGAGGTGGGGCCAGGAGAGAGGTGGGGCTCACTCTCAGGTTAGGTACCTGCAGTGGTTCAACAAGCTAACGTTGCTCTCCTTCCCTCCAGCCCTTCCCAGGGCCCCCACCTCCCCTTGGCTCCACTAGGGCCACAGGACACTACTTTTGATGAAGGGCATCAAATAACACAGACTTGGCCTGTGCTGCCTGTGATTGGGTCAAATCGCTCCTTTCCACACCTCCCTCAGTAGAGTTGGGCACCTACTTACCAACAAGGCAGAGTTCTGCCTTCCTGGGGAGGGGCTCCTATTCTTAAAGGGACAAGTGGTTTCAACTGGGTCCAGAAGCTCTGAGTTCAGGCAGGGCCCCCAGCCTCTTCCAAGGGTGTCCCTTAAGGCACCCTTGGGTCCCTGCCTTAGACAGGCCTCATAGCCTGTTCTCTACTGTGGCTTCTGTATTCCCCATGTACGCATCTCTACCAGCCCCCATAGACACACACACACACACACACACACACACACACACACACACACAGGCCAGATCCTGCCACAGAAGATGGGCATTCTGACTTTCACCTGGCACTTCAACATAGAGTTCTCTGGTCCTGACATGGAGGTGTCCCATGGTTGCCATCTATGTAGCCAGCCTGGGTGTTCAGAACAGGAGCTAAGCCTTGCGTGAGAGGCAGCCCTGTCTTTACCAAAATGTCAGGTAAGCAGAGTTCCTCCATGGCCTCTGTTCCTGCCTCCAGGTTCCTGCCCTGGCTTCCCTCAATGATAGACTTACAAGCTGTGAAATGGGACAAACCCTTTTCTGCCCAAGTTACATTTGGTCATGGTGTTTTATCACCACAATAGAAACCCTAAGATTACCCCCCCCAAAAAAATAAATATGTAAAAAAATTGCCTTGCAGTCTGTATTAACTATTTTCCTCATGATGATCAAATACCTAACAATAGAATATTTAGTGGAAGGGGTTTATTTCATGGCAAGGGAGGCATAGCAGTTGGGTTCCATTGGTAACGAGAGCTTGGGTTGGAATGGGATGGGAACTGAGGTATAACTCACAAGCCCCACATCAGTGACTCATCTTCAGTGGCTCCACCTCCCGAAGCAGCACCGCCATCTGTATTCAGACACATGAGCCTTTGGGGCGCATTCCTCACTCAGCACACGTGGGTCTGTAAACACGGATGCCTCTCCGCATCGTCTCTCACACCGGCTGCCTCTTAGAAGTTGTCATGGTGACTGCAGTGAGAGAAAGCTCTGGATTGCTACCTCTGTACGGACCTTCACTGTGCCTTTCGCAGATGTCTTCATGCAGTCACGAGGACATCTCTCCCTACAGGGTCAAGTTTTGCTTTACTGTTTATGTGTCTATAAATGGTGAGGCAAGAGTGGATACAGAAGGTAGTGGTGGCGCACACCTTTAATACCAGCAGAGGCAGGCAGATCTCTGTGAGTTCGAAGCCAGCCTGGTCTACAGAGGGGGCTCCAGGCCAAACAGGGCTACACAGAGAAACTCTGTCTTGAAAAACAAAAGAATGGATACAGACCATGAAATTAGATAGAAAATCAAGAGAGGGAAACAAGAGCTATTGGGGCAGGAACAAAAAGACATGACCAGAAAGCAGAAAGGGGGAGCTGATGGGAGGAAGAGCCGATGGGAGGGGGTGGGGAAGAAGATGGAGGAAAAAAAAACAATCGGATTGTTTGAAAACTGTTATAGTGAAACCTAATTGTTATATGCCAGTAATTAGTTAATTAAAAAGGAAAGGAAACAGCTACATTCTGTGGTTTGGGTCCACGGGGCACACATCAAAGGGCTGCCCTCTCTGTTTGGCTTGTACAAAATGTATGGAAAGCTGTGGTGATCTAGATTTTTCCTGAGAGCCCTTGTGAGCCTGTTCACTGCATCTCTGATCCACTCCATCCTGACTCTGTCACAGCCCACCCTGAACAACGTCCCTCAGGCTCTAGTGAAGAGACTCTTGACTGGGTGCCTCTGCCCAGGCCTCCTGCAGCTGCAGCTGGAGGAAGCTGACTGGGCCAGAGATCCACACCAGTCTCTCCTTGAATGTGTGCAGGACCAGGTCCTGACCTATAACAGCTGGAATGCGGTAGTCATCAAAGCCAAATTAATACACACTTAGAGAAGGTTTTACCCAACTGTACTGAGTCCACAGACAAGGCCTTACCTGGAGCCTCAGTCTGTCCCTCTCCTCTGTGCGGGACAGCTAATCTCAGAGGGGCTGAAGAAGCCTGGGCCAAGGACAACATGAAAAACAGATATTGGGGTCACCTGGCTGTCGTACCAGACATTCAGCAGCCCAAGTCCTTAGGGTATGTCTGTCCTGCCAGGGTTTCTCTTCAAGTCAATCCTTACTCCACTGTGCTCAGTATCCCTGGCCCTTCCTAGGCAATCTGAGACCGCGACCTGCTGGGTGATGAAGGCCTCTGCCTTATCGGATCCCTGAGGATGGGGGCAGGGGCCTACCACCTTGTCTGTTTTACTTCCCAAAGCAGTCTTGGCTGCATCATGGTTTTCCTGAGATGGAAGTCAGTCAACCCTTGGGTATAAGTTGCTGGAGGCTTTTCCTGGTGAACTGAGTAGCTCAGGACAGGGTCAGCAGAGGCGCTGGGTGGGTGAGTGCAGGCTCCGGCCCCACAGTGGGGTCCTGGTACATGGATACAAGCTGGACAGGTGAAATACCAGGTCTTCCCTAAGGAAGCTGTTTCTCCTGGTGGCTTAGAGCTCAGGCTATGCGTGCATCCTCCTCCTCTTCCTCCTCTTTCCCCACTGGGTCTCAAGGAGGGGTTGAGGCCTCTCCTCTATCCTCTGTCTTGAAACCCTGAGTCCTTCTACACCCACAGTGACCTTGGATGCTTTCCTCACACCCAGGCGTGGCCAGTCAAGGGTTTCAGAAGATCCCACCCTGTTTGTAAGGACATCCCCAAGGTAAGCAGAGCCTCCACCATCTACCAACTGTAGTCAGATCCTGGCTGTAAAATCCCAGCCTGAGGATTGGCTGGTCTGGGGCAGGTGACAGAGGAACACAGGTGATCAGGGTCAGTTTGGGTCACCTGGGGCAACCTGGGTTAACCACACTGATACAAAGGGAGCCAAAAATAACGCAGTGGGCAGTGTATCAGGGACAGGAGGTGTGACACGCAGCCCCCCAACAACCAGTCACCAGTCCTTACTTCTTATGGAGCCTGGCCCTACACATACCCCACCTGGCCCACCTCACAAGGTGGCAGGCCTCATCTCCCAATATTCTGCCAGCCCTTCATTGTGGGGTTCTGCCTAACCCCATCAATGTTACCTTCATTTTCATCAAGACCACACTAGTCCTAGGACCCCTGGTGGGCTTCACATTTTTCTCTTTGGTCTTATCCTACAACGATAGGGACATGTTCTCTAGGACATCCTACATAAATCCTCTCATCCTGGTCACATGATATTAGGGGTCAACAGAACAAGCCCACTGTGTCTTCAAGGGAAGAACAAGTTTCTGAAGGACCAAGACAGAGGTCTGTCACCCATAGAGGAAACTCTGTCAGTGCTGGAGAACAGGGCCCTGATCATCCACTCCATGAGGGGTGCCCCTGCAGCCCAGAGGGATCTGTACCCCAAGACATTGGCCTGTGGCGGACCACAGAATGGACAGGTGGTAGGAATCTGTGGGCACAGTGAGCACTCAGAGGAGTCCCATCAGGTGTGTGCAGGGGGCTGGGTTGCTGAGGGCAGGGTGGGGTGTCAGCTGGTGTCCTGTCCTAGCTGTTACAGCAGCAGGCCAGGTCAGGGTCGGATGAAGCCAGACTCCAAAAGGAACAAGAGCCCCTGGGACTACCAGGCTGCCGGTGTCCCACCCAGAAAAACCTTATCTCAGCTCAAGCTGGTTCTTAATTACAATCAATACCCAGAAAAGCTATTCAGCTCCGACTGCACGTCATCCGCGGCGGGAATAACCAGAGGATTATGCAGATGGAGTGACAGGCCCAGCTCTGGAGAGGTGGCCCTGAGCTACCCATTGGACACCCTCCCAATTAACCGGCTGTGGTGGTCACAACGGCCCGCTAAATCATAGCAGCTGGGGGCAGCCAGCCCCTGACCAGCGTAAATCACTCTGCTACTGCCGCGCAGCCCAGGAGGCGGCTCTTTCACTCAGATCAGCGCTACCATCCCTAATTCAGGACCCAGTGATTGATGCCACCTGCTTCGTACATGCTAAGCCACCATCTGCTTACGAGAAACATAAACTTTGAATACACACGTTCTGCTGATTTTAACTGGGCTAATTTATGGTTCACAAGCGGAGGAGCAGGGTTTGCGGCAAATTTCTCCAGCCACCGGGGAGCCCACAGCCGGCCCTCGTGGCTGTGATGGAAACCTGATAAGGTCATCATCCACTGCAGCTATGCAGTATCATACCAGCCCCCCAAAAGCACTGGGGGGAAAGAACCCACTGAAGAGCCCCCCTTGGGGGGATTTATTTCTGAATTAAACACTACCGGCCCAGGGGAAGCCTATTCGTTTCCACAATCAGCTCCCTTTCCAGTTGTAAACAGCCTCTTTCTAAAACTTGTGCATGATTTTAATTACAGATAAGTTTCCCTTTAAAGGCCGGGGCATTCATGCCTAGGGTGCTAAGCTGAATTCGATACATCTCTATGTAGCAGTGTCCAGCAGCCATACAACAGCCACATAGCCCACCACACACCTGATTGGCTCTGGGGTTCTGGGGTTCCTCCGCCTGGAGACACTGAAGGCCCCGCTTCTCCTTAACATTTTGATGCCCTTGGGTGTTGGAGACCAGCAGAAATCTCCACTTGCCTGTGTGCCCTGGGTCATGAGCCAGCACAGCGAGCAGAGCAGCGACGCTGCTCACTCACCAGGCAATCCTGAGGTCCTGGTAGGATTCCAGTTCTGAGGCCAGGAGCAACTCTGCCTCTACAGGGGTTGGGGTGGGGGCAATGCAAAGAGCCAGACTCTGAGTTTTGGGCTATCTCCCTCAAGAAGCCTGTCTTCGTTAGGGTTCTGTTGCTGTGAAGACCATGGCAACTCTTATAATGGAAAACATTTAATTGGGGCTGGCTTACAGTTTCAGAGATTTAGTGCGTTATTGTCATGGCAGGAGGCATGGCGGGAAGCATGGCGGTGTGCAGGCAGGCATAGTGCAGGAGAAGGAGCTGAGAGTTCCACATTGAAATCTAAAAGCAACAGGTAGACTGCCAAACTGAGCCTCTGGGAAGAGCATCTGAGACCTCAAAGGCCGCCCTCTAGTGGCATACCTACTCCAACAAGGTCACACCACAAAGCCTCCTGACCTGCCCTTTGCCAACACCACTGAGGACTGACCACGGCCCTTGGCAGGAGACTGTGCCGCACTCAGGTACAAACTTTCAGGAGGTTGAACAAGCCGCTGACATTACTCTTGTCTCTTGGGCCAGGACAGAAGCTGGCAAAGCTGCCCCACCCATGCCGAGCAAAGGCCCAGTAGAGGCACACTTGCCTCCTTGTCTCCCTAGAGTGGGTGCTGAGGCCATCTGCCAGGCCCAGAACCAGGCTCTGGTTACCCAAGTGTGTACCAGAGCACAGCAGGAAATCTTGGTCCAAGAGATGATGTTTGCTGTTCGCTGAGTGCTCAGGTGATGACCCTTGGGGCCTCTCCAGGCAGCCTGGGAGCTGCCCTCTTCAGAAGAGGGGAGGAGACAGACCCACTGCCTTCCACAATACTGCGTTACATTTTCCTGCAGTGGACATGAACAAGCATCTGCCCAACCCTAACAGGGCACCAATGACAGACAGAAGAAACAAGTCCATTCAAGTCCAGCTTGGTGAACAAAAGAATCTATTTGAGTTGCTTATAGGAACATGGGGATGTCACTTAGAGAAACATGGGTGACCCCAATAGCTCTGTCACTGAGAAATCCTGCCTTAGTATAAGTGACAACCTCTCCAAACCTAAAGATGGAGTCATTCCCCTCTCCCCAGTTAACCTACACCCTACCCAGGCTAGGCTAGCATCTCCTAAGATTAGGGTCTAATGGTCCTCTCCACCCTCTTCTCTAAGGGAAGACCCAGTCGTCTGTGGATGATCACAGCTGCTCCGAGTGCCATGGCAACAGCCATTCTGTGCCCAGAAGTTAGTGGTCCACACCCGGGTCAGACGGAGCATGCTTGCAGTTTCTGGAAATGCAAGGGCCCTGCCCAGACATCAAAGCATGAGGTGGAACCTGCCATACAACAGCCCTGCCTGACCCATAGTTTTGGGGAAACAACTTTGGCAACAAACGTGTATGAGAGAGCTGATGGACAGGCATTGCTGGCATGCTTGTGTGGGCACAGGGTTAGGTGTATGCATGAAGGCTCCTACATGAGTTAGAGGCCCAGAGAGAGCCCAGGAGCACTTAATGGCCTGGGTGGCTAATTGCCTGGACTTTGAGCTCACCCGAGGTTGAAAACACACCCTTTAAAAGGGAATCACAAAAGACCCTAATTCCAGCTCAGCTCTCTGATGAAAGGAGGCCTGCCAAGCCTCTTCTGCAGGTTTTGCCTGTGACTTGTGATTTCCCGGTGGCAAACAAAACTGCTAAGATTTGGCTCCTTCATGGCGGCTTCGCCCCTCATAACTTTAAATCCCATTTTGATCGCCTCATTCAACAATACGTTTTGGCTCTGGGATCAATATATCAAGAGAGCGGAGACAGTGACTCTCAGGCCAAGGCTACCAAGACCCTAGGGCTTCAGCCAGGCATCTTCTGCCTCCCGGTCATGCCAGCACTGAGGGGCTTTTCTAGGCCAGCAACAGACATGAAGTTGACGTGGGAGTTCAAGAGGCTACAGGGGACCCAGGCACAGCAGTGTCCCACCACACAAGGGCTTTGCCCTCGGACTTTTGGTGTGTGGCAGCAGGGGATGCCAGCAAGTCCTAATCTCAGACACATTTTAAAGATGGACTACAGTGGGAACTTGGCTTGTGTCAGAGGGACTAGCACAGACCAAGGCTTGCAGAGGTCCCTTTGTCCCATTCCCTAGGGCAAGGCCCTCAGAGACCTCCAACTGTAGGACCCCAGCTTCCTGCATATTTTCAGATGAAGAACCACATTGTCTGCTCAACCAGTCCAGACGTGCCTGCACCCTTTACAAGGAGAGATATAACCCGAGAGAAGATGGCAACCCAGTGCAGGCCACAGGGGCAAAGAGATGGGACAATATCACAACTCCTACTAAGGACTCCTCCCTGGCTCAGGACCCTCCAAGTGGCTCATGGTCAGATGGGGCCAAATGTACAAGACAGAGACAGTTTAGCTTTTACTGAAAAAAAAAAGTTACAAAATACAGATCTCCCATTTCAGAGGGTAGACCCACCTCTTCACTGGACAGAATCACTGACAGATCGTCTGAGCTTTGTGCCACATGGGCAGGGAGCCTGTTTCTGCCCCAGCAGGAACCTTGGGCCCCCTGAACAGAGGGTAGATCAATCAGCTACGGCCCTCAGCTGCAATTTCTAGGAGTGTGAGGCCATTCTCTACCCAGCAGGCAGTCAATTCTGCTGGCTGCAAGGAACAGAAGGACACACCACCTACAGGTCCTTGAGCTCCCAAACTCCAAGGGAAGCCACTTCTGCATATAGTCGCTTGAGAAGGGTTGACACGAAAGCCCCCATCATACACGCACAGAAAGTCACCCCACATACACACAGAAAGTCACCCCACATACACACAGAAAGTCACCCCACATACACACAGAAAGTCACCCCACATGCACACACAGAAAGCCCCAACACATACACGCACAGAAAGCCCCCCACATAACGCACACAAAGCCCCCCACATACACGCACAGAAAGTCACCCCACATGCACACACAGAAAGCCCCAACACATATACGCACAGAAAGCCCCCCACATAACGCACAGAAAGCCCCCCACATAACGCACAGAAAGCCCCCCACATACACGCACAGAAAGCCCCCCCACATACACGCACAGAAAGTCACCCACATACACGCACAGAAAGTCACCCCACATGCACACACAGAAAGTCACCCACATACACGCACAGAAAGTCACCCCATGTGCACACACAGAAAGTCACCCCACATGCACACACAGAAAGTCACCCACATACACGCACAGAAAGCCCCCCCCACATAACGCACAGAAAGCCCCCCACATAACGCACAGAAAGCCCCCCACATACACGCACAGAAAGCCACCCACAGACACACAGTCACAGAGCAGGTGAACGTTTGTGTGTACCAGGCAGATTTGCACATTGCAGTCTTATCTGCCTGCCTACATGTGCACACGTGCCCTCACACACATACGGACACCCTTTTGTTTAACACATGCATATGCACACTTGGATATGTGTGTGCACACTCCAGTTAACCCCAAAGGCACAGATGTACCTCGACTCGTTAGGAAATCTGAAACACTGGCAGAGAAGGACAGCCAAGTGTCTATGCATCCACAGGGTGTCAGACCCCTCCACCAGGCACCTCAAGCCAAGTGCTGATAAATCCGGTGTACACAAGCCCCTTTTCCTGCAACATACTCGTCCAGGGGTGAGATGGATGCTCTGCTCCACACTGCATGCCACAGGCTCTGCATGGCTACGAGAGAGGCTGCTGAGAAGCTTCGAGTCCCTCCCAACCCCACCTACAGATAACCAGACTTCTACATAGACTCTAGAACAGTGATTCTCAACCTGCCTAATGCTGTGACCCTTTAATCAGTTCCTCATGTTGTGGTGACCCCAATCATAATTTTTGTTGTTACTAGATAACCATAATGACACTAATATGAATATCTGGTATACAGGATATCTGATATGTGACCCCTGGAGGGATGTTGAGAGCCACTGCTCAAGAGACCTCTGTCAGTCCAATCTTCTGTGAGGTTCATATAAAGCAATAGAGTGAAAAATAAAGGGCCCAGAGGAAAACGCAAATCCCCCACGCCCAGTCAACTTAGGGCCTGGCTGAGTGATTTGTGCCCTCTTACCCAAACGACTGAGTCTGAGTCCTAACAGCCCTGGTGACCTCAAATGGTCCATCTCAGGGCATTATGTCAGGGGACACAAAGTCAGGGGGACTGCCTTCTTTGTGTGTGTGTGTGTGTGTGTGTACATTTGAGACTGGCCTGAAACTCACTACGTAGACCAGGCTGGTCTTGAACTCAGAGATCTGCCTGCCTCTCCTCCCTAAGTACAGAAATTAAAGGTGTGTGCCACCATGTGGAATAGGCGATATCTTTGAACAGCATTCTTTTAAATGACTGACTCAGGAAGAATGGCCAGGTAACTTCTTTGTAAAAGGGATCTCATCACCTCTCAGGGACAGGATTCTGTCTCAGAGATTTCCCATCGTATTCCTGTCTGTAGTATCTATTTTATTAAAACTTAAAAAAAAAATCACATTTTCTTTATAAATAGTTTGTGTCTCTGTGTGTATGTATTTATGAGTATGTGCATATATGTCTATGTGCATGTATGTGTCTGTGTATACATCTGTGTGCACGTGTCTCTGTGCATGTATGTGTCTGTGTGTACATCTGTGTGCACGTGTCTCTGTGCATGTATGTGTCTGTGTGTACATCTGTGTGCACGTCTCTGTGCATGTATGTGTCTGTGTGTACATCTGTGTGCATGTGTCTCTGTGCATGTATGTATCTGTGTGTACATCTGTGTGCACGTGTCTCTGTGCATGTATGTGTCTGTGTGTACATCTGTGTGCACGTGTCTCTGTGCATGTATGTGTCTGTGTGTACATCTGTGTGCACGTGTCTCTGTGCATGTATGTGTCTATGTGTACATCTGTGTGCACATGTCTCTGTGCATGCATGTATCTGTGTGCATATACATGTTTCTGTGCATGTATGTGTCTGTGTGTACATCTGTGTGCACGTGTCTCTGTGCATGTATCTGTGTGCATATGCCTATGTGCATGTATGTGTCTGTGTGTACATCTGTGTGCACGTGTCTCTGTGCATGTATCTGTGTGCATATACATGTCTATGTGCATGTGTGTGTCTGTGTATACATCTGTGTGCACGTGTCTCTGTGCATGTATGTATCTGTTGCATATATATGTCTATGTGCATGTATGTGTCTGTGTGTATATTCTCATGTAGGTCAGAAGACAACTGGCACTTGTTCCTCTTCCACCATGTGAGTTCTGGGGATCGACCTCAGCTCGTCTGCATGCCCCACTGAGCCATCTCACTGGTCTGCTTTATGAAAGCTTTTATACCAGTTCTGGTCTGGTGGAAAAAATTTAAGACAAGGTCTCACTATAAAACTTGGGCGGGCCTGGAGCCTGCTTTGTAGGTCAAGGTGGCCTTGAACTCACAGAGCTCTTTCTGCCTCTGCCTCCTGAGGTACTAGGATTAAAGGTGTGTACCACCATGCCCAGTCTAGTCTGGTAAATTCTTTTACTTCTGAACCATGGGCTATTTCTGCCACAACAGCTCAGAACAGCCTAAACACACTAGGAGAATTCCTATCTTCTCTTTACCAATGGGGAAACTGAGGCCCAGAATGGTGTGGTGAGTGGCCAGATCACATCAGCTCCTGACACAATGAAGCAGCCTAAGGCAAATTGTCTCTGATTTGCTTGGATTCTCCCTTGAGTGGAGGCTGGCCAGAGGACTACTCACAGCTGTGCACCCAGAGTCACAGGTGGCAGTGTGTGTGTGCTCTTGGCTGCTGGGGTGTTTTGCAGGAGACAGGCCCTGTGTGGGAACATACAAACCCAGTGGCTGCAAGCAGCTGGGATGAAGTCAGGGAGGCAGGGAGGGGGAGTGGGTGCTGAGCAAAGATGAGGCTAGACACAGGGACAGACTATCCTGCATGGAAAAGGGCCAAGTCTCAGAGAGCCACTCCCACCCTGCCCACAGCCCAGCCCTTTCTAGGACCTCTTTCAAGTCTCTGGAGGGGCTAGGAGGCTCAAGATGGAGTTACTGGGGCCTAGGCTGACCCACGAGTCTGAGGAACATCCACCCCTTCTCCCCTTTGTCTAGAAAGGAAGGAACCCTAAAGGGGACAAGGAGTGTCAGTGACAGTGGTGACAGCGTCTAGGTGAAGAGGGGTGGGGTACCAGGATGGCACTGGTGGATCAGCAATGTCCTTAGAGTCCCCCAGCTGCCCAGGAACCTGCTGTGGGGGGCTGGCAGAGGAGGCCTACTCAGAGCTGGGCCTGGATCGCATAGCAGGAGGTTGGGTCTGGGACACTGCCGTGAGGGCCCTGCCTCAGCCCCAGGGGTGGGGGGTGGTGGGCGCTGCACCCTGGAAGCTAGCCGGCCTCCCGCCATCTTCAATGATTTGGAAGTGTAGAAAATGGGATTATCCAGGAACAGATGTGCACAAAGGGGGTGAAATGGAAAGTGTTACCGTAGCGCCTGCCTTTGATTACCTCTGACTGCTGCGCACCCGCGGCCCCCCCAGCGGGGATGGGCTAAAGTCAGCCGAGCCCTGCAAGCCGGGCCTCATTGAAATTGAATTGATACTTTGTGAACTTCATTTGTGAATAATATGATGTGACAGGGACAAACGTGCCGGGGAATTGTTTTCAAACCTGCTCCAAATGGAACTTATTATTGGGTAAATACAGATCCCTTTGTCTGGGGTCCTCCCTCCCACCCCGGTGTCCGGCTGAATATGCATCGGCTCTACTGGTAATTGAATTGGCAGCGGGGAGGGGAACTGACTACCCTCCCCAGACCACGGGACAGTGGGCGCAGCGGTCTCAGAGGCCACCCTGCCTAAGCACTCACTGCTGCCCAGCCGCCAGGCCTCAGATGTCCTACACATTAATTTCCCTTTGCAGAACATAGCTCGGGCGGGAGCTCAAACCCAGTTAGCTGGATTGATGAAGCCGGCGAAAGGGTGGGACGCACGCTGATTCCACCTTTTCAGCTTCGATTAGCTCAGCCTGGAGTTATTCCCCGTCAGAGCTCCATTACTTGGTGTCGGGCGGTGGCGGGCCCTAGGGAGGGCCATGCCGCAAGGGGCCCAGGAAGGCTTCAGTGCAGGGCCATTATCCTAACAGGCTTTTCCCCAAAGAGGGCGGGCATCAGGCGGGGCTCCGAGCCCTGGAAAGCCATGGTGCCTTACACAGCCACCTGCTGACCCACCCACCTGTGCTGCCCCTTGTCACCAAGGCCTTGGAGAGCCAGACCTGCTCTCTGCCCATTCATTCATTCATTCATTCATTCACTTATTCACTCATTCCCACCCTGCCCAGTGCTGGAGGAGAATGGTTGCCAGCAACCCTGGAGAATCCCGGGGTTCTTTGCACTGCTGTGGGATCCCTAGTCACACTTAGCAGGCTTGAGAGTCCTTTGTCATCAACATGCTGCTATGCCACAGGGACATCTCGCAAGCAAGGACGATGACAGTGACCCGCTTCCACGGAAGGGAACGAGGCCCAGGCATTGCCCCTGGCCACCCTCTCCCCTCCCCTTGTCCCCAGCAGTGTGTTACCTTGCTCTGCAAGGCAGCCTGGCCTTTGTCTGAGACCCTGAGCCCAGAACAACCCTTAGAAGAGCCACTGCTCTGATCTGCACCTTGCTGCAAACCCACAGGACCAGAGAGGACAGCAAATGCACACGACCTCTATATGCCCCCCTCCTCTCAGTCTCCTTACTTCCCCCTAGCAACGGTTGGATTTATTTTATTTCACTCTTCTAATTGAGGTGAAATTCACGCAACCTAAAATTAACCATTTTATCTTTAACTTTCTGTGACATTTAACACACACCAGTTCGGCAACGGCTGTCAAATGTAACTATGCTTCGGCCCACCCACAGCCCCACCTACACCCACAACCCCTGCTCACATATCAGTAAAGCTGTGTTACACATGGCCCTCTGTGCTTGGCTTACTTACGTGTGACAGCCTCTGGGATTACCCGTGTGGTGGCATGTCTTTTCTTTGGGAGGGCTGGGTACTACTTCATTGAATAGACGTTTTGTTATCTACCCGTGTTATCTGCAGTCTATGTGGATGCTGCCAGGGAAAGGGCAGGGGACCCACACATGCAGTTATATGACCACCAGTTTCCCACTCTAATTTCTCCCTAGCTTTTGAAGGCCATCATGCCCCTCCTTGACAGCTTCCCGTGAATAGAAGAGGCTGTGGATGGGTGGGAGGAGTGGCAGCTATCCCTCCCCATTGTCCAGGGCTCATCGGGTCCAACAGTCAGGACAGCTCATCCCAGGGCACTGGGAGGTTCAGTGTAGCTCAGATCCACTCCCTGGCTGACCCCAGAGCTACAGTGTCAACAGGGGCTCTGAAGTGACTGAGCCAGGCCTGAAACTCTCCAGCCAGTCACCAGCAGGGAATCTCCGCCAACCAGCTGACCACAGGCTTCACATCCTACACAAGTGCAAGCCAATGAATTGTCAAAGTGAAGAGAGGTGTCTCATGTGGCTTTCAGTCATACCATGGGTGTGGTGGTTTGAAAGAAGATGGCCTCCAAAGGAAGTGTGTCACTGTGGGGACGGGCTTTGAGGTATCTTTTGCTGAAGCTTCCCTCAGTGAGACATTCAGTTGACTTCCTGTTGCCTGTAAGATGTAACACTCTGAGTTCCAGCACGTCTGCCATTACACTGCCAAGCTCCCCGCCATGATGATAATGGACTGGACCTCTGAAACTATAAGCAAGTCACCCCAATTAAATGCTTTCTTTGTAAGAGTTGCAGCAATAAAAACCCTAAGACAGTGGGACCCTCATGGGGAAGGTGCTCCAATGAACACCTAAGACAGGTGAGGCCCATCTCTGGCCAGCAGGACACACTAATTTCCAAAGTATAAGTTCTGTCCTAGGGTCTGGTGGTCTAACCTACTGGCTGAGGGCTGAGGGCCATGAACCCAGGAGCAAAGTCATGCCAGGTCCTGGGGTTCAGCCCAGACAGGTACAGATCTGGGCTTCTGGTTGGGTTAGGGAAGGTAGGCTTTGTCCAGACGGGCTTTGTGCTGGCTAGTTTTATGTCAATTGACACAAGCTAGGGTCATTTGGGAAGAGGTAACTTCGGATGAGAAAATGTCTCCACCAGATTAGCCTGTAGGGCATTTTCTTTACTGATGATTGAAGTCGGTGGTCCTAGCCCATTGCCAGTGGTGCCACTCCTAGGTAGGTGGTCCTGAGTGCTGTAAGAAAGCAGGCTGAGCAAGCTACAGGGAGTAAGCCAGTAAGCGGCATTCCCATGGTCTCTCTGCTGTAGTTTAGGTTCCTGCCATGAGTTCCTGCCCTGACTTCCCTCAGGGATGGAGTGACTTGAGAGTTGTGAGCAGAAACCCTCCCCTCCCCATTCCTCTTGGTCAGGGTGTTCACTGCAGTGGTAGACATCCTAGGACAGGACCCCTGAGGCCTCAGGGTTGTGCTTGACGTGGGAATACTACTTCTGCAATAGAAAGTTAGTCAGAGCTGCTCCACGAGGCATGGCAGGTCCAACCAGAGGCAGGACCCCTGAGTGTGGGACGACATGAGCCTGTCTGCCTCCCCACCTGCACCCATTCCCACCTGTCCACTCATGAGTCGGAAAAACTGGTCATCCCCTCATTCCTGCTGCCCACGTGGGGCTGGGCTAGCAGGTGCTGTAAACCGCCAAGCACAGCAGTCAGCAAAGCCTGAAGGCTCCACATTCTTCATGGGCAGAGCTGACACCGTGTCCCACTGTCCTAGCTAACCCTCGGCACCCTGGGACCCTGCTGAGTTTCTAAGGCCTGGACACCTAGACAGTGGCATTGTGGGTGAAGGCAGAGCTGAAGTCACAGACATCACACCTCTCGCCCACGATATACCAGTGGATAAGCCTCCATCCTGTGGGGGTCCACCTCCAACTCACACTTACCCGTTGCTAAGGAACCTTCCGGATCCTTCACATTGGCCAAAGTCATTACAGTTGAGAGAGGAGGACTGTGCCAGCCTGGAGGAAGCCGCGCGGCCCGGGGATCCGAGCAGAAGGACATTAAAGAAAACATGTACAAGTACACGTGCTGTTAACAGTGCCGATGTCTCAGTGCCAAAGGAAGTGGCGGGAAACACGCAGGAAGGTTTTATACACTTTCCGAAAACACTCTGTAGCTAGTTGAGAGTGAAAAAGCTTTTTAAAATTTTGAAAATAAAATTTTGTGTTGGTGCACACCTATAACCCTGGCATTCCAGCGGCAGAGGCCCTGAGTTAGAAAGGATACATAGTAAGACCCTGTCTTGAAGAATGAAAATTAAAATGTCACCCCAAGGACCCATGAAAGGGAGGGATCTTGTTTGGAAATGAGGTCTGATGTGGATGATCAAGTTAAAATAGGGTCATTAAAGCGGGTCCTCATAAAATCTAAGTGGTGTATTCACAGAAAGAGAGAGTTTGGACGCGGGTATACAAGAAGTCACCAAGGCAGGAATCAGCTGGAGGGAAGCCAGGTGCAGAGCCCTTTGAACTTGACCTCCAGAGTTCCTCAGGCTGACTCTGTGTATGGAGAGAGCCTCAGGTAGAAAGTATGCCACAATGTGGTTTGTCTTCACACTGGGGGTAAGGACTCGCCTGCCTGAAGTGCCATGGAGCTGTGTCCTTCCTGCCATTGCCTACACAGCTAGAGGTAGTAACCTGGGTCTTATGTTCTTTATGCCCCTTGTTCCCCTGACCAGCCCTGAGGCCAGATCCACACTTCCACTGCTGTGTATGTGGTCTGTTTAGTAAGCAAGAGAGTGGACCTGGGATTCATGGAGCAGCAGAGCCCAGCCCTTCCGGCAGGGCAGCTGTAGGCTCCCGCCCAAGGCACGCTAGGCAGAGGTCAGCCCGACTTTGGTAAAGCTGTCTCCGAAGCCACCTTGGCCGGATATAGCTCTACAGGCCTCTGAACGATGTACAAACACTGCTCTCTCACGTCCCCTGGGAGCAGCAGTGCCTGCAGCTGGAGACATTACTGGCCCAGCCTGATAACTGGTGCTTTCTGGTTCATCACCCAGAGCGGGCTGTCATTAAGGAACCCGGCTTCCCTGAATGACTCAGAACACGAAGTGAATCGGACGAGAGAACCTTTCTTCCCACTCCGTTTCCCCTTTAACCCCAAACATGTTTTCCACGAGCCCTTAATGTTCCCAATAAAACTGTTCAGGAGGGGCTGGTGGCCCAACACTCCAGACACCACCAGTTACGACTCCTGGGTGTCCACAGTGCCCACTGGGAATCCAGCTGCTCCTGGTGCTGTGTTTGACAGCCTACTGGCTTCAGAGTGCAGCCCAGTTTACTCAAGAGAATATCCCAACCAAACCGGGCACTGCCTGCTGCCATCAAAGAGACATCTCCTGCATCTAAACAGATCTGGAGGGCTGCAATTGCTCTACCCTCTTCTCAGGACAGACCCTGTGGCCAGCTAAGGTAGGGTGGGGACTTAAACTAGAAAGGGGGTGTCGCGAGGACTCATGTCCTGTTCTTGCAGAAACCTGTGTCTGGTAGGGCACAACTCCTGCTCCAGGGGATCCGACTCTGGCCTCTAAAAAAAACATTTTTAAGCTGGTGGAGGGCATCTATTCCATCAGGACAGGAGACATGCTGGTGAACACCGTCACCTGCGTGAGCTAATCCAGCTCGCGGGAGCTCGCCGCCATGAGCATCCTCAGCTCGCAGGCGCTGCACAATGCTCTGCATCCTGGGAGCCTCATCAGGGCCAGACACACGCTGACAGTTGGTCTTATCCCCAAACCCAAACTTCAGCCCTTGACCCACAGAAGGAACTTCTCGGCTCCCTCCCCATGAGTCTGGAATTCATGGTCACAAGGACATCTCAGGCTCCAAAAAGTTGACTCTGAAGGCATTTCTGGTTTTTCCATTTATAAAGTAGAGCGAGCTTCTAAATCAGAAGAGTATTTATAGGAGACACACAGCTAGCAATAACAGGTTCGAGTGGCCAGTGCGTTTCTGTGACTATTTCATCTTCCACGCTAACTTAACCACGAGAAAAAAGGGCTTTCCAGCCCGGGGCTGCTGCTTGGCCGGGAGACCGAGTGCACTTGTAATAATTCATAGACTTCTCACTTTCATTTTTCTGCTGCCCAGGAATTACATTCCACTATTAAAATGTGCTGTGACCGCGGGCAGTGCTCGCTTGTCGGACACAGGAAGGGAGAGGATCCAAGCAGAGGGGTAAAGGCGGGGCAGGGGCTCCAATGGTCTCTTGCCATCCTTGGAACCCCTAGAAGGCCAAGCCCCAATCCCTGTGGCAGCTTACTCCTTTTAGGGAAGCACCCACTCTCATACCCAAGCCAGATACAAGCTTCCCAGCACAGGGTCCTCATGATCGATCCCAGCCTAGTGAGGTACCCCCAGAGACCCAGGAGTCAGGGGCTGCAAAAGGGTTATCTGGGAGACACACCAGGTGCTTTTAGTCAGGCTGGGACTTCCATTACTATAGAAACCAAAGGGTCCTAGGTATCAGCCACTGGTAGGTGTATCACCAAAATCTCATTGGGTACCAGGGTTTGCATCAAGCTAGAAGCAAAGTTGGGCTCTCCTCATTCTCTCTCTCTCTCTCTCTCTCTCTCTCTCTCGCTCTCTCTTTCTCTCTCTCTGTCTCTCATGTTCCAGAGATTCCGGGTAGTGGTAAAAGGCAAGAGGAGTTGATTCAGGACCCACACACTGTCCCAAGATCTTCAGAGACCCTGCCTGACCTCTCAACCCTGCCCATCTGGTGCCCTCTGAGAGCTCACCAGGCATGGGGCTAGATAGAGGCTGACCCTTCAGCAGGACCCTCCCCTGTAGACCCTTTCCCGATGGAGTCCCTCAACAGGATGGAGAGGCCTGTTCTTTGGGGACCTCTCTGCCCCACACTCTCCAGGTTTGGAGCCTTGAGGTGGGCAATGCACGTCAAACCCAGATCCCCTAGAGATGGCACCAACCTGCCTATCGAATGCTGAGCTGACTAGCTCTCCTCTAGTTCCTCCAATCCTGGGAGGAGCCTCTCTGCACCCCCACGACTCTGCAGCAGCGGACACTTTGAAAGAAAACACAGCAGCGGTTTTGGAAGTACCCGCTGGGCGAACAGGTGAACAGACAATAGGACCCTACTGCAGAAAGGACTCTGCAGAGTGTGGCCCAGAGGAACTCCCCTTCCAAACTCCTGACAACTCAGAAACAGAAGCAGAGGGACACCTCACAGGGACAAGCTGCTCCCTCCTGCTTCCTTCTGCCACAAGCCCTGTGGAATCTTAAGCTCTCTCTGGAAGCTCCCGCGAGCTGAGGAAGTGATGTGGGTGCTAAGGAGTGGGATGGACACAGGGCCTTGGACCCTTGGCTTGCCCTCTGCTTCTCACCATTAGCCACTTGGCAGACACAGACAGAGCATCTCCAGCTAGAGTACATTAAGCTGCATCTGGGCAGCTGTGTGTGAAGAGGCATCAGACAGCCCATCAGGCCGGCCAGGGACAGGAGCTTGCCCTGAGTTCCCACGTGGAGACAGTCCCTTGGTCACAGAGCACCATTGCCCAACCCATCCAGGACACGGCTGACAGCCAGATGGCCTCTGAAGATGGATAGGAGAAGCAGGGCCAGGCACCAGGGCCATTGCTGCCCGCAGATCCGGGCTAGACCCCTGTCTTAGGACCACTACCAAACTGGTGGGCAGAAGGGCAGAGAGTAACCCCAGAGGTGGGACAGGGGTGAACTCTCACCTGTCCCAAATAATGGGACCACCCTTAAAGCCACTATCTGCCCCAATGTGTTTAGGATTGGAGTGTGGGACAGGACAGGAAACCTCAGGAGAAAAGTTAAAATGTACTTCAAAGCCAGAGAACCCTTCCCTCAGTGCAGGCCCTACCAGGCACGCCCAGGCCGAGGTGCTCAGGCCCCAGGTTAGGTGGACTCATCGGAGAGCCTGGAGTCAGAAGGGGGTGGGAAGGGATGTCATGACCCAGGATGGGAATTAGGCCTTGAAGGAAGGTGTGTGAGGCCAGGTGAACAGGGGACAGGATAGGGACCCCTGAGCCCTGAGTGGCATGTATGACCCAGGTGACCATGCTGGGCAGGGTTGCAGGACCTAGGAGCTAGCCAACTGGAAAGTATGACCTAACAATGCCAGACAGAGTCCCTAGACTCACCCCAGCAGAAGGCTCTTTCCTTCCAGGTGCCCCCAGCAGAGAGTGTCTATATTAGGGGGCCCTGGTACTCCAATAGCACATCTGACTCCAAAGTGTCCCTGTATCTAGGTGCCTCATCAGAGGAGATAGCCCACACACTGACCTTGGCTGGCAGCTGAGAGGCCCAAGTCCGGTCAGGTGCAATGAAGGTCCTACCTAGAACTGAGACACACATAGTCATCCCAGCCTGGGCACAGCGTGGCCTGCAGCAGGACTTGGTGTAGACACCCCCTTCAAAGGGCTTGGTCTGCAATTCTGAAGGGCTTGGCCTTGTCCTTCCAGCAAGAGACTGAGTTGGAGCAAGGTAAGGACTGGAGCCAGAGACTGTAATCAAAGCCCAGCTCAGCCTTAGCAATCCAGTGGCTCCTAAAGGGATGGGCTGAATGGCCGCCCACACTGAGATGGGAATGAGGCTTGCTGAGCTCCCTACAGAGCTAATGGGCCAAGCGTCGCTCTACAGTCATTGAAGTGAAGGTCTGAAGGCTTCTTGCTGGCTCAATGGGGGAGACCAAACAGGGGGTCCCTCTGCTTATGCCTGGCCTCTCGAGGTGCAGCATTGTTAGGAGCTAGGCAGGGTGTTAAGCCGGGTGCAGAAAATAGGCGTGAAAAGGCGCGTGGTCACAAGATGTTCCGCAGTGGGTTGGAACTCCCCCTCCGCCAGCCCCAGCCGTCCGAGCTGGCTCAGAAACACAATATTCCTACGGTCTTTTTCATAAAGGTCTTTATAGGTTTGGAAATTTAAACACCGCAGAGCCTGAGTTGAATTGGAAAGCAAAAGTCTCTAAGCTTGTACATCTTAGAGGGAAAAAATTCAATTAAGTGGGATTTTAGCTGTTTCAATAAAATTGGACTCTCCCTTTTCAAGATAAGAGCTCTCCAGCACGGAAGAACCTTTATGAGCCGTGAGTATCCGCTTCTTCTAAACGCGTAATCCGCGCTCAGGACACAATGCCCACAACAGGAAATCAATGTATAGTCGAATCAATTTGAAAATATAAAATAAACTAATATATGAGTGGAAAATTGACTTCCTATGGATTAAAAGCTGCACAAATAGTGGGGAAAAAAAATCTCGCTTTTTAGCAAGAGGAAGTGGTTTTGTTGGGCGGGGGCCCAGGGAAAGCCTCCGCTTGCAGAACAGGTGGCAGCACAAGCCGCTGGCACAGGAGGCTAAGCTGGCTCAGGTCAGAGACGAGAAAGTCACGGGCACATGTAAATAGTCTCACCGTGCCCATTAATGTGCACGTGTAAATAGTCTCACCGTGCCCACCAACGGGCACGTGTAAATACTCTCACCGTGACCATCAACGTGCACGTGTAAATCCTCTCACCGTGACCACCAACGTGCACGTGTAAATCCTCTCACTGTGACCATCAATGCTTTCACGTGTAAATCCTCTCACCGTGACCATCAATGCTTTCACGTGTCTCAGGATGGGATTCTCCTCCAAGGCTCTCACATCTGCCCTTCAGGCTGCCAATGGGGTTAGCTGTGGGCCTGCCCAGGGAACTCACTCAGCAGAAACCACACACAGAGCTAGCTTTGAATGAATCACCCTGGATGACGGGAAGAAAGAAACATCCCTGTCCCAGTTCCTGACTCGGGGAAGGCCCAGCCAGTGGGAAGCACACATCTTGAGACTCCTCAAGAAACCCTGGCACCAGAGGGTGGCAAGTGGGAGCATGGTCTGTCACTCCCCTGCAAGTCCAGAAAGCAGCAAGCTGGTGGCGGCAGCTGTCAGGAGCAGGAATGACGCAACTGTCCCTTGAGCCCTGGCTGCCCCGTACATGAGCTGTGGCTGCATCTCCACTCCCATGCACACACAGCACATAACACAGCCAAAAAAAAATTTAAATCAGGTTTTTAAAAAGTGCCCAGTGACCACAGCACAGCCCGACTCCCACCCCAGCTTAAGTGTTGACTACTCAAAGATCTGGTTTGAACCAAGCCCACAACCACAAACCTGTGCTAAAGAGACATGGTCGTGGGCAGTGTGAAGCGCACCCACTCGGAACAGCAACCCAGAACCAAAGACTGCACCCTGCCTGGTGCTCCTTGGACTTCTGTGGCTGCTGGTGTCGCCTGGGCACTTCCAGGACTCTCTGCTCAGTCTCAGTCCAGCTAATGCAGGGCTCTGAGTGACCCGGCGCCAGCCCCGTGGTCACCATTTCTCCCTACTCACTTTCTGCCCTCTTTAGTGGTCAGGCCTCCTGAAGAGGACCTATGAAGCCTCCTCATTTGTAAAAAGCCTGCCAGTCTGCGAGCACCCACTGCCCGTTGCCCACTTACAGCCAATTCACATGGCACCTGTGATGGCACCAGGATAAGCTGCTGTGGTCCAGCACTGTGGCTCTGGACAGGATGAGGAAATGCGGTAAGCGACGGTAGGTCGAGGCTCTGCTGAGAGAAACAAGCCTGTCCGGCCATCCATCTGCATATTCTATGTCCTCCTCTCCTGAGGACAAGCATGGAGACAGAGACAGATGGCAGAAGAGCGATTTACAATTTGGCCTGTTCTATTTCCAATTAAACCACAGACATTAGTTAATATGCAGGGCTGAGGATCTCGGGCGGAGATAATGTGCAGATAGCACCATAAACCTCCTCTTGGAACAACTAATTTTGTACAGATTTGCAAACAGCAGGGTTTTTGTAAATAACTGTCATCTTTCTACCAGCGTGGCTGCCGATCGTGCAGTTTTCCTCCATGATAATTTAATGACGACCTAATTTGCCTATTGTTGCTGGACTCTGGGTGCAGCCAATGTGATTGTCCAATTTAGTCCCAAATCCATCCTGATGGCGCTAATTCATATTGACCAGTGTTTACAAATCGAGCTCTCCCCTCGTTATGCCTGACAGTTCATTCCACTAACAAGCCAGCTGTGTGTCCAGTGGACACTGCCCGGAAGTCTCAGCAACTCCTGTCCATCCTGAGCTTGCAGCATAGCAAGGATGGGACCACATGTGGCCATGGCAAACAGCTAGCTTTGCCTGGGCAGACCCTGCGCCCGGGGAAAAGAAACTGCAAACTGTTGGTGATAATGGTTAGATAGGAGGGCGGGCTGGTTCAGCTGCAGGGTCGGGGTTGGTAGGTGGACAGGTGGTAGAAGGGTAGTGCTGGAGTTTGGATCTAGAATGTTCTCCCAAAGGCCCCTGTGTTAAAGGTTTGGTCTCCAGTTTGATATACCCTCTAAGTGGTGGGACTTAGTGGAAAGTCTTCAGTTCGCTGAGGGGGTGGGTTCCTTTGAAAGGACTTGGAGTTCTGGTCCCTTTCTCTTTTCAGTCCACAAATATAAAGTAAGCAGTTTTGCTCCAAATCCATCCCTCAGCATGCAGCTGCAGGCCCAAGGCAGCAGCACTAACTGCTCATGAACTAAGACTTCCAAAACTGTGAGTTAAAATGATCCTACTCTTTTTATAAGTTGATTGCCTCCAGTGTTTACTACAGTGACTCACACTGACTGAAAGCCAACTCCCACAAGTGGTTCAAGGGATGGATGGATGGATGGATGGATGGATGAGTCGGTAGACGGTAAGTAGCATGGTATATGGATGGATGGAAAGTTGGTGGGTAGGTGGATTCATAGGTAGACAGAAAGACTGATAAATAAATGGATTGTGAATGAGTGAATAGATGGATGGCTCTATGGTAGATGGATGAATGGATAGACAGATGAGCCAGTATAGAGGTAAGTAGAAGTATGAATAGATAAGTGAATGTATGGCCAAATACATGGATGAGTAGCTGGATATTTAGATGAATGGATTAGTGGATGAGTGGCTAGATGAATGAATCCTTAGATATTTAGACAGACGGATGGATGGATGGATGGATGGATGGATGGATGGCACATGGCTGGTTGACTGGGTACATGGATGATTAGATGAATAGATGCTTAGATATTTAGATGGATGGATAGATGCCTGGATGGGTGGCACATAGCTGAATGATACATGACTGGTTAACTAGGTGGATGGATGGATAGAAAGCAGACATACAGCTATACATTTGCTATTATATTATATGGATGCACAGATGTTTAGACAGTTAATTCAGATAGATGGGTTCACAGATGTTTAGACGGTTGAATGGATGGGTGCATGCATAGATGCACAGGTAGCTAGATGCACGGATGGATAACGCGTGGTGCATGGGTGTTTAGATGGTTAGAAAGATGCAAGGATGAATGGTTAGGAGGAGGGATGGAGAGGATAAATTAGCATGAAAGTAGGTGAATGGGTATCTGGGTAGTGGGTAGACAGAAGGACGAAAAGACTGGCAAGTGGATCGGCAGAGAGTGGGCACGTTTGAGGTTTAGTGGGCAGCTGGGTAAACGGACAGAAGGATGTAAAGAGTGCTTCCGTGTGGTTGATGAGCAGCTGGTTGGGCCTGGACAAGGATGGAGAGTGTACGGAGCACCTGAGCTATGGGCCAGAGGAGAGCTGCCTGCAGGGGTAGGTGCAAGGGAGGTGGGCTGATTGGGCAGGAGTTGGGTCTTGGCCCGGTGTCAGCTTTCTGTCACCACAAAAGACACCCAAAGTAACGTACTTCAAAAGTCTGTTTTCACACATGGTTGAAGAGGTTTCAGGCCATGGGTGCTTGGCCCCGTTGGTCTGAGCTGAAGCAGGGAGCAGTAGAATACATTATGACAGGAGCACCAGGAAGAAGTGTCTGTTTACCTCAGAAGAGGTAAGAAGAAAAAAGAGAGATGAGGCGCTGGGGTCCCAACAGCCCCTTAAAGAACATTCAGCAATGACCTAATTTCTTCCCAGGAGGCTCCAGTTCTCAAGTGGCTCCCGACAATTCCCAGCAGTGCCACAGGCTGGGAACCAACCTTTAACAAATGGACCTGTGGGACCACTTAAGATCCAAATCCTAACGTCAGAGAGGCTGTCTCACCCCTCTCCACATAGATCTACGTCTAGAGGCCATGTGCGGCTATTGCTCCGTATTCAGAAATAGAAACCAATGGAGTGGCTGGGAACTTAAAACACCACAACACCTCCAACAGAAGTAGTGGGGAAACAAGTTAGAGGACCTGGGAGTGTATGCTCAATTCAATGAGTTAAGGAGGTTCTGAGGTTAGATACAAGCAAGGGGCGGGAGTATAGGGCAGTGTGGCCTTTGAGGTGCTGAGTCCAGGTCACCTCAGTGTGCATGGGCTGGGGCTCTGTAGGATGTGGGCCAGAGAAGGACCTGGTGGCCTGGGGCAGGAAGGCACCCTACATTGCTGAGGGAAGTCCTGGTATATGGAGGGCTAGGGGCTCGGTGAGGGATTATGAGAGACACACTGTCTTCTGTTCCACAAGTGTCTGAAAAGAGGGCAGAGCCCTACAGAGATATCCACTGGAGGACAGTCGTTACATTAGCACAAGGGCCAAAATTAGGCGTCTTCCGCTAATCACCCAACACTTTATTGCCTTGAGACAGAGTCTCTCATTGAGCCAGAAGTTCATCCTTTCAGCTAGGTCAGCTGACCAGTGAGTTCTAGGGCTTATCCTACTGTTTCCACAGGTGCAGCCATGCACAGCTTTTTACATGGGTGCTTGGGATTAAAACTCAAGTCCCCGTCAACAGGACAAATCAGCAGCCTACAGAACGGGAAAAGATCTTCACCAGCCCCACATCTCACAGAGAGCTGATTTCCAAAATGTATAAAGAATTTAAGAAACTAGATATCAACAAACCAAATAGTCCAATTAAAAATGGGATGCAGATGTAAACAGAGAATTCTCAACAGAAAAATCTTAAATGGCCAAGAAACACTTACAGAATTGTTCAACATCCTAAGCCATCACGGAAATGCAAATCAAAACAACTCTGAGATTCTACCTTACACCTGTCAGAATGGCTAAAATAAAACACAAGTGACAGCTCATGCTGGAGAGGATGCGGGTTTAGGGGAACACTCCTCCATTGCTGGTGGGAGTGTAAACTTGTACAGCCACTTTGAAAGTCAGTGTGGTGGTTCTTCAGAAAGCTGGGAATCAACCTACCTCAAGACCCAGCAATACCACTCTTGGGCATACACCCAAAGGATGCTCGATCATACCACAAGGACACTTTTATTAATAACAGCCAGAACTTGGAAACAACCTAGATGTCCCTCAACTGAAGAATGGATAAAGAAAATGTGGTACATTTACACATTGCAGTATTAGTCAGCTGTTAAAAACAAGGACACCAGGAAATTCAAGGGCAAATGGATGGAACTAGAAAAAAAAATCATCCTGAGTGAGGTAACCCAGACCAAGAAAGACAAACATGGCATGTACTCACTCGTAGTGGACATTAGCTGTAAAACAAAGGATAACTATGCTACAGTTCACAGACCAGATTGATTGGGTAACAAGGAGGGTTCATGGGGGGATGCCCAGATCTCCCTGGGAAGGGGGACTGTGTGGCAGGTGGGGGTGGGAACAGGAGCAGTAGGCTGGGGTGGTGATGGTGGTAGAGTACTGAAAGAGATTACTGGAAAGGGGGGGCATTTCAGGGTCAGGTAAAAACCTGATGCAAGGGAATTTCTCAGGAATCTACAAGGATGACCCCGGCTAAGACTCCTAGCAATCGGGGATATGTAGCCTAAACTAGCCATCTCCTGTGACCAAATTGGTGTCTACCCCAACTGTCATCAGAGAGGATTCATCGCTAGATGGAAAGAGATGCAGACTCACAACCAAACATTAGGCATTGGAGGACTTCTGCAGGAGATGGGGAAGAAGGATTGGAGGAACCAGAAGGGTCAAGGATACCACAAGAAAACTCATAGAATCAATTAATCTTGGCTCATAGGGGCTCAGAGACTGAACTGACAAACAGAGAGCCTGCATGGGATTGACCTAGGCCCTCGACACATGTTACAATCGTGTAGCTTGGTCCTCTTGTGGGACTCCTAACAGTGGAAACGGGCTGTCTCCAACTCTTTTTTTTTTATTTAAATTTATTTATTTATTAAGGATTTCTGCCTCGTCCCCGCAACCGCTTCCCATTTCCCTCCCCCTCCCTGTCTCCAACTCTTTTACTGGCTTTTGGGACCCTATTTTTCATACTGGGTCACCTTGCCCAGCCTTAATACATGAGGAAGTTCTTATCCTCACTGAAACTTGACATATTTTGTTGATACTCATGAAAGACCTGCTCTTTCCTGAACAGAAGCAGAAGGGGAGAGGACTGGGAGGGGGTGGAAACGAAGGGGGGGGTGGGAGGGACTGGAGGAGAGGAGGGAGGGGAAATTGTAGCTGGGACATAAAATAAACAAGTAAATAAATAAATAAATGTGGTAGACAAAGGTCCTCACACTCGAGAGCAAGGGCTCTTGCTCACTGAGCCACCCCAGCAATCCGATTTTTCAAAATTGGCATATGTTTTAAATCTCAGTAGCATTTACACAGGGGACCAAAATGAGGATGCAGAGCATTGTTATGTTGGAAGCTAGGCTTGTTGTGGCCTTACAGCCTCCTCTTTCCCCTATAAACTCAGGGCAGATGGGGCTGAAGGTCAATCAGATTGGAACTAGGTTTTCCGATTACCACCCTAGTCATCTTTGGCCATTTGGGGTAGGAAGTGTGGCAGGTCCTGAGGCTGGGAGGCATGGAGAAGATGGGATGACTATGGGCCCCAGTCCTCAAGCGTCCAGGACACGTCTGTCAGAGAAGACAGACCTTCATGTGCCAGTGCCCCAAGCTGGCCTTCCTAGCACAAGGCCACATAAGGACCCCGCTCTCTGGGTCTGATCCATAAATCATAATCAGCGTCCCCAAGAAAGAAAGCGGAGGTCCACATTTCTACTCGAGCCACTGGGGTTAGCTTTCCAAGTACGCTTGGACCCAGCAGTGGCTGAGCTGCCACGTGCTCCCTGGTCCTCCTCAGAGGACTACACCACAGTGGAAGTGTGGCCTGAGGGCAGAGCACACAGACCATGGGGGTCATGATGGGTACGGTAACAAAAGGCATCTGGAAGCCACAACCCATATCACAAGGGGTTTCCTGCTTTAGCTGTTTGTTCCTAGCTCCTACATACAACACGATGATGGTGCTCTGTTCTTTTGTCCTGGGAGAGGGGCAGGTGGGGGCCCAGTCTCCTGAGCATCTTTCTCAGGAGCCACTCAAGGTTTGTTACCTGAAGTCCAGCCTGGGCAGGGCAAGGACAATATAGGAGAGATGGGCTGCGACTCTGCTACCCTGAGCCTTCAGTCCCACCCTCAAGTGTCCCAACTCTGCCTCTGAGTGGGTCTCAGCCAGCGGAAAGGCCAACAGCAGCCCAGAGGGGCAGCACCTCGGACCCACTCCTCCTTGCTGTTTCAGCCCTGACTCTCTTCGTGCCGCCTCCTTCTTCTTTGTCCCTCCAGAAGTAAATTCACATCCCCAAACCATTTTCACTCTGTACAGTTGCTTACCTGGCCACCACAAACGTTTGCCCACATACTGCCAGCCTCTGCCCGCCTGGTTGGGGGGCCTCGCCTGCTCCCAGCCTCTGCCCCCCTGGTTGGGGGCCTCACCTGCTCCCAGCCTCCCAACTCCATCCAGGATGTTTTTATTTTCTTAGTGACTTTGAAATGTAAACCTGTTGCGTAGTTGCGGGTGGCATTGCTGTAGGTAGAGTTATGTGACTTGACCTGTATAAATGTGGTGAACCACACAGATCCTGCCAGAACTGAATGCTGCCCAGAGCCTGTTTCTTCTCTGGAGAAAACAGACATTTCCCTCCCTATGAGAACAGGAACAGCCTAGCATGGGACAGCTGCACCTTGGGCGATGGTGATTGCTCTGGAAGGGATGAAGCAGAGGGGAGGGGCCACAGTGCAGTGCAGGTCACCATGGGGCCACAGGGAGCTATTGCGCTATTCTGGGGAAAGGCAATGAAACAAAAACCAAAAGGAGGAATGGGTCAGGAGGTCACTGATGCCAAGGGTCAGACCTCTGACCTAAGGTCAGACCTCAAAGGCCCTACTATGGACCATGGTCAGCGATAGGACAGAAATCATCACAAAAGTGTGACTAACTGCTGGGTAGGAGGGAAGGCCAGCAAGGGAAGCCAGGAATGGGCCTCTTGGGACACATCTTTGGCACTGAATTGCTGTGGAATGAAGAGGCAAGAGAGAAAGGGTAGTTCCCAGGGGGGAGGGGGAGAGTGATTGTGGTTCAGGGGCAAAGCCCTGCTGCGGTGAGGGAGGGAGGGTGTCGTCAGCTATGTTGGACATGGGAAGCCTGTGGGTGTCTAGGAAGAGTAGAGAGGTCTGTGGGTGACCAGTCTGGGGTTCAGGGGAGCACACCTGGGAAAGTGGGAATGGTCAGCACATGCAGAGAAAGCTAAAGATGAACGGAGGGGCATAGAGAGGTCCAGAGACCGGAGAGGGGGGAGGAGTGAGAGGGACAGCCACAGTGGAGTTGGAACCACTGACCCCCAAGGCCACAATAGGCATGCTTCAGAAAAGACGAGACGGTCCAGGCTGTTCCCGTGAATCCGTGCGGGAGTCTCTACTTCCACACCAATGTCTCAGAGCATGTCTACTCCATATGCACAAGTGGGATTTTGTATGTGAGACAACACACCTGTTCTGTGCATCCACCTGTGTAAAAACAGCTGTTTTCTTTCATCTGGTGTCTGTGCTGAGGATCCTCCAGGCTGGCTCCACATGGTCCCGAGGATAGATTTGGAACATGTGATCAAGTCAGAATCAAGGCTGTCTTAACTACCAGAGGCGCTGGATCACAGATTGGGGGTCACCTGACTGCTCCTACCTTCCCTAGGGGCTATAAGGGGCCCCTCTCTAACCTGGTGTGGTAGCTCCCAGTACTCCTCCACCCTGGTCCTCCTCACAGGCCAGGGCCTCACTGTGGCTGCTACTGACATTGTCATGGCTGCTATACATCTATCCTGGTAGTAGAAGCTCCAGGTCAGTGAGGACTGGGGCCCCGAGGTGGCCAAGGACGAACGGCCAAGAACCCCACGAACACATCCTGGAGTGTCGATTCCGCGTGACTAACTCATTGATCGCCTTGCCTGGGTTAATTAATTAATTAGGGCAGTACAGAAGCCAGTGGGTTGGGCCTCGGGATCGGATCCTCCACCGGGAGTTTTATTAGTACATAAAATGAGTGTTTAAAACCCACACGGCCGCAAGTGCGCTGTCTCGGCTTTTCATTAAACAAACCTATAAAATTACTTGCCTCATTATGTATTTTCGCGACTTCCTTTGCCTCCGATGCTCCCTCCCCGCCTGCCTCCCGCTCTAAGTGCCTATTTGAAATCAATTTCTCTAATAATGGGCTTAACGAGCTCATCAATTAAGGCTGCCATAACCGAGTGTCGCTGGCTCCCGTTATCAGTTAAACTCTGGAACTAATTTCCATGCTCCATCTATCACGGGGCGTCCACGACGTCTGGCTGCTGCTCCAGGACGATAGGGAGACCCCAGGCCCTTCCCACTGGCCACGGACATCCCTGGGAGAGGACAATAAGGACAGAGAGCCCACCTGACCCAGGCTTGGGACACGAGGTGTGGCCTCTGCCAGCCCGGTGTAATTAGCCGTAATGGATGACAGGGGCGGCCCCAGAGAAGATGTTCCTCCCAGCAAGTTCCATCCTGCCTCCTCACCCTCCAACCATCAGCCCTCTAAGTGACGTCACTCCGCATCCTTGGGTTCCCAAAGCAGATCTCATAATATCCGAGCTAAGACTGACCCAGGAATAGCGGAAGATGCCAGAGGAAGGCAGGAGTCAAGGAAGCGGCCAGTAGAATGGAAGGTTCTAGAAGGCTGGCCTGGGGCTTGGCCAGAAGGGAGCTGCCAGGACATCTAGGCTTCCCAGCAGAGGAGGGCCCATGAGGTAATAGTGACTAGGCAGAATACTGAGGGGCAAGGGCCATAACCAGGGCAGTATCTGGACCAACTACCCAGGGCCCTCTGTCCCTGTCTACACCCTAGGTCTCAGGACAGGCTTACATATATGCAGTATAGGCTCAACAAAGATACATGATCTTCACAAGCTGGGCAGAGACAACTGTCTCTGCTCTAGCTAGGAGGGCCTCACATGGAGATCAGGGCCCCAGGATGCTGTCAGTTGTCCAACCCATCCGTGCTCCAGGCTGAAGTGGGCAGTAGAGACAAGGACTCTATCCTCCCTCCGGTTTCTCCCAAGGTCTGGGCAGCCTTAGTTCCTAGCCCTCAGCCTCAGGCCAAGCCACCTGTGCCACACCCGCTGGGGAGGGGGTTAAGCAGCACTGGGGTGGGCAGCGAGCGGATAGAAGATGTTGGGTGTGGCGGGCGGGGGAGGGGAGAGTGCAGGCCACAGGGCCACACTGCACCCACCTGCCTGGGGCCCCATCACAGGCTGGGGGGTGGGACGCTGGCCCCTCCTGTTGGTGAGGGGCACCCGTGTCACCGCTTAGCCTGCTGCCCCTTGTGATTTGTCATCATCAGTCAGTGTTTCTCATTAGCGAAAAGCCATTAGCTTGGCTTTACCAGCAGCTGGAGGGATGGCTGGCAGGCTTGGCCCTTTGCGAGCACCACCTCCAGGCTGCCCCCCGAGGCCACCACCAGACCAAGTAGGAGACCACAGCTGCCGTGAACAAGCCCTGTGCCTTCTGCACCGGCTCCTGGTACCCCTGCCTAGAACTCGGGGAGAATAGATCTGGGGTTTCTGGAGACAACCTTGGGGAGAGAAACACCTCCTGCAGATTACTCTACAGCAATCAAGGCCCTCACACTGTGCGGGACACCAGCCAGAGGTCAGTTCACGGCCGAGGACAAGGACTGCGGCAAATGAGCAAAAATTCTGGGGATCAAGGGCAGCATCACCAATGAAACAGGGGGAAGAGAGACGGTGAAACCACAGGGGGGTCTCACAAAGAAAGCCTGCCTCGGAAAAGAGGGGGGAAGGGGGGAAGGAAAAATGGCAGCACAGAAGCTAATATTTGCTTAAGATCTTTCTCCCTACCCTACTGTAAGCCTACAGTTTTCTAGAAATCTCCTCAGAAATCCTATTTACAGCAAAGGCGTGTCTTAAAGCCTAGTGCAATACCAACCAAGACACCTCTGGAGCCGCCCTATAACCTCATTTATCAAAACAAGAGTAGAGAGGACTTTCTTTGCCTCCATGTGAGACATAACGTGAGACCCCAACATCATATGTATGGCTAACACTAAGACGGCTAACTTCAATCCCCTCACCGATACGCACACACTCATGCCTGCTGGTGTTTTTTGTTCCCCTGCCCCAAGAACCTCTCTTTCTCTCAACCCTCATGTCTAAATTCCATGCTTAAATTCTGTATTAATAATCTTTTAATGAGCTCCAGCTTGACTACATATGACTTGCTCTGAAATTCTTTTCTGAGTCAAGCCTTCAAGGATCCTCTACTACACCAGGTGAGGCCCCTAAAAAATTAAGGGAACTCCTCCGCATGCCATGAGTGACAGAAATGGAGTCACAACTCCGACAGACTGGGACGACCTTCAGCTGCTTTCTAGAGTTGTCTTGAGCCTCTGGGAGCAGGCTGGAGCCTCAGAATGCCTACTTTGAGCACCGTGGCACAGCTAGTGACCACTGGCCCTGGCTGATCTGGCTAGTTGGGCCTGTTCCTGTGGGGAGCTGCACTCAGCACCAACAGAAGCAAGGCAGGCAGGCCAGAAGTTGCCTGTGGCTTCTCAGACCCCAGGCAGTGTCCTTAACCCCCACTCAAACACTATCCTCAGATGCTCATGCTGGGATATGCCCCCACCACACACAAACAGTTCTGCAATCCACTGGCCCCCAAGAGAGGTCACAGAGAGATCAGGACAAGGAGCCCTGACCATACGGTGCAGTACTGGGGGTCCAGACCTTTAGTCCCTGGCTGTGGGCAAGGAAGGACAGCATGGAAAATATTGCCTACCCCTGAGAGTATAAGAGGCACCTGCTCACAGTGGGCCATTGCTCAGGGGAGGGGACAGCAGTGGCTACGGCTCTGTGGCTGGAGACACTCAAGTCTCTTGACAACTAACCAGCCCTCTTCAACCAGGGTGTCTTTAATCGAGTTAATAGCTCCTCAGCCACAAGTGTCCTCCACGGGGAAAGCCCTGCCTGCCACCAGAAGGAAAAGAAACAGATGGGAGGCAGAGTGGATACATTTGTTTTTTGTTTTGACACAGGGTCTTGTTCTGAAGCCCAGGCTGGCCTGAAGCTCACAGCAAGCCTGCTATCTCAGCTTTCCAGATGGGATTAAAGGTGTGAGCTACCAGACCCTAAAGAGCAAGAGCTGCGGGAGACGGGGGTTCGATTCCCCGATGGGGAGCCAAAAAAAAAAAAAGAGCAAGAGCTTCCTAAGGAATAGAAAGTATTGCAACCCATTCTCCACTGTGGAGCAACAGAAGAACCTGGAGAAATGGAAGAGCAACTGAAAAAAGAAAGAATTCAGATCCCCTCTGCCCCAGGGTTATCTGAGTGGAGAAAGACCCATCTATAGGGGAAGAGTAACTTCCCTGGGAGGAGCACTCTACTACAGGAGGAGCACTGGCTAATGGTTGAGCATCTGTTAAGGAGCACTCTGCTATGGGAGGAGCACCGGCTAAGGGTGGAGCATCTGTTAAGGAGCACTCTGCTACGGGAGGAGCACCGGCTAAGGGTGGAACATCAGTTACAGGGGCACTCTGCTATGGGTGGAGCATCAGTTACAGGAGCACTCTGCTACAAGAGGAGCATCTGTTAAGGGTGGAGCATCTGCTAAGGAAGCTAGAATGCAGAGGTGGACCACTGGGGCAGGCTCGCCTGCAGCAGAGAAATATCTGTAAAAGCAGAGAGTCTGGAGAGAACAAAGGTGTGCTGGGCGACTGTCTGGACATCAGATGCTTTCTGTCATAGATCTCCCAAGAAGAGGAGGCACTTAAATTGCCCAGAACTGCAGAGAGAGGCAGGCTACCCTCTGGGTGCAGGGGCACTGGCTATATGTTCCCACAGGTTCTGCCAACCATCCGTAAGGGAGGAAAAGAAGAGGGCTTTTTCACCTTCTTCCTCACACAGGGAGAATCCACTGTCCAGACTGCCAGTCTATATCCTGGACAACTAGTCCTTGCCTCAGCTGCCCTTTCTATAAAATGTGGGTGGCACAAACACCAACCTGGGAGGGATTCTGTGAGATGACAGGAACGCAGTGCCCAGCATTGCGTATGCAATGGCGGCTGGGAAGAACTAGTGCTGCCTGCTGCTGCTGCTGCTGCTGCTGCTGCTGCTGCTGCGCATAGAACAGCAGAGGAGGAACTGCACTGGGGCTAGGGGCCCTTCAGAGATGTGAGAGCAAAGGGGAGCGCGACCCATTGGCAGATCAGGCAAACTGGAGGACAGGAAGCCTGACCAGAGGTGGGGCTCCAAGTGTGGGAGTCTCCGAGAGGGAGGAGTCTTTGTGTGGGAGAGCAGATAAATGGAGAGACTCAAGTAGAAAAGATGTCCCCAGGAGGGGGTCTCCAGATAAGGGAATCTCCAGGGATGGGGGTTCCCAGGTGTAGAGGCCTCCAGATGAAGGAGTCTCTAGGGATGGAGGTCCCCAGGTGTGGAGGTCTCCAGATGAAGGAGTCTCCAGGCTAGAGGCAGTATTCAGGTGGGAGTCTCCAGAAAAGGGAATCTCCAGGGATGGGGGGTCCCCAGGTGTGGAGGTCTCCAGATGAAGGAGTCTCCAGGCTAGAGGCAGTATTCAGGTGGGAGTCTCCAGAAAAGGGAATCTCCAGGGATGGGGGGTCCCCAGGTGTGGAGGTCTCCAGATGAAGGAGTCTCCAGGCTAGAGGCAGTATTCAGGTGGGAGTCTCCAGTGGAAGGATGTGCTGTTTGTTTTTGTCAACTCAGCATAAATTACAGTCAACCTGGGAAGGAGGATGTTCGAGAAATTGCCTCCATCAGATGGGCCTGTAGGCATGTTGATGGGGCATTTTCTTGATTAATAATTGATGTGGGAGGACCCAAACCACTGTGGGCAATGCCACCTCCAGTCAGGAGGTCCTGGGTTACAGAAGAAGGCGGGCTGAGCTAGTCAAGGAGAGCAAGTCAGGAAGCAGCACTCCTCGGTGGTCTGCTTCAGATCTGCCTCCAGATTTCTGCCTTGGCTTCCCTCAGTGTGCTGTAACCTGCAAGCTGAAATAAACCTCTCCTGTAGCAAGTAGAAAGACTAACTATAAAGAGTGGGGGGTCTTGCCTTTCTTTTCCTTTGTTTCTTCTCAAGCAACTTCCCCTCACTTCCAAGTTGCTTTGGGTCGGTATTTTTATCAAAGCAACAGAAAGGAAATAGAACAAGACCGCCTTGCTCTAGATGTCTCCAATTTCAAGAGCCCCAAGCTTGAACAAGCCTGTATGTAACCTTTGCATATATCCTATCCCAGCCCAGCCTTGGGCACGAATCCTGGTGAAGGTGCTCCCTAGATAGGAGGTCCGCAGACCTGAGGAGGGTCATCTGGCTTGTGGATGGATGCCTAACCTGCAATATGGAAGTGTGCCCAGATCTCCAGGATGGTATGTCAGACTAGGTTTCAGAAGGGAGGAAGCAGGTCCTGGGGGTTCACCTCCTCTACTGTGGAGCCTCTAAACAACAGGGATATCTCCTGTCCTGATCCTGTCCCAGCTCTGGATGAATTCTGAGAATACCTAAGTCTTCCCAACAGCCTCCCCTGGGGCATTGGTTCCACCAATGCTAAGACCACAGACTGAACCAATTTTTAGATGGGGTGAAGAAGCCTGTGAAGGTTCACAGCCATGAACCCTCCGCCAGAGAAGTAGCCCGGGTTGGGGATGGGGGCTGCCCTTACCATTTTCTTTGGGGACCTCCCGCTAGGCTGAGGGGAAAGCTGGCAGCACGTGGTGAGACAGCTTCTGGGCCCTGGAAGTCCTCAAAGTTCCCACCTGCCAAGCCTTTCTTGGGACCTGGGCAGTCCCTGCTACTGTGCCTTGTAGGCAGAACCAGCTCACCCCAAACAGTAGGCTGGCAGGGACAGGGTTAAGAGCACGGTGCCTCCCCCGTTCCTTTGAAATGGCTCCCTGGTTCCGGAATGACTCTGGCTTCCCCTCTTAATCTGTATTTTACGAGTGAGAAGCTTTGCATTATGCAAATCGTTAGATAGGAACAGGTGACATTTCAGCAAAGAACATGAGCAGGCGGCGGGCCGGCCGGGCGGGCTGCTGATTTAGACATTAGTATTTGTCACTGGGGTGGAGGGGGCGGCGGGACTCGGCCGCAGAGGGCTCCTCGCACCTTAAGGTGGAAATCTCAGTTGGGGTAGACCCTGGGCTGTGCTCCAGCTCTCTTCCCCTGGGCGACAGGGAATGCTACCTGCACCCACACCCCTCTGAGCAGCAGCACCTGCCGGGGCTCACGGTACCTGTGTTCAGGGTCACACGCTCAGGCATCTGTGCTGATTAGGGAAGCTGAGGCGGAGTAGGGTTGGGAGAGCCGAGTAGGGTCTACCCCACTCCGCACCATCCTGGCCCTAGCTGTGGCCCTGCCTGCTTTTGCACATCCTACTCCACCCCCGGCCACCTCCCAGCCTCACCGTTGACGCTGGACGCTTTCTTGGGCAGGCGTGTGTGGCGGCCATCCATCATCCCAGTGTCGGAGGCAACCACCGTCCATTTCCTGGGAAGTTGCTAGAGAGGAAATGGACGGAAAGCGGGGCCACTGCACTTCACAGCTAGTCTTTCAATTTTCTAGCTGCCTGCCGCTGCACCCGCCATGCTGTCCTCTGCTCCCAAACACCACTGAGCTCTGATGGGAATTAGAACGAGCGCATTGCTCCGCCACTCCCGGGCCCGTGACCTCCAGAACGGGTTTCCTTCTGGAGACCTGGACAACTAGGACCACAACACTTGCAGAGCGGTGACTTACGATCACCAGCAGTACTGTGTCCCCAGTCCAGCGTCGCTCTCCCGTTGACCTCATGATGGGCCCCGGGCAGTGGTATTCTGACCTCATTAGGCTCCAGTTGTTTGACCTGTGAGTCTTGGTGACCTCCACTGACCTCGGATGACCTCAGACTGGTTGATAAATCAGTGAAAGTACCTTCTCCATCTTCAGGGAGCAGGAGCTGGAGACGTCAGGACAGGAAAATCAAGCAGGAGCCACCGTCTGTGCAGTGGCCTCCTAGGAACCACGGGAGTGGAGCCACGGCCATCTAAATGACAATCAGAGAGATTTACCACTATTAGCAAGACAATCTGAAAGTTTTGAGGTGCTGCTAGGGAGCTCTGAGGCCTGGTAACCAGGGTGGGGGGTATTCAGGGAGTGAGGGGCCCACGTGGGTGGTCTGACTCCATAATCTCTGGCCTAAAGGACGATACTGAGGTGGGTGAGGCCAGACCAGGAAGTAGAGGCCGTAGTGCCTAAAGCCCTCCCTGCACAGCTTCTGGCGTCTGCTTGTATTGGAGACGGACTCCATCTTGGCTCTGCCAGCTTCCACAACAGCGCAGCAGCTGGCAAACAAAGCACGAGGCTCTAGCTGAGCAGCTGCCATGCAGCCTGGTACATCTCCCTGGACTTCCGGGACCCATGCCCTGCTTCACAGTGAAGGGGGTTGCCACTCCTGGGAGCCGTAAAGGGATGGAGATTGAAACCAGGACCCAGGACAGCTGACTGTCACCTGTCCCACTGCCCCTGCACACAGCTTACAGACCTGAGTACTTGACACCTCCCTCCCTCACCCAGCCTGAGGGGCGTCCTGGCCAGAAGTTCTGTGGAGTTGAGATCTGATTGCAGGGCAAGGCTCAGGTACCCTGGCACTCCGAACTCTACCTCCATGCCAGAAGGATCCAGTCAGAAAATGTTAATCCTGGTCCTTTTTCTTCTGAGCCGCACACCTTGCAATCTGGATGTGAGAGGAAGTCTTTGGGATGAGGAAGCACAACAGCAGAGCTCCTAGGCTCACTAGGCCCCCTAGAGTACAACACATCTCAGCGTAGGGTGAGACAGCAAGCAGGATCAGACCTCAAAGACCTGCATGCTGTCACTCAGCCATTTCACAAACCCGTAGACACAGGTACCAAGGAGCCAAGGCCACCAATGTGGGCAGAATGTGGATGAGAGACTTTCCACCAGAAGCTCGGTTTTAGGCAAGGCTCAGGGCCATCTGCAAAGGCCAGTGGAGGACCAAGGAGCATCCACCCTGCCTGATTGCCCCATTGCAGCAACTAGCTGCCTGCCGGGGGGAAAGACAGCAGTCACTGGCCTGCTCTGGCCCTGCCTCATGGGGTTCCTGCCTCTGAACTTGCTCCTCCTTCACTCCCTGTCATCCATAGTAGGCTGCCCATCTGCCCCTGGGTCCCATCCTCCGTCCCACTACATCCCATCCAGCCCCTGCGCATCCAGGCTACAAAATAAAACCCCACAGATGATGGCGCAACAGCTGGCAATGGGTGAGCGTGAAGCCTGCTTGTGCAGCACACCTATGATGCTTCTTCCAGAGCACTAGCAGTCCTCCCAGCAATGCTAGGTTCATCAGCTTAAAAGTACAGCACCCAGCATGGGAGAGACACCCTGCACAGAGTAACTGGCTCAGGCGCAGGGAAGGGGTGGGGCTGGAGAAACCTTGAGAAAGCATCGCTGCCCGTAGACAAACGCGTGGCTGTGGCAACACTCTTCGTCCCAAATCCTCCAGCACATGGACTAGGGCTCAAGTCTCAGAGCTTGGAAAGCTGCTGTGCCTTGGTGTCTGTGGGGAGTGGGAAACCAGACTTCCTATCTTTCCTGTGTGGGTAGTCCAGGCCACCAGCTGTACCTGTGTACATGAACTGCCCACCCTGGAATAGCACACAATAGTCGATGCTCCACAAGCTAGCAATGAAGACAACTCAGAGCCAAGGCTAACAGTTTTCCTTTGGAAGCACTCCCTGTGGGCAGATGCCCAAAGTGATTAACAAAAGGGTCTCTCCCCAGCCTGCCTGGAAAGAGCTGAGAACCCCTCTTCCCTAGGGTTCCTACAGCTGGAGTTCCCACCCCTAAGCCTGTCCGGAGGAGGAGGAGGAGGAGGAGGAGGAGGAGGAGGAGGAGGAGGAGGATCGCCAGGCTCAGCGGTGACATTTAAGAGAAGAAAAGGGCCGCTCCAGCTCCCGGCGGTGTGTGGGGCAGATCCGAATTAGCATGAGAAAGGGACTGTCCTTATCACCCAGTCCTGCGGACTGGACGCTTCCATCCTTGTCCCTTTGTCTACTGTCAATAATCACTTACCTTCAGGCCCATAAATGTCATTCTTGGGGTGTTCATAAACAGCCAGGTCCTTTTCAAATCAGCAGGTAGAGATATTTACGGGCTTCTATTAAGGATGGTGGAAGGGGGAGTAAGGAGCGGCCTCTCCAGCAGCCCAAACAGGTAAAGCCCCGCAGCCCCCCTGTGAATGGACTTATGCCCACTGCTGAGGGCTTAGGGCAGCCAGGTCCCGGTCATAGTGTCAGGCACTGGGTCCTTCCAGGTGGGGTCCCCAGTGCACACTCACATACTCGTAGTTATACACACCCATTGCTCACACGGGCAGGGACACATCCTTACACACACTTAAAAACATTCACACAAAGCCGGGCGGTGGTGGCACACGCCTTTAATCCCAGCACTTGGGAGGCAGAGGCAGGCGGATCTCTGTGAGTTCAAGGCCAGCCTGGTCTACAAGAGCTAGTTCCAGGACAGGAACCAAAAAAGCTACGGAGAAACCCTGTCTCGAAAATTTGAAAAAAAAAAAATTCAAACAAGCATGTACACACTTGCATGCCCTTCAATCCCAAAAGCTCCTCAAAAATGCTTCTCACCCCTCTGGTTCCCCACATCGGCCGCCAGGACAACTCCTAAGCCACCCTACCCCAGTTCTTCATCATTGCCAGCTCTAACCCACCCTCCCCCTCCCCACTCCAGCTCCTCTTTCCTCCCCAGCTCCTCCCACATCCCCAGTTCCTCCCTCTTTGATTTAGTTTGGTTAGTTTCTCCCTCCCCAGACAGGGTGTGTGTGGGGGGGGGGTTCTCATTAGGTAGCCTTGGCTGACCTGGAACTTACCTGGTGCCTCTGCCTCCTGAGTGCTGGGATTAAAGGCGTGCGCCACCATGCCCATAGCTCCTCTTACTCAGCAGCCATACTATGAGTCAGGATTTTTTTTCCAAATGTTTCACCTTCAAATAACTTTAGATTTATAGAGACACCTCCGAGATTATGTGACCCCCACTGGGGTTTGTCCAACATTTGTCTGCCAGAGAGGCGAGCCCTCACCAAGGACAGCACTGGGCCAGTGTCTGCCAGGTGCTTTGTGGGCAGCAGCCACCCGCCCCTCTGTGCTCTGACTGCCCAGTGCAGCCCCATCCCAAGGGCTCTGAGCCCACCTCATGAGCCCCCTGTATGTTTCTTGGGTTCTGCTGTGAAGAAGAGGCCCAGGACTTTTCACCCAGAGATGGGCTCTAGACCCACATACCCCAGTCTCTTTGAACCTACAAGTATAGTCATTACATAGCAGGGACCCCAGTCCAACCTGTCCCCTGTCCTGGATCCTCCCCTATGGCCCTGCAGACATGGACTCCAGGGATGGGGTGAGTCTCAGTTGCTGTGCCAAGGAGCCAGGGGTGATCTGGACAGAATGTAGATGAGCTGCTCACCGCTTTGGCTCCAAGGACCACCACCTCTACTTCCCTCTGTGCTGGTTCTCTTGGTGAGAGATTAAAAACGAATGACAGAGACAAGTGACACTGGCTTCACCACAGTTCCACTGCCTGCAAAATAACAGCCCAATAAGGTGAGGTCAGGGGCCTCTCAGACCAAAAGGAGTAGCTTCAGGCCAGGCAGTGGTGGCACACACCTTTAATCCCAGCATTCAGGAGGCCGAGGCAGGCTGATCTCTGTGAGTTTGAGGCCAGCCTGGTCTACAGAGTGAGATTCAGGACAACTAGGGCTGTTACACAGAGAAACCCTGTGAGAGAGAGAGAGAGAGAGAGAGAGAGAGAGAGAGAGAGAAACTTCAGGCTCCTTCTACTCTGACAAGGGCAACAGTACAGTCTGCCCCTGAGCACTGTATGCCAGCCGGCTCCTAAGAAACAGTAAGGTCCAGATGGAGGTACCAGGTATAGTGCACAGGTGCTGTGTGGTCCCCACCAGACCCAAGCCTCTCTGACCTCCATCCTTGGTGGCACAGAGCGCTGCCTGCAGACTCTTTACTATTCCGTCTCATCCTGCCCTGGGCAGGGATGGCAAAGAAAGAGGTGGGCAAAGACAAGACAGGCCCCTCCCCAATATTCCCAACAGTGGGGTTTCCATGAGGAAAAGATGTTCAGGATGATCAGTTGCATGGGGAGAGAGGAAGGCGGATAGGGAAGGGCAGAAGGACCTCTGCAGTGAGAAACGGGACTATCAGCCATCCGTGTCCTGGGCCTTGGGCTGAAGAGGACAGACAGCACATGGCATGGGCCAGAGGTCCCAACCGAAGCCAAGAGACTGGGAAATAGGGACTGAAGATGGGCCCCTTGCGTAGTCCCAGTAGGAGGGTGTCTCATGCTCCCAACTGAGTCAAAGCTAGGTTTCACTGCTCTGTCACCTGTCCCATAGCCGGTCAGAGGTCCCTGGGTTCCAAATGACCAATCTGCCTTCTGGTTAGAGTGTATTTGGAGATGGGGTTAGTCACAGGGACCAGTGAGACACCCGACCAACCGACTGTTGGAAGGAGGTAGTCAGAACAGAGACTCAGAGAGGCCAGCGGTACTAAGGTATCCAAGAAAAAGGCTAGTCTGCCAGGACACTGAGATCTGCCTGCAAGCCCCACAGGCCCCTCAGGACCCCCTGCAGTCCCGTTGTCTGAAGGTGAGGAGCCCCTGGGCGTGGTTACCGGCTCAGTCCAGGGCCGTAGCTGCCCGCAGCAGCATTCCACACAGCCAGCCGTCAGCTCCACCTTAAATGGGTCTGATCAGTACTGCACCGGTGAGCACATGCTAATATTGGCTCCAATAAAGAGCAAATCAGGACCCAAGTCGACTCGTCTTATCGCACAGTCAGAACTGATGGCTTCAGAAGTCATAAAGATCCCATTTAATCTCGCGCCTATCTATCACACGGCCGCCTTCATCCTCTTTGTGCTGGGGTAATATGTGCTCATTACGAAAGCAAAACAGATCTGGCATGAATAAACGCGGGATGAAGTGCTCACTCGGAACGTGACAGCATGATCAGTGGCGGCAGTAATCGCAGAGAATCGAGGGCTAAATTATTCCATAACCGTGATTTGAGGGGACAGCCCGGAGCACCCCATAGCTGCCTGCGGCACGGCGACGTGTCCTGATAAAACATCCTTCCCAATTTACGGGGCCGCGCTTGACTAATCTGCCGCGGAGCGCACACTGTCTAATCATGCCATCAGCACTCGAAGGGGTTCAATTGGGACTCGAGTGGAAGGAGTCTGGAGAGCCACCCTCAATTGAAATTACATTTGTAAATGAGGCAGAGTTTTCTGCTCAGAGTGCGAATGTTACGGTAAATCTGCGAGAGGAGTCTGTGGCAGAGGCCTTGGGCTGCTACGGACTGCAGGGGCGAGGGGATGCGGCGAGGGGACATGGGAGAGGGGACATGGGAGAGGGTTGGGAGAGTACTATTGCAGGTATCCAGGGTGGGAAGACAGGGGAGGGTGGGGGACCCCGTTCCCGAGAGATGCTGGCGAGGTAGGGGCTGGGGCAGAGGCATATCTAGTGTGCTAAAATAGAACCACTCCTGTCAGAAACCAAGAGCGGGCAGTGGGAAGAGGGTGGGATAGGGTGAGTGACCACCATGCTTTTCACTGCCTTCCAGGGGAGGCCCCACCAGCCTCTTTCTGAGTCTCTGTTCTGACTCCCTCCTTCCAACAGCCTGTTTGTCAGGTGTCTCACTGGTCCCTGTAACTAAGGCAGTAAAGTGCTCCCAGAACTGGATCTGGGCAGCTTCTATTTTTTATTTTTTATTTATTTTTTTATTTTTTTTTTGAGACAGGGTTTCTCTGTAGCTTTGGAGCCTGTCCCAGAACTAGCTCTTGTAGACCAGGCTGGCCTCGAACTCACAGAGATCCGCCTGCCTCTGCTTCCCGAGTGCTGGGATTAAAGGCGTGTGCTACCACCGCCCGGCTTCTGGGCAGCTTCTAAAGGTTGCTGGAGTTGAAGTGAGGAACTGCAAGGGACAGGGCTCAGATCAGTACAATGGGCCACTTGCTCTAGGACCTTGGCATCTATCCAGGACCAGGCATACTCCCTGGAGACACTCACTGAGAAGGTAGAGAAGAGGGACAACCTTAGCCTTAGAGGAGGCCAGGACCACCCCAGAGTGTGAAGGTCCCAGGGTAAGGTGGCATTGTGCCTGAACCTCTAAGCCCCAGGTGGTGGGCAGAGCTTACACAGTGGGTGGGGGACCCTGTTTGCCAGACAGGATGCTGTGCGACAAAACTTTTCCTGAGGAGACACAAAGACAGGTCTACTCGCCCTTGATAGGAAACCCATGACAAACCAAAGTCCAATTTGGTAACTCAATGGGTTTTTTTGGAGTTACTTCGAGGAGCAGAAACTTAAAGACGACTACATGGCCAAAGCCATCCTCAGGAATAGAACCACACAGCTGAGAACCTGGAGCACACTGCATAGCCTGCAGAAGCTCATCAGGTTGGAGACTGTCCTGTCCAGGTCCTCAGTTGGTCTAAACCTCTTCCAGACAGCTCGCCTGGTAGCCAAATCTGGCTTGAAGCTCAGCTTCCTTCCATCTGGGCGGGACCCTTAGCTTTAACTGTTTACTCTGTCAGGGAGGGGCCTAGTGAATCTGGTCAGTTTCAGGGACTTCCTGAAGTTATTTTAAAGTATTTACCTTTCTGTTTAAAAAACTTCCCTGTATGGTGGAATGGAGGGAACTGTTATACAACATAAAGTCTGGGCTGAGGGGTGGATAGCGGGCTCATGTGTTTGCTCTGGTCTGTAGTCATTTGTGCTGTGTCTTGGCTTGGATGGTCCCAGAATCCCACAGCTGACATTGTGTCCCAGAGGCCAGCTCTAGCTGTACCATCATATGGCCTGCAGGGGGCTCCCACTGCCTTGCCTGGCCGCCTTTGAGGCTGACCCGAGTGACCCCCACAGCCAGCCAGGTAAGGTGGTGCAGGCCTCCTCACAGGCCTTTATGTAAATCAAGGCCTAATTAGCCCATCCGGCATTGGTGTAGAATATCATTTTTTAATTACCGGCCCTGGGCAGGTTTGGCTGCTGCCTGTTGTGGGGCCAATTACCATAAATCCCCCGGTAACAATTAACAATGCTGGAGCCGGGGCGCGTAGCCAGTGTTATAATTGTGCTCGCTCTTGTTAATTGGCCTATCTGACTCTTTACTTTTTATGCTGCTCATCTGCTCATTACCGCAGCCATTTAATTCAATTAGCACCTTAATTAGAGGAACAGCCTTGTCCAATGTCGGGGCCTTGTCAGGGAGCCGGCCTGATGAGCAGAGACAAACACACCAGGCAGCACAGGGAGGCAGCATAGGGCACTGGGGGGCTGAAGGCTGCCCAAGAGGGTACAGCCAGCCCTCCGCTTAGCCACTCTTGGATACTACAGGCCACCTAGGCGTTCCTGCTCCTATCCCCACAATCATGGTTCCATCACCCAGCGGTTCCACCCACCCAGGACACTCTAGCTCATTGTGACCTTCAAGCACCCATAGATCTGCCCTCCCCCTCCACCATCCCTGAGCCGCCAAGGCCCCGGACACCGCCCGCCATGGCAAGGGTCCCAGTGGTTTTGTTGTGTGCCAGTCTGTTGAAACCGCCATCGCCTGCCTATTAATTCTCCTAATTAGAATTAAATGAAGCATGCTAAATTGCTAGATTAACCAATAATTAAGCAGCCAACACACTAAACTGTACACCCCCCGTGTGGATGGCACCCTCAGTCTCCCATACCAGAGCCAGGGGTGGGAGTGGGGGAAGCCACCAAAGAGGCAGGTGATCGCCTAGGGAGAGAACAACAGCTCCCGGGAGTGTGTATGCACAAGTGGGATCGAATGTGCGTGGACCTGTGTGGAAGGGAGCCCCCCCCAAGGGAGAAGCCCCATAGCCGCATATGGAGCAGGAGATGGAGTCCTGGGGCGATGTCTGGGGACCTAGGGACCTATTTAGGGACACACAGGCTCTAGAGACAGGGGTTCTAGGAAAACCTGGAGGAGGGATGGTACTTTGGGGGCAGACCAGGGCCCTCCTGTTGCCAAGTGGCACTACCACAGACCTGCGAAGCCCTGGCTGCCTGTAAAGCTCAGACACCGCAGGAAACGTGCCAAGTCCCTAACATAGCTTCAGGAAAGGAAGGACAGCACACGGGAGAAGCGGCTGCAACTGTGACGCTCAGGGTGCCGCTCAAAGAAATCCTAGCCCGGGAGCTTCTGTCCTCACGAGCACTCTACTTCATCCAACTCCAGCTGCTGCACCGGCCTCTGCCCGGCTGCGCCGGCCTCTGCCCTGCCGCCCAGCCGCCCTGCCTTGCGTGCCCAAGATTCATCGTCCTCCCACAGTCTGCATGCAGCCCTGAAAGGTTGTCTTGGCGAGCTGCTCCCGCAGCGCCACGTTTGTAGGGGGCCCCCTGCTGGCCAATCTAGGCCCTGCTCAGCACCACGTGCTGGTGCCCTTGAGGGGAGCACCCAAAGACCACTGCGTGACCCTCATCACCATGTCCACTACAGGAGCCAAGCGCCATTCTCCAAGCCCATTGAGGGTAAAGGATTTGAGCTACAGCCCCCTCGGCCAGCACAGAGGAACACGGTCCACGCTGTTCAGGCAGCATGGTGGGCTGATACCACACTGCTCAGCATGGAGGAATGCAGCCTGTACCTATAAGCCAGAGTCGGAGGATGCAGTTCATACTAAAACCCAAACTGAATTTGGCAGCAATTGTGCCATCGGTAAGACCATTGCTGATCGCCCAACCTGGGACCACCTTAGTTTCCCACACCTTATAAGAGGCAGCGGCTCTCAGAGTTGCTCTAGGATTGTCAGGGTACAGGTGGCCAAACACGTCGCTTTGGGATAGACTAAATGTACAACACACGAGAGCCATTTCCACACGGACCCAAGATGTCTCCTGTTGCCGCAGGCTTTCCCAGTGCTCCTCAACGAAAATATGAGGATGCACTTGGACATCAGAGCAGCTCTGAGCTGGGGGCGGGGCTGGAGTGGCTCAGTTACTCACTGTGCCCCAGAGCGTGGTTCTGCTGGAACCTGTGATTAGATATGATATGGGAGGGGCACTGAAAGATCATCCAGGCCTTGGCTTCCTGCAAGGGCTTGGCCCCCACCCTGCGCAGAGGGGCCATCCATCCCCACAACCCATCACATCAGGGCCTCGAGGCTGTAAACTTCCTCATAACAGCCGCTCCTGCAGCTGGAAGATATTGACTCCGAGGAGAAACAATGGCACGAATAAAATAAAAATAAAAAAGTTAATTATCCTTTGTGTTTGTAATTTAATTAAAGATGCAGTAAAGTTTTACTGTTTTTCCAGGTGATGATGTTTAGAGCCCCGAAAAGCTATTTGTGCTGGTGAGATTAAAGTGCATTTTAAAATGTTCCTCGAGTACTTTCACATTTGTTGATAGATTTTTAAATTAAACTTTAAATTGTAATCTAAATTACCTCCAACAATTCATGGCCCCTGTAATGAACTCCCACAGTGGCTGCTGTCATCCGGCGATGATGGAGTGTGGATGGGGCTCCAGCCGCCTGCGCCTGAGGAACTGCAACCAAATCAAACCCTTGGAGGCCACATGCCAGACCACGCAAGAGAGCAATCACCCTGGCAAGGACCCCTGGGGCACTGACACGACATCCGTCCCTGCTCTGAGGACCCCAGTCCCATGAAGCAGGGAGAACAGGCACCTAACTAAAGGCATCGGAGGTTGGAGGTCGAAGGCTTCCAGGGGTGGAGGGGAACTACAGGGTTGAGAAGGCAGCTCGGAGTCAGAACCTGAGGCCAGTGTGACAGGGTGGCAGACATCCCCAGTGGGCAGACACCTCTTCTACCCCATGGCTTTCAGTCAAGACATCATCCTGCCTGGAGCAGGGTCAGCACAGCAGCGCTCAGTCCCGAGTATAACGGCCCCGCTCCTCCCCAAGAGAAGTAGAGGGAAGGGACCAAAATAAATTATAAGTGTTGGCCTTTCACCAAACGTTCTGCCAATCATCTTTTTCTGTTCCAGTTTATTGTTTGAGTTTTGTTCTGGTCCTACGCATTGTTGGTGTGACCACCCAAGAGAGGCTGAAGGCTGCACAGGGAAGTTCAACCTCCTCTGCCAACCAAGGAAAGGAGAAAGGGGCAAGGACACCTGGGAGCCTACATTGTCTGTTGGGTGACGGCAGCGACCTCGTCTATGGGTCAATGATGCAGAAGAGATGCGCCATGACACAAGGCTCGCAGCCGTCACCTCCCTGGGAGCCTGTGGCATGGTACTCATCATGCAGGACTGAGAAGTCAGGCTCCGCAGAGCTAATGCCAAGCCACATACATCACCACGACTTGACTAGCAGTCAGCTGGAAGAGGCTCCTTCACCATAACCAAACAGGTGAGCAGGATAGACACACCATGCCCTGACCAGATGGCTTCTGAGACTCTTGGCCATGAAGAACAGAATCTGTGCCTTGGCATAGACCTCTTTTGGAGGCTGGCATTGCCTTCAGAGAACAACATCACCCAGGACTATGCCCTAGGAACAGCCAATCACATTCAATGACAAGTTTATGGGCACTGAACGGTCATAACTGGTGGGGTCAGCTGTGGAGCTGTCCAGGCCAAGACCTCAGGACAACCACAGTTTTGCCAAGACCTCTCACAGCCCACTTCCTGTGACCCTTGCTTGCAAACAGCTGTCAGTTCAGGGCAACATCCTGAAGGCACATCCCCAGCTTGGTCCGTGTCTTGGAACCACTAAGGTCCAAACTGGTGACAGGAGAAGCTATGGCAAAGATGGACTCCCCGCGAGTGGCATGGCTGTTGAGACCCCACCCTTATTTTAGGCTGGGAGACTCTGTCCATCATACAGGTGGGAGCAAGTCTGCAACAAAATGAATTGGGGGCTACCACCAGTGGGGACACCCTGGACAGGCTGGCCAAAGACACATGACATCCCAGAGCCTGCGAAGGGTGGTTCCCCATCTGCACTACCAGAACAAGTCACAAGTGGGTGACCTGGAGGCCAAGGCTCCTGCCCAGCTCTAGGCCATTGTTATATGTGGGCTGCAGGCCATGGGCTATGATTGCAAGGAAGGGCTCCGTCCCAGGGTGCATACATTACTTTTCTCATTGCTGCGAGGAAATCCTGGTAGACACAAGTCAAGGGAGGAAGAACGCATCTTAGGTTTCTAGGATGTGGTCCATTCAGACCAGCTTGATGACGTGTTTGTCTGTGGCTATGGGATCTTGTAGTAGTGACTTCATACAGGATGCTGACTAAGAAGCAGAGAGCTCAGAATCAGAGGCAGATATTACCTTCAAAGCCTGTTCCTAATGACTTACTTCCTCCAACTAGGCTCCCTATATCAAACGTCCCACAGCCTTCAAGCTACAGCACCAGCTGGGGACCAAGTGTTCAGACACATGAGCTGCTAGATGCAGAGGCAGGCGAATCTCTGAGAGTTTGAAGCTAGCCTGGTCTACAAGAGATAGTTCCAGGAAAGGCTCCAAAGCTACAGAGAAACCCTGTCTCAAAAAACAAAACAAACAAACAAAAATGAGCCTGTGAGGGATGGTTCAAAGTCAAACCATCACAAGAGGAAGAGACTTCTATGGCCTGGTTCCATTCCTTCACCAAAGGATCTCCACCCCTCACTCAGCAAACCACATCCTGGGGAGTGGCAAACATCTGAAAGACCAATAGACACAAGGTCCCGGTTGATCCTGACCGCATGCAGGGCAGGGACAACTGAGGTCCAGGTGGCATACAGGTCTAGTTTAGAATAAGCCTGCAATCCATCTTTCTGGGGACTCAGCCTTCTGGTGCTGGTATGTGTGGTGACTTTGCCATCCACATGCATGCGGGTATGATGTCGGCCCATCAAGACAGCTTGCTCTTGGTGCCGGGCACACAGCAGCCCCTGCATCCTATAGGAAGGAAAGAGAACAATATGCCATTGAGACGGTCTAGCCCAGACTCCACCATTCTCCCGCCCTTTGTTAGTCAGAGGGCACTGCGACAGACACCTCTCTAGATCCATTGTCTCAGTGGTACTTCAGCTGAGCAACAGTTGACCTGTGTGGTGGATGGAGTTCTTACAAGATGTGTTTCCCGGAGGATGCACGGTCTACCATGTCTGCACCTATCAAAGGATCGGTGCCTAGGTGTGCCAAGATAGTCTTTGAAAGCAAAGGACAAAAGTCATGTCTGGTATCTCTTTTAAGAAGGAAACACAGGCCACACTGTGGACATGACTCTGACCTGGGACCCCTGACGTTAAATGATGCAGTTTTGACTGGGAAAGGCAGGCCCAGACTTCCCCCTGTATCTTCTCAGAGTGTCTCTCTCCTAGTGGGCGCAAGACCAAGATGCCTCTCAGCCAGGTCATCTGCTTCAATGTGATGATGGAAATCAAGAGATCACAGTAGGACCATCTGAGTCTATGGCATGACCCTCTGGATAGGAACCAGACCCACCACTGGGGGCGCTGCCATCACGGAGAGGCATGTGGATGGGAACCCAGGGCAGCAGTTCATGAGCAAGGACCTCTCGTCTGTCCTGTGTCATCAGCGACAGGATCTTCCATGTCCCCACCTGCCATCAGATGGCTGCCGCCTCAGTCATGAGAAGAAGTCCCTGAAAGTGTGCACTGAGCAAAGAGGCTGGATAGCTGGCCCCACCCAACTGCCATCCAGTGCCTCGGCTCCGATCGTGGAGCCGGCAGAACTGCTAGAGATGCCGAGGACCCACCACAGGGCGCAAGGCTTGCCCATTGAGTGCTGAGATGCTATGTAGTAGGCACCCAGTGCCCATTCATGGGGGACAAAAACACCTTCACAGTCTGTGTCCCCTCTGGGAAGTTCCAGAAACACAGCTCTTTAACACACCTTTTCTTTTCTTTTTGAGACAGGGTTTCTCTGTATAACCCCTGCTAACCTGGGACTCTCTGTGTAGACCAGGCTGGCCTTGACTCACAGTATCTGCCTGCCTCTGCCTTCTGAGTGCTGTAATTAGAGGTGTGAGCCATCTGGTTCCTACTACACTTTATCACTAATCTTCCAGTCAGGCTCAGCACAAACCCTCAATCATTAATCCTGCATGAACAACTAACTCCCTTGGCGCTGTGGCTCCTTCAGCCTGGGCAGGGCTTACTGCAGAGTGGGCACTCCGAAGTACGATTCCCAGTTCTTCTTTCCCCACTGCCCTTCAGCCTTGGGGTGAGACTGGACAGTAAGAGCTGGTTTTGCAGGACAGAAGGCCAGGCCTCAGCTTGTGGCTTCTGATCCAAGACCAAACTGCACAAGCAAGGGCACTGAGACACAGGGACACTTTCTCAGCCTCGGAACTTAACCTTTAGACACAAACCCATCAAAGGGCGAGATCTGCTGGGGTGACATTAGGAGCTTGGACAAAGCTGTAGTCTGTGTGCTGTCAGAGCTGTGCTATGGGGATCAAGGAGGCCCCGAAGAAGGCCTACAGGAAATCCTCATGAGCCAAAGGATAGTCATCAAAGTCAGGAAAATAGGGAGCCTGGCCATTTGAAGGACGGGGGCATAAAGGGAGGGGTGGGGCATAGAGCTTACGTGTTTGTCTGGTTCTAAAGATGGACCTCAAGGCCAAAGTGGCCAGAGCTTACTGTATTCCCAGATTCATGAAGGTGGGGACAGTCTCTGTGTGCTGTAAAGCCCACCTCAGCTTCCACTCTCTCACGCAGGCATGGGCTCTGGCACCATGCTGGTTCAACCTTCCGAGTTCACAGTGCTCAGGTCTGCTGCCTTTGAACATGTTTGGAGCATCACTGACACCACCACCACCACTCACTCCGTGTCCTTGTCTCAAACACTGGTGTCACAACACTTGGCCAGTGTCTTGTGGCCAAGCCACCGCCAATGCAATCCTGTGTGGAACCTCTGGTTCTGAGCTCGTGACTGCCCCCTGCCCTCAGCCATGCTTGCTCCACCTCCTACTTGCATCAGAGAGCATTCAGTGGACAGTGCCAGTGGAGAAGTCAGCACACAGCCTGGCTCAGAGGGGGACCCTCGAGAAGACATCTACTGCCATCACCCCTGGCTCTTCATCTGAAGCCCCACTCCCTGCCACCAGGTGACATTGGAGTGTCCTCGAGCACTAGACAGCATCTCTTCCCTGCATCTTGGAACTGCACAGTTATCTAATTTTTGCTCATCTGACACTTACAGAGGCTATCTCCTCCCACTGACCACTGGAGATGCCAAGGGACTCCATGGATATTGGGGTTCTCCCAGGGAGTCGCCAGTTCACAGCCTCCTCCCATTTTTCTTTCACGAGCCTTGTCATTCTCGAGGTGATTGGTGGTGGGTCCCTGTGTGTTCTATCAATCCCTTATGGGTTTCAGATGTTGTGAATACCATCTGTTAGCCCACTGTCCATTTGTTAACATGGTCTATTGAATTCTTTATCGAGCAGAATCCTTCATTTTGATACCATCAAATCCATCCATTCTTCACCTTATGATTTGTTCTCTTGGGTCTTGTTTGAGAAATCCTTTCTTCCAAGGTCACAGCGAAATTCCCCAGCACGTTGTCCTCCCATCCTGCAGGTTCACTGTTACTCAGTATTCAGGTCTCTGACCTCTTCCATTTGGTCTTCCCTTTGTATATGGCCTGAAGCAGGGATTCTGCCTCGATTTCCCCAGATGTGAGCGTGTTGTTCAGTATCATTCATTGTGGTTGCCATGACTGCATAACATCTGCTCCCAAGCAACCATCTTCCTGTGCCCCTGTGTGAGAGCAGCAGGACTGCAGGAGGCCCAGGGGAGGAACTGCTCTCTTAGGGGAGAGCACCCATCTGTGGAGGCAGCCAGAGGTTAGTCAGCCTCCCAGAGTCTCCAGTTACAACACCGGGGACGTTGGTCGGTCGTGCGACCGTGGCCAACACTCAGGAGCTCAGCTGAGCTGTGTCACACATCCCTGCATGTGTGGCTACTCTCCGGGATGATCTTGAGTTCTGTGGATTTCTTACTTCATTCCTAGCTGACCCCAGAGCCACAGACTGGAAAAAATCAGTAGAAGTCTGCGGTATCTCTGGTGCTGTGTGCTGTCTTCCACCATTCTCCCTGGTAGGAGCCGCCAAGTCCCTAAGGTCCGTCCTCATTCAAGGAGAGCAGACACAGGCCCACTTATTCTTTCAAATTTTAAATTATGGTTGGCAAAATGGCTCAGCAGGTAAAGGTACTCGCTGCTAAGCCTAACGAACCGAATTCTATCTGAGGACCTACATGATGGAAGGACAGAATGACTCCAGCCTGTTATCTCTTGACCTCCTGACCTGATGGCGTGTGTGTCTATACATACATGTGTGCCCACACATACAAAGATAAATACATAAAATACAAAAAATGAATTGGTTGATTTTATTAACTAATACTGTCCATAAATACTGTGTATTTATCATACACCACAGTTTGAGGGGTTTGAGGGGTTGGTTGAGGAGAGTGCTTTCCCAGCATGCTCAGCATGCTCAAGACTCTGGGTTTATTTAAGCGCCCATAAAATGGGACGTGATGGTGCTCACACGTAATGCTAGCATTCAGGAAATGGAGGTTGGAGGAAATTCGAGGGCACCCTCACCCTTAATGAAGCTAGTCTGGGATACGAGAGGGTGTATCTCAAAAACAAAACAAAACATAATTTAAAGCATGTATAGATTGTAAACAGCATATATTAATAATTAAATAACCTGCATATCCTCATATATTGACAACTAAAATCCACGGTCACTCTTCTTTCTTCTTTTCTTTCTTGGGGAGGTGAGTTTTTGATTCAGGGTCTCGCTATGTAGCCCTGGCTATCCGGGAACTCCCTATGTAGACTAGGTTGGCCTCAGACTCACAGGGGTTTGCCTGCCTCTGCCTCCCAAGTGCTGGGGTTAAAGGTGTGCACCATCACTCCCAGACATTCTGCCGTTTTTCGACAATACATTGCTATCTTTATTGCTGCCCTGTTGTACATAGGCACCTTGAACTTCTTCCTCCTACCTATCTTTTATCCAGCATCTTCCCCTCACTCCAACATCCAGGCCTGGAATCCCTTCCAACATTCTGTTCCTATGAGTTCAGATTTTTTAGATTTCATGTGTAAGATCATGAATTTGTCTTTGTGCATCTGGTCATTCACTTCAATCTGATGTCTCCATGGTCATCCACGCTGTCACTAAGAGCATGTTCAGAATTCTTTTAAAGACTGTATAGTATTCCCCTGTGTGTGTGCTACATTTTTGCTCATTTATTAATAGACAGTTAGGACTGGCGGTGATGGCATAAGCCTTTAATCCCAGCACTTGGGAGGCAGAGGCAGGCTGATCTCTGTGAGTTTGAAGCCAGTCTGGCCTACAGAGTGAGTTCCAGGACAGGCTCCAAGCAACACAAAGAAGGCCTGTCTCAAAAAATAAAACAAAAATGAAAATAAGCCGGGCGTTGGTGGCGCACGCCTTTAATCCCAGCACTCGGGAGGCAGAGGCAGGCGGATCTCTGTGAGTTCGAGACCAGCCTGGTCTACAGAGCTAGTTCCAGGACAGGCTCCAAAGCCGCAGAGAAACCCTGTCTCGAAAAACCAAAAAAAAAAAATGAAAATAAAAAACAAAAGACATTCAGAGTGATTTTTTTAAAAATATTTATTTATTTATTCATTCATTCATTATGTATACAATATTCTGTCTGTATGTATATCTGCAGGCCAGAAGAGGGCACCAGACCTCATTACAGATGGTTGTGAGCCACCATGTGGTTGCCGGGAATTGAACTCAGGACCTTTGGAAGAGCAGGCAATGCTCTTAACCACTGAGCCATCTTTCCAGCCCCAGAGTGATTTTTGTATCCTGGCTGTAGTAAACATTGCTACAGTGAGCGTAGACATGTGGGTGTCGCTTTGTCAAACTGACTCTATTCCATCTGGACACAACACCTAGAAGTGAGCCAGCTGGGCCATGTGCTAGCTGTATTTTTATTTTTCAAGGTGTGGTGGGGTTTGAAGGTGGCTCCCATAAGCTCATGTATTTGAATACTTGGTCCCCAGTTGGCAGAAATTTTGGGAAGGATTAGAAGGTATGGCCTTATTAGAGGTGGTATGTAACTGGGAGTGGGCTTTCAGGTTACTCTCTACCTCCTGCTTGTGTATCAAGAATGTAAGCTCACAGTTACTGCTCCTGGGCCATGACTGACTGCTGCCTGCTGCCTGCCTGCCTGCCTGCTGCCTGCCTGCCTGCCTGCCTGCTGCCTGCCTGCCTGCCTGCTGCCTGCCTGCCTGCTGCCTGCCTGCCTGCCTGCCCTGCCTGCCCTGCCTGCCTGCTGCCTGCCTGCCTGCTGCCTGCCTGCCTGCCTGCTGCCTGCCTGCCTGCCTGCCCTGCCTGCCCTGCCTGCCTGCTGCCTGCTGCCTGCCTGCCTACCTGCCTGCCTGCCTGCTGCCTGCCTGCCTGCTGCCTGCCTGCCTGCCTGCTGCCTGCCTGCCTGCTGCCTGCCTGCCTGCCTGCTGCCTGCCTGCCTGCCTGCCTGCCTGCCCTGCCTGCCCTGCCTGCCTGCTGCCTGCTGCCTGCCTGCCTACCTGCCTGCCTGCCTGCTGCCTGCCTGCCTGCTGCCTGCCTGCCTGCCTGCTGCCTGCCTGCCTGCCTGCTGCCTGCCTGCCTGCTGCCTGCCTGCCTGCCTGCCTGCCTGCCTGCCTGCCTGCCTGCTGCCTGCCTGCCTGCCTGCTGCCTGCCTGCCTGCTGCCTGCCTGCCTGCTGCCTGCCTGCCTGCCTGCTGCCTGCCTGCTGCCTGCTGCCTGCCTGCCTGCCTGCCCTGCCTGCCTGCCTGCTGCCTGCCTGCCTGCCTGCTGCCTGCCTGCCTGCTGCCTGCCTGCCTGCTGCCTGCCTGCCTGCCTGACTGCTGCCTGCCTGCCTGCCTGCCTGCTGCCTGCCTGCCTGCTGCCTGCCTGCCTGCTGCCTGCCTGCCTGCCTGACTGCTGCCTGCCTGCCTGCTGCCTGCCTGCCTGCTGCCTGCCTGCTGCCTGCCTGCCTGCCTGCTGCCTGCCTGCCTGCTACCTGCCTGCTGCCTGCCTGCTGCCTGCTGCCTGCCTGCCTGCTGCCTGCCTGCCCTGCCTGCCTGCCTGCTGCCTGCCTGCCCTGCCTGCCTGCTGCCTGCTGCCTGCCTGCTGCCTGCCTGCTGCCTGCCTGCTGCCTGCCTGCTGCCTGCCTGCCTGCTGCCTGCCTGCCTGCCTACCTGCTGCCTGCCTGCCTGCTGCCTGCCTGCCTGCCTGCCTGCCCTGCCTGCCCTGCCTGCCTGCTGCCTGCCTGCCTGCTGCCTGCCTGCCTGCCTGCTGCCTGCCTGCCTGCCTGCCTGCTGCCTGCTGCCTGCGTGCCTGCTGCCTGCCTGCCTGCCTGCTGCCTGCCTGCCTGCCTGCCTGCCCTGCCTGCCTGCTGCCTGCCTGCCTGCTGCCTGCCTGCTGCCTGCCTGCCTGCTGCCTGCCTGCTGCCTGCCTGCTTGCCTGCTGCCTGCCTGCTTGCCTGCTGCCTGCCTGCCTGCTGCCTGCCTGCCCTGCCTGCCTGCCTGACTGCTGCCTGCCTGCCTGCTGCCTGCCTGCTGCCTGCCCTGCCTGCCTGCTGCCTGCCCTGCCTGCCTGCCTGCCTGCTGCCTGCCTGCCTGCCTGCTGCCTGCCTGCCTGCCTGCTGCCTGCCCTGCCTGCCTGCCTGCTGCCATGCTCTCTGCCATGACAGTCATGGGCTCACCCTCTGAAACTGTTAGCCCCCATCAAATGCTTTCTTCTAAAAGTTGCCTTGGTCATGGTGCTTTGTCACACAGTGTTAGAAAAGGAACCAGGACACAAGGGAAACTTCATGCTGCTTGCATAGTTGCTGTGCCAATTGGATTAACTACCAGCTCTTGTCATTTAAGTCTCTCAGAGAGTGGAAGATCACCCTCGCTGTTTCAATCCCAGTTTCCTGATAACGAGGAATTCTGAGGACACCACACACCTGCTGGCTACTATGAATCTTATTTTGAGAAAAATATGACCAGATCCTTAACATGTTTTAAAATCCTTTTTCGTGCTTATTTGTTTACATAGTGTATACAATGTACATGTGTATGTGGGCATCCGTGTGCCATGGTACAAGTGGAGGTCAGAGCACAACTTGAACACCCTGTGGGTCCTGGGGATTCAGGGACAAGCGTCTTTACCTACTGAGTTAGCACGCTGTGCCCATTCACTCTTTTCAATCTCATCGTTTTCTTTCTACTGGTGGTTTTAATTCCTTATATGCTTTAGATATTAACCCCTTGACAGATGATAGTTTACATGGACTTTTTGTTGTGACATGCCCTCACATGTAGCACAGGGTGGCCTGGAACTCTTGATTCTCCTGTCTCAATCTCTGAAGTGCTGGAATTATGTGTGTGTACCAGCTGTCTGCTTCACAGACATTCTTTTAGAAAATACTGTGTGGGGCGCTGGAGAGATGGCTCAGTGAGCTTGAGAGATGGCTCAGTGCTTAAAAGCCTGTACTGCTCTTGCAGAGGATCAGGGCTTGGCTCCCAGCACCCACATCCCGCAAGTCACACCCTCCTGTAACTCCAGCCCCAGGAGATCCTAGGCCATCTCTCTGGCCCTTGCCATACTCTTACCACATGGCACTACCTGCTGCCATGTTTTCCCTGTCATGATGTGTATCTCTTGGAACTGTGAACCAAATAAGCCCACCCTGCCTTAAGTTCCTCCTTGTTAGGTATCTGGTCACAGTAACAAGAGAGTAACACCGAGCCGGCACAGACTCCCCTCTGTTCTGTTTGGGGTTTCCCACAATTCCCCACTGTTTGCTTTGCTTTCTCCCTTAGCATTAGCCCATTGGATCCCTGATTTAGCTTTGTTTTTGATTTTTTAAGAAAGACTTCTTTATTCTATTTTCATGTGTATATATGAGTGCTTTCCCTGCATGTATGTATGTATGTGCACCACATGCATGGCTGGTGTCCACAGAGGACAGAAAGAGCCCTGGAGTGAAGGATGGTTGTGAACGCCACTGCAGGAGCATCCAGTGCTCTTAACCCCTGAGCTATCTCTCCAGAGCCCTTTTCTCTGGCTCTCAATATCTTTATAGTTACAGGTATGCTGTGGGCACTGGTCTAGGTATGCCGTACAATTCCTAGCATAAAGTGCTTTAAATATTTCATAATAATTTCCTTGTGATTTTTTTCCTCTAACTCAAGAGTTATTTAGTAGAGCTTTTCTTCTCTGACATCTGGATTTTTCACAACCTTTTGTTTTTATTTCATTGCATGATCGTCACAGTATTAAATTAATTCCTTTTTTAAAATGTATTTTTTTTTTGTATTTAAAATGCATCGGATGTATGTCTGTCTGTGTGAGGATGCCAGATCCCCTAGTATAGGAGTTACAGTTGTAAGCTGCCTTGTGGGTGCTGGGAATTGAACCCAGTTCCTCTAAAAGAGCAGTCAGTGTTCTTAATCATTGAGCCATCTCTTCAGCCCCATGTTAGTTCTTTAAAATTTATTACATTGTCCACTGTGGCTGTATAACTGTAGACAGCTTCGTCCTTCCTGCTTCTCTTCAGTCCAGCCACATCTGCCCTGCGCCTCTCACGGGCCTCAGTGAAGCTAACCCAGTCTTCTCCAGGGGAACAAGCAAAATGTCATCAGCCCTCATGCATGAACTGGCTGTGGGGTCAGTCCACCTCCTCTGCTGGTGACTTAACAGTGGCCTGGTACAGGGCCCATTTTGTGAATAATAATTTACATAAAAGAAATATGTATTCTCCATGGGCTCTACCCATAATATCTGGGTAATAGATAATAACTATAATTTGACTAGTTCACTGTAGCATTCAAATCCAATAGCTCTGCATATTCTGATATATTCATTCATTTTATAAGAAACTGTGGAAAGTTCCAAATATGTAGTTTAAATATATTTTTTCAGTAATAATTGTGTGTATTTAGGACCATGCTATTTAAGGCACATATATGATTGTACAGTTTCATTGATTTATTTATTGTATGTGTGAGACACATACATGTGCACACATGCCCTGGCACAATGTGGAGGTCAGAGGACAACTTTCTGGATGAGCCATCTCACCAGCCCTCATTATATTTTCTTGACATTTTGTTCTTCTGAACCAGGTCTAATAGTCTTCTTTGACCCCTGTGCTTCCCCGCCCCCTTTTGTTCCTAGTTCATTTGTCTGACATAAGAACGGCTGCCCTGAGTGTCTCTGGTTCTCATCTGATACGTCTGCCTTCCATCTCTTGGCTCTTGGTCTGTGTCCTCAGTCTTCTGGGAACAGCAAGCAGCAGCTTCCGTCCACATCACAGTGCTCACGCGGCTGTACCCAGTTACTATGGCCGGTCTCTGCCTCCTCTTCTGGGTTTCCTAATTTCTATACAGTTGGTCTATTGTTTTTCTTTTCCCCTTTTTTCCTTCACCAGAGCCACAAAGAGCCCACGCCTCTCCAACTTCAGAGTGGTTGAGCCGCCTGCCTCGCATCAATGTCTCCCAAGCTCTGACTCACTCAGCAGCTCTGCATCCCAGCACAAAGATCCCAGCATCTCCAGAGGAATCAGCCTCCTGCCCTTGCTGGGAGGTAAGAGAAATGCGCAAGCCCCACAGTATTCTTGCAGTGAGCATCATCATGCTGTACTGACCTCCGCAGGACGCGACAATGCTCAGTCTTGGCACCTTCAGCTCTCTGCAAGGGCCTCCTCATCTGGGCGACTGAACCTGAAGGAATGAATAAGTGGGTACCATGTGTTATGATCATGTGTCCCGGCCTGAGTCCCTCACTCATCTACTCCTTCTTCCAGGTGAGGGCTCAGGATCACTCCAGGCCTAAGAGTCCCCCAGTAAGAGGTAACCAAGGAGGGAGGGACACAGCAATGGAAAAAAAACCAGAGATCTGAGTTGAAGTATCTACCAAAGGACCAGGAGCCCACCCTAGAGCTCTAATTACCAGCTCCTGGCCCCACAGCCCCTTGTCTTAGCTGCTACCAAGAGACAAGTGGCCTCTGCTTCTGAGGCACAGGACAGAAAGGGAGGCAAGGAGACCCAAAAGTAACAGAGGCAGGCTTGAGCCCAGGCAGCTGACCAGCCAGCCAGACCTCAGGCACAGCCCAGCACCATTGGCGGGATGATAAATGGACACTATTTTTAACGAGAGACGCCACAAAGACCATTTCTATTTGTTTTTGTGGTTCAGCAGTGCCGTTGGGCCTGCGTATTAATGCACTCTGAAGGAGATAAACTGGGAAAGCTGAGCTCTGAGTCCACCCGATACCATCAGGCACCATGGGGAAAAATGCCTCGTAATAATCTCGTGAAGGTTTTCTAAATTAAGACCAAACAGATGACCTGCGGTGTATCGCCCCATCAGCCGCGCCCCACTCTGTGCTCCTATCCATCTGAAGACAGAGTGACAGCCACTGGGCAGCAGGAGGAGGAGGCAGCCTGTGGCAGCCACGTGGTTGTGAGGACCCAGAAGATCACTCTGGTTCCCCCCAGAGGAACAGGGTCTGGCCCAGCATTCTGAGCCATGCTAGGCTGGAGGAAGCAAGAAGGAAAACAAGTGACTTGCCATGGTCTCCTCCCACCCTCTCAGACGTGTGTCCTCGGAAGGCCATTTAGAAGTCACCAGTGTCCCCAAGCCCGGTGTTTGCTGCCTCACATCATGCTTGCCACCTCCGGCAGGGGTCTAGGTCCTCCTGCTCTGCCCACACCCTGTTTTCTGGATCACAGGTGAGACCACTCCTTGAGGAGGGAACACAGCCACCAACCAAGTGCAGGGGTCCAGGGACCTGCCACAAGCCCTGCAGTGCAAGCCTACAGAGAGGAATGACGGCTGTGAAGCCGGGTCTCTGATACAGCACCCAAGTGCCCTTGCCCATGGCTGAGGTCCCAGATTTTCTCTGGGATCACTGGCCTTGGGTTCTGCCCAGAGGACCCAGAGGCAGGCAGAGCGGGTGGAGACTGTGTTAAGAGGACTCATGCAAGGGTGGAGCTCCAGGGTCTCTGGATTTCTCAACTGCATGGGTCAACTGTTCTGTGCTTCATAAAGGCCATGGGAACCTCCAAGCTGTGGGAACCTGTGGGATGCCCCCAGGCTTGCTGAAGAGGGTGCTCATCCCATGGACACACAGGCTCTTTCTTTGAGCTGTCCACTTGCTTGTGACTGCAGCAGCCTGGAGGATACAGGCCCAGATGCCTGCATCGGAGCCATTCTCCACCCATGGCAAGAGCAGTCCCAAGTGTGTGCCACCTCATTTTCCCCTTGCAGAAACACCCTAGGGAGCTCTATCCCCAGACCTTGAAAGTTAACCTCCTCAGTTAGCTGGCTACCGTGTGCCTACACTAGACCCCAGAAGACTCTGGTACTCAAGGAAGAATGGACATGGTTACTCTTCCACACAGAGCAGGTAGTCACAAACAGAGGTCCTGGGTAAGGGGTCAATGATATCCAAGACCCTTCTGTTTGTCTCCTGCTCCTCCCTGGATTCAGTAGCCTCCAAGGCCTGACTGAGATCATTCCTCCACAGCCCTTCCTGGCAGCCTCCGTGGGACCCAAGAAGGGAAGCCCATCTAGGAATAGTGACCAGACCCAAGGAGACACTTGCAGCCAGGGCCAGCAGTGGCCAGAGGTCGGTCTTGGAGTTCCATGGTCACTCTCAGATGCTCCGAGGGGTAGGGCAAGCTCAGGCCCCAGGACAGCTCCAAAGCTTTCCCGGACACCCTGTCCCATGCTCTCCCCCAGCAGATCAATAGCTTTGGATTCTGAAAAGAACCCAAACAAAGAAGTGGCTTGTAAGTATCCAGCTTGTATCAGCTGATAAATGGTCCCCTCTTTAAGGGACTTATCTCTTTAGGACTTGCGGGATGAGGGATGGCGTCATTTGTCCTGTTGGCTCGTCTGGACCAGCCGAGCCGGATCTATTTAAAAGATAGTGTGATACTGTCGACAGCAATAGACAGGGTAATTGCAGAGCGACTGCTGGGGTATAAATTACAGGGCTCTAAGTGGTGGAGTGGCCGCTGGCGAGCGGGGGACTCCTGACAATTTACTTGTCCCTCTGCCCCGCCGCCTGCTTATCACGGGCCAGCAGAAGAAACGCGTTCTGGGTGAAAAAATTAAGTATTGATCAAATTAACAGTTTTTACTGATCTTTTTAAGGTAGAAAAGGAGTGCAACAATTAAATTTAGAACACAAAAGACGCGGTAGGATAACTCTTGACCCCGAGTGGCGAAGTCAGTGACACCAACAAGCAGGAAATACAGCATGGGCAGTCAGCCGACCTCCGAGATTTACCCAGCTTGTTTCTGCAGGGCCCAGGCTGGAGTGGGAAGTCTGGTCTTAGATGGGAAGGAGAATCTGGGACCCCTCACCCCTCCCCAGGCCAGCCAATTGCAGCCAAGATCACTGAGGACATCCCCGTTTAGTAAGCTGCCAGGGCTAGCCCCATCAAGGTGCAGGCCTTGGTGATGGACAGGGGACTCAGATGCATCATGGACACTGGCCCAAAGACACAGATGGACTTTGGGTGGTGCTAGAATGTGCTAGCCCTAAGAAGACTTGGCAGAAGCTGACCACTACTGGCCTCAGTTTTCCTTGCAGAGAGCATGACCTTCAGAGTCATGTTCATGGAGAAAACCAGGCAAGAAGGTAGTTATCACTGCCATTGCTGTTTGGGGCTCTTTTCTCTCACTCTTCAACACCACGGTCCTAGGTGCAGGTCCGGAAAGGTGTTGATGTCCCAGAAGTTCATACTCCTACCAAAACATGCACTGTGCACCAGAGTGGACCCTGAGTCTAAAGAAAAGTCCCCTTCCTGCAAAAATCCCCTGATTGAGGCCGTGTGCATGCCCTCTGGATGAAGCCCTGTTCAGCAGGGTGGCGCTGCCATCCCTCGGGGTGGAGAGCCGTCTCATTCCCAGATGACCCCCTGAGGCGCCACGTGAAGTGCAGCCAAGGCAAGCTTGCGAGGAGGGTAAGAGTATTCACACCCCGCTGGAATCAGAGGGCAGATCTGACACGGGGACCCTTGAGCCCAGAGTAAGGTGATGGCATCTGCAAAAATAAAAACATGGTCCCTCTGACCTCAGACATTGTTCTCCCTACAGGGCTAAAGGCTACAGCAGGAGTCCTGAGGGTCGTCTCTTTTAGGTCAGGGCCCTGGGTGGCCACTGGACAGTAACCACGGGAACCAGCACACCCTAGGCTAGGATGGGGAGGACCGTGTGCAGAGAGCTGAGAAAATAGACATGCAGACCTAGGAGCCATACTTACGAGGAGCACTAGGAGCATCTGTGAGGAGAAAAGCCACCTCTCTCCTGGGGCTATCCCTCCTAAGCATGAAGGTACTGAGGTGCCTGGAGCAGAAACAGACTCCATAGGTACAGGGGCCGGGGAGGGCAGGAGTCCTGAGAACCAGGCTGGTGGAAAATAGTGGTTTTGGTGACAGATAAATAAATAGCCTCAGAGAAGAGCAGCCCCCAGCCTGGCTGGAGTCATTGGTTCACTGCCTGGTCCTGGCTGGGGAGGGAGAAGCCTGGAGAGCGGAGTTCTACCCGGACTCCCACTCTGACGAGCTGAGAGGCCTCAGCTGAGCTTAACTGTGGTGCATCTGGGCCCTTTGTCTCCTCTTGCTTGTGCTGCTTGGGAAGAGCCAGCCTAGAACCCAGGCTACTGCTCTTGGTTGCCCAGATTCTAGGTGGGACCCTACAGATCAGGTATGACTCAATCTGAGGGCCACAGAGCACCCAGGGCACCCAGGGACCTCTGGAGCCTATCCCTGCCAATGTGACAAGTGGGGTCGCTGCAATGCTGGAGTGACAGGGCATAGGGGACAGAAGGCCACCCAAGCCACACCCCAGAGCATAACCCTCACCTGCTCTGCAAAGGCTCAGCCACAGGTAATTGGTGGCCGGCCCACTCTATCAAGATAAAGAGTTGGATCCACCCTCTCCATACACACACACTGAACAGGAGTAACGCCCAGCAACTAGGAGTGAAGGCCTCACTAGAGAATGCTAAATGGTGCCTGCAGTGTCTGTCTACCCCCACTCCCACCCGTGATGGCCCACACAGCCCCAACACACACAAAGGAGGCAGACGGCAGCAGGGAGGTCCTGAGAAGAGGCCCAGAGTCCCCGGGTACTGAGCCATCAGCTCTAGCAAGCCTATCCAAACTGTGCCACACAGCCCAGCAAGCGCTTCCTCTCCTCGGGGCTGCACCTGCACATCACCCAGATGTGTCCAGCGCTCTGGGTCTCTGGACTATGCCACAGCTAACTCAGGGCTCTCAGGGTATGGTATGAGGGTAGGGGTGCAGCTGTAGGTGGATGGGAGGGATGCTTCCCCTACATGATCCTGCCATTAGGACTTGAGACACAGCTTCTAATTAAACTTTGAATTTGAAGAAATGGTAGATTCACAAGTTATGGGAAACAATATGGGGATCCATCATGACTGTTGACCAGTGTCCCCGAGCAGGTATCTGGGGACCACTGCAGAGCATCTCAGTCAGGACAGCAGTTTTATTTCATCCAGACACGGGATTCCTCCGCGGCACAGCCCCTTGGCATCCTCGGAGCGCCACTGCCCTCCTCTCAGGAGATGGAGAAGACTTCATCTCCAGCACTGTGATTCTCTCCCATTTCAAGACAGTCCAGAGGGGCTCAAGAGATGGTTCCACAGTTAAGATCACTGATACTCTTCCAGAGGACCTGGGTTCAGTTCCCAGTCCCACACGGTGGCTCACAATCATCTATAACTCCAGTCCCAGGGAATCCTATGCCATCTTCCAGTTTCCACAGGTACCATTCTGTATACAAATGATACATAAATATGCACTCAGAACACCCATACACTTAAATAAACAAAAAAATTAAAGCTATTCTAGGGCTAGGATGCGGCTCCATTGGTGATGTGCTTGCCCAGCATATGGAAACGCCAAAATATAGAAGTAAGCAAATAAATATTTTGGGAAAAAAATATTCTGGGGCTGACAAGATACCTCAACAGGTAAGGGTTCTTCCTGACAAACCTGATGACCTGAGTTCATTCCCTAAAACTCGCATGGTAGAATGAGAGAAGAGACTCCCAAAAGTGGCCATCTAACCTCAGCACACACCCTGTGGCATGACTGCATGTGCATACACACATACATACACAGAGAGATAAATGAATGCATAGTAAATTAAAATGGTATTGTAGACAAGAATCCATAGACATGTGGCCTTTGGGCTTTCATTGCCTGGCATGGCTCTCTGGAGAGCTGACGTTTCTCCCTTTCTACGGCTGCCTACTATTCCATGATGGATGCCAGGGTTGGTTTATTCGTCTATCAGAGATATGTTGTTTGTTTCCATGTTTCTAAAATGAAACCTCATCACAAGGCAGATTGATAGAGCAGAGAAACAGGAATAGGAGGGACAAGGACAGAGCCCTGAAAGGCATATGTGGGGCTCACAGACAGAGTTCTGGTCCTAGGGACTGTGCAGCAGACCCAGCCCAAGGCCTCTAACCCTCAACAGCATTCAACTCCAATCAGACACCTGCAGCAAGACCTGGGCCATTCACACTAGGATCACAGGCTCCCGTGTCCCTCCTGCTCCCCTTGCCCTTCTCAGGCTCCAAGCCCAGATGACCTGGCAGAATCAAACTGAGAGCTACCCAGACCCCTGCCAGCCCCATCCTGGAACCCCCTGGGAGCCGTCATGTTCAGGCAGAAACCAGCAGTCTCTGAACAGAGACTGAGCTGATGCAGACCCCAGACACTAAATCCACAGAGGCCCCGCAGGCTCCTCCCCACCCTCAGATGCCCAGGGTGACCCTCCCTCAACATTCACCCAACAGCCTTCGGTGGCCCTGAACCTTGGCAGGGAAATGACAAACCATGAATTGTGAGGTCACTGCAGCTGCAGAGGCCACACCCAGCATTTCTGTCCCTTCTGTCAATAGTGAAGTGGCTTCAGAGGTGATGGGGGCAAGTTGGCGAAGCTTTGTTCTGGACTAGGTTGTAAGAATCCAAGTGCTGAGTGACACAGCCCTAGGGATCCAGAAGGTGCCAGTTGAGAGATCCTGCCGCTGCACTCCAAACCCCATCACAGAGCACACAACGAGGCTTCCACCCCTCCCACACCCCACTGTCGAGGACAGGTAAGCACAGATAGGACCAGCAGCCCAGCATGCACCCCCATGCACACATGGTGCAGGGAGGTGGAAAGATAACAGACGGGCATGTTTGAAGGTTCCTGGGCCAGGCTGTGACACCCACAGCCCTCAACCTGAGAGCAAGAAAATAGACCAAAGACTGTCCATGGTGAGAAAGACTGGGGCAGACATACACAGACATGTAACCTGACAACTTCCTCACCAAAAGGGGTGTAGATGGTGGGACCCCATTCCTGGCCAGTTGAAATCCATTTTCCAATAGTGACTATCAGACCCCAACCCCCAAACCAAACAATGAGGGTGAAAAGAAAATCAAAAAACAGAGAGAGGGAGAGGGAAGGAGGGAGGGAGGGAGGGAGGGAGAGAGAGAGAGAGAGAGGAAAGCCCTCACCGGCGGCAGCATGTCCCTCAGAAGACGATTTTTAGGCATGAAGAATTGCTGTTGCAGATCCTTCCGGAAGCCCCCCTCCTGCGTTTGATGCCTTTTCTCTGCATAGTAATGTGTCTTTAAAAAAAAGAGCTACTGATATATGTTACAAGAAGTGTATCTCTTTCACCAAGACAGAACATTTTAATTCCCCGACACCTTTTAGTGATTGCTTCAATTTCCGAAGATTTTGATAAAATCGTGCGGTTTAGGAGTCACGGGATGGAGCCAGAGCAGGCAGAGCGTAATGAAACACTCCTGTTTCACAGCCTTCATTTGACACAGCCCAGCTCGGGGGCTAATAAACGCGGCATGATGAATGCCCGAGCCACGATTGTAAAAATATACTTGTAATTGGGTTAATATGCCTTAAAATACGGCCCATCAGTTATCTTTCCTTCTCGCTGCAGCATGCAAGTGCAGGGGTGCATGCAGGCTGCTTGCCTCTCCTCCCCACCCATGCTGCTGCCTCCATCCCTTTCTGGGTTTCAGGCTGTTTACAAACCTGCCTAGACCATTCCAAGGCTGGAACTGAGCAGCTGCAGCAAACCTACCCGGCACTGGGCAGAAGACAAAGACTGGACACATGGGGATGGGTGTCCTTCCATGCAGAGGTGGGGTGGTGGAGTGGGCTAACCCCAAGGATATTATGATCCTCTGGGGGTCTTGAAAGGAGGCCTGGGGGCAGCACCCCCTCACTCAGCTCCATCTATGCCCAGCAAACATCTATCCCAAGAAGGCAGGAACCTGGTGAGAAGGCTGCGGAACAGTAGGGAATGAGGCAAGGAGGGTTACTAGGGAGAGTGAGGCTCTTCCCTGGAGCCGCATCAGAGCAAATATGCCAGAGTCCCTAGGCTGGGCCCTAGCAAGTCCATAGGAAAGTTTCCAGATAACCTTGTTGCTTTACACCATGGTGTCACCTGAATGCAGAAGTGGGGTTCCCTGTAGCACTGAGATCCTGGGATAAGCGTTTTAGGCATCTCCAAGACAACAATGACCTAATCTCACTGGTGTTCTGTAAATGTGTGTAGACCTATGAAAAAATAGGTGGGTGGGTGGGCAGATGAATAGCTGGATGGTTGGGTGGATGGATAGATGGGTAAGTGGGTGTTTGGGTAGACATGTATGATGAAGGAAGGTCATTGGTTAAAAAAATAAAGAAATTGCTTGGCTGGCCCTCATAGGTTAAAATATAGGTGGGAGGAGTAAACAGAACAGAATGCTGGGAGGAAGAGGAAGTGAGCTCAGACTCGACAGCTCTCCTCTCGGGGGCAGACGCCTCAGAGAGATGCCATGCCCCGCTCCCGGGCAGACACACCCGATGAAGCTCCGACCCAGGATGGACGTAGGCTAGAATCTTCCCGGTAAGAACGGTGCTCACAGATTATTAGAGATGAGTTGATTGGTATATCAGAATTAGCCAGTAAGGGCTAGAGCTAAAGGGCCAAGCAGTGTTTAAATGAATACAATTTGTGTGTTGTTATTTCGGGGCATAAGCTAGCAGGCGGCTGGGGTGCTGGGGACGCAGCCCCGCCGCTCTTATCACTACACATGTAGATGGAAATGTACAAAGACATGGATAAATTAGTGAGTGTGTCCATAGATAGATGGTTGGTTATATTGAATGGAGGGATGGGTGGGTGGGTGCATGGATGGATGGATGGATGAGTTGGTTGGTGGAGGAGACGGATGGATCATTGATGAAGTAGTTGGGTAGATGAAGGTATAGATGGGTGGGTGAGTGGATGGATGAGTGGGTGGATATATAAATGAATGACCAGGTGATTGGGTGCACAGGTAGATGGATGCTGTGGATGGATAGTTGAATGGGTAGATGTATATATGGATGGGATAGATGGATGAATGACAGGATAGATGGGTGGAAGTTACTTGATGTGTGGATGTGTGGTTTGATGAATGAGTAGGTGGGTAGGTGAGTGAGTAGATGACAGGATAGATAGGATAGATGAATAGATAGAAGATAGATGGATGGGTAAGCAGATAGATGAGTGAATAATAAATATACAGATGGGTGGATGGATCAGTAGATAGATGGTGGATGAATGGGTGTGTGGATAGATGAATATGATAGGTAGATAGATGGATTGATAGATGATGTGGGTAGATAGGTGGGTGGATGACAGATGAATGAGTAGGTGGGTAGATAGGTGGGTGGGTGAGTAAACAGATGGCTGAATGGGGTAGATGGATGGTTAGATGTATAGATGAGTGGATTTATTGTTGATAATGAGTGGATAGATGGATAAATAGATGGGGTAGATAGATGGGTGAACGGATAGATGGATAAGTAGATGGTTGGGTGGATCTTGGTTGCACAGATTGGTGAATGGGTAGGTAGATAAATGGATGATAGGTGGGTGAGTGGATGGATAGGTAGATAACTGAACACTCATTCTGCAGAGCTTATGAACTACTCTAAACAGTAGTCTGGGCTGGGAGCTGCTGTATGTGTATGTAGAAGCCTGGGGCAGCCTCTGATTGATACCAGGAAAGGCCCCCTTTCCTCTAGGGCAGAGGACTTTTTCCTGTGGGTTCCTTCTCCCCGTGAGGAGCCCCAGCTACCCCAGGTCCCATCCTTGCTGAATACCATCTGCCTTCAGTTTGCCCTGATTCAATCACTCAGTCCCTCTTCTCACTCTCTCCAGGCGAATGGAAGTCAGGTCTTTGGCCTCTGCAAGACTGAGAATAAACAGTCTTTTGGAGGTGAACGTGTGAGGAGGACCACACAGTAGAGCCTGGTGCTCCCCAGGAAGAGGCCAGGGCTCTACAGAGAAGGAGCCTTGGGCGAGTGGAGGAAGTCAGCAGAGAAGAACCTGATGCACCACACAACAGCCCCAGATGTGCTGAGCCGGAACTCCTGATTCATTGCATCCTTGAGCCCCATCAAGGGACCAGAATGTTCTGGAAGTGCCATCCCATGGGGATGGGCCAGCTAGCTAGGAGTCCATTTAGTGCTTGGCCTCTCCCATAACAGGACCAGGAAGATATTCTAAGCATTTCACTGGCCGGATAAGATACAAAGCGAGTGATCTCAGGCTCCACAGCCTTGGGAGAAGAGCGATAAGAAACAGGCCAGGCAGGGAGTGTCTGACTGGGCCAGCTAAACTGGGTGCCTAGATTAGCATATGTGGTCGAATGCGAAAGACTTGTACAATGGCCCCATGATTGAAAGAAGGACCCCTCTGCCTCAGCCTGGATAAATAATCAGAACCCTCCCCCTCATTTCACCTCTGCCTCAGTCCAATTCCCTTGCCTCAAATAACACACGACAGGCAGACACAGAGGGAGAGACAGAGAACACCATGTGTATCCGTACACACTCTTCCTGTGGCCATTGGCCTTGAATGTCGATCCTTAGGGGTAAAGGCCTGAAGAGCAAAGGGTTTTGACGATGGTTCTTCCCTCCTGATACAAGTGATCCCAATCTCTGCCTTCCATATGCTCTTTCTCTCTCCCAATTTAGCATCTGGTTCCTTCACACTCTTTCTCCCTCTGTACACACACACACCTTGTTCCCACTCAGGTCATGGTCACCTCTGTCCTCACCTGGAGTTAGACCCTGGAGGTGGGTGGGCAATAGGCTTTCCTGACCCAGGAACTGGGCATAAGCCCTCATCAGAGTCTGGCCAGGCCCAGAGCGGACAAGATGAGCGCATGACCTCGGAAGGGTTGGTGTTAGAGTGCTCTGGGCAGTAGAGATCATGTGCTCATAGCCCCACCCTCCTGGGGCACACAGACTGGAATCAGTCATCCTCTAAGTAACTGAGACACCTGACAGCCAGAAGCAACCCTTGAACCATTAGACTTCCCTGAGATCCACGGGTATCCCAGGAAGCCACCCACCCTCCCAGTGTGATCTGGACGTGAGTCATTGGTGAGTGTCTGGCCATGGCATATGTGTGATGATGCATTGGGCCCACTGATGTAACCAAGGGAACTGCCCTATCTGGCTATAAACACAATGGGCCCAGGCTACTTGCCCTGTGGCCCACCATCCTGCCCGCTTTCTAACTACTGCATTTCCCATCTTAGGACAACACATACACACACTATCCTAGGTGCTCTCAGCAAGGGACACAAACCCAGGCTAGGGACTCAGCTGCCCTTGGGATAACCATCTGAAAGGAGGGATGAAAAAGTCATATACCACTCCCCAGAATCAAACCCAGAAGCAACTGGACAAAGCATCCCAGCTGCCCTCTGTACCCTGTCAGTGGGAGCTGAGAGTCCCCGGGTCCTGCATTAGCACTAAAGTACAGGTAGGGGCTGAGTTAAACTGCACAGAAGGGCCTAAGTCCCTGGCTCCCATGAGTTAGGACATGAGGGATGGCAGACAGGACACAGCAATCTCCTGAGAGAGAATCTCCTAGAATTCAGAAGCTCTGCTGATGGGTCTGCCCAAGATGCCCAATGGAGAGAAATGGCTGTCAGGAGTGGTAAGTTGATCCCTGAGGGAGAGGCCAAAGTGATGTGAGGCTGAATGCCAGGCCCAGGCCCACCTCAGGCAGGGAAAAAGGAGTGGGGGGGGGGTAGCATCTTGGCCACGGTGGCTGAGCCCAACCATGCAGCACAATCGTAATTAGATAATTCCACCCTAAAAGGAAGGTCTGCAGGAGCTGAGTCCGGAGCCCCGCCTCTCAGAGAGGCCAGAACAGAAACCTCTTAATTGGTTGTGGGGCAGGGCACAATGAAATGCTGTCAATCCCAGGCCAGGAAAGGGGTGGTGGGGGTCCTCTAGCCCAGTGAGGTCTGTGGAGATGAAATGGTATTGGCCTGCTTATGGGAAGAATGATGGAACTCTGAATGAGCGGCTGACCTTCTGGAATGACAGGTGACCCGCAAGATAGCTGGGGTGGGCAGTGGCAGCCGCCTCGAAAATTGCTGCTGCTGCCCGAAAATAAACAATAAGAGAGCAAATGTGGTTTGAAAAATTGACTCGTTTCAACACTGGGGGAGAAAGTGAATTATCTCAGGCCACCGGTCCGAGTCGTCAGCTGCCCCCTCCCCTTGTAGCTGCAACAGCAAGGCCAGGCTGAGCAAGGAGACCCCTTGTAGGGCACCATGGCAGTGGATGTGGGGCACCCCAAAGGTCTCAAGCCCATGCTTAGTGGTAAAGGGGCCTCTATAGGATTCTCTGTGCCCAGGAAGGATGGGGAGGCAGGAATCGTGTCCAGTGGGCAGTCTACAAAGTCTAGATAGACAAAGCAATACCGGGGCCGTGGTCATAGGCACTTGAGGCTTTCTGCAGGTACCCAGTCTGACCTCACCTCTTCCCAGAGTCCCTGGCTCAGCTCTCCAACAGGACTCCACCAACCAGGCCGCCATCCGATAGATGCATAGACCCTAAAGATTCCCTGGGATGCTGAAGTTGCTTCCTGAGGCTCTTGCGGTTCCTCATCCAGCCCTACACCACTCCATCATCTCTTCTTCCCCAGAGAGAGAGAGAGAGACTCCAGCGTGTGCTGGGTGGTGGTAGCACGTGCCTTTAATCCCAGCATTTGGGAGGCAGAGGCAGGAGGATCTCTGTGAGTTCAAGGTCAGCACAGTTTACAGAGCAAGTTCCAGGATAAGCTCCAAAGCTACAAAGAGAAATCCTGTCTCAGAAAAACAAAACAAACAAAAAGACTCCAGCATGCAGGGATAGGTGGATGTTGCACTACAGATGTGAAATGCCCTCCACGGGCTCATGTGGTTCTTGAATGCTTGGTCCCCAGAGCATGGTGCTGACTGGAACTTTGAAGCCTTGCTGGAGGAAGTGGGTCATTGGGGGTGAGCCTTATGGAGTATAGGCTGCCCCATTCTAGCCCTGGCTTTCTGCTCCCTACTCTGCAGACGAGTCTTACCACGTACTCCAACACCAAGAACTCCACCAAGTCTTCCCCGCCATGATGGACTTTGCCCTCTTAGTGAGCCCAAAGCAATCCTTCCTCCTTTAATTTGCTTCCTTGTCAGTTGTTTGGTAACAGCGACAAGAAGCCAGATGGACCAGGTTTCTGCCTTGGAAGCTCTGTTGCTGTCTTCCACTCTCCCCGACTCCTGGGAAACAGCAGCTCCCATCTACTGGCACACAGGCCACAGATAGGCCATCTCCTGCTCCCTGGCTCTTCAGTCACCCAAGAGCAGGCCTCCACAAGGCCACAGCCCACAGGGATCACAGCTGCCTGCTCCCATGCTAACAAAGTGGAAGTCTGGGATGTCCTGCGTGCACGGCACTCCACTCCTGGGAGCAGAGCACCCTCTCAGAAGGACTCCTTCAATAGTTTCCACACTCATTGCTCAGTACATGGAGGGAAGCCACATACAGCATGTTTATCATAGAGGCCAGACTTGGGCAGGCATGGGAAGCCTACTGGCACCTCTGCTCAACATGGGCGCCCTTTTTGAAGCAATGCTTGGAATACTTTCTGTTGTATTAAGGTGGTGGCGCACACCTTTAATCCCAGAACTAGGGAGGTAGAGGTAGGCATCTCTGTGAGTTCGAGACCAGTCTGGTTTAAAGAGCTAGTTCTAGGACAGTCAAGGCTACACAAAGAAACCCTGTCTTGAAAAAAAAAACAAAAACAGTTCAAGATCAGCCTGGTCTACTGAGTGAATTCCAGGATAACCAGGGCTATCCAGAGAAACCCTGTCTCAAAAAAGAAACACAAAACAAACAACAACAAAAAGAAGACTCAGTGCCTTTTGTGCCAAGTATGGTAGCACACACCTTTAATTCCAACAGAATTAAAGGAGGCAAAGGCAGGCAGATCTCTGTGAGTTCAAGGCCAGCCGGATCTACAGAGCCAGTTCCAAAACAGCCAAGGCTACACATAGAAACTCTGTCTCAAAAATATGATTGAAGATAGATAGATAGATAGATAGATAGATAGATAGATAGATGAAAGATTGATAGGTAGATAGACAGGAAAACAGACAGACAGACTGACATACAGTAAGACAGACAGACAGACAGACAGACAGACAGTAAGACAGAAAGACACACAGATAAGTAAGCATCCTAAAATGTGAAATAGGGAACCTGAAGGTGGGGCCCCAAACCAATCATGGCTAGGAGCCTTGCAGGCAACAACCTACTCCTATTGGTTTCAGCCCCCCTGGACAGCTGGGTATGAAGCAAGAAATGGCCCAGTCAACAGGGCCCATCCACTGCCTAGTGACCAGCACATAGTCCATGCCCCTTCTATGCTCAAGGCTAAGTTTGACTCTGGGAACTATCATGTGATTCAGAGAAGGGCCCCTGCTCCACCATTGTACTCCAGGTATCGGGGTGGGGATAGAAGTACTCAAGAGAAGATTCCACATCTTGGAGAGAGACCCACCTGGTCTTGATCAGCAGGAGTGACCAGGGACTGCACTGGCCATGAGATGCCTAGGTCCCAACTAAGCGCTTGTCTAAGCACTACATTGGCATCAGAGTGAGAACCTGCAGGTACCTGAGCCTAGGGCAGCTCTGCCATCCAAGCTTAGCAGCCATGTGCCCACACTCCCATGCCCTCTGGCAGTGCGCTTAAGCAGGCTCCTCAGAGGGTCTCCTGGAGAGGCAAGCCTTAAGGGACAGCACAGGAAGGACCAAGTCCAGGGACTCCAAGAGAAGGCAGGGAAGAGGCTCATGACAGAAACATGGAGGGCCTGTGGATAGGAGGGTCTTAGTGAGGGACCCTGTTAGGGGACACTATATATATGTCATGGAGAAAGCAGGGCCCATGTTCAATACTCCCCCAGAGTCCCAGGAGTCTCAAGCTGTCCGTTCAGCCCTGGTCTTGCTAGTCCCTCCTCCTCCTCCTCCTCCTCCTCCTCCTCCTCCTCCTCCTCGTCCTCCTCCTCCTCCTCCTTTTCTTCCTACTCCTCCTATTCTTTCTTTTCCATAACAGGGTTTCTCTGTGTAATAGCCCTGGCTACCCTGGAACTCACTCTGTAGATCAGATTAGCCTCTAACTCACAGAGATCCGCCTGCCTCTGCCTCCCGAGTGCTGGGATTAAAGGCCTGCACCACCACTGCCAGTGCCTCTCTTCTTTTACCAAATGCTCAGATCATTCAGCTCACACCAACTGGATCACATGGGAGTGCCTTCACAGGGAGCCCTCTCCTTGGGACACCCAAGACCCCTGTCTCCCCACTTTCGAATCTCCACTCTCGAGAAGTCCATTCCAGCAGACACAAAGGGACACCCTGGCCCTAACTCCCTGCTGTTCTCTGCTCCAGAGAATATTCTGAGGCAAGGAGAAGCACCATGCACCTGAGTGTCCCCACAGTCAGCAGCCAGGCTACCCCAGGAGGTGACCTCCCTGGCTGTTTTATCTGTACATAATTAGTATGCTCAGACCAGGCCTAGGCAAGATAAGCACACCTAGTCCCTAGGCCTCCTGCAGGTGCCTGCTAGGAGCTCTGCTGTCCCCTGATCTTTCTTATACCCCTACTCGGTACCTCCACCTGCCCCTGTCCCCAGGCCCTGTTCACCCTCAGATGAAATGTGGGATTTCCACAATGGCTGTGTCTGATCCTTTCCTTCCTGGGCCCTAACCATGGCCTGTTAAACAGCGTCTTTCCCTCCAGGCGTCACCCTGGTAAGGGTTTTAGTTCTCTATGGGTGAGTCCCAGGATCCTGCCCCGGGACTCGTAAGGGACTTAGTAGTCAGTGGTAGGCTCATTTCCTTAGAGGAACCAGCAGGTGGGCAGGCCAAACCAAGCAAGGTGCTGCCTCCCTGGGATCTACAGAGAGGCTCAGACACAAGAAGAAGGCTGGGAAGTGTGTGTACCTCAGAAGAATAGCAAGGGTGATACCCAAATGGGCGCTTCATCTCCCAACTCCCTGGAGGGAGCAAGGGTGGTAACAGGTAAGGAGAGACACAGGAAACACTTGGGCCCCTGGAGCACAGACTAGATGGCTCCAGCTTCAGGCCAGGCCAAAGGGCTACTCAGCTAAGCCCTTGAGTCTAATCTTGCCCTCAACTCCGAACCCTAGAAGGCTACAGAAGCTTCTGCTGGCCTAGCAGCACCGTACACGCCCACCGCCCAGGCCTCCTAGTACTCTGGGCAGGTAGGAAGGTCATAGGAAAGCAGGGGGGAAGCGCCTGTTCCCCACAGCACCCAGCGGCCTCATCCCCATTCATCACCCTCTGTCCTTCACCGCCCTCTGCTCCTTGCCCGAGGGAGAGCCATTCAGATCTGCCCAAGCTGAACAATACAATATTTCTATTGAGCTGTGAATTTGATTAATAATTTGGAAATTAAATCAATATGGGCTCTGCTTTTCATTCCTGGAGGGTCCTTGTGCACCAGGCTGTCCGAGGAAGCAGCAGGCTTAGGACATAGGGACAAGGCACCAGGGGCAGGCATCACTTGGCCTGGAAGTAGCAGGATATGGTGGCCACCGCCTGCTGGAGAAGTGAATGGCCCCACCCCAGATGATCATGGCTTTGTATGCTGGAGCAGAAGCTTTATGGGACTCAGACCACCTGGTCCAAACCTCTCAGGCCTCACAGAAGGGATGCTGTGCCCATGGTAGGCATTGCCCTCCTGGATGTAGAACCAGCTCATCACCCTTCCCTCATCCTAATCTTCCAACAAGGCAGGTAGCTGAGCTGCACCCACTCTGGCTCCCCTGTGATCACCCACAACCCCCAGCTCTTTGGTGCTGAGTTTCCCACCAGCTTTCCTAACCATAACTCTGGGGCCTGAAACCCCATCCCCAGGGTGACACCACACCCACACTGCTCCCCCAAATCTCCCTAGTCCTCATTAGGTGGCCAACCACTCTCTCCAGGTCAGATGCTAAATGTCCAGTCATGTTTCCTCCTTCCTGTCAAAGAGCTGCTGCCAGCTTCGGTCAGGATAAAGTGGTCAGGTGACCCAGATGACTTTGGTGACTACAGGTCTGACTCTGGGAGCACTTCCCAGGCCATCACTGTGCCGACACAGCCTACACCCCAATCCCACCCTGGCCTGCCCATGCCCGTGCTAAGTGTACTGGCTATGGCCCATTTGGCCTACCACCACTACCGAGGTCTAGCCCAGGCTCCAGACGTCCTTCCACCACCTGTACCCTGAAGCAGCATCAGGGAGGTGGAGGGAACAGACCAGATGCCCTTCAGGCTTCCAAGGCTCAGGGACCCCACCTTGCTTGAGGGCCATAGTCAGGCCTGTGTAGGAGGAGCCTGTGACTCCTCCCTTATCACGTCCTGATACCCAAGGGGATAACCTAGCTTCTCCCAGCTGCAGAAAAATAAAATGCCTGGCCACAGAGCTTTGACCCTTGCCCAGGGACCTTGGGGACATCCCCGGGGCCTCATCTGTGTTTACAGAATGGAGTCCACGAACTATCCTAATAATCCATCTTGATCCCTCAACCCCAGAAAGAATACATACACTGACACAAGTACAGAGTGGAGTCAGATTCATACATGAACGCCCCTGTACCTGCCACAGAAACCAGCAGAAGCAGTGGCCTCTTCTCTCATGGGTGTGACACTGTGCCAGCCTTGGTATGTCCCTTGCTTCTAATGCCCAGCTTACCCTGTGGAGCACAGCATGAACTGGGATCTGAGGAATGTGGAGTTCTGTTCTCTGGACCACTAGAGACCCCTGAGTGGTGAAACCCAACCCATCCATCCTATCTGATGCTTCGGCCTTCACCAATCAGTCTGGCCCCACCCCCAAGAGGCTCCAGGTTTCCACGGCTGAAAACACTCCAATCTCCATCTATCCCAGAGACAGCCACAGAAGTAGTTACCCAAAGACCCTTTCTTTACTAGTCCACAGCTAGTGATAGCTAGGAAAGCTAATAGAACCCCCCATGTAATCCCCGGCACAGGTGAAGACAGTGTCTCAAGTCCCCCACTGGTCCTGAGACGCAAATGGGCCTGTACTCAAGAGAGCTCTGCTGGGAAACAGCTCACCAGCCACAGAACAAGATCCATGCTACGTAGGAACCAGCTCCCGGTCTCAGGGTCTCCGGCCTCTTGAACAGTAAATCAACTGGAGGGGTAAGGGGTCCCCATCCAAGATTCTCAGTGCATGCGCAGAGGCAGCTCCTCCGCCAGTGGGTGGCACAGGAAGCCCTGGAGCCACTCCCTGGGAGCCAAAGTTCCTTGACCCGCATGTGGGGGAGGCAGTTTTATAGGAGCCATTGACCGGCAGCATTGATCCCCAAGAATGTATCGCACAAATCATTTTGCACTAAACTGCGGAATCGATGGAGAAATCTCCCGGAAAATTTATATTAAAAGTCTCTGTTTGCCTAAATGAGTTCCCTGTGCCCATATTGAATATTTGGCTGATGAATTGAATGGGTTTAAATTTGAACATTGCAGACCCATTAAAGAATGAATTCTTAAATCAAACCCTGCCATTTATGATTGAAATGAGATTTCCTCCGCAATGGACCAGCCACTATATAAATCAGCTGCGCATTTTATACCAAACCATAAACAAGATATAATTCTTTTAAATACACAACAGGTGCCTTAAATCTTTTGATGCATCTTGTATTTATCTGAAGTGTGGATTGCTGTATTTACACCAGGTTGCACAGTCCTCTGATGGCCCTGGCTGGTGAAGGTTAAATTCAGAGGGCCACTGGAGCCTAAGCACACAGAAGCTGCTGATCAGTCCAGGGGCGGGGGCAATGGCACTGAGTTCAGGCTCCTATCAGCAGCCCCCGCTAGGATCCACCATGGTGATCTCAGAGTGTCTCTGTCTCAGACACACACACACCTGTGCATGCACATACATAGGCACATACATTCTCATATGTGGCACACCTATCCACATTCACATAGCACCCAAATGCATAAACATGCACCTGGTGCATGCCGATACAAATGCAAATCCTTGTGAATGCACACGTGAGTATAACCACACACAAGCATAGATGGTTACACATGACACACGTGAAGAGAAGCAGGCACACATTAGAACATGCACATGGAGGAAAGCCACAGATTCACACATGTACACACTGATATGTGTACACAATCACATGTACAAGCAAACCCATACAATGCCACCTAGAACATGTGCCCAGCACATATGTGGCAGATGGCCAGGTATGCACATGTACATCTCTGCAAGAGTGCACCAATAAACTGGGCATGGTGGCCCAAACCTATGATTTCAGCACTTGGGAGTCTGAGGCAGGGAGTTCAAAAACAACCTGAGCTACCCAGTAAACTCTTTCCAAAAAGCTAAAGTACGCAGATGCAAAATTGAACATATTAGAGCTGAAGAGATGGCTCAGTAGTCAAGAGTTCAGAGGACCCGGGTTCAATTCCCAGCACCCACATCAGGGGGCTCTCAGTTACCTGGATGCCAGCTCCGGGGAATATGACACTTTATGGCCTCCACGGGTCCCTAGTCACACGCAGAACACACAAAGTCACACAGCTTCACACAAACACACATAAACAAACCAACAGATAGAATGTTTAAAATATGAAAGTGAGCATGGTCTGTCTGTGCACCGTGAGCATCACAGTGCTCACACACCTCTTACACACGCACACTTGCTTCTCTGCAGGAGTCACTGAACACCAGAAAGCCTGGCCCTTTTCCCACCACACCTGTGTTGACACTGCCCAGAACTAAGGACAGTTTCCTTTTCAACACAGTTGCCCATTTCTGTGCCAGGAAGAAGCCACCAAGGAGCCACATGCTTGCCAGTTCCTCCCTCCCTGAACCAGGCTCTCCTGTTGGAGGTAATAGTCACACTGGAGTCTAAGATGTCCCCAGATGATGAATCTGGACCCCTGCCAGCGGGCACACCTGGGTAGAGCTCACAAAAGATTGCCCTCATCCTCCCCTGAGGTTCACTGGCCTCTCTATCTTAGGTCCTGTTGGCCGCCCATCTCTGACCATGTCAGGTCAAGCCTGCTGGGTGGATAACCTTACGGCAATTCTGGCAGAAGGAGGCTTTGTGGTACAAACCTTACTATGAAAGAAAGGCCACCGAGAGCTCTGCCATAAGTGATATGAGTGTCTGGGAAGGGCATATGAGAAAACTGAGAATGGAGAGGAGTGGTTAGGATTAGGAGTCAGGACGAGAATCAGGGGCAGGGTTCCCTCTCCACTTCCATCCTCTGCACATCCGGCCCCCCTCCCCCTGTGCTCTGCAAGGTCATTGGGGAGGGCTGGCCTCCCCAGAAGAGTGAAATCCCCCATCCCTAGATGCCACACAGGATCCTCCCTGGACTTCTCCAGAGATGCAGACCACGGAAGACCATGCCTCTTGGAGACCACTATTTTACAAGGCGCTCAAAGCCAGGCCTGGCAAGTTCCAGACACATGTCCAGCAGCCAAAAGTCCTTCCACATGTGGGCAGTGGCCACCAACCAGAAAGCCTGACCCAGAGTGCACGGCACCGGCTCACTGGGTTCCTAGGCCTAGCCCCTCCTTCCATAACATCACAAAGTAGCTCTGTATCCAGATCCATGATCACAAGCCCAGACTGGGAAAGCCGAAACAGGAGGATTCTAAGTCTGAATTCCATCTGGGATGAATAGGAAAACTTTATCTCGCAAAATAAAAAGAATGACCAGAGTGTGGGTTTGTGTGATGTTTGTGCCACTGTCACTTAAAGACTGCTTCCATGTTCATCCCAGACGTTCTCCATGTCCCTTCTGTTGTCACCTCCTCTCTGGCTGTCATCTGCCCTTGCTGACCCCACCTCAGCTTCTTCTCACCCAGCAGCCAGTTCACCCTTAAAGAAATTCTGTTCTCCTCCCAGAGTGCCCCAGACCCTTCCTGTCTCACAATCAGAACAACCCCCTCCTCACCCCGGCACTCTCCGGAGTCACTTCCAGAACTGAAACTGCCAGTACTCACATCCAGAACCATCCAGCCTCACACCAGACCCCCTTCCCAGCCCCACTGCAGCCAAACACAGTTTTCCCTGAAGTAGAGCCTCCCCTGGTAGCTCTCTCTGCATTCTCTTCTTTCTCTAATTTTAACACTACATTTGTGTGTATCTGTGTGCACATGGAGACCAGAGGACACTCCTGGGAGTTGGCTCTTCTTCCGGTGTGTGAGCCCTGGGGATAGACTGTGTCATCAGGGTCCTTCCCCGCTAAGCCACCTCGCCACTCGTTCCCCACTCTTCCCGCGGACACCACAGATGTCCCAGACCAGGACCTCTTCGCCCTCTCTTCTGTCACAGCACTCAGGACAGCTGTCTCACATCCACGTCCCAGTCGTCTGTCAGCTCAGCTCCCAAGAGCAGGTGTCGGCCATGCCTACCTTGTGGAGGAGACAAGATGACCCTTATCTCAGCCTTTCTGACTGTCACTAACTACCACAGGTAGGCGAGTTCTAACTGTCACACGCTCGCCACAGCTCTAGAACCGACACTGGCATGTCTTTGTCTGAGGCCTCTGTGCCCATGGTACCTGATGACAGCCTCACACGGCGGAGGGGAGCCCACTCCTTCACGGCTTTCTACAGTCCTGCTTCCCGAGGACAGAGTCCTCGTGACTGTAGATTAAGTTTCGATGTGGCTGCTGGAGGGACATGATCCTTCCAGCCATGGGGCCCAGTGTCAAGGCACATGCAGAACAGAGCACATGCAAGATAATACACTCAGCTGTGACACACATGCAGACGTGTGCATACATTCCCATATGTGCTGACTGTGTAGATCACAGACTTCTTTTAAAGTACTTTTTATATCTATTAATCTGTAAGTGTGGGGGTGTCATGGTGTGGGGGTGTCGGGGTGTGGGGGTGTGGGGATGTCGGGGTGTGGGGGTGTGGGCACACATGCCACAGTAGACATGTGGAGGCCAGAGGAAAACCTGTGGAAGTCAGTTCTCTCCCTCCACCATGTGTGTTCCAGGGCCACCTTGCTGCCCCCCCTCTCTTCCTCTCTCCTTCTCTCCCTCTCTCTCTCTCTCTCTCTCTCTCCCTCTCTCTCCCCCCCTTTCTCTCTCAGATAGAGGCTTACCATTTAGACAGTTGGTCTCCAATTTCCTTTTTCTAAATGTATTTGTTTTTATGTCATGTGTGGGTGTTTTACCTGGACGCATGTCTGTGTACCAGTGTGTGCACTGCCCGAGGAGGCCAGAGAGAGTATTGGATTCTTTAGAACTGGAACTATACACAGTTCTGAGCCCTGTGTGGATTCTGGGAAATGAACCCCGGTCCTCTGAAGGAGCAGCAGGTGCTTTTAACTACTGAATCATCACTCCATCCCCTGATTTCCAATTTTCAATCCTCCTGCCTCAGCATCTGGACTGCTGGGATTACTGGATATTTTACCATATCTGGTGATGTATATATTTTAAATGAGATGCTGCTAACTGTATCCAATGGAGTATTTTAAGTGACAACTCATAATAAATTTGGTCAGCTATCCTCAGACATCTCCACATCAGAAAATATGCCACACACATATGTGCTGTCAAGAGCCTAGAGAGAACAAGCCATACAATTGTCTCAAAACGTACTTCATGAAGTTTAATATTAGATTCGTTTGTTTTGTGTGTGTGTGTGTGTGTGTGTGTGTGTGTGTGTGTGCGTGGTATACGTATTCAGATGTGTGCGGATGGTCAAAGTTGACAACAATTGTCCTCCTCAGTTACCCTCCACTTTATTTACCGAGGCAGGGTCTCTCGCTGGTCCCAAAGCTTACCAATTCTACCTTCTCTAGCTAGCTTGACCCAGGAATCACCTCTTTGCCTCTCACTTGCAGGTGGCCAGCACACCTGCCTGACTCTCACACGGGTTCTGCTGATCTGGACTCTTGCAGGTGGCCAGCACACCTGCCGGGCTCTCACACGGATTCTGGTGGTCTGGACTCTTGCAGGTGGCCAGCACACCCACCTGGCTCTCACACGGGTTCTGCTGATCTGGACGCTGGGCTTCACAGTTGCTCAGTAAACACTTTATCCACTGGGCCAGCTCTCCAGACCTTGATATCTTTTAAAAACATATATATATATATATATATATATATATATATATACATACATACATACCTAGGGACGAAAGTGAATTGGATTATTACATGGAGAAAAATATATAGCTATATCCTTCCTCAGATTGAGTGCAAAGACCTCTAATGAGAGCCTGTCAGAAAGTTTTGGAAATTGATGGGAAGAGTCAGGGCTGGGGATGGTAACACAGAGGTAGGATGTTTGCCTAAAAGCCTAAAGTGTCAGGCTCAACCTAAGCACTGCATGAAACCAGGCTCAGTGGCACGCCTTAGTAATCTCAGCACACAGGAGGTGAGGCAGGAAGATCAGAAGGTCAAGGTCATTCTCAGCTACATATCAAATTCAAGGTCATTCTTGGATACTGAGGCCCTGTCTCTCTCTTTTGACTCAGTGAGTAAAAGCACTTGTTTCACAAGCCTGACCACTGAGTTCAGACCCCATCACCCACAGTGAAAGGAGAGAATTCTGAAAATTGTCCTTCTGTCTTCCACATGGGTACCATGGCAGGCACATGGCAGCACTCAACCATGCACTCATGCACATCAGCACACACACACACACACACACACACACACACACACACACCCTACTACTACTACTATCAATAGAAAAACAATACATAAGCAAATAATTTTTTAAAAGAGGAAAGGGAAAAAGTCAGAAAAATCCCAAAAAAGAACTGCTAGGTCACTCCCTGATGAAGAATTTCCCACATCAGATGCTCCCCACAGATGTAAACCTGACACACTGTGCCCTGAAGAGAAGAGACAACAACGCTTAGATCCTGTCTAAGATTGGCAGACACAGGAGGCCCAGGCCATGCAGACACCGGCAGTAAGCCTTGAAGGCAGGTGGTAGCTCAGGACGCTGGGTGTCCTCAGGTTCCTACTGTGGAACCCAGGCTCAAGAGACCCAAGTGTTCACTATTGTAAAAGGCACACAGTACCTAGACCACCCAATGGGGCACAGCCACACACAGAGAGTTGTGTGGGCAAGAGTCCAGGACCAGCCCAAAGTCCCTCAGAAGCTTAAAACCCACAGCGGATGGGCACTGATGGAGGTATTTCTGTTGCAGGCCTCTGTAGATGTCACCCAGCAAATCTGTGCCACTCCTTGGCTTGTACTGTCAGGTGCTCATGGACCTCTGGGTCCCATCTCATCCCCTGATAACTGATGTGGGAGGTCCTTCTATATATGTGTTGCTTTTATTGGTTAAAGAATAAAGAAGCTGCTTTGGCCTGTGATAGGGCAGAATAGAGCTAGGTGGGAAAACTAAACTGAATGCTGGGAGAAAGTAGGTGGAGTCAGTGAGATGCCATATAGCTGCCAGAACTTTGCCAGGTAAACCACAGCCACGTGGCAAGACACAGATTAATAGAAATGGGTTCATTTAAGATATAAGAGCTAGCTAACAAATCACTTAAGTGGTTGACTAAGCAGTGATGGAATTAATATAGTTTCTGAGTGATTATTTTGGGTCTCGGCAGCCAGGAAACAAACAAGCAGCCTCCGTCTACAGATAGCTCTTTGTTCTGCTTGGTTCTTTTAGCTCAGAGCCCGTCCTCCTTGTCCTTGTCGCTAGCCCTAAGGTCACTTCCTTCATAACAGTCTCCACAACACCAACACAGACTGTATTTTGTCCTTTGCTTCCTAGGGTTCCCACCCTGCCCTGTTCTATCAACAAGCCAATTGTGACTCTTCCTTCTGACACCTCCTCTTTCTCTGGCCTCTTGCCATCCCTGTGGACACTGACCCTGGCTGGCCCACCCTCCACAGAACACCTCCCTGGGCTTCATTCTTGCAGAGCTCTCTTTGGATGAGACCAGGATGCTGCCCATAGATGGACCACAGCTGATGACTTTGGGACAGGGCTCTGTTGACTACAAACTGCCGCACATCCTTGGGCACAACAACACGGTCAACAGTTAATGTCTTAAGCAAATAACTTTGGGGGAGGGGCAAGCTGGCTACCAAGCCAGACTACTTGAGTTCTCTGGAACCCCTATGATGGAAGGAGAGAACTGCCTCCTGCAAGTTATCGGCCGACGTCCAAACAGACATCATGACATTCACACATATACACAAATAAGTGAATTATAAAAATTGTTTACAAAGTAAATTTTGGACCGGATGGTGGTGGCTTATATATTTAGTCCCAGCACTCAGGAGGCAGAGGCAGGCAGATCTCTATGAGTTCAAAGCCAGCCTAGGTTACACAGTGAATTCCAGGACAGCAGGACTGTTTCACAGAGAAATCCTGTCTTGGGAAAAAAAAATAGTAAGTTCTGGCCAGATGGTGGTGTGCACATCTTTAATCCCAGCATTTGGGAGGCAGAGGCAAATGGCTCTCTGTGAGTTTCAAGCCAGCCTGGTCTACGAAGGGAGTTCCAGGACTACCAGGGCTACACAGAGAAACCCTGTCTCAATAATAATAATAATAATAATGAGAAGGAGGAGGAGGAGGAGGAGGAGGAGGGAGAAGGAGAAGGAGAAGAAGGAGAAGAAGAAGAAGAAGAAGAAGAAGAAGAAGAAGAAGAAGAAGAAGAAGAAGAAAAAGAAGAAGAAGAAGTAGTAGTAGTAGTAGTTCTGGGGAGAGGGGCTAAGGAATCTACAATATCAGATAAACTAAATAGACAAAAAATCAACTCCATTACATAAGCTAGAAGACAATCAGAAAAATTTAAAAAGTAAGTACTAATCTAACACCAGGAAGAGAGACACATGGAAATAAATTGAACAAATGTGTGCAAGAGTGCTGTGGTGATAATTGAGAGAAACTACAGAAGACAGAAGTAGGACAAAGGTCATGGAAAACTCAATAGTGTCAAGATGTAAATTATCCCCTAAGTTGGTATATAGATCTAACATGATACCAATCAAAATACCAATGGCCTCTTTGTAAAACTTGCTGAGCTATGAGGGAAGACTAGAATAACCTAATTTTTTTTGTAAGAAAGGATAAGAGGCCTAACATTTCCTACTCTAAGATCCTCTTTTCTGCTAAAACTGTGAAGTAGCACCCACAGGACAAGGTCCTGTAAAGTCCAGGTCCCCAGCTGGTGATGCTATTTAGGACAAGACAGTTCTTGAAACTTTAGAAGCTGCTGCTAGTTAGAAGCAGATCACTAGAAGCTGGTCCTTGGGGACCTTGTCCCTGGCTCCTTCCCATCCCTCTCTGTTTTCTCCCTGCGTAATGTGAACTGCCCTGTCTTGTCTCCCTACCATGATAGAATGAAGCCTCTAAAACCTTGAACCCAAGTAAACCTTTCCTCCCTTCCATTGTGCAGGTTTGATATTCTGGTCATGGTGACCAAAGTCTGACAAATACAGAAATCACTGCCTGGGAAGTGGGGCTGTTCTTGTAATAAACCCGACCACATGGTTCTTAGGCCTTGGAACTGACTTGTGGGAGGAATGTGGAAGCATTTGGAACTTTGTCTAGAAAGCCCCTAGAATGCTGTCAGCACAACTCAGTGGCAGTCCTGGTGGAGGCGCAGAGCAGAATGCCGACAGAAAGGCAGCAGTGAAGACTGCCATCTTAAGGCTTTGGACAGGGACAAGGACCCTATCAGGGACAGGCTGGAGGCAACTCCTGTTGTATGCTGGCAAAGCTGTGCACGGCACCCACATCCTGAAACGCTGTGAGGTTTAAGTCCTACAGAGGAACATCTGGGCAGTGCGGCCCTCCAACTGTGCCATGTTTATTTCTGCACACCAGGTTTGCAGAAAGCAACAGAGGAAAAATCAGACTTCGAAAACTTGCAGTTTGGCCGGGCAGTGGTGGCACACGCCTTTAATCCCAGCACTCAGGAGGCAAAGACAGGTGGATCTCTGTGAGTTTGAGACCAACCTGATCTATAAGAGCTAGTTCCAGGACAGGCTCCAAAGCTACAGAGAAACCCTGTCTCAGAAAACAAAAAAACAAAAAAAACAAAAACAAAAAACTTGTAGTTTGGCCAGAAAAGTCTACGTAAAAGTGGAGCTAAAAAAGGCACAGTTGCCTTTTTTTCCCCCCCTGAAAAAAGAACCTAAGGGCTGGGAATATAGCTCAGTGACCGAGTAAGCCTAGTTCTAAATCCAATTCTCAGCATAGAGGATAGGGAGGAGCCAAAATCTTTGCTTCGGGACAACAGGAATACGCTTTGAGGACATCTCAGGAACCAAGAAGACGCCCTGCAGGCTCCACAGCGAACATTATGAACTCACTTAAGAGACTTTGCTTTGAGAAGAAAGCTGCCTTCAGATCACCTGTCACACGGTGCTTTCCCATTTCAGCCCTCAGGCACTGAGATCACGATAGCTATGGGTCTAAGGGGTCCAGCAAACGCTCAGGCTGTCAGCGGATGCTGACATCACCCCCGTGATGCTGGTTCTGTGTCCATGCAGACTGTAGGGGCTACAGGGTCACAGAGGCAATCAAGACAGTAGAATCCAGACACGCCCCCAGATCAGAAGGGCGAGAACAGAGGACACAGAGAGCTGCGGAGGTCTTCACACACAGTCAATTATTTGTGACAAGACATTAATGCTCTTTAATAGAGTAAGGAAGGACTCTCCCAAGAACGGTGCTGCGACAGTCAGTTAACGGTCTGCAGAGGCTGAATACCAGTGCCTGTCCACAGTAGCCGAAAATGAACTCAGACCTCATTGCAAAAGCCTGTGATTCTTCTAGAAAATTCTCAAAATGCCTTCATAGCTCTGGCCATTTGCTGACTTGGAGTCTTGAGTCTATGGCACTTAGGGCTGCAGCTGTCTGTAGTTGCTTTCATGCCAAGTCCACAGCCCTCTGCTGCCAGCGTTGTGCCATTTGAGTGAAGTGTGGGAGCCACCTCAGCGTTCCTTGGCCTGCCCCACTCAATCCAGGATTTGTGTGAAACCACATCTGATTTTTGCCTCAAGCCCCATGCAGGCTCCAGGCCAGAGGTTCTCAAGCTTCCTAATGCCACAGCCCTTTAACACAATTCCTCATGTTACGTTGTGGTGACCCCTAAATAGAAAATTATTTTCGTTGCTACTTTATAACTGTAATTTTGCTGCTGTTAGGAATTGCAATGAAAATATCTGTGTTTTCCGATGGTCTTAGGTGACCCCTGTGAAAGGGTCATTCAACCCCTGTGGTAGTTTGAAAGAAAATGGTTTCCAAAAGGAACAGTACTATTAGAAGGTGTGGCTTTGTTGGAGGAAGTGTGTCACTGTGGAGGTGGGCTCTCACACTCATTGTCTCGGATCACTTCCGTGTTGCCTGCTGGGGTCAAAACGGAGGACTCAGCTCCTTCTCCAGCACCATGTCTGCCTGCTCACCACCACGTCACACCATCCAACACCATGTCTGCCTGCACATCACCACGTCACACCATCCAGCACCGTGTCTGCCTGCACACCACCACGTCACACCATCCAGCACCGTGTCTGCCTGCACATCACCATGTCTGCCTGCTCACCACCACGTCACACCATCCAGCACCATGTCTGCCTGCACATCACCATGTCTGCCTGCACATCACCATGTCTGCCTGCACATCACCATGTCTGCCTGCACATCACCATGTCTGCCTGCTCACCACCACGTCACACCATCCAGCACCGTGTCTGCCTGCTCACCACCACGTCACACCATCCAGCACCGTGTCTGCCTGCTCACCACCACGTCACACCATCCAGCACTGTGTCTGCCTGCACACCACCACGTCACACCATCCAGCACTGTGTCTGCCTGCACACCACCACGTCACACCATGATGGTAATGGACTAAACCTCTGAGACTGTAAGCCACCCCATTAAATGTTTTTCCTTTATAAGAGTTGCTGAGGTCATGGTGTCTCTTCACAGCAATAGAAACACCAACTAAGATAACCCCTAAGGGGGCCAAGACCTACAGGTTGAGAATGGCTACTCTAGAGAGTTGCCAAGCATGAAGAGGTCATAGCACTCACCAGTAACTGACTCCTTTCTTCATAGCCCAAGCTTCTTTCTCTTCCCACTCTCACCCTCTTTCCAGGGACATCATTAGCCACTCTCCTAGAGTGATCTGCCAGGTACCCCCTCTGGGCTTCCTGTTACCTGGGATCATCTTGATATACTGAAAGATAGCATCATGGGATGTCACATCCTGCAGATACACCCTCCCATCGGCAATGGAAATAGCAGATCCATGGGATGGGGAAGCCTGTGTCAGGAAAGTTCTCTGCATGCAGCCCGTGTCACAGTGCCATGGGAAGGGCACACCCTCAGCAGAAACGAAATAAACAGCAATTAAAAGAAAAGCAAAATGCCCTGTGAGTTCCTTGGAAAGAAGATGAGGGCAAGCAAAGTCCTGGATGTAGGGGACAGAAGTGGAGCAACCACCACCTTTGAGTGGCAGACAGGGTAGCCGGGACCCTATCAGGGAGTTACTTTTACTGAGCCAGGGCCTCTAGTGCTGCCATTAAGTGGGCAGACATGGAAGATGTTCACCCTAACATGGACTGGTGGGCAAAGAACAGTCAAGCTTCAAGGGGAAGCAGCCTAGAGAAATTCTGTACCCCATATGCCTGTAAGAGGAGAAGGCTGGTGTCCCAGATACCCTGGTCATAGAACTTGGGGTCCCTTGGGGACCCTGCTTTGTTTGGATTCTGGGCTAGGACTAGACAGTAAAGGTGGTACTCGGAGCCATTCCCTCAGAAAGGAAGACCGGAGGGAAGGCCCCTGGCCATCCAGAGGTGGGCAGATGTCAGCCTCTGAGCAGCAGATGTAGGCTGGAGTATGATCATGCTGTGAACCTGGCCCGACCTTGGCTACAGAGCTATAGGATGAAAAGACTGCCTTCTGGTCCCTGGCCAGCAACCCCTGAGCAATAGTGACAACCCTTAAATCAGCAGTTCTCAACCTTCCTAATGTTGCATCCCTTTAACACAGTTCCTCATGTTATGGTGACCCCCAACCATGAAATTATTTTCATTGCTGCTTCATAACTGTTAATTTTGCTACTGCTAAGAATTGTAGTATCTGTGTTTTCTGATGGTCTTAGGTGACTCCCATGAAAGGGTCAGTCAACCCAGGGGTCATGACCCACAGGTTGCGAACCACTGCCTCAGATAGCTACAATAAAGTCATGGTGACATCTGTGAAACACCAGACATTCAGACTAGAGCTGGAAACAAGAAGGGGACTAAGCACTATGGAGGCACCCAAACAGAGCAGGGTCCCACGAGGCAGCAGGGCACTGGGGCTAGACACACTCACATGCTCACTTCCCGCTCCAGCAGCTTCTACACCAAGGAGCTCAGTGACATCAACCATTGCCTGCAACTGCATTACAGACAAGAGTTCACCTTTCCACCCTGTGTGGTTCAGGATTGGGGGAAGAGCCCTGTAATGATGCTCAGGGAAGGTGGGCCAGGACGCAGGGCTCCAAGGGACCAGCCCACACCAATGGCCTAACCCCTTCCCTTCCTTGTCCAGCCAGAAACCCTGGGAAGGAGGCTGGAGCATGGATCCAGGTCCTAACCAGAACAAATGCAAATAGATAATAGGGCTGGGCAGACTGAGCAGCCAGGCAAAGAGGGACAAAATCTCCACACAAATTCTGTCACTCCCTCTGTCCGTGACCATCTCGGCTCTCATCTCTTGTCTACATGGTTCCAAACTAATGTTTTATTAAGTGTCATCCTCTTGCTCCCATAACAAACCTTTCCTGAGTGTGTTCAGTAGCTGGTATTGAATGAAATGACTCTCCTTTATAAGATGTTCCCCAGGGTCTGCCTCAGGCCTCTCCCCTCGCCTTGTGGATGTGGGAGGATCTCAGGGCTTTTGCCTCAGCGTGGAGTCTCCCTAGTTACCACCTTGAGCATTCTACAGGCTCACACACAACCCATAACAGCATCAACAGTAATACTACCACCACCAACAAAGCGTCTCAGCACACCAATACATTAACAACAACCCAACAGCAAAATTAACAATATATCCTCATCGACACTAACACAACTAACAAACCACCATCACCACCAGTAACACTAGCAATGCTAACCCTTAACAGCCCACCTGCCCCACCTGTAAGGGAGGCCAGCCCCCTCGGAGTCAGTACAGGGCACATGCAGACACCAATTCTCCTCCCAAAGGAGATTTATAACCCTGGACAGCAGCGGTAACTGCAACAGCAGCAATAACAAGCAGCAACCAAGCAACAAGCAAGAAAGCAAGTGAGTGTTTCTGCAGGAGTGGGTTTTTAAGGGGAAGGGGGGTCTGTGCCAGGGTGAGCTGGGAAATCCTGATTGCACATGTTAGCCAAATAATGAATTTTGATTACTGGACCTTGGTGTTTTGTCTCAGGAATGAGTCAGTGACCAAATAAGGGAACAGACCTTGGGGGATAGCTCTAGGAATGTAACAGTTTTTAGCAAGGAAGAGGAAAGGGGGTAAAAGGCCAAAACCTGTCTGCAATGCTTGCCATGCTCAGGCCTGTGTTTGCCACATTGGGGCCTGGTAGACTCCTTCACCACCACCAATATTAGTATCACTAACAATCAAAACATATCGCCTTCAGTGTCACTAATAAAACAGCAGCAGTCCGCCAACAACAAAACAATACTAACAAAAACCATAACCAACACTGCCATCGGTGCCCAAAACACCAGCCCCTGGGCACACCAACAGACCCTGCAGATGCCCCTCCACTGTGATACCCCAACACCCCATCTCTGGAGGCAAACTGTTCCTCACTGTGTCCCCATATGAGGGATGGGCTCCAAACCCTGGCAAGTGCCTTGAACCATGAATATACAAGCCTTGTGCACACCACTGAGATACTGAGATAGCTAATCCTGATAACAGGCGGTAACTAGGAAACTAGAGGATGAGGGCACATGCACTGTGGACACGGTAGGCAGAGGGAGGAGTCTCGTTCAGGGTGAGAGGGCACGAGACTGTGCAAGATGTCATCAGGCCGCTAGGGATGGTTCACAATTTAAGTTAGGAGTTGGTGTTTCCATTGTCATATGTTTGAATGTTTGGCAACCTCAACTGCCACATCCTGCACGGACTGGTCCTGGAAACCCGACTGAAGTGATGGAGGGATGAAGCATGAACAAGCACGCAGACATATGTGCAGAAAAACTGGGATCGGGTGAGCTGTGTGATCTCTGATGGAGACATGCCATCAACGACAGTAACAACTCGGAAACTCAGTGAGTTTGTTTTTTACATCTGAATAGAGGAAGCAGGTTTACTGTGTCCAAATGAACAAGGGGGTTGGTTTAGCTAGTGTAGGTAGGTGTTTTTGTAGTGGCGCAGTCTCAGACTGCAGTCTTCCCAGAGGGGGTAGCTGTGGTTGGTAGCTCCTGCATACACTGCCAGCATTTCCACTCAGACAAGAGGAAGGCCTTGGCATCCCTCTGAAACTCACCCAGGAAGGCTTGCCCCTCTCATGGGTCTGAGGCATCGGGTCCTTGACATGACCCTGCAACTTCATCCTCTCACCACACTCTGAGACCAGGCAACGAAAACCAGAGGGTGGATGACAGACAGAGATCCCTGCTAGACACTCATACCTCCCTGCCCAGCCTCCCTCCCGGCTCGGTCCGCAGATCAGTCCATGTGACAGAGTTCATGTGGGAAGGAGGCAGGGACAAGGACAAAGGAGCTCCATCCCTGGGGGCAACTACATCTAAACTGGACTGGACAAATCTACCTCCATTGGCCTGTGTCTCCTGGTGACCAGGCACTCAGAGCAGGAGGGGCTGAGTGTGCTTTGCTAAACCGTGTCTCACTGTTGTAGAGATGAGTAACACAGTACGGGGTGCCGCAGTGATGCCCACAGCCCTGCAGCTACACAGCGGATCACAGGCCTCCATGCCTCCATTCTGCCACCAGTCCCCACGCTGGACAATAAGAATGAAGCTGGTCTAGCTGCCCACCTGGTGTGACAGGACGTGGAGCATCCTCCTCAGGACATGACACTGGCTACAGACAGTATTGTCACGCTCCAAGTACATCCCAGCTGCCATCGCTGGCAGGCGCTCTGTGGGCAGCTTTCCTGGCGACAGCCTGGCTTTCCTGATGATGCGACCTGGTCTGGCCCTCCACAGAAGAGGCTGCACCATGTGAACAGTAGCCGTGAGGCTTGAAAGCCTGGAGTTCAACTGCACATTACCAGGACAGGGGCAGAAGCTAGGCAGTTTTCAGGGTCTAAGCGGCTGCCTACCCTGAGACTGCCCATCTTCCCCAGAGGCCTGGCCCACTCCTCTAGTGTGGTGGCGGCTGCACAGTGACCTTGTAGTAACCCAAGTGCCATCCGTCAGCAGCCGGCCGCCAGCCTCCGGAACGCTGCTGCAGCTCATCTGAATTCAAATTACCCTGGGAGCCACACGCTGGTGCCAGCCATAACTCAGCACGGGGAGGAGCATGGCCGCCCCTGGATTGGACATCACCATACATTCCTGGGGCGTCGGACAGGGCTACTAATGAAAATATCAATCAAAAACTCGGCTGACTTAATGGTCAATTTAAATTAATTAATTGGGGAGGAGAAAAAAAGTTGAGGAGAACAGCACTGCCGGGCTCTGTCTCCAGTGGTAGTCAGAGCGCTGTAACCAGCTAAGCACAGTCCCCAGGCAGGACGAGGGACCCATCCCAAGGGACCCGCAAGGCATGTCCAAGAGTCCAGGTCTAGCACTGCTGGAGAAGGGGTTCAGAACTCAAACTTTCTGTCTGTGGTTCCAGGCCAGCGGTGAGCAGTCTATGCCACTACTGGGCCATGCTGTTTGCAGGGATAGCTAGTGGCCTCCCGCCAGGTCCCCTGCCATCACTGAAGAACAGAAACTCTGTGCCCAGCAAGACTGGACAAATGCCCCTGGCTCATGCCTTCTCCAGTTGTCTGGCCAGTTCTCTGGGCCCTGTCCCTTCATCTGAATTTAGGTGGCCACAACCCCTGCCAGGACCTAGCTGAGGTCTCACCAGGTACTCAGGGACAGTCAGTAAATATTCTTCTACACATGAGAAGATAAATATCCAAAAGAGTGGCCCAGGGTTGCAAGGTGGCCAGAGCCCTAGGTGAGGGCAGCTGTTGGCACCAGGCAAAGCAGCATCCCAGTGGGGAGATGCTTCCACACATCCAGCGCTTCAAGGATGGTTAGTGGCCAAACACAACCACCTCGGGGATCCGAGAAAGTCATCCAGGAAACCCCTGCATGTGGAACGTTCACCCCAAACACACTGAGACATTATGCACCCACAAAAGCAAAGGCAGAATCCTCCATGCGGATGGAAAGGTAAGGAGACCCAGGGCACAGATGAGCTGACACATTTGCCAGGAAGGATGCTGGAATCTGCCCTGGCCATTCACGTTTGCTGACGGCAGGGGTTTGACTCAGACACTTGGAACTGAGGGATTAGTGCCACTGGTTACCAAGCTCCATCACCCACCCTGCTACAAAACAAGGACAGGCTGGAGCAGAACAGGAAAGGCCTTATCTTGGTGGGCAATGCATGGACGGACTCAGGACTATGGGGACAGGACTTCCAAGGCCCACAAAGATGATTGAGCCTGAACTCACCAAGTCTTTCCACCAACCACTTCATTGTACATGCTCACTCATTCACATCAATTACTTCTATATCACTTATATGAAACAAAATACCAATATACCAATTCCCATGCGGTGAAAAGCCAGCTGTCTGCTTGTTAGGTACAGTATGGGAGTGGGGGTACTGTGGACTGTCTTGATTTTTTTTTTATTTTGTTTATGGTTTTTGAGACGGGGTTTTTCTGTGTTGCTCTAACTGATCTGGAACTCGCTCTGTAGACCAGGCTGATCTCAGATTCACAGAGATCCTCCAGCTTCTGCCTCCCGAGAGCTGGAATTAAAGGCATGTGCCACCATCACTCAGGTGCAGATCATATTTAAAGGGAAGGCCAAAGCCTTCAGTGAACAGTGCCTGTGAGGGACCAGAGTCTGGTCCAAGGGCTTGTCCCAAGCTATACTGATCCTCAGGACCCCTACTCTGAGTTTTGTCGCTAGTCCTGACCATATCTGTACCCAGGAGTCTGCTCAACCCGCCTGTGTGCCTTCACACAACCTCCCTCACGCTCAAGTCCCCAGGGCAGCACCCAGGGGCTCTGTGCAGTTCAACACATGGAGGGGACGCAGCCTTTACACTCGGATTCCACGCACCCTGTCTGGTCTGGCTGGACCAAGGCCAGAGCAGCAGTCAGCAGTCACCTCTACCGTTGACCAGTGAAGGGCCTCAGATAGCTGTCAGCTGTGAACTGCCCGTGTCTGGGAGAGTCTCCAGACCTCGTATGCTGTGGTTGCTTATTAATAACCTAAGAGTGGAAGGATCGGGGGACTTAGGCCAGAGTCCACCGAGTGCCACTAAGCCCACCCAGTCATGACTTCCCATTGTATCCCAGCCCAGACAGCCCTCCATTGCACATGGCCCGCTAAGTCCTGGGTGTCCCTGGCCTTCTGTCCAGGCTGAGCCTGGTCCTACTCTCAGCACCTCGGTCAAATCCTTGAAGCCAAAGGCAGGGTCCACATGGGTAGATTAGCCCAGAGCACATCCAAGGTCAGCCTGGTGAGGGAGTCATGGAGGAAGCTCAGGGCCAAAGAGGTAGCCTAGGCTATACACGGGCCTTCTCCCCAAACCACGTCTTCCTCTCTGTAGTGCCATTGGCGGCCATTAAGGTCTCCACTCTGAGAAAGAGTATCTCCTAGGATACGCAGCACATCAGGGGGCCTGGCCTTGAACTGAGGCTCCCCACCCACCGTGAAATGACTCCCACAAACACCCCAGCTCTGCTTGTGTGCAACAGGCAAAAGTCTCCTCGTCTCTGTGATCACAGCCCTGAGCACCCAGCAGCGAGGAACGAGGATTCCTCAGGTCCTGGGTTTACACCCGGTGCCACACACATAGGTCCACCCCCAAGCTTATGCCCAGTGTCTGAGGCCTTGGTTTCCATGGGGCATGGGCGGTGGTCCCCTTCTCATCCATGCTCTATAGGATGCCCAGTGCTCTCTTCTGGGGGCAGCACTGATGTCCTCAGGGGATCCCAGGGCCTAGACCAAGCTAAGAAGTAGGAGACCAAGGTCGATGGGATAAACATAGTTTTCTCTCCACCACAAGAGTCCAGAAGGTCAGGGCACCCATTCAGGCTCCAGTTCTGAGGCTCCTCGGTCTCCAAGGCCAGCTACAGTACGCCAGTGACACAGCCACAACCACGGCTGATCTCTGCTGCCACCCAGTGGCTGCTGAGGGGAGAAGACTGGCTCAACCCCAATGATGGTCCACGGTCAGTCCTGGGCCTGGACAGGAAGGAGATGGGAGCCTCGGAAGTCAGGGTGATTTCTGGCCATGGTCCATCCATCTGTCTGGAGATCTTCCTGACCTCAGCGTCAGATGTCCTAATGCTCATCCACCATAGTTCTCAGCTTTACAACGGCTCACATTTGAGTGTGACATGGGCCCATACATGAGGCCAGGCTGCATTGGCCAAGTTCTCAGTCCCTGAACTGCCAGACTTCAAATGGTGTCAGGCTGGGCTGCCTCAGGAAAGGCCAGGCCTGTCCTCACTATGTCCTCAGGTACACTGATGAGGGTGGTTTCTTTGTGGTTCTGGACACGTAGGCTTCACCTCGTCCCATTGAACGGCTCACACAAGACTCAAATTGCCACCAAGGGCCAGCATCTCTTCAGGATTCCTTTGGTTCAAGGACACATTAGCACTCAAGGCCCCAAATGTCCCAAATCCCCCTGGCCATACATTCTCTGCCCAATGAGCCTCTTCTACTTCTGGAACATTCTGATCCAATGCCTGACTCAGCACAACACAGCCACCCCCACCTAACCAACTGCTCTCCAGCGAGGGCCCAGCACACACCTAACCCACAGCTCTCTGGTGAGGGCCCAGCACACACCTGACCCACAGCTCTCTGGTGAGGGCCCAGCACACACCTGACCCACAGCTCTCTGGTGAGGGCCCAGCACACACCTGACCCACAGCTCTCTGGTGAGGGCCCAGCATACACCTGACCCACAGCTCTCTGGTGAGGGCCCAGCACACACCTGACCCACAGCACATCTCGGGCCTGGAACCCACTTCCTACCGGGGATCCACATGGTAAAAGGAGAGCACCAACTCCCAAGGGTTGTCCTCTGACCTCTACACACCTGTGATACGAGCACACGCATTGGATGCATATGCGTGCACACGTATAAATAAAAACAGATAGATAAATAAATGTAATTAAAACCAGATAGATAGATAGATAGATAGATATAGATAGATGTAATTAAAAACACCAATGTGCAGCCAGTGAGATGCTCAGAGGATAAATAAAGGTCTTTACCATGAAGCCTGACAGCCTGAGTCCAACCCCTGGAGCCTGTGTGAAGGTGGAAGGAGGGAACTGGCTCCACAACATTGTCCCCTGGCGCTCATACCCACACGATGACAGAGGTGCACACACACTCAGTGAAACTTAAAAAAAAAAAACTAGGGGATCAAGAGATGGCTCAGTGGTTAAGAGCATTGGCTGCTCTTGCGGAGAACCCAGGTTCAGTTCCCAGCACCCACATGGCAGCTCGCAACTGTTTATAACTCCAGTTCTAGGGCTTCAGACGCCCTCACACATACATGCAGGCAAAACACCAATGAGCATAACATTTTTAAAAATTAAAAAAAAACTATCCAGTCAGTGGGGGCACACACCTTTATTCCCAGTGCTTCAGAGGGAGAGGCATGTGGATCTCTGTGAGTTCGAGGCCAGCCTAGTCTATAGAGTGAGTTCCAGGGCAGCCAGGACTATACAGAGAAACTCTGTCTCCAAACAAACATAAAAAATACGATTAGGGGGCTGGAGAGATGGCTCAGTGGTTGAGAGCATTGCCTGCTCTTCCAAAGGTCCTGAGTTCAATTCCCAGCAACCACATGGTGGTTCACAACCATCTGTAAAGAGGTCTGGCGCCCTCTTCTGGCCTTCGGGCATGCACACAGACAGAATATTGTATACAAAATAAATAAATAAATAAATAAATGGCAAGCTTTCCTTGTGACTAGAAGTTTATTTAAAAAAAAAAATATGATTAAAGGGCTGGAGAGATGGCTCAGAGGTTAAGAGCACTGGCTGAGCTTCCAGAGGTCCTGAGTTCAATTCCCAGCAACCACATGGTGGCTCACAATCATCTGTACTGAGATCTGGCGCCCTCCTCTGGCGTGCGGGCATACATCGAGGCAGAATGTTGTATGCATAATAAATAAATAAATCTAAAAAAAAATACGATTAAAAACCTGCAAATGTGTGCATTTTCACAGGTGCAAGCTGAGCAATGCTGTTTTGAGGAAGTGTCCCGATGGAGAGGGTTAGTGGTCATCAGGGCTGAAGTAGTCCAGGGGACTTTCTTCAGGGGTTTCATTCGAGGGAAAAACGTTTGAGAATCAACTAAAGTGGTGTCTTAATAGTCTTGTCAATTAAATGCTACTAAACTGAGCCCTTTAAAATAGTTAACTTTATATTATGGGAAGTTTGCTTTCGAGTTTTAAGAAGATAGGCAGTTCATATATGTAGTAATGTATATAAAATTAACATCCCAAATCAGGGAGCTTCATACGTGCTAGCAAAAGGGCGTTCCTGGTAAGACCTCCCAACTGTTCAAGATAACATTTATGGTAGGGGAGACAAACTTGACACTTGACCTCAGCCCCACCCCTCCCAGCTGCCAGGATGGACTCCACCTGGGGAGCAGTTGAGTTGGGTGGGATGGCACCTGAGCCTCTGGAACTTCAAGAAACGCCTCTGCCCAGGCCCCAACCTCTGCTCTTCATGGCAGGGGCAAGGGGAGTTGAGAGGGGACTCGGACTGGCATGTAGCTCAGGTAACATAATGTTCACCTATGTATGCCAAGGACAGTGCCTGGATCTCCTCTGTCATTCAGCCCTGTGACTTCCAGCTCTGTGAAACATGTTCCTCATGACCTCTTTGCTCCTGAATGGGAGGGTCACTTCTATGAAGAGGATCAACAGATGTGACAGGTCCCTGCGGGAAGAAGGCGACAAAGATTGGCTTCCGCCTTTGGCACTTGCTTGTGAACCATGCTGTCCTTCTGGAGAGGCTGACTGGCAGGAGCTAAGCTGACTGACCCTGGAGGAATTGTCTGCAATCCAAAGGGCGGAGAAAGAGGAGCTGGTCCAAGTGAGGAACCCATGAAAACGGTCATGGCTCATACAACTGAGAAAACACACATGGGCGTACAGGCCTGACAGGGCAGCTGAGAGGCAAGTGGCTGGCCTAACAGACGGACAAAGTCGTTGGCACTGCCAGGAAGGAAAGTGAGGACTCCAGAGCCCCAGGCCCTGAGAAAGTGAAGCCCTTGCAGTTCCTAGGAAAAGGGCTAAACAAGGCTGGAGCTCCCCTTGTCACCAACAGGGAGAGATGGAAAGTCCGTAAGAAGGCTACAGACGTGACAAAAAGCAAAATGTGAAACTGGTCGGGTGGGATAAGAAAGTTCTCTGTCTGAAGACTTCTATTCCTGAGGCTGAGGAAGCTGGAGGCCCTAACTGAAGTGCTGCAACTTCCGCCCCAGGCTGGAGCACCGAGGACAGCAAGGCCAGTTCGCTGTGGGATCAAGGAACACCTTTGGGGGGGGTGGGCAGTTCTAGTGGCAAGAGCTCCCAGCTGCAAAGCCTCCCTAGCAGGGCCCATGGTAGAGACCGCAGGTGCTGTGCCAGACCAAATCCACAGCCAAAGTCGCTCCAAAAGCGACCCATGGGAGCTCCCCACAGAGACTAGGTGAAGAGGACTCCAAGGACAGCAATGCGGCATGAGCATCCGGGGAACCAGTGCTGAACTTCAGCCTGCGAGAGAACCTCACACACAAAGCTGCAGTGGTGAGGACTAGCTGGTAGTTACCAAAACAATGCAAGCAAGGCAATGGGGACACTTCTTTCAGTCACAGAAAGGGGCTGGTGACAGCTAGAGCCCATCCTCGGGACTCACAGGGCAGGACAGGACGGACTCCCCACAAGCTGTGCTCCTAAGTCCTGTGTGTGCTGCCTGCCCCAAACCCACAATAAACAAATAACAGTGTAATGTTTTTTTTTAAAAAAAAAAGATTTATTTATTTATTATGTATGCTGTGTTCCGTCTGCATGTATGCCTGTAGGCTAGAAAAGGGCACCAGATCTCATTACAGACGGTAGTGAGCCACCATGTGACTGCTGGGAATTGAACTCAGGACCTCTAGAAGAGCAGTCAGTGCTCTCAACCGCTGAGCAGTCTCTCCAGCCCACAAGTGTAGTTTTTAAAGTTAATGAAGAAACAAGCTCTATGTAGCAAACACCCTTCCAAAATGAGGCAAATAAAGTCATTGTCAGAGCAGTGAGAGCAGAGCTGTCAGACCAAACACAGTGAATTCTGAGAAAGTGACTGAGGCTGAAGAGAAACGGTGGCAGAGGGCGCTCAAGTCCGCCAGGAAGAATCAGAAGCAGGAAAATGGTAACCTTGGGCCAGGAAAGTCTATCTCTAGCAGAAGAGAATTTGGGTAAAAATTATTAAAAAGACCAAAAAGGGTCAACTTAAAGTTCCAACCCATAGAATTGTATAATTCTAAACTTCTATGTACCAACAAAACTGTGTGGGGAAACAGAGAAAAGAGCCAGTGAAGAATCGAACACAGCAACCAATGACTAAGGTATCAGGAAGTACACGACAGCACGTGCCTGTTAGCCCAGTAAAAAGCTTGAGCTACATAGACAGATCCTGACGGAAAAAAATATGAATCATGAAGATCCACGTGTGGTGGCTCTCGCCTGTAGACCCAACACTCCAGATGCAGAGGTGGGCGGATCTCTGTGAGTTTGAGGCCAGCTTGGTCTGTATAGTGAACTACAGGACCGCCAAGGCTATATTATAGAGAGACTTTGTCTCAAAACAATTACAAGAAAGCAGGGGTGTAGATTTGTACAACATTAGCTATTACAGGTGTACATAGAAAGCAGGGGTGTAGATTTGTACAACATTAGCTATTACAGGTGTACATAGAAAGCAGGGGTGTAGATTTGTACAACATTAGCTATTACAGGTGTACATAGAAAGTAGGGGTGTAGATTTGTACAACATTAGCTATTACAGGTGTACATAGAAAGCTGGGGTGTAGATTTGTACAACATTAGCTATTACAGGTGTACATAGAAAGCTGGATGTCTCTTCAAAATAAAGGCTTTCCGAATGCGCAGGTCATTTCCTCAACTTGACTCAAACCTAGACATATCTGGAAAGAGGGAATCCCAAGTGAGGAGTTGCCTCTGCCTGACTGGGCTGTGGACGCTTCTGTGGGAAGCTGCCTCTGTCTGAACATGTTCTTGGTTGCCGTGGAACATTTTGTTGGTTGCTGATTTATGGAGAGAACCCTACTGGTCAAGGGAAGTATGAGTGTGAGCCTGGGAGCATGGTAAGCAACGTTCCTCCGTGGTCCCTGCTTGAGTTCCTGCCTTGGCTTCCTGTAAGCCAGATAAACACTTAATCCCCCAAGTTCCCATTGGTCGTGACGTTTATCACAGCCACAGAAAGCAAACTAGGACGCTGAGTACATGAAGAATGTCCACAGAAATTGCCACGAAGTTGAAAACAGCTTGCTGTTGTAATAAAAGTAAGATAGCAGCAAATCTTCCCATGGCGTGAGTGAGCATTAGGATGCCAAACAGAGCAGAACAAAACCAGAGCACATTAGCGCAGCGAGGACGCGGACCAGCAGGAGCCCTCGCGCACGATGGTGGCACACTGTGGTAGCGTCACCATGGAAGACAGTTGGTACCTCAAAAACTAAAAACTGCTATTGGCAATATAGTGTTAGTTACTTTTTTTTCCAGGCTGGGACAAAAGACTTGTCAGAAGTGACTTAAAGAAGGAAGGGCTTGGGGCTGGAGAGATGGCTCAGAGGTTAAGAGCACTGACTGCTCTTCCAGAGGTCCTGAGTTCAATTCCCAGCAACCACATGGTGGCTCACAACCATCTGTAATGAGATCTGGTGCCCTCTTCTGGTGTGTGGGCATACATCAAGGCAGAATGTTGTATACATAATAAATAAATAAATCTTTAAAAAAAAAAAAAAAAGAAGGAAGGGCTTATTTAGTCTCCAGAGGGGCAAGTATATCATCGGGTGCATGTGGCTGGTCACATCGCAGGTCACACTGTGTCTACAGTCAGGAAGCGGAGCCATGAACACTGGCAGCCGGCTTGCTTTTCTCTTTTTATTCAGTCCAGGATCCCAATCTAATGATGATGGCACCCACATTCAGGCTAAGTCTTCTTGCCTCAGGTAAATCTTTCTGGAAACTCCTTCATGGACACAGCAGATGTGTTTCCGTTGTTATTCCAAATCCAGTTGTGGTAACAATTTTCTCCTGGGGTGGGGTGGCTAAGCAACACTGAAGCACGATTAATAAAAATTCAGAGACAGAAATTGGGGTTCAACCTGAAGAACTGAAAAGCAAAGCAATCAGCCATTGGCTCTTACCTCTATCTCAGTCTGAAATGGCCATCCTGCCTCCAGGAATCTCAAAATAAGACTGTCTGTGAGCTGTCTCCTCCTGTCTTATATTCCTGTCTAGGGCTGGGATTAATGGTGTGTACCACTGGGATTAAAGGATGCACCATCAGGTTTTATGGCAGCTAGTATGGCTACTGGGATTAAAGGTGTGTGTTACCACTGCCTGCTCTGTAGACTGACCAGCAGAGCTGTTTTACTTTCTGATCTTCAGGCAAGCTTTATTTATTAAAATACAAATGAATGCCACTACACAACACTTCCTCTCAGAGCCTTATGTGGTTTCAATGACAAACCAAGGTTTAATTCCAAATTGATGGTCCCCCTGGGGAAGCAATAAATTTATTAGGCTACTTACAGAGCATAAGTGGGGCTGGCCACACAGGAGCATGGTTGACCTTAAAGCAGCCACACTAGGGCTGGAGAGATGGCTTAGCGGTTAAGAGCATTGCATGCTCTTCCAAAGATCCTGAGTTCAATTCCCAGCAACCACATGGTGGCTCACAACCATCTGTAATGAGGTCTGGTGCCCTTTTCTAGCTTGTAGGCATACATGTAGACAGGATATTATATACATAATAAATAAATTAATTAATTAAAAAAAAGCAGCCACACTAAACGTTCCTTACCCAGCATGGATGATGACATTCCCATGGCTATGTAGATGGAGCCCCTCCCAGTCTTCCCCAGCCTGTATACACTATCGCTCCAAAAAACAGCTAGGTGCAATTTGGGCAGAAGTGCATACACCTGGCTAGAAGGAATGGCTAAATAGTCAGATGAGAGTACAATGACCCTTCATGCTCCTTCCGTTTGAGGAAATGTCAATAGGTAATAAGCCCAGCTATGATGATCCTGCACAGCAGACACAGCTGGTCTTAGGATGGTGGTTCTGCTCAGAGGACAGAGCCATACCACACAGCCAGGATGCCAATGATATAACCACCACACATGACCCAGTGACTTTATTCCTAGGTATAGACTGAAAAGAATGGAAAAAGGTCTCAAGAAGACACATGAACACCACTACTTTAGGTTCACAAGAACCCAAAAGAAGGCTGGCAGGCTGGAGAGATGGCTCAGTGGTTAAGAGCATTGAGTGCTCTTCCAAAGGATCTGAGTTTGATTCCCAGCAACCACATGGTGGCTCACAACCATCTGTAATGAGGTCTGGTGTCCTCTTCTAGCCTGCAGGCATATATGCAAACAGAATATTGTATCCATAATAAATAAATAAAAATATTTTTTAAAAATTAAAGAAAAGAAGGCTGACCCAAGACCCAAGTGCTTGTCAACAGTGGACAGGAAAGCTGCATTTGAGGGAATATTACTCCATTTAAAAAGGAACACCAGACACATCCACAATATGAATAAACATTGAGAAATTGTGTGGAATAAAGTGGGCCAGTCATAAGAATGACAATACATGAAGGACACAGAGTCAGTGTTGTGGGATATTTGTACTCTGTGTGAAGATATATTGTTGTGATCAGTTTAATAAAGAGCTAACAGCCAACAGCAGGGCAGAAGGTATAGGAAGGACTTCTGGGCAGAGCAAGAGGAAGTAGGAGATGAATCTAGGTCCACTAGATACTAACCTGTATTTCTTTATTATCCTAAATATAATCCTATAATAATCAAACTTATCATGTTAGGTATGTTTTGGAGGTCAAACAGAGATTTTCTTTTTAAACAGAGGTATATTTTAAATGGATAGGCGGTCTTCAAACACTTCAAAGACCTACAGAATATGGCATTTAAAATGTTTTAATAACGTAAGTCTTTTCATGACAGTGAGACATGTCTGCTCCTGGAAGCACCAATTTACTTCAAAAGATGATGAAGGACATCAAAGAACTTCCATATGGAGTTGCTTTCAATGTGGCAAAGCTAGCCATTTCTGCAAGAAATTGCCCTTTCCTAGACTGCTGATAGTATGCTGTCCAAACTGGACATGCAGGACACAAAAGAAAGTGACTGCTAAACTTCGCCAAGGCAAAGCAGGACAGTCCTTCAAAATTCCTACTTCACAAAAAAGTCTGCCAGATAGTCTACGCCTGTAGGCTGAAGATGGATGCTCCAACATTGCAGAGGAAATGTGGGTGACTGCCCAGGCAGTCAGATGTCTTTGTCATTTCTATAGTTTTGGAAGTTGCTTATTCTATACTTCCTGTTTACTCAGGTAATATTCTATCCTTCTCATATCTTTTATGGGTTTGAATATTAGATAGTTATAGTTACAGTTTTCCCTGTTACCACATTCAGAAAAGAAACTCACAAAAGTAGTGTAAAGTATATAGGGTTGGGAGACATAAAAGCTTAAATTGTTTATCTAAGAAAATGACTTGAGGTCTAAAAACAGTTTTGGGGTGGTAATACAAGTTAGAATAGAAAGTAAATTAGGTACAAAACTTTGGACTCACCAAGATAGGATATATAATGGAGTTGAATTTTCCAATACTAATGGACCGGACATTGTAAACAGAATTCTTACCTGATAATTGTTCTTACTATATATGGTTTTACTATGTTAGAGTTAGAACCTTTCCTTTTTATTTACAAAAAAAAAATGAAGAGGGAATGTTGTGGGATATTTGTACACCATGAAGATGTATTGTTATGATTGGTTTACTAAAGAGATGAACAGCCAATAGCTAGGCAGGAGGTACAGGCGGGACTTCTGGACAGAGAGAAAGAAAGTAGATGAATCTAGCCATGCAGAAGACACCACGGAAACATGGGACGAGTGGAACACACAGAATGGGAAAGAGGTGAAAGTCACATGGTAGAACGTAGATTAAATGGTGGTCGTGGTTGTACAAGTTGTGTGTACTCATTACCACCGAACTGTACACTTAGAAATGGTTAAAGTAGCAAATTTTACCACTACTTTCAATGAAGGAGTTACCAAAGTCCAGCCTGGTTTGTTGTATTTTGTGATGACAGACCAAGCTGCCACATGGCTTTAGGGGATAAATAAAACAGGAGTAAAATCCCAGCTCCACCTACGATTTTAATTAACAAATTCAGGAGACTCCAAAATGCTCTACTTGAAAATCTCCCAAGGTGCCTTCCTGGGGCTCTGTGATTTAACCACATGAGGCCCCTACAAGGCTGGAAAAAGAGCATTGAGCCCCAGGGCAAGCCCACCTCCACTACATTCTGTGCAGGAGACCCCACAGTCCTTGGGGTAAGCCCAGTAATATCAAAGGTGTCTGTCTTCCATTCAGAGTTAGAGGGTTTCTGGTCCCACCCTCAGCCCTGATCACCATAGTGCCAGTGAGCCTAGGACATGTGTTATAAGCATGGATGCAGACTCCAGCTCAACCTGGAAAGGCCAGTCTTTAGACCACCCTGAATGATGCATGGATTTCACCAGAGACCCTGAACCAAGAGAACTAAACTGGAGTGAGTCCTCTCACATATGTCTGTATATTCACAGATCCTAGTACTGCACAGATGAAATGTTTACCCCAAACCACAGATCATTCTATACATATGCATACACATGTGCCTGGATATGGATGCAGAATGCACCTGAGTATATACACATCTACACAGTTACATAGATGCACATAGTACATACACAGAAACACACACAGATCCACATACAAACAAACACAGGTACATGAACACATATATCTGAGTTCACACACACAAATAGGTACATATAAGTTTATAGACCCCTCACAGACAGAGGTAGGCACATAGCCATCAGGCACATATTCGTGGCTATGTGTGTAGGGCTATGCAGTGTATACACATGCACAAGCACAGAGGCACAAAGATGGACATGATACTTGTATGTATGTACATATAATAGTATGTGAGTGCCCACTTTCATGCGTACACACAGTTCTCTATAGACGTCATTATTTAAACTAACACAAGAAACCTAACAGTTCAGAAGAGGATCTTAAACTAAGCCAGATGGTCTGGAAATCCGGAGATGCTCTCCTAAATTATTACTAAGCCAGAGAGTTAATAAAATACGGTGACAGACTATTTTATAATTATAGTGAGAGAGCAACTGCACGTTCATGGAGCAGCTTCAGGGAGTTGGCGGAGAATTCACAACCTTAAATGTTTTTATTACTGAGCAAGAGCGACTGAAAATAAATGAACTAAACATTCGACACAAGGAGGGAAAAACAGAACAATAAAGTAAATCCACAGGAGGCAGGAGGGGGTAAAGATAAAGGCGGATTAATGAATTGGAAACAAGAAAAATGGGAGTGACTGTCAGTAAATCCAAGAGCTGGTTCCTCTAAATAAATAAATAAATAAAATAAACAAACCTTGGGCCAGTCTAATCAGCAAAGAGAGAGACACACACAGAGGCCCACAAGGATGCAGAGAGGGAGTCAGAGCAGCAAAGGAGATTAAATGTGACAAGTTAATACAGCTGATATTCTTGACAAAATTGAACATTTTAGGACAATATAAATTACCAAAATTAACTTAAAGATGCTTTAAAAAAAAAAAAAAAGTCCAAGGCTCCAAAGCCACAGAGAAACCCTGTCTCGAAAAACCAAAAAAAAAAAAAAAAAAAAAAAAAAAAAAAAAAAGTCCAAGTCCATAACTGCAGAGCAATAGGAGGTGTGTCGTGAGCCTCCAGCTGGTGATGGGGTAGGAACCCACCCCTCAGAACGACCTCTGTGGGACCTAGGACACCTCAGGGAGGGGCTCTCTGGCAGTGGGAGGTGAATGGCAGATGAAACTGACTGAGCCCCTTCTTGGGGCACTGGTTGGTGACTCCTGTGAGGGATGGGGCTTCTTCCTGGCTATGTAGATGGCTGAGCTGGAGGTTGAGGACCTGAGGCCATGGTGGACACCACCTGCCTGTAGCCTTGATTTGGGGGATGATGGGAGGGGCCTGTGTTTTTTGTGCAACCAGAACCCCTTGTTCAGGTGTTGGGAAGAGAGCAAAGTGTGCAGGAGGAGAGGATCAACTGAGGCGGTTCTAGATACCCTCTGAGCTCTATTCACGTCCCACATGGACTTGAGTATGAGGCCATAATCCCCACATACTGTCCAGATACCAGGGAGCACAACAAAGAGAGAGGACCAGCCTCTGAGTCAGCTCACAGATTCTGTCTGGTTTCACATGGATATCATATGTGCCGTGTGCTATGCTTTGGGAGGGGTCTTCTTTTTCTCTGTTCCCAGACACTGTGAAGGTTAGTTGAGCTTGATGGTGAATTCCTGTAATCCTTGCACTCTGGAGGAAGAGATTAAGAATTCAAGGTCACCCTTGTAAAGGATCATGATTTCCTTGCTTTGTAGTCTCGGCCATAAACTCACCGTCAGGTGGGTGAGATGACTGAGCAGGAAAGGGGCCACCCACTAGCCTGACAAACTAAGTCCAATTCTCAAAAACTGTAAGGTACAAGGAGAGAACCGATGCTGGACGATCTCTGACTTCCACATGCCCAATAGGACACATGTTCTTAGACACTCATGCACATGTGTGGGCATGCTCACATGTGAGCATACACAACACATAAATGCAATATTTAAAAAAATATGTATGTCTGGGACCTGCAGAGGCCAGAAGAGAATGTTGGATCCCCTCGCACTGGAGTTAGAGATGGTTGTGAGCTGCTACGTAGGTGCTGGGAATCAAAGCCAGGTCCACTAAAAGTACAGCAAGTGCTTTTAGCTGCTAAACCTTTCTATACCCCATAAATGCAATTTTTAAGGTTTTTTTTTTTTTAAATCATGCAGGTGGTAGTAGTGCATGCCTTTAATGCCAGCACTCAGGGGGTAGAGGCAGGCAGATCTCTGAGTTCGAGGTCGGCCTGGTCTACAAAGCAAGTTCTAGGACCCAGGATAGACAGAGCTGTTACACAGAGAAACTGTCTCAAAAGTCCAAAAAAACAAAAACAAAAACAAAAAAAAAAACCTCCTCAAAAAAAGAAACATAACAAATAAAAAAAATCCAGGGCTGGAGAGATGGCTCAGTGGTTAAGAGCATTGCCTGCTCTTCCAAAGGTCCTGAGTTCAATTCCCAGCAACCACATGGTGGCTCACAACCATCTGTAAAGAGGTCTGGCACCCTCTTCTGGCCTTCAGGCATACAGACAGAATATTGTATACATAATGAATAAATAAATAAATATTTTTAAAAAATCCAGAGTTACGCTTATCTTTTATTTATTTATTTATTTATGTGAATGCTTTACTTGAATGCATGCATATGCACCAAGTGCATGCCTGTCAGCCCCTGGAACTAAGGTTACAGATGGTTGTGAACCACCATGGGGTGCTAGGAATCAAACCTGTGTTCTCTGCAAGCACTCCTAACTGTGGAGCTGTCTCTCCAGCCCGCTGTATCTCTTTTTTCTAAAATAAAAAAGCAAGGTCTTACTCTGTAGCTCAGGCTAGCCTGAAACTCATGATTCTCCTGCCTCAGGATGAATGCTGATATTAACAGGTATACACTACCATACCCAGCTCAGGTCAGGCATTCTTTATAACAAGATATCTAACTACCATTCATACAAGCTTATGGCCACAGGACTATCTGTGGGTTCTTTTTCCTCTGGAGTCAATTTCTGACAGTATCTTCTCAAAGTGTAGATGGAAGTTTCTGTCCTGCCTGGTATCACAGCCACTCAGTCCTAAAGAAACACACAAGGCTTATATTAATTATAAACTGTTTGGCTTATTAGTTCAGGCTTATTAACTAATTCTTATAACTTAAATTAACCCATAATTCTTGTCTATGTTTAGCCATGTGACTTGGTACCTTTTCTCAGTGTAGAATTCTAATCTTGCTTCCTCTGCATTTGGCTGGTGACTGCATCCCTGCCTTTCCTCTTCCCAGAATTCTCTTAGTCTGGTTGCCCATCCATACTTTCTGATTGGCTAATGGTCAGCCAGCTCTTTATTAAACCAATACAAGTGACAAATCTTTACAGTGTACAAAAGCATTATCCCACAGCACAAAGTTCATCTCCTCTGAGCGGTCTCTGATGTCCTCTCCTTTTCCTGTGACCTACCTTTTTGCCACTGCCCCTCCTTCCATTCCTATAAGTGTTGATCATTTTCGAAACATTGGTCAGTCTGATGGTTAAGTTTTGATGTCAATTTGACACAAGCTAGAATCACCTGGGAAGATAGTCTCATGGAGGATTTAGATCAGGTTGGCCTGTGAGGGACTGTCTTGATTTTCTTAGTTGATTTAGGAAAGCCCAGTCTCTGTAGGTGGCATCACACCCTGGCTTTGGGTCCTGAGTTGTGTGAAAAGTAAAGTGAGCTGAGCACTAGATATGCACATATTAACATCTCTCTGCTCCTGACATGGACGTAAGGTGACTGTTGTTTCTGATTCCTTGACTTTCCTGCTATCATGGACCATCACCTGAAACTGTGGACCAAAATAAACCATTTTGTTGTGGTGGTGGTGGTATTTTATTATAGCTACAGCATGCAAGTAAAACATTTACACACATAAAGTAAATAAATAAATCAAAAGATAAGTATGGCTCTGTATGTTTTTTGTTGTTTGTTATTTATGTTTGAGGGGCTTTTTGTTTTGTTTTGTTTTTTTTTTTTTTTTGGTTTTTCGAGACAGGGTTTCTCTGTGGTTTTGGAGCCTGTCCTGGAACTAGCTCTTGTAGACCAGGCTGGTCTCGAACTCACAGAGATCCGCCTGCCACCACCGCCCGGCGGCTTTTTTTTATTTTTGTATTTTTTTTGTGTTTGGTTGGTTTGGTTGGTTTGAATTTTGAGACAGTTTCTCTGTGTAACAGCTCTGACTGTCCTGGATTCTGGAACTTGCTTTGTAGACCAGGCTGGCCTCAAATTCAGAGGTCTGTCTGCCTCTCTGCTGAAGTGTTGGAATTAAAGGCGTGATAATGAACCAAGACAGTCTTGTTCAGCCATAGGCATAACCTGCTGGTCAGTTTCCCTGCCGCATGGTGGTCAGTCTCTTGTATTTCTGCTCTCATTTTATTTCTTCTCTCCCCTTAAAGGTTTATTTCAGCTTTGTGTATATAGGTATTGCGCATATCTGTGCACCACTTGTGTGCCCAGAGGCCAGAAGAGGCACTGGGTCCTTTGGAACTGGAGTTACAGACAGTTGCAAACTGCCATGTGGGTGCTGGGAACCAAACTCAGGACTTCAGAGCAGCCAAGGCTCTTAACCACCTTGCCATCTCTCTAGGTCCTTCTCGTCATGATTTATTTTTCTCCCTCATTAGGCAAATGACTACTGTTTAGCGTCTCCTGGGTACAGATCAGGAGCTAAGCAGTTTGTATCTTTTGTTATTTTTTTCTAAAATGGATTTTTACTGTATAGCTCAAGCTGACCTGAACTCCTTGGGCAGAGAACTGGTGGCAAGCCTGCCTCAGCCTCCCGAGAGCTTGGATTGCAATCACGAACAACTATGCTACAAGGTTTTCCCACTTCTGAAGGGTTGAGGATGGGGAAGAATACTCAGGAGGGCATCTATGGCTGGTAAAGCCTGGAATACTGTCTAATGCTTGGAAAGAAAGAACTTGCTGTTTTCAGTTCTCAGACTGGAAACTATGTCATTCACACTTTATTTCTTTCTTCTTTTTTTTTTCCCTAGTATAATCACCTCAGATTATACATTCTCTTTCAGATACAACTTCGTATGAGTTCTGGTGTGCAGCCTCTCCTCCAACAGCAATCCTAAAGATTTTCTGGTGGTTTTGGTGGGTGGGTAGGGTTATTGTTGAGTTTTTCTTGTTTTGTTTTTTAGTGCTATGGATGAACCCAGAGCTTCATGCATGCCAGGCACATGTGCTCTGCTGCCGAGCCAGGCCCAGCTCAGTCACCAAGCCACACCTTTGGTCTTTCTCTGGCAGATTCTCGGCCAGGACCCTATTACCAAGCCATGCCCTCTGCCTCTTACCAGTAGAGTTCAAGTCAGACATTTACTGTCAATGCCCCAGCCCTTCACGGATTCCAGGCAAGTACTCTACTGTCCAGCTATGCCCAGGCCTCACTGGAGGAGTCTAGGCAAGTGCTTTGTCATGGAACCCAGCTAGTTCTAAGTGTCTTCTCTAATTCCTAATTTTCTTCTTTGACCTATGAGTTACATAAGTGACTTTCTTGTGATTTTCTTTTTTAGGATTTATATGTGTGCATGAAAACATTTTTGCCACTTGTGTGGGTGCCTGTGGAGGCCAGAAGAGGGTGTTGGATGCCCAGGAGCCAGGATTACAGGAAGTTGGTAGCTACCTGATACGGTGCTGGGGCTGAACTCAGGTCCTCTGGAAGAGCAGTAAGTGGTCTTCATGGCTAAACCATCTCTCCAGTCTTATCAATTTTTTTATTATAGATTTATTTGTTTATTTATTATGTGTACAATATTCTACCTCATACCAGAAGAGGGCACCAGATCTCACTATAGATAGATGGTTGTGAGCCATCATGTGGTTGCTGGGAATTGAACTCAGGACCTCTGGAAGAGCAGCCAGTGCTCTTAACCTCTGAGCCATCTCTCCAGCCCTTCTTATCCATTTTTTAAAATGAAGTTTTCTTTGTTGTTATAGAGGTATGATCAGATAGTTACGGATAAGTACCAATTTCTTGACATGTATTGATATGTTCTCCTGACCTATGCATGGTCACACTTTGACGGCGATTCCCCATGCCTGAAAGGCTGTGACTCAATTGTTAGGAGCACCATCGGGGACACACTTTGACTGTGATTCCCCATGCCTGAAAGGCTGTGACTCCATTGTTAGGAGCACCATCTGGGACACACGTGAGCTGTCTGTCTTACTGCTCACCAGAATCCCCACTGGGACAGGAAACTGGTGACTTTTTCCTTTAATCTGCACTGTTTTGTCATGGAACTTTCTGAGAACAGCTACATTTGTGGTTTCTTCCTGTTCAGATTTTAGTCTGTTTTCACTTCTGTATCTGAACTCGTGTTTCCATACTATTGTGCCCCCAGACCCTGTTCTCTTCTCTGAAGCCCAGGTCCCCTTGCTGCATCCAGCACCCCAAGCTTGTCCCCAGAACCTTTGCACCATCTGTTCTCCCTAAGCAGAACACACTTCCTCAGATGCTTCCCCACAAGACAAGAGCAGGAACCAGTCACAAGGCGGATGCCTGAAACCAGGTTTTCTGGTGAGCCTGAAGAGGTGTCTGTGCCGGCCAGACCTGGGTGAGGTGTCAGGCCACAAGGCCACATTATGTTCAGGATCCACTGCCGTGTCTACACCAGCAGGACCTGCTCCATCTGAGCCCCACAGGACAGGCAGAAGTGTCTGAGCCAGGAGAGGATATCTCCTTTGAAGATGGCATTCAAGAAGCAGGAGCCAGTCAAGCAAGGGGAGCTGCTTAAGCGCCTGAGGGTCCACAGCAGGCTGGACGGGCAGCTGCCACGGTATGTCTCTGCCCCTCATAGCAGTAAGAGTCAACATCTATCTCAATGGATTCAAGAATAAGCAAGCCTCAGTTTGTCCTTGAAAAACAGTTGAGTCTAACAGATTCTAACATGTAAGTGCCTCTGAGATATATAAATCAGACAAGACCCACACGATGCCATTGTTCGGGGACAGAGGTGGACTAGAAAGGTAGAGAGGGTGATAAACAGGGGAAAGGGCTTCAGCTTCAAGATATTCAAAGTTTTAGGCTGGAGAGACGTCTCAGAGGTTAAAAGCACTAGCTGCTCTTGTAGTAGGACCTGAGTTCAGTTCCTAGCACCCACATGGTGGCTCACAACCCTCTGTAACTCCAGTCCCAGGAGATCATCTTCTGACCTTCAAGGACACCAGGCATAGTTACACATTCAGGCAAAACACACATACACATTACGTAAGTAAATGGTAAGCTTAAAAAATAAAGAACGCATGGAAAGTTCTGGAGCTGGAAGTCACACAATTATCTTGATGTCGCTGAACTGTGTACCTAAAAGCAGGACACTTGCCAAATGACAGCTCTGAGGATGATGGGAAATCAGCCTCACTGAGAGATGTGGAGGGCAGAGGCAGGGTTGTACTCCTATCTCGATGCTGCTGGCACAGGTGAGGATGCAGGAGGAAGTCTGGCAGGCTTGTAGCTAGCAGCAGCCTAGCTGCAGTCAAGGGGCAGGAAACAAGGCACCAATGAAGATTCAAAGGAGGACTCCACCCAGGCTGAGGAGTTAGGGTGGGGCTCAGAGGCCCAGAGCAGGAAACAGGCAACTGAGGGGAGGCAGGCAGGGGCAGCTTTGGGAACAGAAGAAATGGTAAGCAGGTCCAGTAGCCTTTGTGAGGCCTGAGTTCTCTAAGAACTAAAGACGCATGGCATTATCACAAGCAGACAGGTGATAGGTAGCCTCAGCTGGGCTTGACTAAGCAGATAGCCACTCAGGCATGCAGATGGTGTATAAAACAAACCAACTGTCCCTATAGTCCTCTATGAGATTAACCCCTTTCAGTAGGCCAGGTGGCTAAGAGGCCCGTGTTGACACAGGGAATACTGAGCAGCCTTAGAGAAATGTACTCAGGGTGACAGGCCAAGGAATGGGTGAGCTCACACAGGATTCTAGTGGTCCACAGCAAGGGAGCAAGGACACTGGTTATAGAGCTGAGATCAGAAACCAGAGAAGGGCAGTTCCCAGTGCTAGGCCACAAGCCTTGCAGGGTCTGAGTACCTGGCAGTGCTGACCCTCATCAGCCCTGGAAATGCCACATTGCACAGCTGGTTGCAGAATTATGAAATCACATTTGGCAATCCTTGGCCTGAGTGAGTCCTCTGAGTAACACACACTGTGATGAGGGCCACTAACCAGACCAGATTGTCCTGGAACTAAACACTAAAGCTTTGGTGTGGCCATGTGAACTAGCTGGGTCACTGCCTGCCTCACAGGGCTCTGCAGATGCAGCCCAAGTTCCAACAGCAACAAAAACTCTGGGCCATCAATGGAAAGGAAACCTTTAAGGCCATGTCACAGCTGTGCAAGTGACTGTGTCAGACAAGCACCACTGAACACACACTCACTGACACGGGTCTGCTGATGGGGAGAGGGCTGGGAACACACCACTGGTTTCCAGTCACAGGAAAGATAAGAGACCCTGAAAGTCAAACCCCACTAAAACTTGATGTATGCCCAGATCATCTGACAGGGAAGCAGGACTAACGTCAATCACCTTTCATAAATTTTCTCGCAAAAAAACCAAGAAACAAAAAACAACCATTTTCTCCAGAGATGATCATTTCCTGTGCTGTCCTAAAGCCCTTCCTCATAATAGTGTTCCTCAGTGGAAAATCCCTGAAGAGGTGCTAGCTATGCTGCCAGCAGCATCACTTTTGGGGACTGATATGGCCACTTCACATCCCAGAAGCTCAACATCATGAGGCTACAGAAAAGCACACTCAGGACTCAGCAGTGGGATCTCATAGATCAGCCCAACCAGCTGCTAGAAGGCCAGGTGGTCACCAAGCCATAGTTAGTCAACCACAGACACCAAGGGCCAAGGGTGCAGATCACCCCAAGCACCCAAGGCTGTGATCCCTCCACAGGAAACCTACAACCATCAGCCTCAAAGTTGTCAAGCAAATCATACTCTCTTTTCACAGCAGGTTTCTGACAAAAAAAAAGCAGAACTAGTCAGAATCTAGGCAGAACCATGTTTAATACAATGCCCTCTGAAAACCCATTTCAAAATAGAGAAGCTCTCCCAAACTGTAGAAGCCATAAAAATGCAAAATACTTCTTTAGGAAAAACTGAATCAAAATTACGCCTCAATTTTCAAAATAACACACAAGTTATTTCCACTGGTCAGGCACCAAGGTGACAAGACAGTAACTACGCTCAGTCAAAATTCAGTTGTTCTCGATCTGCTCCAGGTCCAGGTCGTTGTGGTCCAGTGGGAAGACACCCTCCTCTCCTGCACTGTCCCAGTCACTGGGCTCCCCACTGCTCCCACCCTCTCCTGTGCTGGCCTCTGGCTCCCCTGAAGCCCAGGCACTGGGGCTGGTTGGGCCAGGTCTAGGGATCCTTGGGCTGGAGCCAGGTGTGATGACGCCCACAAGGCCCTGAGAGTTACACGGGGAGGACACAACAGTCTTCGCCTGGGTATCATCCTCATCATCTTCATAGTCCAGGGAGCAAAGGCTCTTTGAGCTTTTTAAAGTCTGCAATAGAAAAGACAGGGGCTGAAGGCATTTCTGATAGGTGTGCAAGAAACACTCTGCCTGCCACAACACTGTGTCCTCAGTGTCCAGTCCACTCCAAACAGTCACCAAGCACCAGTTACCTTGGGCTGTTTCCTGGACTCTGCTCATCCCATCCCTGGCCTTATCAGAAAGCAGGGTCACAGAGTTCCCATAGTACCTACTAGGTTGGTACTGGGAAGACCATTTGGTACTGGACCCACCCAGAAAGGGCTGCATCTTAGCCCATCTAGCTCTCAGGAGACAGACTATCCAGGAAGATCCCAATGCAGCCCATCTCCAACAACACCCAGTTGTTCCCAAGAGACCTCAGGCAAGGTCAGCCAGTTGGAACTCATTAGACCCCCAAACACCCATGATTCATTCCTCAAATCCTAACAGCCTCAACCCTGCTTCTCACCTTCCTCTCTCATCTTCTAAAGGCTAACCTTCCTCAAATACAACATGTGGAAAGATTTATCATCCTAAATCATCTAAGAAAAAAACACACACATACACAGAAGGGGCCTCTGATTACCCTTTTCCAGGCCTGCACTCTGAGCCCTGCCAGCATCTTAGGATGCCTCCAGTATATACCTATCCAAGACAAACCCAGGGCATAGAGCCATAAGGGCCAGCTGAGAGGCTGTGTTGTCTGCATGTCCTCTGGAAATTCAACTGTCAGTCTCTGCCCCAAACCAGAGTTCTCTCCCGGTTCCAATAGTCCTTGCCTACTCAGAGGGCTTGTTAGACTGTTCACACGTCTCTTAGAAGTCACCTACATCCTCAAGATGCACATACAGTAGGGCTACATCAGACCAACTGCCTTTGACATGGCTAGGCCTTGTTTCCCTGCCCCTTCCCTGGTATGACCTGTGTTCCCCTTCCAGGAGTGCCCAGTCCCTTTCACATGCCCTATGTTCTCTCCGCAATCTCCAGCAGGCTCCTATAAACTGGCCTCTGACAGGTGCCATGGCTGAGGAGTCTAAAAGGCGTGTGAGTACAGGGACAGCAACACAGATGACAGGACACAGACCATGCAAGCCACACTGGTCGTCAGAACACAAGGTAACCAGTGCTATAAGACAACAGAAAAAGCCTTTCTAAGTGTCTTCTAATTGAGACTGAGACACACAGAATCACAAAAATAGAGACACACAGAGAGAAACAAAGTAACCCAGGGTGGCTTAAACTTGCTATGTAGGGGCTGGAGAGATGGCTCAGCAGTTAGGGTACTGGCTGCTCTTCCAGAGAATCAGAGTTCAATTCTCCGGAACCCACATGGCAGCTTCTAAGTGTCTATAGCTCCAGTTCCAGGGGATCTGACACAGCCACACATTCAAGCAAAGCATCAATGTACATAAATAAAAATAAATTCTAAAAAAACTTCCTTTGTAGCTGAGTCTTGAATTTCTGATCCTCCTGCTTCTTCCACCTTCTGAATGCTGGGTTTCAGGCATGTGCTACCACTCTGGGCACATTTTTTGACAAGAAGATCCCTAGAAATGGTCCTATCACAAACAGACAGAGACACACAAGCCCTAGGGAGAACAGAGCAGTGCTTTTATGGGAATTAGTTGTCTCCACAAGACAAGCTGCAGTATCTTTTGTTTTTATTGTTCAACTATAAAGAGTGACTCCCTGCTGAGCATGTGACATTTGACTGTGTACACAGCTATTATCCTAGTCCTTGGGAGCTGGAGGGCAAGAGGATCTCAATTTCTAGGCTAACTGGGGGGGCAAACGAGAGACTCTGTCTCAAAAACAGTAAACCAATTTGAGAAGTAATGTTTTAACGAGCAAATCCTTAAAAATATCAGCAGCTAGATTCTGATCACAAAAATAAAAAGGCATAATTTATTTTTTACTCAAATCAAGATGAATTTGACTATCCATGTCACTGTATCAGCTGGAGGACCTGTGCCAGTTTGTCTCCTGTGCCCCTACTGGACAATGAAAACATCCAAGTGCGGGACAGTAGACCATGGGCACACACCAGCAGCCCGATCTCCTGTCCTGACAAGACATATACTTGGGTCTGCAGTCAGAAGCCTGCCCTCAGGACTTACACACTGGTCTCACAGATGTGTGAAAACACTGCTGGGCCCACTGCCCTCCGAGTCAGCTCAACAGGGAGCAGCTCTGATGGGCTCCTCTATTCACAGAGAAATAACTACCAATCAACAAAGAACCTGACACAAAACCACCATCTCTGAGAAAGCCAAACCAGAAAATAGGGGCCACAGGTCATACTTATGCTGACTTGAACTGGCAACATCCCCAAAGGATGTCCCCAGAGGAGGACCAAACACCTACTGCCACTCATGATGATCTGCATGTAAGTAAACAAACTGACAGGAGCTACACATGCCAGAAATCCTTACAGGGCAGTGACACTGACATGATCTGCTGTGTCCAGTGACCACCACTGCAAGCCTCCTCAGCCATGGTGAGCCAGGCGGGTTCTGGGAAAACAGCACCTCCAACAACTACACTGACACTGCTTCCACGGGCATCCCAGGGTTTGCCTCTCCACCGCCAGCACTGACCACATGCTGAGGAAGCCACCTGGCAGATAAAGACACCTAACGTGTGTCCACAAGCTCCACTTTCTGCTAGCAAAACTGCTCTACAGGCCAAGGCAGAGCCAGAGTCTGAGTCAGGAAGAATAAGCCACACCTAGAGCCTAGCTGTGTGTGTGTCTGTGCCAGGCCAAGATCCCAGTATGGCCAAGAAACATCAACTGACTTTTGGACATAACCAGGAGGCCTCCCTCAGGTGTCAGGGAGGGGAAACATCAGCCTGTTCCACATTACAGAGGCCTGAGGAACATAGAACATCCATGCCTTGGTATATGACACGCGTATATATGTCCCATATACGTCACAGGGAGTCCAGTCCTTCTGACCACCCTGCAGTGCCTGCCCCAGCTCTGCTCAAGAAGAGAGGTCTCTGCTCAGGAAAGAGAAAATTTCAAAAGTGGATAAGGGTTCTAGGAACAGTGGGGATAATGGGACTAAATAAAGCCCTGTGCCCCAAATGCAGAGTTCCAGGACCCTGGAGGGCTCCACTCTCCAGGCAGATTGACAAGTCTTCCCAGGGATTCAGTCTCTAAAGAAATGGCCAGAAACACAGGAGTCCCAACACCAGACTACTCCAGAAAACTCAAAGCTGAGGTGTGCTCAGACCCATGTCTTAAACAGGAGCAAATGGAAGGTGCCACCAAATACTAGAGAAAACATCTCACCTGAAGACAGAACAGAATAACCATGAGGGACACCCTGTAGGGACACCCTGTAAGGACAAGAGCCAAAAAATAATTCTCCCTCTCTCAACAAGATGCAGAGTTCAGAGGGGTAAGACATGCCTAGCCTTTCAAAAGAAGATTCACTGACTGGCAGAGAAACACCAAGGAGACAGGAAAAGACACTGGGGAAACTCAAAGGATCGTCCCAGAAGTGGGCATCCAGTCGGCAGACTTCCTACACATGTGCTGGAGATCAGACTCGGGTCCTCAGGCTTGGATAGTGAACTCCCCAGCCCTCAAGCATTCCTTTTTTAAAGGAATGCTTTCAAAAGTCCTCACAAGGACTTTAAGGTTTTTTTGAGACAGGTATGTGACATACTTTTAATTCCAGCACTGGGATCACAGAGATAAGAAGGTTCCTGGGCCTCTGGTCACTTGGCCTAGACAAACTGGTGAAGCCCATGTCCCAGAGAGAAACCTTGCTTCAATTAAAAAAAAAAGGGGGGGGGGGGTTCTTAAACTAGCATAATCCCTTACTGCATCATAAATATTTGCATATTTGCTCTTATACCACAGGTAAGTGTAGTCCTCAGCCCTCATCAAAGAAACTTCACTGAAACATACGGAGACCTACAAACAATCAAAAATACAGAGTCATGGAGCCCAGCCTCAATTTACAACTCTCATTTACAACTCTCCACCTAAGGTTCAGAGAACACTGTAGAAGAAGGAACAAAGAGTCAGAGGACCAAGGAGTTTGCTGTGAGACTGGGTTTCCTACTAATGTCAGAAAGCATCTGTATGCTTTTTTTTTCTCACCAACATGACTGTCTAAATATGAGTTAAACAATAACAACAGACATGCCAAAGAGAACCAGGGAAAAGACCACAAGGCCTCAACCCCCCCGCACAAAAAAAACTACAGATATATATGCATTAATAAAAATTAGTGAAAAAAAGGCCATGAATTTGAAGGAAAGCAAGGAGAGGTATAAGCAAAGGTTTGGAGGGAAAGAAAGGAAAGGGAAATGATGTAATTATAATCTCAAAAATAAAAGAATTAGTAGTTTAAAAAATACAAAATAAAGTGGGTGACATTCCTGAGCATACCATCCAAGGCTAAACTCTGGATTATTGTACACACGAACACATATGCCCACACATAAATACACACACAAATAAAAGTAAAAGCAAATACACAAAAAGCCACAATGTTATTCTCACCTGGCCTTCTATACTACTCCCCCTGCCCCTACAACACCATCTGTCTGCACAATCCCAGGTTTTGAGCCAGTGCCTGCTCAGTACACAGTCACTGCAAATGGTTTGCAAGCCAGTCCCATAAAGCAAATGCATCATGGTGCATGTGGACTACAACGGACCTCACAGAAATTAGCTGCCGCAAACACTGCAGTGCCTCCTTGCCAGCTCCTCACAACACACACGCTGGAAAGATTAAGAACATTAATGTGTCCCACAAAGGTCAACGGTCAGGAACCACAGGAGGGAGCTGGGAAGCAGGTCTTGCAGGCAAGCATGACCAGGACCTTCCTACTGAGCTTCCTGTCCTGTGACCTGAAGTCACGGGATAGTGAGACAGCACAGCTCAGATGCTTCCAGCTGAACTGGGCTCACCTGCTACCCAGCAACAGCTAACTATCCAGTGATGCTGACCTGTGAGTAAGTCACAGGGGTTATGGGGACTCCACAGCTAACTATCCAGTGATGCTGACCTGTGAGTAAGTCACAAGGGGTTATGAGGACTAAGTGGAGACTGACTAGAACAGAGGGCATCCGAATCCTGAAGCAGACAGCTGGGGTAGGGAGGGAGAAGGGACAGCCACTGCTCAGAAGGACTGAACAATGGAGCAGAGATGAGGTGGGGCCCATAAGACACCCTACCTCCACAATGAGCCCATGGACAGATTTACTTTTCTCACCTCCTATGGAGCCCAGAGTGTTCATGGCATCTCCAGAGCAGGGCTATCCCTTGGTTATCACCCCGTCTTTGTTATACACTATCCCCTTCCCCAAAAGATACCAAGTCAAGGACTCATCTGCTGGCATCCTCATCCTATGCTGCTGTCCCCCTGGCATATGTGATGATGCCATATGCCACACCCAAAGCACTGGCTAGCAGGGGAAGCTTGGGTATCCAAAACTTGTTAACTTTCCAACAGTCGACATCACACTAAAGGCACCACCACTTCCCTTCTATCATACCTCTACAGTCACACCAGGGAGACTGGGCTTTCAACTCTCACAGTGACCAAGAAGACCTGGAAAACCTGACTGTCAGGCAGCATCAACAGTCACACCAGCAGAATGCAAAATAGACATCAGCAGGAACTACGCTACTTTCCACAAGCCTGGAACTGCCAGACAGGCTTCTCCCAACTCAAGGGCACTCTGTCCCATCTGTACTGTCCCAATATGGCCTAACCAGACACACTAAAGCAGTTCCTTTCAGGACAGCCCTGGCACCACCCACAACACCCAGAGTTTGACATGCACTCACAGCAGTGCCTACAGGAGGCAAATCAGGCTTGAAGCCTTGGGACAGGTATGGGTGATAGGGAGTCAGGGAACTGCCAATGCCAGTCACCAAGAGAAGAGAGGCACAACCCTGCAAGAAGTACCAAGGGGGCCACACATTTAATTCCAGCATTCTGGAAGCAGAGACAGGCAAATCTCTGGGACTTCAAGGCCAGGCTAATCTACATAACAGAACAGCCAAGGTTCCTTAGTGCGGCCCCAGCTGGGGGTGGGAGGGAAGCAGAAGGGCCTACTATTCTGCTCCTAGCTAAGGACCAACACAGAGGGAGCAGAGCTGCTGGGCTCCACTCCAGCTCCCACAGGGGTCTAAGAAACCCTACAGAAGCCCCAGATGCATCCAAGTAGACATGCCCTCCTAGATACAGTGAGGGCCCATTCTCACTGTTCTCTTCTCCTCCTTCCCATTGCCAGCAGTGGGCACCTCTCTGTGATCCACATGAGAGCAGACAGTGGTCTACTACACCAGTTAAAACCCAATGCTCTGCCAGGTGGTGGTGGTTCACGCCTTTCATCCAGAACTTGGGAGGCAGGTGAATCTCTGAATTCAAAACCAGCCTTGGTCTACAGAGCAAGTTCCAGGACAGCCAGGGCTACACACAGAAACTCTGTCTCAAACAAAAACAAACAAACAAACAAAAATAAAACAAAAACCCACAAAAAGAAACCACAAAAAGAACAACAACAAAAAAACAACTCCTCAGAATGTGTCAGGGATGTCCAGATTGTGATAGCACAGCACATCTAGGTACCTGCTGGTCTCTGAATGAGGCACAGCCCAAGTCATAAGCCCTGGCTCCTAGAGTCATCACAAGCCAAGGGTCTAGGCCTTCAATGCAAGCTCTGCCTCAGCTTCCAGGAAAGGCTTCTCACTTTATAAATAACTGCCATGCCCAAAATGTAGTGAGGGTTCCCAAGAGATGAGGCTGCACCAAATGCAATGGCTTCATTGAACTTCCACACTCAGCCCCTCCTTGCTTCCTCAGAGCCCAGGATCCAGGTTCCCTATGTGGGTGCTCTGCCTGTGGGGTATGACTGAGGTTTTGGGGTTAGTGGGGACAAACCATCCTCCCATCAACCAAGCTATGCCATGTTCCTTGACAAGATGGCCTTACACAGCATCTCAGCTCAGAAGAAAGCAGTCAAGTAAGATTAGAGGGCTGCTAGCCATAACCAGCCTTACTCTAAGACCACTACAAGGCAGAACATAGCTCCCTGCACCCAGAACAGAACGCAGCCTCACCCGTGTCATTTTCAGAAAGTCCAAGGACGGCCGTGTCCACCTGGCATCCTCCTCCCGTCTCCGCTTGCGCCGGACCCTCCTCCCATCCAACACACAAGGCTGTGAGCGGCACCGGAGCAGGCCATGGTGTCGGCCTAGCTCAGGTGTGGATGTGGGGGTGCTGCTGGCTGAAGGCAGGCAAGTGTTCGCATCTACAAGGTGCTCTTGTGAGAGAGACAGTCGGCGCCTGGAGGAAAACGGGCAGGATCCTGCAGAAAGCCAAGGCGGACCTGAGCTTGCACTGCCCTCACTGCCATCCACAAAGCCACTGCTGGCTGAAGCTGGCCGGGGCGTCGGCGGTGACACAGAACTCCTGGGCAGGCCTGAACACCCCTGCAGGGCAGGGCTCCCTAGAGCGCTGCAGCACTGCAGGGTGGCACTCCCACCACTGTTGCACCTCCTCTTAGAGATGGGAGTCCACACCTTGGAGCTGCCAGGGCGCCATGGGGAGCGGCATCGAGCCAGCTCCTCTGGTTCCGACAGGGACCGGCAGTGTCGCTTGGTTGGTGGTGCTGCAGGTGGCCCTGTGCTCTCATGGAGGTCCAAGAAGCTGCCCACATCCATAGGCCCTGGAGATGCCAGCTGCCATTTGAGACCTTCGGTGTGCGACACACCAAGTGGGCCTAATGGGAAAGGGCCTGAGGCCACCTGGCTTCCAATGGGCCATCCTCCATGTAAGGCCTTCCAGGGACTTTTGTCCACTAAAGAAACACAAAGGTATATGAAGAAACAGGTAAGCAATAGGAAGTCACACTGCTGCCTCCCTTCCCAGGCTCACAGACACATCTGAACATAAAATACCCCTGCTCACATGGTTGGTACTACACTATCTTCAATGGCCTTTGGCACCTGAATCGCCAAGCTTCACCTGGTCTTTTTTTCCTTTTTTCAGATAGGGTCTCTCTATATAACCCTGGTTGTCCTGAAGCTCATTATGAAACACCAGGCTGGCCCTGAAATCACAGATCCATCTGCCTCTGCTTCCTGAGTTCTGGGATTCAAGGTGCGTGCCACCATGCCTGGCTTCACCTGGTCTTAAGGAGTTGTCTCTCCACTTGTGTTTCCTGAAAATAACCTGATTCCAATCTTACCCCCATTCACTAATATACTGTGTCATCAAAATGCTTTACTCCTGTCCCTGGCTGGCCTCTAAAGGTGGACCTTTGCCAGCCAGGAGTCAGACGACGCTACTTCATAGAAACTGCCACATTTCTTAATGACCAAATCAGAGTTTCAAATCCTACAGATAGAGGCTGTGGCTGAAGCTAGGTATAGTGGCTCATTCCCGTTATCCCAGGATTTGTGAGGCAAAGGCAGAACTGACAAGCGTTTAAATTAGAATTTTCCTTTGTGTCTGAGAAACACAGTGAAACCCTGTCTCAAACAAAACAAGACTTGGCCTGGACATCTGCCTGCTGGACATTGGACTGTGACCCTGCCCAACATCCTCAAGCCTCCACTTCTTCAGTTCTAAAGCAGGTTGCTGGCAATAGCCCCATGGTGGCTGGTCATCCTGCAATACCATGTACCTAAGACATCACAGGTTAAGTGCAACAAAAGGGGTACTTCTTCTGACCCTTCTATCAAGCCCCCTGAGGAAGACTTAGGAGTCCTTAAGACATCTGAGCCCAGACTATAGCTCACAAGTCTCAGCACCCCAGGATCTAACATAAATCTATATCTCCCAGGGGATATACCCACATGACAGCTCTCCATATCACTGCCCAGACTAGTCCAACTCTCCTCGGGTCAGTTTAAGCGCTCAGTACAACCTGGCATCCAGACCCTGCATGAGCTTCTCAGAGCTATCATGGCCCTAGCTTCTATTCCTCTTGTTGGCTACAAAGGGCAGGCATCTGCTCCAGCCCTCACTCACAGATGTGCAAAGTCAGGTATGTGCGTGTCTTCATATAGTTAGCCCAGCTGTGAAGCCCAAATATCCAGGGACCTGACCAAAGGATGCTCTAGACACTCTTGATGGGAAGGCATCCCACGGGTCACTCAGCCTTTCCCTGCTTCTTCCAGTCACTGTCAAACTAAGGGACACTGGAGTATGGGCCAAGAGACCAACAGGAAACAGCCAGGATCACTCCATCAAGGGCCCTGGGATGACCTGAGATAGCAAGAAGGCAAGAGTGCCAACTGAGGGAAAAAGGGAAGAAAGGAGTACATAAGAGGCCCCCAGAAACTCTGAGGAGGGCCTGAGGCAGTTAACATGGTCCCATATGCAGGAGGGACTGGAGGAGCCAAAATCAAGTGGGAGTGAGGACACAGGTCAAGTGAGATGGGGACAGAGACCTCATGTCCTACTTCCAACTGTTCATGCAAAGGTTAGTCAATACCTCTACTTTTGTAATCTGGTGTTCGGCAAGGCGACTCTGACATGGTTCTACCATGTATGCTGCTCCGACTGTCAAGACCAACACAGGATTATTCTAACCTCAGGGTCTTTGCTTGGATTTATCAGAAGTGTGCCCACTCTTAGAGACCACTGTTCTCTGTAACTCCTAAAGAGCAATGTGTCAGGAAGTGAGGGCAAGCCTAGGTAGGTTCAGTATTTGTTCAGCCAGTGTATATCACAGTAGAATGGCAGCCAGAACATGTACCACCTGATTATCCTTCCCCTGATAGCTAAAGGAAACCACAAAGTGGGCCTTGTGTCTTATGTAAAGGGTAAGGCCCTCTCTAGCTCCCTCCCACATCAGCAGCAGCAGCAGCAGCAGCAGCAAAGAGAGGCCCTGCTGAGCCTTGACCCTGACCCATCCTGCTTAGAGACCAGTTCTGACTTCTAGATCATGAGCAGGGAGGGTGGTGGCTCATGATCTTCCTGTCCCACATGTAGGTCACACAAAGGCCTCCCTGAACCTTGCCCTAAATATCTGGCTCAGTGCAGCTCCAAAATCCCCTCCTGGCCAAAGACCCAACACCACCTTGCTCCATCATCAGCCTCTTCAGCCCTAGAAAGACCCTACCTGTGCTTCTGAGACTTACCGCCAATCTCCAAAGGGAACAAATGGCCACTTTTGTTCAGTTTCTCAGCAGAATACTGAAAGTGACAAGAGAGAAGTCTCAGCACTTATGTGAAAACTCAAGCGTTCACTACAGTAATGTCATTTCTCCCGAACACCTCCATTGGTGTTTAAAATTACAGGCACTGACCTCTAGAAAATACCGTTTTCTTAATAAAAAGGTTGAAGACTTTATTAAACATTTATTTTCTATATGGGGTGGTTATGTATAGCTATAGTGCACATGTTAAAATGAGAAGCAGCTTATGGGAGTCAGTTATGTCTTTAAAACCATGTGGGTTCCAGGATCAAACTCAGGTTGCCAGGCTTGGCAACAAATGCCTTTACCCACTGAGCCCATCGGAAGTTTTTTTTTTTTAACCTAACAAAATCTACCTGAACAAATGGACATCATCCAGACCCACTACGTGCTTCCTCATACTTGCTCTTGAAGTTTTGGCCTTTTCCTTTTGGATGGTCTATATTAATGGTCTTTTAAACCTCACCACCCAGTTACTTTTCAGAAAGATCCTGAGGGGCTAGAAAGACAGTTCAGCAGTTAAGAAACAGCTCAGCACTGGTTACTCTTTCAGGACTCCAGTTCAATTCCCAGCATGCACACAGACGCTCACAGCCATCTGTAACTCCATTTCCAGGGGATCTAATGCCTTCTTCAGGCCTCCTCCAGCACCAGGTAGACATGGTGTACATATATTCAGGCTAAACACTAATTCATGGAAAATAAAAATAAAGCTTTTAAAAAAAAGACTGAGGGTCTGGAATGATGACTCACTGGTTACAAGCACTGGCTGCTCTTCCAGAGAACCTAGGAACTGGGTTCAATTCCAATTCCCACACCCACATGGCAGCTTACAACTGTCTATAACTCCTGTTCCAAAGAATACAATGATCTCTTCTGGTCCCACAGGCGGCTGCACAAAAGTGGTGCACAAACATGCATGCAGGCAAAATACCCATAACACAAAAATGAAGAAAAAAAAAGACTGAGCCAAGACCCAAGAACCCTTTACTGGTCATGACAGTCCAAATATAGTATCTTGATGGTCCTAGCTTGATGGTCCCAGTCCTGAGAAAGGTCCAGAGAGCAGAAAAAAACCCTCCAGGAAGGCAGATAAGCCATTGACAGTCTCAAAGATAAGCAGAAAATGCCATAGCAACTGTACCAGAAGTCCTGGAGAACTACTGTTGTTTCACATATAGAGAAAGCGGGTGTTTAACACATACTTATAATAATCCCAGCAGTCAGGAAGGTCAAGGCAAGAGGAATACTCCAAACTTCAGATTAGTTTGAGCTACTTAGCAAGACCCTTGTCTAGTCAATCAACCAATCAATAAGCAAGACAAGTGTAGTGATATATGCCTGTAATTCAGCAGTTGGGAATTTCATAGAGATAGAAAAAGAAGGATCAGGAGTTTGGGTATATAACATATTCAAGGTCAGGTGGGCTAAGTAAAACTCTATTCTCAAAAAAAGAAAAAGAAAGGAAAAAACAAATAAAAATAAAAGAAGTTAAAAGTTGGGTTTATGACTCAAAAAGTTACCTTTTAACAACAGGTGCCTGTCTAGAGATAGACAGGTCTTCCTCTGCAGTGGAGTATGTTTCCCCGAGCATAGCTGAATGGGGGTGGTGAACACATGACCAACCTGGACTCTGTGGGCACTGGACAACCTCAAACTAAGATGGACAGAGAAGGCTGCTTTATGGATACTGCAAATGATGAAAGCTCTCATGCCACTGTGCATAATTAGTGGGCTGCCCACAACATTTGAATAGCTGCAAAAGACCACAGTCTTGGGCCAGCATAATGGTTTCCTTCCAGGTGGCTGATAGCCACTCCACTAGCCAGCCAGTCCAACCACTTGCTAAGAGCAAGTACCTGATATGTTTTCATAGCCCACCTTCCCTGGGCCTGCATCCCCAGGATGCACAGGAATGCACCCACAAGAATAACCTAATACACTCCAGGAAGGACAGGCCTTTCTCAGCAACAGAAATGGTTCCTGGGATAATTGAGGAGCTGTGGGCCTGTACCTAACCAAATGTTTTTTCAGTGAACATTCAAGGACTGGTGCAGAATAGCCAGACTCTTCACAGAAGGCATCTACGGGGATCTATGAGAGATGGGAGGAGAAGGTGAAGAACCCAATGACATGAGTGCAGACACTCAAGACAGTGGATCTAACACTGATCACACCCATTTGTAGAGATCAGTCTCTGTATCATCCCACATCCCAGGACCTTGAGACATGGCAGCTTCTGGGCCTCCTTGAGAGATACTCAAGAAGGTAGATTTGCTGAAATAGCAGGCTCCCACTGGGCCAATTCAAGCCTGGCCCTGCCCAGATGGACATGGCTAGGGGCACCAACCGCCCATGTTATACCATCTAAACCAGTGACACGATAAACCTTCCATGCTTCTTGCTTCCAGCTCAGTCGCATCACACTTTCCTCTCTCCTCTTCCCGACAGCCAGCTCCTAGCCTTTTACTCTAGCTCTACTGCATCTATCCTGGACCAAGCTAATGTTGGTGGTCTTGGCTGGCCTTCTCTGCTTCCATTGACCCCATTACCCTCTTCCCATAGCTAGAGGGGACTGCTACTCTGATCTGAATCACAGCCCTTCTGCTTCAAGCCCTTGGCACCTAAGAGTCAAATCCTAGGACCAAGGCATATGTCTTAGTTATGTTTTCTACTGTTGTGATAAAATGCCATGACTAAAAGCAACTTGGGGAGGAAAGGGTTTATTTGGCTTACATATCCCTAGTCACAGTCCACTGAGAGAAGCCAAGGCAAGAATTCAATCAGGATATGAACCAGAAGGCAGAAACTAAAGCAGACGTTATGGAGGAATGCTGCTTACTGGCTTGCTCTGCACAGCTTGCTCAGCCTGCTTTCTTATACTACCCGGGGTGGTACTATCCTTACTGAGCTGTACCCTTACCATCAACTATTAGTCAAGAAAATGCTTAACCTTATTTTCTCAATTAAGATGACCAGGCTTGTGCCAAGTTGACAAAAACCAACCAGCATAGTATCTCCATTGCCACCAAGCTCTCATCCCAGAAAGCACTTATTGCCCAGGTCATTGCCCACTTTCTCCAGCTACACTGGTTCCTTATCTCCCTGCCTCTCAGGAGCTAAGTAAACACTTTCCCAGCTCTGCATCAGAAGCCTCAATGCACAACTGAAATGCATATATGAAATTCAGGTTCCAGTGTCCCCTGCTGTCTGAGAATACTCTAAGTCCAAATACATGTGACAGCTGGCCCCAACTACTTGTCAATTGCCCTGTCCTTGTTGTCCCCAAACCTACTTTCACAGCCAACAAAAAACTCCCATCTTCAATGTACACCCCAAATCATATCCCAGATACTCAACCCAGCAATACATTAGACCACTGTCTTCACCAACCCTCCACCTATGGTCACAAATCATCTATGCCTCTCCACCCTTGAGGTAGCAGTCATTCAGATACAACCACACATTTTTCCAGGTCTTTCTGCAACAGCCAGACTATTCACTATCCTTCAAGCATGAGAGGTAAAGTAAGAAAAACTGGGTGTGCCTCAGGATGAGGGTACATAATATGATCAAATAAAATGAATAGAGATAGCAGAGATGGGAGGATTCAGTCCTGCTGAATCAGAGGAGTACTGAAGGACTCTGGCTTTAGAGGAGGACCAAAGGTGCAGGATCAGGCACACACTGTGAGCCCATAATGACAGAGTCCATAGTGGCAAACATCAGCATCTGTCCCAACAACAGAGCCCTAAGACTAGGGGAGGTTCCTTGCATTCTCCTCTAGTTCTGCTGACCTTGAGCTCAAAAAGCTACATCAGTCTTGTGGCCCAAGAGCCAGAACTGTGGCCACCACAAGTTGTCCCCACCCAGCACATGGAGGGTCAAGCAAGCAGCACAAACAACCCAGACTAGTACCACAATTATAGCAATGGAGGCACTGAATGCTTAACGACTTTGAGTTTTATTAACATTTAATTATTTAAAATTTTACTTTTAAAACTGATATTCAGTTTTGTTATTAGAAAATTGCCAATGGGTGATGGCGCACGCCTTTAATCCCAGCACTTAAGAGGCAGAGGCAGGTGGATCTCTGTGAGTTCAAGACCAGCCTGGTCTACACAGCTAGTTCTAGGAAAGTCAAGGCTACACAAAGTTACCCTGTTTTGAAAAAACAAAAAAAAAGGAAAGAAAATTGTTGATTATGTTTAGAATGCCTCGACTCGGTGAATCTGCTTTTCCAAGTGTAAATTTTATGAAAAGTTCACTAGGAAGAAAAAACATCTTTTAGGCATCCAAGTTTAGAAAGACTCGTGCCTACAGTCTGGGCATGAACATGGCCCAACACGGACATCATCATCATACGAGAGCTGAAGGAAAGAGCGCCAAGAGTTGTTTGCGTACTTTCTTTGTTTTATGTTTCTGGAATCCCTAGCTGTATTCAAAATGTATCTGTGTTAGTGTCAAGTTTCATGGCACTGAAAACCAAAGACAAAACATTAAAGTGCATGTGGAGTCATGCAATAAGTAGTTACAAACATAAAACATTAAAAATAAGTAACCACTGGTCCCAGCACTCAGGAGGCAGAGGCAGGTGGACTGAGTTGAGGCCAGCCTGGTCTACACAGCTAGTTCCAGGCCAGCTATGGGTACACAGTGAAAACCTGTCTCTGAAAAAAAAAAAAAAAACCCTCAATAAATTAATTATGAATTAATAAAATAAATGATTTCATGGTTAAAAAAATAAAAAGAGACCCACCCACTAAACTAAAGCAGATGAACGAATCTGAGTTGATAAATCTGAGACATCCCTGGTAAGGGGCAGCAGGACCACAGGATCACTTACCCTGGCAGATCTGGTAAGCAGGCCACAGAAATCTGTGTTGGTCAGCTTTGCATTGGAAGTTGATTTGTTTGTGGTGATAATTAGACAGACACTGGCTTCTGTCCAACGCCCCCACTCAGCTCTGTCTCCACCCTAAGTGTACTATCTCCGTGTCTATGTCTCCACACAGTGGGCTGTGCCCACTCTAACCCCCAAGCTGACTCACCGGGCCAGCCTCACGGGCCCTTCGGGTAAGGTCATCCAAACTCTGGTTCTGCAGCTTCTCTGTGATAAGAGTGACCATGGCCGGGGCTCTTCCTTGGTCCACACTATGGGCACTGAATTTCCAGAACACTGGACATCAGCAGGCTCAAGTCATCAGGTCTGAGCTAAAACTCAGGGTTATAGCTCTGACTTAACTTTGCTGACCCATTTCCATGGACTCATCAGGGCTGTGTCTCTGTAAAGAGAAATTGCCACATGACCATATGTAGAATGCTTCCATCCATATTTCTGTTACATACGACATCCTGTGTACACAAAATGTTCCTAATATCCCTCTGGAAAATACCTTCCTAATTCCAAAACAACCAAGCATGTTCCTTCCTAGAACCTCTAGTAACATCCTTTAATCTCCAGTAACTTTCTTGTAACATCTAGAACATCATCTAGCAGTTCTCAACCTATGGGTCACAACCACTTGGAGGGGGTGGTGGAGCAATCATTTCACAGGGTTGCTTAAGAATATCAGGAAACAAAGATATTTACATTATGATTTATAACAGTAAAACTACAGTTATGAAGTAGCAATGAAAATAATTCACCACAGCATGAGGAACTGTATTAAAAAGTCGCAGCATTAGGAAGGTTGAAAACCATTGATCTAGATGAAGACCAAGGCTTCTCCTGAAGCAGCAAGAAAGCCTATGTCCCCAAAGTGCAATTAATGCATGAGAAGAGACAATGGCAGCCACACCCAGTGAGAACACCAGCAGCAAGCTACTGGGGCCCATACCAGAGGCCTGCTAACTCTTTTTTTTAGTATTTATTTATTTATTATGTATACAATATTCTGTCTGTGTGTATGCCTGCAGGCCAGAAGAGGGCACCAGACCCCATTACAGATGGCTGTGAGCCACCATGTGGTTTCTGGGAATTGAACTCAGGACCTTTGGAAGAGTAGGCAATGCTCTTAACCTCTGAGCCATCTCTCCAGCCCCGGGCCTGCTAGCCACACCGCCCCCAACTCCAGCCTTTGAAGCTGGGGTTCTCAGCACTGTTGTGGACTATTAAGATATGTTACATTTGTTTGTGCTGTGGAACACCTGTTTAATGATGCAAAGATGTGCTGCATTCTTTCATGGTGTATTTGTTTAACATTGTGAAGTTGCATTACTTTGCCTGTCTAAAACATCTCACTGGTGTAGTAAAAAGCTGACATCCAATAGCAAGGCAGGAGAAAGAATAGGCAGGGCTGGCAGCGGAGAATAAATAGGAGGAGAAATCTAGAAGGGGATTGAGGAATGAGAAAAGGAGGAGGACTCGAGGGGCAAGCCACCCAGTTACACAATCAGCAACAGAGCAAGAAAGAAAGAAATACAGAAATAGAGAAAGGTGAAAAAACAGAGGTAAAAGGTAGAGGGAATAATTTAAGAAAAGCTGGTTAGCCGGGCGGTGGTGGCGCACGCCTTTAATCCCAGCACTTGGGAGGCAGAGGCAGGTGGATCTCTGTGAGTTTGAGACCAGCCTGGTCTACAAGAGCTAGTTCCAGGACAGGCTCCAAAACCACAGAGAAACCCTGTCTCAAAAAAAAAAAAAAAAAAGAAAGAAAAGAAAAAGAAAATGAAAGAAAAGCTGGTTAGAAATAAGCCAAGCTAAGGCTAGGTATTCACAAGAAAGAATAAGCCTCTATATGTATTTATTTGAGAGCTATGTTGTAGCTACCCCTCAAAAGAGTAAAAAAAAACAAACAAACAAAAAAAGATGAAGGTGAAACACCTAGATAATCAGCTTTGCATGCAGTGCCCTTGACAAGACACTGTCCAGCAACAGAAGGGGTCAAGCATGGTACTCGAAAGAAGAATGAAGGAAAAACAGAGCAGAGCTGCTAGAAGCTGAATCAGGGTCTCTGCAGTATGTATCCACAACCAACAAAACACCCTGCAACACAGGCCACCCAGTAAGGCACTCCAAAGGAGAGCAACCCTTGAGAGTGTTTGTCTCAAGAGCAGAGGGTATGAGCCACAAGGAAGGTAGGGCTCACGCTAGCAAACAATACGCACCCAAGCAGAGGACTCTGTCAAGTGACAGAAAGAAAGAGAAATCATATCAACATTTCTACAGATACTAGAAAGACCTCAAATAAGATCAAACACCCACTTTTCATTCTTGAAAATATATACATAGGCTGTCAACAAAAGCAACAAACACTTCCTCTGTGACTTTGAAACACGAGGCTCAAAAGCCAACATGGAACTGAACAGGGAAAGGTCAGCACGTAGCCAGTATGGGGAACACGGCAACGTCACCAACTCCACACTGAGCACACACTGGCTAGCCTAGAGCCTGGCATGAGTTTCCACTAGTGGATGAATATCTGTGAGGTCACTTCACTAAAGGTGCCATCAACACATGGGTGCTGTTCTCAGCCATGGATATACCACACCACTCACATACCATCCCTGTTTAGTTTGTCTGGCCTGAAATCCCATCCACACGCCTAAAGGCACAGCACTTGATATACTCAGCCCTAGCAGGGTGACCACCATCTCCAACTTATACCAGGGAAGGGTAGTAGCTAGAGTAGGGCCAGCCTACCTGGCAGTGCCAGCAGGGACACAGAGCCATAGACAGCCTGGTCTCACTGCTCATCTAAACTGAAAGCCTCCCCCCAACCTGAGCTTTGCAGGGTCTTCCACCAAGGACCGTGATGACAAGAGGTCATTCCTGGCCCATGTGCCACCACAGGGGTCTCACACACCTTGTGACTTTTTATTTAATTTTTCAAGACCTATCTATTTATTATGTATACAGTTTTGCCTGCATGTGTGCCTGCACACCAGAAGAGGGCACCTGATCTCATTACAGATGGTTGTGAGGCACCATGTGGTTGCTGGGAATTGAACTCAGAACCTCTGGAAGAGCAGCCATTGCTCCCAACCTCTGAGGCATCTCTCCAGCCCCCATCTAAATTTTTTAAAAATAACTGCTAGGTATGGAAAAGCAGAGCAAGTCCCCATCCAAGCAAAAGGGGATCAAATGCGATACTGAGCCTCAAAGAGACAACATCCAAAGTTTGATTAATTGCTGTTAGATAACAACACATTACTGGCATTATTTTCCAAAGTTTATCAGCATTCTGTGTGAGGAAAAGTGTGGATGCTGGGGGGGTCTGCATTGCTGCTAAATAGGGTAATGGCTAAGTAAATATGGAACTGTCACCCTTGTCATAATCACAGATGTTTAGAACATGGTATAAAGAGCCTGCTGGAAACTGGGCTGAAGGAGGCATGTATGTACAATTCACAAGGATAGGCAACTCAAAAGCCGCTCATGGGATTAGGGTGTGGCTCAGTGGTAACACCTGTCCCTAGATGCTTGAGGCTCCATCCCTAGCACTACAAAACAAACAAAGTTTCCAAGTGGGGGAACAGACTAGCCAGGTGCTAAAAAAAAAAAAAAAAAGTCTTTCCCGCAAAGACTCAATTTCCAGACAAGGTCACTTCACAGATCTTGTGGTTACAGCTTGAATACAGCTTTGAGGGATGCAATTCAACCCACAACGCCAAGTGAATCTCCCCTTACAGAAACCTGAATGCACAAAATGAGACATAGCTCAAAAGGCCTATTCAGAGGGGCAGAGAAGCCTCTCTGAAGGATGACTGGTGCTCAACAAGACTAACAGCTAAGCTAAGTAAGAGGAGAGCAGGATGAAGGCCAAGACTCATATCAAGGTGGACACAGGGGAAGACACAGCCTGATCAGAGAAACCTGGCTCAAAGGACAGAACTGACCAGCCCTGCCCAGGACACCAGGGACAGGTAGTTTGATGGGAGCTGAGAAAGGACTGCAAGCTCAGCAAGCACTTGGGGAAGTATAGCCATTCCCACATCTTCCCACATCGCCCCCTCCTGAAAGTCAGCCCCACATGGAGTAAAGATGCCACAAAGGACGGGCTAGAGTCAGCTCTCTACAACGCAGGCACCAGAACTGTTTTGCAATTAAGCTAGTAGCTTGGATGAACACCTAGTTCCCCGCTGTTCCTCCCTATTCAGCCACACCTTCCAGGCTTAAGGCAGTCCTCCGACCCGTGTGGCAGCCCCAGACCCAGTCTCAGCAGGTGATGCCAATGCTCCAGGTTCCTCAGTCACCCTTCCATGGCTCCAGGACACAGAGCAAAATCCTCACCTTAGCCCAAGGTCTTCTTCCTCTCCATCCCACACTGTGGTCATGCCAGCAACCCAAGAGTGGCACACCCTGAACAGGTACTACACAAAAGCAGTCCAGGAGTGCCCACCACAGCCAGGCCACCTGACGTACAACTTAATAAGGACTTGCAGCACAGTGGGATTTGTGTGAACACCCAGGCTTCAGAAGAGCCTGGAAATAGCATGGGCAGGTGGAGAAAGTCACTTTTGAGCAGTAGACCCAAAGTAGGTAACAGGCCAACACAGACCTTGACACTAAATTCAAATCTAAGCTTGATAAGCTACTCCACCTCCTCCATTCTGGCTCCTAACATATTTCACAGGAAGAAAAGCTTCCAAGTCCTGCTTAAAGAGCTTGCTGTACAATGAAAGGAGCCTAAAGCACAAAACCTGGCCAACAGAGAATTATCCAAGCCCACGTTGCTCCCACTACACAGACAAAAGCACTGTAGCCTGAAGGTAGTGCTAACTGGAAAGAACAGAGGAACCTACCAGTTAGTTCTGCTAAACCAAGGTCATCACAAAGTCAAGAAGAAATAGGCAGCTAAGACACTGGCATAAAATGCCAGGTTTCTGTTTCCTTTTTATTTAGTTTTTTCTTTAAAAAGCAGCTGAAAGCTAGGTACAATGGCACACACCTTAGTTACTCAAGCGTTTGAAACAGGAAAAGTATCAAGTCTAATGACTGAAACTGGTATGAGCAACAGACAAAAAAAATTATACACGGGGGGGGGAGGGGGGAGACTGGAGAGGTGGCTCAGCAGTTAATAGCAATTGTTGATCTTCCAAAGGACCTGGGTTCTAGTCCCACCACCTGCATGGCAAGTCATAACTATCCGCAACTCCAGTTCAGGAGACCCAATGCCCTCTTCTGGTCTCTGCAGGGAACTAACCACGCAGGCGGTACTTGTACAAATACGCAGACAAAATGCTTTCACATAAGTCAGGCAGTGGTGGCGCACTCCTTTAATCCCAGCACTCAGGAGGCAGAGGCAGGTGCATCTCTGTGAGTTCGAGGTCATCCTGGTCTACAAGAGCTAGTTCCAGGACTGGCTCCAAAGCATCATAGAGAAACTATTTCAAAAAAACAAAACAAAACAAAAAAAATGCTGTCACATATAAAAATAAATCTTTAAAGCTGAAATGCAAAAAGTCCAGCAAGATGGTTCAGTGAGTAAAAGGCTTGCCTCCAAGCCTGATGACCTGAGTTTGATTCCCTAGAACTGAAATGGTAGAGAATTGACTCCTACACCTACACACACACCCCTTTAATGTAAAGCACTTGGAAAATAATAATCTGATGCACATCAATTCGTAACTGTCAAGTCATGAGCAGAGGCTTTAGAACACACCTAAGATTCCTACACTCAGGGAAAGCCATGTCTAGTTACCTCCTTGGACACAGTGGGCAGAAGCTAAGCAGTACAGACTAAAGTGAAAGGGTACTCCATCTGCCAGACTTTTTAGAAATATACCACAAGCAGGGTGGTGGTGACACACACCTTTTAATCCCAGCACTCAGGAAGCAGAGACAGGCATCTCTGTGAGTTCAAGGCCAGCCTGGTCTACAAAGTGAGTTTCAGGATGGCCAAAGCTGTTACACAGAGAAACTCTATCTCAAAAAACCAAAAAAAAAAAAAAAAACCCAAAACCAAAAACCATACATCAAAGGCAGCATGTCAGGAGACATGTGGACAGTGGCCTAGGAAGTCCTTGTGTATATGCGAGCCATACCTACCTGATCAACCTGCCTGAGACTCTACACATGGGCTGCCCCACTGAGCTGATGTAGAATTCCATACCCCAGCAACCATGGACAACAATTATCATTACCATTTCCCGCCACCAACTGTGGAGGTAATTTGTTATGCTGCCATAGTAGCCCAAACAAAGACACTTAATACAAAGAATGGAGCAAAATGCCCTGCTCCCCTCCTGGAGCAGTGACCACACCTGCAGGAAACAAGGGAAAATAAAAGGCTAACGCCCCACATGCCACCGAGGTCGTGCAAGTGAAACCAGTGCGACTACCAATGCAGACTGTCTTTCTTTGGTAGTCACTGATCAGCTGGGGCTCAGTCGCTCTTTTAAAATGTTACATCTAGATATCATACTGATGCCCAGAGAGACTAGAATATAGCCTTGTTTAGACATCACCTTCTTTTAAAAAGTCACACATAGGGGCTGGAGAGATGGCTCAGAGGTTAAGAGCATTGCCTACTCTTCCAAAGGTCCCGAGTTCAATTCCCAGCAACCACATGGTGGCTCACAACCATCTGTAAAGGGGTCTGGCGCCCTCTCTGGCCTTCAGGCATACAGACAGAAATTGTATACATAATTTATTATGTATACAATATTCTGTCTGTGTGTGTGCCTGCAGGCCAGATCCCGAGTTCAATTCCCAGCAACCACATGGTGGCTCACAACCATCTGTAATGAGGTCTGGCGCCCTCTTCTGGCCTGCAGGCATACACACAGATAGACTATTGTATATATAACAAATAAATAAATATTAAAAAAAAGAAAAAAAACCTTAAATTAGTTGATTTGGACAGTAGGATGTTTAGTTCAAAACTGCACAGATGTAAACGTAAATTCATGCACCCCATCACACTGACAAGCTAAAAAAGAATAAAATTCTATTTTGGGATCAAAAGATTCCAAAAAGCATTTGATAAAATACAAGAAATAACCTATTTGTGATAATCTCTCTCCCCTCTCTCTCTCTCTCTCTCTCTCTCTCCCCCCCCTCCCCCTCCCCCTCCCTCTCTCTCTCTCTCTCTCTCCAGGAACAGAAGATGAGCTAGAGATAGTTCAGTGGCAAGGCACCTGTCTAGCACGCACAAGGATTTGGGTTCCACCCCCCAGAACCAGGAGGAAAAAAAGGGAAAGGTTGTTACTGTTTGTAACATATCTCAGGCCTTTCATGTTACTACATCCTGATGAATAAAAGAGGCTTCCTTTTGCAGCTCACCCTTTAGCTTTCCGGTACCTACCGGAGGAAACAGCCATCCCGAACCTCCTGCAGCCACAGCCTTTTCTTCCCCTCCTACCACGTGAGGACTGAACCTCCTTCTACAGTTCCTTCAGCCCTCCTCTCCCACCTAACCTGTAAGAACAGTCTTCCCCCTTTCCACCAGGACAAAGTCTTGTCCTTCCCCTCTAGCACATGATGACATGACTCCGTCCTTCCTTCCTACTTCCCTTTCTTTTTTTAAAAATATTTTTTATTTATTATGTATACAATATTCTGTCTGTGTGTATGCCTGCAGGCCAGAAGAGGGCACCAGACCTTATTACAGATGGCTGTGAGCCACCATGTGGTTGCTGGGAATTAAACTCAGGACCTCTGGAAGAGCAACAATGCTCTTAACCTCTGAGCCATCTCTCCAGCCCCCCTACTTCCCTTTCTTACACCAGATAAAGATACCTTCTCCCTCAGTCACACTATATGAGAAGATGGCCTCCTCTCTCACATGTGAAAGCATGGGTCCCTCCCTCCTTCCATCATATTAAGAGCACGACTTTCTCTTTTCCTTCTGCCACATGAGAACACAGTCTCCTTTCTCCATTGCACTATGTGAAAACATGGCCCCCTCTTTCGTCCACGTGCCATGAGTAGGGCACACCCTCCACAGGGGTGAAAGGTCATGCATTCAGGACTCTTCCAGACCTGACTTTGAATATCTTCACCTAGCTGTTCTTTTGCATCCCTGTGGGGTGTAAGTGCAGTGTGTCCCAACTGTTGTGAAAACCTCTAATAGATTAATTAAGTTTGAAGAGGAAGGTATGAGAATCTCAGTTTATAGCTAGTCAGTGAGAAGCTCCAGACACAGACTACAACAGTCTGAGAGGTAGGGGCAGTCCTGCAGAAGGATCCCTCAACCTGAAGGGGCTGGTGCAGCCTCCACGTAGTAGACAGAGTCAGAAATTAATTGGATTAGGGAGTAACCAACTGGTTTCTACTGAAGAACTGAAGACTTGTTTGCTGGTGGAAAGGTCACATAAAACTTTCATGTCAATTGCTATAGTATGAGAATAGAAAAATTTTAAAAAGATTTTTTTTTTTTTTTTGGTTTTTCAAGACAGGGTTTCTCTGTGGTTTTGGAGCCTGTCCTGGAACTAGCTCTTGTAGACCAGGCTGGTCTTGAACTCACAGAGAAACCCTGTCTCGAAAAAAAGCAAAAAATAAATAAATAAATAAATAAAACACTAGTGTCAAATGTTTTTAGAATAGCAAAATACGCCATGAGAAAAAAATTCCTCAACTTGATAAATATCTTCCAAAAAAAAAGAGAAGAAGAAGAAAAAAACAGCTGGCCAGCAAGAGCTGGTCAAGCAGTGGTAGTACGCACCTTTAATTCCAGTACTAGGGAGGCAAAGGCAGGTGGGAGCTCTGTGAGTTCGAGGCCAGCATAATCTACAGAATGAGATCCAGGACAGCCAGAGAAACCCTGTCTTGAAAACAAACAAACAAGCAACAACAAAGAAAAACAGCTCCCAGCTCTGAAGTGACAGCTCAGTGGTTAAGAACACACATTGCTCTTGCAGAAGACTTGGGTTCAGTTCCCAGTACTCACATCAGACAGCTCATAATTTGTAATTTCAGTTCCAGGGGATCCAATATCCTCTTCTGGCCTCTGAGAGTACCTGTATGCCCATGGTGCACATATAGACAAGCAGGGGCACAGGCACACAAACGTGAATACTTAAAAATAATTTTCAAAAACAGACATGGTGGTACATGCCTTTAATTCCAGCACTTGGGAGGTAGAAAAAGATCATCCTGGTGTATAAAGTGACTTCTAGACCAGCCAAGAATACATAGTAGACCCTGAAACAAATGAGACTCTGCCTAACAAAAAAACAACCAAACAAAAATAGAAAGAAAAAGCTAACTTTTCTAATTAACAGCAAGAAACTCAAAGCACTGAGACTAAAGCAAATGCCCCTTCAAAATCATTTCTTAATAACATAATACAAGTCCTTAAAAGAAATAAAGGAAAGCCAGGTGGTGGTGGCACACGCCTTTAATCCCAGCACTCGGGAGGCAGAGGCAGGCAGATCTCTGTGAGTTCGAGACCAGCCTGGTCTACAGGGCTAGTTCCAGGACAGGCTCCAAAGCTACAGAGAAACCCTGTCTCAAAAAACAAAAAACAAAAAAAAAAATCCAAAAAACAAAAAAAGAAAGAAAGGAAAATAAAGCCAGGTGGTGGTGGCACATGCTTTAATCCCAATACTCAGAAGGTAGAAGCAGGTGGATTTCTGTGAGTTCTAGGCCAGCCTGGTCCACAGAGGGAGTTCCAGGACAGCCAGGGCTACAAAGGGAAAGCCTGTCTTAAAAAAAAAAGGGAGGGAGGAATAAAACTACACAATCATCTATGTAGAAAATCTGAAAGAATTAACAAAGTAACTCTGTAAAGATAAGCCATTACAGTTAAGACTGTTGGAATTAACACAGAAAAGGCAATCTCAGCTGAGCATGGTGGTACACATCTTTAATCCCAGCAGAGACAAGCAGATCACTAAGTTCAACATGAGTCTGGTCTACAAAACAAGTTCCAGGACCACCAGGGTTACACAGTGAGACCCAGTTTCAAAAACAGAGGGAAAAAATTTGTTTTCCCATATGCTAGCAATGAACAAGTGGAAGCAAATTAAAAACCCAATGTCATTTATGCAAGCATTCCACAAATTACTGACAAATATATCCAACAGGCTATGACTTACATCTATGAGGAAAACTTCGAAACTCTGATGAAACAAATCAGAGAAACACAAAACAATGAAGTAGCCCACGTCCATGCAAAATGCTAAATTGTCCTAATTCAATCTATACAGGCAAGGCAATTCTAATTTTCCTAGTCCATAAGAATATCATGGGGTCAGGATGGGGACTGGAGAGATGGCTCAGTGGTTAGGAGCACTTGCAGCTCTTGCAAAGGACTCAGGTTCCATTCCCAGTACCAACATGGTGGCTCACAACCATCCCTAACTCCAGTTCCAGATCTGACCTCCATGGGCACTGGGCACACACATGGAATTAGGCAAAACACTCACATAAAATAATATTAATAAATCTAATAAAAATTTTAAAATAAAGTCATTAATTAAGAAGAAGGAAAAGAAGAAATAAAGATGACGACGACCATAGGGGCCTGGGGAAATGACTCAGCAGTGAAGCGCATTGGCTGTTCGGCTGGAGGACCTGGTTCGACTTCCAGCACCCATATGGCAGTTTACAATCATCTGTAATTCTAGTCTCAGGAGATCTGACACCCTCCTCTTGCTTCCTTGGGTACTACATACATGTTGTTCACAGACATACACATAAGCAAAATACTCACACAGATAAAACAGTTTTGTTTTGTTTTGTTTTTTCAATTTTTTCAATTTTTTTTTTTTTTTTTTTTGGTTTTTCGAGACAGGGTTTCTCTGTGGTTTTGGAGCCTGTCCTGGAACTAGCTCTTGTAGACCAGGCTGGTCTCGAACTCACAGAGATCCGCCTGCCTCTGCCTCCCAAGTGCTGGGATTAAAGGCGTGCGCCACCACCGCCCTTGTTTTGTTTTTTTTTTTTGTTTTGTTTTTCGAGACAGGGTTTCCCTGTGGCTTTGGAGCCTGTCCTGGAACTAGCTCTTGTAGACCAGGCTGGTCTCGAACTCACAAAGATCCTCCTGCCTCTGCCTCCTTGAGTGCTGGGATTAAAGGCGTGCGCCACCACCGGCCGGATCAATAAAACAGTATTTATTAGTCCTGAGTTCAATTCCCAGCAACCACATGGTGGCTCACAACCATTTGTAATGGGGTCTGGTGCCCTCTTCTGGCCTGCAGGCATACACACAGACAAAATATTGTATACTAAATAAATAAATAAATAAAAAAAAACAGTATTTATTAAAAAAAAAAAAACAGAATCTTATTTCTCACATTCTAAAGACTAGGGAATCAAAGAACATGTCAATGACAGGTGTGGTGTCTGCGAGGGCTTCCATTCGCCTCCTTTCTGGTGTAGAGATCCATTTTTTCTGTCTCTTCATATGGTCAAAACTTGCTTGAGGTTTTTTGGGGGTTTTTTTGTTTGTTTGTTTGCTTTTTGGTTTTTCCAGACAGGGTTTCTCTGTGTATCTTTGGCTGTCCTGGAACTCATTCTGTAGACCAGGCTGGCTTCAAACTCACAAAGATCCACCTGCCTCTGCCTCCCCAGTGCTAGGATTAAAGGCGTGTGCCACAATATCCAGTCTTAAATCAGCTTTTTTATAGCACCCAGGACCACCAGCCCAAGGGTGGCACTGCTCATATTAATCATCAACCAAGAAAATGCCCAACAGGATTGCCCATAAGCAATCTAGGAGAGGCATTTTCTCAAGTGAGGGTCTCGCTTTCACTGGGTCAAGCTGACACAGAACTAGTCAGCATGCAGTATACATCTTCTTGCAGATAACCTAAGTTCAGCTGCCAGCACCCACATTGTATGGCTCACACCCACCTCTATTCCAGCTCCAGGTGATCCAACACCCTCTTCTGGACTCCTCCAGCACTTGGACTTACAACACTTGTACATAATCAAACACACACAATACACATAATTAAAAATAAGCCTTTTAAAAGTGAGGTATCAAACCAGGAAATACAAGGAAGAAACTTACACCTCATTTCTAAGTGAAAGAAGCCAATATGAAAAGAATGCCAAACGTATGACAAAAAGGCAAAACTATAGAGACAGTAAAAAGGGTAAGCGGTGACCAGTGGCTGAGAGAGGGAGGGATGGGATGAACTGGAGCAAAGAGCCTTAGGGTATTGAAACACTCTGCTTAGCATTAAAATGAAAAATGCTATCACTACACATTAGTCAAAACTCAAAACGCGGGGCTGGTGAGATGGCTCAGTGGTTAAGAGCACTGACTGCTCCTCCAGAGGACCCGGGTTCAGTTCCCAGCACCCACATGGCACCTCGCAGCTCCAGTTCAAGAGAATCTGACATCGTTATACCAATGTGCATGAAATAAAGTTGTTGTTTAAAAAAAAAAAAAACTCAAAACGCTTGGCATCTGGGCTAGAGATATGGCTCACCACTTAAAGAGTATCTGTTGCTCTTGCAAAGAAGTTCAATTTCCAGCACCCAGATGGTGGCTCACAACCATCCACAACTCCAATTCCAGAGGACCCAGCCTCCCCTTCTGTCTTCCACAGGCACCAAGCACACATGTGGTGCACATACATACATGCAGGCAAAACACTCATGAATATAAAAATAAAATAGATAAAAAAAAGATAAATAAATAAATAAAATAGATAAATCTTTTTCTAAAATGAGACATCAAAAGATGCGTCGCTGAGCCAGGCAGTGATGATGCAAACCTTTACTCCCAGGACGTGGGAGGCAGAGGCAGGCCGATCTCTGTGAGTTCAAGGCCATCCTGGTCTACAAGAGCTAGTTCCAGGACAGGCTCCAAAACTACAAAGAAACCCTGTCTTGAAAAAACAAAGATGTAGCCCTGACTGTTCTGGAACTCACTCTGTAGACCAGGCTGTCCTTGAACTCACAAAGATTCACCAGCTCCTGCCTGCAGAGTACTGGAATTAAAGGCCTGTGCCACCTCCACCAGGAAATAAAGGTACTTTTTGATTCTAGTCATTCTCTTTATATAGCCCTAGCTAGACTCAACCTCTCAAGTATTAGATTATAGGCAGACACAACCACACCTACTTTTTCAAGCACACAGAATCCATTCATGGGTAATGTCACCTTTGCAATCCAATAAAAGAACCATAAATTTAAAAAAGGAAATCATCAGAAATGATCACTACTGGTGAGTCCAGGCTGGAGAGCACTACATGGAAGAAGACAGTACCTGAGCTCTTCCTTGCAGATAAAAGGCATCAGGTGAGCTCTGATCAGCTGGGTGGAATGTGCAGATTGAGACTCCTGACAGCCTACTCACTAGCTCAACCCTAACCCCTTTTTTTTAAAAATATTTATTTATTTATTTATTATGTATACAATGTTCTGTCTGTGTGTATCCCTGCAGGCCAGAAGAGGGCACCAGACCTCATTACAGATGGTTGTGAGCCACCATGTGGTTGCTGGGAATTGAACTCAGGACCTTTGGAAGAGTAGGCAATGCTCTTAACCACTGAGCCACCTCTCCAGCCCTCAACCTCAACCCTTGAAAATAAGAATGAATTACTCAGCCCAACACCCAGGCAGATGGCCTTTAACTCCAGTACTCGCCTTTAAACCCAGCACTCAGGAGGCAGAGGCAGGCAGATCTCTGAGTTTAAGGCCAGCCTGGTCTACAGAGTGAGTTCCAGGATAGCCAGGGACACAGAGAAACACTGTCTTGGGGGAGGGGGGGAGATTAACTACCCATTAGCAAGGCCTAAAGGAGTTAAAGTACCTGGAACTCTACTATATAAGTTAATCTTCCTTTGAGAAATGTCATTGTAGACTATATAGGAGTTTATATAATTTCTTTCATTATTGCTAATTTTAAGCTCACACCGAGCTTCGTTATTACTAATTTTTCAAGTAAGCATACAAAATAAAGGTGTTCATTACGTCATAAAAATGTTTTTGAGCTAAATATACTGATACATGCCTGTAATTCCAGCACACAGAAGATGGAGGCTGGAGGATCACAAGCTGGCCGCTAGCCTGAGTCACACAGTGAGAGCTTGTCTCAAAAGCTAAAATAAAGTTTTTCTTAAATAAAAGAAAAATTTCCCCACTGTTTCCAAAGCACCAAGGTAAAATACCTAAGGATTTCTTGAGTCTTGTCTCTACCAGTAACATCATGTTCTTTCTCGCGGACTGGAGCTCCTTGATATTCCTGGTCCCTGAGTGCACGTGTGTATTCACAGAATCTCTGCAGCTAGAAGTGCGCCTACTTAAAAAAGTCGGGCAGCGCAGGCCTTTAATCCCAGCATTCTGGAGAAGGCAGAGGCAGGACAGCACAGCCTAGGCTACACAGAGGAACCCTGTCAGGGGGGCAGGGGATTGTTTGGGCTGGAGGGACAATAATAACTGAGTGGTTCAGAGCACTGGCTGCTCTTGCAGAGGACCTGTGTTAATCCCTAACAACAACACAGTGTCCCCACAACCACCAGTAACTCCGGTTTCTTGGGACCAACACCCTCTTCTCACCTCCAAGGGCACCAAGGATGTATGTGATTCAGACACACAATCAGGCAAAATGCTAACCTATACAAATGAAATCGATGTTTTTGTTTTTTGCTTTTGAGACAGGGTTTCTCTGTGGTTTTGGAGCCTGTCCTGGAACTAGCTCTTGTAGACCAGGCTGGTCTCGAACTCACAGAGATCCGCCTGCCTCTGCCTCCTGAGTGCTGGGATTAAAGGCGTGCGCCACCACCGCCCAGCTGAAATCGATGTTTTAATTTTAAAAAAATTGTTTGACGTTTTCTGTTTCAGAGTAGCAACTAAAACTGTCTCTACAATGATTGTCAAATTCAACCTCAGTGAAGAAAAACTAAAAGGCCATGTAAATTAGTATGGCTTCAGTTCAAGCCACAAGCTCCTATACCAGAAGGATCTAAGTTCCAGGGACAGTTAGCAGAATCATTAATCAAGCCATGGGAAGGGACCAGGCTTGCTATGTCCAATAGTCACAGAGGAGTTAAGGAGTGAACTAGGTGCCAGACCCAGGAAAGAGTCTGAAAGGACTTCCACATACAGGTCTCTGCTAACCAAATCCGTGGAAAGAAAATCCAATTTCTAGACAATTTCAATTTCCACTATTGAGTAATATTCAGGATTTCAAAAGAAAACCATCCTCACTCCTAGCTTCTGAATGAGATACTGAACCTCTCTTTAAAGACCCACTTCCATCAGAAAAACACAAGGTTACTAAAATGTATTTGAAAAAGGATCAGTCACATTTCTTAATGCAAAAACTAAGCTGGCGCATGCACTCAGGAGGCAGAGGCAGGCGGATCTCTGAGTTAGAGGCCAGCCTGGTCTACAGAGTGAGATCCAGGACAGTCAGAGATACAGAGAAACCCTGTCTCGGGAGAAAAAACAAAAACAAAACAAAAAACCTCTAAAGTCAAACTAATCCATCTTTAAAATTCTCAGAGTCGAGACATTATTATACACTAAGTAATGGGCTGGAGGCATAGGTTTGCCAGGCCTAGGGATAGAAGTCTCAACGCCAGAAAGAAAAAAAAAATTATGGAAGTTTAAGTCCATACTTAAAGATATATCCAATAATGAAATACTCTTAAGTGCAAAAAAATTCAACCGTGAATTTAAGTTGAAGTGATGTATTTCAGATCCCTACTTAAAACTAAGGAAAAATAAAACCCAACCTACAAAGTTAGTAGCCAATAAGGAGTGGCAACATACACTGTCTACACCTCACATTCGATCCTCCACTCAAAGGAAGTCTGAAAGGGGCTTACACTCCCTTCGGAATACACTTCCAAGTCACCTTCCACGGGTCCTTGGGAAGTATCGGCTCTTAGGATTGATTCCCTTAAGGGACCATCCTATCTCGTCAAACTTCCTGCTTCCTGAGTACAGAAAAACAATCACTGAGTCCAAGGGCCCACAGGCTCAGCATGGCGACAACAGGTCTCCATATCGACACGAGAAGTGATTCAACAAGTGGCAGCGCGCCCCAGGCGCAGCGGGCAGGCCTTACCGCCCGGCGTGCAGGAGCGCGCACAACAGGAGTGCTTGGGGCCTGGCCTGCTCGGAGGGGTCCCGAGACGAGCGACGACTTTGGAGAGCTGGGTCCCCGGGGACCTTGGGGTGTCCCGACCGCGGGACACGAGGACCGCGCTGGGCCCGGGGCGCGCGGGGACCTTAAGGCGCTGAGCCGCCTGCCGGCCCGAGGGGGTGGTGTTCCGCGCGCTGCGGCGATGCACCGGGCTCTCGACGTGCGGCTGCGCGGTGCCGGCCGACGTGCGGGGACTCCGGACTGATAGACAGCACAAGGACACGGCGTCCCCGCAGCCGGACTTTGTGGCGGTGCGCAGGACGACGACGGCCGGGAGCACTCTCCGCGAGGCCGGCGAGCGCCCGGCTCCCTGAGTGAGGCGGGGCGCCAGCCGCGCAGGCTGCGCTCCGCGCATGGGGACGACGCGCCTCAGCCACCTCGGAACAAAACCGCAGCCGACGCCCCGCCCCCTCCGGCCGTCCTCATTGGCCGCCGCGCCGCTACCGCCGCCGCGAGCCCTCGGCCGCCCGTTCGCGCACCAGCGCAAGGAAGCGACTGCCGCAAGCGGCAGATTCTCAGCCGCGCCGCGGGGCGGAGCGACGACGACGCCCGGCTGGTTGTGGGCGTGGCCTCTTGACTTTCCGCCCCCCCCCCCCCCCCCATGTCTCTCACTTCCCTCCCGCGAGCAATGTGCGCCGCCGCTGACCCCGCCCCCGGCACGAGCACCGCCCCCTTGCGTGCGCCGGCGCGCACAGGGTATGACATTGACCTCCGGGTCTTGGCGGGGTGGCAAAGGCTGGCAGCAGCGACCTGAGGCTGCGAGTAGTCCCTCAGTAACTCCAAGGCTCGCTGTGGCCGCCTTCCTTCCTTTCCCTACCTTTCTTTGATTTTTTTGAAACAAGGTCTCACGATGTTGCTCGGACTGTACTGGAACTCAGTAGGTTGACCAGGCTGGCCTCGAACTCACGGAGTGCGTCACCACGCCCAGCTCTTTCTATCTTTTTCGGGTTAGTAATGTGTCCTTGGGCAAGTCCAAGCCCTCAGGGGTCTCAGTTCTGGACCTGTAGTGTGACTGGGAGGCAGGCGCACGTTGGTGCTACATCCATATTCATTCGTGCAAGGCTGTTCTACAGGGGGGTGTGACTCTGGGGAGCACTTCCCAGCATGCTGGAGGCCAGGCCCAGCAAAGAGAAAATACATGTTTACTTGTCTAGGACTTGACGGGATGACTCCCATCTGTAATGGCAGATGCCTGTAATCCATAGGCACCCTGAAACAACAAAAAGTCAAAAAGGTTCCTGCTTGAGGTGGAAAAGGAGTAGTTCTGAAAGCATTTGGAATAAGACCTAAACAGGAATACATCAGAGAGACACTGGATATTCCTGGGGCTGGATGCTGGGGACACCAGGTGTCAGGCCAGGCCTCCACAGGCTGTGACCCAGTAAGTCCAGTCCTGTATAGGCTCAGAGACCCAGGGCCAGGGTCAACTCAAAAGAATGTCCTTACCTGCCACATAACCAGCTACAGGCCTTTAATTCCCTCCTCCAGGTTTCTTGAGGACAGGGGGCTTGTGACCTGAATCACAGCAGGCAGGCATCTGGCACCCCCACCCCTATACACACACACACACACACACACACACACACACACACATCTGGCAGGCACCTGTGCTTAAGAGGAACTCTGCCCAGAACAGTCCTCATCCCGACTCTGGACCCAGGGTGGCCTTCTCAAATCACCACGGTCACCTTGTGTTTCCCAAGCCCTGTGGCTGATTAAATTACATATGCTGTGCCACACAGCTCAGCCGTATTTGATTAATTACTCACTGCCTTCAGGGATTGAAAGTCTGTGCCCTTTCAGAGTAATGTTCATTGAGTTGATGAATTCACATAAAACCAAAAAGTACTTCAAACCCTCCTACAGGTCAGATTGCAGGGGATGGCTCACAGGCCTGCACAAGGGGCCACATTAGTGATACTGAGGACAGATGCCAGCATCGTGGTGTTTATCAAGTCCCAAAGGTGACCAGCCAAGGGACGGCACTAAAATCATCCTTGGTTCATAGATAAGGAAGCTGCTACTCCACCAAGGGACTGTGTCCCCTCCCGGGACACCAAGTAGCAAGGTCGTCAGCCTGTTTTCCTCAGTGCCTAACTTCAGCTCCCTTTGAGAATATTGCATGCAACAATCTGGAAGAAGCCAGGACCACTTGGTCATACTACCTAGGTTGAAGCCCTGCTGAGGTGAAAGACAGTGCTGGCCTAACCTCACACTTCCCACTCTCAGGGAAACTTTTCTAGAACATTGGAACAGCCCAGGCCATTTCAGTACATAGGTTTGCTGACACAGCTTCAAGGCAGGATGGGTGCCAGAAGAACACACCTGGATCATCATAACCCACCTTAGCTCACACCAACAAAACCCAGCTCACCTCAGGACACCTCAGCATCCCTAACACATTAGACACCTTAACATGCACATCAAACACATCCTGACATCTCAAATCCAGGACGTCTCAAATCACCCCATCAGACTCTAGCACGCCCCAGCATACTTAGGCACAGCATGGGGTCTAGATGCCACAGCACTTGGGATAAGGAGGGCAGTCTGAAGAAAGGTCTCAGGCTGCTGAGGATTGCCATCACTGGCTCCTATGCTATGCAAAACTAGTCAGACCAGAGAGCGCATTAGTGAGCTGACAGGTACCCAAAATGCATGACATCTCTGAGCCCAGCTGGCCAATAGCCACTCTACATAATGGCTGTCACCTGCTCCATCACAGACATGTCTGGGCTAATATACAGAGACCCATGCAGATTCCTGTCCAAAGATGCTAAATATTCTACATGATAATAACTTTATTGATGTGGGATTCCCCTCTGTATGCTGTGAATACCATTAATGAATAAAGAAAGCTGGCTTGAGCCTATAGCAAGGCAGAATTTAGCTAGGTGGGGAAAACTAAACTAAATACTAGAAGAAAGGAGGCAGAGGCAGAGAGAAGCCATGTAGCCCCGCCGGAGACAGATACTGGTTGGAATCTTGCCAATAAGCCACAGCCACGCACGCGGTGATACACAGATTACTAGAAATGGGTTAAATTATGATCTAAGAGTTAGCCAGCCAATAAGAAGTCAGAGCTAATGGGCCAAGCAGTGATTTAAATAATATGGTTTCTGTGTAATTGTTTCAGGTCTGAGTTGCCGGGCAGCCGGGAAACAAACAAGCAGCTTTCCTCCAACCCTTTATTATTTTTATGTATTTGGCACATAATCTGCTACAAGCAGGCATCTCTCAACACAACAGAAACAATCACTAAATGTGATGGTGCATGGACTCACTACATTCCAGAGGCTGAGGAAAGGTGTAAATTCAAGGCCAGCCTTAGCTATGGAATAAGATCCCAATCTCAAAAAATTAAAAACAACAAAACTTCCAGACACCTATTCTCCTGTACTTCTGAGGCCAGGATCGTGAAATGTAGGAGTCCCAGGTCTGTACCCCCTCCGAAGGTTCTGGGGAAGGTCCTTCTGTCTCTCTACAAGTCTGTACCCCCTCCGAAGGTTCTGGGAGGGTCTTTCTGCCTCTCCACAGGTCTGTACCACCTCCGAAGGTTCTGGGAGGGTCCTTCTGCCTCTTCAAGCTTCCTGTCCATGTCACACTCCGGTCGCAGGCTCCTCTCCTCTGTGGCTCTGTTTCTCTGGTATTCATTTTCTACTTTTGGGGTATTTTTTAATTTTTTAAATTTATTATTTTATGTGTATGAGTGTTTTGCCTACATGTATGTCAGCAGACCACATGAATACAATGCACTTGCAGAGATCAGAAGAGGGTGTCAGACTCTTTGCACTGGAGTTACACATGGTTGTAAGCCACCATTTGGGTGCTGAAAAATCTTACCATCTGAGTCCTCTGAAAGAGCAACAAGTACTCTTAACTGTTGAGCCAACTCTCCAGCCCCTTTGGTATTTTTTAAGTATAGTGGTTACTGGATTTAAGGACCATTTGAGTAACTCAAGCTCCTTAACTACACCTGCTAATTCCCCCTCCCCAAACACAATATGAATTTAAAAAACGATCCCTACAGGATTGTGCTTAGCATGTGGTCCCCAGCTGGTCATGCTTTTGGAGGCTGTGGGAACTTTAGAACATGTGACCTAGCTGGCATACATAGACAATACTTGAAGGCTATACAGCCCAGTTCTGACCTAGTGTCTACTTCAGGATCTGCAGAGATGTGAACAAGCTATTGACAAGTGCCACCTGACAAGGACAGTGCTCATCCAGCCACCATTCCTACCCTGCCATGAAAGATTACCCTCTGAATTGTGAGCCAAGATAATCTTTTTTTAAAGATTTATTTATGTATTTCATGGGTAGTGATGACAGTTCTTGGTTGTCAACTTGACCACATCTGGAACTAACTAAAACCTGAGCATCTGGGTTGTGAGGGATTTTTGTCCTTAATTAAATCATTTGAAGTGGGAAGACCCACTTTTAATCAAGATCTTTGGAGGTGGGAAGATCCACCATTAATCTGGGCCACACCTTCTGCCGGCAGCCTAAAGGACATGGAGGAAGGAAGCTTGTTCTCTCTTTGCCTGCTTGCTCTCGATGAAGTTCATCCCTTCACTAGCATTAGAGCTTACTTCTTTGGAATTCTGGTGTATACTGAAGACCAGCTGAAACATCCAGCCTTGTAGACTCAACTATTACTGAACTATTACTGGACTCTTGGACCTTTCATTGATAAACAGCCATTTTGAGTCTAGCTAGACCATAGCCTGTAAGCCATTCTAATAAACCCCAGATAGATGACAGGTAGATACATTCATTCATTCTATTAGTTCTATTCCACCAGAGGACCCTGACTAATACAACAGTTATAAACAGCTATGAACCGCCATGGAAGTGCTGGGAATTGAACTCCAGTCCTCTGGCTGAGCAGCCAGTGCTCTTACCCGTTGAGCCATCTCTTCTCTTTTAAATAGTTTCTGTCTGATATTTTGTCACAGTAACCAGAGAAGTAACACACCAAATAAGGCCTCAGTTACAAGATCAAAAGACTTTTGAATATCTTTCTTTTTTTTTTAATTTAGGTTGGGAGCTTTATTTATTTATTTATTTTAAATATTTATTACATATACAATATTCTGTCTGTGTGTATATCTGCAGGCCAGAAAAGGGCACCAGACCTCAATACAGATGGTTGTGAGCCACGATGTGGTTGCCGGGAATTGAACTCAGGACCTTTGGAAGAGCAGGCAATGCTCTTAACCACTGAGCCATCTCTCCAGCCCCTTTTGAATATCTTTTAGCATTTCACTAAAATTCTGGATATCCAAGAAAACCCAGGAGAGATAGGTCAGGCGGGGGTTATAAAGGTAGGTTCAGGGGATACATAGAGCCTTCAAGTCAGGGCAGTCACACAGCATTCTCAACTGCAGAACCACAGGAGAGGCCCTGCCTCAGCTCCAAAGGGACTGGAGGCTACCAGGCCCTGGTGAGAGACACGACCTCCACAGGAGGGCTTCCTCTCCTCCCTCCTTTAATATTCATTCCAGGTGTCTAGACCACTCAGGGACCAGAGACCCCTGATGTCGTCCCCGGGTTCAATAGAGGATGGACAGGGTGTAGCACAGACTCAGAGTAGTACATGAGGGACTACCACCTAGTATGGAGAGGGCAATAGATTCCCTGGAACTAGAGTTAAGATGGTTGTGAGCCCTCATGTAGATGCTGGTTTTCTTCAAGAACCTGGAGGCTGAAGAGATGGCTCAGCAGTTAAGAGCAAGGCTGCTCTTCCAGAGGACCAGGTTCAATTCCCATGGCCATGGCAGCACAAAACTGTAACTCCAGTTCCAGGGCTTGTGATACCCTCACAGACATACATGCAGGCAAAACACCAATGTACAGAGAATAAAATAATAAAGTACCTGGAGATTCAGAAATGACCACGTAGTCCTGATCCCTAGTTTGGATGAGAACGGATGGTAGGGGGCAGTGCAAGGTTTGTTTACCCTAACACCTAAGGTGCTGTCTGCTGGCAACAGACCCAGGAAAAGCTTGCATAGTGTTTATGTGGAATTCTTGTCTCCAGACTGGTGAGAAGTCAAACTGTTCCAGGGAGTACTAGAGACGCTCGTCCTCTCTCTAGGATGTCGTCAGTGGCAGGAAAGCCAGCTGCCTTCTAGATGTGATGGGAGATTTCCAGAAAGCTTAGGAATCTGCCAACCAGCCCAAGGGGATCTGGTGCAGGCTGACGTCTAAAGCACCTAACATCCTACCTCCTAGGTAGGACTGGAAATGGTTTGCTACTAACTACAGAGATGACAGGACACATGGCACTGTACATCTTTGGGACACAATCTCCCCCCTGCCTCTGTGAGGATTGGAGGGGACCTCAGGCTCAAATCTGGAGTTCTCACTTCAGACAAGAGCCTGCACACAACCCAAGAAGCTACCAGAGACTCCTGACACATGCCAAGGGGACCAATATTCCTGCAGGCCATTATGTATTATAATTTGCTACCCAAAAGTAGGTAGCTTATACTCCGGAATTCACACAGGACCCCTGGAGGTTCCAGTCTAGGTGACCAGGTTCTCTCTGTGCAGACTGAGGCACTCCCCAGCCTTGGCAAAGCAACAGAGATGGCACTACAATCAATTTGCTCTTACTTGTTGGTTGTTTTACTCTTTTGGGGTACCTGCCACCCAGCTCCCAAATAAATCACACACAGAAGCTACTACTTACTACTTATGAATGCCAGCCTCAGTTTGGCTTGTTTCTTGCCAGCTTTTCTTAAATTGTCCCATCTAAGGTGATCTCTGTGAGTGTGAGGCCAGCCTGGTCTATAGAGCAAGTCCCAAGACAGGCTCCAAAGCTGCAGAGAAACTCTGTCTTGAAAAGCCAGAGAAGAAAAGGAGAGGGGAGGGGAGGGGAGGGGAGGAGAGGAAAGGAAAGGAGAGGAGAGAAAAATTATCCATCTACCTTTTGCCTCTAGGCTTTTTCCTTTTCTTACTTGTGTGTATCTTACTTTCACTGACTCCATGGCTGACCCCTGGTATCCTCCTCTCCTTATTCTCTTCCTCCTCTTCTTCCCAGATTTCTCCTATTTATTCTGTCTGCCTGCCAGCCCCACCTATCCTTTCTCCTGCCTTACTATCGGCCGCGGCTTTTTATTAGACCAGAAAGGTATTTTAGCAAGGCATAGTATCGCAGCTTCACAGAGTTAAACAAATGCAACATAAAAGAATACAACACATATGCCAGGCAGTGGTGGCACATGCCTTTAATCCCAGCACTCGGGAGGCAGAGGCAAGCGGATCTCTGTGAGTTCGAGGCCAGCCTGGTCTACAAGAGCTAGTTCCAGGACAGGCTCCAATGCTAGAGAAACCTTGTCTTGAAAAACCTAAAAAAAAAAAAAAAGCAACACATCCACATCTTTGCCTCATTATAACAAATATTCCATAGCACAAACAAATGTAACACAACACAATTTCCACAACACTTACTCTTTGCTGTCACCCCTGGAGACCACCCTTACCCAGGTCTGTATGGGTGCTGGCTACCAGGGCATCCTGGACAAGACAGCAATGACATGGGTTCATAAATGGCACAGAGATAAACCATACCAGAGACAGGTTCAGGGAACAGGAGTCTGCTTTATTGCACATGAACAACCATGTATAGAATGAGATAAACCATACCAGAGACGGGTTCAGGGAACAGGAGTCTGCTTTATTGCACACGAACAACCACGTATACAAACACGGAAGCCCACTGACTGTGATTGGCTAGCACATTACCTCAGACTGGACAGTGAGCGCTCATACCACCAGGGTCTCTATGAGGAAGAAGCACATTAAAGATGTGGAGAATGCAGACACTAATGAGGGCCAGTGTTGGGCCCTCAGCTATCAGGTCCTTAGAGACGCGTATTTGAAGCTTTTCTTCCTGCACTCACTCCTACCCAAAGAAAGGATTTTTTTCCCCTGAAAATATCAAGGTATCTTTGTTGTTTTATTGAGCTAGGGTCTCATGTATCTGAAACTAACCTAGACCTCCTGATCTCCAGGTTCTCCTGCTTCCACCTCCCAAGAGCTCTGCTCTGCCCTAATGCATCTGCAAAGTATGACTTTTATAAAGTGGCTTACATCTAAAGTCAGCAAGTTAAAAACCAAACAGCAGGGGCTGGAAAGATGGCTCAACAGTTAAGAGCAGTGGCTGCTCTTGCAGAGGACCCACATGGCAGCTCACAACCATCTCTAACTCTAGTTCCAGGGGATCTGATGCCCTCCTGTCCTCCACATGGTACACATGCATGCACGCAAATACCCATACACATGAAGTAATAAAAGTTTAAAACAAAGAAAAAAGCCTCAGTATTCTTAAATATATTGAGTTATGCAGATTATACCAGGGCAGATTTAAAATAGACAAGCCCACATGCCAATTAACAAGGGATATCATTTGCCCAGTTATAATGATGGTCCCATAGACCAGTTAGATCTGCCATGATGGGGAGAGGATCCTGGGCCCATGAGCTCGGAAACTCCTTAGGTACCAGCAGAGAGCGGGTGACTCACTGAGGAGTCTCAACAGACAGCTTCCCAAAGACACAAAGAGGTTAGCAATTCAGCAGCTGCTAAAAAGGCAGGATCCTGACAGCAGCCAGAAACAAGGACAGCTTCACAATAAAAAAAGCCAGCCTGAGGCTGTGGGATGACAACCCCGATAAGCTGACCCGTCTACCCCGAGACACAGAGAGACAAGATAGCAATCAGCCTGGAATTGTGAAGAATTAATCATGCTGGGACCAACTTAATTTAGTTCTGACACTTCTTGGCTCTATGTTGAAGAGCCAGGACAACTAGGGCCAGGGAGATGGCTCAGCCTGTAATAGCACATGTTGCTCAGGCCTGATGACCTCAGTTCTGTCCCCCAGAATCCAGAAAGGAAGGAGAGAACCAACTCCTGAAAGCTTTTCTCTGACCTCCACATACACACAATAACGCATATTTTCGGAATACACACACACAAATAAATTAAAACATAACTCAGTCCCTAGCTAACTGGTTATTCAAATAAAAATTCATATAGAAAATATTAGACTATATTACCAGCATTGAGGGCAAGACCTGAAGTCAGAAGATGGATTTTCTTGCTGTGTTAAGAGCATTTGAAAAATTTAGAGCCAGATGTAGAGCCTTTATGGAGGTGGGAGGTGGACTGCTGTGAGTTTGAGGTCAACCTGATCTGTACAGTAAGATCCAGGCCAGTCGGAGCTATCTAGGAAAATCGTGTCTCAAAAAACAAAAGACACAGTTGCCAGGTGGTGGTGGCACACACCTTTAATTCCAGCACTTAGGAGGCAGAGGCAGATCTCTGAGTTCAAGGCCAGCCTGGTCTACAAGAGCTAGTTCCAGGACAGGTACCAAAGCTACACAGAGAAACCCTGTCTCGAAAAAAACAAAAAAATAAAAAAGGGCATTTTTAGAACTTATGGCAAGGTCTAGTAGTTTCAGGCACTGCTAAACCTGAGTCTGAATCATTTCCTGGGCTCCAGGCTTTCCTGGCTGCCCATCCCATTCAGCAAATCACACTGCTGAGGCTTGCTGGTCACCAGGTGGGAATGCAGCAAGTCACAGGTATGGACTGCTGTGATCCTGGACCAGGTAAAAACCCAGTTACTCACTTCCATCATCCACTGCTTGCATACTAGAAGAGAACATGCTCTCTGGTGGCCAGTTCACAGCAATGCTGCAGTCTTGAAATCCCATCAGCACATGCCACGTAAGCAGTCCCAAGTATATCTCATCTCTATCCCCAGGACCAGACTCTAGGCTCCTGGCTTTGTCCTCTAGGTTGCTGGGTCCACCCTCAAAATTATCCTTCTAGCCCATGGAGAATAACCTCTGTACTTTTAGATTTTTTTTTTTTTTTTTTGGTTTTCTTCAAGACAGGGTTTCTCTGTGTAGTGTAGTCCTGGCTGTCCTGAAACTCGATCTGTAGATCAGACTGGCCATGAACTCAGAGATCCACCTGCACCACGCACACCTTTAATCTCAGCACTTGGGAGGCTGAGGTAGGTGGATCTCTGTGAATTCAAGGCTAGCCTGGTCTATAGAGTGGGTTCAGGACAGCCAGGGCTACACAGAGAACCCATCTCGAAAACACCAAAAAAGTGTGTACCATCGCCGGGAGGTGGTGGCGCCTTTAATCCCAGCACTGGGAGGCAGAAGCAGGCGGATCTCTAGGAGTTCGAGGCCAGCCTAGTATATAAGAGCTAGTTCCAGGACGGGCACCAAAAGCTACAGAGAAACCCTGTCTCGAAAAACCAAAAAAAAAAAGTGTGTACCATCAACATGCCACTGGATTCTTGAGCCTGTTTCCTGTTCGCAAGATCCCAAGGGCCCAAAAGGCTAAATTTATTTCCACTGCCTGTTCAGCCGATCATATGTTTCTGCCAAACTTTCAAGAGTTTAGCTTTTGAGTACATGTATGTCCTCTTGAAAAGATGCCATCTTTTTTTGGCTCCTGTTGGGGAACAAACAGGTTTGTAAGATCAGCAGTATTATGGTTTAGAGAGCTCTCAACTTTCCTAGTCTTAAAGCCACTATCTACCTTTAAGAGAAAATCTGTATTCTAGAATGCCTTTAATTTTAGCAGTTTGCCATCATGAGAGGAAGTTACTCAGATCCCACTCTGTTCAACAAGCCTGTCCTGAGCATTTCAGTAACTATTCTATCCAGAGCAGAAGGCAGGAGTACTGCCCCCGACCCCCAACAAGACAGATAGTTCCTTATCTGTTTCACCCAGCACAAGGGAACAAGTGCATGAGCAGCTTTCACTAATTGTTCCAAGTCCTCCTAGCCTCCACATTTTAGGCTGGTCTGACTCAAATGCCACCTATCAGGCCATCTGAAAAGTGGCGATTCCCACATTCCCTACCTCACCCTACTCACTTACCTCAACCTGATCACTAAACAGATGGTCTCACACCCACTATAAAAAGAATATAGCCTTCAGGTCATCTACTGTGGCTGTCATAGAATGCTGGGAGAAAGAAGCTGAGTCAGGCAGTCGCCATGATTCTCACTCCCGACACAGCCACAGGTTAAGATCTTCCCTGGTAAGCCAGCTCGTGGAGCTACACAGATTATTAGAAATGGGTTAGATAGATATGTAAGAGCTAGCCAATAAGAAACTAAAACTAATGGGCCAGGCAGTGTTTAAAAGAATACAGTTTCCGTGTAATTATTTCGGGTAAAGCTAGCTGTGCGGGTGGCTGGGTGGTGGGAAGCACCCCGCCGCTCCTATTACAACAATAGAATCTACAGGTAGTCAGATGTCAAGTAGCTACACTGACATATAACCAGGTCCCATGCCAGAGCATCATACGAAGTCCCCTCACAGATGAAATGTGTAGGTACTTAACAGGTCAAGTGTCTGTACTTGGCACTACCCAGCAGATCTGAGCATGGTTCTCTCACCAAAGGGAGATGTCATTCCCATATGCCATGCAAGTGCTTCAGGGACAAAAGAAAAGCTTGCCCTGACCACCCCACCACACAGTATAGGGCAATGTTACAAATCAGTTAAAACATCTTTATTTTTGCAATTATCATTCCATACAAAAGCAATAGAAATGCAAATATTGACAAGTTTACAACTGAATACATGAACAGAGTATCTGTACACATTATCATTTACAGCAATATTACATGGTAAATTTACTGATCATAAAAAAAAATTCTTCCTCAACTCTCAGAGCACATGCTAAGATTCTACATCACACTAGTGCTTTTTAAAGTTCCAGATTAACACTATATAACTTACATAAAGCCCACTAATATAACAGCTTAACATTTATGTTCAGAGCACTACGAGGGAAAACTACATTCACATTGATAAAAGACCAGAAAATAAGTTTTTACAAAGTCACTGGACTGAGAGAATACTTCATCACTTACCTATAAAGACAGCTGACTCGAGATTGGTCCCATAAACACAAGGTTAAAATTTACTGTCAACCCATCAAAAAGTGGCAACTGAAGTCTCAAGTTCTTGTGGAAAACAAGTATCCCGTTGTCTAACTTGGGGACGGGGGAGATAATAGGGTTCAGTCTTCACCAAATTTAGCTTAATTTACAATTTAAAACATGTGTAACACTCACCATACATAAAAATAAGGCAATAAAAACAATTTATCATGAGAAAATAAACTCTTTAACAGAGAAAACAAATACAAATGCACAGAGTTCATGCTTAGCCAGTCTTCCAGATGGCCAGGCAGAGCCAAGTATTTCCAAGAGTTGCCACCAGGTGGCAGGTAACTCATGGCAGAGAAGTCTTTCAAGGGTTCAGTTAAGCAAGCATCCAATCAAACTCATCCTCCACTTGGCAGTCTACATGTCTGACTTTGGTGGGTGTGCCAGCATACATATCCTAGAAAACAGAGGCCATCACACCTATCAACTCATCACAAAGGTTTCCTCTTAAGTTTCCAAGCCCACTTGCGGCTTGCCCAGCAGCAAGATAAAGCAAAGAAAACCGGCATCATTTTGCCCCTTCTAGTGTATTTTATTGTATGTATTACTCCCAGCTCGCCACAACCACATTGTACAGCGTAAAAAAGAACAATAAACCCGAGTACCTGGAGTGGCACAGCTGGGAGTCAGGATAATGCAATCATCCTTGTATAAATATATTCAAGTACAGCATAGGAACAGCTTATGCCTGAGTCTTTCATGTTTTGCCACTTCAGATCTTAGATATTTACATATGTAAACAGTGAAAGGTCTCCATAAAAATAAAGAGATCTTTTTATTATAAATTATATAAATATAGACATATCTGAATGAATGTACCAGGTCATTAACTACTGAATCAGAGATAAGGCAATTCTGTATAGCTCAGTTTATTAGAGGTAGAGCAGGGGAACCCTCACTGCATAATCCTGGCAGCCTGGCAATTACTACAAAGACCAGGCTGGCCTCGAACTTAGAGATCTGCATGCCTCTGCCTCCTAAATGCTAGGATTGAAATAGTCTAACCCTTCATCCCATCCCCAGTCATAACCAATGGGTTTTGTGGTTTTGTTTTGTTTTATTTTTTCAAGACAGGGTTTCTCTAACAAATCTTGCTGTCCTGGAACTCACTCTATACACCAGGCTGGCCTCGAACTCACATCTCAAAATCCTGGGATTAAAGATGTATGCCACCACCACCTGGCTAACTCATGGTTTTTGAAATAGTCAAAAGCCCAACTGAGGTCAAATGCTCAGAACCCAATGTGATCAATTTGGTATTTCTTAATGGGAAAAAGTCCCCTTTTCATAAACATTATAATCAAACTTCAGTTATAACCTCAGTATGTAAAGTTGTATGTATTCTCAAGTGACTTAAAACACCCAAGCTGAGGGCTGGAGAGATGGCTCAGTGGTTAAGAGCATTGCCTGCTCTTCCAAAGGTCCTGAGTTCAATTCCCAGCAACCACATGGTGGCTCACAACCATCTGTAATGAGGTCTGGCGCCCTCTTCTGGCCTTCAGGCATACAGACAGAATATTGTATACATAATAAATAAATTTAAAAAACAAAACACCCAAGCTGAATGCCGAGCAGTGGTAGAGCATGCCTTTAATCCCAGCACTCAAGAAGCAGAGGCAGACTGTGAGTTCAAGGCCAGTCACCTCTCTAGCTCTTTTCTGGTTTTTTTTTTTTTTTTTTTTTGGTTTTTCAAGACAGGGTTTCTCTGTGGTTTTGGAGCCTGTCCTGGGACTAGCTCTTGTAAACCAGGCTGGTCTCGAACTCACAGAGATCCACCTGCCTCTGCCTCCCAAGTGCTGAGATTAAAGGCGTGCGCCACCACCGCCCGGCTTCTAGCTCTTTTCTGAATCCTGGTATTTGAAGGATAATGTTTGCTAATGTCATAAGAACCCGTTTCTGCCGGGCAGTGGTGGCACACACCTTTAATCCCAGAACTCAGGAGGCAGAGGCGGGTGAATCTCTGAGTTCGAGGCCAGCCTGGACTACAAAAGTTAGTTCCAGGACAGGCTCAAAGCTATAGAAAAACCCTATCTCAAAAACAAAACCAAAAAACTAAAACCAAAAACCACCCAAGCTGAAAAAGCCAGGTGGTGGAGGCACACACCTTTAATACCAGCACTCGGGACTTTGAGGCCAGCCTGGTCTACAAGAGCTAGTTCCCAGCACAGGCTCCAAAGTTAGGGACCCCATCTAAAAACTAGGGGAAAAAACAAAGGAAAAAAAAAAAGCCACAAAAAACCACCCAAGATGAGACACAAAACTGAAGGAAGTACTTACAAAGTTATCCTGTGAACTTGTCTGGGACTCAGAGCTGCTTTCTGTGAATTCTGTCTCCATTTCCCCAAGATCTACAGGTTGTCTGAGAAATGAAATTTAACAAGCATGTCAGTTACCTGCTACCAACAGAAAATGAGAATTCAAAGTTTGCTCACTAAAACCAAACGCCACCCACATCACAGTTGTACCCAAGGTCAACTTTCAGTCACATTTGCCAAAATTTAATTCCAGACCAATCAACCCAACATAGAAAGCTGACAGCAACATATGAAAGACCTGCCTGGCTCTCAGAAGACCAGAATCTGACAATCTGTGCTGTTATTCATACACACCTATAAATATCCTGTTTTATTTTTGAGACAAAGTTTTCTGTGTAGCTCTGGTTGTGCTGGAACTCACTCCTGGCCCTGTAAACATTCTTTTGTTTTGTTTTTTGAGACAGGGTTTCTTTTGTAGACCAGGCTGGCCTCGAACTCACTGGATCTGTTTGTCTGCCTCCCGAGTGCTAGGATTAAAGGCACGTGCCACCACCGCCCGGCCCTGTAAACATTCTTGCAAAGTAGCAAGACCAATTTTCTGGGATGAGCAGAAAGGAATGCTGCTGAGAATGGTAGTACCATACCTCAACACCTCAACCTTTTCAAGTTGAACCTGTGATACAGAGTTAAGACCCTGATCAAACCACCAAAAATGGTAGTGGCTCAGTATATAAAGTGCTTGCCCAGCATGCATGAGGGCCCTGGACTACCCAAGAACCTTTCAGAGTCAAATGGGGGCAGGCCATGGTGGTGCTCACCTTTAATCTCAACATTCAGAAGAATGGGAGTTCAAGGCCCACATGGTCTAACCTCAAGCTCCAGGACAGACAGGACCATACAGAGACACTATCTCAAAAATCCAACCAAAACCCCTCAAATAGAGTTGGGGAGATGGCTCAGTGGAAAGTGTTTATGTGGCATAAGGTCCTAATTGTGGATTCCCAAAATCCATATCAAAGAAAGCTCACAGGCCACCTGGCCCACACAGTAACAAACATAACAGAAGACCCTGTCTCAAACACAGCAAAAAGGACTGAAATCCACGGTTGTCCTCTGACTTGCACACACACAGCTAGTGTCCTAAACTGTTTTCTGGCTCCAAAAGACTAAATCCAGCACAAAGAATGAGCTCTTCCCTGGCATCCACAACTCCGTGCAATATAATGAAACCTGGACGCTAGTTTGTCCATTTTCTTGACAACTTCCATGATAATCTGCCACTGTGATAGAGAAAAAGAAAGCAACAAAAACATACATTTCTTGCAAATCACATCCTTCTTCAGCAGGAGGATCCCAAAAATGCAGAGCCACCTTCCAGAGTTTGATCTGCTGATCCCATGACCGCCGACTATACTTCTTAAATTTGTTAGGAGTCCTAGGATGGATTCCAGGTTGTCGCAGGTGTCTGTAGGGCATAAGATTGCCTTAATACAAGTCATTCGTATCTCTACAGTAGCTAAGACTAATCACACTTTGAGGTTAAAATTTAACAACTTGGATTCCTTTTTATTTATTCATTTATTTTTTAAGGGACATGATCTCTCTCTATGCACTCACTACATACAAACTGGTCTCAAACTCAGAGATCCTTGAGTCTCTGAGTTCTGAGATTAAAGGCTTGCATTACCACACCCACTAGTCACTGAGATTCTATTAAATGAGCAAAAAGGAAAAAAAAAAAAGCACTAGAAGCAGTATCAACCAGGCATGAACTGGTATTCCCAGAACTTAGGAGGCTGGGGTAGGAGTATGGTAAACGAGGTCCCTTAGAAAGACCTCTTTGAATCTTACTATTACTTTGGAACTCACGTTTTAGAAAAAAAATCGCGTTTTAATCCTAATGTTGCCCAAAAACCCAAAACCCACTATATCCCTTTGTGTGTCTGTTCAAGAGAACAATAAAAGCAAGAATGTGCTGTTTAAACAGTAATGGCAATTTTTTCTGTAATTATACACTAAAAAAGATGGCTCAGTAGTTAAGAGCACCTGTTACTCTTGCAGACAATCTTCTCAGTACCCTCATGGTGGCTCAAAAACATCTAAATACAGTTTTAGGGAATCTGACACCCTAACCTGGCTTCTGCAGGCACCAGGCATGCACATAGTATACTGTGCATACACACAGACAAAACATTTATACACATTAACTCCCCCCCCCCCCCGGGACAGGTTTCCTCTGTGTAGCCCTGGCTATCCTGGAACGCACTCTGTAGACCAGGCTGGCCTGGAACTCAGAGATCAGTCTACCTCTGCCTCTCAAGGACTGGGATTAAAAGCATAAGCCACCACAACACAGTTCCAAAAACATGTTAATTAAAACAAAAACAAAAAAATAAAAGTATCATCAGGCCCAGCTGTCCAATTAAATAAATATATAACTTGAATTTATCTTCCTATTGTGTATTTTAATATCTATGTACCTTAAAATGCTAAAATGATCTCATAGTCAAAGCTATGAAAATGATTTCTTAAGTTCTTATGAGTCGCCATTAAATACTTCCTAGAAGGTATGTCTAACAGGTACAATGTTATTGGGTAGGAACAAGACAGGTCTATGTGACAACAGTACCTGGGGACCTCTTTAATATATCGATCATAGGCAATAGTGTTCTTCCCATAGTTGATCTGCTTTTGTCTTCTCATCAAGACACTTTCATCTGTCTCCACATCAGCTGGTACTGAAGACACAGACTCCTTTGAATCAGAACTGAAAAGAATGAAAGCCTTGGTAAGATCACTGTGCCACAACAGTGATTTCAAATGATACGGCTCCTACGAAAACCAATCTATACTATAGGAATTTCCAGTACACAACAGCAAAGAAAAAATTACCAGTAAATGTTACTGGGACAAGCCCCTTAAAATTTTCACGGGCAAATTCAAAATGTTTCAGCACGTACCTTCCTGATGACGACTTTCTCTCTCTTCCAAAATCATTTATGAGTAGTTTTCTCTTGTATCTGAGAACAAAATAAAACACTGTTGTTTTTAAAAGGATAAAACACATAAACAAAAATTAGTGCTCTAGGGGCTGGAGAGAGGGCTCAGTGGTTAAGAGCACTGGCTGCTCTTCCAGAGGACCTGGGTTCAATTCCCTGCAACCACATGGTAGTTCACAGCTGTCTGTAACTCAAGTTCCAGTGGATCTGATTCCCTCAAACACCAATGAACAGAAAAGTTAAAAAAAGATAAATAAAATAGTGCCTCTAAAACAAGAACGAAGCCTTTTTCTTGCATAGCATAGTTTGGGAATGGGAGACTGTTAAGTCTGAGGTTAGCCTGGGCTTATTATTATTAGCCCCTGACTAAAAACTTTAGGAGGCTGGGTTAGATGGAACAGGAGATGAACTACTTTTTTTCTTTTTATTTCTAAAAAATGTTTTTTTTGGGGGGGCTGGAGACAATGCATGTCTCAGCAGTTAGGATCACTTGGCTGCTCTTCCAGAGGACTCAGGTTCTATTCCAGCACCCACATGGTGGCTAACTCCAGCACAAGGGAGATGGGATGCCCTCCTCTGCTTCTATGGACACTAAGCACACACATAGGGCACAGAGACATACACACAGGCAAAACATCCATATACAACAGAATTCTGAGCTACCATGTGAGTGTTAGAAACCAAACCTGGGTCCTCTGCAATAGCAATTTAAATGCTCTTAATCACTAAGCCATCATCACTTTAGACCAATTTAAAAACAAATTGTAAAAAGACTATGCGTTTGTGCATGCATGCCACAGCACACATGCAGAAGTCGGAGAACAACTTGAAACAACTCCTTTCATTATCTGAGCTGAGAGTCAAATTCATATCATCAGACTTACACACAAATTCTATTTACTGAACCATCTCACTGGCCCAGCATTATTTCTTTGAGTCTATTCCTTTGTAATTTATGTTTCAGGAAAAAAAAAATCCAAAAAAATAAATAATTAATCAATTAAAAAAAAAACAACAAGCAAAACAAAACACCTCCAAAACTGTCTGTCCTTTTCTGTGTTACATACAGTGCATGCTCATGGAGGCCATAAAATCTCAAGAGCCGGACTGGAGAGTTGGTTCAGAGGTTAAGAGCACTGGCCGCTCTTCCAGAGGTCCTGAGTTTAATTCCTAGCAACCCACATGGTGGCTCACAACCATCTGTAATGAGATCTGGTGTCCTCTTCTGGCCTGCATATCTACCTGCAAGCAGAACACTGCGTACATACTAAATAAATAATTAAAAAAACAAAAAACTCAAGAGCCATCCCACCCACTTTGTTTTTGGTACTAGGTCTCTCATGGGCCTTGGGCTTGTTAAATCAGCTAGACTGAGTGGCCAGCAACTTCAGAGATCCTCCTACCTTTGCCTGCCCAGTACAGGGATTACAAGCATGTACCACTTCACATGGCTTCTTTACAAGGGTTCTGGGGACCTAACTCATGCCCTGTATGGAAGGCAAACACTTTACTAAGCTCTAGCTTAGCCCTACCTTTCTTCTTCTTCTTCTTTTTTTTTAAAAAGGTAAAGTTTAAGTTGCCTAGTCTGGCTTTGATGCCAGCTAGTCTATTTCCATTTATACCATTTCAGAAGATATAATGAAACTGTCTTCAATAACAAGAGTTTGAGGTCAAACCATTAAAAAAAAAAAAAAAAAAACTAAGAAACTGGGATTAAGGTTTAAGTGCTACAACCTTTAGTAAACTCTCATCTTCTAGCTACTTTCTGGGATTTATTTTCTTTCTTTCTTTATGGGTGTGCGTGTGTGTGTGTGTGAGACAGAGCTTCTTAAAGGTAACCCTGGCTATGCTGGAACTTACTATAGACCAGACTGGCCTGAACTCAAGCTATCCACCTGCTTCCCCAATGCTGGGTTAAAGGTGTGTGCAACTACACCCAGCTAATTTCTGTAAATCTTATAAACAAGACTAAGCCGTAGAGTCTACCAGCTATCTTTCAGGCACTTTCTATTTTACTGACACAAGGTCTCTCCATGAACCCAGAGCTCAAGGTTCAGCTAGCGTCTATCACATTTTACTTGTGTTTGTGTGTGGGTTCTAGTGTGCTATCAACATAAGGGAGTGAGAGGACCTGTAGAAGCTAGCTCCCAGGAAATAAACTTGGGTCATTGGGAGGTCATTTGCTGGGCCTCCTCTGTTGCCACTGGGAATTTCATTTTCTGCTTCTCAAGTGTCCTAGGATTATAGGCAAGCCACTATGCCCACCCAGCTTTTAAGCAGGTGCTAGAGATTCCAACTCTAGGCCTCATTCTTATGCAAACATTCCATCCATTGAACCATCTCCCCCACCTCCCATTTAGTTTTACACAATCAATTGAAATTCTGTCAGGTATACCTCAGGAAACCCCACCCCACCCCACGATCTTTTAAATTCTTTAGCAATCCTTTGAAAATAATCCTAGGTCACCAAAATCCTATATGACTACCATAAAGACAACAAAGCATGACTCTATTGAAAAGCCCATATTCAAACTCTGGGATATTTACTTTCTTTTCCAGCATCTTTCTAGTAACCCTTGTACTTAAAATCTGTATTAGAAATATCTCTTAAGAACCTCAGACTCGGGCTGGAGAGGTGGCTCAGTGGTTAAGAGCATTGCCTGCTCTTCCAAAGGTACTGAGTTCAATTCCCGGCAACCACATGGTGGCTCACAACCATCTGTAATGGGGTCTGGTGCCCTCTTCTGACCTGCAGGCATCATACACACAGACAATTGTATACATAATAAATAAATATTTAAATAAAATTTAAAAAAAAAAGAAACCTTCTAGAATAGGGGAGGTAAATCCATGAATAAAGAGTTTTCATCACATAAATGTGAGAAGTAGAATTTGGGTCCACACCACCCGCATAAAATCCTGGGTGGATGTGGTGGTACACCCCTAATTCCAGTGCTTGAAAGGCAGACACATGGGATCCCCAGGCTAAACTGGCTAGGTAAAATAACCAAATTATCAAGTTCTGAGTTCAGTAAGAGCAGCTCTGTTAGAGAGCAATTTGAGGAAGACACATGACAGCAACCTCTGACTCAACATACGCTCACGTGCACACACTTGCACTCACTCACACAGCCACATATGAACACGAAGAGAAAGCACCCATCACCGCAATCCACAGCACCTCCCGTTTCCATGAAGACAGCGGTGGATCTCAAACTAGGAAGCACTCATTTAGAAGGGCATCTCACACACACAAAACAAACAGACAACCCTGGGCCCTACCCATCAGTAGGTCAAGAGCTAGTTCCAGGACAGGCTCCAAAACCACAGAGAAACCCTGTCTCGAAAAACCAAAAAAAAAAAAAAAAAAAAAAAAAAAAAAAAAAATACTAAAATGTGTACCTTGCAATCTCTTTGTTAACTCTGGTCCTCATTTCATCTTCTTCAACTGCACTTGCCCAGTCAGAACATCTAGAACGGGGCTTAGGGCCTTCAGGAGTTGTAAAGCTACAATGAAGGGAAAATGCATTTAAATAAGTACTTTATCTCAGTTTCTGAGGAAAGAGTATGACACTACTTTGGCAAGGAAACAGTGAGTTTAGGCAATTTCTCAGTCTTCTGGACATCAGACAGCTACCCACCCACTGAGTCAGTGATGGATTATGGGCCCCGTCTACTGAGAAACAGGAGAGGTAAATGGTCAGTACCAAGAAGAGTACCTGCTACAGAACTTGACTTTTTGTTCTGAAAACAGTGTCATCATATAGTCTTGAAAGCGCTCCTGTCTCAGCTATCTCGTAAGTGTTGGAAAGACAGGTGTTAGTGACGATATCTGGCTCCACTGTGCTAGCTGTAAAGGAGGTATTATAGAATTTTTTTTTTCTTTTTTGAGACAGAGTTTCTCTGCACAACAGTCCTGGAACTCACTCTATAGACCAGGCTGGCCTTGAACTTGCAGAGATCCACCTGCCTCTGCCACCTGAGTGTCAGGATTAAAAGCATGTATACCAAGTTCTGCCTGCAGGCCAGAAGAGGGCACCAGATCTCATTACAGATGGTTGTGAGCCACCATGTGGTTGCTGGGAATTGAACTCAGGACCTCAGGAAAAATAGCCTGAGCTCTTAACCTCTGAGCCCATTATTATGTATTTTTAAGATTCCAAATAACAAAATGCATAATGCTAAACACTGTGACCAATCCAGTGAGACTCCAACAAAACAGATGAGGCTTACCTTACAGATACACAAGACTCACAACACTTATAGATACCACAATTACAATGTGGAAAAGGTGAGAATGAGTCTTGTGGATATAATTTTTTTTTTTTTTTTTGAGACAGGATCACCAGGCTGGTCTTGAACTCAGCCTACTGCCTCTGTTTCTCAAGTGCTGGAGTTAAAGTCATGTGCCATCATGCCTGACAGCTCTAACTTTTATTTTACTAAGAATTAGCCTACCATGACAGGCAGTGGTGGTGCACACAGAGTTCTAGGACAGTCAAGGCTACACAGAGAAACACTGTCTCAAAAACAAACAAAAAATAAACCAAGGAGCTGGAGTGATGGTTTAAGTGGTTTAGAGCACTGGCTGCTCGTCCAGAGGTTCTGAGTTCAGTTTCCAGCAACCACATGGTGGCTCACAACCATCTATAGTAGGATGACTCTTTCTTCTGGTGCTCATGAAGAGCATTCATACACATAAAATACATGAATAAACAAATCTCTTTAAAAAAAAATACAAAGGCCAATGAGCAGAAGCATTCCTGCCACTGGTACAATGAAGTGGACAAGTGGTGACCTATGAACCAGGGGACTGATACCATGACCTAGAGAATTTAGGATTCTAACTTTTGGGGCTGTAGATGGCTCAGCAACTAAGAATGCTTATTGTTCTTTTGGAGGACATGGTTCAGCACACACACGACAACTCACAATCACCCATAAATCCCATTTCAGGGGATCCAATGCCTGGAGAAACCACAGGCACCAGGCACACGTTATATACTTTATATGACAAAACACTCATATACATAAATAAATCTAGTCTGGGATAGCAGCACTTGCCTTTAATCCTAACACTTGAGAGGCAGGTGGACCCAAACTCAAGGCCAGTCTGATCTACCTACTGAGTTCCAGGACAGACTTTTCTTTAATAAATAACCTAACATTTTGTCTTCAGATAACTGAGACCATGACAGGGCTCAAATCATCTCAATAAGACAAGATAGCCCAGGCTAGTCTCAAATTCACTATTCAACAAAGACAGACCTTGAACTTTTGATCCTCTTGCTTCTACTCCCTGAGCACTACTGGGATTAAGATAAGATAAGATTAAGAGTGTCAACTCCCCCTTTACCTACCTTAGGGCTGTCCTCTGCTATACTCCCAGAACTAATCCACAATCTTCAAGCATGTGCTGGTAACTCACATTACACCTGACAGCCTCCCCAAACTTAAGCAGATTCCCTCCCAAGAGAGATCTGCCCACCCACGGCTGAAGCTACCCTGGAGATTGACTGGAATCAGAGATGGTCAAGTGCTTCAAACAGTCTGACTCTTTTTCAAATAAATTATTTTTATTTCATAAGTACTCATGTCTTGCCTGCATGTATGTCTATGTGAAGATGCCAGATCCCCTGAAAACTGGAGTTATAGGCAGTTATGAGCTGCCATGTGGGTGCTGGGAACTGAACCCAGTTTCTCTGGAAGTGCAGCCAGTGTTCGTACCTGCTGAGCCATCTCTCCAGCCCCGGATCTGCCTTCTCTGTCCTCGATCAGCACTGCCTGTGTATTCAGAAGTCTGAATTCCACACCACCCTCACGTCCCTTCACTGGGCTCAGCAGCCCTGTCCTCATCTTCCCTTCTAGTCAGCTGGCTAGAGGGCATCTATCCCTACAGAAAAGCATGGTCCAAACTCTGAGATCACTTTCCTCTTCAGTCATCACACAAAGGTTCCCCCAGACAGCACTTCCCTGAGCAGCCCACATAAGCAGCTTACTCTTCAGACACTCCTGGTGTCTCTAAATTACTATTTGACTTGTTGGCACACCTCTGTGAGGCTACCGAGAGACCTCGTTGATTTCAGCAGGGCCTCACTTTAAAGACAAACAAAACACCAAAACCCCATGGCAAAAGCTTATCAGATGGAAGGGACCTAGGTACATCGCAAAGAATGAATGATCCCGGAATTCAACTTTGGTTTGCAGCTGGCTTTCACTCAGGTATTAAAACCTAATTTTTTTTCTGTCTCTGTCGCCCGTGTGTGTGTGTGTGTGCGCACACACACACGGCGGGTGTCGAAACATTTTAACAAGGTGTTCAAATAGTAGTGCCTGACACTATGCGCGAAGACTATAAAGGCTCCCCGACTCCGGATAAAACCAGTTTTGCTGCCACCTATCAGTTACTGCTAAGATGCTTCGAGAACTGAGTAAAAATGAAAAGAACCCAGAGGCACCTAAATTATCCCAACGTCTAAAAAGCGAGTGCAATGGGATGAAGGTCCCTTGGCCCTCCTCCAGACCCACCGAGTGACCAACCAGTTTCCACCCGGCCAGGGCTCACCTTTCAGGTCGACGGTCCGCAATCTGGCGCTCGCTTTCCTCGGAGTCCTCGGGCTTCCGGTCCCCTCCGTCCGCTCTGCGCTTCCGTCCGAGGCTCCATCTCGCAGGGGACCGCGGGCTGAGGACACAGACTGCAGTCAGTGGGCGGGGCCCCACAAGTCCGGGTGGTTCAGGGACCCCAGCCTCACAGACAACCCGATACGGAGGATTTGTAGACCGCACGCCCGCTTACCTTGCACCGCCGTCGCGGCGGCTTCCATATCGGGGTGGGCTTCGAGGTCTGCAGGCCATGGCGGCAGAGGGCCGGAGAGCGGCTCAGGAGCACTGACCTCCCTCGGCGACGGCGCTGACGAGGTCTGAGCTAGCCCTGCCCAACCGCCCTTAAGAGCGCAGCGGCCCCGCCCCTCGGCAACTCCCGCGCGCGCGCGGGGTCGGACGAAACCATCGGGCGTCCCCCTGTAGGGGAGTCCTTCTCGGCTCTGAGCGCCCCGCTGGCGGACCCGGCTCCGACCTAAGCCTCGAAACTGCAGGCAGTCGCCAAACTCCAACGCCTGATGCAGTCGCCCAGAAGGGCGGGAAAAATGCGACAGCCCGACTAAAGTGGAAAGGAGCTGGCGGCCCCCGACGGCCTTCCAGGAGGCTGGCGCTGTGGCTGCTGCGTCTCTGATTGGTTGCGTCTTCGCGGGCCCAAGGAGTATTGGCGGGAGATTGGGCAGTGCGCGCCACTGCCAGTCAAAGTGGGCAGGCGTGGCCAAGTCGCTGGTGTGGGCCGGAAGGCGGAAGACGTAGACCTGGTCCGGGACCGGCACCTCCTACCCGCCTCCACAATACTCCCGGGGCGCCCGCTTGTAATTTAAACCCATAACTTTGAAGGCAAGGCTTGCGAAAGCTCCCTTAGTAGCCAGCACACTCAGTGGTCTCTTTTTCCCCTCCAAGGTTATCTGGACTCTGATGCCGCCTTCTCTGCTTGAGTCACCAGCGCGAGGGCCGAGCCCCTGCAGACCCCACTATCCTAGTCGCAGATGGTGTAGGCAGCCGCGACTCTACCTTAAGGGTGGACCTGGCCCAGAGCGGCAAACTAGTTCATTGAAGGGCAGCGTGCCCAACCATTGAGCACTGTGTCTGGAATGCCAGCCCTGTTTTCCTTTCCGAACGCACTATAAACACTGACACTAATTTCTAATAATGGCTTTCTGGTCTATATTCATACTCATCTCACTCTCCCAACATCCCCCAGCCACTACCCCAAATGCTGCAAAAGTTTGGCTTCACTACCAGGTAAATAAAATAAAGTACATCACTTGGAAAGTAACACTTTATTAAATACTGTGTCATTTTGTGACATTTACATTTATCATTATAAAATTAACTTCTCTGTGGTTAAAAAATAAAATAACCTCAAACCATTTGGCCCCTGATAGGTGGCCCTTGAAACTGAGTGACTCCTAGCCATGCTTCAGGACAGGCAGAACTGGGCTTCCTCTGCTAGCAAATCCCTCGAATTAGGTGCAGTGTTGACTGGGTAAGAGGCTAGTTTGGTCTGTCACTACTGCTTGAAGCAGGCAAATGTAGGAGCTTCAGGGCCACAAGCTGAAGGAAAGTACTCCCTCCAGCAGTTTCTTGTGTCAGAGGTGGAGAGTAAAGGGCAGCCTCTCCGCTGCCCACCTGCACTACAGATAAGTGAATGGTATGTCCATCAGAACCTTGACCACTGAGGTACCCTCTCCTGATCCAAGCAACCCACAAGGGCTCTAGCTAACCCTGTACTGCATCCCTGGTGGGTTTCTTTCTGGATACTGTTGTGGCTTTCCGGTTCTTTCCTAGGGCCAGGAGTATGAGATCTTGGCCTCCCCTGGACTAAAGAAGCAAGAGAAGACACCAAAAGCACTGTGGGCCCTCTAAAGCATATGCAACCCTCATGAGTAACTGGCCTGGCCCTAGGTTGTTGCTCATGCCTCCCTACCCAGAAGTGGCCCCTCGGCTGGCTGTAGAAAAGGACTTCGCACTGGAGTGGCACCACTGGTAACCCTCTCAACTGTCAACATCTACCCAACATCATAGGCTCTGGGACAGATGTAGGTCTGGCTTATAACTCTCAGGGTTCTGAGGGGCAGATATGATCTGTGATAGAATTAAGGCAAACCGGCCAAATGAAAACTCTAGGCCAAATTCCAACATTTTGGGACTTTGGAGCAATCTATGTGAAATATCAGCCCCACCTGGAGGTGAGTAGGGCGAGAAGATGCTGAAGGTATGGGATAGGACATTTCCATGAGAACTTCTAAATCAAAATCCTCAACCTACCACAGATTTAAGGCAGAGAGTGGCTGTAGATACGTGTGTGCTTTGACTAGAACCTTTGCCAAGGTCAAGGAGCTTTAGCTGCTCCTCATAAGTAGCTAGTGAAGACACAGAATAGGCTGTGATGGTCAGCGTATACAACACACATCCAGGATGCAGAAGCGGGCACGACAAGTAGGGCAGGGCACACGGCTGGCCAGCCAAGTGTCAGGGCGCTGGGGATCCTGGCGGCTGGCAAACCACTTGCCCATGCAAGTGAGACACCACATGGGACGGCAGTAACACTGCTGGCACTCGCCCACCGCTGGCTCCTGGCAAGTCTTCACCAGCTTCACACTGGCCCGTGTCTGCATGCAGCCTATGCAGGCCTCGAGCTCCTACAGAGAGGTAGTTGAACAAAACGGGTTACAAAAAGACCTACAAGATGGTTCTAGGAGAAGAGAGGGGAACCCCCCACACACACACTTTCCCACTTGGGCCAGCCCCCACCTGGTTGCTGGGCACTGAATAGGCTGGGTTGACCTCCACCAGCGACGCAAACGTTTCTAGGAAGAGGTCACCCAGGCTCTGGCGGATAACCACATTGGCTGCACTTCGGATTGGTGCATGGAGCTTCTCACATAGTTCACCATATTCTGCTGAGTTCAGCCTGGAAGAGGCATGGCTTGATGAGCTGAGCCAATCTGCCCATGGATCCACAACCTAAAACCACTCATAACCAAAAATAGGCAAGGCCAGGGAAAACAACCATCTCAGTGAAGTAGCCACTAAAGATGGCCCTGTAGGCAGAGTCTCCTCATCCCCAATAGAGGATAGGAAGACGCTGGAGCTGAGGTACCACCAATCTTCATTCCTAGGTGATCTCAAGAAGCTGGAGGGACAGCTCAATGAAAGGCAGAAGGAACAGCAAAGAGAACACTGAAGGCAAGAGGGGTCTTGCAGGAAGACGGCTCTAAAGGGGTCAACTGACTGAAGTCATATAGGCCCAGGAGTAGCTCAGTCCAGCTCCACTCTCAGCACCTCATAAGAGGTTCATGAAGAGCAGACAGTGAAAGTCTTGGCCATCCAGAACCACCACACACTTACCGAATATCAAAGGGCTGCATAGCGGGGCTGGTGCTGGCCACACGTATGGTAAGAAGCTGTACAGGTAGGTTTGAGTCTGGTGAGAGATCATGCTGCCGAGACTCTGTCACAGTCAAGTGAACATCCTGTTGCTGAGCCACACGCACACGGTATGTTGTCACCTTCATTACCCATGTGTCTGTCACAATCACTCTAGCACCGGGTGCCCCAGTAGCAAACTTGTCAATCCGCCGGAACTCCGTGTTGATGGAAGAGGCAACCGCTTGCCAACCTGACTGTGGAAGGGCATAGAGGGCCAGGGTTTGGGCCAGTGGGTGTCGAGTCCACTTGTCCCAGGACCAGTAGTAGATCAGGGTACAGGAGACAAGGGGAAGGGTCACGGCCAGGAGAAGGAAGAGCTGCCAGGCCTCTGAGGCCTGACCAGGGGAGTAGAGCTGCTTTTCTGAAGCTGCAAAGCACATGCCCATGTAGTAGCCTGCAGAAGAAAAGACATCTCAGGGCAAGCCCAGGCTGTGGGGTGCTACCTTCCTCCCATGGTGACCCATTTGAAGATCACAGTGTTAGCTCTGCGCTTGGGGGAAGGGAGAAACTACCTCTTTTTTATCGCCAGCCCTGAGTCTTGCCCTGGAACCTAGAGCATGGTTAGCTCCCAGAACATATCACCCTGACTCCTGCACCTCCACAGCTGGCCTGCCTCAGCCTTAGTGACAGCAGTGGTACCACATTCTAGAGGAACATGCTTGCAATCTACTACTACTATTTCACAGGAACTGCCAAGTAGGAAAAGAAAATCAAAGTTGCTAGGCAGTAGGGGCACATGCCTTTAATCCAAATACTTGGGAGGCATGACACGCGGATCTCTGTGAGTTTGAGGCCAGCCTGGTCTAAAGTGCTTGTTCTGGAACAGCCAGAGCTACACAAAGAAACCCTATCTCATAAAACAAAAACAAAAGTCCTAGAAAAAAGGACTGTGAGTTCGAGGTTAGTGTGGTCTACAAAGGGAGTTCCAGGACAGCCAGAGTTGTTACACAGAGAAACCCAGTCGGCAGAACCCCACCCCCCACACACACACAACAAAATAAATAAAAACCAAAGGAAACACATGACTGTGTAGAACTGACCACAGGCCTATCTAAGGCAGTTCTTTGGCCTACATCGTAGTCTCTTAATTTTGCATCCTCTGAGGAGGCAGATCCAACATAGCCCATTTCAGAGCTGGGACACTGTACAAGAAAGTAAGCAAGAAGAAAAAAGTAAGCAAGTACTCAATGATTGGGCATTTGTAAGAACAAAGGAACCAGTTTTAGGGCCCTGTTGGCCCAACAGGGAACAACTCAAACATGGAAAAGAATTATAAAGTAGATGGTAAGGTACTATATGGGCAGGCTCCAATCTGCCATAACCAACAGTAAATGTTGACTCTGAGCCACCTCACTACATGTCAAACTAACTTGTTATGGTTATACAGCAACAAAAGCCAGCTCCACTGTCTGCCTGTTCTCAATATAACTGCCATGGGTGACTTGTGCTTGCTAACATCCGGATCCTTGTTGGGACATGGGAGTGCCTACGAGATGAGCATAGCTAGGGCGCGTCCAAAAATCCACGAGACAGCCCTTGGTCAGGGGTCCTGCCTCAGAGCCCCACCTTCTGTATCTGCCTTACAGGGCACTAGGTTCTCAAGCTAAACAACTACCCGGCCATGCCAGCTCCATCTCCAGTTCTCCAATGGGGTAACCTAACGCACCTTCCTCTCAAAACAAGCCCAAGTGCTTCTATTACCACACCTGCCTCCACCTCCCCAGAGCCCAGGCTGCTGTATCCTCACACCAATCATTCCTGTGCCCAGAGCCACAAATATGTCAGGCCATCAGACATCAGTTCTCCCAGACCTGCCTTTCCGTGTCCCTGTATCCTCCAGAGGTCTCCTTCATCTGGTTCCTAGCCTCCAATCCCTGCTCTATCCCAGCAGTTCCCCTAACGCATCCTCCAAACAGCTGACGGATGGGCCTCTCAGAGTTCCCACTAGCCTGGCAAAGATGACTGCAACCAGTGTTCCCAACCTTGACGGTCTTCATCTCTGCCCGCTCTCGCCACGCCCACCTTTCCCTGGCGGCCCTCCGACTCCTGTTGTAAGGAGTCAACAGGAGCCCTTTCCTAGAAACCGCCCAACATGGCAAACACGCTGAACGATTCTGCACTCCATTCACAACGACGTAAAAGACCGGGGTCCGGCCCTGCCCGAGCATCCCTCGCAGACCAACCAGCGCCTGGGCCGTCGCCTCCCAACCAGGAAGAGCGCTCGGCTTACAGCCTGGGCTGCAGGGACCCCGATCGCTTGCACCTCCGTTGACGCGCATCTGTGCCGCTTCCGGCGGAGAACCTCCTCACTCTAAGAGTGCCCGGCTAAGCGCCATCCACTGGCCGACGCTCAGGAGGCTCACCCAGCGGCAGCAGTGAGTGACACAGAAGCGTGGCGGAAGTGCGACGAAGGTGATAGGGCACGAAAGCGGCGTCCTCGCTGCCCAGCCAGCCCGACAACAGGTTCTGCACGGTGAGCCCGGCCGAGTAGAACTCGTTGGGCGTGAACACGAAGCACACGGCGAAGACCAGGTAGGCCAGAGTGAAGGTCACCTCTGGGCTGTCCATCGCGACACCGCTCACCGAGCCGGTAAGAGACAGGGGCGTCCAGTTCCGGACAGTTGGTAGGTTGTCGCCACCACCGCAAAGCCGCCCGCGAGGCACTCTGGGAGACGGAGTTCGAGTCAGGCCGCCCGAGGGGCATTCTGGGAGACTGAGACACGCCTGTCAAGGGGCCCGCAAAGCATTCTAGGAGATGGAGTCCCGCCTGAGTCTGCCCGTGAGGTCCTGTGGGGGACAGGTGACAATCTCCCCATAGAGTGACGCGAAGACCACTCTGGAAGACAGTTTCGTTAGGCCGCCCCGGGCACTCTGGGGAGACCCTCGGAACCCCGCGCCGACCCACAAATCGTGAGCCACCCAGAGACCCCCCGCATGGGTGCATCCTCTCCCTTATAAGCAGCTCGGAGAAGACACTGCAGCTGGTTCTATTTAATGGCTGAGAAAAGCCAAGCCAGGGCGAACTGCTGTCTGACCGCCTTCGCGGCCGACCCTGAGACTGTCGGGGCGATGATGGACACCACAATGTCCGGCTACCGACTAGCCGAATTGGCCTGCTGTGCTAACCTGTGGTTCCCACGCGCCCCGACGCTCCCACTGTGCCCTCAATCCCGGAAGCGGAACTGCCTGCGCGTGAAGGGCGGGACCAGGACGGCCTGATATTGGCCGCCCGCCTCTGTGGCGTTCTGGTCCTGCCGCGCGCTGATTGGCCGCGGAACGTCAACTCTCGGTATTTGAATCTGGGGCGGGCTCACTCAGCGGCCGTCGGTCACGGACTGCGAGAGTAGAGCCGGTTGGAATTCTTTCATCTCGGTTTCTCCAGCTCGGATTCCTAGCGTGGAGCAGGGACGCCGCTCCTCCCTTGCTGTGGGCGTCGGCGCGGGCCCTCAGCAGTACGCAGGTAAAGGGCGACTTCCCACGTCCCGCGGGCGAGGGGTGGGGATCAGCCCCGCGGATCTGGATTCCTACTGCCTGGGTTGTAGCTTTCTTCCGCAGCTTCGCACTCTCCTCTCTCTCTCTCTCTCTCGCTCTCTCTCTCTCTCTCTCGCTCTCTGTTGTTGTTGAGGGCCCACCCCGGCTCACCCCCAGCCCTCTTTTCTGGGCTAACGGATCCCTCAAGCTTCCTAGGCAGGACTGATGCCTGCGGGCTGCATTCCGGATTGGGTCTGCCAGTGATCTCGGTCTGACCCAGCTGACGTCCTCCAAAGAGGGCGCGCGTAACTATTTATCTCCTTAGGTTCCTGTTCTTGTCGAGTGTGTCGTGTATGAGACTTGCGTTTCGGAGCCAGGACATCGGCCCAGGTCTCTTTCTTCCACCTTTTCTGCAAAACTGTTCTATTGTCTGTCGTTCTGAACCCCCTGTCCCAGGGACAGTTTCTTGTTCCTCGGCCAGTGCCTTCGAGTCGGTCTGCTCCCTCTCCCACCCCACAATTACACCTGCACCAAGAAGACAGCAGAACCCAATTCTGACTTGTCAAGCTTTGTACCAAGAGCTCCCTCCAGGGGCTGGGGATATGACTCAGCCAGTAACACGCTTGTCAAACCTGAGTTGAGGTCCTCAGCACCCACCTAAAAATTGTGTGGCATGGCTGTACCTGCCTGTAATCCTAGCACTGGGCAGGCCGACTGGAGAATCTCTGAAGCTTACTGGCTAGACAGATAATCTTGCTGAATCAGTGAACTCCAGGTTCAGTTAGAGAATCCAATATGGTAGAGAGCAATTGAAGAAAACTCACGTCAACCTTTGGCCTCCTCTTTACACAACACTCCCCCCCAAAAAAAACAAATCCACAAAAATCCCATTCTAAGCAAAAACTGTACTTCCCACTTTCTCTTCTATAAGGTTCAGTGTGGCTGGCTTTATGTTGACCCATGTTTTCTAATAACCAGTTTTTCAGGCCAAAAATCCTGAACATTGCTCTTGATTTCGTTTCTCCTTACCCCATGTCCTATGCACCTTGCTGAGCAACCTAGACTACCTCTCTTTGACTCCAGGGACCTCTGGTTCTGTCCTTTTCCCTCCCATCTTTTCTCATGGGCTCCTAAAGCAGAGTCAGCAGCAACTTATCTTGGTGATGACCTCCCTCCCCAGGACCCCTCCTCACACTTCAACCAGAGAGCTCCCAGGGTTTCACCCCCAAGACCCTATACTCCTCTGCCTCTCCCTCCGCTTCCCAAGTGTTGGGATTAAACGCATGCACCACTACTGCTCGGCTTCTCTGGTTTTCTTAGAGCCAGGATTATATCCCCTAGTTCTTGCCCTACAGTGTAATACGTTAATGGAAGTCATTTTGAACACCTGGATCTCTTTCTTTCTCAACCTGAACTCTATTAGTAATTGACTCAGGAGATGCAGTATACCTGATACAAGGGACTCAGGCTTTCTCTGGCAGGTGACACCTACTTGAAGTACTAACTGTACCTGTGAAGGGTCTAGCTCTACCTGTTCAGGAAGGGGTACCTCCCTGATGTATTTATGGGGCATTTCTGTACATGTACTGCAGCATTATTGATTTCCTAAGGACTAAAATACATTCTGTTTAGCCAGGCCATGGTGGTGCACACCTTTATTCCCAGCTCTTGGGGGGCAGAAGCAGGCTGATCTCAGTGAGTTCGAGGCCAGTTTGGTCTACAAGAGCTAGTTGCAAGGACAGCCAGGACTGTTACACAGAGTAACTCTGTCTCAAAAAAACCAAAAATAAATAAATAAACTTTTTTTTTTCTTTTTCAGAATGAGTCTGCATATCTTAAATGACGAAAATGTCCCCAGTGAAAAAAGTTCAGAAAGCTGTGACTTCCTGTTTTCACAACCAGAACTTACCGGAAGATCCTCTGTTCTTTGTCTGTCACAGAAAGAAAATGTGCCACCCAAAAACCAGGCTAAAGCTGCCAAGGTAAATGGGGACTGTAAAGTAAGTACTTCAGGTGCTCTGGGGTTGGCTTTCTGAGCACCTTGGCTTGCATGGGAGGGCTTGTATCATGGAACATGTACACTCTCCTCAACCTTTCACTAGGTGACTTTTCAGACACCTCTTCGGGATCCACAGACGCGCAGGATCTTAAGTCCTAATGTGACCAACAAACTCGAGACTTGTTTTGCTCTGGATGGCGCTGTTGAATTAGAAAAGAATCAGTGTGTCTGCTTACAGGAAGAGAAGTAAGTGTTGACGCCATTAATGTCCTGTGAGTCTGTCCTCTCTGGGGTTCTTGCAGAAGCCTTCAGTCCTGTCGTAGCTAGACTTTTTCTCTGATCATGGCCCTAAGTGCAGAATCTGGCATAGTTAGTGGAGAACCAATGATCAGATGGTTGGACTGTTTTCATTCCATGCTGGAATCTCTATTTCTAGAACTAGATGGAATGACTAAATCTCATTTCCAGAAAAGTTTATAGTTTCCTTCCTATGGCGTTCTGCTCATCTCTCCCTTCTACTTGAAATCAGCACTTCCCTCCCACACTCAACAAACACTTGGAGAGAGCAGATAGAGCTCATAGACAGAGAAATTACTGTATGATCAACTAATTGAAGCTTGTGAGATGACTCCCTTGGTACTGTTTGCTACACAAGCATGAGGGCCCGAGTTCAGTCCTCAGTACCTACATTTTTAAAAGCCAGAACATGGGCTGGAAAGATGGCTCATTGGTTAAGAGCACTAGCTACTCTTCTAGAGGTCTTAGAGTTTAATTCCCAGCAACCACATAGTAGCTCGCAACCATCTGTAACGAGATCTGATGCCCTCTTCTGTTGTATGTGAAGACAGGATTCATGTATATAAAATACATAGATAAATAGATAAGTCTTTAAAAAAAAGCCCAGAACTATACACCTTTAACTCTAGCCCTAGTGAGGTGGACATAGGAGAATCTTTGGGGCTCTCTGGCCAAATCAGTGACCTCCAAGATATAAAGTGGAGAATGGTTGAGAAAGATACATCAAGTGTTGACTTCTGGCTGCTTAGGCACACGTACATACATATGTATAAATGTACATACACCACGCATGCACAATGTGCACACACATCAGCACGTAAACATTCACAAAAGAGGAACTAGTAAGAACAGATGTGGCTGAAAGGATGGGGAGAAGTTTTATCCATAGGTGCATTAGGCATTTTCCTGGCAGGAATCCTACTAAAATGACAAGCAGCTACTAAGGCTTTGCCTAGAAAGAAGGGTCTTGGAATTAGCACTTCGCCAATCTGGTACCAAGGACACGTTTTATCCAGGACAGGAGAGGTCTCTGGTATGATTTTGTTCTGTTTTTCTGATTCCCCTGTTTAAAATTTGTGTGTGTGTGTGTAAGCATGAGGAATAAAATGTCACTCCTGTGCTCTTTAGTGTCACGACCTTTCTCTGGGGTTGTATACATTTCAGTCCTATTAAATCACCCCTTATTCTGTTGTTTAAGTGTCTTTGTTAATTTACAGTTTCATTTTGTATTTTTCTGAAGTTCAGTCAGATGAGGTTGGTGTTTAAGTCAAACACTGTTGGTCTATAACAGCCTGAGAAACACAGAGCCGGCAGTTGGCACTTGGCTGCTATGAATGTAGCCTACTTTGAGGCCAAGGAAGTTTTTGTCTCTACCTATACTGCTGGGAGGGTAGCTCTGAGTAGCACCAGTTATGAGTGTCACTTATGAGCTTATTCTTGGTAGCCTAGGCATGCATGAATCATGTTGCCATTCATTAATTTTAAGATACTCTGGGGGAGGCCTGGCAGTGGTGGCGCACGCCTTTAATCCCAGCACTTGGGAGGCAGAGGCAGGTGGATCTCTGTGAGTTCGAGACCAGCCTGGTCTACAAGAGCTAGTTCCAGGACAGGCTCCAAAACCACAGAGAAACCCTGTCTCGAAAAACCAAAAAAAAAAAAAAAAAAAAAAAAGTTACTCTGGGGGGCTAGAGAGATGGCTTAGAGGTTAAGAGCACTGACTGTTCTTCCAGAGGTCCTGAGTTCAATTCCCAGCAACCACATGGTGGCTCACAACCATCTGTAATGAGATCTGGTGCCCTCTTCTGGCCTGCAGGGATACATGCAGGCAGGTGCTGTATACATAATTAATAAATAAATCTTTAAAAAAAATAAAAGAGGGCCGGGCGGTGGTGGCGCACGCCTTTAATCCCAGCACTTGGGAGGCAGAGGCAGGCGGATCTCTGTGAGTTCGAGACCAGCCTGGTCTACAGAGCTAGTTCCAGGACAGGCTCCAAAACCACAGAGAAACCCTGTCTCGAAAAACCAAAAAAAAAATAAAAATAAAAATAAAAGAGGGACAGAGGCAGTTTAAGTAGGAGTTTATTTAGCACAGAACAGTTCAGTTAGTAAAGCTAAGCAGGACACTCCAGACCTGATTTATACGGCCTCAGCCTGCCCCAGGAGTGTAGACAGCCGTGAGCCAGCAGCACGCACCCAGACCCTTTCCATTTGTGTTCATCTAGTTCTAAGAACTCAGTCCCACTGGCCCTCTTAGGCAGATGGGGCCACAGACCCAAGTCCTCAAGAAGAACCCACTGGCCAAATGTCATCCATTCAAGTCATGACTCCATAAGGCTAGAATTTGACTTCTCTGATGATACCACCAACACAAAGGTGTCTTCACCAAGGAGACTGGCAGAGAGACCTGGCCTCCAGCCTCTCCTGAAGAAATCAGAGTCCAGCCAGGAGCAGGCCCCCAAAGAAGCAGAAGAAAGAGATGGTGGGACTAGAGAGAGAGAGATGAATGTCCCCAGCCTGCTTTCTGGGGCTCTTACCACCTTAACTGGGAAAAATTGGATGACTCCAAGTATAATGACAAAAAGGCTAAGCTCCCAGAAAGTCCCAAGAACAGGTTGGCCTTGCCTGTGGCTGAGCAGCTGAGTGCTGGGCCTACAAACGTGGAGAACTCTCCAGGCCAGTATATCTGTGTGAGGGGTGTCAGAAGCCCTGGAACTGGAGTTACAGTCAGGTGTGAGCTGCCATGTGGGTGCAGGAATTGAACCTATGTCCTCTGGAAGAGCAGCCAGTGCTCTTAACCACTGAACCGTCTCTCTATCCCTGATGCTACTTCTTTATGTAGCCACCATACTACTTCCTTCATAGTCTCAAGACAAACAGGTTTCAGGTTTATCCAAAGCTGAAGCGGAACAGCTTCTTCCTTTCGCAAGACCATGGGAGAGGTGCTCCACAGTTGTCTTCCTGGAAGCACAACACATATTACAGCGTAACAAGCAGTGCAGGTAGTTCACCTCTAATCCTAGCACTGTAGCTGAGGAAGTCAGGTCGAGTTTGAACCAGACTCTTGTCTATGTGGTAAAACCATCTCGCCACAAAAAAAAAAAAAAGAAAGAAAAAGGGGGCTGGAGAGATGGCTCAGAGGTTAAGAGCACTGACTACTCTTCTGGAGGTCCTGAGTTCAATTCCCAGCAACCATGTGGTGCTCACAACCATCTGTAATGAGATCTGGTGCCCTCTTCTGGTCTGCAGCATATATGTAGGGAAAGCGCTGTATACATAATTAATAAATAAATCTTTAAAAAGAAAAAAGAAAAAGCATGGGCTACCACTCAGATGGAAGCTGATTGGTACCACAGCAAGCCGCTGGCCTTAGGTACTCCAGGAGGTAGCTATGACACCAGCAGCCAATGTTACTTCCAGAGAAACCTCATAACTTTTATGTATCTTTTAGCATAAGCAGCTTTTTAAGTGAACCAGCATAAGAGGGAAGTAAATAATAATTTAATACCAGAATAAGGAACATGAAGAAGACCAAGCTCTGATAACTCTTGTCTCTCCAGTCAGCTGCCGTTAGCCCCAGTGGATGATACACCTGTGGTTCAGTTGGCAGCCGAGATCCTAAAAGCAGAAGGTGAGGTCCAGGTATGTATGTGTGCACAGATAGATACTATCACCATTGTTACATACTGTGTAGAAAAAAATAACAGGGCATCAAGGTGTAGTGGCACATACTTTTAATCCCCGCACTTGGGAGGCAGAGGCAGGCAGAACTCTTGAGTTCTAGGCCAGCCTTGTCTACACAGTCTCTAGGACAGCCAGGTATACAGAGTGAGACCTTGTCTCAAAGAAAAAGGGGCTGGAGAGATGGCTCAGAGGTCCTGAGTTCAATTCCTAGCAACTACATGGTAGCTCACAATCATCTGTAATAAGATCCGGTGCCCTCTTCTAGTCTGTAGGCACACATACAGACAGAACACTGTATACATAATAAATCTTTAAAACAAAAACAAAATATCATGGCAGAGAAACCACTAGCAATCTTCTGGTGACAGGATGGGATACAACACTACTATTTCCCTTCCACTAGAGCTGCCTCCCCATCTGGGTTTATTATAAGGAGATTGGGTAAGGCAGAGCCTCCCACTCAGGACCTCACTGTACAAGGTGATGCTGACTTTCCCTCTAGGTGGGAATCTTGAATTCTTCAAGTACTTCAGCTTCCACAAGTTTTCTGGACAGTGAATTGGTAGCGCCTCCTGCTGAGCCAGTTCTGGAGCCTTCTCATCAGGGACCAGAGCCTACCATGGATGGCAAACTGTTGGCGCCTCCTGCTGAGCCAGTTCCGGAGCCTTCTCATCAGGGACCAGAGCCTATCTTGGACAGTGAGCTGGTGGCGCCTCCTGCTGAGCCAGTTCTGGAGCCTTCTCATCAGGGACCAGAGCCTACCATGGATGGCAAATTGATGGCGCCTCCTGCTGAGCCAGTTCCGGAGCCTTCTCATCAGGGACCAGAGCCTATCTTGGATGGCAAACTGTTGGCGCCTCCTGCTGAGCCAGTCCCGGAGCCTTCTCATCAGGGACCAGAGCCTATCTTGGACAGTGAGCTGGTGGCGCCTCCTGCTGAGCCAGTTCTGGAGCCTTCTCATCAGGGACCAGAACCTATCTTGGACCTAAAGGAAGAGAGCTTCAGAGACCCAGCAGAAGGTATGCAACCCTAAGGTGTCACCCAGTTTCCCATAAATCCTGTGGATATTTAACATTCCTGTAGTTTGCAGGTAGTTATTCCACAGGCTGTTTCTCTGACTAGTTCACATGCAAAGTTTTGTTCCTTCAAAAGATGAGATGTTGCTTTAGGGTTACTATTGCTGTGATGATACACTATGACCAGCCAGGCAGTGGTCAGTCATAATAACTTTAGTCCTAACACTTAGGAGGCAGAAGCAGGCAGAGTTCTGTGAGTTCAAGGCCAGCCTAGTCTACAGAGAAAGTTCCAAGACAGCCAGGGCTACGCAGAAGCCCTGCCTCATAAAAACAAAAACAAAACAAAACAAAAGAACACTTACTACTTTTCTTATAGAAGATCTGGGTTTGGTTCCCAGCACCCACGTGGTAGCTCACAACCACCTGAAACTCTAGTTCCAGGGAATCCAGTGTCCTCTTCTGACCTCCACAGGATCCTTTTTGTTTGTTTTGTTTTGATTTTTCCAGACAAAGTTCTCTGTAGCTTTGGATGTCCTGGAACTCACTCTGTAGACCAGGCTGGCCTCGAACTCTCAGAGTGCTGGGATTAAAGGCATACATCACCACTGCCTGGCATTTTTACTGAATTGTTTTGTTTTGTTTTTCTTTTGGTTTTCTCCATAGGCTTCTTTATGCATGATATTTACATAGCTCACGCAAGCAAACACATACACATAAAGTTAATCTAAAAAAAAAAAATTCACCAGGTGGTAGTGGCACATGCCTCTAATTCCAGCATTCAGGAGGCAGAGGCAGGCCAGTCTGCTTTACAAAGCAAGTTCCAGGATAGCCAGAGCTGTTATACAGAGAAACCTGTCTTGGAACCTGCCCCATCCCACCCCGCCAAAAAAAGAAGAGTGATCACACTCTGTTGAGTACTCGGGTGCACAGCCCTCGGTACCTGCAGTACTTGAGGGAAATGTCTACCATTATTTACCATTTCAGTTCTAGGTACTGGCGCTGAAGTAGATTACCTGGAGCAGTTTGGGACATCTTCGGTAGGTGCTTAGCACTTGATGGCAGCCCCAACTGAAACCTGTGACCCAGTCAGCTGAGGCCATTTATGCTTGGTGCCTGGAGCATCCTGCAGTTCCTTTATAGTGTCTGGTCATAGAGTCCTAACCCATGTGTCTCCCTCACTCCCAAATAATCCTAGACCCATGAGTGTGTGTTGTGGTTTCCTAGCCCCCTTTGCTGGCTCCTGGGGTTGTGTCTGTTAAAGCAATGGTGAATCTTGATGATTGTTCGTGTTCTTTCTCTCCTCCTCTCAGTTTAAGGAGTCAGCCTGGAGGAAGCAGTCTTTGTACTTGAAATTTGATCCCCTCCTGAAAGAAAGCCCTCAGCGGCCAATGCCAGTGGTCCCAGTGACAAATAGGTATGTCCCTCCTTTGAAGATGTTCATACAAGCTAGGCAGACTAGTGGCTGTTACTAAGTATATAACTGATTCAAAAATTCTAGAAAAGGGTTAACTGAACTAGAATAAGTAATGGGGGTGGACAAAGAGGACATAGATCAGATAATCCATGTTTTTTAATAAGGAGGGAGCTCTCCCATGCTCTCTTCACACAGGCCACCCAGAAGACACAAGCAAAACACAGTAGGGTACCAGAATGGGCCAGGTCCGATAGTATTTGTTTTTATGAGTGGAATTCTTGTTCCACAGTCATGCCTGTTCTTTGATGAATCCCCCATGACAGCTTGTACTATAAAAGCAGGTCTGAATGGTTGTGACAGAAGCCATAGGGCCTCTAAGTCTGACATTTATGGGAAAAATCCAGGCTAGTGTCTGCTACTTTGGAAAAAAATATAGTCAAAGTCATATTGAGAATTACCTGCTAAATCTAACACAAGACCCTTGAAACCAGAGAAGAAAAGATTTGCCACTTCTAACTAGGTATTCGCCCTGTGTGCTCTGAAGACATCCCAGTAAGGTATCTACCATGGCTGTGCAGCTTGCTATGAGAAATGAATCATGGCTCATAGGAAGAGTGAGGAGACAAGCAGGGGAAGGGGACATGAGCCAGTAACTCCAGGCCCGGTGCTACCTTCTAGCCTGTGTGTGCTTGTTTTTAGAGTAAGACCCAAACACAAAGCATGTTAAGACAGCACAACTGACTTTTATGCCCTATTCAATACTCATCATGAGGTGATCTTGCTGCCTGTTTGGTTTCAGTGAACAGGATGCAGATGAGCCTGGCTTGGGAAATCCAATAGAAGGCAAGCTTGTGGACTTAGATTTCTCAGGAGCTCCGGATGTTCCAGTAAGCACTTTATCATCATTGCAAATTTTGTGGTCTCAAAAGATGAATGAGATCTTGAGAGCCTATGTTTTACCCACACAGGTGCCAGGCCCACCCTTGTGTGTCCTTGAGCCTAAAGGCCTCCTTCTGACTGAGCCTTTTGAAGATGTGCTACAATACAGCCAGAAAGACCTAGACGCACTGGTAAGAAAAAGCTGATTACCGGGTAGTGGTGGTGCACGTCTTTAATCCCAGCACTTGGGAAGCAGAGGCAGATGGATCTCTGAGTTCGAGGCCAGCCTGGTCTACAAAGTGAGTTCCAGGGCAGCCAGAGCTAAACAGTGAAACCCTCTCTCTTAACTTAAGAAGAACAAGAAGAAGAAGAAAAAAAATTGGAGGCTGTTTTGGAGGAGTAGCTGAGAGCTAGGTACAGGTTATTCTAAGTGCAGTTTGTACTCTGACCAGATGCAGCTGCTTACAGGGATCTCCTACATCTTCTGTGTCTCAGAAATCAATGAATAGCCCCAGGACAGGCCTGAGGGTTCCACACTGAATTTAAGGTCTTTGATACCTGCTGAATACAGCCTAGTGGAATGTGGTTTTGGCGCCCTCTTGTGGCTATTTGGCTAACACACTAAGAGATACTCCCTGGGTACCTGTTGGGTTCCACCGCAGCAGGTTGCCTTCATTAACATGGCCAGCAGCCCTACTTCTTGGCTTTATGAATGGAGTTCCCATAGCTCAGTGGCATGACTCCAGAGACCTTGGATGTGAAGGAAACAATCCCTAGTAAGAAAGACACCCCACAGACTTGTGATTGTGGTCCACCTGCCAACCCAGGTATGTGGCTTCTAGGTGAATGCAACACAACAGGAGAACTTGGAGCTGAGGAGCAAGTATGAGGACCTCAACAGGAAGTACTTGGAGATGGGGTAAGACTGCGGCACCAGTGCTATGACTTAGTTCCACTTGCGTGATGAGCCACAGATACTCATCTTCTCTCCTTCTATAGGAAGATCATGGATGGGTTTGAGAAGATTGTGTACAAATCAATGGGTGAGTGCTAGCTGCATCCCTCCCTTTGTGTTCTGAGATAACAATATACCGCCCATTTCTTCTCCTAACCTGTGCTCTGGAGCCACTGAGGGTGAGGTTCAGTGAAGAGAGGACCCCATGTGAATGACGTTCACTGAACAGCTGGCAGCCAGAGCTCTAGTGAGGTGAGGAACAGACACAGTGCAGCTTGTCACACCATGCCCTGTCCTGCCTTCCCCTCCCCAGAGATGACTGCAAGTATCAGAGTGGAGATGGAGGTGTCCTGGTAGGGGTCTACGAAGCCGACAGTGGCCAGGACAGGTCTTCCTGTTCTCCTTCCCCTGAGACCCATAAAGCACATGAACCCTAAGTCTACCACACTGGCACCTGCTTCTTCCAGTCTTGCTAAACATCTTACCTTAAGCATCTCATTGCTAGGTCCTGGGCCAAGCTCCTCATGAGGCTGACATGGAAGAAGCAGACATGTTCTAGACCTGTCACATCCCAGAGAACATGAAAGGGGAAGGGGGACTGTTGTGTTATGGGACACGTAGTAGTGCTGCACCCTGCTCCTGGCTCCCCATCTCTCCTGCTGTTCTCTCACCCCTTGTTTTGGGGCTGTTTCTGGCATCCAGTATAGTAGCTGCTTCCTAATCCCAAATACTTAACTTTTTAAGAGGAGGCTGAGAAACAGAAGGAACTCGCAGAAGACAAAATCAAAAAGGTTCAAAAAGAGAGAGACCAACTTATTGCAGACCTGAACTCCATGGAAAAGTCTTTCTCTGACCTTTTCAAGAGGTTTGAGAAGCAGAAAGAAGTGATTGAAGGCTACCAGAAGGTGCGTTGTATCCCCTTTGATCCTTGTTTTACAGGGCATAGCCCATAAGAGTGGGGCCACGCCTTTAATCCCAGCACTAGAAAGACAGAGACAGGTGGATCTCTGTGAGTTCGAGTGCAAGGCACACTACACACGGCAGCAGCACAATCAGGTGGGATGTATGCAGCCTTGCTCCCCACTCACTCTCTGGGCTTCTCATACTCACAGTGAAAGCTGACTACTGAGGATCATGTAGCAAGTTCCAGGACAGCCAGAACTGCTACACAGAGAAACCCTGTCTTGAAAAACCAAAAACAAAAGGAGTGGGGCCATGAGCTGTGCTATTGTCCCTGATCCTGGCACCAGGCCAACGAAAAGTAGTTGATGTTCTATCAACAAGACAAACTGTATCCAGTAGGTTCTGGTGGAGAAGCACAGCCAGATCTGTGAAACACAGGTTTTGGCTGTTATGGAGCCTCAGAGGAGACTGAGGGTATCCCCCATTCAGTGGTAGTATGCCTGGAATACATGAGGCCCTTGGCTCAATCTCCAGCAGCACCACATGCATGCATGCTCACAACACACACACAACCTTGCAAGAAAAGGCAAACTGGGCCAGGGCAGTGGTGACACATGGCCTTTAATCCTAGCACTCAGGAAGCAAAGGCAGGCAGATCTCTTGAGTTCAAGACTTGCGTGGTCTACAGAGTGAGTTCTAAGACAGCCAAGACTACACAGAGAAACCCTGTCTCAAAAAACAAACAAAAATGTCAGGTGGTGGGCAAACTGGACTTTCCCCGTGGTGTCTATGGAGGAAACAAGTCATTTTGGGAGCCAGCTAACTCCTGCTACATGATCCTCAGTAGTCAGCTTTCACTGTGAGTATAAGAAGCCCGGAGAGTGAGTGGGGAGCAAGGCTGCATACATCCCACCTGATTGTGCTGCTGCCGTGTGTAGTGTGCCTTGCACTCCTAAGTAGAAACTGATGCCAGGTACTACTCTAGGGGTCAGACCCAGATGTTTGCACCTTGAAGATGGGATAGACGTAAACATACATCAAGAGGGTTTTTCTAAAGGGAAAATGCCAAGTTCTGTATCACTAATGTCCCCAAAAGCCTTAAGTCTGCCCCTTCCCCTGGGACTCCCTATATGCCCAGACTGGATAGGCCTGGCTCTTGATGGGACAGTGTACCATTAATGCTCTTGTCTGCTCATTCTCAAGAATGAAGACTCTCTGAAGAAATGTGTTGAGGAATACATAGCAAAGATTGAAAAGGAGGGCCAGAGGTACCAAGCACTGAAGGCCCATGCAGAAGAGAAGCTCAACCTGTGAGTACCAGATGCCCGTCTTGGGAGGGAGGCCTAGCTAACTTGTTACAGGGTCAGGCCTAACCTGTGTGTCTGTTTCTGCCCAAGGGCTAATGAGGAGATTGCCCAAGTGCATAGCAAGGCCCAAGCAGAGGCACTGGCCTTCCAGGCAAGCCTAAGAAAGGCACAGATGCAAATCCACTCACTGGAGAAGACTGTGGAACAGAAGGTAGGGCACAAACTCCAGGCCCTGCTCCGGAGTTGACTTTGATACAAGGATTGCCTGGCCATATCTTTTGTTTTGTTTTTTGTTTTTTTTATTTGTTTGTTTTTTGTTGTTGTTGTTTAATTATATCCCTACTAGCCATTTCTTTCAGTAAGTCCAGAGCCAGCCTTTTCCTTTCTAGTCTCTTTTCCTACTTGAGATGGGTGGGACCTTCCTAGCCAGGTGCCACTCCCTCTGAGACCCTACAGAAATCAGCCTTATCTTTTCTCCTTCAGACTAAAGAAAATGATGAACTGACCAGGATCTGTGATGACCTCATCTCTAAGATGGAGAAGATCTGACTGCAACCAGCCATCACCAACCCTCTGTCTGCCCATTTCTTTGTCTATCTGATTTGTCTTTTGTGTGTGGTCTTTAACCCCTATTCATTCCTAAGTTATATTACCTTGAAGAATAAAGTTTCTTAATTTCAAACTCAAAATCAACCCAGGTCCTGTTGTTTATAACAAGCTCACTTGCCTCTGTTTTTCCAGGTAGTTCAGCTTGGCTGAAAGTTTCTTTCTTTTCTTTTTTTTTTTTAATTATTTATTTATTTATTTATTATGTATACAATATTCTGTCTGTATGCCTGAAGGCCAGAAGGGGGCACCAGACCTCCCTGAAAGTATCTTTCTGCAGTCCTTATATAACATTGGTTCTCAACTTTGCTAATGCTGCAACCCTTTAATACAGTTCCTCATATTGTGGTGATCCCAAACTATAAAATTATTTTCATTGCTGCTACTTCTTTTTTTTTTATAAATAAATGTAAACTTTTTTTTTTTTGGTTTTTCAAGACAGGGTTTCTCTGTGGCTTTGGAGCCTGTCCTGGAACTAACTCGTGTAGACCAGGCTGGTCTCGAACTCACAGACATCCACCTGCCTCTGCCTCCCGAGTGCTGGGATTAAAGGCGTGCGCCACCACCGCCTGGCATAATGTAAACATTTTTTAAGGATTTATTTATTATGATTACAGTATATGTCTGTGTGCCAGAAGAGGGCACCAGATCTCATTACAGATGGTTGTGAGCCACCATGTGGTTGCTGGGAATTGCACTCAGAACCTCTGAGCCATCTCTCCAGCCCTCATTGCTACTTCATAACTGTAATTTTTGCTACTATTATGAATTGTATTGTAAATACTGTGTTTTCCGAGGGTCTTAGGTGGCCCCTGGGAAAGGGTCATCTGACCCCCAGGTTGAGAACCTCTGTTATGGAATCCTGGGGAGGGAGGTGGGGTTTAGTGAATCTGGTTAGTTCAGAGACTTCCTAAAGCTGTTGAGTTACTACCTGGAGATTCCCTGAAGAATAGAATGTTTTGCCTCCCTTTAGAACATTCTGTATCTTAAGAAGTTTCCCTCCAAGATGGAAAGTTACCTCTTGGGATAACTGGCTACACAAAGCCCAGTTCTGGCCTTAGACTAAAGAAAGCCATTACCTTACCTGTCAGCTATCCTGTTTCCCTGGCTGTGAGAAAACACCTCTTGAGCATGCTTATCAAGCATGGTGAGAAGCATGGCAGCATGCAGGCAGCCTTGGTGCTGGAGAAGGAGCATCCTGATCCTCAGATGGCAGGAGACTGTGCACCACACTGAGCGTAGCTTGAACATATGAGATCTCAAGCCCTCCATAGTGACACACTTCCTCCAAGTCCACACCTCCTAATAAAGTGCCACTGGGCCTTTCCTATTCAAACCTAAACCTCACACACCCTATCCTTGAGACCTTGGGAACAAAAGCCAAATAGACCTAAGTTTCTATATAAAACCAAAAGCTAAGCAGCCAGGGCTTGATGAGTTCACTGCTGAAGTGGCACAAGCGTATAGAAACACCAACATCTACATCTGTGCTGCTAAGGCAAACAGTCAAGACTCCATGGAGCAAGGAGCTCAAGCAGATGTCTCTGAAAAAGAATTGCTGTCTCAAGAGGGCAGTAGTAGCTCCCACTGGTTTCTAGCTTTCCACTACCCTGCAGATGAAGGAAGCTGTGGATCGTGCTACATCCGGACAGACACTTAAAAGCGCAGTGTCTAGAGCAGGGCAGTGGTGGTGGCACACACCTTTAATCCCAGCACTTGGGAGGTAGAGGCAGGTGGGTCTCTGAGTTCTAGGACAGGCTCCAAAGTGGACCATTTCAAATCAAGCAGCAACCAGGGTTAGCGCCTCAGACCCCTGTGTAGTGCAGGAGTGGGGCTGGGCACACAGCATGTGTTCAGCTTTAGAAAGCACAGGAATTCTGAACAGGCATTGGCCCAGCCTCTGGTCCTAAACACAGCTGTGACCTAGTCAGCCCCCAGAACCATCAAGTAGGCTGAGGGGATCTGGGTCCGACTGAGACTCAGTACTGTTCATGCTGTAGGGGCTAGTATACAGTATACTGGGATATGCCCACGCCTGTGGCTCATGCTGTAGGGGCTAGTATACAGTATACTGGGATATGCCCACGCCTGTGGCTCATGCTGTAGGGGCTAGTATACAGTATACTGGGATATGCCATGGCTCATGCTGTAGGGGCTAGTATACAGTATACTGGGATATGCCCACGCCTGTGGCTAAGCCTGAGGCAAAATGTTTCCTCTCAAAATGGAATGTGGGTCCCACCCAAAGAGAGACCCAGACCGAAGTGTCAGTCACTCCGGAAGTACACACCCCTCAACCAGGACCTGCTGTGGGGACTGCCTGCTAATCTGCAACTGGAGGCTGGAAGTCCTCAGGTAGCTACCACCAGGAGTTAAAGCCATCTGGGTGTGTTACCATAGAGATAAGTGGGGGCCTTTATGGAAAACAGACTCAAAAGCTCAGTAGCCTAGGCCTCCCAGAAAACCTAAGCTGAACCTATTTGGAGGCTAGTGTCTTGCTAAGGCAAAAGGTCAATAGAGCTAGATAGGCATTCCTGGGACAGACACCTGGCCAGCGTTGTGGGGCAGATATCCCTGGATCTTAGGCCTCTATGCTCAGCCCAATCTCTGAAATTCACTACCATGTTCTCCCAGATCCGTGACCTTCTGACGTCTCCTAGGACCATGCCACTACTCCTTGCCAAAGACCCATCCCATAGCAGCCCTACACAGATGGGACAAATACACTTTCACCTAGGGGTTCTTTATTTTTGTTGGTTTTCTGAGATGGGTTCTCCATAGCCCTGGCTGTCCTGGAACTAGCTCTTATAGACCAGGCTGGCCTCGAACTCACAGAAGTCTGCCTGCCTCTGCCACCCAAGTGCTGGGATTAAAGGCATGTGCCATCACTGCCCGGCCTTTTATTATCATTATTATTGTTATTATTAACATTTTTTCCCATTTATTTTACATACCAACTAGTTTCCCTTCCCTCCTCTCCTCCCCCGCCACACACACACCTAGGGGGTTCTTAATTGCTGAGCATGGCAGAACCTGCTCACTTCACAGACAAGGATGCTGAGGCCCAGAGAAACGGCACTTGCCAGCTGAAAAAGGCTAGCCAGATGCAGGACATGGCAGCACCTCTCTCACTTGACCAGCTACCCACAAGGAGGGCAGCAATATGGTGGCAAAGTTTTCCTGCTGCTTGGGGTACTGTTAAACGCCTCGAGAGGTAGAAGGCTGTAGCCAGGCCTTCTCACTGGCTCTGTCTGCCTGGCCTCTCCAGTCCTACTGAAAACTGCCCTATCTCCTGCTGGGGCCTCTTCCAGCCAAGCCAGAGTCTGTCCAGAGAAAGTCCTGTAGGGCAGCTGGAAGCATCAGGGTAGCCAGCCTGGCCTGGGGCCATGCTGAGGACACCGGCAGCCCAGCAGCAGCCTGGGCCGAGCCACTTTAGGACAAAGAAGCCTTGTATGGCTGAATGGGCATTTATCCTGGGGGTTGAAGGGAGCCCTGGCACTGGTCCTCCATGAGTAAACATGACCCTAGCTGGGCATACAGCAGCAAGGCCAGACTTCCGTAGCCCTGAGTCCCTTGACATTACACAGTGGGTGTTTGTGGGCCTCCTGCCAGGGCAGAACATGGGAACAGGGAATGCCCTAGAGGCAACTGGAAGGCAGCAGTGCACAGAAGTAAAACATCACAGAAACCCTTCCCACAGTGCCACAGCTCCCCCAGCGAGAAGTCCAACTCCACTGCTGAAGATGACATGTGAGTCTCCCTACACATGTATGTGCTGAAGCCCAAGTCCCTGACAGGATGGTATGGAACCCTAGTGATCTGTGAGGTCAGATCATGAGAGGAGAAAAGCCTGACAAGAGGAGTGTTAGCCTACCTGTGGCAGTGGCACATCTTTAATCCCAGCACTCGGGAGGCAGAGGCAGGCGGGTCTCTGTGAATTCGAGACCAGTCTGATCTACCGAGTAAATTTCCAGACAGCCAGAGCTAAAAAACGAGAACTTTTCTCAAACCACCTCCACTCTGCCTCCCCCCCACCAAAATAGTTGAGCTCTGCCATATGACCGTGGATAGCACAGGCCCAGGCAATTGCTTCCCCAGACGGTGAATGGGCTGTACCTAGCCTCTAGCCTGAGGGATCACTGTCCTATTTAAGTCCCCAACCCAACCCACGATGACTTTACTTTCACAGGCCTGGCAAAATAAGCCCATTCCTTTAATCGGTGGTCACAGGACAGGGTGGTGCTCTTGGAAGACTGAACCTCACCAGAAGAAGCCTAGTCACCTCTGGATTCCAAGACCACACAGTGAGTGGGCCCAAAATGCCTCCCTGGGTCAGACAAGATAGTTTAGAGAGGGTTAAGTGACCTCTGCAAGTGGATCTCCAAGCTGAGGATCATACCCACAGGATGGTGCCCTGCTCATCCACAACCCCAGCTCCCTTCAGCCTAGGATGAACCCCAAACACTCTGGACCCCTCACTAGTAAAGTCTCAGCTTCTAGAAGGCCCTTGGTCGTGTTTGTGCGCGACACCTACACCTAAATCCTGAACTCTCTCTTCTGAATCCATCTCTGCCTGAAGTGGGATAAATCTATGTCTCTTGTCTCTCTGGAGAAGGCCTCATAGAGGCAGAGCTTATAAGGTGGCCTCCCAGGAAATAGAAACACACTGGAATGGGTAGACTCACCTGTACATCTAAAATGGGCCCCGCCTTTCTGGGGTGTGCTCAAGGATAGATCACAAAATTGAGGTATGTCAACCCCCACGGTGGCCCTATGTATGTAGGGACAGGCACATCTGTGCTGATACTACTTAGTGGCCTCGTTCCCTGACCCCAGGGATCCCAAGCCTTGCTTGCATTTATCAGCCATCAAGCCAGGCAGCCTGCAGGGGGCACCATTGGACAGGCCTGAGTCCCTTATGTGGCCCATGGGTGCTTTCTCCACCAAGCCAGCCCCATACTTCCAGGCTCCTGCACCTGGGCCTCTAGCTGCATACCTTGAGGTGCTGAGGACCCTTCTGGCCCTCTCATCATACCTTGACCAGCCAGCTATAGCTCTGATCATGAATGCCCTCGCCAACTCACTCCTCTCCTCTATCGGGAGGAACCCCCTGCGAAGCCACAGCCAAGAGGTTCCAGGCCCTCAAGGGTAGGAACTAGTCATTGCATGCTGCAGGACAAGAGTCCACAGCAAAATGAAACTTTGCCCAGGACTCAGTGGTGAGCAGATGTGACTACTGCATGCCAAGCTCCCACTCACCATCATCCATGCAGGGTCTCCTACCCTGTACCCCTTTACATCCCAAAGGAGGAGGCCAGAACCCCCAGAAAACCCGGCATCAGAACCCCCCAGAAAATCTGGCACCAAGCTTCAAACTGAAAGGTCCCAAGTATATGTGCAATGAATGGATTAATTACATGCACTAGGGCACTCACACACACTCGTCTCTTCTACTCGGGCCAGCAAGGAGTAGATGAGAGCCTCATGCCCCAGCAAGGCCGGAGTCCTGAAGGCAGTCCCTTGAAGGCCATTATCACTTACGGGCCCTCTGTGTTGGCAGCATGGAGGTCCTGGCATTCACAGACACCCAAGGAAACCAGAAATATTAATCATGCAAGGGTTCCTCAGTAGGGGAGATACATACAATACCTATGTTCCATGCGGAAAGCTGAGAGTGGATATGGCTAACTACCAGGTGAGCTTTTTGCTATCTGTGCGGGAAGACCTTACCACCTTTTGCTGTAGAGACAAACCTCGCTCAAATTCCCCAGAATGTGTTTATTCCAGACTCTTCCTCCCTAGCTCCCAGTTAACAGAATCCACCCTTAGGGGAGACGTCACGTGTACTGCTGATCTTCTGCTATCTGTCAGAGACCACACTAGACTTTTAGTCATAGAACCCATCCTCATGGTCGTGTGTCCTCACACCGTAAGCTTCACTGTGCACCTGGGATGGGAACGATTGCTGCCTGGAAACTTTCCCCCAAACTGTACTGTGTTTTAAATATACCTACAGTCGACTACCTGGCATTAGACTCCTGAAATCTGATCCAGGCTGACGAACTCAATCTGAACCTGGTTTTCATTCTCATCTCTTTGAAAGCCACTTCCTTGCTGTGACCACCTGCAGGGTGCCCCACACCTTCTGCCCACCCCTTAAACCCCCTTGGTGCCAACAGCACAGCCCCAATCTGGGCTAGGCTTACAGGGGCCATGGAACTGCCTTCACAAGAAGAGGTGGCGGGGGTGCAGCCAAAACCGTGGGAGAAAGGATAAATTCATGGGGCAAGGGTGAGTCCATAGCAAGTTAACAAGAGCAAGAAGAGCTGTCTGAGAGTCACCAGGGCCTTCCAGAGAGGAAAGGACCCCCAGATGGTAGACAAGCCACCTGCGGGCGGCCTCTGCTGATGTGGTGCGGAAGCCAGGCCCCTCATCAGGCTCCTAGTTCTCCAAGGCATGTCACTCCTGGAGGACTGGGGGAATGTGCAGGAAATCACAGAGGGTTACACCTGAAGGGCTATTGTGGAAAGAACTGCAGGGCAGGTAGAACCCCAGGCCTTCTACTCAGTGCTTCCTAAGGCATCCTGGAATCCTCTGGGTTGAGCAGGAAGAACTGGGGCAGAGCTGGGCCACAGATTAGCTAGAGAAAGCTCTTTGGGCATTGTCTGGTACTGATACACCCTCTACCAGGGCAATTCCAGAGCTGAGCCCATGAGGCCAGCACGTCATATTCTCCAGGTGGGGACCCAAGGCCTGGTCAACGGGCTCTGAAGCCTGGCACAGCGGGCCCTCCTGCCTGGGGTATCTGTCTGATGACCTTGGAACTGCCCTCCCACAGAAGGCCAGCAGTGTCTCCCACCCAGCCCTTAAATAACTTACCCACAGTCACATAAAGGTGGGGTCCAATGAGTCTCCCGGTGCCTGTCCATCAGGGACACAGTAGCCCATCGACCATTTAGCTAGTCTTACTAGCTGCCCTGGCCTAGAGGACTTGAACCTGGAGTCTTCAAGAAGTCTTCCCACCCTCCCTAAGCTCCATAGTGAAGGTCCAGACAGCAGGGGTGACTTGGTATCAGAGAGTGGCACTCCATGTCCAGGGCTGGAGTCAGGCACAGATCCCCACTGGAAACTCAATGTCCCCATCAAATAATGAGGGCTTGGAGCCCAAGACTCTAAGAGTTCTGGCACCTTTGACTTTTCATTCCCATGACCTGTGTGAGCCCCTCCTCTGGTCTGGGACAGCACAGTGTGAAAGGGGAAGAAGAGGAAAGCGGACACATCCAGGACATGTTAACAGGACACATCACAAGGACCAGGGTAGGAAGAGAAGGCTGGGTGGCCACTAGTGCCCCCAGTGTTCTCATTGTGACCTCTGACCCCACACTCCCCTTTGGAGGCTCATCACTTTTCCACTCTTGAGCTCTGTTAATGGCTCCCCACCTAGGCCAGCCAGCACAGGCCCCAAAGTCCCTGTGTATTCAAGCCAGAACAACCCCAGGCATAGGAGAGACCTTTCCCCAACCAGCGAGAGGCTAGCTGGGGAGCTTAACAAGACCCAGCTTCCCACAGCATTCAAGGAGATACCAGCTCCAACTAGCTCATGGCTCAACCAGTAAACGGGTAGACATGGTGGCTATTGTCCATCTGGGAGGTCAGCTGGATAGAATCTGTCCACTTCATACTCAACCCTGGGCCCTGTGACACCTAGGTCCCCCCTACTCCCCATCCCAGGTAGGTAGAGGCCTCTGGGTGCTTCTCATCTTGTACCAGAGCAGGCAGCCAAAAGCAACCCAGCACTGGATAGGCACAAGACAGAGTACCACTTACTCATGGGCTTCACTGAGGAGGCACCAGAAATCAGAAACAGATGGCCAGCCGTGTCTCCCACCCAGCCCTTGGGCAACTTACCCACAGTCACATAAGGGTGGGACCCCATGTGACAGGGACTGCCGGTCCCTGTCTGCCAGGGATATAACAGCCATTTAGCAGTCTTACTAGCTGCCCAGGCCTAGAGGACCCGTGCTTGGAGTCTTCAAGAAGTCTTCCCACCCCTCTAAGTTAAGGGACCCTTGCTGCTCTATGCTAGAGATGAGGCACCAACAGCAGAGACCAGGCCTGTTCCCTGTCCCCCTCCACAGGGGGCACTATGAGCCAGACTAGTGTGTGTAGGGCTGGGGTTGTGCCCTTTTACCACCTCGGGGCTTCCCAGAGCAGCGGGAATGAGGCCTGCAAGACTAGGGTCTTTCTTCTAGAAAAGGCTTCAAATGCTGGTTAAGGCGTCATTTGTCCAACCTCCGAGTCTCCAAGAGATCTACTGGGAGGCCCTGCCTGGCCCCACGACTGCCCAAGGCAGGAGGGCTGGGCCAGATCTGTGCTGCCCCAACGTGCCTGCTTGCTCCCTCAGGAGGCCTGATGCGCCAGGTGCCGCTCCTCTGCCAGGAACATGAGCTCACGTCGACCCTGGGGCAGGATGGGAGAGGCGTCCCCACCCCACAGGCAACGTGACTTGCCCGAGGTCACAAAGCCATCTCTTTGGTTCCCCACCCTGTCCTAACTGCCCACCCTCACCACTTCCTGGAACACTCCAGGGGGCACCCCCACCCCCGTGAGTTTCTCATAGAAGTCCAGCCCCCACATGTGGTGATATTGCCAGTCGGCTCTGATAGGGAGCCAGGGAGCAGAGGGAGGGTCCTACAGGCTAACTAGATGGGTTCTGTGTTCAGTAAACCAAGCCCTAGCAACTGGCTCAAGACACCAAAAGACGTGAAAGCAGGATGTCCCATCGGAGGCAGGGAATGCCAGCGCTCTTTGGACCAGGCTTCAGGATGTCAGAGCCCCTTGGATCAAGGGGGGCCCAGGCCCCAGCAGAACCACTCCAGGCCGAGGGCAGAGGGTCTCTGGACAAGCAGAAGCTGGCTGGCAGTTACGGTTGTTGTTGTTGTTGACATGTTTTGCCTCTGCTCCTGCTAGCCAAGCAGGAAGTGCCAGGGGCTCTCCCTGCGGGCTGACAGCCAGGCCTCCTTAGTGTTTCTGGGAACCCCCCTCCCCACACACCCAGAAAACAGGAATGTACCCTTGCCCTGAGCCTAGGCTTGTCTGGCTCCCAGTGCCCCACCAGGCCCCGCTGCAGTGTCCCCCTCCTTCATCTGGGGGTAACTGGGTGAGGCCATGGCAGCCAGCAGAAAAGCTTTCCTGTAGTTGGAAGAATCTTGGGCCTCAAAAGGACTAGGACTCAGGCCAAGGAGAGGTGTGGGCTGGGCTGGTAAAGGATGCTTGAGGGAGGAGGGGTTCATCTCAAGGAAAGGCGTGGAAGCCAAAGAAATGGACCAGGTGGTAGTAGGTCTGAGGTCTAGGCTGGGGCATTACTTACTTTCCCTGGCGGGTCCTCTTGTATAGCCATGTTCTGGACCCCGTCTTCTTAAAGGCGCCAAGCCTGGACCTCAAAACCCAGCTCCTTGCCGGGCGGTGGTGGCACACGCCTTTAATCCCAGCACTCGGGAGGCAGAGGCAGGCGGATCTCTGTGAGTTTGAGACCAGCCTGGTCTACAAGAGCTAGTTCCAGGACAGGCTGCAAAGCTACAGAGAAACCCTGTCTCGAAAAACTAAAACAAACAAACAAACAAAAAAAACAAAACCCAGCCCCTAACCTAATTCACAAAGAGAACATGCAGCCTCTTTAGACCAACAGCAGGAGATGGAGAGAAGAGTCATGCTAGGTGGCCTGTGTCATGTGGGAGGCAGAAACCACATATCTCTGGGCGTTTGAGGCCAGCCTGGTCTACAGTGCGAATTCCAGGACAGCCAGGACTATACAGAGAAACCCTGCCGTGGGGTGGGGGACACAGAGAGAGGGTGGGAGGAAGGGAGGAAGCAGTAGAGTGACCATCACAGTAGGCTGGACCCCCCTCTGGCCACCAGCTGTCATGAGGAAGTGAATGAGCCCTCTCTGCCTGCTCATCCAGCACAGTGAGAGGCCTCAAGCCCCTCGTTGTCCAGTCCTGCAACTCCCTGTGGAGTAGGAGGCCCTTGGAGGAGCCTGAGGCCATAAATTCCTCCCTGACAGAGTTCAGAGCTTCAGACCCTGCACTCTGAGAGCTTCCTGCTCAGGAACCCAGGGTGTCCATTGAGTCATGGACAGGCACTTTTACACAGAGGGACCAGAAACTGAGACAGGCTCAGGAATAGCCCACACCTGGAACTTGAACTTGAGGGTAAAAGAGGGTGGTCAGATTTCTGGCTGCAGGTCAGAGATACTGGGATCATGGAATGTTCAAACTGGGAACCTCAAGTCCAGAGAAGTGGCAGGTCCCAGGGAGCTCCAAGGTTGGGGTAAAGATGTGCTGGGGGCCATGTGCCATGGCTGCATGGTCTCTGAGCCTTGGACTGTTTGGTGCTGGGACGGGGGTTCCTTTGGGCCCTCTTGTTTGTTTTTTTTCCAGATAGGTTTTCTCTGTATAACAGCTCTGGCTGTCCTGGAACTCACTCTGTAGACTAGGCTGGCCTGGAGCTCACAGAGATCCGTCTGCCTCTGCCTCTGCCTCTGCAATGCTGGGATTAAAGGCGTGTGCCATCATGCCTGGCCCTTTGCGCCCCCTTAAAGGATTCACAGTGGGAGTCCTAGAGCAGCAGCTGCCAAGACCTGGGGTTATAATTGCCAAGCTCTGAATCTCAAACACTAGATGGAGCCCCTCTCCTGGCCACACCAAGTAGTCACTCCAGCCCTGTGGGGAGGTTGGTCCTCACCTCAGTTCTTGCTGAGAGGACTGCTCAGTACTGTGTCATTCAAGGACTTCTTCCTGTCGGGAAAAACCAGGCCTCTGTTGCTGGGAGGTTAGAGAGGGAACATGGCCAGTGAGGGTTTGTCAGTTCTCTGGTTTGAAAGACAGTGGGAAAGGGATGAGAGAGTCACACTGGGGACCTGTTTCTGAGCCAGGTGACTGTGGAGGAGGGCTGGGGGGGGGGAGGGCGTTTCAGCTGGACACACAGCAGGCAATTAGCAGGGTACACATAGTAGGTACCCAGGCCCACAGTAGTATCCACATGATAGGTGCCTGGGTACACGGGAGGCATTCAGCAGGGGTAACTTTCTCTTTGCGTCTCTGGAATTGAACAATGTAGTATGTCTGTCGCAGCTGGCTTAGGAACACATGTCCGAGGGGACAAGGCTGTGTGTGGGGGGGGACATCTTGGCAAAGACTAAACTGGAAAGCTGCCTCCAGCAAGAATGGTGATCTCCTCGTGGTCATTCCCTTGTAACCCTGAGTTGAGGGCCAGAGGTAGCCACTGCTTGAGGCTGTAAGGTCCTAGGGAACACTGAAAGCTGGGCTGAGGGTGGCATGGAGAGGCTGTAGGTTTGGGAGGAGACAGGAAGATAAAGCATCTTCAAGCAGAGGAGGGTCTGGTGAGATACAGGCCAGGTGTCCTCTCCTACCAAGTGCACATTCCTTGGGTTCCACTAGCAGGTACTTTTTTTTTTTTCAAGGCAGAGTTTCTCTGTATCACTTTGGAGCCTGTCCTGGAACTCACTCTGTAGACCAGACTAGCCTCGAACTCACAGAGATCCACCTGTCTGTGCCTCCTGAGTGCTGGGATTAAAGGTGTGTGCCACCACAGCCCGACTGGCAGCAGGTACTTCTAATAGTTAGGAAAAACCTACAAAAGGAACCAGCAGAGGTAGTAGCCCAGCAAAGGGCAGGGATAGATGCCCCTCCTGCTACTGCTCCCACGAGGAACATGGTGGTTGCCTTTGTGGATGTCCCAGGCATGAATCCTTGCCCAAGTCTCTGACCGTGAACATTAGTTTGCTGAGGCGGCAGGGACTTTTGTCACCAAGAAGCTGTGGCCCTATTCTCCCCGGGGACACCATAATAGAAGAAAGCCATGAAGCCAGCTGAGCCAGAAAAGCTCTCTATGTCCGTGTGCCCCCAAGCTCGATGTCAGCATGATCTGATTTCATAACTAGTCTGGATTCTGCCCCAGTGGAGAACGGAGCATACAACTCGATATATTTTAATTATATCTTTGAACACCACCAGTGCAATTGTTTCCAGATGGGGATCCTGAATGGGCACTCTTCCCAGCAAACTAGTGTGGAGGAGGGGACATAGACCACAGACCAACCCCGTGCTGACCATGGCCCCCTGGCACAGGGCTTGCCCCAGTGTTTGCCAAGAAGGTTGTGCTGGCTAGGAGTGTCTGTTACTCTCCAACATACTTTGCATTTGACAGATGGGAAAACTGAGGTTCAGGGAATCAAGTTTGGAGGAGCTGACCTGTCTGAGCAACAGATGGTGTCCTCACCTTAGGCTGGGAGATTTCTGGGGTGAACAAAGCCAAACCCCAGAACAGAGATGAGCAGAGTCCAAGACGCCATCTCATGCAGCCTGCATAGAAAGACTAACCCAGGACGAACACATGGGATGCAGGGCTCTGATTCTCAGCTGTGCTGCAAGGAGGAAGAGCACCAGGCAAGCAGTGATGGAGACCTCAGAAGTCTGCCAGCTACGAAGAGTTGCCCACTTTGACTTCCTGTCATTTCACATGGAGGGGCTGCCTGGACAGTAAGTTAGAGACACCTCACTCTGCCTGGCTGCGCCCCACTCCAGCTTGGCAGGTCTGAGACTGAGCATGAACCCAGTTCTATGCACAGGGGATGGATGCAAGGGACCAGAAGGGCTTTCAGCAGATCCCATCCGCACCCCATTCTCACCCTGCCCAATAGAGGCTGGCCAGCTAGGCTAGGAGGACAGACAGCTTTGAAGAGTAGAGTGGGCAGGGCGGTGGTGGCGCACGCCTTTAATCCCAGCACTCAGGAGGCAGAGGCAAGCGGATCTCTGTGAGTTCGAGGCCAGCCTGGTCTACAAAGGGAGTTCCAGGACAGGCTCCAAAGCTACAGAGAAACCCTGTCTCGAAAAACCAAAAAAAAAAAGAGTAGAGTGGAAGCCAGGCAGCAGTGGTGCACACCTTTAATGCCAGAACTCGGGAGGCAGAGATCTCTGGGAGTTTGAGGCCAGTCTTATCTACAGAGCAAGTTCCAGGACAGTTAGGGATACACAGAGAAACCCTATCTTCAAAAACCAAAGCCAAAACAAACAAACAAAAACTAGAAAAGAACTGGAGCTACAAGGCTTTGGAGGTAGAACTGACCTAGTCTCCAGGTATGACTACCGTGCACCTGGGTCGTGGAAGAGCCCTGCACTTAGCCTTGGCCCTGTCCTAGTGATGCTTACCCGGATAGGGTAGAGCAGGTCAGGGTTCAGAGAAGAGCTGCAGACAGTTCTGCCTCCAAACACCTCACTGAGAGATCCTGTGGTAGAAGAGAAAGTGCAAGTGACCCAGTGGTACCCTTAGGTTAAACACACATGAGTCACCAACAATAACATCTAGGTTACGGCCTTGCTCATGGGGCAAGCTCCGCTGCCCACGTTTAACCAAAGTCAGTAATATGGAAGTAACCCCAGCCCCAGCCTGGCTCCTTACAGGTCTCTACCAGGAGAGACACTAGGCAGGACAGCCTAGTACTGGATGTGAGGAGCTGAGAAGAGCCTAGAGCCCACAAAGGGGCTTCCAGCCTGAAGGTCACTGGTTGGCTTGTTGTGTGTGTGTGGGGGGGTAGACACTATTCTGTCTCCTTCACAATGCCTTTCCTTCCTGTGACCCCCAAATGACCTGAGTGAAGATAGGCTTCCAGGGTCAAGGTACAGGCACATGGTGCCCTGGGCTCCAGGCCAGTTCACTTTCTTGCCACCAGGCCTGGGGCACCCACAGCAGACATGACTTCATCCTCCTTTAGCCTCATGCCTGCTGGGTGCAGAAGAGGTGGGGGCACCCACTGGGCCCACCAAGGCAAGCGTGGGTGCTTGTTCACATGGACTTTTGGAGGCAATGACTCATCTCTCTCCACCCACTGGAGGCCCCCAGCTCTCTGTTCTAGGCTGGGGGAGACAGAAGCAATCATGTCTGTGCCAGGTCCTCCAGGTCAGACCCCCACTTTCTCGGAGTCATCTGCTCTGTGTAGCTCCGCTGGGGCCCTACCCTACTGAGACCAACGGCACAGGTGAGGGCTGCTCCTGGACTGATGGGCCTGCCTGCCTGTCCTTAGAGATTCACTATCTCCATGGCGGGCAGCTCAGAAACTACATACACCTGCAAGTGCCAGCATCGCTAGAGATGCCGATTCAATTTTCACTCTCCATACTCCACACCCCAGTCTCCTTACTCCTTTCAGATCTGTGGGTATTAGCTCCCAAGATGCCCCCAAATACCAACTCCATCCCCACACTGTCCTCACACCTCCATCATTCCTGACCATATGACCCCTCTCTCCACATATCATTCTTAGCAGGTGCTCACCCCCTCTGCTCCCTAGATCATCTCTCCCCACATTTGACCCCTGCCATGAATTCACCCCACCACTTCCTTTCCTTCTCCCTAGAGCCCACACTTAGAGACAATGAAGCTGTCTGCAGACTATGCCTCCTCCAGATCTCTGGCCACCACTATGCAGCCTCCAAGCCCACTATGGAGCCTACCCACAGCCTCCGCTTGTCCCCAGAGTCCCAGTCAGTCTTGTGCATGTCCATCCTGTTCACCCCGCCCCCAGATCACTCTGTCCATCTGCTGGTGGTCCGTTCATTTATCTGCTAGCAAACATTTACCAACTGTGTGTATTGTCCCTGCGTTATTGGGGAGAAGCCAAGTTCTCATGGAGCTTGCCCCCTGCCTGGGTGATGTTGTCAATAAATAAGCCAAATGGAGTGGCCACCAGCTGGCACTGATGGGTGTCCTGGTGATCATTATGGGTGGGTATGGTGGGAGAATTAGAGAGGACAGCAGGTGTCAGGGGAGAGAATCCACGAAGGTAAGTAAGCACTTGGAGAGAGTCCCAGGCCAGAACTCCTGAGCATCCACTGTATACCTCAAGTTAGAGCTCTCTCGGGAAGGAAGCTGAGGGCCCATTTGAAAGCTTCTGGAGCTATAGGAGAAACACTGAACAGAACTCAGGGGACCTTGCACCATAGACCAGCCTGAGTGTTGGGGCTGTCTTGGAGGCTTCACTGAGGTAGAGGAACACAGGAGCCCTTTGCCCCGGACTCTGCAGGTGGAGTGGCAGGTCACATCCACACACTGCCATCTGCCTTGGCCTTCAGAGCTGGGTGATGGCTGCTCACGCCTTTAATGCCAGTGACCAGAAGGCAGACCAGAGGCAGGTCACTGTGAGTTCAAGACCAGTCTGGTCTACAGAGCAAGTTCCAGGACAGCCAGGGCTACACAGAGACCCTGTCTCAGGGGTCTGTTAAGGAGCTGCTGGGCTTTGGCCTCAGTTTCACTACTATGAGGGAAGAAAGGCTAGCTCAGTCCCACAGAGAGGCTGGAGGTCCTAGAGACCCATCCATACTCCTGCCCACCCTACTCCCTTCCCCAGCTCCCAAGACTCTTGCCAGAAGTCAGGCTCAGAGATAAGGTCTGAGGGAGAAAAAACAAAATACAACCGGTGTCCCGCCCCGGGCCTGATTAGTTGCAAATCCCAGGAAGTTTCCTCCCCATCCTGAAACCCCATCTCTTGAGCTCACTGCCATAATTCCATTGTCACCTTCCCTATTGCCGCCCTTCAGCCTCTAGCTCCCACCTCCTCTCCAGGGGCTCACAGCCTTACTTTTGAGCTGACCCAAATGAAGCAAGAGCTCACCTGCCACACTGGCCTTCAAATACCCTAGAAGTCTCCTCCATTACAACTCTGGTCAGCCCTGCATGGCTGACGCCCAAGGAGCCCGTGGCCCAGCAAGATGACACCGTCACAGTGTCTTTCCCTCCGTGCCAGAAGCCTCGCGCGAGGCCTGGCCTGCAGGGGAAGAATCTGTGTGACCAGACTGGGGAAACTGGAGCTCCCCCAGATCCCAGAGGTGGACAGGCAGGACTACGAAAAGACAGATGGGGCCAGATACCTGAACAAAGTGGCTATGTGCCCACCAGATGCCCTATTCAGCCGTCCAGCTTTGGGAGCTGACAGCTGTTGAGGCAGCAGGCTGCAGACACTTTAGACTGGGAATGGCCAGATACTTCCCCATCCCAGGGCATGCGGAAGCCCGAGGGCATGGGCCTGGTCACCTACCCACCAATAGCAGTGCTGAAGGGCAGGAGAATGACGGGCACTGGAGCAAAGATGCTACATGGGCATTGGGCAGGCAGATACCCCAGAGAAGGGGATAGAACTGAGCACTGAGGAGGCAGATACCCCAGAGAATTGAGGACCCAGCCCAAGGCAGGAGGCTACACCGGCCACAGGGTGTAGGCAGGCCCAGCCCTCAGTTGGCTGCACCGTGTGCACGGTGCCGTCCGGCAGATGACTTAATCACAGGCGGGCTTTGTCCCTGGGCACCAGCCCCCCTACCCGGATCCTTTGCTTGGCCTGGCGGCAGGCCGCACCCCCCCACCCCCCATCCGGCTCCTAGCAACCTGCAGCCAAGCATGGGCAAATTCAGAAGGGCTGGGGGCTCTCAACAGGCCTGGGAAAGACGCGGAGGTGGCCATAGGGTGCGGCCAGGGTGGATCCATCCAGGGCTGGACTCTGGGGACTCCCTCCCAGCTTGGCCCGTGCCAGCCCCTGAGGAGGGCATCCTGGGAGTGGCTATAGCTGGCATTTTGGCAGACAAGACGCCAGGGCCAGGGGCCGGGGGCTTTGTATGCTGCGGCCCCCTTCTCTTCCTGGGGCCCCCACCCGCCTAATCCTGTCAGAGCCTTAGAAAGAGAGACAAAGGCCCTGGGAGGCCCTGGGCGGGCTGGGACAGAGGCAGGAGATGGAGTTTTAATGACCATGCTATAATGGTGGGAGCAGAGGCAGCCCATTAACCCTGTCGGGGCTCTCCTAGTGGGCCCACCTGATGCTGGTCAGGACCCAACCCAGCCCTTCTGCTGTACCCATCACTCAGCAAATGAGCCTCAGGAAACAAGGTGCATATTCCATCTCCAGAAGCAGGGCCAGGGTCCCACCCTTTACTACCCAGCACTGCCCAGAACAGAGCAGGCTGTGAAGTGGGTGGGTCATGGCTGGACCCAGGCCCAGAACACCGCACGCCCATCCGCCATCATTTCCTTCTACACTTGAGACTTTCCCGTTTCCTGACCCTGGAACTCAAGTCCAGCCTGGGTGTCTCCTGTATGTGGGAACTTGCCCTCCTCCAGACTGAAAGCCCTGGCAGAGCCGGCCTGGGTGGGACTCTGAATGCTGCTCCCCTCCCCCATGCCTGGAAGCTCTCACTCTGGAAGGTAGAAGAAATTCAGAGTCAGTTGGGAGCTGGATTCAAGAAAGGACCAGTGCCAGTCACCAGTTCAGGCCCCTAGAAGGACTTCAGGCCCTGCCTCCCTTTCCCGACTCTGATAGGGATGAGTGGCCAGGGAACAGGCAGATAGGTGTCGCAGGGAATGAATGAGAATAGTTCACTTCAAGTGCAGGGTTGGTGGCACAGTAGACAGGGCGAGGTCTTAGGTACAAGAAGCATTGGTGACTCCAAAGCCCTGGCTGAGCAAGGGAGAAGCAGCCAGAAGGTTGCATCGGGGTACAAGGTAGTATAGGATATGAAGAACACTTAGGGACTGGAGGCTAAAAGGGAGTAGCCTTTCCCTAGAGACAAGTGGGTACGCTGGCAGTACGGGGAGCATTCTGGGAAAGGGAGTACAAACTGATCAGTGGATAAAAGCCTTCAGGGGTGCTGGTCTCCTCATTCCCAGGACTGCACCCGAGCAGCCTTAAAATCAATACCAGACAAGAAGATGAAAGCCTAGACAGGGCTCTATGTCCCTTGGTAGTCTGCACTTGCTCCAGGCACTGGACCCGGTTCAGGAGGCCCTGCTACTTCTGCCTGCTCTCTCTAGGCATGTGTTCCCACAGACCCAGAAAACAGGGAGAGCTTTGACTCCTTATCCTTCTGGTCAGCAGCCTCTCTAGAGCCTACAACAATGAGGCCTGAGCAGAAAGTAGAAGGTTGAACTATGGCAAGCTAGAAGGGTGCCGACCATAGGGGGGATAAGCCCATCTAGGTCTAGGAGGGGACCAGAACATGGGCAGTCAAGGTGGACAGATAAGTGGAGGACACCTTTAATGGTCTACAGGGTGGAGGAGACCAGCCAGAGGAGGGAGACCTGGAAATCTGGGTGGGCAGGACCAGAGGGCTCCTAAAGATGGAACCTGAACAGCTGGAAGAACAGACCTATGAGTGGCAGATTTGGGACGGGTACAGAAGTGTGCGTGGCCCTGTCTCCGTAGAGTTTCAGGGGCAGAGTCAAGATGCCCGTTAGGGACTGGAGAGATGGCTCAATGGCTAAGAGCACTGGTTACTCTTGCGAAGGATCCAGGTTCAGTTCCCAGAGCCTACCTGGCAGCCCACAACCATCTGTAACTCCAGTTCCAGGGGATCATGCCTTCTCTCGACCTCTGTGGGCAACGCACACACATATGGTGCACATGCATACATGTAGGCAAGACACATGGAGTAAAATAAATAAATCTAAAGGAAGTGGGTCCAAGGGCAGAAATTGCATAAACAGGTTTGTCTGCATCAAAGTGGGAGTCTGCATGTGTCTGTTAAACCACAGTTACATGCCCAAGTGACATACGTGGTTCTGAGTCTTCATATGTGCTACCAGGATAGGATTGATGGCAACGACAATATCCAGCCATGCCTTCTGTGTACTTATGAGGTGAACAGCTGCCACCAAGGGATCACAATGCTGGTTTTCCTCAGAGCGTCCCCAAGTTCTACATACTACTGCACCCCATTTCCAGGTTTCCCTCTCTGAAAGAAGGCCTGGTCCTAAGACAGGCACTTCACCCCTTCCTCTTTGGGGTGGGAGGTCATGAAATAGGGTGTGGCCCCCCAGGGGACGCAGCCTGCATTAACCACTATGGGATATGCCACTGTCGGAAGTAGTATTAAAGCGGGGTCTTCTCACCTGCAGAACAAGCCAGGGGCATCCACGTCATGGGGAGAGGGGTAACATTGAGCCCGTAGGCTCAGGGGTGTGGCTGACTGCTGCCAAGGCACAAACAGCCAGGTTTGTTTTCACCCACGGGGTTCCGAGGGGTTTCCAAAGGCCTGAATAAGGAACGTGGCCCAGGAGGGAGTGTGCTAGTGTGAATGGAGCCTGTGAGGCATCCTGGGGCTGGCTGGGGGGCCAGGATAAAGGGCCCCAGTCATGCTGCCGGCCTGGCCCAGCGCGAGTGTGCTAAGTTGAAGCTATAAATTACCCACGGCCTCAGCCAGCGCCACCGCAGGGCGGGCGGGGCAGCCGGGAGGGGGCTCAGGCTCTGTAAATCGGCCCTTTCACCGCTGGAGGCCTCGCACGAAAGAAAAACTTTGTTTTATTAAAGCAACATCAGGGTTGTGGCCGCCAGGCCGAGAGGCGCCGACAGTAAGACTGGGCACCAGGCAGGCGGGGGCTCCTGCCGCACCGGGGCCTCACAGAAAGGCCCCTTCAGGAGTGGCAGGCTTCGAAAGAGGGCCAATGGGGGGCTCCCTGTTGCACCACAGCCCCACAAGCCCACGGCCTCACCCTTGCCCCAACAGGGGAGACCTTTTTTGAGTATTTCAGGCCAACTTATGTTTGGCCAGGCCATCAGGGCCCAGAGCTGGGGTCCCAGGACAGCCACATCACCCATGGAGGCTGCTGCATCTTTGCTTCTGTCTTCAATAAACGCTAGAAAGAATGAAGAGAGACATGGGGGTGGGGAGCTTAGCGCTCAGCCTGGTGGGCTCAGGCCCTGCTGGGTAGAGTTTGCCTGTCCCAGCATCTGGAGGGACCGAAGGGGGCAGGGGAGAGTGAGGGTTGGTCCCTTAGACTATTGAGACAATTTAAGTGGAAATGAATGAAAACTAGATTTATCCCCACTCCTGTGGTGACCAGTGAGGGCCCTAGGGTCTTGCAGACCCAGGTAAGCACATGGGTCAGGGCTGTGAGAAGATGCTTCCTGTCTGAACCCCAGCACTCTCCGCAGGAGCTCTCTCTTCTGCCTCTTCTGTCCTCAGCCTTCCTGGCCTACAAGCTCCAGTGGGGTTACTGCCTTAGGTGATGCACTGCCCCCCATCCCCTGCTTCTGCTCCTGCAGGAGCAGGCGCCCAAGCCTAGTCAGTCTCCTGACCTAGCAAATGACACAAACTTGGCCCAGAGAGGGACCAGGACACCAGGCCTCTCTGTCAAGGAAGATGCTGCTGGTTTTGTGTCCAGTACTCTAAGTGTGACTTTTGGCTTACTCCCCTGTAGCTCAGAGTTCACAGTTCACCCCTCCAGAGCCCCCCAATGATTGTATCTCCATCCAGGCTGCAGGGTGTCTTTGCAGAGCACTGACCCTGCGCTTTGCGCCCCTCTCCTAAGGACAGCAAACTATAATAAGCTGCTACTTTAACTCAGGTGGGAAGAGTATGGAGCCAGGGAGGGCTTCTGGGAAGAGGAGGCTCTTGGCGAGTGATGAGAAGAATTGAGGCCTGGGTGGCCTCAGGTCCACAGCACTGAGGTATTCCAGCTCTGGTGAGGAGATGAGAGAAGTTGGTCCATGACAGGCACAGGCACAGAGTTGTAGTGGAAAGGGCACTCCTGTCACTGAGGGCCTTTATGGCACAGATCAGGATACAGCCAGAGGGGAGCAAGTTCTTCTGCAGAGCCGGTTTAGGGTCCCTCACTAGGAGGTGAGGAATCTCAGGCCTTAGCAGGCTAATCCTGGACTACAGTCTCCTACCCTGTTTTAAGGCCCAGTTCTAATAGGGTAGGCAGAACCCAGGTGGGCTTCAGGGCTGGGGGCAGGTCCTACCAGGACACTAAAGGGTAGGGCCTGAGAGAGGGCTGTGCCCATGGGGATCTTCCAGCCCCAGCTGCCACCCAGGAGATGAAAGTCTCTGTCCCACAGTGCCCTTTGAAGGCTGTGGGAATGCCCACAGGGCAGACCGTGCTGGGCACGGGGGTGGGGGCAGTGACCCATCTGAGACGCCAGCAGGCAGTGGAGTGCAGAGAATGTCATCTGTCTTGACTCAGCTACAAAGGCAAACCCCATAACCAATGCTTCTGTCTCCAAATTCCATAGGCTGGTAGAGACCTTAGGAGTGTGTCAGGAGATGGTTGGTCCCCTCCATGGGCTTAAAGCTCAGCCAAAACCACAGGGCTCAGAAGGCTAAGTTCTAGAGGTCTCACCCTATTTACAGATCCAGGGCGCAGTCCCTACCTACCCACTGGCCAGGCTGTAGGTATAGGGATGTCCTGGCCTGGGAACCATTGCCCTGCTTCTAGCTTTACCCTGGCTCTGGGCCCAGTGAGGGCTTGAACCCTGGATGCCTCTAGGGATGGGGTGGGAGCGGGCTCCCCAGGACCTGAGGACAGGGGCGGGGCCTGTCGTTCCTGGGGTGGGGCTGGTATTGGAATGTTTGCGCTCAATGTTTGTCCTGGGGGAGGTGAGTGCGAGGGGTGAGGATACGGCGTTGTTCAGGGCACGGAGGTCCAGCTGGGTCTACAGCTTGGTCAGTCAGAGTTAGACAGAGGGACCCTCAACTGGGATGGGGAATTCCAGGGCCAAAGACCTGGACACAAAAGGGTTCTTCCTGCCTCCACCCGACCACTTGTGGGCCTGGGCTGGGAGGCCCGCACACAGCCCACACGGACGTGCCCAGCCCGCTCCGCCCCTGTCAGTCGCCCCCTCCCGGGGCTTCCCAGCCCGGCGCGGAGATTATGCAAATCCCTGGCGGCTCCTTAATTAAATCCCTAACGAGGCGCTGGGGCCGGGCCAGGGGCGGCGCTGAAAGCTGGGGTCACGCTCCGGAGGGGCCGCCGTCTGTGCCGCGAGGGGCCAGCGCCGAGCCAGGCCTGAGCGCAGCGCGCGGAGGGGCGGTCCAGTCCCGGTCCCGCGGCCTCCCCGGCCTCGTGTGCGCGCCGCTCCGCGCCGAGTCCCCGCGCGTCGCGCCGAGGTCGGTCCCCGGCAGGGAGGCCGTGGGCGGAGCGGTCGTAGGGGCCGGGGGCCCCCCGCGCCCTGCGCTCCCCTTTCAGCCGCCTGTTGTTGGGCCAACAGCTCGGGCCGCGGCCGCCTGAAAGGCCGGGATTAGCGAACATTAGCGGCCTTTGAGCGGCGCCCGGGGCGCCCCTTCCCGGCCACGCCCCACGCGGCCTAGCCCGCGCCCCCTGGGACTCAGTGCGCTCGTGGCCTCTGGGGCGTGGCAAGCATGGAGCTGCGGCCAACTCCGCGACCTGGCAGCCTACCGGGCAGAGTAACCTTTAGGAGTACGCTATACCTTGATCATCCATGACTGCAGGGCGAGGTCGCAGTCTCTTGGCCTCCAGGTTGGGGGAGATGTGTGCTCCCCACCATGCCTCTGGCTTCAGATCTTTATCACCTTGCGAAGCACTGTTTCCTCCAGGCAGCCTGCTGGATTTTCCCAAGCTCAGCTCCAGACACTGTCCTTCGTCCTTTTTTCCTCCCAGCTAGCCTGGACTCAGGGGTACGTGGGCAGATTAGCCCATCTTCCTCTGTCCGTCTGGTCTGGACCCTTTGTCTGGGTCCCCACGGGGCTCTGAGGCAGTGGTTTCTAATGGGAGCACACTTCCCCTGCCAGAATTCAGGGGTGATTCCCTTTTCCTTAGTGCTGCCTGTATCCTGGCCACAGGTCTTGGATTCAAGTAGGGAATAGAGGTGTTCAGTCATTATTACTCACTTTTACAAACGGGAGTGCTCAGCTGGGGTAGGGGTTGAACATGAATGGACACATGGGAGCCTCTGTTTCTAACCTCACCTGAGCCAGCTCCCTCCAACCGCCCATCTTTTGCGGAGTAGGGATCTGGGCCTGGATTGACCTCACAGTGGTCCTGCAACTCCCTCCCCAGGTTCTGCTCAGTGCCGGGAGTGCGGACAGCTTGAAGGCCCACCTTCCTTTTGGGACCTGTTGAGCCACCCAGACTCATAGGCCTGGGCACACATGCCCCCACATGCACCCCACACACCTGCAGCTCCAAGTGCCCCCGCCCCAGGAGAGTAAACATCTTCACCTGAGGAAGCGGTAGGCTCCAAGAGAAAAAATGTGGCCAAACCTGACCCAGACAGGCCTGTAGAGAGCTGGCAGCCCCCACTTTTATACCAACAGGGAGTTATGCTGGCTTCTCAAGTTTGGTTGTAAGCCATTGACAGCCCTTCCACCTTCCCCCATGGACTGGCACAATGGTACTAGGGCCTGTTCAGGGTAGGACTTGGGGTTGGTGTGCACACACAAAAGTGGGTTGCTTCTTGTCCTGGAGATTTTCTCTTGGTGCAGGGATGGTCCCAAGGCCACCTCATTTGCCCTGCAGTTTTCTGAAGAGAACTCAGGTTTGTCCTACCTGTACTCAATGTAAAATTTGTCACCTCTGTTGCCTTGTGTCTCTACAGACAGTCATATAGGACTTGACTGGGGCTTAGAGAAACCTGGCTATGGCACCCAGCACAGGACCTACTGATGCCTCAGCAGAAATTTGCTGGGACCTTCTGTCCTGGGCCCCACCAAGGCGACCCTGAGCCAAGAAGCTTGCCTTTGCCAACAGGCAAGAATCTGTGAGTAACTGTGACCCCTTTGGTTTTTGGACAGGCAGAGTGTGAGGAAAGCTAGGTCCCCATGGGCCCCCACTACTTTAGCTATGACAAGAACAGGCCTGGCCAGATCCTATGGCTCTGGGGAAACCACAGGAGCCTGGGGTTTCTTCTGGAAACCTGATCAAGTAATGATAGGGTTGGTGTGGGGCAGCTGACTAAGGGGAGCCACCCACCCGACAATGGGCCCATCAGCAGCTGAGGACCCTCATATCCCTGCTCTTCTAGGCTTCCTGCCTAGATCCCCTTCACCCCCAAATTCTCATCTTCAGTCTGACAGGCTGGCCTCTCTTGTGACCGGTCCAGTTTGTTCTCCAGACAGAACTTTCTGAAGCTCCTGGGTCAGTAGAGACTGCTCTTGCGAGTCTTCTGAGGAAGGGTGTCTGGCAAAAGAGGCTGTACCCTAGGCATGGCCAGCCTGTAGACCTGACCGAGACCTTCTTGCATGGTTTAGGTGAGGGCCAGGAATAGCAGCAGATCAGCTGAGGGGGAAAGAACAGCAGGCCCAAGAGCCCTAGTGCAGAAGGGCTGCTGGCTCCTCTTGGAGATCCAGGATCTCACGCTCTGGGCCTGGTATGGACCTCCTTGTCAGTCAGTTCAACGGTCCCAGGAGACCCAGCACAGAGGTGTCCTGGGGGGGTGGGCTCTGGAGTGGCTGCCCATATCCTATCAGTCACCATGAACCAAGACCTGTTTCTGTACACTGTTACCCCCACTACCGCCAAACACCCGGAGGCAGGGCCCTGTGAACCCAGCTTTCAAAATGGAACACTGAGGAAGGCACCAGTATGCACAGATAGTCTATCTGCCACCTTGGCATAGAGCATGGAGGAGGCAGATGTGGCCACATAGGACTCCAAGGTACCAGGGCACACACCATGCCAGCAACAGAGCCCCCCCCCCCTTCAACTGCTTCAGCCCGGGCGGGCAGTTTTAATTACCCTTCTCGCTGGGCCCATTGAGCTCTTGCTAATCTGGGGCCTCCTCTGTGGGCAGCTCAGGCGGGCGCCCCCTCCCCCTGCGGGCCGGGCACAGGGTCCCCGGGTTCTCACGTCCAGCCAGCCCCAATTAAAGCGAGCTCGGCAGGGCTGCTGCTGCGCTAATGAGCTCTGTGGGCTGCTGGGCTCAGCGCCAGGGGGCGCAGGGCGGGGGTGGGGTGGGGGTTGGAGTCGGCCCTGGAAGGGTGACTTGGGTCCATTCCCAGGGAGAGGCTCAAAAGACACCCCCCACTTAGCCCACCTGGCAGGATGGGCAAACAGGATGAGCTTTTTGCCGCTCCCCAAGGGAAAGGCCTGTCTGGGTGAGGCCTTGGGAACTGCTCTAGAGAGTCAGAGTGCACCCAGGCAAAGTAGGAGCCGAGCTTCCTGAAGGCCATGTGCCCAGCAAGGGGAAGTAGAGCACAGGGAGAGGCTGGACTCTAGGGTCCAAGACCCTGCTCTGAGCCCCTTTAACAGTTATAGAGGGAGGGGCAAGACCAGGGATTTGTCAAAGGCTTTTAGGCCCACCTGTGGTGCCCATCTTGAGACTGGGAGGCTCCTGCCTGAGGGCCCTTTAGTCCAAGATCTCTGGTCACTTGGGTGCTGTGGTCTGGGCAAGGGACCAGGCCTGGGCTTGAGCCCCCATGGTAAGGCCCAGCATTCATGGCTCATACAGGGAAGAGGACACTGGAGGGTCTCTGGATGGTCCCTGGCCACATTGGGCTAGGATAGATGGCTGATGGTGGCCGGCTGTATGTACATGAATGGGGACTGCCACTACTAGGAGCCTAGGAGCGTTCCGCATCCCATCACACTTTCCTGGCCTGCTGGACTGTGTGGTCTTGGAACGCCACCTTTTCTGGGGTGACATCTAGAGGCTGAGCCCTGAGGAGCCAGCACTGTGACCAGAGACTCTTCTCCTTCTCTTCGTCCTGTCTAGGGCCCCTTGGGTTCATTAGGGCCTCCAAGTCTAATAAACTATGATGCATCCTGATAAGCCCCTCCACTTATGCACTGCCATTTTGGGACTCTAGACTTTGAAAGAGTGAGCCAGAGCCTTGGCAAGCAGATGAGCAGGAGACAGCCTTTGGGGCCTCCAGGCAGGCTAGGTTATGGCCGAAAACACAAACCTCATCTTTTAGGGGCCAGCAACATATATCAAAGTCCTGACCCTGCTAACCTAGAAAATGCTTGGGGCCCACTATCTGATTGATGGGGAACTGGTGAAGACTGTGGACATGGAAGCACATGAACACGTAGCCCCTTGGAAAGCACAGGCCTCATGCCTCTGGCAGAGGGGGGGTGTCTTGGCCCAGGCCTGGTTGGGTTGGGGCTCAGTAAATAACTGTGGTGTGTGGCAGTGGAGACCAAATTTGTGTGCTGGGATTTGGAGGCCGCAGGATGACCCAGTTTACTGAGAAAGCTAGAGCAATACAGGCAAAGGCAGGGGATTGGCAGGAGCCAGCACCAGGCCACACAGAGTTGTAGGAGCTTGTCACACATGCCCAACACCCAGAGGTAACAGGGACCAAGGGAAGACCACTGAGAAACATCCCAGACTAGTCTCTGGCCTGTTCATTTTCCTCCCTCCTGCTCCATCAAAGGATATAAGACCAAGGCCACAAAGTGTTAGGTCAGCACAAGATGCTCACAGTCCCCTTCTCTTGGGTACAGAACAATGGCTGGAAGCTATGGCGGTGCAGGGAGTTGATATAGCTCTCAGTGTATCTATATAGGCTCCTCCCTGGACATCCATGTCCGTAGACGAAGGCCAGTGGGTACAGGGCATTTTGTGTTCTAGAGTACAAGGGGTGCCTTTACCCTTAAGTCGGCACCCTCCTATGGGTCCCCTGGGGCCACCAGGCTCTGTTGAGCTGAGAGCAAGCAAAGGGAGGTGCCTGGGACCTACACGAGACAGGATCAGTTTGAGTCCTGCTGAAAAGCTGATGGGACACAGGAAGAGGAATAAGCTTCTGGCTTCCAGCCGTTCTCCCTTGGGCCTTGGTGCCTCTGCTTGGCCTGCCTGGAGCCTGGTGCCAGCCCTTGTTCCCCGGACAGCCGGTGAGCGCTAGAGGTGTTATCTGTGACAGCAACAGAATGGACGCGTCGCGCCGAAGGAGGTGTCGGCGGCGCCTGGGAAGAGGCCAACTAGAAATCCAACCTCACTGGCTGCAAAACTGAAGGGCTGTCCCAGGAGACACAAAGATAAGCATGACCCTTGTCCCTGCCCCTCCCAAAACTGATCAGTCCCAGATAGTGACAGGGGCCTGCAGCACTTTCCAGAACAAGCCCTGGAGAGGAAGGCTCTGGGGTGGGGCAGGGGACCACAAGGACAAACTATAGACCCTGGGATTGATCTCATTGTGGCCCACATCCCCAGAACCCAGGGGGGGAAGCTTCCTGATCAGATGGCAGTAGATCTGGGACAGGGCTGGGACACAGGGGACGGAGATGGCTCCTGGTGTTGGCTTACTTGGCTGTTCTCACACCGCTGCTCTCTGGGTATCCTAGATGCAGACTGTCCCCAGGGGTTAGCCACAGTAGGTCGCTCACAGATGGGCTGCCAGGTTCCTGCTCATCAGTGCCCTCCATCTGCGTCCTGCACCCCTTTTACTAACCATATGGATTTCATCACTCAGACCCCGACTCAGATGTGGACGGCCTGGGAAGATCACACCTGTAACTGACCTCTGGTCCTCACCTTGCCAAAGTAGTCCTGCTGGCCCAGCTTGAGTTCATAGGGAAGGCATTGTGGCGCTGGTTTTGTGTGTGTGTGGGGGGGGGTATGGGCAGTTATCTAGGTGGAGTACCAGAATGCCCCCCCATCCCAAAGCTGGCCCTGGGGATAGTGGGTGAGGGAGGTACCACGGCTCACCTCTGTGTCCACGTCTCTGTAGGTAGCTACTGGGCAATACCTGGCTGATTCCCATCCAGCCTCCCTCTTCCTCCTCCTTGTCCTTTTCTCTTTGAGATGAGGTATCAGTAGTTGTCCAAGTTGGTCTTGAACCCCCAGACACACATGATGCTCTGGCCTGATTCTCCTGAGTGGAATTACAGGCTCACCACCATGTCTAGCCTCTGTCCTCTATACCTGACTAGCTCCCCACTCTCGTCCACAATGGGGCTGATCCTCTGGGACAGCGCATTCGGGGAGCTGTATCCCAGCCACCTCATCAGAATTTGTGTGCACATGCCCTGTACTCAGTGGCCATTCCCATTTCAATCTGAGCTGATATTTGAAGGAGATCAAACCCAAATATGAAATGAGGGCTGACCCCCAGTATTCCCAGATCTGCTCCAGAGTCACCTCACAGTGACCCTCTTTAGCACCATGGGGAATGGACCCCAGAATGACGTCAGAGGAAGGGTAGATCAGTCTTTCTAAAGACCCTGTCCTACCTATGCCTTCTCAAACACCAGCCAGAGGTGTCCCAGCCACGTGACTTCTGGTCTGTGAAAGGACCCCTTGGACCAAGGCTGCTGCTACGGATCCTAGGTCTGATCTGGTAGCTCCTTGGTAGCACTGGAATGAACATCTGAGTACAGCCTGAAGCAGAACTCACTGCTTACAAATGTGCTAGCTAAGCAGATCTATGAGCGGCAGGATACAAGACCCCGGTCCTGGACATCTGCATGGCGGGTTGGAGCAGACCCTTACATCACGGCTCAGTCTCCTCAGGACCCAGATGGCATTAAGGACTGTGCCATCCCCAGAGGAAGCTACCTTTTGGGAATACTTTGAGGGTTTTTGGTCACAGGCAGACCAGATTTAGGAGCTGTGTGCCAGGTTTCCTGGTTTTACTGCCTGCCTCAGCTGTGGAGACCTTAGCCAATGGGACTGAGGGTTCTGGAGTCCCACCTTGAAGTGTTGTGTCCAGCCCATCAGATATAGATTCACAGACACTGGGCAGACAGCTCAAGCCTTCACCCACCTATTCGAGGTGTTTGGGGCTCTGCCTCTGATGCCTATGAAAGGGCCCTGTTTGTGTGGGGGGGCAGCAGTGGCAGGAGCAGAGCTGGAGTAATGTGGCCAGTGCTGGGTCAGCAGTGCCTGACCTGAGACTGACAGGAAGCTTCCCCTCCCCCTCCCCAGTCCCCTAGGCCTGGGGCCCAGGATATGGCACTGGCCTCACCATGCCAGGGAAGGAGCCAGCCAACCTGGATGGTCAGCTGTCTCAGCATCTGTCCACAGTGTACCTCCACCAGAAAATTCTCTAGGATCAGGACTACCTGAGCATCCCATCCAGTCAAGCCCACAGCTGATAGACTCTGAGGCCCACGTGGTCCAGTATCACTGGGAGGGGCTATGTCCCCTGGTTCTGTGGGGAGGCAGTGAGCGGCCAGCTGGACTATACTCAAATTCTTTTTTTCATTTTTTGTTTTTTTGAGATAGGGTTTTTCTGTAGCTTTGGATCCTGTCCTGGAATTTGATCTGTAGACCAGGCTGGGCCTTGAACTCACAGAGATCTGCCTATCTCTGCCTCCCAAGTGCAGGGATTAAAGGCATGTGCCACCAACATCCTTTTCTTGAACATATCTCCACTGGCCTCAGACCAGCTAATGTATCAGCAATTGAACACCTTAAAGACAGCAGGCTGGGTTTGCAGTAGCACCAAGAGAATGAGTTTAAGTCAAATCCAGTTTTCAAAGCACATTGGATGAGGGATGGTGGTTCACATTTGTAGCCCTAGCACCAAGAGGCCAAGGCAGGAGGACCACTGGGAATGTAAAACTAGTCTGAGCTACAGGGTTAGCTACAGGGTAACAACTAAAACAAATACAAATACAAAGTCATCTCCATATTGGAAGGGCTCTAGCCTTCCCTGGCTGCTTCCCAGTCAAGATCCCTCTTCTTGCAGTAAGATCTTGAATTTACCACTGACTTGTAGTAAGTCCTTCTGCACCCCTCCAAAGCCTTATAGAAAATTTAGGGGAGGCAGATGGTGGTGGCACATGCCTTTAATCCCAACACTCAGGAGGCAGAGGCAGGCAAATCTCTGAGTCTGAGCCAGCCTGGTCTACAGAGTGAGTTTAAGATAGCCAGAACTACACAGAGAAACCCTGTCTCAAAAAATCAAAACAACAGGGGGCTGGAGAGATGGCTCAGAGGTTAAGAGCATTGCCTGTTCTTCCAAAGGTCCTGAGTTCAATTCCCAGCAACCACATGGTGGCTCACAACCATCTGTAATGAGATCTGGTGCCCTCTTCTGGCCTGCAGGCATACACACAGACAGAATATTGTATACATAATAAATAAATATTCAAAAAAATCAAAACAACAAAAATGCAAAACAAAATGAAACAAAAAGTTCCACAAACGAAAACCTAGTTAGGGGTCTACAGATGTGGCCCAGATTTTAGAGTGCTTACCTAGCATGCAGGAAGCCCTGAGTTCCAGCTCCAGCATCACAGAAACTGAGGATGGTAGCACCTGAACTTCTAGTACTCAGGAGGAGTTTGAGGCCACCCTTAGCTGCATGGTAAACTGGGGAACAGCCTGGGATACATGAGACTCTGTCCCTCCTCTCCCTAAACAAAAAATTTGTTAGATTATGTCTTTCTTTAGACATCCCAGGGGCTCCTGTTTTATTCCAATACAAGCCTGTGCCTGTCCCTGCCTGTGTGTCTGTGTGTTTGCACACGTCAGGGTCTCACACAGTTTGGGTGGTAAGGCTGGGTTTGAACGCCAAATCTACTTCCCAAGTGGGAAGTAGTCTGTGCTACTACATCAGCAAGTTTTTTGTTTTTGTTTTTCAAGACAGGGTTTCTTTGTCAGGTTTAGTCCTGGCTGTCCTGGAACTTGTTCTGTAGACTAGGTTGGCCTTGAACTCAGATCTGCCTGCCTCTGCCTTCCGAGTGCTGGGATTAAAACTGTACACCACCAATGCCTGGCTGGTCGTTGTTTGTTTTATAAAGTATTTTATGTGTATATGTGTGTCTGAGTGCGTATGTATATATAGCACATGTGTGCAGGGGTGAGGTCAGAAGAGGCATTGGATTCTCTGGAAATTAAAGGTTGTGAGCCAATATGTGGGTGTTGGGAACCAAACCCAGGTCCTCTGAAAGAACACCAAGCATCAAGTCTTTTTGATTGTTGAGCTATCCTTCCAGTCCAGTGAGTCTTTTTTTTTTTTTTTCAAGACAGGGTTTCTCTGTGTAGTTTTTTGGAACATGTCCCAGAACTCTCTCTGTAGACCAGGCTGGCCTCAAACTCACAGAGATCCACCTGCCTCTGCCTCCTGAGTGCCAGAATTAAAGGCATGCATCACCGCTGCCGCCACCACCACCACCAGGTCCACCAACAAGTCTTTTTTTTTGGTTTTTTGAGACAGGGTTTCTCAGTGGCTTTGGAGCCTGTCCTGGAACTAGCTCTGTAGACCAGGCTGGTCTCGAACTCACAGAGATCCACCTGCCTTTGCCTCCCGAGTGCTGGGATTAAAGGCGTGTGCCACCATCGCCCAGCTCCACCAGCAAGTCTTAATTGCAATCTAATGGGTCAGCATGGGTGGGGGTGGGGGCAGCTTTTCCCTTTCTCCTCGCTATTCTTCTCACTTGCCAAGGCCTCTGGGCTCTTACAAGGGCTATTTTAGAAACAGGAGGGTGGTATGCTCAGGAACCTGACTATGCTAACATCTCCTGGGTGTCTTCTTTACTCCATCTCTGCCATTGTGAGGATGGGTCCCCAAACCTGATCCAGCCTCTGCGAGTGTAGCAGCCACATCCTCTGAGATTTTCCCTCTTTGATTTCCTCCTTTTCATTCATTCACAGGACTGACTGGATCCATGGATGGATGGATCTGTGTCCTGGCTCACGAGTACGGGTCACTTCTGCAAGGCTCATGGCTTGGCATGGGGCAGGCATGTGTTGGTGTTCTGGAGGACCCCCTTGGCAGGCTGCTCACTGGCTGTGCGCCCCACCTCCGGCCTGGACCACTCCCCCGCCCCCACAAACACACACCAGACTTTGCTCAAACACAGCTCCGTTTCTATTTGTGCTGATGATTGTCTGCTTGGACAAAGGCCCCTTTCAGGGACGTCAGAGGTTCAGCAAATAAATAAATGAATAAAGTCCAAGAGAGGAAGAGGAGAGTGAGGTGGTGGGCAAGGCAGGGGGCAGGCAGTCCCAGGCTCCCATCAACTGGCCCAGCTCTCAGATGTCCCCAGAGATGAAGTCCCCAGAGATGAAGGGATGCGTTCACCGCCTGGAGGCTCAAGCCGCATTAGGGAAGATTTGGGATTTGAGGCCCAGGGCACAGAGGTGTTACCCACAGGAGGATGGCTCCTGGTGGGGGTCTGGAGCTGTGTGGCCAGTGACACCCTGGGTGATGTGCAGAGTAGAGAAGCAATGGTCCCATGCCTGTTACAGAAGGTTGGCAGGCCTACATATGGTGTGTCCTTCAAGGCCAGGTATCCCCCATACACATCCTCTTCGGGTCCCTATTTGGACCTAGAAAGGAGGGGGTGACTCTCCACTTTGAGTCCAAATAAGAAAAGCCATCCTAAAGGAACCTGGTTTATTCCAGCTCAGCCTGGGTCAGGTCCTTGCAGAGGCCTTAAATGCCCTGTACAAGGAGACACCTCAGGGTGGCCACACGTCAGTCTCCTGCCAAGCAGATTCTCCAGTCTCCAATGTAGTCCTGAGCCCTTCTGTCCACTCATCTTTGTCCCTGATGTCCCTGAAGGACCATGGGGCATGGGAAAGCAGACCTCACAGTTAGCCCCTTCCTAGCCCATTGTCCCAAACCCATCAAAGCTGGAAAGCCATGAAAGAGAGTAGGAGTGGTCCTGGAGGGCTGCCTGGAGGAGGATTGGGGACCAGCCTGCAGGAGTGACTGGTTGGGTTTGGTGGAAGCTGGCTGGCTGACTGTGAGGCTGGCTAGCCCCTCCAGTCCCGGCCTGGCCAAGCCCCTAGGGCAGAGCTGACTCCTGGCCATTCCTGGGACAACAATAGCCAGCATTTAAATTCCAATTGAGTCGGCCAGAGTGGCCCCGGGCGTGAGAACAGGAGCCCCCACCCCCAGCTCCAGCCCCGCCTGCCGCATTCCTGCCTCCCCGGAGATGGTCGTGGCCAGGCCGTCTCCAGGGGGCCGGGAATGCAGCACTCAATGGAAGGGGGACAAGGGCCCATTGAGCAGTGACGGGCAGGATTGAGCTGTCAGCCCCCCAACTCAGGACCCCTCCTCTGCCCCCACCTTCTCTCCCTGGCATTTCTGATGTTGGCTGCTCCTGGGGACCCCACTCATGCCTTCTGTGGCTGTCCCTGAGCAAGCATGGGTCTTGTCCATCTGGCTGACCGCGGGTTCTGCCCTCTTAGCCCCTTTCCACCCAGCAGCCAGGGAGCTCTCGAAGCCTTAATCATATCATGTCATGCCCCCGAGTAAAGCCTGTTATTGAAGGCAGGCTGGCTGACCCTTCCTTTGCATGCTCTCCCCTCAGTCCCAGCGAAACCAGGGCCCCTTTCTCTGGTTGGTGCATAACTGTCCCTGCCTAGCACTGCGAACACCCTCACATATTTGAGGATTCAAGGTTTGAATGCCAACCCCATTGCCCAAATTTCCCAGGACCTCCAGGTCCCTGGGACCCCCTAGAAGGCATGGTGTCTTCCAGGTAGCCGTGTGGGCAAGGGCACAGTGGCAGTTCCTATCCCAGCCCCACTGAGTCCCCAGAGCTTGAAGGCAGTGCTGTGGGGCTGTCTGAAGCCCGCTTGCTCTCTGTATCCTGCCCTATGGTCCCACCACTGACCAGGTACTAAGCTGAGCAGTGCCCACCAGCATCTCCAGTGCCCCAGGCTGAGCCTGCGTTGACCCTGGGCTGGACTGCAGTGCTGGTCCTAAGAACTGGTGTACAGTCTTGTTTTCTCCTGCCAGCCAGGACCAAGCCCCAGGAGGCTATCAGAGAAGTGGAACCTGGAACTGGCAGTTACCAGGAAGCGCAGAGGCTCTGCAGGGTTGCAGGAAGTCCTGGTTCTCATAATCAGCTGACTAAGGAGTGAGGGCAGGCAGCCTGGCACCCATCCTACGTGGACACGGCAGCCACCCCTGTAGCTGAGGGGCAGTGGGCCCCAGACAATAACGGATAGTAGGCTGAAAGAGCAGGCTAGGTGGAGCCTCTAACAAGGAGCTCTTGGCAGCACCCTAACCCACCACCACTCCCAGCTCTTTTCAAAGTGGCACAGCAGAAAAGGGGGTGGGGGTATTGTTGGGGATCACTAGGCCAACCTTCCTCTACAACCATTTTCCAGTCAGCCATGGCTCTCCAGCTACAGAGGCAGGGCCTTAGCGTATATGGCTTGAATGACCCCAGGGGCCATGGGAGGTGTGAATGAGCAAATGAATGACCATCCAGATAGAGCTGATGTGAGAAGGGGTGGGGAGAGCTAGTGACCAGCCATTAAGTCACGGGCCTGGACCACCCTTACTTTGCTTTGTCAGAAGCCCAAGACCTAAATCCCTCTGTATCCCTCTCTGAGCAGGTAAGGGATATCTAGCATCTATCGAGATGTTGGTTCTAGAACAAGCTGCAGGCTTCAGTTTGGCCCCTGCGGGAAAGCCCTGGCCATGGCCAGGTCTGGCCCCCTAAGCCTCTGTGCGTGGGTGGCCACATATGATCTACTTCAAAGAACACTTCATTAGACATGTCTTTGAAAAAAGCCCTTGGTCAGCTGGACCAGCAGAGTGGAATGTGGCTGTCCTCTAGTTAGCTGGGCCCAGGAGCCACCTTCTAGGCCATCATGCTTTATAGCTTTTGTCTGGGCTGGGTTGGTGGGAGGAGCAAAGTAGCAGCCAGGCTGAGAGCCAAGTTATGAGCGCTGTAGGTACTGTCTACCCTGCGGGTGCTAGCTTCATCTAGGTGTTCATGTGCAGGTTGGGGCATCCATCATGCCTTGGGGCTTAGCCAATCACTCACTGGTCACTTTATAATTCTGGGTCCAATCACAGGCCCTGCTCCAAGTCAGGAGGTCATCACCCTCAGGGCCCTCTGCCCTCTGGTTGAGAGTGAGGCAGGAATGTTTCTCTAGGGAATGAGATAGGAAACCGGGAGGGAGTGGGGACAACCCCAGGGAGAGTAGCTGACTCTCAAAGGCCCTGAGGTGGTCTGAGGAGCTGCGGTGGAAGTGTAGGGAGAAAGAGAGCCCAATAGCTTGTGCTAGAAGCCCTGGCTATGTAAGGCCATATATCTCTGTCAGAGAGTAGATACAAGCCCACTCGGGGTTGTGTTATACAGGCTCCTGGGCTGCCTGGAAGGGAGCTAAAGGGGAATATTGTTAGGAGGCCATGAGGACATCAGGTGGTTTTGGGCAAATGCAGTAGCCAACAGCTCTGTGGGCTGCATTCCGTCCTACTCACGGCCAAGTGTTAGTCATAGGTGTCCCTGCTCAGTGTCCCTCGGCTGTCCTCTGGATGAGGTGTCTCAGTGTCAGAATATGGTCACACTGTGGCTCTGTCCTCTCCGAGAGTGGCTCCTTGCTGCTCTCCACATGTAGTTCAGGATGGCAGGGGACAAGGACATACACTATTAAGGTGGAGATGAGCCCTACATTTTTTTCTACTCAACTTGGCTTCAGTGTTCTTTGTGTTTGTTTGGAAACAAGGTCTCATTATGTAGCCCTAGTTGACTAGGAAACTTGCTCTGTAGTCTAAGCTAGATTTGAACTCACAGAGACCCATGTGCCTCTGCTTAGGGTTGGGTGTAAAGTTGTGTGCCACTACACCCTGCTTGTTGTTTATGAGATGGATCCTATTCTGTAGCACAGGCTGACCTTGAATTTGAGATTCTGAGTGCTGGTATATTTTAAGTGTGCTACCATACCTGGCCACACTGTTCTTTTTGGTTTTATTTTTTGTTTTGGTTTTATTTTCAAGACATTATTTCTCCATGTAATAGCCCTGGCTGTCCTGGAACTCACTTTGTAGACCAGGCTGGCTTCAGGCTCACAGAGCTCCTCCTACACCTCTGCCTCTCCAAGTGCTGAGATGAGATTAAAGGCATGTGCCACCATGTTCTGATATTTTGGTTTTGAGACAAAGTCTGGCTATATAGCCATGGCTGGACTGGAACATGCTATATATCCCAGGCTAGCCCCAAACTTCTCGGGATCCTTCTGCTTCAGCCTCCTAAAGGCTAGGATTATAGGCACAGAACACCATGTCTGGCTTTTCTGTAGTGCTGGGGATTGGACCTAGGGCTTCATATTAGAGGCACACACTCTCCTAGCTGTGCTTCACCCCAGCCTTTGCCCTGTTCTGTCCTCCCTTCAGCTGCCAGGGGGCTCAAAAGTGCTCAAAGGCCCAAGAGCAGTAATTCTCCCTCTCTGAAGTTCTGGAATGCTTTTGTTTTCTTGGCCTAAATAAACATGATGTGTAAAAGCTGTATTTTCTAGGAAGTGCGAGGCTCACCCTGCACAGCAGCTGTGCCTGCTTCCCCAACAGGCACTTTCCTCTCTGGCAGCCGAAGGCCTGGACAGGCTTAGCCTCCCCCAGTGAAACTTCAGCAAAACCTCCTTTTCAGCAACCAACCCTAGACTAGGAAAGAGTCAGTGATTAGCCTGGCCAATGGTCTCCTAGTGGGCTCTAAGCCCTGGTTCACACACACAGTCCCTCTCCTAGTGGACCCTAGACCCTGGTTCTCTCTCTCTCTCTCTCCACACACACACACACACAAACACACACACACACACACACACACACACACGCACACACCCCGTCCCCTATCATGGGCAGTGGACTTATCTGAGCTGCCTCCTAGCATGAAGTGTCATTCACAAAAGTGTCCAAGCTGTGGGCAAAACCACCCTGGCAGGTGCTGGTCTAGTGGAGAAAACACACCAAAGAAGTGTGGCAAGAACAACTGAAGTTTAAACGCCAAACCTTCCAGGAGTCTCCCAGAAGTCCATAGGTAGCAGGCCTGGATCATGGGGAGCTGACACGCATCAGGCATCCTGAACAAGAAAGGCTCATAAGGCTCTTGTGTTCCTTAAGGGCTACAATTTCTGCGCACTGGTGGAAGATATCTATCCATGCTGGCTGTCCTACGGGCCAGCTGGTAGCAGCTGGGGGTGGGTCACACACCGCCCTGTTGGGGACTTTGTGTAACAGTTTCCTCTCAGATGGAAACATTACATCCTGCAGGGAAGCTCCTTGAGCAGGAAGGTAAATAACTCAAAATAGCTTCAGGAAGTCCCTGAAACTGACCAGATTCACTAAGCCCCTCCCTGACAGAGTAAACAAGGAATGCTGAGAGCCCCCCTCAGACAAATGAAGAGACAAAGACAACGCATGGGATCAGACCAACTCCCTGAAAAAACCAGAAACCAGTCAAGCTGCTTGGAAGAGATTTTAGACCAACTGAAGCACTTGGAAAGGCCACTCTCCAAGTTGGTGAGCTGCCTGCAGGCTGTAAGGTATGCTTCAGGCTCCCAGCTCTGTGAGCAGTCACCTGTACTGGGGTAAGCTTGGGTGAACAGTTGTCATTGGTTCATTTCCGCTCCTATAAGTAACTCTTTACTCATGTTCCTGTAAGGAACCCCATTAAAGCTCATGTTTCACCAGGTTGGACTTTGGTGGTCTCTGTGCTTTAGTCTGTTGTGTGTTCCCTAACTGGGAGGAGTAAATAGGTATGTTCCATCTCCCCAGGAAGTTTTACCACATACCACTGGGTCAGAAGCCGCCGGTGCGCTCCCTAGGTGTGCAGGGGCTCCTGCAAAGTGCAGTGTTCAAGTTTTGTGCCCTGCTCATTTCTGCATCTGAAATGCTCTCAGGGCCACATTTGCTGGAGGGCCTAGCACAGGTAAGACACTGGTCAAGGCCTCACATAGCTGTACTTAAGTCACCTGATGAGCTGGCCTTGAGTTTTAGGAGCCCCATGTCAACCTGACGCCCATCCACATACCCCAGAACACTTCTGAAAGTGCTGATGGACGATGACTGGGCTCAGCTTGTCTCCATTAGCTCCTCCCCTTTGGCTAAGGGACCAATGGTCAGTAACTAAGGACAGAGCCCCTGAGAGAAGCGCTGGAGATCTTGGGTGGCATGGGGACTGGGCTGAGACCCAATCGCAGACTTTCTCTGGATGGCTTGTTGATGTGAACTCACGGACTGGGTTTTTTATTTGTTTTGTTTTGTTTGAGACAAGGTTTCTCTGTGTAGCCATGGATGTCCTGGAACTCCGGGCATATGGCAGCATGCATGCTATGGAGGTACTACCCCGGAGTGGAGATTCTGATGCCCCAATTCTGTCAGACTAGAATCACAAGGTACACACTCTTAGAACTCACCTTTGGTTTTCTCATCAGTCTCTTATGTAAGTCGAGACTTCCCCCAGGCTCACCTGGTTGGTTTGGGAGATGGCTATAGGCTGAGGGCCTTCAGAAAGCTTGCCGTGGCATTGGTGGGCTCTGGCAGAGGACAGGGCCAGGGCTGACCTCCACGTGAGAGAGAATGAGGTTGCAGACTCTGAACGTGTCTTGTGTTCAGGTCTGAGCCACCCCTTTCCTGCATGTCCTGGTCACAGGTACCAACACAGTCGCTTCACCATGTGTTTGCTTGTGCTTTGCTGCTGGACCATTGCTGTTGCTAGGCTACAAGCATCCTGTTTAACTCTGAACCCTGACTTAGACCAGGTCTACCCACCTTCTCAGCACTTGTCCCTTCATCTCCATCTCAGCCTCCTGCTTTCAAACATCTCACCGTAGATGCTTTTTGTCACTAAGTTTGAATCTTCTTTGCTTCTGTCCAGCCGTCCCAGGGCTAAGAGTCTCCTGATTGGTAGTGATTACAATGTCCCCAAGATCCACACTGTGCCCTCCAGAAGTCTTCAGTTCCTAAACCTTCTCTTAGGCCTAGGTCGTACTTTATGGTCCACATTTTACAAACAACACTGCAGAGTAGACCTGCCCAAAGCTTTTCATGAGCTGGGAGCCCAGGCCAGCATTGTCAAATAGTGGGAAGGATGGTCAGGTGGTTGTCTGCTGGAGGCCAAGGCTGGAAGCCAGTAAGGGACCATCTCAGTCCTGGTGTTGATGGGGTTTGCCATCCTGCACATGAGAGATGTTTAGGAGCCCCCAGGAAAGAGCTGCGCTGACTCTGGAGGCCTGGGAAAGCCTGTGACATCAGGGCAGGTGGTCTAACCTTCAAAGCTGAGCATAGCTGAGGCAGGTGGGGCTGTCTTCACTTTCTCTTCCAGAACAGGAGGTTCAGGGCAGGCCTGGAGAAGTCAAATAGAGAGGCCTAGGGGAGCGGCACCCATCGAGTCTCCACCTGCCCAACCTGCTGGTTTCTGGCATTACCAGTTCCGTGAGCTCGACAGTAGCAAGCAGTAGAATCCTTTAAGCCCTTTACAAGAAGAACAAGTGTGTGTGTGTACACGTGTGCGTATGTGTATGGGGGGGTGAGGGTGCTATTCTGGGATCCTTAGGTCCATGATTCAAGGTGAGACAGAGACCTGTCCCTGGGAGCAGAAATGGGGGCTCAGAGTGACAGGGAGCTTCACTCCTGTATAGGGACAGGGAATGTAGTAAGGGTCCTGGGCGGAGATTGAAGAGGGTCTCTTAATGCTGATAGGTGGGTGTGCAATCATAGTTTGGACACTTGCCCTCTCTTATAGACCTAGCAAGGAAGACTGGGATCGACTTCATGGTGGGATGTACAGAAAGGCGGGCCTGGGAATCCCAGGCCTCTGTGGGGCCAGAGGGTGTCCCAGGGATGAAGTAAGCGAATGGAGAAGGATGCCCTGCCCCTCTGCATCCTACCTTCCATGAACCAGGTCAGTGTTGCCCCCTTGTACAATCAGAATGAACACTGGGCACAGAGGGTACTGCTGAGCGAGGCTAGCCCCATAGGCATGGGATAGCCATTGCTGATCCTGGCAACTTTTCTAGAGTAACCATGAGTGAAACTGGCTGGGTGCTCTGAAAGTCCTTGGGTGGGAGGATGTGCTTAGGGGGTTGGGGGGCAGGGAGCCCGGATAGATGTTCCTGGGGCAGGCAGAAGGGGTGGTTCTTGATTTGCTGTGTGCCTCAGGGCAGGTGGCTTGCGGCCCTTTTGAAGACTTGGCATCAAGTACTACTTTATCCTCATCTCAAAGAGCCCCAGAGGTGCAGGGTCTCAGCAGCAAGTCCTTCCCTGAGGGCAGTGATCACTCAGGCTGCCCAGTATACATGGGTTACCCAGCTTTGGTGGGCTAGCCTGGGCTTGGGACTGTCTGCAGCTGTTCTGACCTAGGGCAGTCACCTGAGGGGAAGAAGGAAGCCTAAAGCTCTAGCTGAGACTCTTGTGGCTTCCACATAACTGCACATGAGTGCACACAAGACAGGAGCAGCTGTGCCCAGATGGGTATAGGTCCCAGGGTGCCTCCATGAGAGTCCCTGCCCTGCCTTGGGCATACACTCTGCTAGGTGAGATGAGGTGGTGCTGACACAGGGGCCTGCCCAGCCTTGCTCTGACCCAGTTTTCCAAGCCCAACCCAGTCCTCTGCACCCAGGCAGGCAGGCAGGCATGGGGCAGCAAGAACTCGCAGAACATCTTCTCAGGAACATCATTACCCTAGTCCACAGCAGCTCTTTGGTCCAGGGCATTTGACTAACTGTATATAACCACACAGGCATCTCCAGGACCTGAGATGCCAATGATCCCACATGATCCTACCTTGGAGTCATTTGTCCTGAGCCTCTGTCTTCTGCCTCCAGGTTAACTGATGTATTGTCGTCCATAGACGGGCCCTGTAGCCCTCTACTGCAGACCTGGTAGTGTCTACCCCCTCCTGGAAGCCCGTCATAGCCTTCCTAAAGATGAGGACTCTTACGTGACAGGGAGATGTGGAAATAAGCCACGGAGTCACAGGAGTGGGTATAAAGGCTCCGGAAAACATTCCAGTGAAGGGGAGGGAGGGAGGGTCCTTGTGGACAAGGAGGCTGGGGTAGCAAAGCCAGAATGAAGCCTGCTAGGAAGGGGAAAGGGGAGGGAGGGTGGATGACTGTGGGAATCCAGCTCTGGTGGCAGGCTGGGTAAGCGGCTTTGATCCACACTGAGGCAACACAGTTTTTTTCTAGTTTTAAGATAACTTGGACTTGGGAACCTGGGCTCTGGCCCCAGCTGCCGCCCTGGGCTTTACCCCTGCTCTGCTCCGGGGAGACACTGGCTCTCTGGGCAGGCTCTCCTGGATGCTGGAGTATATATAGTTCTTGAGCTGAGTTGTCAGGACCTGAGGACCACAAAGCTCCAAGGAGAGGAGCTTGGTGTGCCCACCTCAGGAATAGACAGGACCTCCCCTTAACCCTGCTTCTCAGAATTAAACTTTCTGTATCCCTGTCCCAGGCATCCGTTAATCGTCTTTGACTTGGGCTTGAGAGGCCATGGCACCCTAACTGGGGCCTATGAAGATGGTGATCACGGGGCAGACTAGTGTGAACAGGGACTAGTGTGAGCATGGGCACAGTAATGGACTGTTGTGGGGGTGCACACTGCCTGGGAACCCCATATCAGACTCCAAACATCTGCCTTGGTGGTGATCTGTACCTTCACATCCCAGAGGCTGCCCCACCACACCCTGAGTCCCTCTCCAGCCCAGTGGACAATAAAGCTGTCAGCAGCCAGGGCCAGGGCAGCCAATGGGCGTGGCTAGGAGGAGAGGGCATCCAGAAGCAAAGACATCTCTATTAGGGGTTTCAGACTCTGCGTGTCCATCCTGCTCAGTGCTGGGGCCTTGAGGGCCGAGAGCAGGTGGTGGCTCAGAGAGAAGGGGCTAACTAGATGGTCAACGAGGAGCCCCCAGTGAGGAGCCGTGACCTGTGTCTAAGGAACAACTGCCTGCCCAAGCCTCAGGACTCTTAATGTACCTGCAGTCTGCATTTGCCTTCTGGGCAGGAATCTCCTGGGTGTACATTCTGCTCAGCCCCTGAGAAGACTCTGACGAAAGGGATCCTGGCAGCACCTGTACTGGAGATGAGCTGCAGAACATCGCCCACCAGCCCCTGGTGGAGTCCAGCAGACAGCAAAACACCTTCAGATGCGGACTGAAGAGAGCAGGCCTCTGCCCTTCACCCCTACATCTAGTTCCCTTCCCTTAGCTCCCAGGCCCTGGATGCCTAGTTTGTGAACCAGGGCAGGGACTAGCTTAGGGACCCAGGTCCACTGCTAGGCAGGCTGTATCCTCTTACTGGATTCTGCTGGAGACTTAGGAGCTTAAGAGTAGGCCTATGGCCCTGGGGAGGCTCCTGAAGTGGCTACAGGTCGTGAGTTGGCAGCCTCTACCTGGTGAGTTCTTTGCAAACACCCACCTCTTCTAATTAGCCACAAGCAGCCTGTGTGCTGGTATCGCTAGTATTCCCCAGGATCCCCAGATCCTCCAGCACTTTCAAAGTCTCAGGTCTTGTGGGTGGGCTGGCCCTTTTCCTCAGGCTGATGGGGCTCTGAACCCGACTGCTCTGAGGACTCCCTAAAACGTTCCACCATTCCTAAGCTCAGCTGAAACATCTCTGGAAGCACCGTGGTCACCTCTGGTGACTAAGTTCTAAGACAGTGCCTCCTTATTCCCCATCTGTCAAATGGGGCTGCTGTGACTACCAACTTCACTTTCTCCTGACCACACAGGACCTGGATTGTCCAACACGAGCCATCTGATCTTTTTTTGTTTTAATTTTATTTATTTTTAATTTTTGGTTTTTTGAAACATGGTTTCTCTGTGTAGCTTTGGGGCCTGTTCTGGAACTTGCTCTATAAACCAGGCTGGACTTGAACTCACAGAGATCCATCTGCCTCTGCCTCCTGAGTGCTGGGATTAAAGGCATGAGCCAGCACTGTCTGGCCAGTCCAAGCTATCTGTAGGAGGGTTAGGAACACACACACCCCAACTAGCTACTATCAACTCAGAGATGGAGCTGGATGTTTGGTTGAGGGTCACATGGATGATGGGTGCCAGGGAAACCAGCAGAGGGGGACAGAGCAAGACTGCCATAGGTGATGCCAGGGGGGCCAGTGGACTGAGAGGATGGGGTACAGTGCGATAGAGACCCACTGGGGTGGAGGAGGAGGGTGTGACAAGGACTGCTGGGCCCTGGGGCCTAGATTCCTAGTTCTGCCGGAGCCTGCAGAGTTAGGACTTGTTTATTCTTGGCAGGAAGGCTAGTCCTGGGGAGTAGGAGGGGGAAGCAAAGCCTTTAAAAAAAATAATAATAAAACATTCATTTAGAAGGCTTCCAAGGCGTGCTGAACTGCAAAGGGGTCCTGGAAAAAAATGCTGAGAGGGTTTAAGTGTAAATGGACCCAAAACACCATAATTAAATTTCCCTTAAATTTACCAGAGTTTGGGGTCAAAGAAAAAATAAAACTTTAGGGAAAATACACTTGAGGTTTCAGGCCAAGAGCTTAGGAAAATAGATTTCTGAACTGCTCAGCAGCTACCGGCCTGGCCCTGCCAGTCCTTGAGTTGTTGAGGCCTTAACCCCTCTTTGCTCGGCACTGCCCTGTGCACTCGCTGCTCCTGGGAACTTTCGTGGCACTGCGGTGGCGTCTTGTCAATTCTTCCTGCTTTCTGCTGAGTAGCCCTTCTATGCCAGGCAGCCTCACCCTTGCCCTGCCATCTGCCCACAGCTCTGATCTCCATTCTTTGCTCAGCCAGGCATATTTTCCAAACCCAAGTTAGGACCTGAGGTCTAGTGGTCTGAGTGAACCAAGGGACAGAAAGGCCAGAAAGCTTGGTCTGGAATATCACAGTATGTCCAGGCTCCCAACAGTGCGTGACTCATGTTATTGCTCTTTTTGCTCAACCTGCCAGGAAGCTCAGTGCTAAAATTAAGGACCTTATATAGTAGCTAGTATTGGCTGGAGGCTTTTGGAATATTTTCTCTTCTTGTTCATGTTCTTCAAAATTCCATTTCTGTGCTAGGTGGTGGTGGTGCACACCTTTGAATCCAGTATTTGGGAGGCAGAGGGAGGTGGATCTCTGTGAGTTCAAGACCAGCCTGGTATAGAGAGTGAGTTTCAGGACAACCAAGGATACACAGAGAAACCCTGTCTTGACTCACACCCCCCCCCCAATCCATTTCTGTTATAATGTGTAAGTCAAAGATACTTTTCAAATTCTGAGAGTAAATGTGAAGGGCAGAAATTCCCTACAGTCACTCATAACCACACCCCCTTCAAACCTGCTCTCCTTCTTCTTTGGGGGAACCGAGTAAGGCCAGTCCTGTAAGGGGGAGTTCTGAGCCCCTTTCACATGTTGTTGCACTGACTCCTGAGCCTGTTGGCACACAGTAACATGTTTCCCATTATAGATGAGGAAATGGGGACCCCTAGGAGGGGCGGAGCAGCTCTGGGACTCTGAAAACCTGTCCTTTCGGCCAGGATGCAGAGTTTCTCGGGCCTTAGTTTCCCTATCTTTTCACTCTGCCACATTGCAGCAGCCCCCTGCTGGACCAGACATCCTTCCTGAGGGCAATCTAGTTCCAGGCACGGGACTACCCCTGCCTGGGTTCCAGGCCCACTGTCCCTATAGCAGCTGCCAGGAGCCCTGTAGTAAGAGGTGAACTATGAATTCAGGTCTGTCCAGGAGGGTCCCTCTGATGACAGCACCTCACTGCCATCTCCCCGGCCTTAGCCCTGGCCTGGCTGGGGAGGTCAGAGAAGGGCAGATATCAGGGTGCCTACTCCTAGCCTGTGGGAATGTTATTCCAGGGCACATGTAGCTGGTGCCCCTCCACAGTCTCTCTCCTTGTTGTTGAGCAGCATAGGCCCCCGAAAGCTGAGGCCACCAGCTTCCACTCAGATGGAGCTGAGCCCCTTAGCGTGCCTGACTTGGTCTTTGCCTGACTCATCGTCACTGAAGACTCCATCTATCTCGTGGGGCTTAAACAGTTGATGGGGTCCCAGGAAGTAGCCAAGGAAGTGTAGGTATAGATGGGGACTTTAGCATTAGGAGACCTTCCCACCCCATCATCAACACTGGCTTTTGGCAGGCTCCACATCTTGTCCTCTGGGATTCTGCCATGGGCCAAAGTTGCCTACCTTGTCAGAGTCTTAGTACCAGTCTGGAGTTCAAGTGAGGGGCCTGGGATAAAATAGTGGCTAAGTTTGGGACAGCATTATGGAGATTTAAGGGCTGGTGCACTTGGCACAGATGACAGAGTGGTGGGGTCAGCCTTACCTTGTGTAGCTCTCTGAGAAGCATGGGGATTCTTGCTGAACTCACTGACTGGGGAAAAATCACTCTGAGTCTGGGGTTGGGGCACACGCCTTTAATCCCAGTACCCAGGAGGCAGAGGCAGGCAGATCTCTGTGAGTTCGAGGCCAGCCTGGTCTACAGAGCGAGTTCCAGGACAGGCTCTAAAGCTACACAGAGAAACCCTGTCTCGAAAAACTATGAAGTAAAATTAAACGGACAACAGCCATGCCTTTCAGGAATTATGTCCTGGTATAAGGTAAGACAAAGTGAGCTGCAGCTATGGGGGCTGGACAGGGGAATCAACTCCAGAGAATCAGTGGAGTCTCAAAAATGCTGTGCTCTTTTGATGTAAGGGCCACCAGAGAGTGGCAGCCATGCTAGAGAGTCCTTAACACCCAGGCCATGTCAGGATGTGCTCAGGAACTACCAGGTACATAGTGTGCAAAAGCTGGCTCCCCACAGGCAGGTCTGTGTGCTGACTCCTGGGATGAGAGATGGGAGATGTGGATACGGCACAGAAGAAGCCATGTGAAGATAGAGACTAGGTGACCACAAGTCAAGGATGCCTGGAGGCCCCAATTATAACAGGCAGGAAGAAGCTTCCTCTAGGGCCCACTGGCAGCTCATCTTGATCTCTTGACTTCTGTTGTCCTGAACTGTGAAAGTAAATTTAAGACAATCAGGTTTTAATCTGGCAGTAGGCTTAGAACAGGAATACATGTTGTGAACCCCACATTGCTTCAGGGGAGCAGGGCCCACAGGAACTGGCCCATGCCAGCCCACATGGTTGGGGAAGGAGCAGAGTGGAAGAGCCCTGTCTGGAGCCTTCTCTTCTGCATGTGTTGCCCATTGGCCAAATCTACCTAGAAGCTGGAAAGCAAGGAAGCCTAGGAGATATGGTCTGTCGGGCACAGGGTTCAGAGAACAACCACCACTGGTCTGGGATTCCCAAGTGAATATTTCTGCCCAGGAGTCATCCCAGGAGTACAGAATTACTGCTGTCTGGACAGATGCTCAGCCTTCAGGAACAGTGTGGAGGGGTCTGCTAAAGCCTCCAGAGGAGGGGGGGGGTGGAAATAGCGGTCAGAGTTCACATTCTGGTTCATTTACTGATAATTAATCTGCCAGCAGATTAGGGGAGAATGTCTGCTATGATCCCCTGGGGTGGTATCCTGGGAGTGGGCTGCTACCTGGGGGTGCCATGGGAACCCAGGCCTGGGTCCTAGCCAGTCTGCAGTGAGGTGTGCTTGGTCAGAGCAGGCAATATGAGTGTCAGTAGACTTGAGGGCTCTGGGGACAGCCCTGCTCAGAGATCCGGGAAAGGTAAGAGTGACCAGGGAGCAGCTGAAAGGTTCTCAAGGCCCACCTTCCTTGTATCTGATACGCAGGGTGAGTCCTTCAGAAACGTGGAGCCAAGACCCCACCTACTTCCCTATCTCTCCCCTGGCCTCAGGCCTGAAGCTTGATCGTGAGACAAGATTCCCAGCCTTGTGAGGGTAGATACAGAAGCCACCAGTCACAGGATGGTGGTGGTGGGTGCTATTTCAGAGGGTCTGGAAGGCAGCACTTACAACAGCTTGCCAACATGATGGGGTGGCCAGGTTGATCCTCCTGGGAGCAGCTGTCAGTGTGACACACCGCAGATGGAATGTGTCCCCAGCATGGGAGTGCTGCGTTAAGACCTCCCCAGGCTGGAGTTCAGACAGCCAGTTCTTCCCTCTGGTATCCCTAGCTCTTCTCTTATTCCGAGGCTGGGAACTAAGTTTACTTCCAGCCTTATGTCTTGGGGAAGTGTGAACATCACCCTGAAGCAGGGCATTCAGGCAGCTGAGTTCTTGTGGGTCACCACCGGTTGGTTTGATAAGTACAGTATCCTTTTCTAGGATGCAATCCCTGCATCTTCAGTCGTCGTGTAAACGCTGCTCCATCCTTCACCACAAGGCCTCTTCACACCCATTTGTCCGCCTGGAATGCGATCAGGCTCAGCACCCGCGGAATTGCGACTCTGCACAAGGTTCAGCTCAGGGGCCGGTTCACTGTGAAGCCGCCTTAACACCTGGAAACGCCACCAACGCCGCCCCTCTGAGCCCCTTCGTCTTATTGGACGAGGCAGCATGCTGGCAGACAGTCCTGAGCTCGACGTTGCTTCGAGGGGTCGAGTGTGCTACCCTGGCCTCTCCCGCTCGGTCCCAGCTCGGCTCCCACGCCCTCCGGGACCGCCCGGCGCCCCCCGCCTAACCACGCCTCCTCGGATACCCCGCCCCTCGGCCTCCCGGGAAGGGGCGTTTCGGGGCGTGGCGGGAGCAGTCCGTCCCCCGACTGGCTGCTGCGCGCCCGGCAGCCCCAGTTCAGTGCACTCTGGCGGCGGGGGTGGCGGGAGCAGTTGGCGCCGTGCGGTCCATTCCGGCCCTGGAACTCACCGGAGGGCGGACGGCCGCTGGGACAGAAGAGATCCTGGGAGGGCGGGTTGAGAACTGAGACCGGGACTGCGCGTGGTGAGCCGGGCTCTAGCAACCGCCAGGTTGGTGTAAAAGACCCGGCCGGCGCTCGGAGGGGTCGGGCGGGCTCTGAAGCGGTCAGGACCCGAGGCGGACTGGAGCTGGAGCGGTCCGTGCGTGTGGCGAGGCCGGGCCAGGCACGGGCTTCCCGATCTAGAAAGTTTGCTGTTACTGCCGCTGTCCTGGGAGGGTTCTGCGGCAGCCAGGGAGGGGAGGAGGGAGAGACCGCGGTTGGGAGGAGGCGGCCGGCGCCAGGCGGCCCCGAAGCCCAGGGAGGCGGCGGGCGGGGCGGCCGGGGGTCCGGGCGCAGGAGCGAGGCCGCCCTCCTCCCCTGCCCTCCCGAGTAAACTGTGTTCTCCCGCAGTTCTCCCGCAGATTCCGGAGCGGCGCCCTCCCACCGGCGCCGGAGCCGGGCGTGGGGGGTGCAGCATGCCCGCGCGCGCGGCTTGAGGACGCCGCGGTCCCCGCTCCAGCCATGGTAGTCCCGGTCTGCGTGCTAGCGTTCTGCTTTGCTGTCGTGGCCGGAGCTACCTCCGAGCCACCCGGCCCAGAGCAGCGAGTTGTGCGGAGAACGGCAGGTAAGGAGGACTAACCTAAGGTGTCTTCCGGGGGGGCGGGGAGGGTAATCTTAATGGCCCACAGAGGTTTTGAGAACTGCAAACTGTCCTTGAGTGGGGAGCATCACGGCCAGTGTGTCCCGTTCCGTAGATCGCTGACAGATCTGGAGCGGCGGTTTGTGGTGGGTCTGGAGTCTCAGAACCACCACTCAAGTGAGAACGGTGCGCGGTGACCCTGGTCCCCGACACGCGGGAGGGCTCGCGAGCCGATTTTCCATGATTCTCACTGTCGCTGCTCTTATCTGCGAGGACGGAAAGTGTCTGTTGTTGGTTCCCTCGTGTTCCTGGCACAGTTGCTCGGTTTTGGCCAAAGTGAAGGTTGGACTTTGGAAATGGACGGGAGTAGTATCCCAGCCAGAGCTCAGCACTGTCGTCCAGGGTCTCGCATGACAAGGTGACAGCTTCAGCGCCGCTGCTCCTCTCTGATCCTGCAGGCGGCCTGAGGGGTCGCTTCCCAGGGGCGCGCACGGATCGCCCTTCAGGCTGCACTCTGGGAGGTGAGGGGCGGTTGTCCCGGGATCGTGGCGCCGCCTACGTAGCCGGGCTGGCCGCCAAAGTCCGTTGGGACTCGGAGTGCCGTCAGACGGGGCCGGAGGCTGAGAATACGGGAGGGAGCCATGGCCAGTCAGCCCTTCGTCCCGCCGCCGCCACCCAGGGGTGCGACGCGCGCGGCCCCTGGTTGTGCCCGGCGGCAGCGTGGCAAAGCAGAGCAGTGGTCTGGCGGGAGGCCGCGCGGAGGGAGGCCTTCGCTCGGTAAGCTGTCGCCCCACCCGAGCTGAGGCCGAACAGCCGCTCCTTTGTACCCTGGTGGCCACAGGCCGCACATTGATGGCGGCGCGGCCTCTTGGGGAGGTGCGAGTGCGGCGAGCGCAGCGGGACGAGGCAGATGGCGGCGTGCCCCTCCCGGCGCCCCCTCGCCCCTTTCTCCCTCAGCGGCTGCAGCTTCTCGGAACAATGTCATTTTTTTTTTTTTATGAATGAAAGTGGGCCGGTAGCCTGAATGTGCGTGTCTTTCAGCGGCGTGACAGAGGCGGTCGGGAGGTCAGCGCGCGCTTTTAGCGCCTGCTACGACGGCCTGGCTCCCGGGCGCCGAATGGCCGGCGACTGGACCACATTAGCATGTGTATTCAGATGAAGATATTACTCCCTGCCTCGGGTGTCAGTGAGCAAGGGTAGGGGTGGCGGGGCGGAGCGCACACCCTCACTGTGCTCCAGGCAGTGACTGTGGCGGCCTGGCACGTCCTTGCTATAGGAACCAAAGTTGAGCCGGGCGGCCCGGGATCGGTGGGATTTGCGCCCGTCCCGCGCCCCAGCGTTTGAGCCTGTGAGACAGGTAGGGAATTGATAGACCAATAAACTTAATCCGGTTCCTTAACGAGATGGGCCGGGCAGTAAAAATACAAAGACCTGGTGAAGTTTACAGAGGTCTCGGCTGGCGCTTTCCCCGGGAACATAAATTACCGAATTGGAGCTGGCTGGGGTCAAGAGTGCGGGGCGGGGCTAAGGCTCTAGCCTTCCCTGGCCACCCCTGGAGGGACGAGCCCAGCTGGTGAGCTCTGTGGGTAGAGAGTAGGCCGCAGGGGGTCCAGAAGTTGACCCCTACAGGGGCCTGAAGCAGAGGGTGACAGAAGTCGAGCCTTGCACCTCTCTGGGCGTTGCCTGCCCCCCCCCCCCCCCCGCAGAGCTGGACTTTGAGCCCTGCAGGCCCTCGGTGGTTCATTAACCTGGGCTGATCTTAGGCCCTGAAGCTTTGGGTCCCATGCTGAGCCTAGCAGCCCCTTGTGCTTCGGGCCACATTCATGTTTCACTTGTGGCCTGTCGGACCTGGAACCCTCCCCCTTCCCTTTTTTAAACCGTTGTGCCTACAAGGCAAATGAATTACCCAGGGGAGGTTCTGGGTAAGGTGAGGTTTGGGGGAAAGGGGGCCTGCCAGGTTGGGAAATGACTGAGCTGTGAGTAAAGCCACCTGGGGTTGAGGCCTGCCTAGGCTTGGGTACCCTCCTAGAACTTAAGTTTCCTCACCTGTCATGCCAAAGAGGTCTGGTAATGGCTGGGTTGTTACGGGGATTAAACCAGATAATCCCCAGTAAACCCTCATTAGCCCGCCCAGACTCTGGATTCTTTTTGTTTTTTCTGTCTTGACTTTACTATGAAACTGGAAAGTGGGATGCCTCCTGGTGGGATGGCAGGGAGTAGGGGAGGAGAGGAAGGCGAGAGACCCTTCCTTGGCTTCAGAGTTCTTGGGGCACTCTCCTTTCTCTTTGGTTGTTTGAATCATAAACCTGCTCCTACGCCAGGTTTGTTCCCTCCCAAAGCAGATGTTGCCTGGATCCGGGTCCTGGTGTTGCTCCAAAGCTGAAGTCCCTGGAGTCCTTAGGGTGACCTCAGAAACAGGTCTGGATTTGCTGCTAGTTCTGTAGTGGTCACTGGTGTCTCAACAGTAGTGACCAGACATAGTTTCGGGTCCTCAGGACCGGATGCAGCCCTTGTGACAGCTGGTCAGCCATGGGGTCTCCACAGCATTGTTTCATTCAAGATGCCCTGGAAGAGGTTCTCCTCATCCCCCAACAGGCCCTAGCCTCTTAACCAGTCCTTTTTGGACCTCAGGTCTGCAAGTTGGGATTTGTACATTGTATCCTAGCGAGGCCATGTGGATGAGGACAGACCCAGCAAGGCCTGAGTGGGACACAATGTCTCCTAGCCTGCCCCGTAAGCATATAGGGCACCCAGGTCCACCTCCTTATGTGGTGGGGACGCTGTCCCCTCCGTGGGTACAGCAGAAGTGCCAGTGCCTGTGTGTTGCGTTTGGGCCACCTTTGATGGTGGCTCCTAGGACGTTATCTGTGCGTTTCTGGAGCTGTTCTGGGAGCACCACTGGCCAGTGCTCTGCTCCTGCCATATTCTGTGTTGTCTCAAGCACCATCCTGTACTGTCCTTCCCTTGTTATCTGCCTAACTCAAGTTTTTCTAAGCTTTGTGACCCTGGAGTGGTGGTGGTGGTGGATAACGTTGTTGCCCCAGGCCTCCAAACTTCAGGCATCTTGTTTCTGCTGGCTCCTAGTGGACAGGGATGGGTGGGCAGGTCAAAGGTCAGGTCTTAGCTGACAGAACCATTTCCCCTCGCCTTCCCAAGCCACCTACTTCTTTCTCCAAGGGGCTGACCTAGGGGCTTGTTGTGTCCTCTCGTTTGCCTCTGAATTAGTTTGAAGCAAATACTTGTGTTGAATGGCTTGACCTGTTGTCTTGCCCAGACCAAACCGGAACCAACTGTTGCCCTTGGGCCAAAGCCTAGACTGAGGCTGTGGACTAGCCTGTTTTTTGGGGGGGGGGGCTCAAACAGCTCCCAACACTGGGTGGTCTCCATAGGATGGGGCAGCAGGATTGGAAGTCCAGATAGAAGGCCCCTCGCTGTGGCACCTGGCCAGGACAACTTTTAAAGCCCCAGGGCTCTGTGGCAGATGATCATGGGTAACTCCAGGGTCTTCTGGATCCCTCTGGCTCTCAGAGTCCTGGTGGACTATGAGCCCTGTGGTCTGACTCTGGGATGGACAGAATTGGGCCTGACCAAGGACTGCTGTGGCCAGAGTGGACAGCTGGGCCTCGAATCTAGGCCATGCGTCGGCAGAATGACAAGTGACATTATAGCCAGTCCAGCTGGATCTGAAGAAGAGGTCTGCTCAGGGACCACCCACTCCTGTCCTGGGCCGTGAGCCCAGCTGCCCCTGTGATGGGCATTGTTGGATCCTGGCAGGGAGGCCTGGAGGTGATCGCCCAGCTGGTAGTGAGTCCCTGAGTGTGAGGTCTTCAGTGCCCCTCATGAGCCGGCTGCACCTGGGCAGGAGAGATGTGATGGGGGTCCCATGTCCTTAGTCATCCTGTGAGCTCATCTGGATCCTTTATCCCACTGGCCAGAGACAGATGTATCCAGGTTGATTGGTGTTTTTAATGTTTGCCCTATCTTTCTAACTGACCGCTGTGTAGAAGGGGCATTTAAGCTGCAAGAACCTGGACTGTCCCAGCCCAGGGACCTGGTGCACGTGGCTGCTGATGAGGTCCACAGCTCCTGTGATAGCAGCCCTTGCAGAGTGTCCCAGCCAGGGCTGTCCACCCAGGTTCTTGAACGGCCTTGTGTCGTTGTCCCTTCTTTCATTCATCTTTATTTTGTGTCTGAGACAGTCTCACGCTGTAGCCAGGCTGGCTCAGCCTGTGGCAGTCCTGCCTCAGCCATCTGAATGCATGAGCCCCACCATACCCAGCTTTCCCCTTGCTGTTGCTGAAGTGTGTTCTGTTCCCTGGCTCTCCACTAATATGGTTTAGAAGCCAAGACGAGGGTTGGGTGCTAAGAGGGCCCTTGAAAGGACTCCCTATTTCTTTGTGTTTTGAGCCAGAGGCCCGTGAAGAACAGCCTGTACCCAACCTGCTTTTGTGCTTCCCTTTAAGCCAAGGGTTGTTTGTGCATGTCCACATGGTGGAAGAATCAGAGGAAGAAGAGTTGTTGATGACCCTTTTCCTGGTGCTGGGAATGAGCTCAGGGCTTTAGACATACCTGGGAAGTACTGTACCAAAGAGCTGTCCCCCACTTTCCACGACACTTGTAGCTCTGAGTTAGTGGGGGTGTTGCTGTGTCTCTTCATGTCTTTGGAAGACAGCTTCTTAATATAGGACAGAGGCAGAAGCCTTAGCCCAGACCATCGCGAGCTGCGACGGTGATGCTCCTGGGCTCTCATTAAACCAGCTCCACCCCTGGTTTGAACACTGTCAGTCACCCGGGCCTCAGGAGCACAGCCCTCACTTGCCTGCATAGCTTTTGCTAGTGTGTTTACAAAGTGGAATGTGGGGCCTTTGGCGTGCTGCTTTGACACTTCTCCTTCCATTTTCATCCACAGAGGTTCCGGGGCCTGAACCTAGCCAGCAGGAGCAGGTGGCCTTTGGCAGTGGGGACACCGTGGAACTAAGCTGCAATCCACCTGGAGGTGCCCCCACAGGTCCCACTTTCTGGGCTAAGGATGGCACAGGGCTGGTGGCCTCCCACCGCATCCTGGTAGGACCCCAGAGGCTCCAAGTGCTGAATGCCTCCCATGAAGATGCCGGGGTCTACAGCTGCCAGCAGCGGCTCACTCAGCGTGTGCTGTGCCACTTTAGTGTGCGTGTGACAGGTAAGTGGTGGGTGAACGGAGCTGTCAAGTGTGTTGAGTATCTTAATAGCTGGGAGATCATGCAGTCCTGGGCAGGGTGGCTGCGGCATCCCTTGCCTAAGAGTGTTGCTTGGTGCAGATACAGAGGAGGGGGGTACCCCCAAGTATGTACTGTCTAAAAGAGTCGCATTGCGAAAGTAGGACCCCAAAGACAGGGAGCAGTGGGCCCTGAATGTGGAGAGCAGGGGACACCAAATATGGGGAGCAACGGATCTCTGGATGTTGGGGTGTCACAGAACCCCTGTCTACTTGCAACTATTGCAGATGCTCCATCTTCAGGAGATGACGAAGATGGGGAGGACGTGGCTGAAGATACAGGTGAGCTTAGAACCTATGCACAGAGAGCTGGCCAGGGTTGGGCTGGGCTGCCTCCTCCTCATAGTCTGGTGGCTGGAGGATGACATTGCTACAGCTCCAGGAGCAGTGAGGAGGTGGAGCTGGCCTGAAGGATTTCGGTCTGAGTACAGTCAGTCATGGAGCTCAGGTTGCTGTTGAGGAGCAAGTCGAACCAGGGATTAAGGACCCTAGTGGCTGTTGGTTAAGGCCAGCAGGAGAGGAGAGTGGCTGTGCTGTGCTGAGATCCACGCTGTGTAAGGGGGCATCACAGATAGTGTGTGCTATAGTGTAGCTATAGATGGGGAGGCTAGGTTGTGCGGACTGAGTACTTGGGTGGCCTGGCCTGGCGCTCTCCCAGGATCTGCACCCTACTGGGATCTCCCTTCTGGGGATCTGCAGCAGCGTGTCTGCACCAAAGGGCAAGGAGCGGGCATGGCAGGTCTGAGAGTATGGCAGCATAGTGTTGAGGCTTCAGGGAGCCCGTCCAAGCAAAGCAGAGGACTCTCAATATAGAAGGGTAGCATGCTGGAGGGGGGTGGGCAGGCGCTTTGGGAAGGGTGCAGTGATTAGTTGTTATGGGTACTTGTGCCACCAGGGGCCCCTTACTGGACTCGACCAGAGCGTATGGATAAGAAACTTCTGGCTGTGCCAGCTGCAAACACTGTACGCTTCCGCTGCCCAGCTGCCGGCAACCCTACCCCCTCCATCTCCTGGCTGAAAAACGGCAAAGAATTCCGAGGGGAGCATCGCATAGGGGGCATCAAGGTGGGTCTGGGAGGGGCCCTGGAGTTCCAGGGCCTGGCCGTGGTCTAGTCTGTATCTGCTCACGCCCTGACTTTACCTGTAGCTTCGTCACCAGCAGTGGAGTTTGGTCATGGAGAGCGTGGTGCCCTCTGATCGCGGCAACTATACGTGCGTGGTAGAGAACAAGTTTGGCAGCATCCGACAGACATACACCCTGGACGTGCTGGGTGAGGGCCTGGCCGGGGGTGGCTAAGGCAGGGCATCCCCGGGCTCCTTGGCCCACGGCCCCTGACTTGGCTGCTGCTTTGCAGAGCGTTCCCCACACCGGCCCATCCTGCAGGCTGGGCTGCCAGCCAACCAGACAGCCGTTCTGGGCAGTGATGTGGAGTTCCACTGCAAGGTGTACAGTGATGCGCAGCCACACATCCAGTGGCTAAAACACGTGGAAGTGAACGGGAGCAAGGTGGGCCCTGACGGCACACCTTACGTCACTGTGCTCAAGGTAGGCGCTGCTGCCATCTGGTGGCTGGATGGGTCAGCTGGGGCTGCCTCGGCCCTCTGGTTCCCAAGTCGCTCTTGGCTGAGAGATTTGTTGGGATTTAGGCCCAGGTGTTGACGTTTCTGAGCAGGGACCGCAAATCTCAGTGCTTCTCACCTGCTCTGAGCTCCCAGCAGGCTCAGTGTTATTTTTGCCCTGCCATGGAACTTGTTTCCCTGTCTGCTCTGAGTGCGGTGACAGTTATCGTGGCCCAGGGCAGGAGGATGATGGCTGAGTTAGTAACCTCTGGATCCTAGAGGACTCGCTAGACACTCCCAAGCTGGCCTGGATTGGCTGGTGTCATCTGCTTGCAGTGTTGCACTGGCTCTGCCCTGCCTCCGTCCGCTTGGAGCTTTGTTCCATGGCCTTGGGTGGGGGCCACCCGAGTTGGGACATTTGTGACACTGGAAGCCCAAAGAGAAACATCTGTTCAGAGACAAGGAGGTCTGGTGGGGGAGGGGAATAGACACTGGCAGGAACAGAATCCTGGCTGTTGAGAGAGGCCGCTGGGGCCTTGTCCGGTGTGCCTCCCACTATGGGTGTGGGCGTTATTGAGCATAAGCTAGTTGCCCTGACATGACCCCTGGGGCGAGGGTTTGGAGGCTGTGGATTCTCTGTGTGCATGCGTGCGCGCGCGGTTGTTTAGAAGTCCTCTCTGAAACCACACCTACCACGGCAATGATACACACCTCTCCTCCAGGCAGCCTTCTAGGTGTTGCTGCCCAGCCCCCAGCCCATCCTTAGGGATCTCCCTTGCCCTGCCTCATCCTCATGTCCTTCTGGAGCTGGCTCGGGGTGTGCCTGAGCCCAGTCTCTTGTCCCCGCAGTCCTGGATCAGTGAAAATGTGGAGGCAGACGCACGCCTCCGCCTGGCCAATGTGTCGGAGCGGGACGGGGGCGAGTACCTCTGTCGAGCCACCAATTTCATAGGCGTGGCTGAGAAGGCCTTTTGGCTGCGTGTTCACGGGCCCCAAGCAGGTAACGACTCTGTCCCATGCCTGCCTGGCACGCTGAGCTCCAGCTCCAACGCTCCAGCCACGCACCTGCCTGCATGCCCTGCACGACCCCTGTCCTGCTTGACCCCCGCCTGCGGCTCGCATTCTGCGTATGATCCCTCCGATACAGTGTTGGTCCTCGGCTACTACCATTGACTGGCCTGCTTCAAAGCCCCTCCCCTGACCTGTGCTGTCCACTTGCATTCCCCACTTGGCACACTTGAAGATCCTTAGAGCCTCCCAGGGGCTGAGCCCTGTGCTGTTCGAGTCGATTTCACACCCATCTCTGTCTGGCTCTGCTGCCCTCTGCCTTCCTATTCATGCGCCTGCCCATTTTTCCAACTGTACCTCTCCTGTTTCTGCACTAATTCTGCATGCTGCCTCTGTGTTGGCACCATGCTGCCCACCTGCCTGTTGCTCACCTTGGGACAGAGGACTCGCCACCGGTGGAGGGACTGGCTTCAGGCTCAGTGCCTCGGTGCAGGAGGCAGAGGGCCCTGGGCCTCTGTGGCTGTCTGTGGCAGGGCCATGGTGGTGGCCGTGGTTGTGATGGTGGCGGCGTTTTCCTTGCAGCCTGGCTGGATCATCTCCGTGTGGACTGCTGTGGTTCCCAAAGGGAATTGCTGGCGCTTGCCTATCGCGCTTTGTTCTCTTTTTGTAGACGGCAGGCGCTAACACCACCGACAAGGAGCTAGAGGTTCTGTCCTTGCACAATGTCACCTTTGAGGACGCGGGGGAGTACACCTGCCTGGCGGGCAATTCTATCGGGTTTTCCCATCACTCTGCGTGGCTGGTGGTGCTGCCAGGTACTGGCTTCTGCTCACGCTGCACCTGTCTTCTTGGGGTGCTGGCTCAGGACATGCCAAAGCTGCCCGTGACTGCAGGGGGCCCCTTACAGCTTACTGCTGCCCATCCTGAGAAAATTCACCCTGTGGCCTTGTGCTTGGTATGGGAACATTAACCTGCTCTATCTTGGTCCTGCGAGGATCTCCCCTTCATCCTTCACTTGGGCCCCCATAGTCCTGATCTGTGGCTCTGGCATCTCCTGGGTGGCAGTGTGGGTGCTTTTGGTTCTGCTGGGCTTCTGGGTCTGGCCCTGCTGACTTACAGATGTTTTTGACTACATTACCAAGGCAAGTGGGGGCCTTGGGGCCCCCTAGGTCTTTTCCCTCCCCCACTGACTGGTGCCTGTGTCCAGCCGGTGGGAAGCCCGAAAAGGCTGGATGAGGCCCCGAAACTTGTGTCTTTACAGCTGAGGAGGAACTGATGGAAGTGGACGAGGCTGGCAGTGTGTATGCAGGCATCCTCAGCTATGGGGTGGGCTTCTTCCTCTTCATCCTGGTGGTGGCAGCTGTGACACTTTGCCGCCTTCGCAGTCCCCCAAAGAAGAGCCTGGGCTCACCCACCGTGCACAAGGTCTCTCGCTTCCCGCTTAAGCGACAGGTAACAGAAAGTAGATACCAGGTTTTGAGCTCCTTGTTGTGCCTTGGGTCTCCTAAAGTCCAACAGTACCCAGGGCCTGGGTCTCACTTCTCTGCAGTTGGGTGGGCTGATCCCTCCTCTTCCCATCTAGAGCCCAAATTCTGAGAGGCAAACACTTTTTTAGGTGTCCTCAGTAACCCCTATAAAAGTCAGAGCAGTCAGTACTTGGCCTCACGTAGACTTGGGGCTATACCACCCCATCCCCTTTGCAATGCTCAGCCCACATTGTGTGGTACCAACCTGTCCCTGATGACCCAAGCAGGTATCCTTGGAGTCGAACTCCTCTATGAACTCCAACACACCTCTGGTCCGCATTGCCCGGCTGTCCTCAGGAGAAGGTCCTGTTCTGGCCAATGTTTCTGAACTTGAGCTTCCTGCTGACCCCAAGTGGGAGCTATCCAGGACTCGGTCAGTGGTGATAATGAACAATATGTATTTGGTGGGGTTTAGTGTGTAGTTGGTGGGGGTTGTTGGAGATGGGGTGATGCCCCTGAGGTGGAGCACAGGGTGAGATCTGAGGGGTTACTCTTTGTCTTAACAAGCAAATGCCCAGAAGGCTTCCAGGACACAGGGACACATGACCATGAGACCTGGGGGTGCTAGGCACACAGTTAACTTCCTCTGCTTCTGTGAGCAGGCTGACACTTGGTAAGCCTCTTGGAGAAGGCTGCTTTGGCCAGGTCGTCATGGCAGAAGCTATCGGCATTGACAAGGACCGCACTGCCAAGCCTGTCACCGTGGCTGTGAAGATGCTGAAAGGTGAGAATGGAGAGAAACGGAAGAGAAATGAAAGGGGCCTTTGAGGGCTGTGGGGCTACCAACTGACATGTCATTCCTGGCACAGATGATGCCACTGACAAGGACCTGTCGGATCTGGTGTCAGAGATGGAGATGATGAAAATGATTGGCAAGCACAAGAACATCATCAACCTATTGGGGGCCTGCACACAGGGTGGTAGGTGCAGCAGGTGGGCAGACTGGTGGGTGGGGACTCTTGAGCAATGCAGCATCTCAGGTGTGTGTGTTCCCAGGGCCCCTGTATGTGCTGGTGGAGTATGCAGCCAAGGGCAACCTACGAGAGTTCCTGCGGGCACGGCGGCCTCCAGGCATGGACTACTCCTTTGATGCCTGTAGGCTTCCAGAAGAACAGCTTACTTGCAAGGATCTAGTATCTTGTGCCTACCAGGTGGCACGGGGCATGGAATACCTGGCTTCCCAGAAGGTGAGCAGAGACAGGGCCCAGACCAGCTGGGGCCTCTCTGGGTAGAAGAGCGGGTGACAAGATTGCCTGGGCTGGGCTGGGGTCAGCTGAGCCCTTGTGTGTCTCCTCAGTGCATTCACAGAGACTTGGCTGCCCGGAACGTGCTGGTGACTGAGGACAATGTGATGAAGATTGCAGACTTCGGCCTGGCCCGCGACGTACACAATCTAGACTACTACAAGAAGACCACAAATGTGAGTCCTGGGTGGTTAGGGGGTGGGGCCCCTGTACCTGTGGACACGCGAGAGCTAACACCTCTCCCTCTGCCCAGGGCCGGCTACCTGTGAAGTGGATGGCACCAGAGGCCCTGTTTGACCGAGTCTACACCCACCAGAGTGATGTGTACGTGTCCACACATAGGATGAGGGAGTTCTGGGGACAAAGCCTTCAGGGTCCTGGTGTTATCAGTTTATTGGGCCATCAGCGCAGCCCTGGTGTCTTCCTTGTCCTGATGCTCCCACCCCTTTCCCATTGGTGGCGTGTCCTGGTTCAGGGCTGCTGCAGCAATGGGCCAGGAGTAACAGGGCCTTTGTCCTCACTTCCTTGCAGCTGGTCTTTTGGGGTCCTGCTCTGGGAGATCTTTACACTGGGGGGCTCACCGTATCCTGGCATCCCGGTGGAAGAGCTTTTCAAGCTGTTGAAAGAGGGCCACCGCATGGACAAGCCAGCCAACTGCACACACGACCTGTGAGCAAAGCATCCTTTCCTTTGCTGTCCAGTCCCTGGGAATGGCAGGATTCCTACCAGGGTCCCTGGGATGAGGTAGGGCTTGGCAGCAGGCCAAGAACTCAAAGCTGTTTTGCCACAGGTACATGATCATGCGGGAATGTTGGCACGCAGTGCCTTCACAGAGGCCCACCTTCAAGCAGCTGGTAGAGGATTTAGACCGCATCCTTACTGTGACATCAACCGATGTAAGTGCCACTCGGTCCTGCTCCCCTGTGGGGGTATTGCTCCTTGGAGCTCCAGTTGTGGGGCTGCCCTTCAGGAGCACAGGCTGAACACAGATGGCCATGGGAGTGGAGAGGGTGCCAAGGCACAGTCGTGACAGCCTTCTCTGCCACCAGGAATACCTGGACTTGTCGGTGCCGTTTGAGCAGTATTCCCCAGGTGGCCAGGATACTCCTAGCTCCAGCTCCTCAGGGGACGACTCCGTATTCACCCACGACTTGCTGCCCCCAGGTCCACCCAGTAATGGGGGACCTCGGACGTGAGGGGCCAACAGTCCTGCAGATCAAACCCAGCCAATGTTTACGCGGACCCTAGCCCGCCCTGCTACTGCTGGTGTGCAGTGGACCCCAGCCAGCCCAGTGTGATGGGCCAACAGTGGACAGGACTTGCTGTGTGTGTCCGTGTGTCCTTGGCTCCTGGGTGCAGAGGCCATTTGGGGACACGCACTGCTGTATAGTGGTCTCCTGACTGGCCAGGGTTGGGAGCACCAAATGTAGAATGTAAGAGGGCCCATCCTGTGCAATTCTGGGGTTCTGGCTCCCTCATTTCCCACTTCCACCTTGCAGGGACCGTTGCAGAGAGGGCCATACTCCATGTCCAGGGTGGACCTTGGCCTTTTGGGTGCCCAAAGCTGAGCCTGCAGGGAAGCTCTGCCCTATGTGGCAAGCCTCCCTCCTAATATGGCACCTTATGCTTGGGGGCGAGTCACAGCTCTCCACCCCCAGGCCTTTTTTACCCGCCCCTCAGACTGAAATTACGGGTACCTGAAGGTGGGAGCCATAACGTCTGTCAAAAGGTTTATTCCAGAAGCAAATGTACATTTATATAAATACATGTCCTGTACAATATATATATATCTATATACATATATAAAAAAGAATATATGGAGGCAGGCAAAGCTGAGGCCAGAGGAGCAGGATACTCCAAGGGGCTCTCTGGTAAAATGCCAAGAGCAAGCCGAGAGGCAAGGGGCTTTTCTGGCAGCACAGTTTTGTTTGTATCCAGACCTGTATATTTGTAAAGCTATTTATCAACCCTCGGACCCCCAGGTTCCTAGCATTTAGTCCCAGGGTATTTGTATTGCAGAAATTTTAAGTTATAACTTATTAACAGTTGAAGAGGTTTATGCTGAATTTAGGGGGTTGCTGAGGTGCATCTGGCCCACATCAAGACTGGAGGAGGCGGGCCCCTGGAAGCTTGGCTCCAGTGAGCATTTTTTATTTCCTTTGGCCCTCTTTTGTGGGGGATTAGATTTATATAGGAACTTCCTTCAGGAGTTTGTTTTTTTTTTAAAGTTTCAAGGTGACTGGTATTTTCATACAGATTATTCTAATTGATAGTATTCCAGGCAGAAGCCTATGTTCAGGGAGGGGCCAGCCCTGCCTGAGGTTCAATGTTAATAGATGTTACAAGTTTATATATATATATTATATATATAATTTATTGAGTCTTTACAAGTTGTATTTGCTATAGGCTTAACACTTCTATGCAGTGCTTCTAGACTTTATAGCCTAGACTGCTACCTTTCAAAGTTCGGGAGTAAGAGTGGTGAATTCAGTTTGTTACTTTTTGTACTGTTACAGGCCCTAGGCTTGGGTGGCTGTCCCTTGCCTATCAGCCAGCAGGGCCAGGACAGTGGCTCAGGGTGACTTTTCTTGCGACCCAGCACATAGTTTGTCAGTCCACACTGGCAGATGTGATTTTGTTAACCAACTTACTTTCCAAAAAATAAAGTGAGAACTGGTTCTGATCTTCAGAGTGCTCTCTTGTGTCCTGGGACCTGTGCAACTGTGTCCTTACTGCCGGGGGTGTAGACTGGGAGGGTGGGAGACAGGCCAGAGGCGGAGGCATAACGGCATCTAAGGAATCAGCAGTGTCTGCTCCCTAGAGCAAGGTGCTGGTCTCGGGCTCCCAGGGAACTAATTACCTGCTTTTCCCTCCCAAAGTAAGGACAGCTGGGTTTGGGGGGGGGGGGGGGTTGCTTTCCTGTGGCCTAAGTAGCAGGCAGAATCTTAGGGTTACTAGCGTCTAGAGGTCCAAAGGACAGGATGCACTAGGAGATGTGTCCTCAGGAGGGGGTCATGGGTGTGTGGAAGAAGTGCACTTGGCCTCTCTAGCTTCCTGGCTGTCTTGACAGGAGGGATTCCATGAAGACATTAAGTGAAAGTGTATGTGGTGACTTTTGCAGGAAGGTAGGTGGCCAGACCTCTGGTTTCTGCAATCTACACTGGGCCAAGCATGATGCAGGTGATGTGTGTTCCAGGACAACAGAGAGAACTTGAGTGTTTCCTTCTTCCTACATCCACTTCGTCTGTCATACTTCTAACCTTAGGAGACATGGGGGCTGAATGAACTGTCTGTCTCTTCTAGCTAGGATCAGGCCCACCTTCTAGGTCAGGAGACTTGCTTAGCCGTACTAACAGAAGTTTTGGTTCTAGACAGAGCTTGATCTTCAGGGAGGTACTGGATTTTAGAGGAAGCCGTAGGTCTCGTTCTGTTGTTGGTTCACCATAGCAGCCCCAAAATGGAGACCAGACAGTTTCCATTCCAGCCACACACACACCTGATTATAATGACCAGGCAGGGGGTGGCAGTTAAAGGGCCTGACGAAAGTCTAGACAGCAGTGTGTGACCAGAGGGATACATTCCCATCCCTGAACCAGGCTTGACACTTCCTGGGTCAGCTGTGTGCCAGTCTGTGGCGCCCCCTAGTGCCATGTTGAGCATAGCTTCCTATGGCACCCAAGAAAAGTTTTAACATCAAGGGGTTGGTCCATGGTGACAGAAAGTGGACCTGAGGGTCAGGGGCCATAGGTCGGGCCACTCTTGTCCATAATAGTCCCATTGCCACCTTAGAAGAGGTAAACGTTCGGGCCTTGAGCTGCACCACCAGAGTCTACTGTACGGGCATTGTCCAGTGGGAAAGGAGTATGAGTGGCTCAAGCTGCAAGCATTGGATTTGCATTCAAATCTCCCATTCCTTACTGAAGTCAGGCTTTTTCTGCTCTGCTCTCTGGTGGAGTCTCTACCTGACTGCCTTGCCTTTTAGATATGGGTGGTAGTGATGGTGGATGGTTTCCGGTTTGTACTGGCTAGCATCAGGGACACGCTAGCTCTCAGGAGCCTGCTTATCCACTGGCATGTAGCTGTGTCCCCAATGGTCTGAGCACCAGCAGCAGGAATTACCCTCCGGGCTGGAAAGATGACTCTGATTTAGTTGAGTACTTGCTGCTCTTGTAGAGGACCTGGCTTTCATTTCTAACACCTACATGATGGTAGCAACTATCTTTAACTCTAGTTCTGGGGGATATGACAAACTCTTCTGGTCTCTTGTGGGTACATACATACTTGCAACAAAACATAAAATTTTAAAAAGGAAGAGAAAGATTTATCTTCCCAAGAAGGCAAGAAACTGATTCTGTGTGTGTCAAATGTCCTGAGAGATTCGGGCACAATCACATCCCTACTCCCCTGGCACATAAGGCTTTTCTAGAGTCACCTGGGACTTCCATTTCCTGGCTAAATCCATCTCGTCTGAATGTTTACTCGGTCCTCACTACAGCCAGTGGGCATGCTGTGCCCTTTAAATACCTATCCCAACCAGCAAGCAGTTCCTACCCTTGCCCTGCAACTTGTACCTCTTGATCCTGGAGACCAATGGAATTTGAATCAGGCATTCTAGAAGACACCAAGAATGGCTACAGGAGACCACCCAAGACGTGCTTGGGTCCTGGGAAGATCAGGAGATAGATAATATACCTTTACCCTCCTCCCAGCTGGGCTACCCCAGGGAAGCTGCCTCCACTGGACCCATTGCCCTTTACATGTCCCTGTGGCTGGATTCTGTCTACGAGACAGTAGTACACTTAGTATGGGCACAGGTCCCACTTCTCTGGGACTCCTCAGCCACAGTCCCAGCTCCTGCCCACCCTGTGCAGATCACGACAGGCACAACGTGGGGCTGTGAGATGACAAGTCTGAGGCCATTTAAGGGGGTTTGCAGGCTGGGAGAGCCTGGTAGGTGTCAGGACTACTGAGCTGGACAAATCGTCTTACAGCAGACACAACAGCAGTGGTACTTTATTCGGTCACCTCCTTACATGAAGCTGTCGCTTGCCAGTCTCCCAGGGCCCCGAGTCTGCTTCAATTCTAAGAAGTACTTACTTGCCTGACTCCACAAAACAGGGCTGTTCCACAGAATGAGGGGATACCTCAGGATGAGGGGATACAGGTCTCCTCAGGTCCCACAAAGCATGAGCCTGGAACCAAGTCTTGAGCCCCTAAAGGTGAGCTGGCACTGAGCTGTGGGGAGGATTAAGCCCCGCTAAAATCTGAGCACACCTGATGCCCACGGCACAATTCTTATTAATTTAGGAGGTCTGAGTTTCCCTTCGATCTCTTTACTAGGCAGAATGCTCAGGGCTGTTACATGGGCATGGAAGATGTTTACATGTGACCCCACTGGAGGCTCTGGGATCCCTGGAAGTCAGAAGAGGATACAGAACTTGTTCCCTTACCATGGCCCTAGGAGGCACAGCCCAAGACCATGAGGATGGCCTTTCAGAACTGCATGGTGCCCTGCACATTGAGGATGTTGATAGTCCAGAAGGAGCCTGTGTGGGCAGGTGGCTGGGAGTGTAGAAGGGAATGCCAGATTTCATTTATCAGGTGTGGGCACCTGGCCCCTGGGCAGGCACTGGGGTACAGAGCAGTTATGAGAGTTGAAATACAGCCAGCTCTCAAATGCTCAGCTCATATACAGTTCTGTCATGGGGCTGCTACTTCTTTTCCTTTTTCTTTTTTTTGGGGTGGTGGTGGTGGTGGTTCAAGACAGGGTTTCTCTATGGCTGTCCTAGAACTTGCTCTGTAGACCAAGCTGACCTTGAACTCAGAGATCCACCTGTCTCTGCGTCTGGAGTGCTGGGATTAAAGGTGCGCGCCACCATCACTGTCCAGTAGACCTGCCATTTCTAAACCTGACCCAGCTGTACTGAAGTCAAGCAATGAAACAGATGTGGGGCCAGTTCCAAAAACCAAGGCAAGCACCCACTGCTAGGCCCTGCAACATCACAGGGCGAACCCACTTTCCAGGGTGATGATGTGACCTGTGAGGGCAGAGTCCACAATAGGACAGCAGGGAAATACCCGAGTCAGCAACAGCCAACACAGCCACTGACAGTGCCCAGTAACAATGAAGGAGGAAGACAATAGGTAGACAAAGGACAGGTCCCAGAATGCTGCTCAAAAGAGAAACGATTCATTGTGGGAACACATTTGGCAACCACAATCTTGTCCTCAGAAGTACACACTAACAGTGGGAACCAGGCTGCTAGGGTACACAAGGACGCACAGATGTGACCATATATTCACTAGGCTCCTTCCACTGTTACTCTGCACAGGCTTATGTGTGAGAATTATTTTATTCTTGCTTAGCATCATATGCTTCCTTTAAGAAAAGTTTCAAGAAACCGAGAAAGTTCCATTCTAGTTGCTGCTTTTCTGCACATCTTCTAGATCCTGTCTGGAGTCATTTTCCTGGACAGGATAGCTCAAGCTGAACTCAGGATCTTGCTTTCTGTGATCCTAGGATGGGGTTACAGTGGGAGGGTGGTGGTGAGGCTACAGGATACTCAGCCCTGGCCTGCCCAAGCAGCCATCTCCAACTAAGAAAGGGTGCTGGCCACTCAGCAAGAGCTCTGGGCGCTGAGCTAGTGCATCTCCACTCAGGGGTGCCAGCGAGCCGTTAGCAGGCACGGAACACCACGCCGAAAGCTCTGTGGCACCACAGACTACTTCCTCACTGCTGGAGGCAGGAGCACATTCAAGAGCATCTGTGACGAGACAGCCTTGTGAAGCCCCATCTTGGCCACTGTCCTGGGCAGGACTTAAGTTTTATGTTAAAAGCCACACAAAGCCTCAGGTCTGTTCAGGTTTCAGGTATCAGCTCTATCCCCCAGGGCTACTCAGCAATGTGGACTGTCCAATTTCATTTCAAAGGCTTCTTCAGTGTATGTCCCCTGTTAATTACGGAACTACTCATGAGCTAGGCGAGTAGTCATGTGTGTAAATTCAGTACTAGTCAGTTATAGAATTAGGTGAAAATCAATGGTAAATTGAGAACGCTCCAGTCAACATGCTTCAGAATCCATACAAGAGAGACAATGCTGTCAGGGACTAGTAGTTACGACACAACTGTGGAGGAGTGAGCATACAGATCTCCTGGAGGAATCCCAAGTCCTCAGACTGACTTCAGCGTCTTCAGCGCAGAGGAGGCCTGCATTGTGTCTGTCTACCTCCTATTCCAAGGCCTCTGGAGAAATGCAGGCACATTTACTTGGCTCCACACAGGTGCTGGGAGTCCACTTGGTTCTCACTCTCCTCTCAAGGGACAGAGGCTTGGCCAGACCCTGAGTAAGGACATAAACAGGGAAATACTTTCCTACCCAGCCTAGCCCAAGCTACCTTTGGAGCTATGGGTCAGTGTGAGGCTACGATCCTAGTGGTGGCTGTCCCCTTACCCCATGGGTTAGGGCCATTTAGTACCACACCAAGGCATGAGTCCAGACACAATCACTCAGAGGGCTGTAGGGCTCCAGGCTGACTGAATCTTCATGGAATGATGAAAATTAAAAATTGCTTGATTAAGGAAGTTTCTGATTTATTCCAGAGAAAATATTAGATTTGCCACTAAGAATCACCTCATAGCAATCACTCTTGTGTCATCCCCACTGTGGTTGGTGTAGCATGATGAAGGCAGACCCTGTGGGCCAAAAGCCAGGCAGTTCTAATTCTTCACTTCTGCGGCCTCTTTCTCAGCCTTTTCCTTGGCCTTTTCCTTCTCTTCCACCTTTTCCTCCTTCTCTAGTGTGGCCACAATTTCGGCTACTTGGGTGGTAGAGATCTGAACATCTTCTTTGTCCACCAAGTCGATCACCTGCACACACAGGAGAGGGGACTTAGAAGGCTGTATCACTGCATGATGGTGTCCTGGGGACAGCTCTGGGGAGGCAGGACTTGACTCCTCTGAGCCATCTTCTTGGCTAGGCACTGGTCATTTCACTGCATGCTATGGGTGCCTGGGTATTAGACCCCCAAGGCTACAGACCTCACAGCAAGACTGTGGCATCAAGTCCCTGTTCCAGTCACCATGGCTCTGCCATAGTGCTGGAGGTCTAGGACCTGCCCTGAATGTGGCTTCCCTGGTACAGCAAGGGTAGGCATTGGGATATATCTGCTCCTGCCATGAAGACTGGAGGGAGAGCGAGGAAAATGCTCAGCATGTATGTCTGATAGCGCCTTGATTTAAAATGGAACTAATGGTAATTATTATTTCTGGCTAGAAAAACCACTAACTTGTCAGGTGTGCTGGAAGCCATGAAGGCAATTTTTTCCTTCAAAAAACATGATTTATAATTTAGGTAGGTCCATGGTAATTTGCAGGCTGGAATCCAGACGTCCCCTAGAGGCTGGGTCCTGACTTGGGTATGTGGGCTGATGTACTTGGACCTTAGCCACCATCCTACATGCTCTACCCACTCAGTGTTTCTCAGGTCTCAGGCAGTCCCCAAAGGGGTCCTGACAGGTGTGTTCACCCTGTTTTCCAGAGCTAAGAGGATGTAAGGTCCTGCGGTACATGCAGAAACAGTCCAAGGAGACATTTGATAGGTGGGCCTGTGGCAGGGCAGGGACTCAATTTTGTTATCTCACCATTATGTCTATAACTTTTATAACTTCTTAATTCCAGTGTGATTTCAATGGAGAGCAAAGGCCTGAGACACCTGGGCCTGCAGACCAACCTCCTAATACAGTCTTTTTTTTTTTTAAGTTATTGTATGTACATTGGTGTTTGCCAGTATCTCTCTGGAGCTGGAGATACAGACAGTTGTAATCAGTCATGTGGATGCTGGGAATTGAACCCTGCTTCTCTGTAAGAGCAGCCAGTGTCCTTAACCACTGAGCCATCTCTCTAGTTCCCTTCTGAGAGTCTTAAGGCTCTGAAAAAGCAGCTCCTCCCCAAACCCCTGGGCCCTAAATCAGAAAAGGAGTCAGGCTAGCTGCTGGCTCAGGCCTTACTGAGACCCACCTTAACAAGGTCATCGATGTTGATGTTGCCGTCCTTATTTTCATCCAGGGCTGAAGCCAAACTGATCAGCTTGTGTTCTGGAATGTGCTTGATTTGCTTCATGGCGGTGATGAGCTCACTGACACTGATGACACTCTCCCTGGGGAGTGTAGTCTGCATGTGATATTGGCCAGGTGCTCGGCCTCACGCCTTACCCATAGCTCTTCCCATAGGTTCTGATCCTGCGGCCATGCATGAACTGGAAATGTCAGCATGACTCCTCCCACATGAGATCCTCAGGCTCTTTCCCTTTAGGATGCAATGCCAGCATGGAGACTGGTAGAAAACATCCTTGGATGCTGGGAAGATTGTTTAGCAGCTATCAGCGCTCTTACTGCATGAGGACCTGAGTTCAAATCCTCAGAACCCATGTAAAAGCTGGGAGTAGTCACATATTTGTCTAAAGCCCTAGTTCTATTGGGTGGGGGCAGAGGCAAGATCATGGGTTTGCAGGCTGACAGCCTCCATGTGCACATAAGCATGTATACCAGCACACATACACTTGCACAGATAGCACATATACAAATACCACACTCACACATACCACTTATACACACACATAAAACTGAAAAAAAATCTGAGGCAGGAGAGTGATTAGTGATGGCTTAGTGATTAAGAGCACTTGTTGCTCTTGCAGAAGACCTGAGTTCAGTTCCTAGAACCCATGTTGGGTGGCTCATAGTTGTCTATAATTCCAGCTCTAGGGGATCTGATACCTTCTTTTGGCTTCCATGGGCACCCACCCCACAATGGAGAGCACCACAGGTCCCTAGGCTGTGTCTGCCAGGGAGCCAACAGACAATATAAGAGAGAAAACATCCTCATCCGGAGGTAACAAGGGTCACTAGGTAAAGGGCCTGGAGCAGAAGCAGAGTCCAGCTGCAAGCACCTGCCCTCCCTGTAGAGTCTATGGTCAGGACTGTGGCAAGCCTACTCATAGCTGGGTTACAAAAGCATGGAGTGTGCCACTGTCTCCTGGTGGCTGCTTAAGCAAGCAGACTGTCCACAACAGTGTCATAATACCAGGGTTTGGAATAGGGAAGAAGCGGGAGAAAGCCTGGCAGTTTGAAGAACGTGGAGTCAACTTAAGCTCAAGGGGATGGCACCATGGAAGGGGAGAAAAGACAGGTCAGGGGACACAGGCAGGGAAGAGACAGATCTGAGCTACCTAAGTAAAACAAGCTCTGGGATATAGAAACTGAGTTGTGAAGGAAAGAAAAATAAGAGCAAAGACTTCTTGGGGTCCTGGCTGCTCCTGAGCAATAGGTGGGGCAGGCAGAGGCCAAAGATATGCTTTGGAATTAGATCCCAGCAAAAGCACCTGTCAGCTGCAGCCAGGCTAGAACAGGTTCATGGCTCACTTACCCTGTTGGAGAACTCTCCTGGGGGCCCAGTTTGCCATTCTGTTGACTGGTCTCTAGCTGTGCAATCAGGCCATCGATCTGCCCGATCATCTGCTGGACTCGCTTTGTCAGTCTCTTGCTAGCTGTGGATTCTTCTATATATTTTTCATCACCGGTCTTTGAAAGTTCCTTTTTGATCTCCTGTAAGTCCTAATTTTAAAAAGTTTGTATCAAAAGAGAGGGAGGGCTTTATTTGAACTTGAAAAAAATCAAATCATTAATTTGTGCTGGAATGTGGCTCAGTGGTACAATGCTTCCTACTATGCACAAGATCCTGTTTGATCCCCAGTACAACAAAACAAAAAACTAAATAAAAGAATTCAATTCAGCCTCAGAAAATTGGATGATCTTATGTCCATCATGCAAATTTGTTCTTACTAATTTTTTGGTTTAGCCTACCGTGCCCACGATTATTTTTGTAAGCTCAAAAAAAATATTTTTTTTTTTAGAGGGGAAAAAAACCTATTCTGAATATCAAGTTCCTTTGTAGTTACTAGAGAATGAACATCCAAAGGCTCAAGGAGTTCTAAGCACCTTCTATCTTTACAAGGAGCAAAGATGACAGGGACAGAAGCAGGGTGAAGAGCCAAGGGGAATGAGCACTGTCTTCTCTGTCTGGTGAAAATGTGCCTTCTGATGGAGAAGTCACACAGCCAGGGGGGCTACCACAGGGAAGATGAGAAACAGCAAACTAAGTTTTAGCAATCTCCAAATCATTACTTGCCCAACAGAGTGGGGATAATAATACTGCTACCTCAGATTAGAAAATAATGTCTGTTTTTTGTTTGCTTGTTTGGTTTGGTTTTTCAAGAAACAGTTTCTCTGTCAAACAGCCCTGGCTGTCCTGGAACTCACTCTGTAGATCAGGCTGGCCTCGAACTCACAGAGATCCACCTGCCTCTGCCTCCCGAGTGCTAGAATGCAAAAGGGATGAGAGGGGATATGGGAAGACTGGGAGGTGAACAGAATTGGGTGCATGATGTGAAACCCCCAAAGATTCAATAAAGAAGTTAAAAAAAGTCAGGCAGTGGTGATGCCTTTAATCCCAGCACTCAGCAGGCAGAGGCAGATGGATCTCTGTGAGTTCGAGGTCAGCCTGGTCTACAGAGTTTGTTCAGGACTGGCTTTATAGCCAATGAGAAACCCTGTCTTCAAAAACCAACCCTCCCCGCGCCCCCCCCCCCACAAAAAAACTTAAATAAATAAATAAATAAATAAATAAATAAAAAGAAAACAGTGTCTGTTTGGGCTGAGGATGTAATTAGCGGCAAAACACTTGTCTAGCATGCACAAGGCCCTGGGATCGATCCCAGCACTATGAAAGAAAGAAAAGGAGGGAGGAAAGAAGAAAGGGAAGGAGGAAGGGAGGGACAATCAATAGATAAGAAAAGAAAAAAGTCTCTTGAAGGGTTATGAATGAAAGTAAGATTTCATGTATCAAGTGACCAGGCTGTTTACGTGACACCGGGGTTCAGATACCTATCACTATCTACTTAGCACCAGCAAGGGTATCATTTACCTACAAAGTGGCCTGATTAGAATTACTGTGGTGCCCGGACTCTAAGCTGGGGCTTATACATGCTAGGCCTTGTGCTCTGTCAACTATATCCTTGGTCAAAATTTATTTTCCATTTGACTTTTCTCTCCACATTCTCTCTGGGCACCTTGTTATGTACATGACAGGAGTGTTACTTGATGCTTTGGGGTCTGATAAAGCTGCATTCTACCCACGCTCTGCATCTGATGAAGGCCTACGGACAAGGTCCGTATCCCCACCTCACTGTAGTCCTGGACATCCTCTTTGAGCAGCTCCAGCTCCTCCTTCTCCTTGGTCAGGGACTTCTTCTGTTCCTTTAGCTTAGAACAGGCGTCACTGAGGATGTCAATTTCCTCCTTGGTTATTTCTTCTCCCTAGAAAGAAATGAATAAGAAGATAAACCTAAGTCAAGGGAACAATGGCTTCTGTCCCTAAATGTTGAACGCCTTTCTGTTCATGCCACATAGGCAAGCACTTAAGGACAGCCTCAAGTGAGTTGGAGCTCATCTCTCTGCATCTTCTTGGTGCATTGTACCCCAACACACTCATCCCATAGCCAGCAGAATGAGCACACTGGTTATCCCCAAATGCTCCTTTCTATTCCCCAGGATTCCATCCCTAGGCAAGACTGACTTGCCTCCTGCTCTACAGGACAGGCTTTGTTTTCTAGAACTTTATAGGAGAGGAATTATTAGGTCTGCCTCTTGACCGGCTCACCTACTTTGGCATCTAATGGTAAAGATTTTCTAATCTGGACAGCAACATCAAAGCATATCTTTCTCCTTCCTATTGGCCTTCAGTGATTACAATGACAGTTGCTGTGAATGTCTGTGTATAGCCACTGGTGGGGCAATGCCCAGGACTAGGTCAGCTGATCACAGAGTATAGGTTTGAGGCTTTAGCAAACCATAGTTTCCAAAGTGATCTAGGTCCCCCACACCCTCTCCAACACTAGATGGAAGGTCAATATTTTTTGTTTTGCAGTATTGGGCACAGAACCTAGGACCCAAGCATGCTATGCAAGTACTTTATTGAATCATATTCTCAGCCCTATTTTACATTTTTTTTAAAAAAAAGATTTAATTACTTATTATGTATACAATGTTCTGCCTGCATGTATTCCTGAAGGCCAGAAAAGGGAATCAGATCCCACTATGGTTGTGAGTCACCATGTGGTTGCTGGGAATTGAACTCAGAACCTCTGGAAGAACAGCCAGTGCTCTTAACCACTGAGCCATCTTTCTAGTCCCTTATTTTATATTTTTTAAAAAGTGTTTGGTTTTTTTGTGTGTGTATGGGTGTGTTTTGCATACATGTTTGTCTGTTACCGCATGTCTGCCTTGTTCCTGAAGGGCATTAGATGCCCTGGGACTGGAGTCACAGACAGTTGTGGCTGCCACGTGAGTGCTGAGAATCAAACCTGGATCTTATGGAAGAATAGCCAGTGTTCTTAAACTCCAAGACATTTCTCTAACCACTGCTATTTTACTTTTTATTTGGATAAGGCTTTCACTAAATTGCCCAAGCTGTCCTTGAACTTATGAATCTCCTTTGTTAGTCTCTTAAGTAGCCAGTCATTACTGGGGGCTGGAGAGATGGCTCTGCAGCTAAGAGCACTGGCTGTTCTTCCTGCACCATCTGGCTCAATACTGACAATTTCTTTCTTTCTTTCTTTCTTTCTTTCTTCCTTCCTTCCTTCCTTTCTTTTCCTTCTCTCTCTCTTTTTAAGATTTCTTTATTTTATGTATACTGCGCTCTATCTGCATATACACTTGTATGCCAGAAGAGGGTACCAGATTCCCTCTGTAAGACACCACGTGGTTGCTGGGAATTGAACTCAGGACCTCTGGAAGAACAATCAGTGCTCTTAGCTGCTGAGCCATCTCTCCAGCCCCCAATAATGACAATTTCAAAAAAATATTTGTCGTCTTATTTATTAAGTTGTGAGAAGTTTATTTACTATTTATTTATTATAATGTATATATATATATATATATTATGTGTGTGTGTCTCCGTCACCTGAGTACTGTGAATGAAGGCATGAGTTACTATGCTACATCTGAGAATTCTTTAGAAAAAAATTAACTTTTTAATTGTATGTGTATATGTGGGAATGTGCACAGGAGTGTGGGTACTCAAGAAGACAAGAGGTATCAGGTCCCTTAGAGCTAGAGTTACAGGTGGTTGTCAGTCTCCAGGTGTGGGTGCTGGGAAAAGAACTTGAACAAGAATAATGTAACTACTGAGCCATCTCTCCATCCTCCACCTTCTTTATTTGTTTAATGATGTAAAGATGTGTTGCATTCTTTTATGTTGCATTTGTTTAACTCTGTGCAGCTGTGATTCTTTGCCTGTCTGAAACATCTGATTGGTCTAATAAAGAGCTGAACAGCCAATAGTGAGGAGAAGAATAGACAGGTGGGGCTGGGAGGTAGAGAGCACAAATAGAAGAAGAAATCTGGAAAAACAAGAACAAGGAGCAATAGGGGCCAGCCACCCAGCCACAGAGCAAGCCATGGAGAAAGAAGTAAAGAAATGTATACAGAAACAGAGAAAGATAAAAGCCCAGAGGCAAAAGATACATGGGATAATTTAAGTTAAAGAAAGCTGGGTAGAAATAAGCCAAGGTAAGGCCAGATATTCGTAAGAAAGAATAAGCCTCCATGTGTGATTTATTTGGGAGCTGGGTGGCAGCCCCCCGAAAGGAATCAAAGAGTAGAAAACAACCAAAACAAGGTTTTTCCTGTCTCTGCCTCTACAGCCTGCTGCTTCTGCAGGATTGTCTGGGAACCACCCTGAGTTCAGATTTTTGGGACTTCTGCCACTGCCATTACCTTCTGGCCTTGATCACACCGCGTGTCTATTCTGGGGTCTCCGGGGCCATGCAGCAACCTGCTCTCTCTAGGCCAGTCTTCAAAGGAGCCCTTTAGGCTCTGCTGGGCTCACCCACACCCTCCTCTCCAAACTCCAGGGGCTGGACTGGGGTCGTAAACTTTGTCAAGCTCCCTTCTTGCAAAGGCTATTGTTTGTTAGAGGCAGCTGCCGGCCTCAGCTCTTCACACTTTCTGCTTTCATCAAGAACAAGTTTTACCCCCTCCTCTAAGCCCTGAATGTGATCCTGATCCTCCATTCCCTTCAAGACGCAAAGGGCTTTTGCCATCCTCCAGGACCCCCAGCGGAGACTTCCTGAACACACAGCTTTCACCTAGTCAGTCTCCTCCTCCTTCTCTCTCATTCAGCGACCAAATTGTCTTCTATCCACTTAGGAGTCTTCACCTGCCCACCACACTGAATATCTGCTCCTTCATTAGGATCCCCTGGCATCTGAGGACAGAAGGACCCAGAAGATATTCATGTTCTGTCCAATTTATTGATAACAAATTGACAGAAGTTTCTCAAGGAGCCTCACACCCAATCAATCACCCGGCAAATGACACCAGGGTGGGCCTCTGCACAGGAAGCTCTGCTTTGAGGGCTCAGCCTTTATTTCCCTTCCCACTGCCCAACAGAAGGACAGGGGCCTAGAAACCCATGAGGAGCCTGGCAGCCTCATCTCAGTGTCAAAGGCTCTAAGCTTCTCATAGCCCTAAGGCTGGTCTCTGCCTCCTTGCCACTACTTCATCTCTCCAGGGAGTAAAAGTATCCCTGGAGGGGCTCCATGGTTGTGGAGGTGAGCCCCCCACCCAAGAAATGAGTGAGTCAATGGGGTTTCCAAACAGCACATACCATGATCTCTGAGAGGGTCTGAAATGTGGACTGGCTGGAGGGTAAGAAAATGCCTTGTCCAGCAAGACCTCTTTAGGAGCTAAGGAACCCACAGTCCAGCCCTGCTCCTCCCCTGGTCATGTACAGCTCACCTTTAATCCCTCTAGCACAGGTGCTGTATCCTTCAGTGTCTCTGAGGACACACTCACAACAGGCACCTCTGGCTGAAGCTCGGCCCCTGGCCTCCCAGGAATGGTGGCTTCTACTACTTCTGGCTGGGTGTCCTTCTGAAATGTAAGCAGTAGCACAGTGTCACCTTGGTCCATACTCAGCATATACTCCTGACAGGTACACTTGGCATAATCTACTAAATGACGAAGAAGACCCACAGATCATCCAGCCGTGGCAGTTCCCTGCCCCAGGATGAGCAGGCCACCTGAGCCTCCTCAACAGACTCAGTCAGAACATGCTGCCTGTCTCTGGGGCTAGTCCAGGTGAACGGATGGACATGAATAACCTAGGCAATTCCAAGCTTCAGTCACAGCTTCCTGCAGCTTTTGAGACAATAGGGCCAACGGGTGAGCACAGTTATAGGGAGTCAGCGCTCTTAGGAAAACAACCCTGAGAAGGTGAGTCCCTTGGTGACTCCTGTTCGGGTGCTAAGCCAGCCCCTCCTATGCCAATTGTGTCTTCTATTACCCTGAGAGCTATAGCACCACAGTCAAGCACTCCTGTACCACTCTGACCCCTGCAGGCAAAGACAGGATAGGACTGAGAGTCACATGCGTGGCCATAAGGCAGGCTCTAGAAAACTTGGACTGGGACAGCCTTGGTCCTAGACAGTCAATCACAGCAGACTGCTTACCACCGCCTCGGCAGCCCTCTGCAGTTCTTCCAGGTGCTCCTGCTGGATGGCAGCCTCTTCCTGCAGTGTGGCCTCCAGCTTCGCCTTGTTGTCTACCTGCTCGCCCTCCACCTCTGCCGCTTTCACTTGAGCCTCCTTTGCCTTAGAGGGAAAGTGGAAGGAGAAGGTAACTGCCAGTGAGCCTGAGGTGCCAGACCTATAATACCTTTACCTCGAGCTGAGCAATGTTACCACCTAGGCATCATACAAAACAGAATACACTAGTGGGATTTTGCCTCCTAAGTGTTCAGAGGTGCTTCCAGGATCCCAAGGGTAAGTAGGGTTCCCCATCCATCGGAGAACTGTTTAAGTTTCAGAGCAAATCTCAAATACATCAATTCAGATTTGTCACCATAGCACTCCTGTGCTTGAGACCGAGCCACATGGGGGCTGAGCAGGGAGACGAACCAGGGAGCTGTGAAGAGGACAGCAAGCCCAAGGTAGAGAGGTTCCCACAGCTGTGGAGGCGAGGGTACCAAGCCCACAGAGATAACGAGTCAAGAGAATCTTCCGACAATACATACCACGATTTCTGGAAGGGTCTGCAAGGTGGACTTGAGCTGGTCAGCAGGTGAGAGGGTGTCTGGGAGGTACATGGCCCGGGACAGTATGAGCAATGATGTGGGGATCTCATGATGGAGGTGCAGGTCGAGCCACTGGAATCAAAGAACATGCGCTAGCAGTGCTGTCCTTGCTGACCCACAACCCCAGTGCCTCTCCTGCATCCCAGAGTTCCCTTCTGTGGCTTTGACTTAGTTGAGGGACACAGAGTCTAGGTGCCACAGCAAACATGATTGAGCAAATAGGTTCATTAAGTCACTAAAATACATTTCCAAAATATATTTCCAAAATATCTTTCAGGGACTGGAAACAGCACTTGCTACTCCTGCAAAGGGCCTGGGTTCAGTTCCTAGCATTCACATGGCAGCTCACAACTGTTGGTACCTTGAGTTCCAGGGGATCTGACACCCCTTTCTGACTTCCATGGGACCTGCACACACAAGATGCACAATCATACATGCAACACCCATTCACATAAAGATTAACGTACACACTCACACACAAACACACACACACCTTAGTAAACTGAACAACTGACCATCAGCTCCAGGTACTTCAAGAATGGTCATTATGCTCTGTGCTTGAAAACAGGCTGGTACACTGGCCCAGGGATGGTGGTGGATATCTGTAATCCCTGCACTAGCTGAGGTAGAGGATCACACGCATACGTTCTATGACAGCCTGGGCTATACAACCCGACACTTAAAAAAAAAAAAAAAAGGCCTAGGGTACCATACATATATATTTCTTGTACCCATTACTATAGCAACTTTTATTCATGTATTTTACATTTGTTTATTTGGGAGGGGGTGGCAGCACGTGCCGCAGAGGCACATGAATAGAAGTTAAGAGAATGACTTTTGGGAGTCTTTCTCCTCTTGTACAAGGATCCTGGGAATCAAACTCAGGTTGTCAAACTTGGAGGCAAGCACATTTACTCACAGAGCTATCTTACTGGTCCATGTGTTTAAATGTAAATAAAAAAATTTAGAAAGCAGAAGGATACCTAGAAATTCAGTCAGACTGGGTAATATAGTAGGAGATTTTGTCTAGAAAAATTGTCCTTTCTTTCTTTTTTAAAATTTGAAAGCCGGGCGGTGGTGGCGCGCGCCTTTAATCCCAGCACTTGGGAGGCAGAGGCAGGAGGATCTCTGTGAGTTCGAGGCCAGCCTGGTCTACAAGAGCTAGTTCCAGGACAGGAACCAAAAGCTACGGAGAAACCCTGTCTCGAAAATCAAAAAAAAAAAAAAAATATTGAAGGGCAGGCTGGATGTGGTGATGAATTCATTACCTCATTGGCAGGGGCAGGCAGATCTCTAAGTCTGAGGCCAGCACAGTCCACATAGCAAGTTCCAGGACACTGAGGGCTACACAGTGAGAACTGGTTTCACACAACAACAACAACAAAATATAGAGGACAGGGGCTGTAGCTCAGTGGCAAAGAGTTTGCCTAGCATATGTGTAGCCTCTAGTTAAACCCACAACACTATGCTAAAAGCAAACTGAAGGCTGACAAGATGGATTAGCAGATAGAGACATCATCCCCCCTCCCCCAACTCCTAAGACAGAGTTTCCCTGTGTAGGGTGGCTGCCCTGGAACTCACTCTGTAGAGCAGACTAGCCTCAAACTCACAGATCCATTCCCAGCACTTACAAGGATGCTTACAACTGTCTGTAACTCTAGTTCCAGGGCATCCAACACCTTCTCTTAACAGCCAAAGGTCACCAGACATGCATGTGGTACATATATAGACATGTAAGCAAAATACTCATACACATAAAAATAAAATAAATAATCTTTAAAAAAAAAAAGAAGGGCTAAGATTAAGTGAAAAAGGAGAGCAGCAGAAGAAGAAAGGCAGAGGTCAAATGACCATGACCTTGGATTTCACAGTTCACTAAGCCTTTAGGTCTGTGCTGGAAACCTAAGTGATGAAGAAGCCCTTGGAAGACAAATTAGAAAGGATTGCAAGGGCCAGGCAGTGGTGGCATGCACCCTTAATCCCAGCATTCCTGAGGCAGAGGCAGGTGGGTCTCTGCGTGTTCAAGGTCAGCCTGATCTACAGATCTAGTGCCAGGACAGCTAGGGTTGTTACAGAGAAACCCTGTCTTGAAAAACCAACCAAACCAAAGAAAACCAAACCAAAAACCAACAAAAAAAGGGTTGCAGAAATGTGTTTAGTGGGAAAGTAGGCGTTCACTCATCCTTGGTCACATGTGAGAGTACATGGAAAGTGGCAAGAGGGACAGGTGTGAAGTTGAGTTAGGAGGAAGACCAGACTCATCTCTCCAAAGACGAGGGGCTATAAATGTCACTCACTGCCACAAACCTGCACAGGGACTATTGCCTCAGGACCCTCCCACTCAGGTAGGGTGCAGTGCCACATACCAGGCACCCACTTGGAGAAGCCCAGGCTTAGCGTAGCTGAGAGTGTGGATGCGATGGTAGTCAAGTCGTGAGGGTGGTCTGATTCGATTTTTAGTTGTAGATGGTCTTAAATTTCTAATTGTTGCATCCACATCTTGAGTGCCAGGATTACAGATGCAAACAGCCATGTCAGGTGGCACCAGAGATCCATCCTGTGCAAGCTAGGCTAGTCTCTCAACTGACCTATAGCCCTAGACCTCTTTCCTTCTGTTTGTTCTGAGATAGGGTCTTACACAATAGCCCAGGATGACCTCAAACTTAGTGATCCTTCTGACTTAGCACGTTTCACCATGCTCAGGTTTGTGTGTATGTGTGTACTCCCGTGCAGTGTTAAGGATTGAATTCTGGGCCTGGTATGCATACCCCTTGTGCCAACCTAAGGACTTTTCCAGTTTGAACAAACACACACACACACACACACACGCACGCACGCACGCACGCACACACGCGTACGAGCATACACCTGTGCTGGTCTGGAGGAAAGGTAGATAATTCCTAACAGAGGAGAAAGCTACTAACCTGCCCCAACTAGTCACTGAGGTCACATACCTGATTCAGTTGGTCCTTCAGACGGTCTTCTGTGACGCCAAGTGCTCGCATGCCTCGTGCTCGACATGCTGCCTGCAATTCCTTGACATTCAGACTGTTCACTCCTTCCTCAGAAATCAACTGCAAAAGAAAGCCAAGTATTGCTTTTCAAGATCATCTGGATCTAAGACATTGATGTTAACACACCTGAGGTTGGAGAAATGGCTCATCAGTTAAAAGCACGTGCTGCTCTTGCAGAGGACCTGGATGTGGTTCCCAGTAGCCACATGCTGGCTCACAGCCATCTCTAACTATAGTTCCAGGTAACCTGATGTCCTCTTCTGACCTCCATTAAAACCAGGCACTTATATGATGCACATATAGGCAAAACACTAATACACATACAATTTTAAAAGTTAAAAAAAGGTGGGGTAGTGGTGGTGCACACCTTTAATTCTAATTGGGAGGCAGAGGCAGGTGGATCTCTGAGTTCGAGGCCAGCCTGGTCTAAAAAGGAAAGCTCTCTATCCCTACTCTGCAGCAAGGTTCCATGTGACTCTGTTGCTACAAGTGACATAGCTGTCTCTCCACACTGCTACCTGGTCCCACCCACAAGTTAAGTATTGTGGGATATTATTACACAATGTGAAGATATATTGCTGTGATTGGTGTAATAAAAGGCTGAAGGGCCAATAGCTAGGCAGGAAATATAGGTGGAATTTCCAGGGAGAAAAAGGAAGAGAGGAGGATTCTAGGTGCACAAGACAAGACAGGAGACATGGAGAGGAAACAGGAGGTACAAGATGGAAGAGAGGTATTGCCATGTGGTGGAATATAGATTAAAATACATAGGTTAATTTAAATAATAAGAGCCAGTTAGTTAGGAACAAGTCTAAAATATAGTCCGAGCTTTCAAAATTAATAAGAAGTCTCTGTGTTACGATTTGGGAGCTAGCTGGCTGGACAGAGAAAGACTAGTTACAGTTAAGGGGCAACTTTAGAACAAGTGAGGGCATGGGCTCCCATTGCACTGGCTGACTCTCTAAGGTAAACACCCCCTTCTCCACTTCTGCAGATACCCTGGCTGCCAGGGCAGAAGTCCCTCATTACTGCCTCCCACCAAGCTCCCACTGACACCACAGGACCTGGTCTCGTGACTGTGGACAGGTGTCGAAGTCCTGACTCCACTTGACAGTGAGGGGTAAAGGGGAAACCATGGGTCTCCACTTGCCTCTAATGACACCTTGACAGAGAGGAAGTAACTGTTACTGCCTGCTGAGGATAAAAGTCAGCTCCTTGCTAGCTCTCTCCTTGCTAGCTCCCTGCCACTTTCCCAGCCCAAAGCCCCCTGGGCTTGCTCACTGAGTGTGTCCTTCCTGAAAGACTCTCTGTTAATACAGTCAGTGCCTGTAGTTCTGAAAAAATGATATAGCAAACAGACAAAAAGCAAGAAGGACAACAAAGGCAAAAGACCCACAGACTCCCCAGTCCTACAATATTGGATATGAACTATAACTAGTATATTTGGGAAAGAAAAACAAGGGCATGTATACACCTTTAATTTCAGCACTTGAGAGGCAAAGGCAGAGGCAGGCAGAATTCTGTGAGTTCAAGGCCAGCCTAGTGCACACAGCAAATTCCAAGACAGCCAGGGCTAAGTAGAGAGCCCTTGACTGCCTCAAAATAAATGAATAAAAAGAGAGAGACAGGGAGAAAGGAAGAGGAGGGAAGAGAAGAGAAATTAGGAAGGCAGGGAGAGGCAAGTCAGACCTGGTAATTCCATGATTTGGGAGGCAGAGGCAGGAAGATTCAAAGTTCAAGGTTAGCTTGATAACTGAGATCCTGTGTGTTCAAAATTAAAAAGCAAAGAAAGAGTACTAAGGCTAGGTGTGGTGAGACATGACTACAATCCCTACAGGGGGAACAAGAAAATTAAGAGTTGACTGAAGGCCAGGGAAGCAAAATGGCGCTTCCCATTAAGCTTGATAACCTGAGTTTGATCCCTCGGACCAACATGGATTAAAAGAACTGACTCACGCAAGTATATCTGACCCCACACATATAATGTGTGATGCCCAATGCTTGCACACACACAGACACACTAAGTAAATAAATGTTAAAAAAAATTGTCTTTAAGGTTCAATTCCCAGTATCCACATGTCAGCTCATACCTGTCTGTCTGTTACTCTAGTTCCAGGGGATCCAACGCACTCACACAGACATTCATGTGGGCAAGCACCAATGGACATAAAATAAAAATAAATAAATCATAATAAATAAAAAAGAGTTAAATTCTAATCTTTTTGTTTTTTTGTTTTTGGAGACAGGGTGTTTTTGTAGCTTTGAAGTCTGCCTTGAAACTCACTCTATAGAACAGGCTGACCTCAAACGCAGAGATCCACCTGTCTCTGCCTCCCGAGTGCTGGAATTAAAGGCATGTGCGCAACCACTGCCTGGCTAAATTCTAATCGTGGTTACATAGTGAGTTGGTGGCTAGGCTAGGTTACATGACACCCAGCCTTAGAAGACAGAGGCTGGGCACTGCCTAAAGCAAGCTAGCTAGGAAACTAGCTATAGTGTTAAGTTTTGGGTTTGGCTGAGTAAGATGGAAGAACAATTGAGGACGATCCCAACATCATCCTTGGGCTTACGCATACACATGAACTCACTCGTGCAGACGCCAGTGCGTGTGTGCACACGTGTGTGCGCATGCACACACACCACAAATGAGCAATACATACCCATATAAATACTACATATGCATGAAAAATGGAAAAAGAAAACAGAGCAAGGCTGGAGAGTCTCAATAGATAAGAGTACTAGCTGTTCTTCCATCATGCAAGGGTTCAATTCCCGTCACCTATATGGTTAGTCATTCTCAACCATCTATTGCTCTAGTTTCAGGATCTCATGCCCTCTTCTGAACTCTGAGGGTGCCAGGCACACACATGGTACACATAGATACATACAGTTAAAACATTCATACAGAAATAAATCTAAAGGAATTAGGGAAAAGAAAAGAGGGTTAAAGGAACAGCCCAGGAGTCAGAGTGCTTACATAGCACTGTGAGGCTCTGGGTTCAATACCCAGAACTGTTCTTCCCAAGCAAAAAGAAACAAATAAACAAAACAACAAACAAACCAGGTGTGGTGGTTTATGTTTGTAATTCCAGCACTCAGTAGCCTGGGGCAGGAGGATCGCCACAAATGTGAAGCTAGTGTGGGCCATTTAGTGAGTTCTAGGCCAGCCTGAGCCATGTGAGAACAATAATGACAAGAAAAGCGAGAAGAAGGCGGATCTCTGTGAGTTCGAGACCAGCCTGGTCTACAAGAGCTAGTTCCAGGACAGGCTCCAAAACCACATAGAAACCTTGTCTCGAAAAATCAAAAAAGAAAAAAAAAAAAAAAAAAAGAAAAGCGAGAAGACAGAGCCCTGAGGAGAGAAAAGGGAATCTGTGCAAAACAGAGATGAGAGGGCGCCTCACAGTGGCCAGAACAGGACTCTGCAACAGCTGTGACTTTCACTGCCACTCACTTTGTCATCAGCCTTTATGGACCTCAGGCGCATGGTGAGCTGGAAACGCAGGAAGTTGTTGGTGCCGATGGACTGAAGCTCCAGCAGCTTGCACAGTGCCACCAGCTGAGGCCTCGTGAGGTTATCCAGGGTCAGTTCATCCTCAAATAATTTGGAAAAACGCATGATTTCCTCATTGCTGGGTCTTTCTCCTGTCTCCCGGATCTGCAGAAGTAATCCCAAGTATTAATCACTAAGTACAAACTATGCATTCTCCTGTTCCCAGAGTTAGCTTTGGGTTCCAGCTGGAAGTAAGGAACTGAGAGAGCAGATGCAGAGGGCCAGACCACCTACCTGTCACCAAGCTCTCCAGGGGTGGTCATACCTCAGGCACTCTAAGCCTGCAGGAAGCACTAGATACACAGCACCTACTCGTGCATCACCATCCAGGCTGCTGTCCACCAGGAGACTGGGAATGCCAGTGTGCAGTCAGTTCTGCTGTACTCTTTCCATCAGGGCTGTGGGCACTGCCCTGGGCTCTCATGCCACACCCCAGTTTGTCAGTGGCAGGAAGAGGTGCATTTGTATACACTACAGCTCCCTTGAGAGGGACTGAGCACAGGGAGCAGGCAGTTAGCTTAAGCTCTGTCCTTAGAGCTTTATCTGCTGAGTATACAATTTAAAAGACAAGAAAAGAGAGAGAGAGAAAGAAAGAGAAGTAAAGGAAGGAAGAGGGAAGAAAAGGCCTAGTAGTGCTTGACATTTGAATCATCGTGTGACAGCTGGGAATACTACACCTTCTGGAAAAATGCAGAGAAGTCTTTGGTGGCATTCCCCTTGGCTGCCTTGTTCTTCAGGGCCATTTCCTCTATGGTGTCCTGGAGAAACTTGGCTAGCTCTAGCTTTACCCGAAGCTCTTTCTTCAGCCTTTCCTCCTATGAGAGAAAACTAAAGGTTATATAGCCCAGCCATGCCCTGAACCCTCTTGCATTCCACCATGACCTGTCTCTACAGTAGGAAGTAGTCTTGAAGCCTGCTTAGAATGCTGCCTACTGTAAGACCAGTCGCCCACATCCCATATCCTTCAAGGGACAAAACCTAAGTGTGACATATTCTTAAACTCTACTTCATCATTTTTAAAAAATGTCTGTGGGAAGCCTCAACCCTACCTCACAGCAGACGTTGGTATATTTGTTTCATGAGGGACCAGACAGTGAGGTTTTGGGGCCTCATTTGGTCTGACATAATCACTTAGCTCAGCTGGTGCATCACAAAAGAACCAGACAACACATGTAATAGTGTGTGGTCTGAAGGAATTTTAGACTCATTTTCTTTCTATTTGTTATTTATTTTTTTTGGGTGTGTGTTTGTATGTTTAACGTATGAGTATGTACATTGACTTACGTGAGTGCGGACATTGTGTGTGGAGATCAGGAGATACCTTGGTCCTCACCACCACCTTGTTTGAGACAGGGTCTCTTTTTTGTGTTTTGCCCCTAGCTGACGACACATGATCTTTCAGGAATTATCCTATATCTACCTTCCATTTCACGACAGGAGACCTGGGATTACAGATGTACTACCCAGCTTGGTTTTTACATGCTTCCAGGGATTTAAATTCAAGACCTTGTGTTTTCATGCAAATATTTCTTTTTTTTTTTTTTTGGTTTTTTCGAGACAGGGTTTCTCTGTGGTTTTGGAGCCTGTCCTGGAACTAGCTCTTGTAGACCAGGCTGGTCTCGAACTCACAGAGATCCGCCTGCCTCTGCCTCCCGAGTGCTGGGATTAAAGGCGTGAGCCACCACCGCCCGGCATGCAAATATTTCTTTACCGATTTAGCTGTCGCCCTAATCCTTAGACTAATTATCAAACTGCATTCAAAGTCCCAGTGGCCTCACCTTGATGGACTGGGTTTCAAATGTGGATGGCAGCATGTTGGGGAAGAGCTTTACAACTACAGGCAGCAGGAATTCCATGAAGGGCACGATCACGAACACCAGGAAGGGCACTAGGCGGAAGAGGTCTGCACAAATCCGGAGAAACTGCAAAGATGTGGAAACATCAGTGGGCAGAGCAGGGCAGGAACATCTCTCTTACCATTACTACACCACAGTGTGACTCAGACTCTTGGCAGATAACCTCCAGAAACCCACCTCTTTCTCACAGTCTAAACATGCTAATGGCCTTAAGAAAAATAGGACTGGGTGCTAACCCACAGCTCACCAGATGCACAGAATGTGAGACCGGCCCAAAGGAGGGCCATTTAGATAAGATAGCAATCTACGAAGCTATCCCAGAACACCCCCTGCAAGTAGAGGAACCTGTGAAGTCCTTCAAATGAGTTTAAATTTTTCCACAGCAGAGCCTACTATAGGCCACAGTCTGACCAACTCCTTAGATGCCCTAAAGGCATGTTTCTCACAAAGTACTTGCTTGTTTTTAAAGGTCCCAATCTCTCTCTCTTTTTCTTGTTGTTGTTTTTATGTGCACGAATGCTTTGCTTGCATGTATGTCTATGTACCATTATGCATGTCTGGTATACAAAGAGGTCAAATGAGAGTGTCTAAAGTCTTGGTGACTAGAGTTAAAGACAGTTGTGAGCCACCATACTGGTGCTGGGATTGAACCCAGATCCTCTTCAAGAGCAATAAGCATTCTAAACTACTGAGTCATCTCTCCAGCCCTATGGTTCCAATTTCTTTAACAACTGCACTATCCTTAGCTCCAACTTTTGACTGGCTTTTCTGGCCCAACTGTAAGTTTTTCAAGTCTTTCCACTCAGCTTTTGCTCCTGATCCCTACTATAAACCTGGGTAAAAACAATTATTTCATTATATGTGTGTAAGCACAGGTGTGTACCTATCATGTATGTGGGAGGGTGAATGTGTGCCATAGTACACACGTGGAAGAGAAAGAACAACTTGGTGCAGCCATTTCTCTCCCTGTACCCTTACATGCTTCGGGAACTAAACTCAGAAGGTCAGGCTTAGGTGAAAAGATCTTGTCTTGAAATTTCCTCTGCCAGATTAATCTGTCATCTTTAAACTCAAACTCCCACAAAGTCCTTTTTGTCCCCCCCGCCCCCAGAGACAGGGTTTCTCTGTGTAGCCCTGGCTGTCCTGGAAATCACTTTGTAGACCAGGCTGGCCTCGAACTCACAGAGAACCTCCTGCCTCTGCCTCCCGAGTGCTAAGATTAAAGGTGTGCACCATTATCACCTGGCATCTCCCATATAATGTTAAGTGCAGCAAGTGCTTTAATGACTGAGCCACCTCTCCAGCCCCAGGAAGGGCCTTTTCAGAGCTTAAGGACAAAAGGAATTACATACCAGGCTCACAGAGTCAAAGAAATAACTGAGAGACTTCCCCGAGGGACATAGTGTCTATGAAGTAGAAACAGACCCAGATCAAGGGCAAGGCTGAAGGAAATCACCAAGGGAGGAAAGAATGTGTTAGTATTCACATTACAGTTCACTAGGAGGATGAGAAAGGTTCGTTTTTTATAAACCTTTACTGACTTTTATCAAAAGGAGTAGAATAAGCTGAGTAGAAAGGAGAGCACGGTGGCGTGCCCCATCCATACCTGCCTGCGCTCCCGGCGGGTCAGCGTGTGGCCATTGAGGATGCGCCACAGCATGCGGGCAGCTATCTTGGTGTCGATCCAGAGCAGGCGGAAGCCATGGTAGTAGTGCTTCAGCTCATCCAGTATCTTCTGCCCAAGGGACTTCTTTACTACCACTTGAACTGGCGGGCTGTACACAGGGCCACCCTCTTCCAGCTTCTTATTCTTGTCCTTTAAGGACTTAAGGGACTTCTCTACCACAGAGTCCTCTCCTAGGGGAGGTGATGAGTGCCAGCTGCGCACAGGAAGGTACTGAGGTCCTGTGACAACCAATCTTGCAGAGGCAGGTGTCCATGTTGCCCTTGCAATGGTGCCCTGGCACTCAAGCCTCTGAGTCCAACAGCTGCGGGGCTCACCTTTGAAGCAGAGGTACACAGGGTTGACTGGAGGACAGCAGCGAGATAGAATTTTCCTTGAAATGGGAACAACAGAAAAACCGCAATGAGAAATCCTACCTATCTGACCACTCAGTACCAAATACTAAATCATACTCCATGGTGGATCAAATTAAGTATCCCACTTCTTTGAAGGAAGCCTTTAGAAGGGCTTGCATTTGAGGCTAGGATGGTGTGTGGCCTAGCTAGACCTCACACATGAGTGTGAGCCTTACTGGCCTAACTCGTAAGTCCTCAAAGACACACAACAGTAGGGAGACATGCATACATAGGAGAAGTCCCTGGCACCTGACGTAGGAAGTGATATTCATAACTTTGGAATTCGAGGGTATGGGGTCCAGAGTCAAGAGTCCATCCAGTTTGGATATTCTCTCTCAACAGGTGACTCTTGGTTGACAGAAGGCACTGGAACAAAGGGAAAATCCCAAAGGAGATTCCAGGGTCCATTCCCTTACCTGGCTCTAGCATGACTCCCCCACCTCTGTCCCTTCTTTCCCCCTCAGTGTACTCTGACGCATGCAGCTACCAAACGCCTGCCATGGAGAGATAAGAGGCACATGTGTCCTCAGGGCCTATGCCTCTTCACCAGAGTGAAGGCTCCGTAGGAGCCCTAAAACAGGTGGGGCCACAGCCAGAGGCTGTTTCCAAAAACCTTAAGACTTCTTCGTCCACACAGGACCAAGCTCACAGGATAGCCTGGAACCCAGTAGTACTCATTCACAAGGTGACCACAAAGACCAACTGCAGTGGGGACCAGGCCTAACGGGCAGCCCAGGGTTTGTATCAACAAGACCTTTTCTGACACCATCTGGAGCCAGAGTCAGTGCTGAGATTGCCATCTGTTCATGAAACAGCTGAGCTTGGTCAGGTTTAAACCGTACATTAGAAACCTCTCCCCAGCCGGGCGGTGGTGGCGCACGCCTTTAATCCCAGCACTAGGGAGGCAGAGGCAGGCGGATCTCTGTGAGTTCCAGAGCTAGTTCCAGGACAGGCTCCAAAGCCACAGAGAAACCCTATCTCGAAAAAAAACCAAAAAAAAAAAAAAGAAAAGAAACCTCTCCCCGCCAGTCATTTACAAACCAACCTCTAGGTGGCCACCAACTCTAAAATCACTCCAGAGGCCTGTCGTGGGGGACCATAACCCACTGAAGCAGACGGAGCTCAACATCTGCAGCTCTGGGCTGATGAAATGGCTCAGGGTATTAATCTACCTGCTGCCAAGCCTGATGACTTGACTTAGATCCCTGGGACCCACACTGGTAATGAAAGAGCAACTCCTGCAATTAAATTGTCCTGACTTCTATCCTGGTGCCATAGCATGAACTCCTGCCCTTACACATAATAAATTAAAATAGAAGTTTAAAAAAGCCTGTGTAGCCGGGCAGCAGTGGTACATGTCTTTAATCCCAGTACTTGGGAAGAAGTAGAATCCAGATCTCTGAATTTGAAGCCACCGTGAGCTACAGAGTAAGATAGTGAGTCAGTATTTGTTAGTCAGTACTACATATAAGACCCTGTCTCAAGTAACAGTACTACACACACACACACACGCACACACACACTTACACACACACAAATGCTGGTCCACTTGCTGCAATTGCAATGACCTTATAACTTGACCTCTCAGTGCTTCAGGAGCTTCCTTTGTAATCTCATGTTAAAATACACTTAGCAGGAACGGAACTAACAGTGACTGCCCTGTCAAAGCAATGGGAAGCAAGGTATGACTCCAGAGCCACAATGCTTCATAGGTACACTAGTGGTGCACACGGCCTTGGCTCACAGTGCGTAACGTACAGTGATAGCTGGGACAGAGCACGATCAGCCCACACAGAATCAGGGCATGAGACTCAATGGGCTCCAAGGCTCTAGCTGCTAGGCTCAGCTCTGGTGCGATCACTGGGCATTCTCCAAACTCCAAATCTGTCCTCTGTCACAGCCTACAATGATTTGACAGCAAGCAGTGATATCAGAGAAGAGTGGTATGGACATCCGTGGACCAGTGAAAACAGTGACACAGTGTGTCTGTGAGCATGTATGGCAGCCCCCCACCCCCGCTTATCTATCTCCTTAGGGCTCTGGTAAAGTACTGTCAATCTCTTCCCAAGCCACACCCAGTTCCACACCTCTAGCTTTCCTTGGAGCTATGAAGAGGCCCTTGAATCCACTCTGTCCTGAACCATAGTGTTACATCACTCAGGGTGAGGCTACAAGGAACAAGACAGCACAGCCAGATTCAGAGTACCACTCAGCTTACCAACAGAGAGACGGCAGGCCCTTCCTTCCTACCTCCTTACCTTGGCCTCCCCTTTCCCCTTCAAGTACGGAGAAAGACAGTTCTGCACTTGAAACAAGTGCATCATCAGGCTTTTTAAATATCAATCTCCCATCCTCACTGAGGAAAGGTGTGGCTTCCACAGAAGGCTTGATGCCTACAGGTGCAAGGGCAGCCAATGGGTCAAGATAAAGACACACATAAAAAGATGAAGCGGGCAGCACAGTGTTCTGGCTAAGGGCTGGGTCAAGATCTTGCTCTTCTTAAACTCATCAGAGAGTTTGTTGTTGTTGTTGTTGTTGGGGGAAGACTGGGTATAAGAGCCTCATAGGTCAGAGGACAATTTGTAGGAGTCCATTCTTCCCTTCCACCATGTGGATCTTGGGGATCAAACTTAGGCTTAGTGTCAGAGACCTTTACCCACTGAGCCATTATCACTGGCCTATCAGAGAAGTTACTAACCATTGTTAGTAACAACTTACACATAATGTTTTGCCATTTTTAAGCAGTGGAAAAATCACTTTTTTTTTTTTTTGGTTGTTGTTGTTGGCAGTGCTAAGAATAAGACCCAGGGCCTCCCACATGTTAGACCAAGTGCTGACTACTGAGCTACAACCCAGCCCAAATTATATAACATTCTTAAATTTTCCACCAATACAGAACTCATCTTGGTGCTGCTGGTGCTCACTGGCGCTAACCAAAGGGCTAGATTATAGGCCTAGCTTCCACCACCCTATCTCCTGACTTCCTCTTGTTTTTGCCTTTCCTCTTCTGAAAAATAAGCTACCAAATGAAGTGAAATAGCACCAATCAAACACAGTATTTCAACAAGAAATACACTGGAGCTGGCAAGATGGCTCAGTGGGTAAAGGTGCTAGTCATCAAATCTCACGATCTTATTTCAATCCCTGGGATCCACATGGTAGGAGAGAACTGACTTCCAAAGTTTGTTTTCTGATCTCCACATGCGTACCATAGCACAGGTTCACCTTACATGCATACCCCAAACAAACAAACAAATAGCCAATACGCCCCCCACTGCACCCACCTACCTCCATAATGAAGCCAGGAATCTTAGCAAGGGTGATCACTTACTTAAGTGTCCTGAGGCTATGTTCTGCCCAGCCTGAATGTCCAGGCTTCAAGTAAGGAGCAGAAAGACTAAGTAGCACTACAAAAGAGAAGTGTCTGAGCCTTAGCACACGAGCTACATATTCTGAGCTATCTGGAAGGCAGGAACAGGAATGGGACACACAGACTGACATAAGTCACACATACACAGATGCGGACGACAGATACCCCCCCTGCTGTCAGTGTTTATAACTTTCATCAACATCACACAAATGTCAAAAGTATGCCTGTAGGCTACTCCCAAGAGGACAACTCCCTTGGTGCACCCCAGAGCCTCCAACCACTGGGTGCTCCTAAAAAGGCATGAAGCAAGCAAGTAGCCAAAGGAGAGGCCTTGCCAGGAAGGACACCAGCCACAATAAGTCACTCTGTTCTTCAGGGAAGTGATGTCAAGGAACCAAGTCATCCTCAGCAGAAAGGGAGAACAGCAGAACAATAGCCTCCAAAATCAAGAGATGATTCCAGAAGTGCAGACAACTCTCCACTTAGAGGCCTGTGGATATACCACATTAGACCACACCTGCTTCCTGGTTTAGGAACTAGATGATACAGGGGGGAAAAAAAGTATAGTAAAATACTTAGTACCTAGTCCCAGCCTAAGACATGAGATTCTGAGAGCTTGGATTGCAGTGTCATTATGCCCTGGGATTATGCTCTGCAGAGATATCCATCAGCATGATTCAATTTCCAAAAGCAAATTTTGCCACTATGAGCACTAAATGTGGTGTAAGAGCTGGCTAGATGTTTCAGCAGATACAGGCACTTGCCACCCTCCCTGATGACCTAAGTTCATCCCTAAGAACCACATGGTAGAAGGAAAGAGCCAATCACCATCCACCAAGTGGTCATCTGACCTCCACACCTGCATTATACCATGTATGTGTAAACACACACACACATACACACACAGGTACTTGCTGAAAAACGAATACTGGGAGCTGGCAAGAAGGCTCAGTGGGTAAGCCTGGAGACCTAAGGTGGACGAATCAACTCCCAAAAGTTGTTCTCTGACTTCCACATACATATCAGCACACACACATTCACATATATAGATATGCTGTATGTATACAAATGTAAATATATCGAGCTATCCAGCCAGGGATGGTGGTGCACTCCTTTAATCCTAGCACTCAGGAGGGAGAGGCTGGAGAAGCTCTCTGAATTTGTGGCCAGCCTGGTCAACATAGTGTGTAGTTCTAAGACAGCCAGGACTACAAATGAGAGATCTGTCTCAGAAAAACAAAACACAGTAAACCAATACCAATGTGCACCTAGCA